>NC_141775.1:19081836-20433086 GCF_051362555.1 Lingula anatina
TAATGTAGACTTACCTGCAGATGAAGGCAGAACGGCAAAACGGAGAGTAAACTCCACTTCAGCTGGACAGAGCATGGAAAAATCCTACCCCCCCCCACTTCCTTCCATACAATTCCCAACATTCATTAAGGGAGTGGGGTTGGGCAGCCCGCTCGCAGCATTTTCTTGCAGTCTGTCATTTTTTTTTTGTAAGATATTGTAATTTTCTTACTAAAAACTTGTAACTTTAATTGCATTTGTAGAATATATCACAGTCTTAGTACATACCAATTACAGTAGTATTTGTCAAGTATAGCATCAGTTGGCCTTTTTTTGTGTCTTTTATTTATTTTATTTATTTACTTTTAATTTTTTTTTTTGTAAATCTGCATAAATTTCATTCTTTTTTAAGTGAACAAATGAACTTTTGTGTTGGTAGAATACATGTTTATGTACTTACCTTATATTTCTTTTACATATTTTATTTCATAAGTCAGTCTTTTTGCTAGATATTTTCAATTTGGTTTTTAAAGAGTGGAAATATTTTTTTAAATGGAGGCCTATCAGTACTGTTATGCTGTACATAAAACTTGTTAATTTTTTTAGTGTAAGTACATTGTTCTTTTTGTATGAAGATAATTTTTTTTAGTTAGCCTACTAGTGAAAATAGTTTTGTTTGTTTGTTTGTTAAGTGCATGCATGCCACTGTAATATATGTTCTTTATTTGACTGTAATAAACGGTGTTTTTTGGGAAAGAAAGATGTTTGTTCAGTTGTTGCTCTTTTTCCTCCCTCTACTCTTCTTCCTTTCACTATTAACATATAAAAAATTAATTTATGTGGACTAGGGATTAATATCAATAAGTAGATTTTCTAACTAAAAATGAAAAAAATAATCATTTAAATTTTCTCAAAGTTAATGGATTATGCTTTATTTTATGAAATGCATTGCAGAAAGATCGTCTGTATAATTAACTAGAATTTTATATCAAAATAAAAGTTAAAAAAAATAAACTATATGCTTTTAGTTTAAATTTCTGCTCCAATCAGGTTACTTCAAATGCTGTTAAAAACTTTCAAATACCTTACTTAAGTTATTTAATAATTTTTAATTATTTTTTGGTGTGAGGAGCCTTTTTTAAAAAGTTTTTAAAACCTATTTATAACCTAGTGAGACCCCCCCCCCCCCACGGGGAGAGATCGGTCTAAAATCTGTGGGAATGCAGTCTTATTATTTTTTCAAATACGACTGCAGTACCTTTAAATTGTTTACCAAATGGTCAAACTACACCAGAATGTGGCAAATTCTATTATTTATCATAATTTTTTTTTTCTTCACTGTTTTTTTTTTTTTTTTCATTTTTTATTTTAAAAAATGAAAAAAAAAATCACCAGTTTTACGTAATAACTTCCACATAAGTACAACACTGTATCAGCGTTTGGTCAGTTTTGCTTTATTAGCGCATCATTTTCAGTTGTTTCTTATTTTTCTTTTTTTATTAAAAAAATACTCACCTGTTGTACCTTGGTATTTTGTACCTTGAAACTTCTTCTGTAATTTCATTAAATTGCAATCATTTCAGACACAAGAACAACACTGTATCAGGGTTCGTAATTTTTGCTTTATTAGCGCTTCATTTTCATTTATTTCTTACTTGGTTTTTCTCATTATTTATTTTAAAAAATCTTTTAAAAATCACCAGTTGTACTTTTAGACTTCCACTGTAATTTCTTTAAATTGCAATCATTTCAGTAACCAGAACAACACTTATCAGCGTTCGTATCTTTGCTTTATTAGCGTTTTATTTTCATTTATTTCTTATTAGGTTTTTCTCATTTTTTATTTAAAAAAAATCTTTAAAAAATCACCAGTTGTACTTTAAAACTTCAACTGTAATTTCTTCAAATTGCAATCATGTCAGTAACAAGAACAACACTGGTATTTTTGTATCAGCGTTCGTGTCTTTGCTTTATTAGCGCTTCATTTTCATTTATTTATTATTTTTTTTTCCTTTCAACTTTCGGTCTTTTCGGTACGTCATGCCCATTATCGCATAGGTCAAGGTCGCGTTAACCAATTAAGGCCCGTCGGGTGGATCGACCCCCAGGGGGTACTTTGGGGTACTTCTTTTTTTCTTGGGGGCCACTTTCATGGAATTTCCGACGTTACGGAGGCCCCTTTTTTCGCATTTTTTTTGCGTTTTTTGCGTTTTTTTCCTTCTTTTTTCGTATTTTCCTGGGCTCAAAGATTGCGTGGTATTTTCTACCCATGATGACTGCCGAAATTGATAATGCCAAAAGTTTAGCTGGGTCCCCGATCTTAATTGCCCTGAGTGCCAGAAACGTATCATTCTCATCTAAATCGTTAACTTTAGGCAACTAACCAGAAATATCCGAAAGGCTAACCTTTCTCGCTGATAACAATACATCCATGGTTTAATAATTTTACTTGCTGTCAAAAATATCCAACAATAAACACGAGCATAAAAATCCCGCACACTACACTCTCTCCCCGAATGCGCATGCGTACAACTTTTCGTAGCTACTTACAACAAAACGATCGGACTTACGTGAAAAGTTACAATAATTTGTAAGTTACAACCTTTCGAGAATACGGCCCCAGTTGTTAATAGATGGCGCAGCGAGTAGTTTTTAGAGGACATTGTGTTTTTGGTGCAAAGATGAAAAACCACCTTCGTCGGGGTTTACAATTGTATTTTTTATGGATTATGCGATATAGGCCTATTTCTATTATTTTCTTTTTACCTACACAGTTTGGTAAAATGCTTTTTCTCCTTGATTATATCGGCTTATAGAAATATAAATTTTAAAAAATTGTTTGAAAAAAATGAATGTAAATTTGAATTTTTACAAGTGTTAATTTCTATAAACATATACAGTAGGTTCAAGCTCTATTTAAATAAAAGAGAAAAATAACAGGAATAAAAGTTTAAGCAGAGTTTCGAATTGTTGATATCGAATATAAAAATATAATGGGGGATATTTACTGGTCGTTGATGCTGTTTCCCCTCTCAAGCTCTGACTTAGCGTAGTGGAAACCAGATTTGAAGAGTGACAAGCCCCCGAGTGTCCAGACCCCGAGGCCCACGCTAAGGAGGCGAGGGCCATTCCCTAAAAACGCCCCCCCCCCACCCCCGGCAAATAACCTGTATCGGTCCCTGCGTCCCCCCCCCCCCCCCCCTTCAATGAATCCTGGATCCGCGGGGAAGAGGGGCATGAATCTCTGTCAACTCCTGCCTTCGCTTTCTATAATGATCTCTTCACACATCTGGAACCAATTACATTTAGGTGAAAACGGCACAGCAGTCCGATATCTTTTACGTTAATAATTTTGATATTGTCATTTTTTCATTCTTACAAAGATTTTTAAAAATACTGTCTCCTAGACATATCTGTTAAATATATCCCGACTTTTCTTTTCTTTTTAAAATTATATAATCTTATATAGAAATGAAAAAATGAGTTCAGGAATTAAAGCCGAAAAGTTATTGAATGATCAGAGAGAGAGAGAGAGAGAGAGAGAGAGAGAGAGAGAAAGAGAGAAAGTGTGTGTGTTTTGCCTTATAACTCCTACCTCCGCTTTCAAAAATAAACTCTCCAGCCGTGTGGTATACATTTGGGAGAAAAGGACACTACAGGTCAGGACATCTGGTACATTAATATTTTTGATACTTTTCTTTTTTCGCTTTTACAAAAATTTGTAAAAATTGTATCTCCTCGACATACATGTATCTGTTAAATATCCCACTAAAATATCCCCAAGTTATATAATCTTATAGGCCTATAGAAATGAATTAAATGATTACCCATGATATGATAGATTTTTGTAAGATACTGGGGGGGGGGGGGGAGAGAGAAGCGGGGCGAAATTGTGCTGGAATTTTGGGTGAACTCGGACTGGCTGTGGTGTAAAAAAAATGGACATCGGACTCAGGTCGGACTTGAAGAACAAAACAAACAAGCACAAAACAAGCACGAACGTAATCTCCTCTCAACTCATCTAACACACTCACGTGGTCAAATACACCCCAGGTCAGCCTCCAGGGGTCATGTAGATACTCCCCCGCACCGATAATCCACCTTAGTAATTTTTTGTATTACGTGCATCGATACGACCCCACACCGATAGATCCACGCAACGGTAGCCTACATCCCCACACCGATACTCCCCCGCACCGGTACTTACCCTCAGTAGGCCTATGTTTGTAATTGTGGGGATATAGGCCTACAGTAGGCCTACCGGTGCGGGGGAGTATCGGTGCGGGGACGTATCGACAAGTAGGCTAAACCGCCTGCCAGATAACATACCACCTGTGGCTATAAACAGCAAACAGCCGCCGGTGGACCACTGGTGTACCGCTGGTGGTTAGCTGGTGGCAGGTTGCCGTTTATAGCCGACGGTGGACCACTGGTGTAGGGCCTACTGCTGGTGGTTAGCTGGTGGCAGATTGCCGTTGGTAGGCCTCATGTAGCTGGTGACCGGTCCACCGGTGACCCATTCGCGATTTTCTCATCGTAATTGTTAAGTGTAGCTTTTTTTTTTTTTTTTTTTTTTCAAATACGCGTATGTGTATTGTAATAATGTTACCTCATTTCGGCGGAAGTGTTTTTTTTACCTTTGTTAACTCGTTTGGGAGTGCGCAATTTCCTAGCATTTCATTGGCCTATAAAATTTACGTGACGTAGGCCTACTGCACGCGACGGCTGCACGTGACGTCTGCGTCGACCACTCTACTCCGCCTGACTGCTGCCACTGGGCTTCCATTTCACTATTATTTCATGTAAAATAGGTAAGCCTAATAATATTTAAATACACTGATTGACAGATCTTTTCAATGTAGGCCTACATGTAGGAAATATGTTGATTTTTAAAACAGGTTTTTTAAAATAAATTCTGGAAATTAGAACATTGTTATTGAGTGGAAGAAAGAAAACGCGAAAGCTAGAGCTCCACCTACTATAGCCCTATAAGATATAGGTATGAAAAAAATTATTATAAGATTCGTATTTTGTATTTGAAAGTTTGGTATTTTTTGCCTATTGAAAAGATCGAGTCAATTAAAAGGTATACATTTTCAAAGTGTATATATTTTTAAAAAATAAAAATGTGGTGTATCAGTGTGTTATGAAGGGTTTTCTGTGGCTTTTATTTACGTAAAATTCATTTTAATAAGAATTAAAATGGAAAAGACCCATAATAGATTTATGCATGATATTGATAACAATTGGAAAAAGTAAAGTTTGTATCTTAAAATAAACCTTGGAATATAACCAGTGAACATTGGTCCTTTTTCTTTTGTGGTCCTGCCTAGCTAAATATTATTATTAAAATATCGGCAAAACGTCTGACATATGTGATGACTTGAAAACTGCGCTGCACTCTAACGAGACGGAAGAGACTATAATCACTCACTCAATTTGGTAGTTGTGACCGCCACTTTTATTTCTTATTTCAATTTAATTTCAATTTATTAAACCTTTGACCCCAACGGCACATCAGAATGAAATACAGTGACATTATAAAGTCATATCAACGAACTACCACTACAACAAAAACTACTACTGATACAAATAATAATAACAATAATTTTAATCTTACACCCCATTTCCAGAGATTAGATCGATCTACTTTAGATCGACCTAACTCCCTGGGGGTTCACGCTAAATAGCTGTCAGCCGGACGGACACGAAAGTTAATTACATCCTTACAGCTTGTAGAAGGCCGGACGGACATTTAAGCCGGATTATCTGAGAGTAATCTAGTGAGACTCCCCGCGGGAATAGATCGATCTAAAGCTCTGGGAATAGAGCCTTAGCTCCGATGCACATTGTAAGTATTTCCCGAAGTTGTTTAATTATGACACATTGTTAAGCGATAATAATTTAATTAGTATGAAGACTGCGAGCTTTTTGACCTTTTAACACACACACACACACACACACACACACACACACACACATATATAGATATATGTAGGCCCTATTATATGAAGCCAGGGATGTTCTCTTGAAATAGTATTTATTTCAAAACATTTACACAACACGGTCTCCTCTGCATTCACAGCAGCGAGGAGGCCCGGCTTGTTAAAATTCTCAAGAGACTCTCTTAAATTTGTAAAAATAAATAAATAAATAAATAAATAAATAAACAACCCTCGCTGAGATAAATTACTACTAACAGTATTTTTTATTCAGGTTAACTGAAAATTATAAAGATGGTGAAGTAGCCATTCCTACGAATCATGTAGAAAGGTGATGAATAGAAAATATATGGACAATTGGTCGTTTATAACTGACCAATATCTGAAGAGATATTACAGTTTACATTCAAGTTGTTTTGTGTTCTGACCACCAATATCTGACATATGCATATTTGTAATGTTAAGATTTTTCATGTTTTTAAAAAGGCAATTCGGTGTTAATTAAATTAAGACTAGCCATAAGGAAGTGCACATGTGTAATGAACCTTTTACATATGCCTATGACGAATGTCCTAAACTTATATAATTTTGTACGCTTAATTCAAGCGTGGGCTCGAAATAGGACATTACGTTTTCGTCTAACTTAGTGGATAACGCGATCCAAAGACTCCACAGTTCGTGTCAGATTTACGTAAGGTCACTCAAAGAAAACCCAAGTCCACATAATGATCAGTTAAATGATTTATTCGTTGACGCTAGGTAACTACATATTCTAAATGAAGCCTGCAACTCTTAACTCGTCAGCTCCGTACTCCGTCGCTTCCAATCTCCTTCTCCGCTGCTTCCTTCTACGTGTCTCCCTCAATCTCCCCGTTCAAATCTCATCACTTACTTTAAATACTATTTTGTTATCTTTACATGGATCCAGTGCTGCACTAGTATGAGATTTACGTCAAACCTAAATACCTTTAATTGTGAAGTTAATTTCTTTACCTCGGCGTTATACAAAGAGGCAACCACATTACTTAATAACTATTGGACTAATATAACACATTACGTCATATGACTTCGTGTTAAGGTCCACTAAATGCATGTGATGAAATCACTCATTTACATATTATGTTTATACAATCAGGCAGCATATTATCATTCACCTTGCTTCAGTCTTGAATGAATATTTATCATCCTCTGTATTGGCATACCTGATAAGTACAACTGATATAACTTTCTCTCACTTGTTATCTATTGCATTGCAATTAGTATTTAAATGAGTTGCTGCCACTGTGGCATGCAGATAGATTCCCTGTAGATAATGTGTATAAATGCTGAATGCTTGGACTTAATAAAGGACTTTTAGACTTGGAACTGAATATGTGAGTCTGTGGTTATATTCCCTCTCCCATGTATCAGTGACAGGTAAAATATTAGAAGAACCTGGGTAGGGTGGAACATGGACCCCTACATTCGTACGATCTTTATGTCGGACCCGACACATGGTGCATTTTGTGCATTTTGGTAGTCATTTTAAGGTATTTTCATTAATTCCAATCTGATTTCTTTACCGATAAATTATTCTTATTATGGTTTTCAGATAACGTTTCATCTTCACCACCCTCCTGCAGATTAAAGCTATGCTGAAGAATAACACTATTGTTCTTACAAGGTTAGAGCAAAAATTGAAATAGAACAGAAGTCCTGATGACAATATTGTCTTAATTGACGAGTTTGCATTTCCTATGGAGACAAGGGAAGATGTGGCAAGGGTTGAAAACATACTTAAAGATAAGCATAATGAAATTACTGGTAAGTCAAAAAAATAATAGTATGATAAAAATTAATGTAGTGATTGTTGTGCTGAAGCTACATATGGAATAAATAATAAGTTGATTTTTAAAATAGTGGTTATTTTATAAATGATTAAAAAAACATTTTAATCTGAACACTTATCATTTGTTGTATGTATATATATAAATGTGCTTTACTTATTAAGAATATTTATATTTATTTCAAAGGTCAAACCACCTTGTCACACTGGGAGGGTTTTCCTCCAAGGAAATGGTACAGTGTAGATAGGATCATGTCTACTATTTTTAAAACTAACACATTGCATGCCAGTGTAACTGTATTGGGAAGTGCGGAAAGGTTGCACTAAAAAACCTGGCCCTTACAAAAGCAATGGAATGTTTGCATTTCGTAATGATCAAATAATGTTTGCTCAGATATATTTTTACATATTAATTGTATTATAATGATCCTGAAGTAAAGTTACAGTTCAAAATGTAAAGGTTGTTTCTTCTGAACAACTTTGTCTTTTTATGCTTTTTACATATATTCTCTTAAGGATAAACGCATATCAACCTATTTCTGTCCTTTGGTGAGACCATTCCGTTTTGTAACTCCTGTTTGAACCATTTTTGTTTACTGTCCAATTTAGCACTGTTAAGATAGGAGGATTAAGTTAAGTTTTTTATATTTTCACAGATGCAGGTAGATCGAGAGCTACGGAGGCTGAATAAGACATGCATCAAATTGTGGCTCAAAAATGCGCATGACAGGGATGGCGGCAGAAAATTGAGGTAAATCAAAACAAGGAAAAAAGGAGGTAAATAAACACACTGGACAAAAGAAGTGTCACCCCCTGCAGAGTAATGAAAGTTATAATGCCTGGGTCTACTCTTAATATGACTATTGAGTATAAAACCGCTGTACTATGGAATTGTAGGCCTATTCTCTTTTTTTTTTTTTTTTTTTTTTTTTTTTTTTTTTTTTTTTTTGTGAATTTTGATGTTTATAAAATGATACCAGGAGCATATCATTCCAGAGTCATTTATCTCCCCCAAAGTATTGGTTCACTTCTATTGTCCAGTGTGTGTAACAAAAAAAAAAAAAAATAAATAAAAATAAATAAAATAAAATAAAATAAATAAATAAAACACACTGTTAAAGGTGATAACTGTGAAGAGACATATTAGTTTTACGCATATCTTTTTTTATCTGATATTAAATAATTATTTTCCAGTTACCTTTGTACGGTATTTCTTTTGCGCGTCTAAAGTTTTGCTATGGAAAAAATACCGGAACTCGTGTTGCGCAAAGGATTATGGTCTATATGAATGAGGCGCCATTTTGTTCAACAACCAGGAAGTAACAGGACGGAGATTGTGGGATAATGTTGAACATATTTGACAAAGAAAGAGATATGATCTGACCGACTTGTAGGTATATGTAGCAAGTGTTTATGTTACTGTGATCTCCAAGCTGCAGCACCAGAAGTAAACATAAAGTTTAGCAATCACTGACAGAAATATTACAGGATCTACTGTCGGAATGGAAGCCATGTTAGGGCAGTCTAGACGAGGTGTAAATCCAAGATCAGGACAGGTGACAGTACAGACACAACCTCCATTAGCTGAACAGGAAACAAATACAACATCAGCTACACATCCTCCTGTTTTCTTAGAGAAGGCAGAATGTGTGCGTTCCTTCAGTGCTAAACTGGAAGATGATAGAGGAATACTCATAACTGGGTTAGCCATAGATAAGGAACACATGTTTGTTGTGGATAATTGGAACAACAGAACAAAAGTATTCACACATGAAGGACAATTTAAGTTTGACATTAAAGTAAACAAACCATATGATGTGGCTGTGTCACAGACTGGTCACCTGTATATAATGTTGTGATCGAAGTTTTTTCCTTCCTCCACCTGGTCTGCTCTTCATGTGCCAAGATAGGCCACCTCAGGTGAGTGAGCTAGGCCAGGTGGGGACAGCACGCCCCCTGCAGGAGATCGTCACTATTGTGACATCACAACTGTCACAGATCATTGTCTAATATTCTGCACTCCGTACCGGACGTGTCTAGATTGACGATCCATCTACAATTCTATCAAAGAGCATAACAATAGACAGCGATCACTCACCAATTCAGTAAGTAGACACAGTGAATACTTTATTGGCGACAAGGCATTCGTAACTTGTATATTTGCGGGCCTAAAGCTTAGTTTTCGCTGCGATCTAGCTGAAAGTAGTTTGCGCGGGAAATTCCTTTGTCTAACATCCATTTGAATAATTGGGTGGAGCGGCGGTCAAAATTGTTGTTTCAATTTTGGATCGTAAAGGTCACCGCATCAGGAGACACTGATTTTCCTGCACATCTACGTTATTTTTCAGTACTTACGTGAAAAGGTCGGTGATATAAAGGAGACGTTGGTCTCATTATCCTGTGCATTGTTACGATCTCTACCGAAATTTTCCAAGACTAAGGTGCACACGTAATACTTTGGTTTCTTTGTTTATTTAGTTTATTTAAAGAATAAAATACTGACTTCTGTGTTGTTGTTATTTATTCTTTTGTATTTTAGGCGGAATTCTGAACAGAATTTCTGTCTGATTTCAATTTATTGCGTTGTGTACCAAAGTCTTTGTTTTCCAAATTTGAACTCATTGTACGTTTTGGGAATCTATTTATAGCGAATTTCACTATAAGCTTGGTAGTGTATTGTGCTTTGATAAGTGAAATTATTTTGAATCAATTTATTTTTTGCTTTCAAATGTACAATGGCGAGTGCATCAAGGTTGCAGGTCAATCGTGCTACTTACGATGAGCTCGTTACGCTGCCAGGTATAGGTCCTAAACGTGCAGAAAGGATAATATATGCTAGAGAACATGGGATCCCCGTGACCAGATCCAACATTTTGGAGATTTGTGGATCCAATCTTGGATCAAATGTAATTGAAAATCTCTCTTTTGGCAGTACTCACAGAAGTGAATTTGAATCTGAAGTCGACGTGGGTGACCTCGATACTAGCACATTATCCACCGAAAAAAGTCAAAAACCCAAAATGAAAACTTCTAAAGTGACTTCCTACATTCATAATGAAGGAAGAGCGGCTGCTGAAAGCTATAGGGCAGAATTTGAAAGAATTCTCAAAGTGGGTGAGGAAATTAATCAACAAGAAAAAATTTCACGCAGTAAAAACATTCAAAAAGCTGCAACTTATTCTCCACCAACATATTTAAAATTAAAAGCTCGTTCAAAATCAACAACTGAGCAGCAATTTATCAAACCAAAAACAAAATTACGTTCTCACTCAGCTTTGGACCCCAGAACTTTCACTTCGCAGCCAGCCACTTTAGACCCTGAATACGATCTTTTTGCTCTGCCTATTGAGAGGCTGCGTGTCGATAACAAAGATCATACAACTTCTTCCGCGCATATAAAGCCTCCAGGCCGTGTCATAAATTCCGAGACTGTTACTACTTTACCGACTGGTAGGGAAAGTAGTCGGCGACCAGCTCCGTCTGTCCATCGGGTTGTTTCGAATTATGATCTGCCACAGATTCATGTTCCTACGCCCGGACGGCGGCAACTTAACGTTGAGCATAATGTTGCTGATACAGTCGAACGTAAACATGATTACCGGCCGAGTTCAATAGAGAAACATCATACGCGCCATAGAATTTCGTCTCCCGTTTTCCGCGACGAACCACTTCTTCCCGAAAGCGATGAAAGTGAAAATGAATATTTTACAGTACCAAAACCAGTACGTCCTAAACCTAAAAAGGACAGAGGGGACCCCAGTGATTTACCCAAAAAATTGTCTTTTGACGGAAATTGTGAAAACTGGGAGTCTTTTAAAAACAGATTTGACAGTTATCGCCAAGTGAAAGAGTGGTCGGAAAATGAGTGTCTAGATTACCTTTTATGGAGTCTGGAAGGCGAGGCTTTGGCTTTGTATAACACCAATCTCAGAGCAAATAAAAACATGACGTATTCAGCCTTAATGAGTGAAATGGATTCAGTATTCGGAATTAAAAAACATCCCGATTCAGCTCGTTTGGCATTTCATACAGCAGTTCAATCTCCCAACGAAACCTTGAATAAATGGCTGTGCCGTGTTTTGTTATTGGCCAAAGATGCTTATCCTGATGAATCAGAATCCTTTAGAACAAAAGAAACAATATCTAAATTTTGTCAGGGCTGCATTGATCAGGATGCCGGGCGTTACACTCGTTTAAAACATCCAGCAAGCATCAGCGAGGCAATGACCTACATGGTGGATTATCAGCAAGTCTACAAATCATCACATATTCAAAAACCAACACGAAAAAATCGTGATGAATTACAAATTAGTTCTCTAAATCTAACAGCTGATGAAAATCAGCAATTTCCAACTGAAAATGTAGAACAACTTGTTGAATCCATCGTGGAAAAACGCGTTAGCCAGTCACCTAAATTGAATACAATTCAGTTTAATTCAATGGCAGAGTTGGAATCTATGGTTGAACGCTTGGTCCGGAAATTCACACCTAAAACAACACCTGTGTGTTTTTTCTGTAAAGGAAAGGGCCATTTTAAACGAAATTGCCTAAAATATAAAAAATTCTTACAAAGAAAAAATGCTGAAAAACAACAAGCACGGGCTGATATAACGAATCCAACTCATTTAAACTAGAAGGGTCCAAGGGAAATGACCGTAACCTTGGAAACCCGACTGAAACCGGTCACAAAACGGGTGAAACCATCGTGACTTCATTGTCTCAAACACGAACCGTTGACAATACTATCCCCGTAATGGAAACATTGCATCGTCCTCATCATTCCGAGTTAGAATGTGGTCAAAATCCTGTAATTGATGAACTTGGGGTTTTTCGATCTTCATTCGTTCCTTTGGTAGTGGCGGGTGTACATGTAATGGCCAAAGTTGACACCGGTGCGCAAGTTTCTGTCATGGCTGAAAAAATATTCGAGCAAATAAAAAATAAACCATCGCTCAAGAAATATTACAGTCTTACTCTTGCGGCAGGGGATATACAAATCGAAACTCGTGTTTGTGAGCCAATTTCCATCGAACTAGATCGTTTCAAAATCAAGGAATCTGTTCTGGTAGCGCCGATACATGACGATTTTTTGTTAGGCCACGATCTAATTGCCCAGTTTAATGCGAGCGTGCATTGTAATTTGGGTTACATCCAAATAGAAGGGCGCGACATACCTATGCAGCAAACGGAGTCGCGTGCACAAGACATTAAAATAGCTCGGGTTAGCGTTTCACGAAATGTAGTAGTACCCCCAAATTCAGCACTAAGGATAACGTGCGAGATCGACGAAAAGTTAGAAAAATACGTCGTCGAGGGTAAAGAAGAAGAGGGACTACTAATACCGAGAACTGTCTTGTCCGAAAAATCAAAACCAGTCGTGTGCCTCTTAAATCCATCAGATCAATTTAAAAAATTAAAAAGGGGTCATGTGGTCGCTACGGCTTGCGAAGTTTCGGAAATTTTAGAAAACCCTGTTTCGCACTTCGGTTTACATCGAGTGGGAGGGGGGTCTACTAAAATTGACCAATCCAGCGCTCGTGTTGTCGGTACCACTGATGAGACAATGACTACCGATCTACTGGTGGGATTACCTGAAATTACTCGTGTAAAATCAGCCGTCCCTAGAACCGGTAGGGATTCTACAAACACACTTGTGGGATTCAATTTACCAGTGGAGCATTCAATTTACACTCCTAGAACTAGTAAAATCCCTAGAACAGGTGTGCACCCAAATATGACAAAGCTTGTGGGATTAAATTCTACTGGGGTTTGTGGTGTTAATTCCCCTAATTTTGAGAATATCCCTAAAACAAGTGCCCGAATTAAAAATGACATAAAAAGTAAACAACTTCTGAAGGTGGGTGGAAGTACTCAGGGCCCTTTAAGTGCCCCATCTGCCGGAAAGGGGTTCGTTGAAGAAAAAATTAACACCGAAATTTTCAAGTCACCTGTAAAGGGGTCACCTCAGGTGCGGAATTTTAAACAAATCGCTGGTGACGTTCACGCCGGACAAGATTCTTCTGGACGCGTCGCTAGCAAATCATCAGAAATTCCTGACCATGTTAATGTGGTTTATGAAACATCAAAGAGGAATTTAAACAAAATTCAGAGTAAAAAATTAAAGAATGTTCTATCTGAATTTCAGGATGTTTTTGCTAGAGACGAGTATGACCTTGGTCGGTTTAGTGCCATCGAGCATGGTATCGATACCGGGAATGCCAAACCTCTTAAAACGCGTATGCGGCGAACTCCCGCGTGTTTTATTCAAGAAGAGGAGGCATTATTAACAAAAATGTTAAAAGCCGGGGTCATCCAAGAGTCTACGTCAGAGTGGGCATCAGCACCAGTTTTAATTAGAAAACGTGACGGTTCCGTCCGATGGTGCATCGATTATCGCGCCTTGAACAATGTCACGGTCAAAGACACGTATCCATTACCCTTAATGGAAGATTGCAAAGATACTCTGTCGGGAAACATCTGGTTTTCGAAGTTAGATGCCAATTCTGCGTATTGGCAAGTCAAAATTAAACCCGAAGATAGGCATAAAACAGCTTTTATCACGAAATACGGATTATTCGAACATGTCCGTATGGGTTTCGGCTTGACCAATGCTCCTGCGACTTTCTCCCGAGTAGTCAATTTACTTATGAAGGGTTGACATGGAAAACAGTTTTGGCATTTTTGGACGATATTTTGGTAATGGGGAAGTCCTTTGAAAATCATTTAGAAAATTTGAAAGAGGCTTTGGGAAGATTTCGCCAGTTCGGTATCAAATTAAAGCCAAAAAAGTGCGTTTTGTTTCAAAAGGAGGTTGAATTCCTGGGGCGGATTGTTTCTAATAACACCATGAAAATGAGCCCTAAGGATATTGAAGTTGTAACTTCTTGGCCACAACCCACTTGTTCTAAGGACGTTGAAAGGTTCTTAGGATTGGCAAATTATCACCGGACATTTATAAAAAATTTTGCGGAAATATCCCATCCTCTGAGCAAAATTAAAGGTAAACATGCCTTTGAATGGGGACCAGATCAAGCTCAATCTTTCGAAGCGCTCAAAACGGCATTGACTACACCACCAGTCTTATCATTACCAAACGCAAACGATCCGTTTATTTTGGACACCGACGCTTCAAATCACTCGATTGGTGCAGAGTTAATACAAGTGCAAAACGGCGAGGAGAAAGTAATTGCGTACGGCAGCTACGCGTTAACTCCCGAACAAAAGAATTATTGCACCACGCGAAAAGAGCTTTTGGCTATCGTGAGATTTACCAGACAATTCAGGTATTATCTTTTGGGCCGAATATTTACCGTTCGCACCGATCATTCAAGTCTGACGTGGTTACTGAGGTTTAAGGAGCCTCAAGGTCAACTCGCGAGGTGGATAGAAGAGCTTTCGCAATTCAATATGATCGTACAACATCGTGCCGGAGCTAAGCATAGCAATGCCGATTCGTTGTCTAGAATACCCGACAATTTGGCACCGTGTAACGAGTATATTGCGGGAATAAAGCCGGAAAATTTACCTTGCGGAGGATGTAGTTATTGCGTCAGAGCCCATGAAAACTGGGGGAGTTTTTTCGGTGACGTCGATGAAGCGGTCAATTTAACAGAAAAGAAAAAATTGTCATCCAAATTTACTGGTAAATCTACAAAAAGTCAACGCGATCTGACATCCTCATTAAATACAGTCAATCTGGGACGAGAAACGGGTCCGGAACATCTTTTTTATTGTCTCCTAGATAAAATTGTAGCCCTCTCTACCGATGTAGCTCTGCAACCCGAGGAATCTCATGTAGAAATAAATGCGTGTGGTCCGGAGGCGAGGTCAAATCCAAACCCGGATATTCCTCAGTGTTGGGGTTTTTCTATGGAAAAATTAAAAACTGAACAAGCAAAAGACCCTGAGCTTAACATTTTACGAGAGTGGTTGTACAAAGGGAATACCCCAGATCAGGGTGCACTCTTCCGATCAAGCCCAATCTCCAAAACTTACTGGCTGAATAAAGAATTATTCAAATTACATCATGGAGTCATTTTCAAAACTGAAGAGGAAAGCAAAGATCTAAAATTAGTCATCCCAGAATCATTAAAAAATTCTGTTTTCAAATTACATCATGATATCCCTTCAGCTGGTCACCAAGGAGTGGCTAGAACAAAAACAAAAATCAAAGAAAAATTCTACTGGCCCCATATGAGCAAAGAAATAGCCAATTATGTCCTGAGTTGTGACATCTGTAATAAAAATAAGAAAAAAGGGTGTTACGGAAGAGTCCCCCTGACTGAATATGTTGCAGGTGCTCCGATGGAACGGGTTCATATTGATTTCTTGGGACCGCTACCTAAAACAGCAAAAGGTAATGAGCATTGTTTGGTCATGGTTGATCAATTCACAAAGTGGGTAGAGTGCGTACCGTTGCCTTCTCAAACGGCTGAAGTTACCGCGAAAGCAGCAATTGACTGTTTCTTTTCTAGGTTCGGTTATCCCTATCAACTTTTTTCTGATCAGGGACGGAATTTTGAAAGTCAATTGTTCGGGGATTTGTGTAGGGCTTTACATATACACAAATCACGCACTACTCCGTACCGACCGTCTGCAAATGGACAGGTTGAAAGGTTCAATCGTACCCTGATGGATGCCGTACGGTGTTTTTTGGGTAAAAATCAGGGTGAATGGGATAAATATGTCCAGCAAATTGCAGGCGCGTTGCGTGCTTCTGTAAACAGAAGTACGGGGTATACCCCTAATATGCTCATGCTTGGGAGGGAGGTCAGTACTCCAGCCCAAATTATGTTCCCAAATCTGAAATCAAAAGAAACTGACTATGGTGAATACATTTCAAAGTTAGTACAAAAAATGAAATTAGCTCATATTACAGCAAGAGCCAATTTAAAAACAACTTCAAAACGCATGAAACGTGACTATGACCTTAAAATCCTGCTTAGACCTTATGCTGAAAAGGATTTGGTTTATGTTTTGGATACAGCAACAACTAAAGGCAAATCACGAAAATTGTGTTCACCATGGAAAGGACCCGCCATCATTGTAAAGAAATTATCTGGCTATCTGTATCGAGTGAAGCTAAAAAATGCAATCTTTGTAATTAACCATGACAGGCTCATGCCCTGTAGGGACAGAAATGTACCCTCATGGATTACAGAATATTTAGCTTCTGATGAACAATTTCAGCACTCGAGTAACAGTGAGGAAGAAGATTTGACACCATACTGTATTTGCAGGGAGCCTTATCAGGGCAGATTCATGATTCAATGTGATTACTGTCATGAATGGTATCATGGATCCTGCGTCAATGTCACTTCTACCGAAGCGATAAACATTGATAAATACAAGTGTGTAAAATGTCAAATCAAATTATTATTTTTCATTGTTATTACAGATATGGCCAATACTATCACGGAAGTAGCACCTGTTGTGAAGGAGACTTCACTCAGATTACAGCATTGTTCACCTATAGATGTCCCTGGAACCCAGTTTGTCCAGGATTTGGCCCAGGCTCTGCCTGGGGAAGATCACAGCAGCTACTTCAAAACACTGGTGGCTGGGATGGCTACCATTTATAAAAAGGAGCTTCGTGCTCCCGGTAGGTATGCCATGTCTCTGGCATGGTTGCAGCAAGTGGCCTACCAACTACAATCTAGTGGGCTTGCGTCTAAAAACTGGATTGAGAAGAATGTTTGGCGCCTTCCCAAAAATTTCACCCCTCCTGCACGAGTTTTGAAATCTGCTCCCTCCGTGGAGTACGATGGACAAAAAACTCGTGATTTCAGGCTTGGGAAGGACCCAAACATTACACTCATAACCCAGGTGGTCGATGGGAGTGGCACGGTCCAGCCTATGGAGGTGGAATCGCAATTGGATGAGGCTGAACTTGGTGTGGGGTCAAGTAACATCGACCCCAACTCCAGTCTGGACTCCATTGAGGAGGACAGACTTCTTGGAGTCCCAAGGGAGGCCAAATGCAGCGTGAAACCTCCAGCTACTCCGGAAACTCCTATGCCAGGCGCATCACTGCTGCAAAATACCGCCATCCCTTTTAACTTTTCTATCTCCTCTTCTTCAGGTTCACACCTCCCTGAAGCTGCTGCTCCAACAGGGATCCAAGTTCCTGTTCCTGGGCCTGTACCATCTGAGCCCATGGGGGGCAGTAAGCGTAAGGGGAAGAAGAGAGCTCCTTGGTGGAGGCGTGGCAAGAAACCTGGCAAGGGGTTGGTTGCTGCAAAGTCTGGGGTGGATGGGCATGTTGAGTCAGCGGAGCTGTCTCATCCTACAACCAGGGAACCGAAAAGGTCTAGCCAGACACCATCCGGAGTGGTTGGACCTGACCCCAAAAGGGCCAGGAAAGATCACTCCGAGATGCAATGTGTGGTCCCTGGGTGTGGGGTGAAATTCAATGAGCAGATGCTCAGGCAGCATTCGCTGGGGCTGCATGTCCCGTCTATCTTTGATGAGCGCGCCAATCCTGAGCCCAACATCTTGGGTGTAATGGTTAAAGCACTGGAGATGCTTACTTTCTTCATTTTTGGTTTTAAAAAAGAACTGGACACTTTATACCAGTTCATTTCGGCTCTTCCAGATAAATTAAATTTAGCCCATGGCACTTTTTCTTCAATCCAAATTACTGCCATGGAAAATTTCTGTAAATTTCTCAATAAACCGGTCCCAGTGTGTTTCACCTTATACCCAGCTAACTCTGTCGGGGTCCTGGTGGATTGGAGAGTCCTGACACAGCTGTCTGCTTCTATAACGGAGCAGCAGAGGTCGTTGTGGATTCAAGGGTTCACCAGGCCAGAAACTTGTCTGGAGGCGGGGGAACAAAGTAAGTCAGGGAGGCAAGCTTTCGATAGTCACTATCATCTAGATAGAACCCTGGCTGCCTTTGGTCTTCCATACTCTGGCAAGTTAGAGGGTCTTAAGGGTTTGCTTCCTGTTTGCTCTGGGAAAGAGGTAGAGTTGGTGGGAACTGTAGCTATTTACTGCGATCCCAAGACATATCCTACTAAGGGGTATCTTTCCACTCTGTCTGGGATCGAGTATGTAGCTATTGGTTTTCACCCGAGGCTAGCCGGCAAGCTTTCTCAGGGCAATCTGGACCAGGCAATTAAGGCTTTCTCAGAGTTGGTTAAGATGCCGCTAGTAACAGCTTTTGGCGAGGTAGGTTTCGACCACACTGAAGCCATGTCTAAATGGCAGGATCAGGTTGAGTTGCTCCACAGACTTCTGCCTTTTCTAGAGGCCAGGCATGTCCTGGTTGTGCACTGTAGGGGAGTGAGGGGAGACTCTGGAGACTGTGAGTTCGCCATAAGATCTCTTTTGTTTCATCTGAAACTGTGTGGCGTTCCGCAGTCCCAGAGGATCCATTTTCACTGCTTTACAGGCACTAAGGCCCTTCTCGAAATTTGGGGAAGGCAGCAACCAAATACCTTTTTCGGTTTCACCCGGGTTGCTGCCACCTTTAACAAACACCAGTTGGCAGCACTTAGGGCGGTGCCCGACTCCAAACTTCTTTTGGAGTCGGATGCCCCCTATTTCGCTCGCAAAAAGGGGGGCCATTCAACACCCTTTACTCTCTATGAAACGGCAGAGATATTGGCGGGGCACAGAGGGGTGGATGTCTCTCATATTTTAAAAATCACTACACAAAATGGTACTTCCTTGTATAAAAGGGAGTAACCAGGAATTTGGAAAACAAAAATTGAAAATATGACAAAATTACTTCTTTTTTGGACAATTTAAAAATTTCTAGAAAATTATGAAAACTATTTCTTCTTAGTTCTTACTAAATTCAAATTTCACTGAAGCCCCTCTCCTCTTCCTGATCCGGGAGATCATCGGAGCTATGAAAGTTACCATCAGTGGGCCCATTTTCACCTTATTCATTTCTTTATTTGATTATCATTCATTATTTATTTATATATCATTTACAGATACAAAGATGCACAAGAGCACAATGGCACCTGTAGCACTTATATATATATCTATCACTTGTCAAGTTATGTACACAAATATGTGTATTTCAGAAGCACTATATTGCAGGACGCAATACAGCACCGCAGCACAGTTTATTACTCTGTACTAGGTACAGTGCACCAGCACAAGTGTTTATTTATTTCCATTTTATTATTTATTTAGTATTCTGATCTTCCGCCAAATCCTAGGAATGTCCCCAAATTTTTGATTTCATTTTTCGGCTTTCCAGTATTTATTTTTGTGGATAGACTATCACTGTATCAGTGATGTGACTAACTGCTGAATCAACAGTTGTCACAGTTTAATCCTATATTTTTTCTCGTCAGACTATCACTTCGGTGATGTCGTTAGCATTAACGTCAGTCTGATCGAGGCTGGAAGCCATTGTTATTGAAAAATATTTTTACATGTTTAAACATGTATTGCTATTACTGGGAAAAAACTTTACCTTTTTTCGGCTCTTTTTAATAAAAGTGGGGGGAATGTTGTGATCGAAGTTTTTTCCTTCCTCCACCTGGTCTGCTCTTCATGTGCCAAGATAGGCCACCTCAGGTGAGTGAGCTAGGCCAGGTGGGGACAGCACGCCCCCTGCAGGAGATCGTCACTATTGTGACATCACAACTGTCACAGATCATTGTCTAATATTCTGCACTCCGTACCGGACGTGTCTAGATTGACGATCCATCTACAATTCTATCAAAGAGCATAACAATAGACAGCGATCACTCACCAATTCAGTAAGTAGACACAGTGAATACTTTAATAACATCACAGGGTGACAGATGTGTCCAAGTGTACTCCACCAGAGGTCAGCAGGTGACAACCATGGGTCAGGGTCTACTGGAGTTACCACTGGGTATTACACTGAACAGACAAGGTCATGTGATGGTTTGTGACAGTGTAAAGAAGTCCATCTTCACATTCCATGCAGACAGTGGACAGCTCCTGAACACTATTCCACTCAGTATGTGTAGAGACCCAGCGTACATCACAGTGAACAGTGTGAATGATAACATTGTGATATCAGACATGGGGGGACACTGTGTACATGTGCTGTCACCTACTGGTGATCATCTGTACAAGTATGACGGCAGCAGAGAAGGCAGTAAACTGAGTTTACCACAAGGAGTGTGCACAGACAGCTATGGTCACATCTTCATTGCTGACTGGGATAACGACAGGATAGTGGCACTGAGTCCACAGGGACAGTTTATCAGATACATTGTCACTGAGGATGATGGGTTGCGGCGTCCCAGTGCAGTAGTCATCAACCCTGCTACTGGTCAGCTGGTGGTGGGAGAGTGGTGGGGCAATGTTAAGACATTCCAGTACATTGAACTGAAACAAGGTGAGTAGTTCATGTATTAACTGTGGATAAATATGTTTATTATGTAAAAATTTTGAAAGTTAATTAGTCTTACAATGTTTTTATCCATTAATATGTTTGCCTTTATTTCAATAAAAAACTTTTTAAGCATATTTATATAAATTCAGTAAGCACACAGCTGTGCTTTAGTAAAAATGTATGTAGAGTGGAGACATTTTCTATAGATAATACTTTACTGTTACTGACCAATTTCCATGAACCCATTAGTGATTAGGATTTTGAATAATGATGAAGAACTCTTTTTAATGGACTTTATAGTGTGCTTTATTTGTATTTTTATTAAGTCACATGAAAAACATCTTACATTGTTTAATCCCTGAACTTCTTGTCCATTTGTCAGTGAAGAACAACTCAAATCTCACAACAGAACAGTCCAATTCTTCATATTCTTCATCTTGTAGCTCTTCATGAAAGCTTAGATATACCTAAATTCTCAAATGTACTTTGTCAAGTTTCTTGATGTCTTACCACTTCTAGATTCAAAGACATTTCATCACCAGTTTGTTGTTAACACACACAAATAAATTAAATGTTGAAGTACTTTGGATGATACCTTATTTTCCTGACTTTGTAGATTGTTGTTTGCAAATAAAACTAGCAGACGACCATTTTTCATGAAATGGAACTACTTTTTACAGGAAGTAGTGTATTCATACACAACAGTGACCTTGGGTTTGGAATACAAAAAAATAGTACATGCATTCATACTGTCACAGCATGCAAATTATAATGAAATATACAAAACTAAACATTTTTATGTAACACAAGTTAAATGCATTTTTATTTATTAAAATAATTTATTTATATTATTATTATTATTATTATTATTATTATTATTATTATTATACTGGATAAAAACATTGATGAAATGGTTTTGACCACCTTTTTGGACTTTTTAAACTTCATGCTGATGGACCCACATATTTATGTCAAAGTCCCGGACCAAATCTAGTCCCATGAATAAAAAGCCCAGACCCCATGTTTATTACGCCCTGGCTGGGCCCATTCTTAATGGTGTTTGTTTTGTTAACAGCATAGTGGGCAAGTTAATTGACCAAGTTAATTGGCCAAGCTGCCAGTTTGTTTGTATGGCATGTGCAGGGGATGTTTTATAGAATAATAAAATCAGACAGAATATGCTGTGATTCCTAAATAAAATAGATGGGGGGGGGGGGGGGGGGGGGGGGGGGTAGTAGACACCAAGGGGCTCATGATTATAAATACCATATAGCATTAATAATGATGGTTACATCCCAGATATTTTGCTCCTATGAACAGTGTCTTTGATATCAGTCTATCGGCAATCTCCAATCATAAATTGTTAATTTATCAGACACTTGTAACATTAACCACATTTAATTGTTCACCCTGATTGTGAAACAGCCTTTTGCTCCAGATGTACTTAGTCTTCTCCAAATTAAAAAAAAAAAATATGGATGTTGATAAAATTTATTCTGAACAGTCTATAAGCCAGACAGATTCAGTACAATGGCATATGTATTTGTAGGTTGATAAGTTATTAAATAAAGAAAAAAAAACTTCATGTAATAATCATAATAGTGATACATAATACATGTATGATGATACATTTCACCACATTATGATGCAAACACCATCAAATGGAAACAAAAATAAACTTGTTATTAAACCAACTGAACAAATATTTGTGCCAAGCAGATATTTAGCATTGTACAATGTACATGTATTTCAGGAACTGCTCAGAATTATGCTGATTGCCATTTCAATTCTAAATTAAACAAACATCAACGTTGCCTACAAAACTGATACAACTGCACCAAATATCTCTTGCTATATGAAATACTTGTTGAAATGATGTTTTCAATAGAACTTATATTTTGTTTCATTTTTTTATTTAATCATGAGAAAAACATTCTAAAATGTTTAATCCCATTTCTTAGTATTATCATTATGCTTCACATATATATCAAGGCTGTTGCAATGTTTTTTTATGTACAGACACAGATGTGTCTGTACATATAGCCATCATCTGCGTCTGTCGTCGTCGTCGCCGTCGTCGCCGTCGCCGTCGCCGTGCACTTTTACCAATAACACGATAAGTGGAAAACCATTTTGCCTTTTGATTTGAAACTTGCAGAACTGATGAATATTCATAATACGCAGGTCAAGTTCGAAAATCAGCATGATCGGGTCACTCTTAGGGAATTTATGCTGTTTTTTCACTTTTTTCAACATATATGCAGCACCGATAACACAATAAGTGGAAAACCATTTTACCCTTTGGCTTGAAACTTACAGAACTGATGAATATTCATAATATGCAGGTCAAGTTCGAAAATCGGCATGATTGGGCCATTTTTAGGGAATTTATGCTGTTTTTTCACTTTTTCAGCATATATGCAGCACCGATAACACAGTAAGTGGAAAACCATTTTACCTTTTGGCTTGAAACTTACAGAACTGATGAAAATTCTTAATACGCAGGTCAAGTTCGAAAATCAGCATGATTGGGCCATTTTTAGGGAATTTATGCTGTTTTTTCACTTTTTTCAGCATATATGCAGCACCGATAACACGATAAGTGGAAAACCATTTTACCTTTTGGCTTGAAACTTACAGAACTGATGAATATTCATAATACGCAGGTCAAGATCGAAAAACAGCATGATTGGGTCATTTTTAGGGAATTTATGCTGTTTTTTCACTTTTTTCAGCATATATGCAGCACCGATAACACGATAAGTGGAAAACCATTTTACCTTTTGGCTTGAAACTTACAGAACTGATGAATATTAATAATACGCAGGTCAAGTTTGAAAATCAGCTTTATCGGGTCATTTTTATGGAAGTTATGCTATTTTTTCATTTTTTTAGCATATATGCAACATTGATACACGATAAGTGAAAAACTGTTTTACCTTTTGGCTTGAAACTTACAGAACTGATGAATATTCATATTACATATGCAAAGTTTGAAAATCAGCGTGATCGGACCAATTTTATGGAAGTTATGCTGTTTTTTTCACTTTTTTCAGCATGTATGCAATACCGCTAACGCATTTCAAGAAAAATCAATTGGCCAATTGTCTTGAAATTTACAGGGGAGATCAGTCTTACTGAAATACAGATGGAGTTTGAAAATGGTTCAGTTTTGGTGAAGTTATGCCTTTTTTTGTATATAAGTGTTTTTTTTTTTTTCCTTTGATTTAATTCTTAGGCATGTTAAGAATCTCCTCTGTGAACTAATTAAATATGTAAAGGTGTTCTTTTGACATTTTCTGCATCTTAACAATATTGTTAGTTGATTATATAAAAAAGATGGTTAACCTGTTATTGTGTATTATATAACAAAGTGTCAAAAATGGAAATAATAATAAACTCATATCTTTACAGTTTGTCAGATTCAATCATTCACCATGTTCAGAATCTCAGAATGGAGCAAAATGGCAATTTAAAATTGTTCTATTGATATTTTTCCTATGACAGCAATTTTCTTAGTTGTTCATTTAAAAATGACAGTAAATTGATTATTTTGTTATATGAAAAAAAGATGTTGAAAATGGAAAGAAAAT
This sequence comes from Lingula anatina, assembly GCF_051362555.1. Lineage (NCBI taxonomy): Eukaryota > Metazoa > Brachiopoda > Lingulata > Lingulida > Lingulidae > Lingula > Lingula anatina. The sequence goes on from NC_141775.1 coordinate 19,106,509, forward strand.
CAATTCAATACAGTTATCTTTTGTTTACATTTTAGCATTTTGAAAGTGTGACTCTGAACTTCCATGGCCTTGAGGACATTTCCATGTCACATTTTCTGTAAATCCATGATACTTTTATTTTATTATTAAAAATTAATGGTCATTATATTATATTGCATAAAAGTTGAAGAAAACCCTAATTTTGGAAATGGCTGCCGGAATGACCACTAAGGAAAAACCATGTTACTCATGATACTCAAACTTACTGAAAAGTTTCGTAAATCAGTGTGATTGTTTTCCGTTTTGGAAGCAATGTAGCTCTATAGAGTGCTATATGGGGCTACTGTGTATGGATGGTGGTAATTGCCCCTTGGGATAGTCACAAGCTAAATTCAGAGCTATAAAATCATTTGCCTAATTGATTTCCAAGTGCCCATTAAATAAGATTACATAAAACACACGCTGAGACTTCCCAGTAAAGTCCCATAGGTTAAGCTCTCTTAACTGTGTCACATAATTAGGAATCTATGATAATTATGCAGGTAAATGTTGTTTAATATTGCAAATAAGTTAAAGCAATAATAACTCTTCCTTTGAGATTCAAAATTCCGCATGAAATACATTGTAAACAACGCATGGAAATATATTCTATTGTATTTTACCACTAAAACGGCCGTTATTGTAGTAAAACTAAAATCTGTGCTTGTCAATAGGGCTTTCGAAGCTTGCATCAAGGCATTCGTTGCTAATGACGTAATGGTGTCACGCGGATTCTCGCGTTCATTCGAGACCAAAATAACATATGGCGCCAAACGCATTAATGCGGACGCAGACGTAAGTTGCGAGTTTTTGTACAGTGCGTCGGATAACAAAAAGCCCAGAACGGCACACATTGTGGATATTATGTATTTTTAACAAAAAGACGAATATATCTCATGAATCTTATATAGTGTTGTTGTTGTCTGCTTTTCCCGCGGTTTTAAGTAGGTCAACAGTGACTATGCGATGTCAGAGAGAGCTCCGTCAGTTAAAATCTCTTAAGAGATTTTAACAAAAAACCGTACGTTTAGGAAAAAAACCCTGGATTAACTTTGAATGCAGGAATGGGGTCGCTGACCATTGGTAAGTACGGGAAAATTGCCGTTTACTCCAGGAAAATCCAATTTTTGGCCAAAATGAAGAGTTATTATGACTTTAACAAAACAAAACAAAAAAATAGATGAATAACAGTGTCTTATTATCCTCAAACACATTGGGGTTATTCATATCATGTTATTACAGCAAGATTAAAAGTTTGAATAGTAGCTTTAATGGGATATTTTTGTGTTTTCTTTTTAATTTTTTTTTTCAAACACTGGCATTTTCAGCTCCCATCCACCTGAAGCTCTTCACATTTTCTGTATTTCCACATAAGCAGTTGCATTGGTTTTTATGTCTTTAAACATTATGTAATATTATTTTATGCACTGTCATCATTATTTAGATATTGGGATTTTCATTATGTGAATTTGGTCCTGAAACTGTAATCTTATTGCAGGGGTGGATTGAGGCCATCTTCTGGGTCTTTCAGATTTTAAAGTTCACATTGATGGGCATCTCTTTTTTCTGTTGGAAGACCATCAAAAATGTAGGATGGATCAACAAAGATAATTTGGAATACTGTCAGAAAATATCTCTGGATCAGCTCCTGTTATTGACGATGTCACCTGTTGTGCATGATTAAATTTCAGCGTTGATTGACAGTGCTATTGTAGGCATCAAAATTGACAAAATGAACCATTTTCTGCATTTTTATTTTGTGTTTTTGTCTGTACATTTGACAGCTTTGCTGCCTTGTTTACTTTTTTCAGCATATATGCACCACCGATAACACGATAAGTGGAAAACCATTTTACCTTTTCCCTTGAAACTTACAAAACTGATGAATATTCATAATACGCAGGTCAAGTTCGAAAATCAGCATGATCGGGTCATTTTTAGGGAATTTATGCTGTTTTTTCACTTTTTTCAGCATATATGCAACCCCGATAACACCATAAGTGGAAAACCATTCTACCTTTTGGCTTGAAACTTACAAAACTAATGAATATTCATAATGCACAGGTCAAGTTCAAAAATCAGCATGATTGGGTCATTTTTAGGGAATTTATGCGTTTTTTTTCACTTTTTTCAGCATATATGCAGCACCGATAACACCATAAGTGGAAAACCATTCTACCTTTTGGCTTGAAACTTACAAAACTGATGAATATTCATAATACGCAAGTCAAGTTCAAAAATCAGCATGATTCGATTATTGTTAGGGAATTTATGCTGTTTTTTCACTTCTTTCAGCATATATGCAGCACTGATAACACAATAAGTGGAAAACTGTTTTTTCATTTGGCTTGAAACTTACAGAACTAATGAATATTCATAATACGCAGGTCAAGTTTGAAAATCAGCAAGATCGGGCAATTTTTATGGAAGTTATCCTGTTTTTTTTTTTTTTTTTTTTTTTCAATTTTTTCAGCACTTTTATAACACCAATAACATGATAAGTGTAAAAATGTTTTTCCTTTTGGAGTGAAATTTACAGAACTGGTGAATATTTATAATACGCAGGTCAAGTTTGAAAATTGGCATGATTGGACTAATTTTACAAAAGTAATGCTGTTTTTTTCCCTTTATTCAGCATACATGCAACACTGATAATGCATTTTAAGGAAAACCAATCAGCCTTTTGTCTTACAACTCACAGGAGTGATCAATCTGACCAGTATACAGATCAAGTTTGTAAATAAGCTTGATCAGTTAAGTTTTGATGAAGTTATTAGCCTTTTTGTATATAAGTGGTTTTTCTTCAGATTTAATTCTTAAGCATGTTAACAGTCTCATTACGGAACTAATTGGATATGTAAAAGTGTTGTTTTAACATTTTCTGCTTCTTAACAATATTGTTAGTTGATTATATAAAAATGACGGTAAACCTATTATCGTGCATTGTGTAATAAAGTATCAAAAATGGAAAGGAACTCATCATTGCAGTTCGTCAGATTCAATCATTCACTATGTTCAGAATCTCCAAATGGAGCTAATTGGACATTATAAATTGTTCTATTGATATTTTTCCTATGTCAACAATTTTCCTAGTTGATCATTTAAAAATGACAGTTAATTGATTATGGTTTTATGTAAAAAAGGTGTTGAAAATGGAAAGAAAATCATTTCAGTACAGTTATCTCTTGTTAACATTTTGGCATTTTGAAAGTGTGACCCTAACTTCCATGTCCTTGGAGACCTTTCCATATCACATTTTCTGAATATCCATGATACTTTTATTTTTTTATAAAAAAATTGATGGTCATTATGTTGTTAAGTATTATGTTATATTGCATGAAAGTTAAAGAAAACCCTATTTTGGACACTGCTGCCAGGATAGCGATTAAAGGAAAACCATGTTACTTATGATAATCAACCTTACTAAAAAGACTGAAGTGCAGCTTGTGTTTGAAAACCATCGTAATTGTTTTCTGTTTTGAAAGCAATGCAGTACAGTGCTATTTGGTGCAATAAATGTATATGGATAGTAGGCAGTTAATTCAGGGTTATAAAATAATTTGCTTAATTAATTTTTAAGTGGGCATTAAATGAGATTACAATGAAATCTCAATGTGTGTTTATGTAAAGTCCCATCGGTTTAGCTTTCTTAACTGTGTCACATAATTAGGAATCGATGATTATTATGCAGGTAAATGTTATTTAATATGGAAAATAAGTTTACAAAAAAAATTTTGTGTAACGCTTACATTAATGCTAAAGATGAATAACAGTGCCTTATTATTCTCAAACTCAATAGGGTTATTCATATCATTTTAGTAATTGTACAGCTAGATTAAAAGTTTGAAAAGCAGCTTTATTGGTATTTTTTGTTATGTTTTATTTTACATTTTCTTTTAATTTTTTATGCTGTTTTTTCACTTTTTTCAACATATATGCAACATTAATAACACAATATAAGAAAAACAGCTTAGCCAATTGTCATTATATTCACAGGAGTGGTCAATCTTACAAAAATGCAGGTTGAGTTCGAAAATCAGCGTTATCGGGCCATTATTTTAGAAGTTGTACTTTTTTTTCAAATTTCCTCAGATTCAATTCTTAGGCATGTTAACAGTCTCATTATTGAACTAATAAGATACGTAAAAGTGTTTGTTTGATATTTCCTGCATCTTTACAACATTGTTAGTTGATTATGTAAAATTGATGGTAAACTTGTTATCATGTATTGTAATCAAGTGTCCAAAACGGAAATAAACTCATATCATTGCAGTTTGTCAGATTCAATCATCCACATCTGCCATGATGACCATGATGGGAAAACCGTGTTACTTAAGATTGTCAAACTTTCAAAAAAGAAACACAGGACTAAAATGCAGCCCGAGTTGGAAAAGCAGTCTAATAGGCTTCTTTTTCTGGAAGTTATACATTTTAGTGAAATATTCATTATCTTTTTGGCATATTCATTGTGGGACTCGGAGCTCCCATGGACATGAAGCCGGATGGTAATCAAATTTTCTACATGTTCATGCTATTTATAGTCAATAATCAAAAATTGGTGATAATTATTCTATAATTTATTAGTACCACCAGCGTGTACGCTGGCGGTACTCATGGATTTAGTCTCGACCCGTCTCGTACGGCTCCGTAAGCTCCGCCGGCTCCGTTGGCTCCGCAGGGTGTCGTGGGATACAAGTCACCGTTACCGCTTCTCCTCCTAGACCGCAATGACCTGTGCCCCCATCTCTTGGATTTAGGTCACATATAATCTCAACTTGAACCCCCTGGTATTTTTGTCTCAGTCAGTGCTTTGGCCTGGGCGTGACGCTCGTTGAAACGCACCCTTGTCAAAATTTTGGAAAATTCAATGCTAAATATCTCCCAAACCGAAGGAAATATGGGAAAAATTACTACAGAAGTCTGACCGAAAGTCATATGTGGAGATTCCAAATATGCCCTGAGATTTGATTTTTGACCTTTATTTCAAGGTCAAACGGGCCAAAATTTTCTAAACATGGGACTTTTCTGCAAAAAAATATTTGTTTGTACCAATTTTCAGAAACTACACAGACCTAAGCTCTCATATTATGGCAAGGGGTTACAATCAGGGACTCCTTTCATCTTTGAGAGTTTGGGGTCAATAGGTGCATTTTCATGGGAGAAGCGGCCATTAGATATGAGACTGAAAACTCTCTCAAATTCTGGAACCGTAAATGCCAGAGACCTTTTGAATTTTGCAATTTTTAGGACTTGTCAAGCACAATACTGGAGGTGGTGTCAATGTTTTTGTTTTCGATACGGTTTAGGCGTTGCGCTATATAAAAAAGTACAACGCAATATTCAGTGGTAAAAATAAAATGTGAATTACTCCAAAATTAGCAGAGATATGCCCATAGTTCCTATTGAACTTGAACTGGAAGTCATATACTGACAATCTAACTGTGACCTTGAAATTGACCTGTGACCTACTTTTCATTATGAACTGCACTTTGCAATTTTTCTGATCTTCATATCTCCAAAACTGGCAAAGATACGACCATAGTTACTATTGAACTTGATTAGGAAGTCATATACTTGCAATCTAACTGTGACCCTGAAATTGACCTTTGACCTAATTTCCACCATGAACTAAACTTTGCAAATTTTCTATCCTTTATATCTCCAAAACTGGCAGAGATACATCCAAAGTTACTGTTGAACTTGAATAGGAAGTCATATAGTGGCAATCTAACTATGGCCTTGAAATTGAGCTTTGACCTACTTTTTATGATGAACTGCACCTTGCATGTTTTCTGGCATTTATATCTCCAAAATTGGCAAAGAAATTCCCATGGTTACTATTGACCTTGAATAGGAAGTCATATACTCTGACCTTGAAATTGACCTTTGACCTACTTTTTCACCTGGAACTTAACTTTGCATATTTTCTTGCCCCTTATATCTTCAAAACTAGCAGAGATATGCCCATAGTGTTGCCCAAGGTTTACTCTTTTGTCAGCATACTACAGATGCAACAATGATAACACATTTCAAGGAAAACCAATAGGTCTATTGTCTAGAAAATCACAGGAGTGATCAGTGTTAGGAAAATACAGGTCAATTCCAAAATCTGCATGATTGGACCATTATAGTTATGTTTTTTTTTTTTTTTCATTTTTTTTACATATTTTGAGAACTCTTGTTGATTGCATTTTATAGAGCTTGTTAAGCACAAGACTGGAGGTGGTGTCCCTTTTTTTTTTTGGTTTTCCATACGAATGCGCTTACTCCAGCTGGTGGTACAATATCCGGAGGCGGTATCGCCTCTCTGATCCTCTAGTTATGTAATGTTACATCAAAATTGACAATAATCTTTTTGCACTGCTACTGCAAACATTACGAAAAGAAAACTGTGTTATTTATTATTATATTTAACTTAAGAGTATGATTTTTAGGATTGGCATGCAGTTCAAATTAGAAAGCCAGGTCAATTTGGTTATCATTTATTATTGAATTTAATGCAATTTTGTGTGAAATTTCATTTTGCTCATTCTGGCACTTTCTAAGTATAAACTTGAACTCTGATGGGCCTGAAGCCTTATGCTTTTACTTTCGTCGGTGTTACCTGTTGTGCAAAATTAAAATTTGATGTTGACTGTGCAGTTAAACATAATGTATTATTGCATCAGAAGTGGTGGTCTCCTATTTTGTGCATATTGTTTTGTGCTCTTCTTAAGTTGTGACTTATGGGCCTGAAAGACCTTTGAGAGGGTCAGTCTATAAATTTCCCTTGGGTATCACTTCGCTAATTTCAGTTATAAAGTAATTTGCCTATTTGATAGGCTACATAAAGCACACTTGTGATTTGAGATTACATAAAGCACACTTGTTGATATTTCCCTGTAAACTCCCATAGGTTAAGCTCTCTGTTAGATTAATAATAAGGAAGCAGTGATAATTATGCAGGTAAATTTTGTTTAATATTGCAAATAAGTTTTTAATATATATATATATATATATATATATATATATATATATATATATATATATATATATATATATATATATATATATATCAAACTGAAAGATTAAAAGTTTGAATAGCAGCTTCATTGGAATTATATTTACCTCTGCCAAGGAGGTTATATTTTCACCCCTGTTTGTCATCAACATAACTCAAAAAGTTATGGACCGATTTTGCTGAAATTTTCAGGAACTGTCAGAAGTGGGCCAAAGAGGACAAAAATCAATAATAATCAACAATTGCTACCTTGGCAGAGGTCTGCACTCCTGGAGTGCTTTTCTAGTTTTGTTATGTTTTCCTTTATAATTTTTTCTCAAATACTTGCATTTGTGACTTTTAACTCTCATCCGCCTGAGACTCTGACATTTCTGTATTTCCACATAAGCAGTTGTATTGTTTTTTATGTCTTTAAACATTATGTTACTTATGTAATATTTTTTTATGCACTGTCATCATTTTTCAAATATTTAGACTTTCATCATGTGAATTTGAACTCTCATGGTCCTGAAACTGTAATCTTATTGAAAGGGTAGATTGAGACCATCTTCTGGGACTTCCGGAAGACAGTCAGGTTATTAAGTTTATATTGCCTGGTATCTATTTTTTCTTCTGTTGGAAGACCATCAAAATGGAGGATGGATCAAAATAGATACTTTGGAATACTGTCAGAGAATATCTCTGGGTCCGCTCATGTTATTGACCATGTTACCTGACAAAATGACCTTTTTTGCATCTTTATTTTCTGTTTTTTGTCTGTACATTTGACAGCTTTGCTGCCTTGTTTTAACTAGTAAGCAAAATCTCTTATACTGCTGCAGCACATCATCTACTAGCTATAATTTTTACATCTGATGGTTTTTAGAAGTTACTGTCCCTGTGATTCATCAGCTAATATTGTTTTTTTTTTTTTTTTATAAATCATATTGTGTAATATTATTCTGTGTTGTTGTTAAAGGGATAACTCATAAAAATATAACAAATTATGTTTTACCACTAAAATGGCAGTCAACACATTTATTAGTACCACCAGCCTGTAAGCTGTTGGTACTCCTAATTTTATTCCCGCCCCGTCTCATACAGCTCCACTAGATCCGCATTCTGGAGCCGGATACAAGTCACCATTCTCCTCCTAGACCCCAAGGACCCATGTCCTCATCTCTTGGATTTAGGTCACATATTATCTCAATTTGAACCCTTTTTTTGGCTCAGTTGGTGCATTATCCTGGGCATGACGTTCGTTGAAACGCACCCTTGTCAAAATTTTTGAAAATTCGATGCCAAATATCTCTCAAACCAAAGGAATTATCGGAAAAATTACTATAGAATTTTGACCGAAAGTCATATTTGAAGATTCCAGATATGCCCTTGGATTTGACAGTTGACCTTTATCTCAAGGTCAAACAGGCCAAAATCTCCTAAAAATGGGGATTAAAAAAAAATATGTTTGTGCCAACTTTTAGAAACTACACCGACCTAAGTGGGGGGATTACAATTTGGGACTTCATCTTTGGGAGTTTGGGGTCAATCGGTGCATTTTCACTGGAGAGGCAGCCGTTAGATGCCAAAGCTGAAAACTCTCTATTAAACCAGGGGCCGGTTTCACAAAGCAGTAGTTAGTTAGAACAACTAACTACTGAACTACCTCGCTAACGAGCAAACTTAGCGATTTTCGAGGGGTGTTTCACGAAGCAGTCGTTAACTCATTGCTAAGTTCAGTCATAAAGTTCGGTCGTTAGTTCTCTCGTTACTCACCGTAGTCTCGAAACCGTCTGCCGGAAGTGGAACTCTTGCGTAAAAGTGTCACGAAAGCACAAACTCTCCATTTTTTGGTGGCTGGAAATGCATTAGAACGTCTGCTTTGAGGTCGTCGTAAAGGATCTCCACCACCTTTTTGCCGCTCTTTTTGTCACAGCTAGGCGCAACCTCTCATAACTTGCATCATCGTGTGTATATTCTAATAGATTCTGCCTTTCATGAAAACGTCGTAGTCTACGTTGCCGTCTGGCGGTACGGATAGCAAGAAAAGTAGCCGCCATATTGGATACAAAGACAAACGACAGACAACGGTAACTAAGCAACCTTTTTATTTCACTCATTACGCATGCGTACAATGAAACTCTAGAGTTAGCGACTGGTCTGACCAGTCGTTAAATATCCAAGGCAACAACGAGACAATAACGAGCGAGAGAACTAGCGACTGCTTCGTGAAACGGCACTCTAACTAGCGAGAGGCTAACTACCGATCGCTAACTAACTACTGCTTTGTGAAACCGGCCCCAGAACCCTAAATACAAGAAACCTCTTGTTTTTTGCATTACGTAGAGCTTGTCAAGCTCAATTAATACTGGGGTTGGTATCCATTTTTTTTGTTTGTTTTTGGTATGTAGGTAAGGAGTTGTGCTATACAAAAAAGTACATTTCGATATTCAGTAGTGAAGCAAAATGTGAAATACTCAAAAACTGGCAGAGATACACCCATGGTTACTATTGACCTTGAATAAGAAGTCACATACTGGCAGCCAAACTGTGACCTTGAAATTGACCTTTGACCTACTTTTTCATCTTAAACTAAGTCTTGCAAATTTTTTGCCTCTTTTATCTGCAAAAATGGCAGAGATACACTTATAGTTACTATTGACCTTGAATAGGAAGTCATATACTGGCAATCTTACTCTACGCTGCTTTGTAATCTGGAACATAGTCCATCTTACACGTCAGACTTTGTGTGCAAATCGACTTTGTGATTTATGAAAAATGTCTGTATACTTCACTTTGTTCTTCAGCAGTGATTCAGTATCCAGATTACATACCCTTTTTATCTATCTGTCTATTTTACTCGAAGTTTGTTTTACCCTGATATAAATAACGCACCATAGTATTTTTGGGAATTTCTCAATTCAATTCAAAAATTTAATTAATCTGCGATTTATCGACTTTTGTCATCGTGAAAATGTGAGATTTTATATAACACACTGTTACTCTCAAGCACATATGCAGGCATCCACCTCTCTAGATTTTCTCTTGCTTCCTCTCTGCTATCACTTCACAATAAATATAACGTCTGCAAACATCATCGTTCACCTTATCCATGAGTCCTTTTGTCAATCTGAAGCATAACATTTGTATTACCAGGTGAGTTTAATGAACGGCTTCAACGGTTGTGTGAAAGTGGTAAGATTCCAGTATACCGACAGCGAGTAGCTATTGTTGGACCTTACGGTGTGGGAAAGACTCATCTCGCCAAGCGCCTCATCCATGAGGAATATATCAAAGAAGAAGATGCAAATACAACTGGCGTGAATATATACCGCCATAGGTGTGTTGTCCATAAAGCTGGCCGATCCTGTTGGATCAGAGGAAAAGGTAAGCAGAATATAGGAAAACGTTTGACACATATGGAATATGTTTATAAAGAATACAAAGAACAGAAGATAAGACATTTTCAATTTTACCGCATAATTCACAATAAGGAATTATACATACATGTACGTGTGGGTGTCGAAATGTGTCCTTCCATATCTTAGTATGGTAGACGAGGGGCTGAGTGAAAAAGTACCTAAATAAGTGGTGCCTTTGTATTGTTATCAATCAATTGACATACATGACACTTTACAATCTACTACTATAGCCCATTGATTATTTTTTAACTGCGTACAAACACGATAATTTCATTCTCTGTAAAAACACCATGCTTTATTTTACTCAATATTGAATTAAATTTTTCAACGGTGTAGCCTGATACGTACACTCAGAAAAGGTACATTTAGATGCAATGCTTGATCTAACTGTATGATCCTTCCAACTATTCTCAGATGATCCAAAAGACCAGTTTGCACAAAATATGGCAATTGGAGTACAGAATTCAGATACGTTTTGCCAGCCGGACTTAACAGTATTAGACCAAACGCCACTAGAGGAATCCCTACCAGATTCGGAAGTGAATATTAATAACATGCTGACAAATAGAGGTATTGTACATGATTGTCTCGAATAGTTCATCTTGGTGCAATTTAAACAGATATTTGTACAATGTAGTTATTCTTCTTTTTTGCCAAGAGATTCCACCTTCTATGTTTTTTTTTTTCGTTGGCCATTCCACATATATGTGCCTTGGAGACAGCATCCCAAATTTTATTTTATATGTTTAAATTTTGTAAAGAAATTCCTTTCTAAATTCTTTTATCTTAGCCATGTTTTTGTTTACTTTAAAGTTGAGTCATTTTCTGCTAGAATGGTGTTTGATATTATTCTTCTCTTTATTCTACAGCCGCTCCCCCTGATGACAGTGAATTACCTGCCTCTCCTGACAAAACAGCAGGTAAATAGTGCACATGTAGTAAAACAAGATTCTCGTGTATTCTTAGCTTGCCGATTAGGTATGTGAGTGTCTACATTCTTATTTTCATCAAACTGGGACTTAGAACTCACACGGGCATGAAGCTCAGAGGTAATCAAATTTTCTTAAAGCAATAATAACTCTTCGTTTTGGCCAAAAAATGAATTTTCCTGGAGTCAACAACAATTTTCCCACACTTACCAATAGTTAATGAATCTATTTTTATATTCAAAGTTAGTCCCTGGTTTTTTTTCAAAAAGTTTGGTTTTTAGTTAAAATCTCTTAAGAGATTTTACCACAGTATAGCCATCAATGGAGGTCACCTGATCTGAAGACAAGCTCAGATATCAGAATAATAGCTATAACGGCTGTTTTCATCGTAAAACAGAATATATTATATTTCTATGAGTTATTCACAATGTTTTTATTGTGAAATATAGATTTCATACGAAGAGTTATTGTCCCTTTAATGTCCATGTTTTTAATAGAAGATAATTAAAATTTTGTGGTATTTATACAGTTGACCATTATGTTATATTGCATCAAAAACCTACTTTGTGCACTATCACCATAACGTTATAAAAAGAAAACTGTTACCTATTTTTTTATTTACAAAAATGGTTCTTAGGATTGACAAACAGCTTAAATTAGAAAACCAGCTCTTTTGAATTATTGTTTTAATCGAATTATGCATTTTTTGTGAAATTTCTATTTATCTCATTCTGGTGTGAGCTTGAACTCTCATGGGCCTGAAGCCTTATGCTTTTACTTACATCGTTATATACTATTGTGCATAATTAAATTTTGAGGTTGACTGTGCAGTTAAGCATTGTATTACATTAGAACTGACAGCCTCCTATTTTGTGCATTATTATTTTCTGCTTTTTTAAAATTGTGACTTAGATATTTCATGGGCCTGAATACCTTTGCGAGTCACATTTGGGTGACAAGCCTCTAATCTTCCATTGGGTAACTACTAGCAAAATTCAGAACTATAAGGTCACTTGCCTAAATTAAGTTTCAAGTGGCAATAAAATTAGACATGTTGAGATTCCCTGTAAACTCCCATAGGTTAAGTTCTCTGCCAGATAACAGTGTCCATAATAGGGAAGCAGTGATAATTATGCAGATAAATGTTGTTTAATTTTGCAAATAAGTTTTCAAAAAATTATTTTGTATAATGCCAACATTAATGCTAGTTTGAAAAGCAGCTTTACTGGAATGTTTTGTTTTTAATTTTTTCAAACACTGAGGGTTTCAACTCAATTTTTAACTCCCCTCCACCTGAAGCTCTGCACATTTTCTGTTTTCCCACATAAGCAGTTGTATTGGTATTTATGTATTTCAACATTATGTAACATTATATTATTCTATGCACTGCTTTCATATGTCAAATATTGTGATTTCATTATGTGAATTTGAACTCTCGTGGTCCTGAAACTGTAATCTTATCATAGGGGCAGATTGGGATTGTCCTCAAGGTTTTCAGGAAGACGGTCAGATTTTAAAGTTTACATTGACGGGTATCTATTTTTATGTACAGACACAGATGTGTCTGTACATATTGCCATCACCTGCGTCTGTCGTCGCCGTCGCCGATGGCGATGGCGATGCCGATGGCGATGCCGGCGCCGTGCACTTTCCTTGTAAACACGATAAGTGGAGGGCAGTTTTACTTTTTGGCTTTATATTTACAGAGCTGATGAATATTCATAAAATGCAGGTCAAGTTCGAAAATCAGCATGATCGGGCCATTATTGTAGAAGTTATGCTGTTTTTTCACTTTTCAGCATATTTTTCACATTTCCTCAGATTCAATTCTTAGGCATGTTAACAGTCTCATTATTAAACTAATAAGATACGTAAAAGTTTTTGTTTGACATTTCCTGCATCTTTACAACATTGTTAGTTGATTTTGTAAAAATGATGGTAAACTTGTTATCGTGTATTGTGTAATTAAGTGTCAAAAATGGAAATAAACACATATCATTGCAGTTTGTCAGATTTAATCATCCACTATGTTCAGAATCTCATAATGGAAGAAATTGGACATTTAACACTGCTCTGTTGATATTTTTCCCATCTCATCAATTTTCTTAGTTGATCATATAAAAATGGCAGTAAACTGTTAATTTTGTTATATGTTAAAAATTGTTAAAAACTGAAAAAAAAAAACATTTCAGAACAGTGCTGTCTTGTTTACATTTTGGCATTTCAAGTTGTGACTTTGAAATTCCATGGGCCTGAAGACCTTTGCTAGTCACATTTTCTGAATATCCATGATACTAATATTTTATTATTAAAAATTGATGGTCATCATACTGTTAAACATTATGTAATATTGCATCAAAATTTGAAAAAACCTATTTTGGGCACTGCTCCCATGATGACCATTTAAGAAAAACCATGTCACTTACTGTTCTCAAACAGTACAGTAAATATATATAGATGTGTCTGTACATATTGCCATCACCTGCGTCTGTTGTCCCCGTCATCGCCGTCGCTGGCGCCGTGCACTTTCATTGTAAACACGATAAGTAGAAGGCAGTTTTACTTTTTATGTACAGACACAGATGTGTCTGTACATATTGCCATCACCTGCGTCTGTCGTCGCCGTCGCCGATGCTGATGCCGATGCCGATGCCGTCGCCGTGCACTTTCCTTGTAAACACGATAAGTGGAGGGCAGTTTTACTTTTTGGCTTTATATTTACAGAGCTGATGAATATTCATAAAACGCAGGTCAAGTTCGAAAATCAGCATGATCGGGCCATTGTTGTAGAAGTTATGCTATTTTTTCACTTTTCAGCATATATGCAACACTGTAAACACATTTTAAGGAAAACCGTTAGGCCTGTTGTCATGAAACTCACAGGAGTAATCAATCATACTAAAACAGGTCAAGTTCGAAAAATCAGCATGATCGGGCCATTTTTAGGGGAGTTATGCTTTTTATGTACAGACACAGATGTGTCTGTACATATTGCCATCACCTGCGTCTGTCGTCGCCGATGCCGATGCCGATGCCGATGGCGATGCCGTGCACTTTCCTTGTAAACACGATAAGTGGAAGGCAGTTTTACTTTTTGGCTTTATATTTACAGAGCTGATGAATATTCATAAAACGCAGGTCGAGTTCGAAAATCAGCATGATCGGGCCATTATTGTAGAAGTTATGCTGTTTTTTCACTTTTCAGCATATTTTTCACATTTCCTCAGATTCAATTCTTAGGCATGTTAACAGTCTCATTATTAAACTAATAAGATACGTAAAAGTTTTTGTTTGACATTTCCTGCATCTTTACAACATTGTTAGTTGATTTTGTAAAAATGATGGTAAACTTGTTATCGTGTATTGTGTAATAAAGTGTCAAAAATGGAAATAAACTCATATCATTGCAGTTTCTCAGATTCAATCATTCACTATGTTCAGAATCTCAGAATGGAAGAAATTGGACATTTAACACTGCTTTATTGATATTTTTCCCATCTCATCAATTTTCTTAGTTGATCATATAAAAATGGCAGTAAACTGTTAATTTTGTTTTATGTTAAAAATTGTTAAAAATGGAAAAAAAAAAAAATTCAGAACAGTGCTGTCTTGTTTACATTTTGGCATTTTCAAGTTGTGACTTAGAGGTTCCATGGGCCTGAAGACCTTTGCTAGTCACATTTTCTGAATATCCATGATACTAATATTTTATTATTAAAAATTGACGGTCATTATGCTGTTAAACATTATGTAATATTGCATCAAAATTTGAAAAAAACCTATTTTGGGCACTGCTCCCATGATGACCATTTAAGAAAAACCATGTCACTTACTGTTCTCAAACAGTACAGTAAATATATATATAGATGTGTCTGTACATATTGCCATCACCTGCGTCTGTCGTAGCCGTCATCGCCATCGCCGGTGCCGTGCACTTTCATTGTAAACACGATAAGTGGAAGGCAGTTTTACTTTTGGGCTTTATATTTACAGAGCTGATGAATATTCTTAAAATGCAGGTCAAGTTCGAAAATCAGCATGATCGGGCCATTATTGTAGAAGTTATGCTTTTTTTTCACTTTTCAGCATATATGCAACACTGTAAACACATTCCAAGGAAAACCGATAGGCCTGTTGTCATAAAACTCACAGGAGTAATCTATCTTACTAAAACGCAGGTCAAGTTCGAAAATCGGCATGATCGGGCCACTATTTTAGTAGTTATGCTGTTTTTTCATTTTTCAGCATATATGCAACACTGTAAACACAATATAAGAAAAACAGATAGGCCAATTGTCATTAAACTCACAGGAGTGGTCAATCTTACTAAAACGCAGGTTGAGTTCGAAAATCAGCATAATCGGGCCATTATTTTAGAAGTTATGCTGTTTTTTCACATTTCCTCAGATTAAATTCTTAGGCATGTTAACAGTCTTATTGTTTTTCTAATAAGATACATAAAAGTGTTTGTTTGACATTTCCTGCATCTTTACAACATTGTAAGTTGATTATGTAAAAATGATGGTAAACTTGTTATCGTGTATTGTGTAATAAAGTGTCAAAAATGGAAATAAACTCATATCATTGCAGTTTGTCAGATTCAATCATTAACTATGTTCAGAATCTCAGAATGGAGGAAATTGGACATTTAACACTATTCTATTGATATTTTTCCCATCTCATCAATTTTCTTAGTTGATCATATAAAAATTGCAGTAAACTGTTTATTTTGTTTTATGTTAAAAAAGTGTTAAAAATGGAAATAAACCCATGTCAGAACAGTGCTGTCTTGTTTCACATTTCCTCAGATTCAATTCTTAGGCATGTTAACAGTCTCATTATTTAACTAATAAGACATGTAAAAGTGTTTGGTTGACATTTCCTGCATCTTTACAACATTATTAGTTGATTATGTAAAAATGATGGTAAACTTGTTATCGTGTATTGTGTAATAAAGTGTCAAAAATGGAAATAAACTCATATCATTGCAGTTTGTGAGATTCAATCATTCACTATGTTCAGAATCTCAGAATGGAGGAAATTGGACATTTAACTCTATGCTATTGATATTTTTCCCATCTCATCAATTTTCTTAGTTGATCATATAAAAATTGCAGTAAACTGTTTATTTTGTTTTATGTTAAAAAATTGTTAAAAATGAAAAAAAAGAAAAAAAAACATTTCAGAACAGTGCTGTCTTTGTTTACATTTTGGCATTTTCAAGTTGTGACTTTGAAGTTCCATGGGCCTGAAGACCTTTGCTAGTCACATTTTCTGAATATCCATGATGCTAATATTTTATTATTAAAATTGATGGTCATTATGCTGTTAAACATTATGTAATATTGCATCAAAATTAAAAAAAAAAACTATTTTGGGCACTGCTCCCATGATGACCATTTAAGAAAAACCATGTCACTTACTGTTCTCAAACTTACAGGAAAGAAACATGGGACTAAAATACAGCTTCAGTAGGCAATGCAGTCTGTTTGGTAATTCTTACTGCCAGTTAAACGGTTTCACATATTGGCATTTTCAAAGTGTGACTTTGAAGTTCCACGGGCTTGTTTATTATTGCATCAAAATTGGCAAAATAACCTCTTTTGCATCCTTTTTTCTGTTATTTTGTCTGTACATTTGACAGCTTTGCTGCCTTGTTTTTTTCATTTTTCAGCATATATGCAACACTGTAAACACAATATAAGAAAAACAGATAGGCCAATTGTCATTAAACTCACAGGAGTGGTCAATCTTACTAAAACGCAGGTTGAGTTCGAAAATCAGCATAATTGGGCCATTATTTTAGAAGCTGTTTTTTCATATTTCCTCAGATTCAATTCTTAGGCATGTTAACAGTCTTATTATTAGTACCACCAGCGTGTACGCTGGCGGTACTCATGGTTTTAGTCCCGACCCGTCTCGTCCGGCTCCGCCGGCTCCGTTGGCTCCGCCGGCTCCGCGTACTGGCGCCGGATACAAGTCACCGTTACCGCTTCTCCTCCTAGACCGCAAGGACCCCTGTCCCCATCTCTTGGATTTAGGTCACATATAACCTCAACTTGAACCCCCAGGTTTTTTTGTCTCAGTCGCTGCATTGACCTGGGCGTGACGCTCCTTGAAATGCACCCTTGTCAAAATTTTTGAAAATTCAATGCCAATTATCTACCCTACGGAAGGAATTATGGGAAAATTTTCTACAGACAGCTTTCCAAAAGTCATATGTGTAGATTTCAAATATGCCCTTGGATTTGACCTTTGACCTTTATTTCAAGGTCAAACGGGCCAAAATTTAAAAAAAAATGAAATTTTTTAAGAAAAAAAATATTATTTGCCCTGTTATTCAGACACCACACAGACTTAACCAATAATATTATTGGAAAGTGTTACCCTTCAGGTCATCTTTCATCTCCATGAATTTGGGGTCAATCGGTGCATTTTCTTGGGAGTAGCGGCCATAAGATGCCAAAACTGAAAACTGTCTCTAATTCGGGAACCGTTAATGCTAGAGACCCATTCTTTTTTGCATTTTGTAGAGCATGTAAAGCCCAACACTGGAAGTGGTCTCCGTTTTTTTGTATTCCAAACGGTTTTCATGTTATGCTGTATTAAAAAGTACTTTGTGGTGGCACATTATTGTAACTCAGAATTGTAACATTTAGTCCCTTATATCTCCAAAACTGGCCGAGATAGGTCAATAGTCATTATTTAAGTTGAATAGGAAGTCATTTACTTGCAATCTAGATGTGAGCTTGAAATTGACCTTTGACCTACTTTTCACCATGAACTGAACTTTGCAAATTATTGTTCCCTTTTATCTCCAAAACTGGCAGAGATAGGTCAATAGTTACTATTGAACTTGAATAGGAAGTCACATACTGGCAATTTAACAGTGACCTTAAAATTGACCTTTGACCTACTTTTCACCATGAATTGAACTTTGCCAATTTTCGTTCCCTTTAATCCCCAAAACTGACAGAGATAGGTCCATAGTCACTATTGAACTTGAATAGGAAGTCATATACTGACAATTTACTATGACCTTAAATTTGACCTTTGACCTACTTTTTACCATGAACTGAACTTTGCAAATTTTTGTTCCCTTTTATCTCCAAAACTGGCAAAGATACGCCCATAGTTACTATTGAATTTGAATAGAAAGTCATTAGAGGCAATTTATTTTGACCTTAAAATTGACCTTTAACCTACTTTTCACCATGAACTGAACTTTGAAAATATTTGTTCCCTTTTATCTCCAAAACTGGCAGAGATAGGTCCATAGTTACCATTGAACTTGAATAGGAAGTCATATACTGGCAATCTAAGTGGGACCTTGAAATTGACCTTTGACCTACTTTTCATCATGAATTGAACTTTGCAGATTTTCTTTCCCTTTTATCTCCAAAACTGGCAGAGATAGGTCCATAGTTACTATTGAACTTAAATAGGAAGTCATATACTGGCAATTTACTGTGACCTTAAAATTGACCTTTGACCGTCTTTTTACTATGAACTGAACTTAGCAAATTTTCGTTCACCTTTATCTTCAAAACTGACAGAGATAGGTCCATAGTTACTATTGAACTTGAATAGGAAGTACACTAGCAATCTGTGACCTTGAAATTGACCTTTGACCTACTTTTTATGATGAACTGCTTTTTGCATGTTTTCTGGCCTTTAAATCTGCAAAATTGGCAAAGAAATGCTCATGGTTGCTATTGAACTTGAATAGAAATTCATATACTATGATATTGAAATTGACCTTTGATCTACTTTTTCACCATGAACTGAGCTTTGCATATTTTCTTGCCTCTCATATCTTTAAATCTAGCAGAGATGTCCCCATTGTTTCCCCTAGGTTTTATCTTTTGTCAGCATATATGCACCATTGACAACGTATTTCAAGGAAAACCAATAGGCCTTTTGTCTAGAGAATACAGGAGTGATCAAGGGTATGAAAATGCAAGTCAATTCAAAAATCTGCTTGATTGTATCATTTTTAGTCATATTTTTTTGCATATTTTGAGAACTCTTGTTGATTGCATCTTATAGAGCTTGTCAAACACCAGACTGGTGATGGTGTCCCTTTTAGGAGGGGGGCGGGGGGGTCCATACGAATGCGCTTACTCCAGCTGGTGGTACAATATCCGGAGGCGGTATCGCCTCTCTGATCCTCTAGTTTTACTAATAAGATACGTAAAAGTTTTTGTTTGACATTTCCTGCATCTTTACAACATTGTTAGTTGATTTTGTAAAAATGATGGTAAACTTGTTATCGTGTATTGTGTAATAAAGTGTCAAAAATGGAAATAAACACATATCATTGCAGTTTGTCAGATTCAATCATTCACTATGTACAGAATCTCAGAATGGAAGAAATTGGACATTTAACACTGCTCTATTAATATTTTTCCCATCTCATCAATTTTCTCAGTTGATCATATAAAAACGGTAGTAAACTGTTAATTTTGTTTTATGTTAGAAATTGTTAAAACTGGGAAAAAAAAACATTTCAGAACATTGCTGTCTTGTATACATTTTGGCATTTTCAAGTTGTGACTTTGAAGTTCCATGGGCCTGAAGACCTTTGCTAGTCTTATTTTCTGAATATCCATAATACTAATATTTTATTATTAAAATTGATGGTCATTATGCTGTTAAACATTATGTAATATTGCATCAAAATTTGAAAAAAAAAACTATTTTGGGCATTGCTCCCATGATGACCATTTAAGAAAAACCATGTCACTTACTGTTCTCAAACTTACAGGCAAGAAACATTGGACTAAAATACAGCTTCAGTAGGCAATGCAGTCTGTTTGGTAATTCTTACTGCCAGTTAAACGTTTTTTTTTTTTTTTTTGTGAAAATTTAATTTTTCACATATTGGCATTTTCAAGGTGTGACTTTGAAGTTCCACGGGCTTGAAGACCCATGCTAGTCACATTTTCTGAAAATTCTTGATACGTATATTTTATAATTAAAAATTGACGGTCATTATGCTGTTAACCATTATGTAATATGGCATCAGAATAGAAGAAAACACAATTTTGGGTGCTGCTGCCATGATGACCATTATGGGAAAACCATGTTACTTATGATTGCCAAACTTTAAAAAAAGAAATACAGGACTAAAATGCAGCCTGAGTTGGAAAAGCAGTCTAATTGGCTTCTTTTTCTGGAAGTTATACATTTTCAAAGTGTGAACTTGTTACACATTTTACTTACATTGGTATTACCTGTTGAGCATAATTAAAATTTGATGTTGAATTTGCAGTTTAACATAATGTACTTTTGCATCAGAATTGACAGTAGCCTATTTTGTACATAGTTATTTCCTGTTTTTTGTCTGTACATTTGACAGCTTTGCTGCCTTGTTTTTGTTGGAAGACCATCTAAAATGGAGGGTGGATTAACAAAGATATTTTAAAATACTGTCAGAAAATACATTTGGATCCGCTCCTGTTATTGACCATGTTACCTGTTGTGCATGACTTAAATTCAGTGTCGATTGACCGTGCTATTACAAGTATTATTTATTTTTTTATCAAAATGAGAAATTAACCTATTTTTTGCATCTTTATTTATTTATTTATTTATTTTGTCTGTAGACTCGCCCTTCAAGAAATCCATGCCTTCAAGAAATCGACGAAAACTGGAAGTGCGTGTTTTTTGCACCGTTTTTCCTGTCATGCCCATCGTAAACACTGTGTTGTCAAGTAAAATGAAGTGTCTGATACAAAGTATCAAATGAGGCAATGACGTGCTTGCTTGCGATGCGTTCAGTACACTTTGTTTACACTGAGAAGTCGAGGTCAGGAATGCATTATGTTTTTCTATGTAATTACGCAGTTTCAATTTTGATTAGTAAATTTTCTTTTATCTGCATGGTCATTTTCCGAACATTTGTATAAGCCACGAAATATTTCTCATCGGAAAATCACCCAGCAGCTTTCCAAGTACAAGCAAGTGACGTCATGACGCACTTCCGGTTTTCGTCAAGATCTTGAAGGGATTAGCTTTACGGTTTGCTGCACATTTAAAGCGTTCTGTCTCAAAATGTACTCGACTGCTTGGATTGAAATTTACAAAACTTATTCTTCACATGATATCACACATATGTGCTTAATTTGAGAGCTTTAGCTGTTATATATTTTCTACAGTGCCCATTCAAAATTGAAAAAGAGCTATTTTCTGTCGATTTCTTGAAGGGCAAGTCTACATTTGACAGATTTGCTGTCTTGTTTTATCTGGGTACAAACACGACAATTTAATTTTCTGTAAAATAAGTCTTCTTTATATGACTGAGGATTATTTTTCTTTTTGCCAAGGGATTCCACCTTCTATGTGTTTTTCGTTGGCCATTATACCTTATGTGCCTTGAAGACTGGGCACTTGATACCAATTATACTTGATCTTATTAGACGCATTTTCGATGTAATTTATTTATTTTTATACAATATTTATACAATATCCCAAA
Source organism: Lingula anatina (assembly GCF_051362555.1). Classification (NCBI taxonomy): domain Eukaryota; kingdom Metazoa; phylum Brachiopoda; class Lingulata; order Lingulida; family Lingulidae; genus Lingula; species Lingula anatina. The sequence goes on from NC_141775.1 coordinate 19,128,334, forward strand.
GTTATATGTTAAAATTTTGTAAAGAAATTCCTTTATCTTAGCCACGTTTTTGTTTACGTTAAGATTGAGTCATTTTCTGCTGGAATGGGGTTTGATATTCTTCTTCTCTTTATTCTACAGCCGCTCCCCCTGATGACAGGGAATCACCTGCCTCTCCTGACAGAGAAGCAGGTAAGTAGTGCACATGTAGTAAAACAAGATTCCGTCTTTTGCTCAGAATCTGCGAGTGTTGTTCTTTTTTTTTTTTTTTTTTTTTTTTTTTTTTTTTTTTTTTTATTGACATCACAAAACAAAACATACATTTTCACACTAAACACATATTACAACATATATGCAACAGACACAAACTAACATACAGTAGTCTCATTGGACATTAACAGCACAAGGGAGTGACAGAATACGTTGCACAAAGTAACAGTACACATAACACAAACTGATTAACATCGTTACAAATAAACAAACAAACAAACCAGCTTATTATCATATATGAGTCGCACCGGATTCTACATGTTACTACGTGCCATTTATACCACAGTCACAATATATGTTATTATGCCGATTTTCATAACAGAAAGCATCACTCACTTACATGATCATACAGAACAAATAAGCGTACAATAGTCTCCACTTAGCTGTGAACCCAAGTACACATAACAAGTTACTACACATGACACGATTAACATATAACGTAACATATAAACAAACAAACCAGCTTTTATCATATACAAGTCACACCGGATTCTACATATTACTAGCGTAACACAAAACACAAACTGATTAACATCGTTACATATAAACAAACAAACCAGCTTATTATCATATATGAGTCGCACCGGATTCTACATATTACTACGTGCCATTTATACCACAGTCACAATATATGTTAATATGCCTATTGTCGGGAATAACAGAAAGCATTACTCACTTACATGATCATACAGAACAAATAAGCGTACAGTAGTCTCCACTTAGCTGTGAACTCAGGTACACATAACAAGTTGCTACACATTACAAACTAACGTATAACAAGTATCCATGAACAATCTGGTGCAACACAAAAGACTTACAGTACGGACTATCGAGATGTGAACTTAGGTACGCAAAGATATTAGACATGCACAATTAGCTATGACTCCAAACAGTAAGAGGTTGTCATACCCTCGACACGTATTGTATCATTCTATGTAAGTCTAAGTATTAAATTGTGCAAGCATACGTACATGGCCTTAAGGTGGCCCAAATTCTGTACTGAGTCCAGATATTTTTTAGCAAATTCGACGAAAGAAATAAGTAATAATTGTTTGTTTCTGCACCTAAAGCTGTAGATATAGTATTTGATTAACATATTTAGGACATTATACGCATCTTTGTTATTTTCTTTTTTGTCAAGAATTCCAAATATAAATGTTATTTTCTCTAAAGTCATATTCAGCTTGTCTTTGATTACATTTAAAAAGGTCTCAGTTACAGAACAATCCCATAGTACATGAATAATTGTCTCCGTCTCTTTCTCGCACCTTTTGCAAAGGGGGGTGTTAACCAAACCAGTTTTTGCAAGATAACTATTTGTCGGTAATATATGTTGATTTATTTTATACTGGAACCATTTAAATTTAGGACTGATAGGAAGGTTGAAAGGCAGTTTATTTATTAGAGACCACTCTTTGTCATTAATATTAAACAATTTATTCCAATTAATTTTGCCCTTTGAAATAGAAGCATTCTTACTAAGTATTTTATAAAAATCTTGGCAGCCCTTCTTACTTTTAAAGAAGATACTTAAATATTCTGGGAGTTTAGGGAGCATTACTTCAGATTCGTTTATATCATGCAATTTCAAGTATCGCTTAATAATGCTTACCACCCCTTGATATTCTAGGAAGTTGGTCTGAATACCATATCGCTTATTTATTTCTTCTTGTGAGAAAAAGGTAATTGTTTTAGTGTCTTTTATAAAGTCCCTTATTGCAGATATACCTTTATTAAACCAGTGCTTATAGTATATTACCTTACTGTCTACTCTTAGGGCTTCATTATACCAGACAGGGGTGTCCAACACGGGCTTGTTTTTCCCCCTTAACTTGTCTTCCTTAACCCTGAGTTCTTTCCATGCAAGTAACACATCCCCCTAGAACCGGTTTTGGCAAACTTTTAGACATTTATTCAAATACTCATTACCACCCACTGACAAAAGTTCGAAATTTAGATATTTAGCTACGATAATTTGCCATTTTTTCCTTTTTGTATAAATACGTCTAATCCATGTTAATTTTAGTGATGATATCAGTGAAGGCAAGTGTATCATTTTGATACCACCTTCATCGTAATTTTTAATAATTATATCCCGCTTAACTTTATCGATCTTTGAGTTCCACAAAAAGTGGAAGAGGTCACTCTGAAGGTCATTGATAAACCTTTGACTAGGATTCGGTAAGGATATAAACAAATGATTTAATTGGGAAATTATTAAGGATTTTATAATTATACACTTGCCGATGGGGGTGATCATTCTTCTGTTCCATCCATTAAGAATAGACTTAATTTTTACTAATTTCTTATCAAAATTAAGTTTGGGGATTTGAAATAGATTAACATGAAATTCAATTCCTAAAAGATTAAACTGGTGCTTTCCCCAATCAAGATGCATATGTGGCAAAAATTTTAAATTACTGAACTTCATACGTCCTATCCATACTATTTTGGTTTTATCTTTGTTTATTTTCAACCCTGATATTTTTGAAAATTTATCTAATTCAATCATAAGTTCGGATAAAGACTTTTCTGAGCCATCAAGCATCACTGTCGTATCGTCTGCGTATTGAGTTAATAAAATGGGGGCGTCATCAATAGTGATACTTTTTATATTATTGTTATTCTTGAGTATTATTGAGAGTATTTCCGCACATAAAATAAACAAATAGGGGGCTATTGGGTCTCCCTGCCTGCAGCCTCTTTTAATGTAAAAGGACTCTGAGAGATTGCCTCCTTGATTTATTGCTGCTTGTGCACCCTTATTAAAAGTATTTATCCATTTGATAATACTTTCACCAAAGTTAAAAAAAACTAGTACCCTGTCAATAAATTTCCACGACACAGCGTCAAAGGCCTTTTCGAAATCTAATAGCACTAACATTCCAGGAATATCGTTATCTTCTGTGTATTGCATAATATCGTATACAGTACGGATACTTTCCCCAATGTATCTCCCGGATATAAAACCGCATTGATCGTCTGAAATAAGTTTGCCCAGGTATTTCTTGACTCTGGATGCTATGACTCCGGAGGCTATTTTATAGGTAACGTTTAACAAAGAGATCGGTCTCCAGTTTTTCAAGTATTGCTTGGGCTTTTCACCCTTAGGGAGACACGTAATTACACTTTGTCGCTGTGTAATTGAAAGTTGACCAGTCGAGTAACCCCAGTTTATGGATCTAACAACAAAATTGCCGAGCTGTGACCAGAATACCTTAAAGAATTCGACAGTGAACCCATCCGAGCCTGGACTCTTATTACTTTTCATTTTTTTTCAGAATTTGGGAGGCTTCATTTAGACTAATTATACCCTCTAGTTCACTTGACTCAACATCTGTGAGCCTCAATGGATAATTGTGCGGTAAAATTGTGCTTAAGTCAACATCAATCACTTCATTAGACTCTGCAAATATCTGTTCGTAGTAGCATTTAATTTCTTTTAAAATTAATGTTTGGGTAGTAATTTCTTCTCCGTTATCTTTAACTATCTTAGGTATTATTTTTGAAGTGAAATTTCGGTTTTCTAGGTTTAAAAAATATTCAGTGGGTTTTTCACCCTCTTCCAGCCACTTTGTCCTGGATCTTATCATACTACCCCTTATTTTATTTTCCCTGATGTATTTTAGTTCCTCTTGTAATCTCTCTATATTATTTGCGTTTAGATTGTAATTTCTCTCCAAATTACTTATTTCTGTTATCAATTTTTTTTCTCTGTCGCCAACTAATTTTTTCTTATAAGATGAAACGGAAATGGATTTGCCCCTGATCTCCATAAGTAGGGTCTCAAGAAAAAGTTGATCATTTACGGTAAACTGTATGTCAGAGTCCGGAATTGAGCAGATATTATTTAGGTTATAGACAGGAAGTGCATACTGGATTTTTATATTATTAATAAGTTGTTTTATATTGTCTATATATTCTATATCATCAAGCAGAGAATTATTGAATTTCCATAACCCTTTACCTTTCCTAAATGGGTTAAATTCAATATTAATCCCTACAATGGAGTGGTCGGATCTATAACTCGATTCGATAAATGAGTTTTTAATACTTCTTACAAGGTTTTCTGTCACAAGGAAAAAATCTAGTCTCGCTTGTTTAATGGGATTTTTTCTCCTCCAAGTATATCTCTTATAACATTCATGTTGTTCTCTATACACATCAACTAAATCATAAATTTCAATAAGTTCTAATACTTTTTTTCTTGCTTTTGGGTTGTTTATATGTCGATATGTCTGATCATAATCTATTTCTGGATTTAGAACCAAGTTGAAATCACCACAGATAATAGAGTACTCATTATCGGTATCCTGTAGCCCCAATTCTATCTGTTTATAGAAGTCGGGAGAATCAAGATTTGGACCATATATATTGATCAATGTCACTTTTCTATCTTCTAATAAACAATTTTGTAATAGAAAGTTACCCGCATCGTCTTTTTTTTCACTGATTACTTTAACATCGGCAGTGTTATTTAAAAGTATAGCGACACCCCTCGAGTTCGACCTGTACGAGCTAAAATAGGCCTTATATCCCCACTCAGACCTAACCCTTGATTCTATTTCAGACGTAAAATGTGTGTCTTGTAGGCATAGGATATCATATTTCTGTTGCCTTAAATAAGAAAATATGTCTTTCCTTTTTTGTCTATCCCCAAGGCCCTGGCAGTTAACGGAAACAATCTTAATACAACTTGTCATTTGAATATACGGCTCTAATAAATGTCGAGGTTAGCTTTTTCCCTTATTTTGCTTTTCATCGCTCTCACCTCAAAACAACTTTTTACCACCACCAGATTGGCACCGTTCTTCCAAATAGCTCCACCTATCATCAACATAAAAATATAATGCAATAAGTACACATTAATTCTACTAGTGGACGAGTATAAGAAAAAAGGTAAAATTAACATAATTTGTCATTGTAGGCTACCCAGACAGCCTCAATAATCTGGCCCACGTCTGGCCCAGATCTGGCAACGTCTGGCAATATCTGGGCCAGATTTTGCCAGACACTTGCCAGATCTGGGCCAAGTCTGGCAAAGTCTGGCATTTATGCCACATTTTGCCAGACACTTGCCAGATCTGGGCCAAGTCTGGCAAAGTCTGGCATTTACGCCACATTTTGCCAGATGCTGCCCAGACTTGGGCCAGATATAGTACTTTCATTTTCAATTTTTATTTTCTATTTATTTATTTTTTATTGACCAGTGAGCTGAATGCATTGAACTGACGTCATTTGATAAATTTTGATTTAATTTATCTCTCTCTTTTTTCTTCAAAGTCCCCTCCTAAGTGTGCTATTTGTTTAATTTGACTTGACATTTGAATGAATTCACTGATCTAAAACTTTTTTGGACTACTCGTTCCGCTGTTGTAAGATTCCGCTTTTTATGCTAAGCCGGTCAAGGACCCGGATGTAGCGTTTCTTAGAGTTATGGATATGAAAAAAGCACAAGCGTATCAAACTGAAACAATTTCGTTGAGTGATTTGATTCGTGGTGCGATTTATTTCGAAGGCATCAACACTGGCGACGAGGATAAACACTAGTGCAAAACTGTGAGTCAAGTTTCTTTGAAAAAAATGGAGAAAAAATGTGAAATTACGGAATTCGAACCGTACAGAAGTCCGGAGACATTGGGTCACGCTCGACGCGATGGCTAGACAGTTTAAACTTTTCGCTGACGGAAAAAGATTGATCTTTTCAAAACCAACGAACGGCATGAATAATGAACAAAGATAGAAAATTAAAAATACATGACAAAGGAGACGCGCGCTTATGTTGTATTCAGCAGGGACAGGTGTACAACTTACAAGATATTTTCAGGACTCTCCCAAACACAGGTTAGAAACATGAATATACATAAGACAGTTAATGCTTTGAATGAAATTGGAACACCAGAAACTGAGTATGATGAAACTGAAGTCATTTGACAAACCAAGCCAGTCTAAACATTACGAGTTTAGACATGAAAAACGAAGTAGAAACTCCCTGACTGAGAAAACATGGAACGTTGGATCACTTTGCAAAACTCTGCAAAACTGAAACTATTATTCATGTAAATGACAGCTTTGAACATGAAAATCCAGGAGTGCATATACATTTGGTGTGGGAACCAATGCACAGAAGACATGGAGGAAATAGAGGAGGTGTTAATCTCAGTGTATTACCAGATTCAGGTGCATATTGTAATATCATTGATGAAAATACATGGAGAATGCTGAAATCCAAGAAAAATAAATGTGGCTCTTGTGGAGGACCAGAAAACAAACAGTATTATTCATGTACACGTCTGAGAAACCTTTAAAAGTGAAGGGAACATTTGAATATGACGTAAAGGCAAGCAAAGGAAGAGACCAGTAGTAGTGAAAGGACATGGGATTTGATATGAGTTGATTAGTTTTGAGAATTTTCAGTGTGGTTTAAGGAATAAAAGTTGGAGTTCATATGCTATTCTGCAAATGTTAGAAAAGACATTTTAAAGACTGAACTGTCAATTAACATGTTTTGAAAGGACCGTTTCTCTCCAAGAAAGGAAGGGATGTTGTGTTTGGACTTGACATTTGAATGAACTTTTGTTAACTTGGTAGAGTTACTTGTTCCATTGTTGATTCCTTTAATAATTATAAGCTTGTCAAGGAGGCGGGTGTATCATTTCTTAGTGTTATGGATTTGAAAAAAGCGCAAGCATTGCAAACTGGTTCAATTCATTGAGTGATTTGATTCGTGATGTGATTTAATTCAAAAGCATTGATACTGGGGTTTGTTTTTGTGCACATGTAATTCTCTTTTAATTGTACATCTATATCTGTGCTGGAGTATACATATTTTTTTTTTTCAGAATTTACATGTATGTACAGTACTGTAGCCAGCATGCAAGTTGAATTGAAACAGTTACTGCATGGTTATTTATAATTTTGTTATAACTCTCCATCATCTAAAAAAGAATGTTTTTTCATTCATTATTCAAGATTTATTCATTACAAAACTATATTCATTAGTGATTATTATTATTAATGATATGTTTGAATTAGTTTAAAAATGACAATGTATAATATTATTTAGGTTGAGGTGTGCAAAAATATTTCCCCCTCAAATCCCCCCCCCCCCATGTACATGCATAATTAATTACAATTTTTGTAATTTGTGTTAATTCAGATTCGATGAGCAGCTTTGTGTTGAAAAAAAAATTGTTGTTATAACTGTTTTCTTTACATGTATGTAAGTGACATTTCCTCCTGTTAAGTGTCTGTATATTTGCCTTTTTGCAGTGTGGTTTTTTTTTTTTTTTTTTTTTCAAACATACAAATTGTTTTGTACAAAAAGACAAGGAGTGGCCCTTAATTTGTTGCATGTTAGTTGCCAGCAAGGTTATATAATGTGTAATAATTTTGTTTAGGCTTTTAGCACAGAATAAATACTTGAATCTTGAGTCTTGTATGTCTTTTTTTATAGTTATCTTATTGAATAATTAAAAATAATTAAAAAAAGAAAAAAAAAAACAATCTGGGCCATATGTGGTCCATGTCCGGCCCTAATCTGGCCCACATCCGGCATGCCATACCTTTGCCAGATATTGCCAGATCTGGGCCAGATCTGGCCACATGAGCAAATGTGAAATAATAAAAAAAAAAACAATCTGGGCCATATGTGGTCCATGTCTGGCCCTAATCTGGCCCATTTGAATATGATCTGGCCCATATCTGGCCCACATCTGGCATGCCATACATTTGCCAGATATTGCCAGATCTGGGCCGACATCTGGCCATATGAGCAAATGTGGACTGGGCCAGATGTGGCAATGTCTGGGCCAGATCTGGCCCAGACATTGCCACATCTGGCCCACATGTGGCAAGCCATACCTTTTGCCAGACATTGCCAGACGTTGCCAGATCTGGGCCAGACGTGGGCCAGATCACTGAGGCTGTCTGGGTATCTTATACTGTAGTGCAACAGCTTATCCGAGGTAAGGGCGTACGCCTTGAACCTCTCGCACTTACACTTGCTAGGTATTCCCTTTCACTTACACAGAATAACATGAGCTGTAAACTGTCCATTTTGACATACACACTTACACAAACGTTCACACACACACATATCCACAATACACGAGTCATCACTACAAAATACCTAGGACGTACTACGAGTCCTAGAAAAGACAAAGCAGCGGTAACACTCACGACGCTTGCATACATCAACTAGCCGTCGGTCACGTGCACAGACACGGTGATTGTATTGTTGTTACAAACTGTAAAATATCGGTATGTTCTATTTTACACATGTCGGCTGGGACGCCAAGGGGCCCTTTTTGCGTTTGTGACATGAGCGCATAATAATAGGAGTTTAGTTCCCCGTCATTGCCTATTAAGCAATATATATATTGAGCAATGTGCACATAATCGTAGCCAAATACTCCCAATAGGTACGATGTCCCCTTCTATTCGGAGCGTACGTATACCAACCGACAATGAAAATTGAGCATTGTTGAATACATCTTATATTTGCATGTATTGTCAATAGCTTAGCTAGTAGTACCACATGTATAACAGCATACCGTATCTCGAGAAACGAGAGTGTGTGGTCATCCGGTGCCCACATCAGCAAGACGCCCCGTGAATACCTGTATTATAAAAATACATGATCAATAACTCAAAACTATATACAATTATTACTATCAAGTAAACAACCGAGACACAGATAATCTGTACATATATTTACCATAGAAGCAGCTCACCCACACAGGCGTTTGACTATATATGTATATATACATCTTATCAAACAAACTAACCTAGCCTACACGATCTAATCTAATTGGAGAGCGTCAATTGCGGACTCTTGATAATAACTGAATCTCTCTGAATTTAAGTGCTGTCCAACCACCCTTGACACTACAATCAATCTATTTTCTACCCTCTTGGCTTCTAGGAGGTTGGCCAGTGTTTTGGCTACACTTACATCGTTATTGTCATTGTAATATACTGTCCAGGCACCGCCACTTTTTATTCTGTAGGCGTAAACAAGCGAGGCTCCGCTTACTTGGCCGCCTGCTATTATGGAGGCAAGCGCAGATTGTGCGTCTTCGACTGAATTCACTCTTGTAGAGATTCCCATAAAGGAGTTACCCTTTGCTTTAGTTTTCTTTTCAGAGAACTTTATTTCATGTCGATGGTTTTTCCTATGTGTTGGTAGGTTTTTTAAACAGTTATCGGGCTTGCGATCATCTGGGGTATATAAGGAGTTATTTATATAGAGTTTTTCGCCCACTAACCTGTGTTTGATATTTTTTGCCCTTAATTCTTTCATGACGGGATAGAGCGTTCTTCTTCTTTCTTCCACCTCCTTGGGATACTGGTCAGTTATCCTTATGTAGGTGCCCTTCAGATTTTTGGTATATTTCATAACAGTTCTTTTGTCATGGAATGTCGTACATTTTGCTATTATTGCCCGCGGTTTGGGTCCGTTAGTTACCGATCCAATGCGATGAACCCTATCAAAAGACACGGTTTCTTCCGCGGGGATCTTCATCTGTTGAATCAGCACCTGTCTCAGTGTATTCTCCACGTTTTCCTGCGGTCCAGTCTCGGGAATGTTATGAAATAGTAGGTTATCTCTCATGGATCTCGTTTGTAGATTTATCATTATCTGGTGATCCGTGTCGACTTGTCTTTGTAGGCTTTGTACTCTCTGCTCGCTAATATTGAGTTGTTCTCTTAGCACATTGTTCTCAGTTTCAAGAGCACTTACTTTCTCGTCCAGTTGGGTCATATTTTCATCGAGACTTTTAACCGAAATCTCAACTTGTTTGAGAGAATCTTTGAAGGTTTTTGTAATGGCGTCCAGTTTATCTTCGAACTTTGCCAAACAATCACTGATAATGTCCCTGATTTCGGTATTGTCTGTAATGAGATATTTGTCACCCTCTTTTTTTCTTGAGCTTTTATCCATATTGCTCTCTTTGATGTGGAGTTTGGCCAACGGTGTGTTTTCTGTACTGGATGATGAACTATGGGAAGTCCTTTGTCTTCCCCGTTTCATTGTTTCATTGGCGCGATTTTTAAACGCACAAAAAATTCTCTTTTATCGTCACAGTACCGGGAACCCTGCCCCTTTCCGCTGTCATTTCACTTTATATTCATCCTCACACAGTCAGCCACAGTCCAACTACAACCGATCATATATAATTTAAGTATTTTATCACCGTGGCCCCAGCTTGAGTTCTACACCGCCGCCATCTTGTTCTCGTTCCGAGTGTTGTTCTTAGCTTGTCGATTAAGTATGTGAGTTCCTGCATTCTTATTTTCATCAAACTGTATTAATAATGTTACATTAAAATTGACTATACCTTACAATTTTAATTGATTTTAATTAATGTTAAAACATTCAGTGTTTATCACCCCGTTATGTTTTGAGCTTACCCACTTGTATTCATCAGAGAGGATACATTTTTAAGAAAAAAATTTTTTTTCGCAAATTGCCGTTAAACCTTCAGAAACAGACGAAAGCTTCTAATTTATTTGATAACTGTTTCACAAAGTTAATTGACACTAAACACATTCAAATTTTGTGAATAATTACGATACTTTTTTATGCTAAAAAGTTTTATTTTAACTGCACTGTTTATTGTACAGTCCTCATACCTCTGGGGAAGAAAACATGAGTAGAATAAGAATGTTGACGATATGTCGATGTATGAACAGTCCCTGACAAATGAAATAAATTAGATTGAAAGCAAGTCTATAAAGATTAAGGTCTAGTCTCTCTCTCTCTCTCTCTCTCTCTCTCAAACCCCCCCCCCTTTGAAGAAGGCACATCAGCTGAAAACTCAATCGGGCGCTTGATACCAATTATACTTATTACATGCATTTGCAATCTAATTTATTTATTTTTATACAATATTTATACAATATACTGCGGGATTAATACGATGATTTAGATGAATATGCACGCATTGCAATACATAACAATATGCATTATGCTAAAATCAGTTAGTTCGGCCATAGCTTATTGTATTCTTCGCAGTGGCAGAAAGGGACCATCTAGATGATATTGACAAGGAGCTATTGGAAAAAATTGAGAAAATTGCCCGAGGAGAAGATGTGGAGCCAGAGAAACAGGTCACAATTTGGGATTTTGCAGGACAGGATGTCTACTACACCACGCACCAAACATTCCTCTCAGAGCGGATCATCTACTTGTTGGTATTCCGACTTGACCAGGACCTCGATGATAAAATCCGTGTATACAGGGGAGAGAAGACACTGAAAGGTATTGTTGAGCTTTATGTATATATCTTTACATGTATAAGCTACTCAGGGCCCTCATGTAAATGGCCTGTCAGCTGTGTGTAATTTCTTTATTAAAAGACCCACATTTTTAAATCTCTCTATTGCTCTTAATATATATATATATATATATATATATATATATATATATATATATAACATTGAGTTTTTAGTAGTGTTAATTGTACCACCAGCATTAGCGCTGGCGGTACACATGGTTTTAGTCCCGTCCGGATCGTTCCACCGGCTCCGCCGGCTCCTGCGGCTCCGCCGGACGGCTACCGTTACCACTTCTCCTCCTAGACGGTAAGGACCCCGTACCCATCTCTTGGATTTAGGTCACCTATAATCTCAACTCGTTCCACGTAAAATTTGGGCTTTGTCCGTATTGGGGTCTAGGTGTGGCACTCATTGCAATGCACCCTTGTCTAAAAATGGCAAAATTAAATGCTAATTATCTACCCTACGGATGGAATTATGGGAAAAATTTCTACAGACGGCTTTCCAAAAGTCATATGTGTAGATTTCAAATATGCCCTTGGATTTGACCTTTGACCTTTATTTCAAGGTCAAATGGGCCAAAATTTTCAAAAAAATTAATTTTTTTACGAAAAAAAAATTATTTGCCCTGTTATTCAGACACCACACAGACTTAACCAATAATATTATTGGAAGTTGTTACCCTTCAGGTCATCTTTCATCTCCGTGAATTTGGGGTCAATCGGTGCATTTTCACGGGTGTAGCGGCCATAAGATACCGAAACTGAAAACTGTCTCTAATTTGGGAACCGTTAACGCTAGAGACCCATTCTTTTTTGCATTTTGTAGAGCATGTAAAGCCCAACACTGGAGGTGGTCTCCGTTTTTTTGTATTCCATACGGTTTTCGAGTTACGCTGTATCAAAAAGTACATATTGGTGGTGAAAGCAAAACGTGCAGTACGGTTATGGATAATAAATTTTGAACTCCAAAAAAAAAAAATATATAAGGCTTGGCAAAGCAGACAACATGTGGTCAAAAATGACATTATTTCATCAAATTTGAACTTCTGGAACTTCAGAGCACCTCCCATTTCAAGAATTTTGACCAAAATGACCTTTTCTTTATTTTAATTAATTTTTTTCTGTAGGAAATTTATGGCACATTATGGTAACTCCAAAATTATAACATTTAGTCCCTTATATCTCCAAAACTGGCAGAGATAGGTCCAAAGTTACTATTGAAGTTGAATAGGAAGTCATATACTGGCAATCTTACTGTGACCTTGAAATTGACCTTTGACCTACTTTTCACCATGAATTGAACTTTGCAAATTTTGCTTCCCTTTTATCTCCAAAACTGGCAGAGATAGGTCCATAGTTACTATTGAAGTTGAATAGGAAGTCATATACTGGCAATCTAAATGTGACCTTAAAATTGACCTTTGGCCTACTTTTCACCATGAACTGAACTTTATGAATTTTGCTTCCCTTTTATCTCCAAAACTGGCAGAGATAGGTCCATAGATACTATTGAACTTGAATAGGAAGTCATATACTGGCAATCTAAATGTGACCTTAAAATTGACCTTTGACCTACTTTTCACCATGAACTGAACTCTGCTAATTTCTTTCTCTTTTAACTCCAAACCTGGCAGAGATAGGTCCATAGTTACTATTGAAGTTAAATATGAAGTCATATTCCGGCAATTTACTGTTACCTTGAAATTGACCTTTGACCTTCTTTTCACCATGAACTGAACTTTGCATATTTTGCTTCCCTTTTATCTTCAAAACTGGCAGAGATATGTCCATGGTTACTATTGAACTTGAATAGGAAGTCATATACTGGCAATCTTACTGTGACCTTGAAATTGACATTTGACCTACTTTTCACCATGAACTGAACTTTGCAAATTTTGCTTCCCTTTTTTCTCCAAAACTGGCTGAGATAGGTCCATAATTACTATAGAACTTGAATAGGAAGTCATACACTGGCAATCTAAATGTGACCTTGAAATTGACCTTTGACCTACTTTTCACCATGAACTGAACTTTGCAAATTTTGCTTCCATTTTATCTCCAAAGTTACGCTGTATCAAAAAGTACATTGGTGGTGAAAGCAAAATGTGCAGTACGGTAATGGATAATAAATTTTGAACTCCAGAAAAATAAATCATAAGGCTTGGCAAAGCAGACAACTCATGGTCAAAAATGACATTATATCATCAAATTTGAACATCTCGAACTTCAGAACACCTCCTATTTCAAGAATTTTGACCAAAATGACCTTTTCTTTATTTTAATTAATTATTTCTGTAGGAAATTTATGGCACATTATGGTAACTACAAAATTATAACATTTAGTCCCTTATATCTCCAAAACTGGCAGAGATAGGTCCATAGTTACTATTGAAGTTGAATAGGAAGTCATATACTGGCAATCTTACTGTGACCTTGAAATTGACCTTTGACCTACTTTTCACCATGAACTGAACTTTGCAAATTTTGCTTCCCTTTTATCTCCAAAACTGGCAGAAAGGTCCATAGTTACTATTGAAGTTGAATAGGAAGTCATATACTGGCAATCTTAATGTGACCTTAAAATTGACCTTTGGCCTACTTTTCACCATGAACTGAACTTTGCAAATTTTGCTTCCCTTTTATCTCCAAAACTGGCAGAAAGGTCCATAGTTACTATTGAAGTTGAATAGGAAGTCATATACTGGCAATCTTAATGTGACCTTAAAATTGACCTTTGGCCTACTTTTCACCATGAACTGAACTTTACGAATTTTGCTTCCCTTTTATCTCCAAAACTGGCAGAGATAGGTACTATTAAACTTGAATAGAAGTCATATACTGGCAATTTACTGTGACCTTGAAATTGACCTTTGACCTACCTTATGATGAATTCACTTTGATTGTACCATTTTAAGTTATGTATATTTTTTGCATATTCTGAAAATTCTTGTTGATTGCATTTTTACAGCTTGTCAAGCACAAAACTGGTGGCTGTGTCCCTTACTTTGTGTATGTGGGGGTCTATACGAATGCGCTTGCTCCAGCTGGTGGTACAATATTTGGAGGCGGTATCGCCTCTCTGATCCTCTAGTTTTAAATGGTTCCGATGAGTGTTTTAGATTTTAATATTGTAGTAATTTTAAGGATTTTAGTTATATTATCCATTGTAAGCCGCCCAATAAGAAACATTATTATTATTATTATTATATTAATTGGCGCTATTTTTTAGCAATGCTGAGGAGAAAACACTGATTAATATTCATCTTTGCAATTACCTCAAGGCTTTATATACATTTTTCAGAGTTTATTATGTTTTGGTTAAACTCAATCCATATGCACACTATTGGAAAATTGAGGGAAGAAGACAAAAATGCCATGCCATACGTCTTGATTATTGGAACTCATAAGGACATGTTATGCGCACAGGTGAAAACGCTTTTCTTATCACAATTATTCAATTACTACCATACTTATTCTATGTATAATTTGTATCCCTTCAACCATATCACGATTCCTGACGAGTGACTTAATTATTTAGAAACTTTTCACTATGTGACTATTTGTGGATGGCATGATTTAATGTTGGGGGAAAAGGGTGTTCCTTGCCCCCTGTACTCCATCCTAATTTTATATGTTCATTGCAACATACCCCATTTCTCAACTTGAACAAAGTGGACTATATCATATACACACATACACATACACACACCCCGGTAAATGTTTTCCTTTACACTGACAATTTAACATTATTATATGGTAATGAACAACAACTACAAAAATGTCTTAACTAGTTTTTATTCATAGGGCGACGTTGAAAAGATTTTTGATAAACTCAAGAAGTGTCTCGACGACAGGCAGGTACTCAAGGACCACGTCTACCGATATTTTGCCATAAGCAACTTGGCCGAAGATGATGGGGAGTTCGCTGAAATAAAAAAAGCGATCGAAGATTTGTGCGGTTATAGCAGCAACAGTATTGCTACCGTTCAACATCTTTCAGTGAATTGGATTAAATTGGAAATGAATTTGGCAGAGAAGAGTGAAGAAACCCCCATCATATCTATTGAAAAACTGAGGGAAATGGCAAAAAGGGTAGGACTCCCTGATGAAGAATTACAAGAAAAGTTCATTCCTTACCATCACCGTCAAGGCGACATCCTACACTTCAAAGTTGATGGACTGGAAAATGTCGTCATAATAGATCCACTTTGGTTAGCAGATGTGTTTTCTGCCATCATGACCAATGCCAGCAGTCAACCTGGAGGCAGTCACTTTGATCTCCTGAAAGACGATCTGAAAAGAGGAGTGCTCAATGAGGAGGTATTTGATGAATATCTAAAACAAATCAAAATGGCCGAAAAAAAGACTGAAATCATTCAACTTATGCTGCATTTCGACTTGATGTTAGAAATATCCCAAGCAGTTGAAAACCCTCTGCCCGGGTCTGGAAAGAGAAGATTTGTCGTGCCCAGTATGCTGGTATCCAATAACAGTGTAAATAACGCCTTGTCTGAGACGGATCCACAGAAATATTTGCTTATCGCATTCCCTCACATTCTGTTTCCTACCGGGTTGTTTCATCTTCTGATCATCCGTCTTCTTAGGAAGTATAGAGCTCAGGAATATAAACATAACATTCCAGTTGTTGGGTTTGACCATGCCTCCTTCCGTTTGGGAGACGAACAGTCGGTGCTCCATCTCGCCATTGAAGAAAGGGCCATGAGAATGATGATAACAAACGCTACTGGAAACAAACCAAAACCTGACATATACTCCAATGCACGGGAAACCGTTGAAAAAGAACTGTCAACTCTTCGGGACACGTACTGTCCCAGGATGCAGTTAGGCTTTTGCATTCGGTTAAAAGACAAAGGAAAAGATATTCCAATAAAAGCAGAAGACGTCCAAGAAAACGATGAGATATGTAGATCTGTAGAGGGCACTGAAATGCCAATCGATGTGACACCGTATCGTGTTTGGTTTTCAGGTAAGCATTAAAATTTTAGGTAGTTTTGCTGTGAACAGACATTGTTCCTGAATATAATTAGGGGTAATGTAGTCATTGAAATCGGTGTTAAACTGATGTAAATGCAACTAATCATATTGGGTGATGTACTAAGATTTACATGAAGAGAATTAATATTTCAAATTGTTGCCAATAAACCAAACTTTATATATTTTAAAATAATGTAACTTGATAAATACCCAAAGGTATTTTTTATAATCCCCGAAAATGATATATCAGCATTTTTCCCCTTGGCAAATTTTGCCCATCGCCTTTGTTAGAACAATATAAATATCTCCTACAAAATCATGCAATTTATATTTTAATCATTCCAACAATATGAGTTTTACATGGGCATCAACGTCTGTGTGAGGGTAAGACTGTTGCAATTCTATGTACCGAACATTTTTCATATAAACTGTCCCATATTAGATTTATTACCCAGCCATGCACGTGGCTAGAATTGTTTTAACTTCTAATTTAAAAACAAATGCCCAAGCATATTTGGAAAACATTTAATGACAAAAATAAATACTATGCCCTGGTCGTATTTTGAGAATTTACCTGCGGTGCAGAAGGTAAATGTACAGCAGGTTACCTTTTGCTCACAACACATATCTATTAATAAGTTTCTTCATACTTAAATTACATGTATATTATTAATTGCTAATTATGGTTCATCATGTGCATATTCTTGTAATCCTTCTTATTCTTACAGTGAGTGCACAGGCAGTACAAGCAAGTGATCCAGGTAATTTTGTATTTGGTAGTGCTTAGCTTAGGCTAAGAAGTACAAGCATTATTCTTATTTTTACTTCTATTTTTATCTTTTAACTTACAAATCTTCAATATAAAGAAATAGCGTATTGTTACTAGCATGTACCCCCTGTTCATATGACTACATTTCACTGACTACATATTTCTCCCATAATGCAGTGGTGGTTGCCGTATATTTTACACAAACACACACACACACACTAGTATACTACTCTATCTCTCTTTCCCTATAAAATTCTTGTTCAAAAAGCATTGATCATTATCATATGTTTCTATTAGTAGGTGCGAATGCCCCAGATGTGTCACAGAGGTTTGCAAGGCTGAGTTATCTCGTTGTTGAACTTGGAACAAAAGTCATAAGAACTTTCTTTCTCAAGGATGTTGTTAGGCCTAGCATCACTAATGGTGAGCACATCAGTGATAAAGATGCAGTGCTTCAGTTTTTTGGTAAGCATGACGTGATAAGGGAACTTGAGAAACTCAAGAAAACAAAAGTCATATATGCTTCTCAGTGGAATCTGTTGTACCCTGCCTCTGGTCATACAGATGTGGAAACGTTTGACATTACATTGCTGGTGTTATTGATAAGAAATCTTCACCCAGACAAAGCCAACCTGAAATGGTCAGCGCTCAAAGAAAATACCACTTTACCTTCCTCTCCACAAACAACACAAGGTTTCATCGACCACATCCAACGGCTTAAGAATGTCAGGAACTATATACAGCATTCCGCCACATTTGGGATCCAAGACATGGAGAAATTCTGCACAAATTGGGAAATCGCCTGTGTTTCTGTTCTAGCACTTGGTGCAGATCCAAAGGAAGTGAAAAAGATACAGGAATTCAACTTTAGCAAACAGGAGATAGATACAATAGTGTGCGAAATACGCAGCTCGGCCGAAGATAACAAACGGCATTTCGACAGCAGATTTGACAGGCTTGAATTACTAATATTTTCCTTTGTACGTGATGTTCGCTTTGCCATCTTCTTTGTCGTCCTCATTGCGTTAGCCATAAATTACCAGTGGTGGATTTAGGGGGCGGAGAAGGGGTCAGGGGGATCCTGATTTCTAAAAAAAATCACACTAGTATTCCCCTCTTGAAATTAGAATTTTGACTAGCTGAATTATAGTTCTAAATAGAACTGAATGACACTGTTCTCCCTATAAAGTATCAAATTTCTTCGGGGCCTTTTGTATCTCATGGAACTGAATCAGTTGCCAGTTTTTCATGTTACCCGTAGTGCATTATACAAGAGGGTAAGAGTGATTATGCTATTATGTAACAGTGCATCAAAATTGGCCAAAACATTATTTTGTGCACTTTTTTCTGTAGTCTGAATATTTCACAGTTTAACTTTTGCTGCCTTGTTTCTTGGTGTCTGTATATTTGCAAGCTTTGTATATTTTTTAATTGAAATGTTGAAATATAAGTAAAAGTAAAATGTCTGGATATTAGGTAAGATTTTTGAAAATACTTACCAGATTATACATAATATTGCTTATTGTAAAAACTTCCAAGTCTAAGATTTCATTCTAGAGTTTTATCATGTCTATTAAAAAGTTTTGAAGTGCAAAACTTGTTTGCCAAAAAAGTGAAGGTTATGTCAATGTAGTATTTTTAATAATTATCCATCCATCAACTATTATAGCATCGTTTTGTTTTTGTCGTTTCACATATTGATTGAATCATTTGGGAAGCAACCATGTGCTTCGCGCAGTCATTGCGTAAAAGATGTTATTACATACAATGTGTAACAGTGATTTCAGTATTTTTTATCTACAAATTACAAATTCTGAACATTCCGTGAATGGGACTCTGCACCAAACAGTTTCAAATAGTCACCCCAAGTTTGTAAAAGCTGCACTTGGTTGGGAAATTCAAGAATGAAAAAAAAAGTTCTATTCAAGTTAATCTTTTACTTCATATTGTATCTGAATACTGTATATTTAACATGGACATATCACTAATGAAAGACAGTTTCAAAGGCAGCCAAATGAATGTAATAACTTGCATTAATATATTATCAACAATTTCATTGTAATAAACCTAGGAAAACTGACAACTTTTTTTCATGCTGTCTAAGACCAACCTCTTCCTAGGGCATGGACACAGAGGGCCATGGAATAAATACTACAACAGCATGCTTATAAGCCATTACAATGTTCCAATAGTATTCAGTGAATGTAAGATAAAGTACAAAAAGCAGTAGGGCTCATAATTGTACATTAAATACATCTTCACCCAGAAATGTTACAAAATGCTGGTCATCAAGTACAGCTTCTTCAAGATTGCAGAAAACCTTGTTCTACTGAGTATGATTTGAATTTAACCTTTTTTTTTCATCTTATACTTTTTGCACTTAAACAACAACCGTTATTTTGCCAAATTGGTTATAAATATTGAATATACATTCATCTGGATAAAAATGACTCCTTTATCAAATGTACCATTCCACTGTTCTGCATTCATGTGTGCAATCATTTGACACTGTGACAGTAACTCCACTTTTCAATAACCAGTTCAATTTTTTTCCACCCAGCTGATAAAATAAATTTACATAGAAAAGCATGACAGTATCGACTGTGCAGCAACAAAATAATTACAATTAGAGGCATTTGACTCTACATCAAAATTTTACAGAAAAATTTCCACAGGTAAAGCACTAAAATGTAAAATTATTTTAAATAATTCAAACTTGCATTAAAAAACATTACAATTAAAATTAATACCTCTTTAGGTGTCAGAAACATTCACTGATAAAACATAAAAAACTAAAGATAAAAATACTGATGAACCAGAAGATACCAACTTCTCTCCACAGTCAACAAGAAATGTCAACTCTCACAACAACATACTGGAAATGTCTTCTAAATAATCAGAGTGGTTGCCTAGGCTGAAAAAAATTATCTGCTGTCTCAGTCCTGCAACTGTTTCACACCTTGACTGAAATGTACTCAAATTTGGTACATTTTTTCAAATTATCCCTCAACTGCTAAAGGAATTGGCATTTTCCACATGCTACTTGTTCAGTGAAATAAAAAAAAAGTCATCTCATTGGTAGCTGTGGATCTTCTAAATGGTCTCCACTGGTGTATGTACTGTGGCCTGGAAAGAGAATACCAAAGTCGTCAGCATGGTCATAGAGTGCTCGGCTACTTAATTTGCTTATACTGGTAACATTGAATCTATTTTATCGTAAGAATTGTAACAATGCAAACTTTAAACATAATTACAGTTGTCATTTGCATAAATGGAGATCAGTTGCAATAATTGACCTATTATATCAATTTGACAAGTATCTCAAGCAGTGCAGTGCATGTTGTACTATACTTGACTAACCAAACACACAATTTCCTGTACAAGGATTTGGAGTTACATTACATCTAAATTCTAAAATCTGAGTGACCTGACACCCACCATACAGAATTAAAGATATATTATAAATATTGATTCTTCCTGCTCACTTTCTTACTTATCCCCCCACCCCCCCACCCCCATTGAGAGATAGGAGATACAAATAACTTACAACCATTCTGGATGAGTTCCCCCCCCCCCCCCCCCCCCCCCCCATTGAGAGTTAGGAGATACAAATAGCTTACAACCATTCTGGATGAGTCCCCCCCCCCCCCCCCCATTGAGAGTTAGGAG
Source organism: Lingula anatina (assembly GCF_051362555.1). Lineage (NCBI taxonomy): Eukaryota > Metazoa > Brachiopoda > Lingulata > Lingulida > Lingulidae > Lingula > Lingula anatina. The sequence goes on from NC_141775.1 coordinate 19,149,301, forward strand.
ATACAAATAGCTTACAACCATTCTGGATGAGTCCCCCCCATTAAGAGTTAGGAGATACAAATAACTTACAACCATTCTGGATGTGCCCCCCCCCCCCCCAAGGGCCACACATCCATCCACGGTTTCAGAAAATAACTGATACTTCCTATGCACTTTTTATTTGACATCTACCCCCTCCCCCTTAAGAACTACTTTATTTTCATGATCAACATTCCAGATGACCTCCTCCCCCCTCCCTCCCTACAGGCCTGAAAACAATTACTTACATTCCACTTCAGAGGCTGGTTATCAGCCTTAAGAATACACTGGACATGAGTGAAGATGGTCACTTTCTGGGTGACCTCCCTGCGGTGGTCATCATCTGGGGCCCACACCAGGGTCAGCTCAGGACATTTACGGACCTTCTGGTAGGAGAAACTGATCAGGGGAAGTTTCTGGAAACACGAAGCAATGGTCTTTATCATATAAAAAAGACGTACACAGTTTGCACATCAGCAATGAAACTGTTCAAAGGATGTCATCAAAATTTCCCTGAACTTTTTACATAAATTATGCTACAGAAAGTACAAGTAAAAACTATGAAGAGGACAGCAATATATTATGTATATATATAATATAAAGTGACTGAAAAAGTAAGCGATGGCAAACACTTAATACACAGAGACCAGGGGAAGATCCAGAGATATTTTCTGACAGTCTTCCAAATTATCTTTGGTGATCCATTCTCCATTTTTGATCATATTCTGACAGAAAAAAATCAGATCACCATCAATGTCAACTTGAAAAATTCTGACCATCGACCAGAATACACTTTAATTCCATCTGCCCCTATAGACAAGCATAGATAAAGTACCCCGACCCTCCACTTTCCATACTCACATCACAGTGCACTCTCTTCACCACTACAAGCTTTAGCACCAAAACATCAAAACCCTTGTCCAGGACTCCCATCACCATCCCTTGTCCCTCTAGTGGACCACATTCCTGGAAATAATAAGGTATGACAAAGTCATATATATCCTATAACTTGTTCCTCTAGTGGACCACATTCCTGGAAATAATAAGGTATGACAAAGTCATATATATCCTATAACTTGTTCCTCTAGTGGACCACATTCCTGGAAATAATAAGGTATGACAAAGTCATATAAATCCTATTACTTGTTCTTCTAGTGGACCACATTCCTGGAAGACATAAGGTATGACAAAGTCAGATATATCCTATTACTTGTTCTTCTAGTGGACCACATTCCTGGAAGACATAAGGTATGACAAAGTCATATATATCCTATAACTTGTTCCTCTAGTGGACCACATTCCTGGAAATAATAAGGTAAGACAAAGTCATATATATCCTATAACTTGTTCCTCTAGTGGACCACATTCCTGGAAATAATAAGGTAAGACAAAGTCATATATATCCTATAACTTGTTCCTCTAGTGGACCACATTCCTGGAAGACATAAGGTAAGACAAAGTCAGATATATCCTATAACTTGTTCCTCTAGTGGACCATATTCCTGGAAGACATAAGGTATGACAAAGTCAGATATATCCTATAACTTGTTCCTCTAGTGGACCACATTCCTGGAAATAATAAGGTAAGACAAAGTCAGATATATCCTATAACTTGTTCTTCTAGTGGACCATATTCCTGGAAGACATAAGGTAAGACAAAGTCAGATATATCCTATAACTTGTTCCTCTAGTGGACCATATTCCTGGAAGACATAAGGTAAGACAAAGTCAGATATATCCTATAACTTGTTCCTCTAGTGGACCACATTCTTTAGATATTCTCATCAGATAGATAAGGTGACTTCTGTTTCTAGTGATTTTGAGCAAACCTGCTGAAAATCTACAATGGGACAATCCATGATGCAATATAGATATTCCCCACATTTTATACTAATAGCATTATTTGTGTTGTGATACTCATCTGTACTAAAACAATTTAATGACACGTTTAGATGTGTCCTCAGAGAAGTATCTGCTGCTGTTTACCATCATCAGAGCCAGTGTAGACATTCCAGTACTTGTAAATATTTAGCTGACAATAATGACACATACTTAATTAAGACAATCTAGAAGTTGTAAAGTACTTGTATATATTTAGCTGAAAATAATGACACACATTTAACAAGACAATCTAGTAGTTGTAAAGAACTTGTATATATTTAGCTGAAAATAATGACATATATTAACCAAGACAATCTAGAAGTTGTAAAGAACTTTCAAATATTTAGCTGAAAATAATGTTATATACTTAATTAAGACAATCTAGTAGTGCTATATATATTGTAGCCACTTGCAATACTCACACACAACAACAACAGCTTTGCGTCGTTTTTACTGATTTATTAAACCTTAAACCGTCAACTGAAAAAAAAAAATAATTGAAATAAAATATGAAAATCATCTCATATTCTTGCCCTAGTTCTTTTATATAATGCTATTAAGTCACTTAAATAACATCTTTACTTAACAGTTGCATGTTATCCTATCTTTATCTCCAAAATATAAGTAACTCTTACTGACTTTGGGCTATTCTAGTGTAATGCAAGCGACTGGGTTCTAAATGATTGTGTAGTAAATCTCATCTGGCGCAACTAACACAATGAAAAAATACGCTTTTAAAAATAACATTGATTACGAACATAAAACAAACAATCTTTAACTCGCAACTAGTACAGCTACATTCTCGTTTCTAAACAATACACTACACTTTACTGAACTTTCTTTACTCCAATACTGAAAGGCACAGTGATTGTGTTACATGTACTGTGCATTGTACATCAGACCGGCATTTCTAACGCTACTCAAAGTTGCAGTTTACAATGGAAAACTAATTTTATCTTCTCGCAATTATCTTTAAATGAACTTTCATAACTTAAAATTAATTGCTAACCTTATGGGCCAGATTCCTGTTACAAAAACACTTGTAATTACGGCTGTCTCAGCATTTAATATCAGCCGATCTCATTCCACATGGAATCACATTCTATCCCATCATTATCATAAGCGCGCTAAAAACAATTGTTATTCAACACCGATGCGACAAACAAGTGAGTAGCGCGTCCGAAGTAAAGAAATAAGATTTATCTATAAAACACTGCTCTGGCAGTAACACTCCCCAGCCAAAATCTAATTGATTTTCTATACAAACAAACAAAACTAACTTTCACATGAAACAATGTAACTGGTAAACTGTAACTATTAACTCACTATACAATAGCTTTGGTACTCCCAAATACCATTAGATCTTCACTTATAAGTTCTTGAACATCATGTATCACAAAACCATACTCGAACCTTATTCTATGGGAAACTTACAACTTATCCCCTTCTAACAACAAAACTAGTTTATGGATTGGACGTTCTAATATAGTAGACGTAGAGGAGGGGATGCCTTTGGCAGAAAGATCACGATTCCCCAAATGAATCTTCACTCTGCGAACTAATCCGTCCTCATCTATGCTCGCCTCTGTCACTCTGGCAAGTCGCCAGTCTCCTCTGTATAATCCTTCATCTTTGAGCAAAACAATGTCTCCCACTCCTAGGTTTCTTCGTTTCCCATTCCACTTTGTTCGTTGTTGCTGATTAAGAAGGTATTCCTTCCTCCAGCGACTCCAGAAATTATCCGCTAACACTTGTACTTGGCGCCATCTTTGCCTTGCATACAGGTGCTCAGGTCCAAACTCTCCCAATGGCAATATTACCTTTGGCTTCATTGTCAACAAATGGTTCGCAGTAAGTGATTCTGGACCAAGTGGATCATGTAGGTTCTGTACGGTCAAAGGTCGACAGTTAATAATGGCCATGACTTCATATAGGAAGGTTCTTAAGGTGGTTGTGTCAATACGAGAACCATGTTGCTCCAACATTGCTGCTAGTATACTTCTGATGGTTCTAATGTGTCGCTCCCACACACCTCCCATATGGCTTGAGTGTGGGCTGTTAAACACAAAATCACACTTGTTCTCAATCATAAATTTCTTCAATTCGTCATTTTTGACCTCTTCTAGTGATTTATCTAAAAGCACTCTTGCTCCGATAAAATTTGATCCCTGATCACATCTGATTTGCCGTATGGGACCCCTCAAAGCCATCACACATCTTAAAGCATTTATGAAACTATCTGTCGTCATGTCATCCAGGCATTCGATGTGTACTGCTCTCGACGCCATGCAGGTCACTATCAATCCATATCGCTTAACTTCACGACGACCTTCTTTCACAGGGAAGGGGCCAAAGCAATCAATGCCGCAGTAACTGAATGGGGGTGAAGGTTCTGTTCGATCCCTTGGTAAATCTGACATCCTCTGTTCTTCACTTTTGCCCCTGTTTTTTCTACAGGTTACACATCTGTGTATTGCAGAAGCAACCGTCTTGCCTATACCAATGATATAGTACCCTTGGCAACGTATCTCATTCAGAGTAAAACCTCTTCCCTGGTGGGCTACCTTCTGATGGCAATGACGCACAATTAGGTCTACAATATGTCCTGACTTTGGCAAAATTACAGGGTGTTGTACTTCGTAAGACAGTGAGGATCGTGTCAGACGTCCTCCTACTCGCAGGGTTCCTTCTTCGTCAATATAAGGATCCAGCTTGGAGAGAGGGTTTTTCTTCGGAAGCGATCCATCTTTGATTTGCCTAATTTCGTCTTGGAACCGTTCAGCCTGAAGCAGCTTAAGAATAGTAAGTTCAGCCTTTCGTCGGTCAGCAGACAATGATGAACCCATTTTGAGTAGACGTTTTCTAATGGTTGTCACTGCTGTAATGGCATTGGTCCAGGATGAAAATCTATTGAACTTCTGTGTAAATGTTCCTGCCTTTTCTGTAGTCTCCACTGCATTTACTGTTGCTTTCTTCAACTCTGGATCATTTGGATCAACCTCTGGATTTTCTTCTACCATGCTTAGAACTGGGTTTCTCAGGAATTCTGGGCCTTTAAACCAATTTGATGCCATCAGTTCCTCTGGATACAGCCCTCTAGAAGCATGGTCGGCCGGGTTATCATTGGTTGGCACGTAGTGCCACTGACTAGGGTCAGAAGCGTTTTGAATCGTCTGAATCCTGTTGGCTACGAAGACATGAAATCTTCTTACATTGTTCTTCAAATATCCTAGCACTATCTTGGAGTCTGTCCAGAAATACTCCTTGAGGTTTTCATAGGTTATTTCAGACTTCAGCAGAGTACTCATCTTGGTCGACATTGTGGCTGCTGTAAGCTCTAATCTCGGAATTGTAGTAATCTTGAGTGGCGCGACTCGAGATTTGCCCAACATGATACAGCAGTGGCACTCGTTTTTGTTATTCACTACTCGAAGGTAGGAGCATTGGCCATATCCTCTGGTACTTGCGTCTGAAAAGTGGTGTATCTCTGCTGTGACAATTTTTCCAAAGTCTTGGGGAATATAGCATCTTGATAAATGAATTTCCGCTAGCTTTGGCAATTCACGCAGCCATTTCTCCCATCTTGGTCTGAGTTCTTCTGATATTGGATCATCCCAGCTGGCTTTGGACGCACACATCTCCTGCAGTATCTGTTTGCCTAATAGGATAAATGGTGCTATACAACCCAGGGGATCATAGACAGAGTCAACAGTCGAAAGAATTCCTCTTCTAGTCATCGGTCTTTCATTCAGTGTTAACTGAAAGCTGAGCTGGTCGCTATGGGTATCCCACTGAATTCCCAATACTCTCTCTGTGGCAGGTAAAGGCAAATCAACAGTGGTGCTCTGTGTCCCTCTTTCTGATACGGGAATACTCTCCAAAACTTCTTGGTTGTTGCTAATAAACTTGTGAAGTCTTATATTTGCTTTCTGAAATAGCTGACGTACGCCTTCAATAAGCTGCTTTGCCTCCTCAGCAGAATCAATGCTTAATAACAAGTCGTCTACGTAAAGGCAATTACCAGCTACCCAGCAAACCTTCTCATCAAATTCTTCTCCATGGTCTTCAACCAGTTGTTTCAAAGCAAAGTTAGCACACGCAGGGGAACTGGCAGCTCCAAACAGGTGAACTGTCATCCTAAATAGCTTAGGTGTGCCTTCTAGGTCTCCATCCCACCACAGGAACTGGAAGTAGTTACGATCTCGTGGGTCTACCTTGAACCGATAAAACATTCGTTCTATGTCTCCTACCACGGCTACTGATCCCTCTCTGAATCTCAGGAGACATCCTATCAGACTGTTGGTGAGGTCTGGACCTGAGATGAGGTTCTCATTCAGGTTAATGTTCTTATATCTCGCTGCGCAGTCAAATACTACCCTGAGCTTTCCTTTACGTTTATGGTAAACTCCATGGTGCGGCACGACCCATCTGTGTCCTCCAGCTACATCTTTGTCTGGAACAGGTTCAGCTTCTCCGCTTTCTATCATCGTGTCCATGAACTTCTTATATTCGGCGGCAAATTCTTTGTTTGCAAATTTCTTTCTCAGATGCTCAAGTCTTCTCATGGCCATGGGCATGTTGTCAGGCAACTGTGGGGCATCAGTTCTAAATGGTAGAGGCATGGTATAGAAATTGTCTTGGTCTTGATAGATTGTGTCTTTCATCTTCCTTAAGAACTTCAAGTCATCCTGGGACAAGGACTCTTCTGACTTGTGCTCATCCCTGAAGTCCGCTTCCAGTAACTGAATTATCTCTGGCTCAGTTACTGTCTCTTTAACCTTTGTTCTGTGGACAAAAGTCACTTCTCCTCTATCATCGACTCTCAAATCCTTTTGTATTTCTTTCCTCATCACTCTGTGACTGAGGTGATATTCATCTGTGTCTTCTCGTCCGGTCCTTCCCACGACGCTCCATCCCAGGGGTGTCTGTACTCCATAGGGTTCCTCGTTTGCTCCTACTCTGACACTAAGGGGTACCAATGCACGAGAGCAGTTGTAACCTATAAGTAAACCTGCGTCGCAATTCTGGAGCGGTGCAATTTGGCTCTGTATATTTTGCAGGTGATTCCATCTTCTCGCATCCGATGGTCTAGGTACATGTTTCTTGTTGAATGGTATGTTTTCTCTTGTATAACAGGTTGGTAGTGCTATAGTTTCTGTTAAGTTAAGACCTCTTACAGTCAATCCTGGAACCTTTGAAGTTTTGACTACATAGCTGGAGTTGACTGTTGAAATCCTGATACTTGTAGGTATGCTTTCTGCATTCAGCTTGGCTGCTAACTCGTCGCTAATGAACGTAACATCACTTTGACTATCTAGAAGAGCATATGTCAGGATTTCATTCCCGGAATTTCCTACAGATACATAGACTGGAATTGTCATCGAACTGATAGCTCCCTCTTGGCAAGTACTTGACAATGTTCTTACATGTTGATCTTCTGGGTGTAGGGCTTCGTAGTCCCCATGTAGTATGGCAGGGTGTTTACGACCACATCTACTGCATTGTTCCTTCCTTTTACACTCCTTGGCTAAGTGACCGTTTCTAAGGCAGCTTAGGCAAAGACCTCTTTTCTTTATAAACTCCATTCTTTCTTGTGGCGTTTTTCTTTCGAAGTTTCGGCATTCTCTGATGTCGTGTCCTATTTTCTCACAGAATGTACAGGCATTTTTCGTGACAGGAGGCGTTGGTATAGCTTGATCGCTCGTCTTCGTCATAAGGCTGGTGGAAGTGGGGGTTTTCTTGCTAAATGCAGTTTCAGCTGGTCTCATAACAGGGTTATTTACAATGTCGGATTCCTTTTTTACAAACTCTACAAACCTCTTGAAGCCTGGGAAACCTTGTGATTCTTCGACAATTCGGGCCCATCTTCGTGTGATCCATTCAGGTAGTTTCTGAAGTAACTTCCTATTTTCCCGACAGTCGTCCAGGATCTTCAACTCTCCTACATGACCTGTTGCTGCTAAACACTGCCTGAGAAAATCTGATAGTTTTCTAAGTCCCTTACTGTCTCTACTGTTAATCTTGGGCCACTTTTCTAATTTGTCTCTGAAAGCCTCTGCTATCAAAAATTTATCACCATATCTATCTTCAAGTATCTCAAGGGCTTCAATGTAAGCCTCTTCTGAATCTAAGTAAAACAAATGATCCACTGTCTCTTTAGCTTCTCCTCCGAGGTACCTCTTTAGGTAGTACAGCCTCTCACTGGGTGGGATATTTCTGCTTTCTATTAGAGTCTTGAATGCTAGTCGCCATGTTACATATGCTAGATAATTTCCCTCAAATACAGGTGGCTCTGGAATCGGTAATCTACTCAGGCTCAACTTCTCTAAGGCCCTCACAACATCATGGCTATAGCTGCTGTCTGACTCCTTCTTAGTAGTATCTTCACCTCCCAATGCTTTCCTAAAGATTTCTTCCCTTTTCTTGCTTTCATTCAGTTCTGATTCTAACAAGAGCCGCTTTCTTCTCTGCTCTAAACGTATCTGTTGCTCTTCTATTTCTTGCTGTGCTGTAAGGTACTTCAGCCTTTCCTTCAAAGCAGCCTGTCTAGCTTCTTCTTCTAACTGTCGCTCCTTAAAAGATACGTTTGAGCCGGCTTGACTGACGGAGTCATCTGGATCTAATTCCTCAATTAGTCTTCTTCTCAAATCATCTTTAGGCGATATGTTTCTGAATGTTACTTCTTGGTCAGTTGGTGCCTGAGAAGGAACTGTCCTAGTGCTGGGAGTCTTGGTAATGGTAGCTGCATCCATTTTTAATGTCAAGCAGTGAGCAGGTATTCTTAGAAAGGAGGGAGGGGGCAGGTGGTATGGGCAGCGTAACTTATTTGAATTCAAATAAACTTATCTACACTACACAAGACAAGTAAATTTCAAAATGTAGACAGTTTCTCTATAAGTAATAAGCTAGCTAAAACATTTGAACATCAACAGCAAACATGTAAAATTGCCGAGTATCTCAATCTTAACAAACAAATAAATTAATAATCATATGTATATTTAGATAGCCAATAATATATTCAGCTACTCTGAGATCTACTAGTATTTATAGTTATCTGTGGATATGAAATCAAGTGTCAACATATACTCGAGAAAGTCTCAATTTCAGCTTTATTGCAAGCTGCGGATTGGATCTTAGCTCAATTTCCTTAATTACAGTCCCACCAGTAACTGCTAGTACTTGACTGGGCCGGGTCATCTAAATAATGGCTGTTGACTGGCTCCAGGCATCTCAGATATCTAGAGTTACCACAGGTTGTAAGTAGGTCATAAATTCTGTTTTCTTGGTTCGGTTGTTCGGTACGGGCCGTCTCAGGGCTTTAGTTGCGGACTATTGGTATGGGCTATCTCAAATCCTAGTCGTTGACTGTAGCCACTTGCAATACTCACACACAACAACAACAGCTTTGCGTCGTTTTTACTGATTTATTAAACCTTAAACCGTCAACTGAAAAAAAAAAAAATAATTGAAATAAAATATGAAAATCATCTCATATTCTTGCCCTAGTTCTTTTATATAATGCTATTAAGTCACTTAAATAACATCTTTACTTAACAGTTGCATGTTATCCTATCTTTATCTCCAAAATATAAGTAACTCTTACTGACTTTGGGCTATTCTAGTGTAATGCAAGCGACTGGGTTCTAAATGATTGTGTAGTAAATCTCATCTGGCGCAACTAACACAATGAAAAAATACGCTTTTAAAAATAACATTGATTACGAACATAAAACAAACAATCTTTAACTCGCAACTAGTACAGCTACATTCTCGTTTCTAAACAATACACTACACTTTACTGAACTTTCTTTACTCCAATACTGAAAGGCACAGTGATTGTGTTACATGTACTGTGCATTGTACATCAGACCGGCATTTCTAACGCTACTCAAAGTTGCAGTTTACAATGGAAAACTAATTTTATCTTCTCGCAATTATCTTTAAATGAACTTTCATAACTTAAAATTAATTGCTAACCTTATGGGCCAGATTCCTGTTACAAAAACACTTGTAATTACGGCTGTCTCAGCATTTAATATCAGCCGATCTCATTCCACATGGAATCACATTCTATCCCATCATTATCATAAGCGCGCTAAAAACAATTGTTATTCAACACCGATGCGACAAACAAGTGAGTAGCGCGTCCGAAGTAAAGAAATAAGATTTATCTATAAAACACTGCTCTGGCAGTAACATATATATATATATATATATATATATATATATATATATATATATATATATATATATATATATATATATATATATAATTGAAAACACTAACAATACTTAATTGAGACACTATAGTTCTTGTAAATATTGAATTGAAAATATTCATAATAATTAAGATGCCCTAGCACTTTTATAGAAGTTGCCAATATTGAATCGAAAGTACTAACAATACTTAAATAAGACACTTAAGTAATTGTAAAATACTTGTAAATATTGAATTGAAATTACAGACAATGCTTGATTAAAGATGCATACAAAGTCAATTTTTTGTCACAAAAACCAACCAAATGCCAGCATATAGTTTCAAGTAGTATAACTAAGAGAATTACCAAAAGGCATTGTTTAATTTTACCCGAAAATGATGTTTGAACAGATTTTTCTGCTGGCATTCTAAGCTGTATGTCAATGGGGCAGGAAAGTAGGTCACAAATGTAGGTTAAATTTACAACCATAAATTTAAAGAAAGGAGCAGTCTGAAGGTCTTTTATGGCTGATTGAGTGATCTATTCAGTTTATCCCTTGGCATGTCGAATTTATTTGAGTCATATAAGAATCTAGTAGAAGTGGTTTACATGTGTTACTGGGAATCCATGCTCCACCGATGCTCGGTTCGTATGTACCTTTAAGACAGTGCTCTCGTACATGTACTTGTTAAGTAGTTGTAAAAATTGACTTAAATAGGCCTACTGACAATATGAAATGAAGACAGTCTAATACTTGTAAATATTGAATTGAAAATACTGACAGTACTTAAGTAATTGTAGAATACTTGTAAATACATAACTGAAAATACTGATAATACTTAATTGAAAGCCTCTAGTAAATATTTAGCTGAAAATTCCAACAAAACTTAAATAAGACACTCCTGTAAAGTACTTGTGAAGTACCAGTAAATATTGGATTGTAAAATACTGACAACAGATAGAAAAGTTTGGCGTAGTCAAACGACATTTTATGGCGACAACAATCTCCAGAGCTTATTTATGCACATGTCCATTCTGCACATGCTCAATTGTGCACTAGAGGGGTAATCTCCTTTGAGGCACATGTTGCTACTTATACCATGGGGCATCACTGCCTGGCCTCAGTTTGCTTGATTCATCTGTTCACGAGCATGATACAATTAAGCTACAAGTTATATCAAATCTGCAACTGAAATCTTCAGTTCAAAAAATTCCATTTTACCACAAATGAAATTTGTGCAAAATTGTTGGTAAATAATAACTTTTGCTGACTCGTCGCATCATAATTTTTAGGATGATGAGTCTCATTGAATATTTGATATATAATCTTTATCCCTAAGGCCATAACATTTAATACAGGCAACAATTTGCTACATTGTTATTATTGTAAAAACGATTAGGATAGAGGGGTTATATAATAAAAGCGGCCTGGTTTGGCTAAATCACGAACAAACAATATTCCTTGTTGCCTTCTTTCTTGCTATGAATGAGACTATAAAAGTTGGTGGTACACTGAGATGGAGGAGACATAAAGTTAAATATATATATATATAACTCTCAAAATAACTGATTTAATGTGGATATATAGATAATCCAGTTATTACAGTTATCACCTTAACATTCATATCTTTTGACATTTGTGTTTATTTCAATATATGAATTACACACCAGTGTATGTCTTGTTTTCCTTTTTATGGACAGACTCTGTCTGGACATTCACTCCTCAGCCGCATCTGCTTTTGTCTATAGTGCTGCCTATGCTGTACTTTCTTCATTAACACACAACATCAAATATGTTCATAAATATACGGGCAAGCCAAAGTCCCTACAGAATTTAATGCAGATGGAATTTAACCACGTTGAAAAGACGATAGATTGACACTCTCCATGATTAAGACAGTGCTCTAGTACTAGATAGTACTTGTTAAGTAGTTGTAAATAACCATTTTGGTAAAAAATTCATCACAGAAAACACTATGGGAACAGCCCTCTGATTCACAACACATAACAGTTTAAAGTTTGCATTTTAACATTGAGATATCAGGCTTGCTCAGTGACTGTGTACATGTGCTGCCACTTACTGGTGACCAATTGTACCAGCATGGCACAAGAGGCAGAGGTGCTGGTCAGCTGTATGTACCATGGGTAGGGTGTACAGACAGCTATGGCCACATCTTCATTGCTGACTGTTATAACAACAGGATAGTGGCACTGAGTCCACAGGGACAGTTGATCAGATACATTGCCACTGAGGATGATGATAGACTGGTGTATCCTACCTACAGCAGTAGCCATCAACCCTGCTGACCTATTGGTGGCGGCTGAGGCATAGAGTGAATTGAGGACCTTCAATACTCGAAATGAAACATATTGCTCAGATTTTACATATTGTAATACTGGGCTCATTAACTGGAAAGCATCGCAAATCGCTACTGAGTACAAGCATGGTGATTTGTTGCAATTCCATAACTCATAAGCATCACAATTTCCAACCGAGTGCTTATAGTAATAGTGGTATCACCTTTAGTCTGAGGTCATTATTTGTGGCGATTAAATCCCATCGCAAAGGCCTTTTGCACATACATGATTAGTCATTTTATGTGTCTTTCATGTAATTAAACATACAGTGTCTTTCATGTAATTAATTGGGTTTCTAGGGATAATAGCATATGTATAACAATGCATGAAAGCTAATGAAAGATGGAGTCACTCGGCACCTCTGATAGAAAAAAAAAAAAACTTGCGGTAAATTTTCATGTGCTAAAGTCATGTTTTGTCATGCATAAAAAATCAACTTTTAACATTTCATATATCATGTTATATTTTCTGATGACTGTTCATCTGTGTAGTCTTTCTATAATAATTATCTGTCAAACAATCAACAATCACAACAGGAAGGTCACTTTGTTAACACTGAAGTAAAATACTGAAAATACTTTATGAAAACGACATCCTTCTTTCAAAAACTGACGTGCGGGTTATCTTCTGTATGATCTCCCCACTAAAGCATAGACATATATGCAAAAGTCTTCACATTTATCGTGTAACATCTTTGATCTTGTAATATGTTCATTTCAATTAAAAATAATTAAAAAGAACGGCTGTTTGATGATATTCTTTTAATGAACTGGTAAATTTTTTCTGGGACTTATACGATTTTATAGTTAATTTTCATTTCTCCCATTTTTGTTTGTAAAGCACAAAAATGCACAGACTTTGTGTACATTTAAGATCAAGTATCCGTAAAAGGCGAGTAATTGAGAATTATTGTCGACATTTTAAAGTCAAAATTTGGGGTTTTTTTTCATATGGATCATTTGTTATGAATATTGGCATACAGAGATACAGAGACAAATAATTTTAAGTTTCAAAAATAATTCCAAAGTAAAAAAAAATACTTAGCAAAAGAAATTGGCACTGGCCCAACACAAAGTCTCAACAGTCAATACTGAGTAGGGCCTCGGAATGCTTCAATGCAGGCCGCGATCTGTTGGTGCCTGCATACTTCAGATAAAGCCCTCGTCACACTTATTCGGAATCAGCAAGAATGAAGAAGAATGAGCCTGAACGAAGAATTTTTAAAATTCGCACCACATTCGGGGAAAAATTCAAATTGACCTTAATAATTGTAAAAGTACCGTTGGAATACTCAGAATGCGATTGAATTCACCTGGAATGATGAGTGCACTTTCGACTGTATTATCTCTCAAAAGCAGTTCGAATGTAGTTGGAAAATTAGGAATATTTATAATGCTGTAAGAAGGCAGTAAGAATATTTTGAATATACTTTGAAAGGCGCACTAGTGCAGTTTGATTGCTGGCAACATTAATATTTCAGCTCATCCGAGGCACATTCGAAACATTCTGGCGGGATATAAAATCCCCGTCACACTAGAGGCGGAATGATTAAGAATGGCGTCTGAAATACAATTCTTTGTGCATTCCAGGATATTCAAAGAGCATTCTAAAACATTCTAAAAATTCTGAGTCCATTCCAAATATTTTTACCCTTTCTTGTGGCCGGGTTGAATGTTTTTGTCATGTCAAAAACTTTGGAAGTGCATTCCAAGAGGAAATTTATTGAATGACATTTGAACAGTATTCTAACTGCACTATGACTGCATTCTAAATATTATCACGGCATTCTTACAGCATTCGAAACATTATGACCAGTTACCATTCCTGTGGCATTATTTATACACTATTGGCATCGTGTTACATTCTAAACATGTGAGAAAGTAATTTTAATTAAGTATTTTAGGTATTTCAGCTGCGTTATGTTTAATTTTTTTTACATTTCAAACCATAATTGGCAGCCATACCGGGAGCAGTTGACTGCATTTGAGTTCGCTTCATGTATCATTCGAGGCACCTTCTAACATACATCTGCCTGCATTCGGCCAGCAGTCAAACCACACTCGTGCGGCATTTGAATTTCATTCGGAATATTCTGACTGCAATTTGAAATTTTTACTCCCGATTATGGCACGAATTTTTCAATTAATTCATTCTGGCTGGTTCTATCTTGATTCCTGCTGGTTCCGAATAAGTGCGACGGGGGTCTTAAGTCGCGTGCCAGTTCGAATATCCCTCGAATGTGATCAGAATGTTTCGAATGTTGTCGGAATGCTGTGAGAATATTTAGAATGTAGTCACAGTGCTGTTAGAATGCTATTCAAATGCCATTCGATAATTTTCCATTTGAAATGCACTTCGGAAGTTTTAAACATTCAGGCCGACCACAAGAATGGGTAAACCTATTTGAAATGCACTCGCAATTTTTAGAATGCTCTCTGAATATCCAGGAATGCACAAAGAATTGTCTTTCCGACGACATTCTTGTTCATTCTGCCTCTAGTGTGACAGGGGTATCAGGCGTCAGATGGCGTTCTTGGAATCGTATTCCACTTCTCTTGCTGTAGTGCATGGATCAGCTGCTGGCTTTTAGGCCACAGTGTGTGTGTGTGTCTGTGTGTGTGTGTGTGTGTGTGTGTCTGTCTGTCTGTCTGTCCGTCTGTCTGTCTGTGTGTGTGTGTGTGTGTGTGTGTGAGAGAGAGAGAGAGAGAGAGAGAGAGAGAGTGTCTGTGTGTGTGTGTGTGTCTGTCTGTCTGTGTGTGTGTGTGTGTGTGTGTGTGAGAGAGAGAGAGAGAGAGTGTGTGTGTGTGTGTGTGTGTGTTATAGTTGCCATGGAGATAATGTGATGTGCTATTTACACTTTACACTGTAATACAGTATGTGGTAGATTATCAATTGAGAGAGTAGAATCAAGGTAGACACCAAGATTTTTTGGCAGTCCGTATATGAACGATACTATCTCCAATCCTGATAATGAGATAATGAGATTTTGAGTTTACTTTATATTTTGTGGGGGAGAAATGGCCAGAAACTTGATTTCATCGTTCATTATCATTTCAATCAAAATTTGTTCCTAATTGTCCATACCTCAAGGTCTGAGCCAATAGGTCATCATTTGTTCTATGGCAGCTTCATGGTGCTAAATGTCACAGTGGATGTGTCACTGAGTGTCATCGGGATATGGTGATATCCTCGGTAAAACACGACAGTGGTGGTCTGTGGGGGGAAGAGATCTGTTACATCTTACGAGCAACGTATATATTATGGAATATACTGCCCTGTACAATTAGCATACATAAAAACGAGTTCGAGGCATGTATTTGCTATTTAATTTCAAATTGTCAGACAAAATCGCATAATCTTATAAGGATAATCTTGTTCCAGTTGGTTCAGCTACATACATAGGAAGTTAAGCTTCTCTACATCCATATCTTACAGTAATTTACACTACTTGACCGTGGATATATATACATTGTTCTGCTTTAATTATCTTACATAAAAACAATCCCTTAAACAATGCACGCTATAATGAATGTATCATAGAAATACTCCAAGAGATACTTAATATCTAAATAGACGCTGCTCTGAAACCTAAGCTATGCGTTATATTACAATTGTAATCTAAAGTATATTAACACACACATATATACATGTGACCAACATACATTTACACCAATAGTTAATTAACACACACATATATACATGTGACCAACATACATTTACACAAATAGTTAATTAACACACACACATATACATGTGACCAACATACAATTACACCAATAGTTAATTAACACACACATATATACATGTGACCAACATACAATTACACCAATAGTTAATTAACACACACATATATACATGTGACCAACATACATTTACACCAATAGTTAATTAACACACACACATATACATGTGACCAACATACAATTACACCAATAGTTAATTAACACACACATATATACATGTGACCAACATACATTTACACCAAAAGTTAATTAACACACACATATATACATGTGACCAACATACATTTACACCAATAGTTTATTAACACACACATATATACATGTGACCAACATGCATTTACACCAATAGTTAATTCCAATATTCACATTTCTCACTTTCATTTATTTATTTTGCAAGTTGTCAAACACTTTTTTGGGTCATAAAAGGGGACATATAATGCTACCAGCTATTTGCTTCTTTCTACATAAATCCTGTTAAAATAATATATAGCACGTACTTACCGTTGTCTTAGGTTATCAAAAATGCAAAATGTATACAACATGCAATATGATCGGCGTGTATTATCGTTTCCCTTCTTTATTTAACAACACCCGATCTTTTTGTACATGGAGTGTTTCATATTGACGATGCACACAGGTCTTGGACTTTCTTTAACCTGAAACACACAAACACAAACACATATATGTACTTATTGATAAGGTACGTACTATTTAAAAGTTTAATATAAAAATAAGTGATGTGCGTACATGTATGTCCATTTGTGTTTATATGTGTGTGTGTGTGTGTACACGAGAAAAAGACATATCTTGAATCGCGAGCAGCGGACACTTTTGTATTGGCCTTTACAAGCTGATAACAAGTTTGTAGAACACGACGCACAGGCTGCCCTGATCTTACACTCCTTGCGTTATATTCTGGACCTCTTTTACATGCCCCTCCCCCCCAATTTGGCAACTTGAATTTGAACACTGAAAATTACATTCAAATGAACATTTAACACTGACACGTTTTGTTCACTTTTAAAGCGGTAGTAATTTGAATAAAGCAAGTAGGAAATTCAAGAAACAATCACATGCATTCACGTCAAACTGGCATAGAGAAATGCAGTTTTCAGTTTCTTCCAAGTTTTTAGTTAGAAGGAACTTAATTTTCAATTAATAATAATAATAATAATAATAATAATAATAATAATATATTCTGATTTTTATGATTTAAACAGGTCATTTGACCTTAATTGAACTATATTATTTTGTTGGGTCATTTCATAAAATACACCTCTGCAAGGAGAATTCTTTATCAAACAAAAAGCAAGGTATATTAAATTACAGATGAGGCAAATAAAATCAAATAATGCAATGCTTTAGTAGACGCAGTTATTATGTCATAGTGCTCAGGTATTTCCAAGGACTTCTCAGGGATCCAAGCACCCCTTGTGGTCTCTGCATTACTTTAAATGAAGTTAAATTCTGAAGATATACATCTATGTGTATGAATTTATAAGGCTGGAGACATTGCCCTCAGTTCTTTTTTTTTTATTTATTTAATTAATTATTTTATTTCGCTGAAGTTCAGTGGTTAACAGTGTCTGTTTACATATAGGATAATGCTCTTCTGATACAAGTTGGGCCTTTGGGTTTTCTGTACACAATGATCACACCGTAAGTGTTTTAAGAAAAAGTCCTTACATGTAACAGCTCCTTGTACTTTATATATCATTTGTCTGAAGGGAACCTCCACCTTTCGGATCTCATTGCCTTAATGGTATGATTCAATCACCCGTCATTATGTCAACCATATATGAAATGGAGCGTGTGTATTGATTCCTGACTTTCATAAGGGGTCTTTCAACCAATTTCATATCAGATACTGGTAGAAAAGAATGAGAAGACCTTTGGTGGAGGGTATAACCACTGCACATGCTTGGCACGTTTACACTCACCACTAGAATAAAGCGCAGGGCGCTGCAACTCAAAAATGAATTAAAATATCCGACATTTACTGATGTTTGGGTAATAGGGCGCATTCCCATAGATTTTAGATCGATTTATCCCCGTGGGGAGTCTCACTAGATTACTGTCAGATAATCCGGCTTAAATGTCCGTCCCGCCTACTATATGTACAAGATGTAAGGGGGTAATTAACTACCATGCGCGCTCGGCTGACTGCAATATAGCGTGAACCCCCAGGGAGTTAGGTCGATCTAGTTGGATCGATCTAAATCTCTGGGAATGCCGTCATAGACGACGTGCAATTCTTCCTTTATGCAAGGTTAGGGAGACAACAGGGATTTATGGTTACAAACTGAAATAATATACCTGGAAACTTATCTGAAAACTTAGAGCAAAGATAAATTTAGCCTGCAAGTATATGATATCTTCAATATTATAAATCCATTACTCAATAAAAACGCCATTAGAATGAAAAGTATAATGGTAATAAAATTAAAACGCCACACAGGTTACACAAAGTGACAAGGAAACTTATCCGTGGCAATAACTGATATCTATGAATCAAGTCACAGAAGTACAACGAGTTATTTCAATGACAGTATCCTCTTTCAGCAGTCACTGTGCTGGTAGGTACACATGTATGCTAGTACCTGTTATACAACGAGTTATTTCAATGACAGTATCCCCTCTCAGTAGCTACTGTGCTGATAGGTACACATGTATGCTAGTACCTGTTATACAACGAGTTATTTCAATGACAGTATCTAGTACCTGTTATACAACGAGTTATTTCAATGACAGTATCCTCTTTCAGCAGTCACTGTGCTGGTAGGTACACATGTATGCTAGTACCTGTTATACAACGTGTTATTTCAATGACAGTATCCTCTCTCAGCAGCTACTGTGCTGGTAGGTACACATGTATGCTAGTACCTGCTTTAAACACATATGACATGGTTACTTGGATATTGAAAAAGGCCGGAACACATGGGACATCAGTAGAATTGAGAAAAAAATGTGTGTAATCGTAAATCATAATTTTCAACAACATTTTCTATTATAACATGTGCAGGTAACTTAAGTCACCTTGTTAAGATAATGGCACACAAAGAGCCGGTTGCCCGCCATTTCTTAAAAAGGGAAATCCCCGCCCTAATGTTGTAGATTGATAGTTTTCTGGCCAATAGATGTGTTTGTAACACTACATCCCAGACACATTTCCTGGCACATGTACCGTAGGTATGTGATTTTTTACTGGTCACAAATCCTCGAGCATCATCAAACCCCTTTAACCGTTTAACCCTGCAGGCAAACATGCAGCAGTTTATCAGAGGAAGGATGCGACAGTTGCTAAGGATCATATTTACCTTATGTGGGGACGTTTGAGATAACGGACATAAATGCAGAAAGTCAAAAGTGTGAGTGTTATTTAAACTGTATTTACTCGACCACACAGAGCACTTGTACTCGCTGATTAATTTCAGTTACAAAGCAACAACTGCGGCTATCAAAATAACAAGATGTAAGCCATATAGACAATCTGCGGGCTGTCATTCCTCGCTGAATCAGCGGCCTACTGGTCCTACAATAAATCTAAACCAGCTACGCCAAATACTTTGATGTTGTCACTTGGATATCGGTCGTGCTTGTTTTGGCAGTTATTAGTTGCTCCCCTATGGTAAGTAAAACTCGCCTCTGATATTTTGCAGGTAGCTTTGATAGAGCTTTTTATCCAGTTTCACCTATATTATTGAGGACATTAATCAGTGGCGGATTTAGGGGGTGTTAGGGGGATACTGACCCCCTTCTCTTTCGATTTCTGAAAAAAAATCACAACAATGGTCCCCTCTTAAATTTAACCAAGGGGGGGGGGGGGAGGGGTCGCCTTTGCACCTCCTTCAAATAATCCTGGATCCATCCTTGATTATGATGGAAATGATTGAAAACTCATTGATAGCTTCGATGAATCGAATTATGGAACAGATTCAGGAGCACAAAGGCACTGTAACGTGGGAGTATATGAAGTGATTTGTAGTCATATAGTAGTTGGAATTGTTTTAAAAGAGTATTAATTTCAGTCTTTTTTTCAAGGCTATGCTTCACAAGAGTGTCCTTAACAGAAGGAAAATCAGTTTTTCACTGCTTTCTTGGACTTTACTCTGAAAAAAAGATCGCAAGATTGTCTAGATTTCCGTAGGGATAATTCTTGAAGCCGAGTCATAAAAAGAAAACATAATATAATTTACTGCCGTATTTCAAGTTCAGTGTTATTGTTCAGTATGTCAGCTCAGCGTAGCAAGGACTGCATGTACATCGTGTGTACAAAGAAATAATTTTGGGTGACTATATTTAGAGAGAGCACATCGTAACCAACCGCTTATCGCAGGCAATACAAATAGTGATGTCGATTACCGTCATCACAACGTCAAAGCTGTTTCTGCTGGCAGAAATAGAAATTAAAACTAAGATGTATCTTTGAGAGTTCTGTTGACAACTGAGATATCTCTGTCTGATACACAGTTGTCTAACATATTCTCTTTTGTTGTTCTAAACTAAGGTTTTAACTGTAATGGTATAGGTCCTATACATACATGTATATTCTTCCATAATACACCACCGTACCATTCCACTATAGTTCTGCCTAAGTAACTATAGATGGGAGACATCTTCGGAGAATCCCATTTATGTAACCATCTATGTTACTCAGTGCTTACTGCATGGAGAAATTGTATGCAGGTACCACACTGTCCCGAAATTGACACGGGATGGACACAAGATATATAAAAACTTTAAATAAGGTTCTGATCGTGAAAAAATCAAAGAAAAGAAAAGGCACCACAAGCCGTTGACAAAAACATGTAATTCATTCAATGATAATTATAACATTCTGTTATGTGCATGTATAAAATACAAAATGTTAAACAATAAAAAGATAAAAAGGTAGAATTTGGTCAGATGACCGAATGTAATACAATGGAACATATTTCAAAATATGAAAGCTATGGGGAATATATATATCGCCGTTTTTACCCTCAAAATAATAAATAAATAAAATAAATAAATAATTAAATAACCAATTACAAATACAGAAACGGCACGTTCAGCCGACGCTGATGTTTCGTGCATATTGTGCATGATAGCAAGTTTTCGTCCAAAAACGGCTCAATTTTTTAAAGAAAAGAAACCTGCTTGTCAGTAGACCAGGTAAAGACATGATTCATGATGTTAATGTCACATCACCATAACACGATATCAGTTGATTATATTGCCAGAAAAATCCCCTCTGTTGTGTTCGACAGATGTATACAGTATCATAGTATCATAAATTACATAAAGAATCAATTTATAATAGAAAGATTTAATGCATTAAAAAAGCTAAATTTAACAAACTTTGAAAAAAAATGGGAAAATTGGTCAGACATGTTTGAATTTAATTAGCTTCAGCAAAATAATATATTCGCACTTTTTCTTGTTTAATAATCTATTGTAGTTTTGGTTGAATACATTGTGGTATCGATCTTTACTATTATTATTATTATTATTATTATTATTATTATTATTATTATATATATATATTTTTTTATTATTATTATTACACCTATTGTTCACGAGATTAAAATCTTATATTCGTGTGTGTGTGAGAGAGAGTGTGTGTGTAAGAGGAGAGTGAGTCTGCATTTACCATATTTGGGTATATGTACATTCTTACACTGAAAAAAAAAAAAGATGTATACAGTATCACTTATTACACAGTCCTGCGTTCTTGGCACTGGTTACACTAGAGTGCTGATTATATTGTCGTACTGCCAGAAAAAACCTCTCTGTTGTTCTCGACGGCTGTATATACATGTAGTATCACTTATCGCACGCCCTTTACTGCCTCTTTGCCAAACATATTTGATTAATTGCATTTCTTGTGAATTAAACATGTAACATTCACAGGGACTGATATCTATTATCCATCCCTTTTGTAAACTGTTGCATCCTGTACGCATTTTTAGCAACGAAAAAAACCCCGCTAACATTCGCCCATTATGTCGTGAAAGACATTGGAAACTTAAACAATTCTGTTCGTCAAAGTTCTCCTTTACCTGAACACCCACGAACACCGTTTTAACACCAACATACTGACACCATTTAGTACTCCAAAACCCTGTCAGCAATTTTTTCTTAAATTTTCATTTCGGATATTATTGTTGCTAAAGCAAAATAGTGCCTTTGTTTAGTTAAGATCTGTAAATAAAGGATCGTAACTCCATAACAAAAGGATTAACAAAAATATCGGCAAGCAATTGTAGCCCACTGACTCGTGGTCAACTATGCCAATTTTCGTGATACAATCTTATTTGTGGATAAAAGTATGCCCCAAACCGATTTCTATCCCACCGCAAAAAAGAAAGAAAAGAAAGGTTAAATTATAAAACTTTGAGCTGATTGCAACGAGAACTATAACGTCGATATTTTGTATTTTCGAGGGCATTTTTTTGTTTTAAATCAGCAAAGATAGATCCATAACTGAATAATTAGATGCAGGAAAATATCATTTTCGATATCTAGAGGATAACAAATGCTTAAAATACCCGTCAGCTTATTAATCCCTAACAATCTGCACACAGCTTATCAGACCGAGTCCTTGGGTGACGTCACCACTTATTCAGCAAGCGGGGACTCCGCCTGACGCAACACCAGCCCTATTTAAAAAATCTCTGAAAATTTTTGTTAATTAGGTATGACTTCCTTTTTTTCAGATACGTTTTAAAAATACGGTTTTGGTAATTTCCCTTCTCATAATAAACAAGGAAAGGTGCTTCAAGGGGGGGGGGGGGAGGGAGGGGGCACAAGTTCAACGTTCACCATTTGTATGAATAGTGCTTTTGTTGGCCAGCACCGCACCGACTTTTTGGAAATTTAAAATAATGAGAGAACTCTTAACTTGCACGCCTTTCTAAGGCGCCAATGCATTTTAAAGTCATGTGTCTGTCTACATAGGTTTATAACCCTGAGCTACGCAAACTTAGTTGAAGTTATAACAACAGTTAAATTATTTCCATCGATTGTTAACGCTGCATAGGGACTGCAGTGTTACAGAAAGGAAACTTGTACCGAAAAACGGGAAATTTGTCTTGAATAATTCCTCATTGTGTAACTCAAGTTCAACAAGGTCGTTACAAATACAGTCTTCTCAAGACAACTTCTCTACAGAGTATATTCAATGGACACTAAATCTAATTTCATTTAACTGACCCTGTCACCTGTATGTAAAGATATGCAAGCTATGATATCATTCTCTGTTTACCTGCAGACGCCATATCAATAAAGTTAACCTCTATAACCAAGATAAACTGATCAGGGCATGGGAATTCATTGACATCAGAGCTGGGTGCTGAGATATTACTGTTTGAAGAGATTAAATCTGTCTACTCTTGTGGACGCAGGCTGGCACTGTGACAGTCACTGTATGTTTAAGAGGGAGATAGGACACTGTCACCCGAGCAATATATACCAGCTCACCTTGAGCATCAGAGATGTTTTGGCATTTATCTTGAGAGAGTGGCTGTCTATCATGTCACATACATACTAGACTAGTAAACTGAGCGAAAAAAATGGCCTAACCCAGGACTAATTGCAAAAAAAATAAAATTGTAATAATGTTTTTTTAGAAAGCTAAATATCCAAATTTCAACATATTAAAAAACTAGAAAAATTTTAATAGTGGAAAATGTTTTTAAGGCAGTTTTCCAAGATGGCCGCCAATATATTAAGTCTCTATAGGCAAAGGGTAGCGCGCCTCGTTTTTGCCAGGTACGATATGGCGAGATGGTGTAGCCTTGTAACACCAGAGGAAAACTCTCACCATACATGCTTGCTCCGTCAAATGTGTCCGTCCCGGTAGCCATGAAAACCTTATTTAATCCCTGGTGCCGCGTCTGATACATGTACATGTACTTCAAAGCGCATAGTGATACACATCTTGAAAAGCGATAGCGCGATCCATTTATTTATTCTGGATCATTTGGTGCCGCGTCTGGTAGTTAGGTAGGCCTGACAAAGTAATCGGATGGCATTGTTTGTATCTGTGTTGAGAAAGTACCCGTCACTCATGTTAAAACGAGTTTTGATAGGTAACGATGCAGGATTGATTTCAATGATTTGGCACTTGTCAGGTCAACTGAATAATCCAGCGATTATTTTAGAAAACTCACCTTGCAAAATGTCATCTAAGTATATATCTGGTAGTAAGAAGGTGCTCAGCTGCACAACAAACAATGAGTCTATTGCAAAAAATGCATGTATTCATTTCTTTGTGTGTATGTAGAAGTTTCGTCAATTTTTATTAATTTTTTTTTCATTTTATTTTATTTTCTTGTAGATTAATTTTGTCTAAAACTACATAAATCGACTTTGTTTGTGTTTCCTGCTACATATCATTGGTCCCCTAGTTTGTATCATCTGGCGTTGTCTCTGGGCAGAAATGCCGAACAAAATGGCAGAACGCTGACAATCCTATCGCGCCATCGGAAAATGTTACCAAAAAACGATTTTTGACATCTCTAAGTCCTCAAAGATAGTAGACAATGAGCAAGGGTTCCATCGATCTAACTTTGCGGGAGTTCTTGCTAATATGACTTCGGTATAATCAGCTCAATTGCCTATATAGTGGCAAGCCCCGTTATAGCAGTAACTAGCAGCTTAATTAGGCGTGTGTTCATTTAAGTCTTCGGTATAATCAGTTCTATTGTCTATATAGTGGCAAGTCCCGTTGGGTAACTAGCAGCTTAATAAGGCGTGTCAACATTTAAGTCGCTTACACTGAATACAATTTAGTGAGAATCCCTACAGAGTTAGAACTTTATCCAGCAGTCACGGCTCCACTCCCGTGTACTTCCACCTAAAAATGAAAGCTTCACGTCTTACACAAAACAGAATCATAGAAACACTACTATGTTCTAATATGCAGTTTGAAAAAAATAATAACTTCCCAAAATTAAACAGAGATGCGTTTTGTCCAACAGTCGACGCTGTAGCTACATTTTGGGAAAAATTCGTTTTTGGTTTTAGGATTTTTTAAATATCGGAATCAAACTTATTTCAACGGCATCATTAAGCGGGATGAAAGATTTTTTTCAAATGATACTGGGAAACTTTCTTGTTTCCATAATCCTATCGTAATAGCTGGATCCATATAATTCCTCGGGGATTCTTACTAAATTGCATTCAGTTTAACTGCCTTAAATATCTGCCCCTCCCCCCTCGTAACTTGAAGTACTTGGATAAAGTCAGTTATGGGAACGCAGTTTTAAACAACTTCCTTCTGATTTTATGGTCTTTTACGTTAAATTTATCTTTACTTCATTGACTTCATTGGGCTTTTAACCTACAAAGACGGTAACTTTTAAATAAACAATTTCCTCCAAACTCCCTGATAACAATATGTAGGCCTAGTTCACATACTTCACAACAAGTTGCGTATTTTTGTAGGGATCAGTTCCTTATAGGGAGCTTTCCAACAGACGTTTTTCTTCTATTCTTTGAGGATTGAAAGAAGTGCAAAAGACTAGGACAAAGAGACCAAAGTCTGCCCTAGATTGATATGATCATACATGAGGCGTTTCAATATTTTAAGTCAGTTCGATAGCCGTCCTGGTATTAGAGAACATCCCAAAACCGAAAATGATATTTTTTTTTTCCCCAAAAATTAATTGGTCTTTTCGGAAGTTTGTTTATTTGTTAAAACCAAAACAGCAAATTAGAACAGGGATATTAATATTGACTCTACATCACAAAAAATAAAGCAATTATTCCCAATGCTATTGCCAAATTTATAATTTTCCGACGTCAACGATATTTTCAGATTATCCAGTTACAGCACATTTTAAAACTATTTTTTGCTGTCAGGGATCTCTAAGAGAC
The DNA here is from genome assembly GCF_051362555.1 of Lingula anatina. Taxonomy (NCBI): domain Eukaryota; kingdom Metazoa; phylum Brachiopoda; class Lingulata; order Lingulida; family Lingulidae; genus Lingula; species Lingula anatina. The sequence continues at coordinate 19,175,360 of NC_141775.1, forward strand.
CATCCCCACAGATATTTAGATCGATCTAGCCGCCTGGGGAGTCTCACTAGATTGGTGTCAGCTTAACCGGCTTAAATGTCCCGTCTACTGAAAGCTGTAAGGGGGTAAATGACTTTCGTGTGCGCTTGGCTCCTGGAACAGAAATTTAGCGAGTTATATAGCAATTTAGGGAGCAAGATCGATCCACTTGGATCGATCTAAATCTGTGGAAACCCAGTCTAAGACCCCATTCCCACAGATTTTAGATCAATCTATCCCCGTGGGGAGTCTCACTAGATTGGTGTCAGATTAGCTGGCTTCAATGTCTGATCAGCCTACTAAAAGCTGTAAGGGGGGGGGTAATTAACTATAGTGCGGCAGACAGCAATTTAGCGTGAATCCCCAGGGAGTTAGGTGGATCGATCTTAATCTGTGGGAACGCAGTCTAAGAGACCATTCCCAGAGATATCGTACTAACTTTGAATCGATCTATCTCTAAGGGGATTCTCACTAAATTGCTATCAACTTAGGCGGCTTAAATGTCTGTCACACCTACTAAAGATGTTAGGGAATAATTAACTACCAGAGGCCGAGCGTGCACGAAAGTTAATTATTCCCTAGTTGATTCGAAAGGCATGACAGACATTTAAGCCACTTAAGTTGGTAGCAATTTAGCGTAAACCCCTTTAGAGTTAGACTGATCCTGTTGGGTCGATCTAGACATGGGAACCCAGTCTTACACAGTGTTATAAATTAGGGAGTATTCAGATTCAAGTTAACATACATCTAGACATGGGAACCCAGTCTTACACAGTGTAATAAATTAGGGAGTATTCAGATTCAAGTTAACATACGTCTAGACATGGGAACCCAGTCTTACACAGTGTAATAAATTAGGGAGTATTCAGATTCAAGTTAACATACATCTAGACATGGGAACCCAGTCTTACACAGTGTAATAAATTAGGGAGTATTCAGATTCAAGTTAACATACATCTATACATGGGAACCCAGTCTTACACAGTGTAATAAATTAGGGAGTATTCAGATTCAAGTTAACATACATCTAAGCATGGGAACCCAGTCTTACACAGTGTAATAAATTAGGGAGTATTCAGATTCAAGTTAACATACATCTAGACATGGGAACCCAGTCTTACACAGTGTAATAAATTAGGGAGTATTCAGATTCAAGTTAACATACATCTAGACATTGGAACCCAGTCTTACACAGTGTAATAAATTAGGGAGTATTCAGATTCAAGTTAACATACATCTAGACATGGGAACCCAGTCTTACACAGTGTAATAAATTAGGGAGTATTCACATTCAAGTAAACATACATCTAGACATGGGAACCCAGTCTTACACAGTGTAATAAATTAGGGATTATTTAGATTCAAGTTAACATACATCTAGGCATGGGAACCCAGTCTTACACAGTGTAATAAATTAGGGAGTATTCAGATTCAAGTTAACATACATCTAGACATGGGAACCCAGTCTTACACAGTGTAATAAATTAGGGAGTATTCAGATTCAAGTTAACATACATCTATACATGGGAACCCAGTCTTACACAGTGTAATAAATTAGGGAGTATTCAGATTCAAGTTAACATACATCTAGACATGGGAACCCAGTCTTACACAGTGTAATAAATTAGGGAGTATTCAGATTCAAGTTAACATACATCTATACATCTATACATGGGAACCCAGTCTTACACAGTGTAATAAATTAGGGAGTATTCAGATTCAAGTTAACATACATCTAGACATGGGAACCCAGTCTTACACAGTGTAATAAATTAGGGAGTATTCAGATTCAAGTTAACATACATCTATACATGGGAACCCAGTCTTACACAGTGTAATAAATTAGGGAGTATTCAGATTCAAGTTAACATACATCTATACATCTATACATGGGAACCCAGTCTTACACAGTGTAATAAATTAGGGAGTATTCAGATTCAAGTTAACATACATCTAGACATGGGAACCCAGTCTTACACAGTGTAATAAATTAGGGAGTATTCAGATTCAAGTTAACATACATCTATGCATGGGAACCCAGTCTTACACAGTGTAATAAATTAGGGAGTATTCAGATTCAAGTTAACATACATCTAGACATGGGAACCCAGTCTTACACAGTGTAATAAATTAGGGAGTATTCAGATTCAAGTTAACATACATCTAGACATGGGAAACCAGTCTTACACAGTGTAATAAATTAGGGAGTATTCAGATTCAAGTAAACATACATCTAGACATGGGAACCCGGTCTTACACAGTGTAATAAATTAGGGAGTATTCAGATTCAAGTTAACATACATCTAGACATGGGAACCCAGTCTTACACAGTGTAATAAATTAGGGAGTATTCACATTCAAGTTAACATACATCTAGACATGGGAACCCAGTCTTACACAGTGTAATAAATTAGGGAGTATTCAGATTCAAGTTAACATACATCTAGACATGGGAACCCAGTCTTACACAGTGTAATAAATTAGGGAGTACTCAGACTCAAGTTAACATACATCTAGGCATGGGAACCCAGTCTTACACAGTGTAATAAATTAGGGAGTATTCAGATTCAAGTTAACATACATCTAGACATGGGAACCCAGTCTTACACAGTGTAATAAATTAGGGAGTATTCAGATTCAAGTAAACATACATCTAGACATGGGAACCCGGTCTTACACAGTGTAATAAATTAGGGAGTATTCTCATTCAAGTAAACATACATCTAGACATGGGAACCCAGTCTTACACAGTGTAATAAATTAGGGAGTATTCAGATTCAAGTTAACATACATCTAGACATGGGAACCCAGTCTTACACAGTGTAATATTTTAGGGAGTATTCAGATTCAAGTTAACATACATCTAGACATGGGAACCCAGTCTTACACAGTGTAATAAATTAGGGAGTATTCAGATTCAAGTTAACATAGATCTAGACATGTGAACCCAGTCTTACACAGTGTAATAAATTAGGGAGTATTCAGATTCAAGTTAACATACATCTAGACATGGGAACCCAGTCTTACACAGTGTAATAAATTAGGGAGTATTCAGATTCAAGTTAACATACATCTAGGCATGTGAACCCAGTCATACACAGTGTAATAAATTAGGGAGTATTCAGATTCAAGTTAACATACATCTAGACATGGGAACCCAGTCTTACACAGTGTAATAAATTAGGGAGTATTCAGATTCAAGTTAACATACATCTAGACATGTGAACCCAGTCTTACACAGTGTAATAAATTAGGGAGTATTCAGATACAAGTTAACATACATCTAGACATGGGAACCCAGTCTTACACAGTGTAATAAATTAGGGAGTATTCAGATTCAAGTTAACATATAAGCAGGATACATTCATCTCTGTGGGGATTCTCGCTAAATTTCAGTCAATGTAATCAGTTAAATAGTCTTACTGTAATACACGCCACCTCGAGAAGTTAATAGGAAAAGAAAAGTGATCACGCCAGCATGATGTAATGTGTATTTGTCTTTAACGTGTGAATGCAGCTGAACAATATGAATGCAGCCGAATATCATCTACACTTTATCACCTATCTTATATGTGTGTAAATAAAGGCTTAGTGCCAGGTTGACACTTGAAGTTTGGGATTTGAACACAGCAGTCGTGTTTGTCTCTACATGTCATGGCGGAGGGTAACCTTTGTGGATGTGATTTTCTACAAGTAGGAAGGTACAGTTTTATAGTAGGGCAATTTTTTTGGTCTTCATTTCGTTAATTTAATTGATTGCATGGTCGAATCAGGGTTAATTATTGCACTTTGTCGCGGTGAATCACTAAACGTTTTTCATTGGAGTTAGTGACCATTGTAGGTTGCTAGCGTGCCTTTTTGCATTTTAGTGACAGTCTTTAAAGAAATAGGAAAAACCCAGCAGGAAAAAACATGAAAGTAAAGCTTTCCATTCTGCTTGATGTAATCTGTTTACCAGATATCCTCTTTCGGTTTGGTAGCTTTAGTCCTTCTTGTGTTTGTCTAAAGAAGCGTGGACCAGTGTTGTAACAAATGGACAATGCTAATTAATTACAAGAAAACAATATGTGAACATTACAGGCCCAAACATAAAGAACGTACTGCAGGTTTTGTATGTTTTGGTGGTCACCATATAGAATGGGTTGATAAGTATAAATAGCTGGTGTCTTATGTAAAATATTTTTTTCAATAAACTGCAAAATTTCTATCTGAATCTGCTACTATAGCACTGGGTTTAATTACGGCAAAATGAAAAAAAAAAAACTTGATCAAATGGGATTCTACACATGCCTCAAATTGTTGAACAGCCGTGTGACTCTAAATAATTTTCGAGCATGGGTCGATATGTTTGGGTTTATTGGTAAATGAAAACCGTGGAAATGTTCTATATGACGACTCAGGTCGGATACCATTGAAAGTTGTCAAATGGCTGAACATACTCAGATTTGGAACAGTTTGTTACTCATCCAAAATGAATTAAATGCCTGTGAAAAAAATCTTGAAGATTATAAATTGGGGAAAATGGTGTTCCAAAGTTAGATTCTAAGATTGTGTGGTATGAAAATTCTTTTCTTTTTTTTCACAAATCAGTTGTTGATACAGAAAACATTTAGCACTTCTTCTCTGAAATGGTGTTCCAAAGTTAGATTCTAAGATTGTGTGGTATGAAAATTCTTTTCTTTTTTTTAACAAATCAGGGGTTGATACGGAAAACATTAAGCACTTCTTCTCTGAAAAATTCCTAATTTATTTTAAAAAAAAGACATTTTGAAATTCCCTAAATCTCCGAACATATTTGACATTTAGAAAAAGAACTAAAAACTGAAAAGTGCATACATAGATTTAAACAGGAAAGAAAAACATTATATACAGACACTATAATTGTCTGTATATATTCTGATCGGTCTCTCTGTCCGTGTCGTCGCTGTTGCTTACTGCCGCCCCTCCCTGGCATTTTGCTCAGGCTACGGCCCTGTTACGGTAATTATTTTTTTCACCATTTAGGTCACATTTGCCTCATATTTAAGTATTTTTGTTGATGTGTATTTTGTTGATGTTTCTTCTTTTTGTTGTCTGTATATTTACTAGCTTTAATGGTCTAGTTTATAACTTTTTGGGTTGGCACTTTACCTTTACCTAGAAACTGTACGTCACACAAACATGACCATTAATGAAATGATATCCCAACTATACAAAAAGGAATTACAAGATGAGAATCCTCTCTTACTTCGGTGCACTGCTTATATTGAGAAAAGATATAAATTTCATGAAAAAATGGGTATCTAAACAAATGGTATGAATGAAATATTTAAGGTTTAAGTGAGTGTGTGTGTGGGGGGGGGGGGAGTCAATTAGCAACATTTTTTGTCACGATTTTTGATATAAGGCAGAAAAAATGTATACAACAGGTGTGTTACGAGCCCGAAGGACTGGGTGTTCAATGCACATTACAAGTAAATAAAATGATTATGTTGATATGATAAACGCAAGGGGTTCAGTCATAGCTAACAATTAATAATAACACGATAACCCACAACAGCACTGCTGCATTACTTATTAACTCGAGTCTTCTTCCAGTCATGTTGTAGGCCTACTTTGGACTTATCTGCTGACAAACACGTGATGGGGCTAGAAACAGTGACAAGTAGATTTAGTACAATAATTATCCTTCACTTTGATATCATTTTTGTACCTCGTCTTACTTTATTCTATCAAGAAAAGGTGACTCCCGATTTCGCCACACAGAATAATTATTGAACACAGCTAATAAATTTTACCTACAGTTCTAACTCCCTCAATTCACAACAGATAACTTATTAAGACAAGAGAGAGAGAGAAAGAGAAAGAGAGATGAGACGGGGGGGGGGGGGGGGGTGTCAAGAAATAGCCTACCTTACTCATGTTACTGGGTATATCTTCTCACTGCGATATATCTTCTCACTGCGATGGCTTTCTGTAATACAGCTGATAGCAATTATCCCTGGCAGAAAACGGCACAACAGGTCAGGAAACAAGCCACCTTGATATAATTGATACTATAAAAACTTTTACAAAGCTTTTCAAATTATCCTTTCCTATATTTGTATTTAATGTTCAACAGTTTTTCTTTTGTTTTGTTTATTATGTCGTTTATTGAGAAATATGTTTCAATGATTGCGTGAGTTAGAGCAGATACATTGATAAAAGAAGAGAGAGAGAGGGAGAGGGGAGGGGGAGAGAGAGAGAGAAGGGAGGAGGGTAGCTTTATATGTTGCCATGCGCACGCCTTGTCACTCTCCAGATCTTGTTTCCAGGGCCGTAGCCTCCGGGGTGGGGGGGGGGGGGGAGGGGGGCAAGGAGGGCAGCTGCCCCTCCCCCTGGAATTTGGAATTTTCCACACCGTGATAGGGGGACACACACCCCCCTTGGGGGTTTCGCCCCCTCATGTCCGCTTACTGCCCCCCCCCCTGGCATTTTGCTCAGGCTACGGCCCTGGTTTCTATCAAGTTAGAGCAGGTAAATTGATGAAAGAAGATAGGAAGACAGAGAGAGAGAGAGAGAGAGAGGGAGAGGGGAGGGGAGAGAGAGCGAGAAGGGAGGAGGGAAGCCTTATATGTTGCCATTCGCGCGCGCCTTGGCACTCTCCAGATCTTGTTGCTATCACGTTTACTCAGAGCTTTCAAGCAAAACGACAAGCGACACAGAAATCGGTTACCCTATTTTTTGTATCCCTTTTTACCTTTTACAAAAAATTAGAAAAACGGAACTTTTTCATAATGATCTGCTCATACAGATAATTCCAGAAACAGGCCTACGCTTATTATAAATTCAGGGTTGGTCTTAGAAGCCATAGATTCTATTATCATTTCACCAGATTAAAAGAGAAGACTCTTTCCAGACCCCCCCATCTCCAGTCTGATACTGAAAAGCTAATCATGGTTACCTTCGCCTTCCTGTGGGTAGGGAAGATCATGATTTCTTGAAATTATTTTTCTAAAAGCGTACAGATGACATTCCCCCCTCCCCAACATACTGTTGTACATGTACTGGTAGATTTGCAAAAATGACACCTTAAAGACCAGGGCCGTAGCCTCCAGGGGGGGGGGGGGGGGGGGGGGGCAGGGGGGGGCAGGGGGGAGGGCAGCTGCTCCCCCCCAGGGCTGTGAGGTGCAAAAAAAAAAAAATAATAATCGCAAAGATAAAAAAAAAATATTAATAAATAATTGCTAAGTTGGTATCAATTCTGTGAGAAAATGCACTCATGGCCACTAGACAATCATTCAACAATATGTTTACAAAGGTGTACTGTTTACTTGTGTGTACTTAGCGGATTGGCTCTCTTGCTTGTCCACAGAGGAAGTTACGTTATTCCTGATCCTGAGACAATCTACGAAATGAAGTCCAATTGGCGTGTTGTGTTGAAAAAATGACTGTACTTATAGCAAAATGAACCCACAATTTCTGACTTCTAATTGAGCAATAAATAACAGTTAAAATGCACCAGAATGCAGTAGGCCTATTAGGGCCTATACATACAGTTTTTAAAAATTTTCCACACCGTGTATTATACATACAGTTTTTAAAAATTTTCCACACCGTGCTTCGCCCCCTCGTGTCAGCTTACTGCCCCCCCCCCCCCCCCTGGCATTTTGCTCAGGCTACGGCCCTGAAGACAGACGCGAATACTTTTAATCTTATGTCCCCCAGCCAGTTAGTCTGCAATCTCAAGATTATTATTATTATTATTATTATTATTATTATTATTATTATATTTTATTTTTTTATGTGAGGATTCTTGTGACCTTTGGTAATTACTAAGATGTCGGAGTCATACCATGATTCTTCTTCTTCTTCTTCTCATTATTATTATTATTATTATAGAACAATCCTTATTCCTTGCAGATACCTGTTTTAAAATTGACATTCTACTGGCACCTGAACTCGCTGTGTCATCTATTATCCACTGCTCTGTGATGCCGTTTTGTTTCTCGTGGACTGTGATGCCGTTGCCGCCATTCTGTGTCCTGTCCTGGCCTTTCTCCTAAGCGAGTCAGTGCTGTATGTGATAAATAGGCGCCATTTTCTTCAACAGCCAGGAAGTAACAGGACGGAGATTGTGGGATAATGTTGAACATATTTGACAAAGAAAGAGATATGATCTGACCGACTTGTAGGTATATGGAGCAAGTGTTTATGTTACTGTGATCTCCAAGCTGCAGCACCAGAAGTGAACATAAAGTTTAGCAATCGCTGACAGAAATATTACAGGATCTACTGTCGGAATGGAAGCCATGTTAGGGCAGTCTAGACGAGGTGTAAATCCAAGATCAGGACAGGTGACAGTACAGACACAACCTCCATTAGCTGAACAGGAAACAAATACAACATCAGCTCAACATCCTCATGTTTTCTTAGACAAGGCAGAATGTGTGCGTTCCTTCAGTACTGAACTAGAAGATGATAGAAGAACTGTCATAACTGGGTTAGCCATAGATAATGAACACATGTTTGTTGTGGATAATGAAAACAACAGAACAAAAGTATTCACACATGAAGGACAATTTAAGTTTAACATTAAAGTAAACAGACCATGTGATGTGGCTGTGTCACAAACTGGTCACCTGTATATAACATCACAGGGTGACAGTTGTGTCCAAGTGTACTCCACCAGAGGTCAGCAGGTGACAACCATGGGTCAGGGTCTACTGGAGTTACCATGGGGTATTACACTGAACAGACAAGGTCATGTGATGGTTTGTGACGGAGGAAAGAAGTCCATCTTCACATTCCATGCAGACAGTGGACAGCTCCTGAACACTGTTCCACTCAGTATGTGTGAATACCCACTGTACATCACAGTGAACAGTGTGAATGATAACATTGTGATATCAGACACGTGGGGATACTGTGTACATGTGCTGTCACCTACTGGTGATCATCTGTACCAGTATGACGGCAGCAGAGAAGGCAGTAAACTGAGGTTACCACATGGAGTGTGCACAGACAGCTATGGTCACATCTTCATTGCTGACACTGTTAACAACAGGATAGTGGCACTGAGTCCACAGGGACAGTTTTTCAGATACATTGTCACTGAGGATGATGGGTTCCTGTCTCCCACTGCAGTAGTCATCAACCCTGCTGGTCAGCTGGTGGTGGGAGAGGGGTGGGCCAATGTTAAGACATTCCAGTACATTGACCTGAAACAAGGTGAGTAACATGTATTAACTGTGGATAGATATGATTATTATGTAAAATATTTGAAAGTTAATTAGTCTTACAATGTTTTTATCCATGAATATGTTTGCCTTTATTTCAATAAAAAAACTTTTAAGCATATTTAAATTCAGTGAGCACACAGCTGTGCTTTAGTAAAAATGTATGTAGAGTGGAGACATTTTCTATAGTTAATACTTTACTGTTACTGACCAATTTCCATGAACCCATTATAGTGATTAGGATTTTGAATAATGATGAAGAACTCTTTTTAATGGAATTTATAGTATGCTTTATTTGTATTTTTATTAAGTCACAAGAAAAACATCTTACATTGTTTAATCCCTGAACTTCTTGTCCATATGTCAGTGAAGAACAACTCAAATCTCACAACAGAACAGTCCAATTCTTCATATTCTTCATCTTGTAGCTGTTCATGAAAGCTTAGATATACCTAAATTCTCAAATGTATTTTGTCAAGTTTCTCGATGTCTTAATTACCACTTCTAGATTCAAAGACATTTCATCACCAGTTTGTTGTTAACACACACAAATAAATTAAATGTTGAAGTACTTTGGATGATACCTTATTTTCCTGGGGCCGGTTTCACAAAGCAGTAGTTAGTTAGCGATCGGTAGTTAGCCTCTCGCTAGTTATAGTGCCGTTTCACGAAGCAGTCGCTAGTTCTCTCGCTCTTTATTGTGTCGTTGTTACCATGGATATTTAGCGACTGGTCAGACCAGTCGCTAACTCTAGAGTTTCATCGTACGCATGCGTAATGAGTGAAATAAAAAGGTTGCTTAGTTACCGTTGTCTGTCGTTTGTCTTTGTATCCAATATGGCGACAACCTTTTTTTGCTATCCGTACCCCCAGACGGCAACGTAGACTACGACGTTTTCATGAAAGGCAGAATCTATTAGAATATACACGCGATGATGCAATTTACGAGAGGTTGCGCCTAGCTGTGACAAAAAGAGCGGCTAAAAGGTGGTGGAGATCCTTTACGACGACCTCAAAGCAGACGTTCTTATGCATTTCCAGCCGCCAGAAATTGGAGAGTTAGTGCTTTCGCGACACTTTTACGCAAGAGTTCCACTTCCGGTAGACTGTTTCGAGACTACGGTGAGTAACGAGAGAACTAACGACCGAACTTTACGACTGAACTTAGCGATGAGTTAACTACTGCTTCGTGAAACACCCCTCGAAAATCGCTAAGTTTGCTCGTTAGCGAGGTAGTTCAGTAGTTAGTTGTTCTAACTAACTACTGCTTTGTGAAACCGGCCCCTGACTTTGTGGATTGTTCTTTGCAAATAAAACTAGCAGACGACCATTTTTGATGAAATGGAACTACTTTTCACAGGAATTAGTGTATTCATACACAACAGTGACCTTGGGTTTGGAATACAAAAAAATAGTACATGCATTCATACTGTCACAGCATGCAAATTATAATGAAATATACAAAACTAAATACATTTTTATGTAACACAAGTTAAATGCATTTTTATTTATTAAAATAATTTATTAATATTAATATTATTATTATTATTATTATTATTATTATTATTATTATTATTATACTGGATAAAAACATTGATGAAATGGTTTTGACCACCTTTTTGGACTTTTTAAACTTCATGCTGATAGACCCACATATTTATGTCAAAGGCCCAGACTAAATCTAGTCCCATGCATAAAAAGCCCAGACCCCATGTTTATTACGCCCTGGCTGGGCCCATTCTTTATGGTGTTTGTTTTGTTAACAGCATAGTGGGCAAGTTAATTGACCAAGTTAATTGGCCAAGCTGCCAGTTTGTTTGTATGGCATGTGCGGGGGATGTCTTATAGAATAATAAAACCAGACAGAATATGCTGTGATTCCTAAATAAAATAGATTGGGGGGGGGGGGGAGGAGACACCAAGGGGCTCATGATTATAAATACCATAGCATTAATAATAATGGTTACATATGCACAACTCCTTTCTTATGTTTAAGTCATAACATGGTAAATTGATCTGATTATCACGTAGGTGTAATATTTGGCCTTATCAAATATGTTTTTCATTGCATTAACAAAAATAAGTAAAATGTGTACAAAAGCCTGTTTCAGCAAAATGGTTTAAAATAATTTTTACTCAGAACATATCTTTGGAAGAACCTGCTAGGGGAGAAGACATATATGTTGTGGGAATTATACACCAATATCATATTCACCATAAATCATTGACATAAAGAGCTAGTGCATCATATTTATGACCTAAGTTGAAAATGACCCATCGTAACAGCTAGGAATAGGCACTTTTTGGACACATAGTTGGCCATATTTTTGTAAATTGTAGTCGGATTATTATAATTCTTTTTTTATTTTGCTCCTATGAACAGTGTCTTTGATATCAGTCTAACAGCAATCTCTAATCATAAATTGTTAATTTATCAGACACTTGTAACATTAACCACATTTAATTGTTCACCCTGATTGTGAAACAGCTGCCTGCTCCAAATGTACTTGGTCTGCTCCAAATTTAAAAAAAAATATGGATGTTGATAAAATTTATTCTGAACAGTCTATAAGTCAGGCAGATTCAGTACAATGGCATATGTATTTGTAGGTTGATAAGTTATTAACTAAAGAAAAAAAAAAAACTTCATGTAATAATCATAATAGTTATACATAATACATGTATGATAATACATTTCACCACAATATGATGCAAAATTAACACCATCAAATGGAAACAAAAATAAACTTGTTTTTAAACCAACTCAACATATGTTTGTGCTACAAAACTGATACAACTGCACCAAATATCTTTTGCTATATGAAATACTTGTTGAAATGATGTTTTCAATAGAACTTATTTTTTATTTTATCTTTTTATTTAATCATGAGAAAAACTTTCTAAAATGTTGATTCCCATTTCTTAGTATTATCATTATGCTTCACATATATATCAAGGCTGTTGCAATGTTTTTTTTAACTAGTAAACAAAATCTCTTACACTGCTACAGCACATTATCTGCTAGCAACAATTTTTACATCTGATGGTTTTTAGAAGCTACTGTCCCTGTGATTCATCGGCTAATATTGCTTATATCTCAAGGTCAAATAGGCCAAAATCTCCTAAAAATGGGGGTTTAAAAAACATATATATGTTTGTGCCAATTTTTAGAAACTACACTGACCTAAGTGGGGGGATTACATTTTGGGACTTCATCTTCGGGAGTTTGGGGTCAATCGGTGCATTTTCACAGGGGAGGCAGCCGTTAGATGCCAAAGCTGAAAACTCTCTATTAAACCAGAACCCTTAATACAAGAAACCTCTTGTTTTTTGCATTACATAGAGCTTGTCAAGCTCAATTGATATGTACTGGGGTTGGAATCCATTTTTTTGTTTGTTTTTGATATGTACCCAGACAGCCTCAGTAATCTGGCCCACATCTGGCCCAGATCTGGCAACGTCTGGCAAAAGGTATGGCCCACGTATGGCTTGCCAGATCTGGGCCAGATGTGGCAATGTTTGGGCCAGATCTGGCCCAGACATTGCCACATCTGGCCCAGTCCACATTTGCTCATGTGGCCAGATGTCGGCCCAGATCTGGCATTATCTGGCAAAGGTATGGCATGCCGGATGTGGACCAGAAGTGGGCCAGGTTAGGGCCGGACATGGACCACATATGGCCCAGATTGTTTTTTTTTCTTTTTTTTTAAATTATTTTTATTATTCAATTAAGATTACTATAAAAAAAAGACATACAAGATTCAAGATTCAAGTATTTATTCTGTGCTAAAACCCTAAACAAAATTATTACACATTATATAACCTTGCTGGCAACTAACACGTAACAAATTAAGGGCCACTCCTTGTCTTTTTGTACAAAACAATGTATGTTTGAAAAAAAAAAAACTACACTGCAAAAAGGCAAATATACAGACACTTAACAGGAGGAAATGTCACTTACATACATGTAAAGAAAACAGTTATAACAGCAATTTTTTTTCAACACAAAGCTGCTCATCGAGTCTGAATTAACACAAATTACAAAAATTGTAATTAATTATGCATATACATGGGGGGGGGGGAGGAGTTTGAGGGGGAAATATTTTTTCCTTGACAAGCTTATAATTATTAAAGGAATCAACAATGGAACAAGTAACTCTACCAAGTTAACAACAGTTCATTCAAATGTCAAGTCAAAACACAACATCCCTTCCTTTCTGGGAGAGAAACGGTCCTTTCAAAATATGTTAATTGACAGTTCAGTCTTTAAAATGTCTTTTCAAACATTTGCAGAATAGCATATGAACTCCAACTTTTATTCCTTAAACCACACTGAAAATTCTCAAAACTAATCAACTCATATCAAATCCCATGTCCTTTCACTACTACGTACTGGTCTCTTCCTTTGCTTGCCTTTACGTCACATTCAAATGTTCCCTTCATTTTAAAGGTTTCTCAGACGTGTATGAATAATACTGTTTGTTTTCTGGTCCTCCACAAGAGCCACATTTATTTTTCTTGGATTTCAGAATTCTCCATGTATTTTCATCAATGATATTACAATATGCACCTGAATCTGGTAATACACTGAGATTAACACCACCTCTATTTCCTCCATGTCTTCTGTGTATATTGCATTGGTTCCCACACCAAATGTATATGCACTCCTGGATTATCATGTTCAAAGCTGTCATTTACATGAATAATAGCTTCAGTTTTGCAGACTTTTGCAAAGTGATCCAACGTTCCATGTTTTCTCAGTCGGGGAGTTTCTACTTCGTTTTTCATGTCTAAACTCGTAATGTTAAGACTGACTTGGTTTGTCAAATGACTTCGGTTTCATCATACTCACAGTTTCTGGTGTTCCAATTCCATTTATGTATATTCATGTTTCTAACCTGTGTTTGGGAGAGTCCTGAAAATATCTTGTAAACCTGTCCCTGCTGAATACAACATAAGCGCGCGTCTCCTCTGTCATGTATTTTTAATTTTCTATCTTTGTTCATTATTCATGCCGTCCGTTGGTTTTGAAAAGATCAATCTTTTCCGTCAGGTTAAAACTGTCTAGCCATCGCGTCAAGCGTGACCCTAATGTCTCTGGACTTCTGTACGGTTTGAATTCCGTAATTTCACATTTTCCTCCATTTTTTCAAAGAAAGTTGACTCACAGTTTTGCACTAGTGTTAATCCTCGTCGCCAGTGTTGATGCCTTCGAAATAAATCGCATCACGAATCAAATCACTCAACGAATTGTATCAGTTTGATAAGCTTGTGCTTTTTTCATATCCATAACTCTTTAGAAGAAACGCTACATCCGGGTCCCTGACCGGCTTATCATAAAAAGCGGAATCTTAAAACAGCAGAACGAGTAGTTCAAAAAAAGTTTTAGAACAGTGAATTCATTCAAATGTCAAGTCAAATTAAACAAATAGCACAGTTATGAGGGGACTTTGAAGAAAACAGAGAGAGATAAATTAAATCAAAATTTATCAAATGACGTCAGTTCACTGCATTCAGCTCACTATAGTCCATAAAAAATAAATAAATAGAAAAAAAAAATTGAAAATGAAAGTACCATATCTGGCCCAAGTCTGGGCAGCATCTGGCAAAATGTGGCATAAATGCCAGACTTTGCCAGACTTGGCCCAGATCTGGCAAGTGTCTGGCAAAATGTGGCATAAATGCCAGACTTTGCCCAGATCTGGCAAGTGTCTGGCAAAATCTGGCCCAGATATTGCCAGACCTTGCCAGATCTGGGCCAGACATGGGCCAGATTACTGAGGCTGTCTGGGTAGGTTAGGAGTTGTGCTATATAAAAAAGTACATTTCGATATTCAGTAGTGAAGCAAAATGTGAAATACTCAAAAACTGGCAGAGATACACCCATGGTTACTATTGACCTTGAATAAGAAGTCACATACTGGCAGCCAAACTGTGACCTTGAAATTGACCTTTGACCTACTTTTCATCATGTACTAAGTCTTGCAAATTTTTTGCCTCTTTTATCTGCAAAAATGGCAGAGATACACTTACAGTTACTATTAACCTTGAATAGGAAGTCATATACTGGCAATCTTACTCTACGCCGCTTTGTAATCTGGAACATAGTCAATCTTACACGTCAGACTTTGTGTGCAAATCGACTTTGTGATTTCTGATAAATGTCTGTATACTTCTCTTTGTTCTTCAGCAGTGATTCAGTATCCAGATTACACACCCTTTTTATGTACAAACACAGATGTGTCTGTACATATAGCCATCATCTGCGTCTGTCGTCGCCGTCGTCGCCTTCGTCGCCGTGCACTTTTACCGATAACACGATAAGTGGAATACTGTTTTTTCTTTTGGCTTGAAACTTACAGAGCTGATAAATATTCATAATACGCAGGTCAAGTTCGAAAATCAGCATGATCGGGTCACTTTTAGGGAATTTATGCTGTTTTTTCACTTTTTTCAGCATATATGCAGCCCCGATAACACCATAAGTGGAAAACCTTTTGGCTTGAAACTTACAGAACTGATGAATATTCATAATACGCAGGTTAAGTTCGAAAATCAGTGTGATTGGGTCATTTTTAGTGAATTTAGGCTGTTTTTTAATTTTTTCAGCATAAATGCAGCACCGATAACACAATAAATGGAAAACCGTTAAATCTTTTGGCTTGAAATTTACAGAACTGATGAATATTCAAAATAGGCAGGTCAAGTTCGAAAATCAGCATGATCGAGCCACTTTTACGGAAGTTAAGCTGTTTTTTCACTTTTTTCAGCATTTTTGCAACACCGATAACATGATAAATGAAAAACTGTTTTACCCCTTGATTTGAAACTTACAGAACTGATAAATATTCATAATACACAAGTCGAGTTCGAAAATCAGCAGGATCGGGCCACTTTTTTGGAAGTTAAGCTGTTTTTTCCCTATTTTTTCAGCATACATGCAACACTGATAACACAATATAGGAAAAACAGATAGGCCAATTGTCATTATACTCACAGGAGTGGTCAATCTTACTAAAACGCAGGTTTAGTCCGAAAATCGGCATAATCGGTCCATTATTTTAGAAGTTATGCTGTTTTTTCACATTTCCTCAGATTTAATTCTTAGGCATGTTAACAGTGTCATTATTGAACTATTAAGATACGTAAGTGTGTTTCTTTGGCATTTCCTGCATCTTTACAACATTGTTAGTTAATTTTGTAAAAATGATGGTAAACTTGTTATCGTGTATTGTGTAATAAAGTGTCAAAAATGAAAATAAATACATATCATTGCAGTTTGTCAGATTCAATCATCCACTATGTTCAGAAACTCATAATGGATGAAATTGGACATATAACACTGTTCTATTGATATTTTTCCCATTTCATCAATTTTCTTAGTTTGTCATATAAAAATGGCAGTAAACTGTTTATTTTGTTTTATGTTAAAAATGGAAATAAACCCATATCAGAACAGTGCTGTCTTGTTTACATTTTGTAATTTTCAAGGTGTGACTTTGAAGTTCCATGGGACTGTAGACCTTTGCTTGTCACGTTTTCTGAATGTCCATGTTACTAATATTTTATTATGAAAATTTGATTGTCATTATGCTGTTAAACATTATGTAATGTTGCATCAAAATTTGAAGAAACCCCTATTTATGGCACTGCTTCCATGAAGACCATTTTAGGAAAATCATGTCACTTACTGTTCTCAAACTTACAGGAAAGAAACATGGGACTAAAATACAGCTTCAGTAGGCAATGCAGTCTGTTTGGTAAATTTTTCTGGCAATTAAAACAATTTTTTTGTGAAAATTTAATTTTTCACTTATTGGCATTTTCAAGGTGTGACTTAGTACCTCCACAGGCTTGAAGACCCATGCTAGTCACATTTTCTGAAAATCCATGATACTTATATTTTATTATTAAAAATTGATGGTCATCATGCTGTTAAGCATTATGTAATGTTGCATTAAAATAGAAGAAAACACAATTTTTGGTGCTGCTGCCATGATGACCATTATGGGAAAAAATTGTTACTTATGACTGTCAAACTTTCAAAAAAGAAACACAGGACTAAAATGCAGCCTAAGTTGGAAAAGCAGTCTGTTTAGCTTCTTTTTCTGGAAGTTATACATTTTAGTGAAATAATTATTATTATGTCTTTGGCATACTCATTGTGGGACTCGCGGCTCCCATTGACATGAAGCTGAATGGTAATCAACTTTTCTACATGTCCATGCTATTTATAGTCAATATTCAAAAATTGGTAATAATTATTCTGTAATTTTTTATGAAATGTTACATCAAAATTGACTAAAATCTTTTTGCACTGCTACTGCAAACAATATGAATAGAAAACTTATTATTATTTTTAACTTACAAGTATGATTTTTAGGATTGGCATGAACTTCAAATAAGAGAGCCAGCTCAGTTTTGTTTTCATTTTTCTCATTCTGTCACTTTCTAAATGTAATCTTGAACTCTGATGGGCCTGGAGCCTTGTGCTTTTACTTTCATCAGTGTTACCTGTTGTGCATAATTAAAATTTGATGTTGACTGTACAGTTAAACATATTGTGTTGTTGCATCAGAGTTGGCAGTCTCCTGTTTTATTTTGTGCATTATTTTTTCTGCTTTTCTTAAGGTGTGACTTATGGGCCTGAAGACCTGGGATAGACAAATTTGTGTGGTCAGTCTGTAAATTCCCTTTGGGTATTCACTAGGCTAATTTCAGTGCCACAAACTCATTCGCCTAATTAAGCAATTAAATTAAGCCATTAAATGAAATTTCATAAAGCACCCTTGTTGATATTTCCCTGTAAACTCCCAAAGGTTAAGCTCTCTGCCAGATAACATATCGTTCATAATAAGGAAGCAATGAATAGCAGCTTCATTGGAATTATATATATATTTTTTCTTTTTAATTATTTCTCCAACACTGGCATTTTTAAGATGTGATTTTTAACTCCCATCCACAGGGCCGTAGCCTCCAGGGGAGCAAGGGGGCAGTTGCCCCCCCTGGGATTTGAGGTGCAAAAAAAAAAAAAAAAAAATAATAATAATAATAATCAAAAAGGTAAAAAAAATAATTGCAAAGTTGATGTAAATTCTTTGAGAAAGTGCACTCATGGCCACTAGCCAATCATTCAACAATCTGTTTACAAAGGTATACTGTTTTTAGCAAACTCAGTTCATGCCAATGCACCAGAATGCAGTATTATACATATAGTTTTTAAAAATTTTCCACACCGAGGGAGGGGGACAATCCCTCCCACACCCTACCCCCTCGGGGGGCTTTGCCCCCTCGTGTCCGCTTACTGCCCCCCCTGGCATTTTGCTCAGGCTACGCCCTGATCCACCTGAGGCTCTGCACATTTTCAGTATTTCCACATAAGCAGTTGTATTGGTATTTATGTCTTTAAACACGCTGGAATATTATTTCATGCACTGTCATCTTTTTTCATATATTGGGACTTTCATCATGTGAATTTTAACTCTCATGGTCCTGAAACTGTAATCTTATTGAAGGGGTGGATTGAGACCATCTTCTGGGTCTCCTGGAAGACAGTCAGATTTTAAAGTTTATATTAACCGGTTTCTGTTGGAAGACCATCAAAATGGAGGATGGATCAACAAGGATACTTTGGAATACTGTCAGAAAATATCTCTGGATCTGCATCTGTTAGTGACCATGTTACCTGTTGTGCATGATAATAAATTAGCGTTGACTGACTGTGCTATAATAAGCATACATTATTGCATCAAAATTGACAAAATAACCTATTTTGCATCTTTTTTTTTCTGTTTTTTGTCTGTACATTTGACAGCTTTGCTGCCTTGTTATCTATCTATTTTACTCAAAGTTTGTTTTACCCTGATATAAATAACACACCATAGTATTTTTGGGAATTTCTCAATTCAATTGAATTCAAAATTTTTAATTTAGCTGCGATTTATCGACTTTTGTCATCGTGAAAATATGAGATTTTACATAACACACTAATACCCAATGCATTTTCCATTTGAAAAAAAAAAAAAAAAAAACATTTCCACCAATTTAGAGTAGGTATGAGGGAGTTTTTGTGCAGGGGCGGAGCGATAAGGGGGAGTATCGGTGCAGGAAAATATAAGTACAGGAAGTATTGGTGCGGGAAATTTAAACTGTGACGTACCTTATACACATGTAGGTACTGGGAATTGTCGGCGCGGGGGTTGTATAGGTATAATAGTACGGAGGAGTATTTGTGCAGGGACTTAAAGCACAGGGGAGTATCTATCAAGGGACATACACAGATAGGTACGGAGAGAATTGGTGCCGGGGTGTATAAGGTATGCTGCCGTTTAGTAGCAGTAGCAAAAGTGTACCAGTATTATGTTAAAAATTTGACGTTGTGACAGGAAAGGTAGTTTTAATGGGTGGATTCAAACATGGTCGTAGGCACGATCTGTATATATTTCTGTAACATACATTGAGCACTCCAATAACCTTTTCCCAGCCTATTTTGTCTTGATATAATCCTCTTCTGTGCTGCTCCTTCATTTAGAGCGCATTCTCAACGAATTAAGCCAGGCTTTACAAAGCCGGTGACCTAAAAATGGCGGACGTACATGAAAGAAAAACCGCCTAATCTTTTAATAGTCTCTCCGCCTCCTCACACGTCGTCCCTGCGGGGTACAGTAATTAAATCGCGTCTCCGTTCGCCATGTGGAAGCTACCTGAGAAATATTAAGTGCGCATGCTCATCAGTTAAACTCGTGGTGAAGAAAGCATGGCGGCTAAGGCGATCGAAGGAAAAAAGCTCTTCTGTTCTATTATCTTTGAAAACAGAGACGAAAAAGGAATAATTTGGCCAGTAGAGCAGCAATGAATCGACTATCTACGGAGATAATATCACCAGAGATATCCACGGAAATATTTATGTTCGGAGCCGAGATTTAATTACAGTACCCCGCAGGGACGACGTGTGGGGAGGCGTGTGAGAGGCGGAGAGACTATTAAAAGATTAGGCGGTTTTTCTTTCATGTACGTCCGTCATTTTTAGGTCCCCGGCTTTGTAAAGCCTGGCTTAATTCGTTGAGAATGCGCTCTTACTGTTTAAATTCACTTCCTTTCTTGATTGACACTCCTTCCATCATCTCATCATCATCATTTAGACATAGCTGTTCAGTCTTGCTACTACTCACCTCCATCCTGTTACTCTCAAGCACATATGCAGGCATCCACCTCTCTAGATTTTCTCTCGCTTCCTCTCTGCTATCGCTTCACAATAAATATAACATCTGCAAACATCATCGTTCACCTTATCCATGAGTCCTTTTGTCAATCTGAAGCATAACATTTGTATTACCAGGTGAGTTTAATGAACGGCTTCAACGGTTGTGTGAAAGGGGTAAGATTCCAGTATACCGACAGCGAGTAGCTATTGTTGGACCTTACGGTGTGGGAAAGACTCATCTCGCCAAGCGCCTTATCCATGAGGAATATATCAAAGAAGAAGATGCAAATACAACTGGCGTGAATATATACCGCCATAGGTGTGTTGTCCATAAAGCTGGCCGATCCTGTTGGATCAGAGGAAAAGGTAAGCAGAATATAGGAAAACGTTAGACACATATGGAATTTGTTTATAAAGAATACAAAGAACAGAAGATAAGACATTTTCAATTTTACCACATAATTCACAATAAGGAATTATACATACATGAACGTGTGGGTGTCGAAATGTGTCCTTCCCTATCTTAGTATGGTAGACGAGGGGCTGAGTGAAAAAGTACCTAAATAAGTGGTGCCTTTGTATTGTTATCAATCAATTGACATACATGACACTTTACAATCTACTACTACAGCCCACTGATTATTTTTTAACTGGGTACAAACATGATAATTTCATTCTCTGTAAAAACACCATGCTTTATTTTACTCAATATTGAATTAAATTTTTCAACGGTGTAGCCTGATACGTACACTCAGAAAAGGTACATTTAGATACAACGCTTGATCTAACTGTATGATCCTTCCACCTATTCTCAGATGATCCAAAAGACCAGTTTGCACAAAATATGGCAATTGGAGTACAGAATTCAGATACGTTTTGTGAGCCGGACTTAACAGTATTGGACCAAATGCCACTAGAGGAATCCCTACCAGATTCGGAAGTGAATATTAATAACATGCTGACAAATAGAGGTATTGTACATGATTGTCTCGAATAGTTCATCTTGGTGCAATTTAAACAGATATTTGTAGTTATTCTTCTTTTTTGCCAAGAGATTCCACCTTCTATGTGTTTTTTGTTGGCCATTCCACATATATGTGCCTTGAAGACAGCATCCCAAATTTTATTTTATATGTTTAAATTTTGTAAAGAAATTCCTTTCTAAATTCTTTTATCTTAGCCATGTTTTTGTTTACTTTAAAGTTGAGTCATTTTCTGCTAGAATGGTGTTTGATATTATTCTTCTCTTTATTCTACAGCTGCTCCCCCTGATGACAGTGAATTACCTGCCTCTCCTGACAAAACAGCAGGTAAATAGTGCACATGTAGTAAAACAAGATTCTCGTGTATTCTTAGCTTGCCGATTAGGTATGTGAGTGTCTACATTCTTATTTTCATCAAACTGGGACTTAGAACTCACATGGGCATCAAGCCCAGTGGTAATCAAATTTTCTTACTGTCCATGTTTTTAATAGAAGATAATTAAAATTTTGTGGTATTTATACAGTTGACCATTATGTTATATTGCATCAAAAACCTACTTTGTGCACTATCACCATAATGTCATAAAAAGAAAACTGTTACCTATTTTTTTATTTACAAAAATGGTTCTTAGGATTGACAAACAGCTTAAATTAGAAAACCAGCTCTTTTGAATTATTGTTTTAATCGAATTATGCATTTTTTGTGAAATTTTCATTTATCTCATTCTGGTGTGAGCTTGAACTCTCATGGGCCTGTTTTTACTTATAGTCCAAGAAATTGGTGCAGAAAAAAGGGTGAATTGTGCGTTTTTTACCTACAAGCATGAAATTTGCCACAGTTGTAGATAATGGAATTCTAAGCTTTTTTGGATATATGGGCATGTCTGAAAATTCCAGTATGGCCGCCAAATCCAATATGGCCACCACAAATACTCTTTTAAATTAAAACATCTAATATATAGTCCTAAAATGGTTTAGAATATCATTTTATAGCTGGAAAATATCATGCTATGAATGAATTATCAATATCCGCTTCTACAGGTGTATAGAATTCCAAAATGGCCTCCAAAAGTAAAATAAGCAGTTTACTTACGTAAAATATGCAGCAGTTTTGTAAAATCATCAAGCACTTACAATTACAAGCATAAAAATTGGCACAGTTATGTAGAACATGATTCTAAGCAACGTTGGATATAGGGGCATGTCTGAAAATTCCAATATGGCAGCCAATTTCAATATTGCCCCCAAAATACCCTTTCAAGGTGAAAGTTATTTGTATAGTCTTTTATAAAAATATCATTTAATGGTTAGAAAATACCATTGTATGTATGAAGTATCAGTATCTGCCACTTAACGTTTTAAAATTCCAAAATGGCCTCCAAAAGTCAGCAGACCACAACTATTGAATTGTAATCACTCGTAAATAGGCATGTGGGCTTTGCAAACTACCTGTATAATCAGCATATTCCTACCTGTGCAGGAGCTATTCTACAGAGTTAAAAAAAAAAACATCAAGCATGATACATTTATTATGTACTGAAAACAGTCCTTCTTTTGATAAACCAACATAAGTAGTTTGACTTTTTGCTCTTGATTCTCATTTAGATCAATTCCCAGTTAGCAATCTTCTTATATGGCACTCATGACTGACTCTCCCTTTCTAAGAAAAAAAGCATCGTGCAAAATTCATAAAATGTGAAAGAAACACCAGAATAACTTAGCCTTAAAGAGGCAAATATAAAAAACTTGGGGTGTACCAATTTTGTCTGTTGGTTATGATTCTTCAGCTAGATCAGTGCATGGCGCTTCATCAAATGCTCGTAAATATAAAAAAATGACAGCTAATCAAACATACAGGTCTCAACAATTTGGTGTTTTTTATTGGTAAAGTACTAAAAGCGGGGCACATTTGCACTCGATAATGTTATGATGTTATCTTGTGCTTTAAAAGTAAATTAGAAAAGCTTCTTATTTAAAAAAATTGGCTTTAGTACATTCGCAGTAATGGCTACCGAGAATTTAGTGAAAATTTATGAGCAAAGAAATACCTGTACCCCAAACAGAGGGCAGGTGTTGATACGTGCTGTATCAAAGAGTTGCACTGCAGACTTCACACTTCGTGCACTAAAAAAGAAGCACTGATAGGCGCCAAACTTTGGTTTTCATTTGATCATTTGGCAACTTGTTTAGTTACAAACTTATACTTTCAAAAAACTGACATGAAAATAAAAGAATTAAAATCCTCCAGACAGTTAATACATACAAAACTTCCAAAAACGATGTATTCTGAGGATTACACCAAGAAATTAGTGCAATATGGACTTTGAAAGGTAAATATTCATGAGATTTCCGGCATCATTGTCTCTGTGGGACAATCCAGAATGAAGCCATGAGGAGTATTCACTTACCCAGCTTACAAAATCTACCAGGTAGCTCCTACCACATCTGTTTGTGGTTATGTGTGCAGTTGCTAACTGTGGTGAGGGGAGTCAGAAGCATTGGAAGACTGGTGCTATAAGGGTTCACACTAGTAACCTACATCTACTAATATGCCCTACCACACTTTCATATTCCTATTGACCCTCATGCATGTAAACTGATGCTTTCTGGTGTTAAAAACGACCAATGCCTCTTGGTATTTTGTTGGGGAAAGTGGATTACATGTAGAAGCTTTAGCTTTAAGGAAATACTGGGAAAGCTGAGGGAAACACAACTACTAGTAAAGCTAGGCACACATTGATGAATGAAAATTATTTAACCAAATTAGTAGAAATTTCGGTGTAGCTAGCTGTTATCCTCTGTTGAGATATTGTCCATTTACTAAAGTAAAAGGTTGACCGCCCATAAAATGTGCAACTCTTACTTGATAAAATAACTTTCGTTAATTTGAAACTTATTTGTGAAAATACCTTGACATTTTCATATCCTTGACATTTATAGAATTGCTGCATGTGGTGTCACAACTAGACCAAAAGGAGTCCTGTTCCATTTTTATGTACAGACACAGATGTGTCTGTACATATTGCCATCACCTGCATCTGTCGTCGCCGATGGCGATGGCGATGGCGATGCCGGCGCCGTGCACTTTCCTTGTAAACACGATAAGTGGAGGGCAGTTTTACTTTTTGGCTTTATATTTACAGAGCTGATGAATATTCATAAAACGCAGGTCAAGTTCGAAAATCAGCATGATCGGGCCATTATTGTAGAAGTTATGCTGTTTTTTCACTTTTCAGCATATATTTCACATTTCCAAAGATTCAATTCTTAGGCATGTTAACAGTCTCATTATTAAACTAATAAGATACGAAAAAGTGTTTGTTTGGCATTTCCTGCATCTTTACAACATTGTTAGTTGATTTTGTAAAAATGATGGTTAATTTGTTATTGTGTATTGTGTAATAAAGTGTTAAAAATGGAAATAAACTCATATCATTGCAGTTTGTCAGATTCAATCATCCACTATGTTCAGAATCTCATAATGGAAGAAATTGGACATTTAACACTGCTCTGTTGATATTTTTCCCATCTCATCAATTTTCTTAGTTGATCATATAAAAATGGCAGTAAACGGTTAATTTTGTTTTATGTTAAAAATTTTTAAAAATGGAAAAAAAAACATTTCAGATCAGTGCTGTCTTGTTTACATTTTGGCATTTTCAAGTTGTGACTTTCAAGTTCCATGGGCCTGAAGACCTTTGCTTGTCAAATTTTTATGTACAGACACAGATGTGTCTGTACATCTTGCCATCACCTGCATCTGTCGTCGCCGTCGCCGATGCCAGCGCCGTGCACTTTCCTTGTAAACATGATAAGTGGAGGGCAGTTTTACTTTTTGGCTTTATATTTACAGAGCTGATGAATATTCATAATACGCAGGTCAAGTTCGAAAATCAGCATGATCGGGCCATTATTGTAGAAGTTATGTTGTTTTTTCACTTTTCAGCATTTATGCAACCCTGTAAACACATTTTAAGGAAAACCGTTAAGCCTGTTGTCATGAAACTCACAGTAGTGGTCAATCTTACTAAAACGCAGGTTGAGTTCGAAAATCAGGATAATCGGGCCATTATTTTAGAAGTAATGCTGCTTTTTCACATTTCCTCAGATTCAATTCTTAGGCAGGTTAACAGTCTCATTATTTAACTAATAAAACACGTAAAAGTGTTTGGTTGACATTTCCTGCATCTTTACAACATTATTAGTTGATTATGTAAAAATGATGGTAAACTTGTTATCGTGTATTGTGTAATAAAGTTTCAAAAATGGAAATAAACTCATATCATTGCAGTTTGTCAGCTTCAATCATTCACTATGTTCAGAATCTCAGAATGGAGGAAATTGGACATTCCGTCACTGTCACTGGCGCCGGCGCCGTTCACTTTCATTGTAAACATGATAAGTGGAAGGCAGTTTTACTTTTTGGCTGTATATTTACAGAGGTGATGAATATTCATAAAACGCAGGTCAAGTTCGAAAATCAGCATGATCGGGCCATTATTGTAAAAGTTATGCTTTTTATGTACAGACACAGATGTGTCTGTACATATAGCCATCATCTGCGTCTGTCGTCGCCGTCGCCGTTGTCGCTGTCGCCGTCGTCGCCGTCGTCGCCGTCGCCGTGCACTTTTACCGATAACACGATAAGTGGAAAACCATTTTGCCTTTTGATTTGAAACTTGCAGAACTGATGAATATTCATAATACGCAGGTCAAGTTCGAAAATCAGCATGACCGGGTCACTCTTAGGGAATTTATGCTGTTTTTTCACTTTTTTCAACATATATGCAGCACCGATAACACGATAAGTGGAAAACCATTGTACCTTTTGGTATGAAACTTACAGAACTGATGAATATTCATAATATGCAGGTCAAGTTCAAAAATCGGCATGATTGGGCCATTTTTAGGGAATTTATGCTGTTTTTTCACTTTTCAATATAAATGCAACACTGATAACACAATATAAGAAAAACGGATTGGACAATTGGCATTATATTCACAGGAGTGGTCAATCTTACTAAAACGCAGGTTGAGTTCGAGAATCAGCATAATCGGGCCATTATTTTAGAAGTTATACTGTTTTTTCACATTTCCTCAGATTCAATTATTAGGCATGTTAACAGTCTCATTATTGAACTTATTAGATGCGTAAAAGTGTTTGTTTGATATTTCCTGTATCTTTACAACATTGTTAGTTGATTATGTAAAAAAACATTGTAAACTTGTTATCATGTATTGTGTAATAAAGTGTCAAAAATGGAAATAAACTCATATCATTGCAGTTTGTCAGATTCAATCATCCACTATGTTCAGAATCTCAGAATGGAGGAAATTGGACATTTAACACTGTTCTATTGATACTTTTCCCATCTCATCAATTTTCTTAGTTGGTCATATAAAAATGGCAGTAAAATGTTTATTTTGTTTTATGTTAAAAAAGTGTTAAAAATGGAAATAAACCCATTTCAGAACAGTGCTGTCTTGTTTACATTTTGGCATTTTTATGTACAGACACAGATGTGTCTGTACATATAGCCGTCATCTGCGTCTGTCGTCGCCGCCGTCGCCGTCGTTGCCGTCGCCGTCGCCGTGCACTTTTACCGATAACACGATAAATGGAAAACTGTTTTTTCTTTTGGTATGAAACTTACAGAACTGATGAATATTCATAATACACAGGTCAAGTTCGAAAATCAGCATGATCGGGTCACTTTCAGGGAATTTATGCTGTTTTTTCACTTTTTTCAGCACATATGCAGCACTGATAACACGATAAGTGGAAAACCATTTTACCTTTTGACTTGAAACTTACAAAACTGATGAATATTCATAATACGCAGGTCAAGTTCGAAAATCAGCATGATCGGGTCACTTTTAGGGAATTTATGCTGTTTTTTCACTTTTTTCAGCATATATGCAGCACCGATAACACGATAAGTGAAAAACCAATTTACCTTTTGGCTTGAAAGTTACAGAACTGATGAATATTCATAATACGCAGGTCAAGTTCGAAAATCAGCATGATCGGGTCATTTTTAGGGAATTTATGCTGTTTTTTCACTTTTTTCAGCATATATGCAACCCCGATAACACGATAAGTGGAAAACCATTCTACCTTTTGGCTTGAAACTTACAAAACTGATTAATATTCATAATACACAGGTCAAGTTCGAAAATCAGCATGATTGGGTCATTTTTAGGGAATTTATGCTGTTTTTTCACTTTTTTTCAGCATATATGCAGCACCGATAACACCATAAGTGGAAAACCAATTTACTTTTTGGCTTGAAACTTGCAGAACTGATAAATATTCATAAAACGCAAGTCAAGTTCGAAAATCAGCATGATTCGATTATTGTTAGGGAATTTATGCTGTTTTTTCACTTTTTTCAGCATATATGCAGCACTGATAACACAATAAGTGGAAAACTGTTTTTTCATTTGGCTTGAAACTTACAGAACTAATGAATATTCATAATAAGCAGGTCAAGTTTGAAAATCAGCAAGATCGGGCAATTTTTATGGAAGTTATCCTGTTTTTTTTTTTTTTTTTCAATTTTTTCAGCACTTTTATAACACCGATAACATGATAAGTGTAAAAATGTTTTTCCTTTCCTTGGATTGAAATTTACAGAACTGGTGAATATTTATAATACGCAGGTCAAGTTTGAAAATTGGCATGATTGGACTATTTTTACAAAAGTAATGCTGTTTTTTTCCCTTTATTCAGCATACATGCAACACTGATAACGCATTTTAAGGAAAACCAATCAGCCTTTTGTCTTGCGACTCACAGGAGTGATCAATCTGACCAGTATACAGATCAAGTTTGAAAATAAGCTTGATCAGTTAAGTTTTGATGAAGTTATTAGCCTTTTTGTATATAAGTGGTTTTTCTTCAGATTTAATTCTTAAGCATGTTAACAGTCTCATAACGGTACTAATTGGATATGTTAAAGTGTTGTTTTAACATTTTCTGCTTCTTAACAATATTGTTAGTTGATCATATAAAAATGACCGTAAACCTATTATCCTGCATTGTGTAATAAAGTATCAAAAATGGAAAGGAACTCATCATTGCAGTTCGTCAGATGCAATCATTCACTATGTTCAGAATCTCCAAATGGAGCTAATTGGACATTATAAATTGTTCTATTGATATTTTTCCTATGTCAACAATTTTCCTAGTTGAACATTTAAAAATGACAGTTAATTGATGATGGTTTTATGTAAAAAAGGTGTTGAAAATGGAAAGAAAATCATTTCAGTACAGTTATCTCTTGTTAACATTTTGGCATTTTGAAAGTGTGACCCTAACTTCCATGTCCTTGGAGACCTTTCCATATCACATTTTCTGAATATCCATGATACTTTTATTTTTTTATAAAAAATTTGATGGTCATTATGCTGTTAAGTATTATGTTATATTGCATGAAAGTTAAAGAAAACCCTATTTTGGACACTGCTGCCAGGATAGCGATTAAGGGAAAACCATGTTACTTATGATAATCAACCTTACTGAAAAGAGTGAAGTGCAGCTTGTGTTGGAAAACCATCGTAATTGTTTTCTGTTTTGAAAGCAATGCAGTACAGTGCTATTTGGTGCAATAAATGTATATGGATAGTAGGCAGTTAATTCAGGGTTATAAAATAATTTGCTTAATTGATTTTCAAGTTATTTCAGGGTTATAAAATAATTTGCTTAATTAATTTTCAAGTGGGTATTAAATGAGATTACATAAACACACATTGAGATTTCATTGTAAAGTCCCATCGGTTTAGTTTTCTTAACTGTGTCACATAATTAGGAATCGATGATTATTATGCAGGTAAATGTTATTTAATATGGAAAATAAGTTTACAAAAAAAATTTTGTGTAACGCTTACATTAATGCTAAAGATGAATAACAGTGCCTTATTATTCTCAAACTCAATAGGGTTATTCATATCATGTTAGTAATTGTACAGCTAGATTAAAAGTTTGAATAGCAGCTTTATTGGTATTTTTTGTTATGTTTTATTTTACATTTTCTTTAAATTTTTTTATGCTGTTTTTTCACTTTTTTCAACATATATGCAACATTAATAACACAATATAAGAAAAACAGCTTAACCAATTGTCATTATACTCACAGGAGTGGTCAATCTTACAAAAATGCAGGTTGAGTTCGAAAATCAGTGTTATCGGGCCATTATTTTAGAAGTTGTACTGTTTTTTCAAATTTCCTCAGATTCAATTCTTAGGCATGTTAACAGTCTCATTATTGAACTAATAAGATACGTAAAAGTGTGTGTTTGATATTTCCTGCATCTTTACAACATTGTTAGTTGATTATGTAAAAATGATGGTAAACTTGTTATCATGTATTGTGTAATCAAGTGTCCAAAATGGAAATAAACTCATATCATTGCAGTTTGTCAGATTCAATCATCCACATCTGCCATGATGACCATGATGGGAAAACCGTGTTACTTATGATTGTCAAACTTTCAAAAAAGAAACACAGGACTAAAATGCAGCCCAAGTTGGAAAAGCAGTCTAATGGGCTTCGTTTTCTGGAAGTTATACATTTTAGTGAAATATTCATTATCTTTTTGGCATATTCATTGTGGGACTCGGAGCTCCCATGGACATGAAGCCGGATGGTAATCAAATTTTCTACATGTTCATGCTATTTATAGTCAATAATCAAAAATTGGTGATAATTATTCTATAATTTATTATGTAATGTTACATCAAAATTTACAATAATCTTTTTGCACTGCTACTGCAAACATTATGAAAAGAAAACTGTGTTATTTATTATTATATTTAACTTAAGAGTATGATTTTTAGGATTGGCATGCAGTTCAAATTAGAAAGCCAGGTCAATTGGGTTATCATTTATTATTGAATTTAATGCAATTTTGTGTGAAATTTAATTTTTCTCATTCTGGCACTTTCTAAGTATAAACTTGAACTCTGATGGGCCTGAAGCCTTATGCTTTTACTTTCATCAGTGTTACCTGTTGTGCAAAATTAAAATTTGATGTTGACTGTGCAGTTAAACATAATGTATTATTGCATCAGAAGTGGTAGTCTCCTATTTTGTGCATTATTGTTTTGTGCTCTTCTTAAGTTGTGACTTATGGGCCTGAAAGACCTTTGAGAGGGTCAGTCTATAAATTTCCCTTGGGTATCACTTCGCTAATTTCAGTTATAAAGTAATTTGCCTAATTGATAGGCTACATAAAGCACACTTGTGATTTGAGATTACATAAAGCACACTTGTTGATATTTCCCTGTAAACTCCCATAGGTTAAGCTCTCTGCTAGATTAATAATAAGGAAGCAGTGATAATTATGCAGGTAAGTTTTGTTTAATATTGCAAATAAGTTTTTAATATATATATATATATATATATATATATATATATATATATATATATATATATATATATATCAAACTGAAAGATTAAAAGTTTGAATAGCAGCTTCATTGGAATTATATTTATTTACCTCTGCCAAGGAGGTTATATTTTCACCCCTGTTTGTCATCAACATAACTCAAAAAGTTATGGACCGATTTTGCTGAAATTTTCAGGAACTGTCAGAAGTGGGCCAAAGAGGACAAAAATCAATAATAATCAACAATTGCTACCTTGGCAGAGGTCTGCACTCTTGGAGTGCTTTTCTAGTTTTGTTATGTTTTCCTTTATAATTTTTTCTCAAACACTTGCATTTGTGACTTTAAACTCTCATCCGCCTGAGACTCTGACATTTCTGTTTTTCCACATAAGCAGTTGTATTGTTTTTTATGTCTTTAAACATTATGTTACTTATGTAATATTATTTTATGCACTGTCATCATTTTTCAAATATTGAGACTTACATCATGTGAATTTGAACTCTCATGGTCCTGAAACTGTAATCTTATTGAAAGGGTAGATTGAGACCATCTTCTGGGACTTCCGGAAGACAGTCAGGTTATTAAGTTTATATTGCCTGGTATCTATTTTTTCTTCTGTTGGAAGACCATCAAAATGGAGGATGGATCAAAATAGATACTTTGGAATACTGTCAGAGAATATCTCTGGGTCCGCTCATGTTATTGACCATTTTACCTGTTGTGCATGATTATAAAATTCAGTGTTGACTGACAGTGCTATTATAAGCATTATTTATTATTGCATCAAAATTAACAAAATGACCTTTTTTGCATCTTTATTTTCTGTTTTTTGTTTGTACATTTGACAGCTTTGCTGCCTTGTTTTTCACTTTTCAGCATATATGCAACCCTATAAACACATTTCAAGGAAAACCGATAGGCCTTTTGTCATGCAGTGATTGCGAAAGCCGTCGGACCACGGCCATATGCCGGCAAAAGTTCTGTGGGCTGGAAAACCCTTTTAACTCATCGGCCCACATGTCCGACGGACTAAAGTCAGTTTCTTTAACAGACACCTCGCCTCATATTTGAATTTATCGTAAAGCTCTAAGTACGCACTATTCGCAAGTAAAACTTTAACTTGCGCCATACTGGCGCGTTTTGTAATAAAGCTCTACGTACATTATGATGTCGCTCGAAGTGTGCGTAGCCATGGTGTGAGGGCTGACATGTGACCCGTTTCACAAAAAAATGTATCGAAACTGAAACAACTACAGGTCAATGAAAAACGTACTGCTCAAGACTCTGAAAACAGGCCGCTCAAACTGCTTACGACTGGCCACGCGCGGACCTCTGAGAACACCTAACTACACGTGCTGGGTAAACAAGTATGGCTTCCGTCGGACTGCATGTTGAGTAAACGATAAGTGAAAAGGAGAAATATTCATTTGCTTTTTAGATGGGTGCTCTTAACTAATTTAAACGGATATTTTAAGTCATATTGCGCCTTTAGCGGTGCTATATGTCAAAATGAGGGACAACATCATTTTCCATGCGGAAAATCCGCAATGGCACAGTCAGGGTGCAAAACTGTCCATTACAGTATATTCATCTAAACTTTAGTCTTAGATATTGAATAAAAATTCTTTTCAGACTCTGGCCCGTAGCCAGGGATGGTTCAGGGGTTTCGAAAGAACCGCCTCTTATGCTGACAAAAGGTCCACTCTTGGTAAAATTTGATCTAGGTACATGGCGTTTTTATGGAAAAAGACCCTCCCCCCCCCTTTTAAAATTGCTGGCTACGGGCCTGCTATGAGAGCAATAGCTTTATTTTACAATAAAAATGGGATTTGTCTACCTTTTCCATGTAGTGCAATTATTTGGCATAGTGCAATTATCAATTCTGAAGATTTTTCCATTAAGTACTGTACAATTTTTCAGACAGTATGTTTATTTTTGAAGATTTTTCCACACACTACAATTATTTAGGACTTCAGAGTAGTAGCATTTAGCCTTTTTTCATTGATTTTAATCATATAAAAAATATTGAAATACAATGAATTTTCTTTAAATAATTCACGGCACACATTTTTAAAAAATGGCACACTTTTTTTGACCAAGTGGGCCAAAATGGCCCTACCAGATTTTGACCCAGGACAATCCCTGCTAACAGACAAGCATTTTTCCAAGAGTGAAAATCTAAAAAACGTTACAAAAGTTGGAAGCTCCACTTCACTATGACTTATGTTTTAATTTAAGTCAAAAATTGGAATAAAATTTACAAAGGATACATGATCTTGTGTTAAAAGATTAGAAATTAAGATAGGCAACCCAGATGTAAAAAGGATAAAACTTAAATGCCAGAAAGCAACCAAAATGAAAGACGTTTAAACTTAAACCTTTAAACATCCTATTACATCTGGCCTGAAAATTAAAAAGCAACGATTTAAAATGCCAGACAATAATATTCATCAAAAATGAAGTGAAAATATACAGCTTGATTATTTTGTTGTGGGCCGGTAAAAAAAGGTGTGGGCTGACAAAATTTAATTTGCTCTAGCCCACATGTCTGGTAAGTTTTCAATCTCTTTCGCAATCACTGGTCATGAAATTCACAGGAGTAATCGGTCTTACTATAACGCAGGTCAAGTTCGAAAATCGGCATGATCGGGCCATTATTTTAGTAATTATGCTTTTTTTTTTACTTTTCAGCATTTATGCAACCCTGTAAACACATTTTAAGGAAAACCGTTAAGCCTGTTGTCATGAAACTCACAGGAGTAATTAATCTTACTTAAATGCAGGTCAAGTTGGAAAATTGGCATGATCGGGCCACTATTTTAGTAGTTATGCTGTTTTTTCACTTTTCAGCATATATGCAACACTGTAAACACAATATAAGAAAAACAGATTGGCCAATTGTCATTAAACTCACAGTAGTGGTCAATCTTACTAAAACGCAGGTTGAGTTCGAAAATCAGGATAATCGGGCCATTATTTTAGAAGTTATGCTGTTTT
Organism: Lingula anatina; assembly: GCF_051362555.1. Taxonomy (NCBI): domain Eukaryota; kingdom Metazoa; phylum Brachiopoda; class Lingulata; order Lingulida; family Lingulidae; genus Lingula; species Lingula anatina. The sequence goes on from NC_141775.1 coordinate 19,209,149, forward strand.
TTCACATTTCCTCAGATTCAATTCTTAGGCAGGTTAACAGTCTCATTATTTAACTAATAAGACACGTAAAAGTGTTTGGTTGACATTTCCTGCATCTTTACAACATTATTAGTTGATTATGTAAAAATGATGGTAAACTTGTTATCGTGTATTGTGTAATAAAGTTTCAAAAATGGAAATAAACTCATATCATTGCAGTTTGTCAGCTTCAATCCTTCACTATGTTCAGAATCTCAGAATGGAGGAAATTGGACATTCCGTCACTGTCACTGGCGCCGGCGCCGTTCACTTTCATTGTAAACACGATAAGTGGAAGGCAGTTTTACTTTTTGGCTGTATATTTACAGAGGTGATGAATATTCATAAAACGCAGGTCAAGTTCGAAAATCAGCATGATCGGGCCATTATTGTAAAAGTTATGCTTTTTTTTCACTTTTCAGCATATATGCAACCCTATAAACACATTTCAAGGAAAACCGATAGGCCTTTTGTCATGAAATTCACAGGAGTAATCGGTCTTACTATAACGCAGGTCAAGTTCGAAAATCGGCATGATCGGGCCATTATTTTAGTAATTATGCTTTTTTTTTCACTTTTCAGCATATATGCAACACTGTAAACACATTATAAGAAAAACAGATTGGCCAATTGTCATTAAATTCACAGGAGTGGTCATTCCTGCTAAAACGCACGTTGAGTCAAAAATCAGCATAATAGGGCCATTATTTTGAAGAAATGCCGTCTTTTCACATTTCCTCAGATTTAATTCTTAGGCATGTTAACAGTTTCATATTTTAATTAATAAGATACAAAAAAGTGTTTGTTTGGCATTTCTTGCATCTTTACAACATTATTAGTTGATTATGTAAAAACGATGGTTAACTTGTTATCGTGTATTGTGTAATAAAGTTTCAAAAATGGAAATAAACTTATATCATTGCAGTTTGTCAGATTCAATCATTCACTATGTTCGGAATCTCAGAATGGAAGAAATTGGACATTTAACACTGCTCTATTGATATTTTTCCCATCTCATCAATTTTCTTAGTTGATCATATAAAAATTGCAGTAAACTATTAATTTTGTTTTATGTTAAAAATTGTTAAAAATGGAAAAGAAAACATTTCAGAACAGTGCTGTCTTGTTTTAATATAGATTTTTAAATATTTAAGACATTGCAGAAATCTTGAGTTTGGCAGTTTCTCCATGAAACACTGCTTTTTGGTCATAGCATCCTATAGTAAACTACCCCAAACATATACCCAAAACCCCCAAATCAAATGTCAAGTTTGACCTTGACCCTCATTTTCAAGGTCATTTGGCTATTTCATGGAGAAATATTGAAGTGGGCTAAAAGTGATGTTTAGTTGACCCCCCCTCCCAATTCGCACATGCTCTTTCAGAATATAGGGTCACATTTAACCCATGACCTTCACATGACCTTGTAAGAGCATTTTCACACCTATTTTGCAGGGGAATCCTCCGCCACTGGCTTTAGCCAGTTGCAGTCTAGTTAAAATTTGATGTTGAATTTGCAGTTTAACATAATGTACTTTTGCATCATAATTGACAGTAGCCTATTTTGTTATATCCTGCTTTTTGTCTGTACATTTGACAGCTTTGCTGCCTTGTTTATGGTCATTTGGGTCTAAATGTAACTAAAGGAGCGAAAAACCAAAAAAGAGTAAAGACTGTTGTCAGTCAGATTATATGGTAGTCTTTTTATGTACAGACACAGATGTGTCTGTACATATAGCCATCATCTGCGTCTGTCGTCGCCGTCGCCGCCGTCATCGCCGTCATCGCCGTCGTCGCCGTCGGTGCCGTCGTCGCCGTCGTCGCCGTGCACTTTTACCGATAACACGATAAGTGGAAAACCATTTTACCTTTTGACTTGAAACTTGCGGAACTGATGAATATTCATAATACGCAGGTCAAGTTCGAAAATCAGCATGATCGGGTCACTTTTAGGGAATTTATGCTGTTTTTTCACTTTTTTCAGCATATATGCAGCACCGATAACACGATAAGTGGAAAACCATTTTACCTTTTGACTTGAAACTTACAGAACTGATGAATATTCATAATACGCAGATCAAGTTTGAAAATCAGCATGATCGGGTCACTTTTAGGGAATTTATGCTGTTTTTTCACTATTTTCAATATAAATGCAACATTGTTAACACAATATAAGAAGTTAAGATGTGACTTTGAAGTACCATGAGCCTGCAGACCTTTGCTAGTCACATTTTCTGAATGTCCATGTTACTAATATTCTATTATTAAAAATTGATGGTCATTATGCTGTTAAACATTATGTAATGTTGCATCAAAATTTGAAGAAACCCCTATTTTGGGCACTGCTCCCATGATGACCATTTAAGGAAAATCATGTCACTTACTGTGCTCAAACTTACAGGAAAGAAACTTGGGTCTAAATTACATGTGTACAGCTTCTGTAGGCAATGCAGTTTGTTTGGTAATTTTTTCTGGCAATTAAACAGTTTTTTGTGAAAATTTTATTTTTCACTTATTGGCATTTTCAAGGTGTGACTTTGAAGTTCCACGATCCTGAAGACCTTTGCTTGTCACTTTTTCTGAATGTCCATGTTACTAATATTCTATTCTTAAAAATTGATGGTCATTATGCTGTTAAGCATTATGTAATGTTGCATCAAAATAGAAGAAAACACAATTTTTGGTGCCACTGCCATGATGACCATTATGAGAAAACCGTGTTACTTATGACTATCAAACCTTAAAAAAAGAAACACTGGACTAAAATGGACTAAGTTGGAAAAGCAGTCTAATTGGCTTCTTTTTCTGGAAGTTATACATTTGAGTGAACTATTCATTATCTTTTTGGCTCCCATGGACATGAAGGCGAATGGTAATCAAATTTTCTACATGTCCATGCTATTTATAGTCAATAATCAAAAATTGGTGATAATTATTCTACAATTTATTATGTAATGTTACATCAAAATTGACAACAATCTTTTTGCACTGCTACTGCAAACATTATGAAAAGAAAACTGTGTTACTTATTATCATTTTTAACTTCCAAGTATAATTTTAAGGATTGGCATGCAGTTCAAATTAGAAAGCCAGGTCAATTGGGTTATCATTTATTATTGACTTTATGCAATTTTGTGTGAAATTTTCATTTTTCTCATTCTGGCACTTTCTAAGTATAAACTTGAACTCTGATGGGCCTGAAGCCTTATGCTCTTACTTTAGTCGGTGTTACCTGTTGTGCATAATTAAAATTTGATGTTGACTGTGCAGTTAAACATAATGTATTATTGCATCAGAATTGGTAGGCTCCTATTTTGTGCATTATTGTTTTGTGCTTTCCTTAAGATGTGACTTATGGGCCTGAGAGGCCTTTGAGAGGGTCAGTCTGTAAATTTCCCTTGGGTATCACTAAGCTTAGTTTTGAGTTATAAATTCATTTGCCTAATTGATTATTAATAGGCCATTAAATCAGATTACATAAAGCACACTTGTTGATATCTCCCTGTAAACTCCCAAAGGTTAAGCTCTGCTAGATTAATAATAAGGAAGCAGTGATAATTATGGAGGTAAATTATGCAGGTAATTATATATATATATATATATATATATATATATATATATCAAACACGAAGATGAAAAGTTTGAATAGCAGCATCATTGGAATTATATTTACCTCAGGCTCTGCCAAGGAGGTTATATTTTCACCGTTTGTCTGTCATCAACATAACTCAAAAAGTTATAGACCGATTTTGCTGAAATTTTCAGGAACTGTCAGAAGTGGGCCAATGATTAGTTTTTGGTGGTGGTCTGGCTCAATTATCAATCAATAATCAATAATAATCAACAATTGCTGCCTTGGCAGAGGTCTGCACTCTCAGAGTGCTTTTCTAGTTTTGTTATGTTTTCCTTTATAGTTTTTTCTCAAACACTTGCATTTGCGACTCTTAACTCAAATCCGTTTGAGGCTCTGCACATTTTCTGTATTTCCACAGAAGCAGTTGTATTGTTTTTATGTCTTTAAACATTATGTAATATTATTTTATACACTGTCATCATTTTTCAAATATTGAGACTTTCATTGTGCGACTTTGGTCTCTCATGGTCCTGAAACTGCAATCTTATTGAAGGGGTGGATTGAGACCATCTTCTGGTTAGTCAGGTTATTAAGTTTATATTGACTGGTATCTATTTTTTTTCTGTTGGAAGACCATCAAAGTGGAGGATGGATCAACATAGATACTTTGGAATACTGTCAGAAAATATCTCAGGGTCCGCTCCTGTTATTGACCATGTTACCTGTTGTCCATGATTAAAATTCAGTATTGACTGACAGTGCTATTATAAGCATTATTTATTATTGCATCAAAATTCACAAAATGACCTTTTTTATGTACAGACACAGAAGTGTCTGTACATATAGCCGTCACCTGCGTCTGTCGTCGCCGTTGCCGTTGCCGTTGCCGTTGGCGTGCACTTTTACCGTAAACACGATGAGTGGAAAACCGTTTTACGTTTTGACTTGAAACTTACAGAACTGATGAATATTCATAATATTCAGGTCAAGTTCGAAAATCAGCATGATCGGGCCATTTTTAGGGAAGTTATGCTGTTTTTTCACTTTTTTCAGCATATATGCAATACCGTAAACACGATAAGTGGAAAACCGTTTTACCTTTTGGTTTGAAACTTACAGAACTGATGAATTTGTATAATACGCAGGTCAAGTTTGAAAATCAGCATGATCGGGTCATTTTTAGGGAAGTTTTGCTTTTTTTTTCACTTTTTTCAGCATTTATGCAACACCGTAAACACGATAAGTGGAAAACCGTTTTACCTTTTGGTTTGAAACTTACAGAACTGATGAATTTGTATAATACGCAGGTCAAGTTCGAAAATCAGCATGATTGGGTCATTTTTAGGGAAGTTTTGCTTTTTTTTCACTTTTTTCAGCATATATGCAACACCGTAAACACGATAAGTGGAAAACCGTTTTACCTTTTGGTTTGAAACTTACAGAACTGATGAATATTTATAATACACAGGTCAAGTTTGAAAATCAGCATGATTGGGTCATTTTTAGGGAAGTTATGCTTTTTTTCACATTTTCTCTGATTCAATTCTTAGGCATGTTAATAGTCTCATTATTGAACTAATAAGATATGTAAAAGTGTTTTTTTGACATTTCCTGCATTTTTACAACATTGTTAGTTGATTATGTAAAAATGATGGTAAACTTGTTATCTTGTATTGTGTAATGAAGTGTCAAAAATGGAAATAAACACATATCATTGCAGTTTGTCAGATTCAATCATCCACTATGTTCAGAATCTCAGAATGGAGGAAATTGGACATTTAATACTGTTCTATTGATATTTTTCCCATCTCATCAATTTTCTTAGTTGGTCATATAAAAATGGCAGTAAACTGTTAATTTTGTTTTATGTTAAAAAAGTGTTAAAAATGGAAATAAACCCATTTCAGAAAGTGCTGTCTTGTTTACATTTTGGCATTTTCAAGATGTGACTTTGAAGTTCCATGGGCCTGAAGACCTTTGCTAGTCACATTTTCTGAATATCCATGATACTAATATTTTATTATTAAAAATTGATGGTCATTATGCTGTTAAACATTATGTAATATTGCATCAAAATTTGAAGAAACCCCTATTTTGGGCACTGCTCCCATGATGACCATTTAAGGAAAATCATGTCACTTACTGTTCTCAAACTTACAGGAAAGAAACATGGGACTAAAATACAGCTTCAGTAGGCAATGCAGTCTGTTTGGTAATTTTTTCTGGCAGTTAAACAGTTTTTTGTGAAAATTTAATTTTTCACATATTGGCATTTTCAAGGTGTGACTTTGAAGTTCTATGATCCTGAAGACCTTTGCTTGTAACATTTTCTGAATGTCCATGTTACTAATATTCTATTATTAAAAATTGATGGTCATTATGCTGTTAAACATTATGTAATTTTACATTAAAATTTGAAGAAACCCCTATTTTGGGCACTGCTCCCATGATGAGCACTTAAGGAAAATCATGTCACTTACTGTTCTCAAACTTACAGGAAAGAAACATGGGACTAAAATACAGCTTTAGTAGGAAATTTAGTCTGTTTGGTAAATTTTTCTGGCAGTTAAACAGTTTTTTGTGAAAATTTCATTTTTCACATATTGGCATTTTCAAGGTGTGACTTAGAACCTCCACGGGCTTGAAGACCCATGCTAGTCACATTTTCTGAAAATCCATGATACGTATATATTATTATTAAAAATTGATGGTCATTATGCTGTTAAGCATTATGTAATGTTGCATCAAAATAGAAGAAAACACAATTTTTGGTGCTGCTGCCATGATGACCATTATGGGAAAACCGTGTTACTTACGACTGTCAAACTTTCAAAAAAGAAACACAGGACTAAAATGCAGCCTGAGTTGGAAAAGCAGTCTAATTGGCTTCTTTTTCTGGAAGTTATACATTTTAGTGAAAAATTCATTATTATCGTGTTGGCATATTCATTGTGGGACTCGGAGCTCCCATGGACATGAAGCAGAATAGTAATCAAATTTCTAAATGCCCATGCTATTTATAGTCAATAATCAAAAATTGGTGATAATTATTATATAATTTATTATGTAATGTTACATCAAAATTGACAAAAATCTTTTTGCACTGCTACTGCAAACATTATGAAAAGAAAACTGTGTTACTTATTATTATTTTTAACTTACAAGTATGATTTTTAGGATTGGCATGCAGTTCAAATTAGAAAGCCAGCTCAATTGGGTTATCTTTTATCATTGAATTCATGCAATTTTGTGTGAAATTTTCATTTTTCTCATTCTGGCACTTTCAAAGTATAAACTTGAACTCTGATGGGCCTGAAGCCTTATGCTTTTACTTTCATTGGTGTTACCTGTTGTGCATAATTAAAATTTGATGTTGACTGTGCAGTTAAACATAATGTATTATTGCATCAGAATTGGTAGTCTCCTATTTTGTGCATTATTGTTATGTGCTTTTCTTAAGATGTGACTTATGGGCCTGAAAGATCTTTGAGAGGGTCAGTCTGTAAATTTCCCTTGGGTATCACTTGGGTATCACTCAGAGTTATAAAGTCATTAATAGGCCATTAAATGAGATTACATAAAGCACACTTGTTGATATTTCCCTGTAAACTCCCAAAGGTTAAGCTCTCTGCTAGATTAATAATAAGTAAGCAGTGAAGTGAATTATGCAGGTAAATTTTGTTTAATATTGCAAATAATATTGCAAATAAGTTATATATATATATATATATATATATATATATATATATATATATATATATATATAAGATTAAAAGTTTGAATGGCAGCATCATTGGAATTATATTTACCTCTGCCAAGGAGGTTATGTTTTCACCCCTGTTTGTGTGTCATCCACATAACACAAAAAAGTTATGGACCGATTTTGCAGAAATTTTCAGGAACTGTCGGAAGTGGGCCAAAGAGGACAATGATTAATTTTTGGTGGTGGTCCGGATCAATAATCAATCAATTATCAATAATAATCAACAATTGCTGCCTTGGCAGAGGTCTGCACTCTCAAAGTGCTTTTCTAGTTTTGTTGTTTTCCTTTATAATTTTTTCTCAAACACTTGCATTTGTGACTTTTAACTCTCATCTGCCTGGGGCTCTGCACATTTTCTGTATTTCTACATAAGCAGTTGTATTGTTTTTTATGTCTTTAAACATTATGTAATATTATTTTATGCACTGTCATCATTTTTCAAATATTGAGACTTTCATAATGTGAATTTGAACTCTCATGGTCCTGAAACTGTAATCTTATTGAAGGGGTGGATTGAGGCCATCTTCTGGGTCTTCCAGAAGACATTCAGGTTATTAAGTTTATATTGACTGGTATCTATTTTTTTCTGTTGGAAGACCATCAAAATGGAGGATGGATCAACATAGATACTTTGTAATACTGTCAGAAAATATCTCTGGGTCTGCTCCTGTTATTGACCATGTTACCTGTTGTGCAAGATTAAAATTCAGTGTTGACTGACAGTGCTATTATAAGCATTATTTATTATTGCATCAAAATTGACAAAATGACCTTTTTTGCATCTTTATTTTCTGTTTTTTGTCTGTACATTTGTCAGCTTTGCTGCCTTGTTGCATCTTTATTTTCTGTTTTTTTGTCTGTACATTTGACAGCTTTGCTGCCTTGTTTTACTTTAAAAGGGTTTTAGTGGGCATATTAGAATATTCAGACATGTCCCTATATAACAAATTGCTTAGAATCCTGTTCTGTGCAATTGAGCCAATTTTCATGCTTGTAGTTTTAAGTGCATGATGAATTCACCATACTGCTGCTGTGAGTGGCCTTTTTTTCTTATTTTTGGATGCCATTTTGGATTTCTATACACTTAAAGAATCAAATATTGATACTTCATGCATACCATAGTCTTGTCTAACCATAAAAGTTATTATAGGATTATATATACTTGTTTTAATTTTTAACGGGTATTTGTGTCGGCTATATTGGATTTGGGGGCCATATATTGAAATTTTTAGACATGCTCATACATCCAAAAGTGCTTGGAATCCTGTTTTACAACTGTACCAAATGCAATGCTTGTAGTTTTTGATGAATTAACCACTCTGCTGGATATCTTGGATTAGTAGAGTGCTTTTTACTATTGACGGCCATTTTGGATTTAATACACCTAAAAAAGCAAATATTGATTCTGAATTCATACCGTGGTGTTTTTTAACATTTGTATGATATTTACGCCCTTAAAAGACTATATACTTGAAGTTTTAATTAGAAGCCGTATTTTTTGGAGGCCATCTTGGATTTGAAGGCCATTTTTAAATTTTCAGATATGCCCATACATCCAAACTTGCTCAAAATTTCATTTTCCACAAACCTGCCAAATTTTATGCTTGTAGTTTTAAGTGCTTGATGAAATGGATATCTTGAATAAATGGTCTGCTTTTTTTTACTTTTGGCGGCCATTTTGGATTTAATACACCTGAAGGATTCATACCATGGTGTTTTCTAATCTTTATATGATATTTTAAGTCATTAGAAGACTATGTACTTGAAGTTTTAATTTGAAAAGGTATTTTGGTTGCCATATTGGATTTGACGGCCATTTTGGAATTTTCAGACATGCCCATATATCCTAATTTGCTTAGAATTTTATTGTCCATAAGTGTGCCAAATTTCATGCTTGTAGGTAAAAAATGCACAATTTTTCACCAATTTCCTGGACTATTACATCGTTATATGCTGTTGTGCATAATTAAATTTTGGGGTTGACTGTGCAGTTAAGCATTGTATTACATTAGAACTGACAGTCTCCTATTTTGTGCATTATTATTTTCTGCTTTTTTAAAACTGTGACTTAGATATTTCATGGGCCTGAATACCTTTGCTAGTCACATTTGGGTGACAAGCCTCTAATCTTCCCTTGAGGAACTACTAGCTAAATTCAGAGCTATAAGGTCACTTGCCTAATTAAGTTTCAAGTGGCAATTAAATGAGATTATATAAATCACACATGTTGAGATTCCCTGTAAACTCCCATAGGTTAAGTTCTCTGCCAGATAACAGTGTCCATAATAAAATGAGATTATATAAAACACACATGTTGAGATTCCCTGTAAACTCCCATAGGTTAAGTTCTCTGCCAGATAACAGTGTCCATAATAAAATGAGATTATATAAAACACACATGTTGAGATTCCCTGTAAACTCCCATAGGTTAAGTTCTCTGCCAGATAACAGTGTCCATAATAGGGAAGCAGTGATAATTATGCAGGTAAATGTTGTTTGATATTGCAAATAAGTTTTCAAAAAAATACATTGTATATAATGCCAACATTAATGCTGTATATGAACAACAGTGCCTTATTATCCTCAAACTCAATGGGGTTATTCATAACATGCTTATACATTAAGACTAAAAGTTTGAAAAGCAGCTTTACTGGAATAATTTTGTTGTTTTGTTTTTAATTTTTTCAAACACTGAGAATTTCAACTGAATTTTTAACTCCCCTCCACCTGAAGCTCTGCACATTTTCTGTTTTTCTACATAAGCATTTGTATTGGTATTTATGTCTTCAAACATTATGTAACATTATATTATTCTATGCACTGCTTTCATTTGTCATATTGTGATTTTCATCATGTGAATTTGAACTCTCGTGGTCCTGAAACTGTGATCTTATCATAGGGGCAGATTTGGATCGTCTTCAGGGTTTTCCAGAAGACGGTCAGATTTTAAAGTTTACATTGACGGGTATCTATTTTTTCTGTTGGAAGACCATCAAAAATGGAGGATGGATTAACAAAGACATTATAAAATACTGTCAGAAAATACATTTGGATCCGCTCCTGTTATTGACCATGTTACCTGTTGTGCATGACTTAAATTCAGTGTCGATTGACTGTGCTATTACAAGTATTATTTATTATTGCATCAAAAGGAGAAATTAACCTATTTTCTGCATCTTTAGTCACGATCTTCTGCATGGTTTTAGTCACGACCTGTCTCGTACAGCTCCGCCGGCTAATGCGGCTCCGCCGGCTCCATAGTCGGGCGTCGGAAACAAGTCACCGTTACCACTTCTCATCCTAGACCGCCAGGACCTGTGTCCCCATCTCTTGGATTTAGGTCACATATAATCTCAACTTGAACACCCTGATTTTTTTGTCTCTGTCAGTGCATTGGCCTGGGCCCGGCGTGACACTTGTTGAAAGGCACCCTTGTAAACATTTTTGAAAATTCAAGGCTAAATATCTCCCAAACCAAAGGAATTATGGGAAAAATTACTACAGAAGTCTGACCGAAAGTCATATGTGGAGATTCCAAATATGCCCTTGGATTTGACTTTAGACCTTTTTTTCAAGGTCAAACAAGGTCTAAAAATGGGAATTTTCTGCAAAAAAAAATTTTGTTTGTGCTATTTTTTTGGAAACTTCACAGATCTAAGCTCTTCTGTTATAGTGAGGGGTCTCAATTGGGGACTCCTTTCATCTCTGGGAGTTAGGGGTCAATCGGTGCATTTTCACGGGAGAAGCAGCCATTAGATACCGAAACTGAATTCTGGAATGGTAAATGCCAGAGACCTTTTGTTCATCTCATTATGTAGAATATGCAAGTGCAATACTGGAGGTGGTGTCCATTTATTGTACCACCAGCGTTAGCGCTGGCGGTACACATGGTTTTAGTCCCGTCCGGTCCGTTCCGCCGGCTCTGCCGGCTCAGCCGCCATGTTACCGTTACCGCTTCTCCTCCTAGACGTTAAGGGCTCCCATACCCATCTCTTGGATTTAGGTCACCTATAATCTCAACTCCTTCCACGTAAAATTTGGGCTTTGTCGGTATTGGGGTCTAGGTGTGGCATTCATTGCAATGCACCCTTGTCCAAAAATGGCAAAATTAAATGCTAATTATCTACCCTACGGAAGGAATTATGGGAAAAAATTTCTACAGACAGCTTTCCAAAAGTCATATGTGTAGATTTCAAATATGCCCTTGGATTTGACCTTTGACCTTTATTTCAAGGTCAAACGGGCCAAAATTTTCAAAAAAAAGAATTTTTTTACGAAAAAAAAATTATTTGCGCTGTTATTCAGACACCACACAGACTTAACCAATAATATTATTGGAAAATGTTACCCTTCAGGTCATCTTTCATCTCCGTGAATTTGGGGTCAATCGGTGCATTTTCACGGGAGTAGCGGCCATAAGATGCCGAAACTGAAAACTGTCTCTAATTCGGGAACCGTTAATGCTAGAGACCCATTCTTTTTTGCATTTTGTAGAGCATGTAAAACCCAACACTGAAGGTGGTCTCCGTTTTTTTGTATTCCAAACAGTTTTCGAGTTACGCTATCAAAAAGTACATATTGGTGGTGAAAGCAAAATGTGCAGTACAGTATAGTCAGGAGGCTATGTCCAAATTTTATCCAGAATTGTGCAATAGATGATAAAAGCATGAAACAATAGATGATAAAAGCATGAAACTTTCCACGATGAATGACCATTGGGTGTTCGTCTATTTTGGATCGGGGGGTTGACAAACACCCAATGGTCATTCATCGTGGAAAATTTCATGCTTTTATCATCTTTTGCAGAAATCTGGATAAAATTTGGACATAGCCTCCTGACTACTTTTCAACATGAACTAAACTTTGCATATTTTGCTTCCCTTTTTTCTCCAAAACTGGCAGAGATAGGTCCATAGTTACTATTGAACTTGAATAGGAAGTCATATACTGGCAATCTAAATGTGACCTTGAAATTGACCTTTGACCTACTTTTCACCATGAACTAACCTTTGCAAATTTTGCTTCCCTTTTATCTCCAAAACTGGCAGAGATAGGTCTATAGTTACTATTGAACTTGAATAGGAAGTAATATACTGGCAATCTAAATGTGACCTTGAAATTAACCTTTGACCTACTTTTCACCATGAACTGAACTTTGCAAATTTTGCTTCCCTTTTATCTCCCAAACTGGCAGAGATAGGTCCATAGTTACCATTGAACTTGAATGGGAAGTCACATACTGGCAATCTAAGTGTGACCTTGAAATTGACATTTGACCTACTTTTCACCATGAACTAACCTTTGCAAATTTTGCTTCCCTTTTATCTCCAAAACTGGCAGAGATAGGTCCATAGTTACTATTGAACTTTAATAGGAAGTCATATACTGGCAATCCAAATGTGACCTTGAAATTGACCTTTGACCTACTTTTCGCCATGAACTGAACTTTGCAAATTTTGCTGCCCTTTTATCTCCAAAACTGGCAGAGATAGGTCCATAGTTACTATTGAACTTGAATAGGAAGTCATACACTGGCAATCTAAATGTGACCTTGAAATTGACCTTTGACTTACTTTTCACCATGAACTGAATTTTGCAAATTTTGCTTCCCTTTTATCTCCAAAACTGGCAGAGATAGGTCCATAGATACTATTGAACTTGAATAGGAAGTCATATACTGGCAATCTAAATGTGACCTTGAAATTGACCTTTGACCTACTTTTCACCATGAACTGAATTTTGCAAATTTTGCTTCCCTTTTATCTCCAAAACTGGCAGAGATAGGTCCATAGATACTATTGAACTTGAATAGGAAGTCATATACTGGCAATCTAAATGTGACCTTGAAATTGACCTTTGACCTACTTTTCACCATGAACTGAACTTTGCAAATTTTGCTTCCCTTTTATCTCCAAAACTGGCAGAGATAGGTCCATAGTTACTATTGAAGTTGAATAGGAAGCCATACACTGGCAATCTAAGTGTGACCTTGAAATTGACCTTTGACCTACTTTTCACCATGAACTAAACTTTGCATATTTTGCTTCCCTTTTTTCTCCAAAACTGGCAGAGATAGGTCCAAAGTTACTATTGAATTTGAATAGGAAGTCATATACTGGCAATCTTACTGTGACCTTGAAATTGACCTTTGACCTACTATTTATGATGAACTGCACTTTGCATGTTTCCTGGTCTTCGTATCTCCAACATTGGCAAAGAAATGCCCAAAGCTACTATTGAACTTATATAGGAAGTCATACACTGTGACCTTGAAATTGACCTTTGACCTATTTTTTTTACCACAAACTGAACTCTGCATATTTTCTTGCCCTTCATATCTTCAAAACTAGCAGAGATCGGCCCAGTGTTGTCCCTAGGTTTTCTCTTTTGTCAGGATACTGGTATATGCAATACTGATAATGCATTTCAAGGAAAACCAATAGGCCTATTGTCTAGAAAATAACAGGAGTGATCAGTGTAAGGAAAATACAGGTCAATTTGAACATCTCCTTGATTGGACCATTTAAATTGTTGTTTTTTATTTATTTATTTATTTATTTATTTATTTATTTTTTTTTTTTTTTTTTTTGCATATTTTGAGAACTTTTGTTTATTGCATTTTATAGAGCTTGTCAAGCACAAGACTGGTGGTGATGTCCAATTTGTTTTTTTTTTTTTTGGGGGGGGGGTCCAGCTTGTGGTACAATATCCAGAGGCGGCCATTATACTTTTTGTGCCTTGAAGACTGGGCGCTTGATAGCAATTATACTTGATCTTATTAGACACATTTTCAATGTAATTTATTCATTTTTTTACAATATTTATACAATATCCCGAAGTTAAATTATATGTTAAAATTTTGGAAAGAAATTCCTTTATCTTAGCCCTGTTTTTGTTTTCTTTAAAGTTGAGTCATTTTCTGCTAGAATGGTGTTTGATATTATTCTTCTCTTTATTCTACAGCCGCTCCCCCTGATGACAGTGAATCACCTGCCTCTCCTGACAAAACAGCAGGTAAGTAGTGTACATGTACTAGTAAAACAAGATTCTCGTCTATTGCTCAGAATGTTCCAGAGTTGTTCTTAGCTTGTCGATTAAGTATGTGAGTTCCTGCATTCTTATTTTCATCAAACTGTATGAATAATGTTACGTTGAAATTGACTATACCTTACAATTTTAATTGTTATGTACAGACACAGATGTGTCTGTACATATTGCCATCACCTGCGTCTGTCATCGCCAATGGCGATGCCGATGGCGATGCCGGTGCCGTGCACTTTCCTTGTAAACACGATAAGTGGAGGGCAGTTTTACTTTTTGGCTTTATATTTACAGAGCTGATGAATATTCATAAAACGCAGGTCAAGTTCGAAAATCACCATGATCGGGCCATTATTGTAGAAGTTATGCTGTTTTTTCACTTTTCAGCATATTTTTCATATTTCCTCAGATTCAATTCTTAGGCATGTTAACAGTCTCATTATTAAACTAATAAGATACGTAAAAGTGTTTGTTTGACATTTCCTGCATCTTTACAACATTGTCAGTTGATTATGTAAAAATGATGATAAATTTGTTATCGTGTATTGTGTAATGAAGTGTCAAAAATGGAAATAAACACATATCATTGCAGTTTGTCAGATTCCACTATCATCCACTATGTTCAGAGTCTCAGAATGGAGGAAATTGGACATTTAACACTGTTCTATCGATATTTTTCCCATCTCATCAATTTTCTTAGTTGATCATATAAAAATGGCAGTAAACTGTTAATTTTGTTTTATGTTAAAAATTGTTAAAAATGGAGAAAAAAAACATTTCAGAACAGTGCTGTCTTGTTTACATTTTGGCATTTTCAAGTTGTGACTTTGAAGTTCCATGGGCCTGAAGACCTTTGCTAGTTACATTTTCTGAATATCCATGATACTAATATGTTATTATTAAAAATTGATGGTCATTATGCTGTTAAACATTATGTAATATTGCATCAAAATTTGAAAAAAACCTATTTTGGGCACTGCTCCCATGATGACCATTTAAGAAAAACCATGTCACTTACTGTTCTCAAACAGTACAGTAAATATATATAGATGTGTCTGTACATATTGCCATCACCTGCGTCTGTCGTCCCCGTCATTGCCGTCGCCGGCGCCGTGCACTTTCATTGTAAACATGATAAGTGGAAGGCAGTTTTACTTTTTGGCTTTATATTTACAGAGCTGATGAATATTCATAAAACGCAGGTCAAGTTCGAAAATCAGCATGATCGGGTCATTATTGTAGAAGTTATGCTTTATTTTTCACTTTTCAGCATATATGCAACACTGTAAACACATTCCAAGGAAAACCGATAGGCATGTTGTCATGAAACTCACAGGAGTAATCTATCTTACTAAAACGCAGGTCAAATCCGCATGATCAGGCCACTATTTTAGTAGTTATGCTTTTTTATGTACAGACACAGATGTGTCTGTACATAAAGCCATCATCTGCGTCTGTCGTCGCCGTCGCCGTTGGCGTGCACTTTTACCGTAAACACGATAATTGAAAAAATGTTTTCCCTTTTGGCTTGAAACTTACAGAACTGATGAATATTCATAATACGTCACTTAAGTTCGAAAATCAGCATGATCGGGTCATTTTTAGGGAAGTGATGCTTTTTTTTTCACTTTTTTCAGCAGATATGCAACACCGTAAACACAATAATTGAAAAACCGTTTATATATATATAATCAAAGATTAAAAGTTTGAAAAGCAGCTTCATTGAAATTATATTTACCTCAGGCTCTGCCAAAGAGGTTATATTTGTACCACCAGCGTTAGCGCTGGCGGTACACATGGTTTCAGTCCCGTCCGGATCGTTCTGCCGGCTCCGCCGGCTCCGTTGGCTCCGCCGGCTCCGCCGGACGGCTACCGTTACCGCTTCTCCTCCTAGGTGGTAAGGCCCCCCGTACCCATCTCTTGGATTTAGGTCACCTATAATCTCAACTCGTTCCACGTAAAATTTGGGCTTTGTCGGTATTGGGGTCTGGGTGTGGCACTCATTGAAATGCACCCTTGTCCAAAAATGGCAAAATTAAATGCTAATTATCTACCCTACGGAAGGGGTTATGGGAAAATTTTCTACAGACGGCTTTCCAAAAGTCATATGTGTAGATTTCAAATATGCCCTTGGACTTGACCTTTGACCTTTACTTCAAGGTCAAACGAGCCAAAATTTTCAAAAAAATTAAATTTTTTACGAAAAAAATTTTTTTTGCCCTGTCATTCAGACACCACACAGACTTATAATATTATTGGAAAGTGTTACCCTTCTGGTCTTCCTTCATCTCCGTGAATTTGGGGTCAATCAGTGCATTTTCACCGGAGTAGCGGCCATAAGATGGCGAAACTGAAAACTGTCTCTAATTCGGGAACCGTTAATGCTAGAGACCCATTCTTTTTTGCATTTTGTAGAGCACGTAAAGCCCAACACTGAAGGTGGTCTCCGTTTTTTTGTATTCCGTACGGTTTTCAAGTTATGCTGTATCAAAAAGTACATATTGGTGGTGAAAGCAAAATGTGCAGTACGGTAATGGATAATAAATTTTGAACTCTGGAAAAATAAAACATAAGGCTTGGCAAAGCAGACAACTTGTTGTCAAAAATGACATTATTTCATCAAATTTGAACTTCTGGAACTTCAGAGCACCTCCCATTTCAAGAATTTTGACCAAAATGACCTTTTCTTTATTTTAATTAATTTTTGCTGTAGGAAATTTATGGCACATTAAGGTAATTCCAAAATTATAACATTTAGTCCCTTATATCTCCAAAACTGGCAGAGATAGGTCCATAGTTACTATTGAAGTTGAATATGAAGTCATATACTGGCAATCTTACTGTGACCTTGAAATTGACCTTTGACCTACTTTTCACCATGAACTGAACTTTGCAAATTTTGCTTCCCTTTTATCTCCAAAACTGGCAGAGATAGGTCCATAATTACTATTGAAGTTGAATAGGAAGTCATATACTGGCAATATAAATGTGACCTTCAAATTGACCTTTGACCTACTTTTCACCATGAATTGAACTTTGCAAATTTTGCTTCCCTTTTATCTCCAAAACTGGCAGAGATAGGTCCATAGTTACTATTGTATTGAATAGGAAGTCATATACTGGCAATCTTACTGTGACCTTGAAATTGACCTTTGACCTACTTTTCACCATGAATTGAACTTTGCAAATTTTGCTTCCCTTTTATCTCCAAAACTGGCAGAGATAGGTCCATAGTTACTATTGAAGTTGAATAGGAAGTCATATACTGGCAATCTAAATGTGACCTTAATATTGACCTTTGACCTACTTTTCACCATGAACTGAACTTTGTAAATTTTGCTTCCCTTTTATCTCCAAATTTACGCTATATCAAAAAGTACATATTGGTGGTGAAAGCAAAATGTGCAGTACGGTAATGGATAATTAATTTTGAACTCCAGAAAAACAAAACATATGGCTTGGCAAAGCAGGCAACTTGTGGTCAAAAATGACATTGTTTCATCAAATTAGAACATCTGGAACCTCAGAGCACCTCCCATTTCAAGAATTTTGACCAAAATGACCTTTTCTTTATTTTGATTAATTTTTTCTGTAGGAAATTTATGGCACATTATGGTAACTCCAAAATTATAACATTTAGTCCCTTATATCTCCAAAACTGGCAGAGATAGGTCCATAGTTACTATTGAAGTTGAATAGAAAGACATATACTGGCAATCTTACTGTGACCTTGAAATTGACCTTTGACCTACTTTTCACCATGAACTGAACTTTGCAAATTTTGCTTCCCTTTTATCTCCAAAACTGGCAGAGATAGGTCCATAGTTTCTATTGAAGTTGAATAGGAAGTCATATACTGGCAATCTAAATGTGACCTTAAAATTGACCTTTGACCTACTTTTCACCATGAACTGAACTTTGTAAATTTTGCTTCCCTTTTATCTCCAAATTTACGCTGTATCAAAAAGTACATATTGGTGGTGAAAGCAAAATGTGCAGTACGGTAATGGATAATTAATTTTGAACTCCAGAAAAACAAAACATATGGCTTGGCAAAGCAGGCAACTTGTGGTCAAAAATGACATTGTTTCATCAAATTAGAACATCTGGAACCTCAGAGCACCTCCCATTTCAAGAATTTTGACCAAAATGACCTTTTATTTATTTTGATTAATTTTTTCTGTAGGAAATTTATGGCACATTATGGTAACTCCAAAATTATAACATTTAGTCCCTTATATCTCCAAAACTGGCAGAGATAGGTCCATAGTTACTATTGAAGTTGAATAGAAAGTCATATACTGGCAATCTTACTGTGACCTTGAAATTGACCTTTGACCTACTTTTCACCATGAACTGAACTTTGCAAATTTTGCTTCCCTTTTATCTCCAAAACTGGCAGAGATAGGTCCATAGTTTCTATTGAAGTTGAATAGGAAGTCATATACTGGCAATCTTACTGTGACCTTCAAATTGACCTTTGACCTACTTTTCACCTTGAATTGAACTTTGCAAATTTTGCTTCCCTTTTATCTCCAAAACTGGCTGAGATAGGTCCATAGTTACTATTGAAGTTGAATAGGAAGTCTTATCCTGGCAATCTAAATGTGACCTTGAAATTGACCTTTGACCTACTTTTCACCATGAATTGAACTTTGCAAATTTTGCTTCCCTTTTATCTCCAAAACTGGCAGAGATAGGTCTATAGTTACTATTGAAGTTGAATAGGAAGTCATACTGGCAATCTAAATGTGACTTTGAAATTGACCTTTGACCTACTTTTCACCATGAACTGAACTTTGCAAATTTTGCTTCTCTTTTATCTCCAAATTTACGCTGTATCAAAAAGTACATATTGGTGGTGAAAGCAAAATGTGCAGTACGGTAATGGATAATTAATTTTGAACTCCAGAAAAATAAAACATAAGGCTTGGCAAAGCAGGCAACTTGTGGTCAAAAATGACATTATTTCATCAAATTAGAACATCTGGAACTTCAGAGCACCTCCCATTTCAAGAATTTTGACCAAAATGACCTTTTCTTTATTTTAATTAATTTTTTCTGTAGGAAATTTATGGCACATTATGGTAACTGCAAAATTATAACATTTAGTCCCTTATATCTCCAAAACTGGCAGAGATAGGTCCATAGTTACTATTGAAGTTGAATAGAAAGTCATATACTGACCATTTTTAATTATATTTTTTTGTATATTTTGAGAACTCCTGTTGATTGCATTTTATAGAGCTTGTCAAGCACAAGACTGGTGATGGTGTCCCTTTTTGGAGGGGGGGTCAATACGAATGCGCTTACTCCAGCTGGTGGTACAATATCCGGAGGCGGTATCGCCTCTCTGATCCTCTAGTTTCACCCCTGTTTGTCTGTCATCTACATAACTCAAAAAGTTATGGACCGATTTTGCTGAAATTTTCACGAACTGTCAGAATTGGGCCAAAGAGGACAATGATAAGTTTTTAGTGGTGGTCTGGCTCAAAAATCAATCAATAATCAATAATAATCAACAATTGCTGCCTTGGCAGAGGTCTGCACTCTCAGTGGTATTCTAGTTTTGTTATGTTTTCCTTTACAATTTTTTCTCAAACGCTTGCATTTGTGACTTTTAACTTTCATCCGCTCGAGGCTCTGCACATTTTCTGTATTCTTTTAATGAATGTTAAAACATTCAGTGTTTATCACCCCGTTATGTTTTGAGCTTACCTACTTGTATTCATCAGAGAGGATACATTTAAAAAAAAAATTTTTTTTTTTTCGCAAATTGCCGATAAACCTTCAGAAACAGACGAAAGCTTCTAATGTATTTGATAACTGTTTCACAAAGTTAATTGACACTAAACACATTCATATTTTGTCAATAATTACAATACTTTTTAATGCTAAAAAGATTTATTTTAACCGCACTGTTTATTGTACAGTCCCTTTCAAAGGTGAAAGTGGATCTCATACCTCTGGGGAAGAAAACATGAGTAGTATAAGAATGTTGACGATATGTCGCCGTATGAACAACACCTGACAGATGAAATAGATTAGATTGGAAGCATGTCTATTAAGATTAAGGTCTAGTCTCTCTCTCTCTTTCTCAAACCCCCCCCCTTGAAGAAGGCACATCAGCTAAAAACTCAATCGGGCGCTTGATACCAAATATACTTATTACATGCATTTTCAATCTAATTTATTTATTTTTATACAATATTTATACAATATACTGTGGGATTAATACGATGATATATATGAATATGCACGCATTGCAATACATAACATTATGCATTATGCTTAAATCAGTTAGTTTGGACATAGCTTATTGTATTCCTCGCAGTGGCAGAAAGGGACCATCTAGATGATATTGACAAGGAGCTATTGGAAAAAATTGAGAAAATTGCCCGAGGAGAAGATGTGGAGCCAGAGAAACAGGTCACAATTTGGGATTTTGCAGGACAGGATGTCTACTACACCACGCACCAAACGTTCCTCTCAGAGCGGATCATCTACTTGTTGGTATTCCGACTTGACCAGGACCTCGATGATAAAATCCGTGTATACAGGGGAGAGAAGACCCTGAAAGGTATTGTTGAGGTTTATGTATATATCTTTACATGTATAAGCTACTCAGGGCCCTCATGTAAATAATGGCCTGTCAACTGTGTGTAAATTCTTTATTAAAAGACCCACATTTTTAAATCTCTCTATTGTTCTTAATATATAATATATAATATATATATATATATAACATTGAGTTTTTAGTAGTGTTAATTTTAAATGGTTCCGATGAGTGTTTTAGATTTTAATATTGTAGTAATTTTAAGGATTTTAGTTATATTATCCATTGTAAGCCGCCCAATAAGAAACATTATTATTATTATTATTATATTAATTGGTGCTATTTTTTAGCAATGCTGAGGAGAAAACACTGATTAATATTCATCTTTGCAATCACCTCAAGGCTTTATATGTAATTTTCAGAGTTTATTATGTTTTGGTTAAACTCAATCCATATGCACACTATTGGAAAATTGAGGGGAGAAGACAAAAATGCCATGCCATACGTATTGATTATTGGAACTCATAAGGACATGTTATGCCCACAGGTGAAAACGCTTTTCTTATCACAATTATTCAATTACTACCATACTTATTACTACCACCAGCGTGTACGCTGGCGGTACTCATGGTTTTAGTCCCGGCCCGTCTCGTCCGTCTCCGTCGGCTCCGTAAGCTCCGCCGGCTCCGCGTTCTGGCGCCGGATACAAGTCACCGTTACGGCTTCTCCTCCTAGACCGCAAGGACCCCTGTCCCTATCTCTTGGATTTAGGTCACATATAACCTCAACTTGAACCCCCAGGTTTTTTTGTCTCAGTTGGTGCATTGACCTGGGCGTGACGCTCGTTGAAATGCACCCTTGTCAAAATTTTTGAAAATTCAATGCCAATTATCTACCCTACAGAAGGAATTATGGGAAAATTTTCTATAGACGGCTTTCCAAAAGTCATATGTGTAGATTTCAAATTTGCCCTTGGATTTGACCTTTGACCTTTATTTCAATGTCAAACGGGCCAAAATTTTCAAAAAAATGAAATTTTTTACGAAAAAAATATTTTTGCACTGTTATTCAGACACTACACAGACTTAAGCAAGAATTATATTGGAATGTGTTACCCTCTGCAGCCTGGGAGCCACCGGCTGATTTGACGGTTATTTTGGAAAATATTAGATTTGGCCTCGTTTTCAAAACGTGGAGTGGTAGCCCCAAAAATATTTGGCGGGAGACGAAGGCATGGAGACAGGTAAGTTGTACATGTGTTTGTGGAATGAACAGTAGATTTAAATACTAATGAATTTGACGGGACAATACAGTATATGCATAAGTTACATTTTATACACCGAATAAGTCTTTGTGTATCGATTTCACTGAGTATTCTCTAAAGTTACTGGCGATTAGCGAAATGGCTGCACACAAAACGTCATTGTAAACATTGACTTTTGAACTGTGCCAAATGCAGCTTAAGGGTTTTTTTCTTTATCTGTTCCTGTTTTTTCATAGTTTGGCAATATTTTTTGAACATATCAAATTTTTAAGATGTGCGATGGCCTGTAATTTGTAGAATTTCAACATTTCCAACAAGCTGTATATTCACCGTGCCGGGTACCTATCATTTAGTTGATCGAGTGATGGCAGTGGCTTTCTGGTCTCATGCATGGAATGAATGTCACCGTATAAGTGAAATGTTTGAATCTTGGCTTCTCATGCAATATCTTCGTGTTTTAATGTGAAAAGGATGAAGTGGATTGCGAAATAACATTGTCATCCAACCTGCATACACGTATACGTATGTGCATATCGTGGTGTACCAGTACTTGTTTGCAAAGCGGTGGGGAGGGGGGGGGGGATTGGTACCAGTAGTTGTGAAAGATACAGCAGGGGCGTAACTAGACCTTTTAAAATTGTACGCACAGAATTTTAAAATTCCCAGGTATAGCTAAATGTAGATCGACTTACGCAAAAGATGAAGGGCAGTTTAAATTATATGTGCCAAATATAATAGCTTAGTTTTCACCGTTTATAAAATCATTACTTAAAGTTCAAAATATTCCCTCAATATAATTAAGTTCCAGTAAATTATTTCACCCAGAACCAACGCTTTTTCCGGGATTGGGGTACAGGCCATACATAATTGCCATCTGTATCTTACTTCAAAATGTCAGGGCCTCAAAGTTTTCCAAAAGCCGTGAGCGGGGGTGGGGGTGGGGTAAAAATTAATGGAATCTTTTTTTAATAATAAATTTCATTGGGAAAGAGGGTTAAAAATAATTGATACCGATCTCCCGTCACGCTCTTCCACGAAAGAACGCCCTTGTATGAATATAAAAATTGCCTTCTCGTCTCGCTCGGATCGCGAACGATCTCTGGCTGACGATCTTCTGCGAACGAAGTCCATTGAACGAATGTGAAAATTGCTTTCTCTTTTCGCTCAGATCATGCTCGATCTCCTGCTGAAGATACGAAAATTGGCTTCTCATCTCGCTGCGGTCGGTAACTATCTCTTGTTCCCGATCCTCGGTTAACGAAGTCTCTTGAACAAATATGAAAATTGCCTTCTCGTCTCTTTCGGATTGCGAACAATCTCTCGCCGAAGATATAAAAATTGCCTTTGTTATGTATTAGCTTTGTCAGGTGCCATACGTATAAAGATCCGAAAGGTGTCCCCTTTCATAATTTGGCGGCAAGTTAGGTCATATTTCATTTAGGGCCTACACGTGTTTTGTACCGTATGTAGATCATTCTTGTCACTTCTGCATTATATATTTTAAAGTCAATGGAAACATTTTATTGTGTTTTGTAAGCTTTAGGAAGTAGTTACGTCGTGACTGAAAAACAGCGTGCACTACAAAGTAGTATAATATTCATACGTCAAATTACTGCAATGGATTTTCATACGACGTCCACAGCTACCCCGACAAGTCAAGACTTTTTTAATCGTAAGCCATCCAGCCTTCAAAATTTGAAAACATAGGCCGTCCAGTGATGACAGCGGCCGTTCAATTGGCAGCTGGAGGGCTCGCTGAAAAAAGCCTTGCTTAGAATGGTATATTTATTGAACTAGGGGCTTACTGACACAAACTTTGAAAACATATGCAAATTATGCCCGCTTGTATCAAGCTAAATTCTAAATAATGGTGAGGCACCTTTGTTCGATGTGGTTTGTTGCGGTTATCCCGAGTTGTCAGAAAATAATCTTAAGAACAGTTGATCGTTGTAGGATTCTTGCACCTTCTTGCTATCCATGGCAGGGCCGTAGCCTCCGGGGGGGCAGGGGGGGCAGCTGCCCCCCCCCCCTGGAAATTGGGGTGCAAAAAAAAGAAAATGATCGCAAAGGTAAAAAAAAAATAATTGCAAAGTTGGTATTAATTCTGTGAGAAAAGGCACTCATGGCCACTAGACAATCATTCAACAATCTGTTTACAAAGGTGTACTGTTTTTAGCCAACTCAGTTTATGCCAAAAAGCTCACCCTCCGTGTTGTGTTGAAAAAATGTACTTATGGCAAAATGAACCCACAATTTCTGACTTCTGATTGACCAATAAATAACATTTAAAATGCACCAGAATGCAGTATTATACATTAAGTTTTTGAAAATTTTCCACACCGTGGGAGGGAGGCACCCCCTCCCCCCTCGGGGGCTTCTCCCCCTCGTGTCCGCTTACTGCCCCCCCCCCTGGCATTTTGCTCAGGCTACGGCCCTGCATGGTCAGCTTAATGATGAATCTTCTAAAAGTTGAACTTATACATGGTATCGTCCAAAATCAAACAATTATATTACAGGATAAAGCTCTGTTTGTTTGTGAAAATTGCCCATATCACCCTGTTAGTTTAGGGGGTTAAGCTGGGTCAAGTCCGTGTCAAAATTCTTTAGAGCTTTGCAGGAAATATTTTTTTGTTTCTCTGGCTCCTTATAAAGCCCGTTGTCCAGATTTTATCTAGTGTCCCCAGGTTTGCTGGAACTGCTCTTTGAAAATAACACAGGTAGATTTTTATCTGAGATAAATCTCGCCAGCGAGTGTGCATTCGACACACTTAAGACAAAGGCTACCTGAGAGTTGAAGGGCATTCAAACCTTCAATTAAGAGGCAAAGGAAGTTCCAGCTAGATGGACGATTAAGATAGGACTTCTGGAGGTAGCTAGTATTGTTTATTTACCTCAGTTCTGTGAAAGCAAACGAGACGGGGGGCGTCAGAACAATGGTGCATATACGATTCATACAGAAGATTTGTACATTCAGGTGACTCTAACTTGCAATCGAAGAGGATTTTCGATTATTTTTCGTGAAAAATACACTAAATTTATAGAGAATAATATCATGATTGGCTAAAAAAATTGTACGCACAGTGCATCCGTGCGTATGCCTAGTTACGCCCATGTACAGTATTGTAAACTAACCATAGGCATGTTTTGAAATATATGAATCGTAAATTATGTCTTTTTTGCTGGGGGCGGGGGGGGGGGGGGGTTAAATGTATCAATTGTGTTAATTCTTTTAGAAAAAAAACATGTAAACACAAAATAAGTTTTATTGCATTGGTTGGGGGTTTTGAGGAGAAGAATGTCATAAAAATGCAAGTTTAAAAAAGGTGAATAATATATGTATGTGTGTATGTACATAAAATGAAACAGGCTCTTCAATGATGAGGGCATATGATAGTGACGTGGTGCTCTGACTTGCATGTGTTTTCTAATTTTTTCATGCCTTGATTCAAATTGGGTTTTTGAATTATGATGGGTGTGCAACTTTGCCCAAAGTTCAGTTTCAAATGTTTTTTTAATAATCACTGTTATGAATTAAGTATAAATAGTGCAGTTTAAGGTAAAAATTGTAAATATAGTGCTGTTTAAGATTGATTGTTACAGTTTACCTATTACAAAGATTGCAATAAATTATGATAAATTTCAGTGTGTATGTGTGTGAGCAATTGATAAATGTAGTTAGATTTTTTTAATGATATTCTTTTAAAAACTCTATTATTTATTCTAGGCTTGAATAGCATGAATGGGACCAGGATTATTCTTTTTGTCGTGCAATTATCATAACAAAAGCGCCCATCATTTCCAAATGCTGTGTGGCAATGAACACCACAACCTCTGGGATACTTCTAAGGGATGAAAAATATGTGCTCTTGCTAATATAAATAATTATTGGTTATCAGTACATAGAAATGCAGTTTGTGAAATCATTTTAGGTTTTAACCACATGAAGTTAGTTAAAAGTGTATGTGCAAATAAGTTAACAATACATTGTTTTATTTTTACTGTGCAGGTTTTTTTATATATGTGTAGCTTATAGATAATATCTACTTATCAGAATACAAGTAAAACAAGTTTATTCAAATGCAAATATGGATTGATACCTGGTATCACTGAAAGAAAATTAACATGACATCTTTGGGAAAATTTATGAAATTATATTATTTGTAAAAATTCTGGTCCACTGTGTAAAGGGGAATTGTGTGTTAGATGGTTAAATATATATAAATGTGTACCAATCAAGTAAAGTAGCATTGAATTATCACCTACTGGGTAATTAATGTACAATGTAATGTAAAATAACTATTTTGCAATGTACATGTCTCACTGGTAAAATATTTCAGGCTAGTTGAATTTTATGTAAAATTAAAATAAAATATATAGCAATGTGATTAAATGTAAATTGTCTTTCATTTGTTATTTTTCATATTTAATGAAAGGAATACCCTCATCAGTTGGCCTCATGTAATAAAAAGGTTTATCTACAATGAAAAAAATGTTAAAATTCATTTGTATTAGCACCGTGGTAAGTGCCAAGAAAAAAATTATTTCATTGTCCCCAATACCCAGTTGCTCTATATAAGTAATACTGTGTGAAGGAAAAACTAAAACGAGACTGAAGCCCATGAGAAAGCACTAAGTCAAAGCGAGGCTTATATGCGGATATCGTAAGTGAGAGTTTTCAGGCTGACATGGCCGTGAATTGATTTGTGCCATTCACAGCTTAAGGCAAAGTTCTTTACATGCTTACATTGACAGAAAGCTGAATAAATTTTCCACAACTTGTAGTAATTTCAAGTTGTGCGGAGGCCTCTATAGGTACAAAAATCAAAATCAAAAACCAACTTCCGTAATAGCTTTAATAAAATTTCGATTTCAAACTCATTTTTCAACATTAAATATGCTGTAGATCAACTTTTGGGTCATCTCACATTATTCGAAATTTATTTCTCAATATGACAATGTACATATTGTAACCCCAAGTACGTTAATAGCAGAGATAATACACCGTTTATGACACCCTATAAATCTCAAAAAATATTGCCCAATTCAAATTCTCAAACTTCCGGTTTGTTTAATAGCCACCTAGCGGCAGACCAGTGGCTCCCGGGCTGTGGGTCATCTTTCATCTCCGTGAATTTGGGGTCAATTGGTGCATTTTCATAGGAGTAGCGGCCATAAGATACCGAAACTGAAAACTGTCTCTAATTCGGGAACCGTTAATGTTAGCGACCCCTTCTTTTTTGCATTTTGTAGAGCATGTAAAGCCCAATACTGTAAGTGGTCTCCATTTTTTTGTATTGCATACGGTTTTTGTGTTATGCTGTATTAAAAAGTACTTTGTGGTGGCACATTATTGTAACTCAGAATTGTAACATTTAGTCCCTTATATCTCCAAAACTGGCGGAGATAGGTCAATGGTTATTATTTAAGTTGAATAGGAAGTCATTTACTTGCAATCTAGATGTGACCTTGACATTGACCTTTGACCTACTTTTCACAATGAACTGAACTTTGCAAATTTTTGTTCCCTTTTATCTCCAAAACTGGCAGAGATAGGTCAATAGTTACTATTAAAGTTGAATAGGAAGTCATATACTGGCAATCAAAGTGTGACCTTGAAATTGACCTTTGACCTACTTTTCATCATGAATTGAACTTTGCAGATTTCTTTCCCTTTTATCTCCAAAACTGGCAGAGATAGGTCCATAGTTACTATTAAACTTAAATAGGAAGTCATATACTGGCAATTTACTGTGACCTTTAAATTGACCTTTGACCTTCCTTTTACTATGAACTGAACTATGCAAACTTTCGTTCATCTATCTCCAAAACTGACAGAGATAGGTCCATAGTTACTATTGAACTTGAATAGTAAGTAATACACTAGCAATCTGTGACCTTGAAATTGACCTTTGACCCACTTTTTTATGATGAACTGCTTTTTGCTTGTTTTCTGGCCTTCAAATCTGCAAAATTGGCAAAGAAATGCCCATGGTTGCTATTGAACTTGAATAGAAGTTCATATACTATGATGTTGAAATTGACCCTTGACCTACTTTTTCACCATGAACTGAGCTTTGCATATTTTTTGCATCTGATATCTTTAAAACTAGCAGAGATGTGCCTATTGTTTCCCCTAGGTTTTCTCTTTTGTCAGCATATATGCACCATTGACAACACATTTCAAGGAAAACCAATAAGCCTTTTGTCTAGAGAATACAGTAGTGATCAAGGGTAGTAAAATGCAAGTCAATTTGAAAATCTGCTTGATTGTACCATTTTAAATTATATTTTTTTGCATATTTTGAGAACTCTTGTTGATTGCATCTTACAGAGCTTGTCAAACACAAGACTGGTGATGGTGTCCCTTTTAGTAGGGGGGGGGGGGGTCCATACGAATGCCCTTACTCCAGCTGGTGGTACAATATCCGGAGGCGGTATCGCCTCTCTGATCCTCTAGTTCTAATTTGTATCCCTTCAACCATATCACATTGCAATTCCTGATGAGTGACTTAATTATTTAGAAACTTTTCACTATGTGACTATTTGTGGATGGCATGATTAAATGTTGGGGGAAAAGGGTGTTCCTTGCCCCCTGTACTCCATCCTAATTTTATAGGTTCATTGCAACATACCCCATTTCTCAACTTGAACAAAGTGGACTTTATCATATACACACATACACATACACACACACACACCCCGGTAAATGATTTCTTTCGCACTGACAATTTAACATTATTATATGGTAATGAACAACAACTTCAAAATTTTCTAAACTAGTTTTTATTCATAGGGCGACGTTGAAAAGATTTTTGATAAACTCAAGAAGTGTCTCGACGACAAGCAGGTACTCAAGGACCACGTCTACCAATATTTTGCCGTAAGCAACTTGGCCGAAGATGATGGGGAGTTCGCTGAAATAAAAAGAGCGATCGAAGATTTGTGCGGTTATAGCAGCAACAGTATTGCTACCGTTCAACATCTTTCAGTGAGTTGGATAAAATTGGAAATGAATTTGGCAGAGAAGAGTGAAGAAAACCCCATCATAACTATTGAAAAACTGAGGGAAATGGCGCAAAGGGTAGGACTCCCAGATGAAGAATTACAAGAAAAATTCATTCCTTACCATCACCGTCAAGGCGACATCCTACACTTCAAAGTTGATGGACTGGAAAATGTCGTCATAATAGATCCACTTTGGTTAGCAGTTGTGTTTTCTGCCATCATGACCACGGCCAGCAGTCAACCCGGAGGCAGTCACTTCGATCTCCTAAAAGACGATCTGAAAAGAGGGGTGCTAAAGGAGGAGGTGTTTGATGAATATCTAAAACAAATCAAAATGGCCGAAAAAAAGACCGAAATCATTCAACTTATGCTGCATTTCGACTTGATGTTAGAAATATCCCAATCAGTTGAAAACCCTCTGCCCGGGTCTGGAAAAAGAAGATTCGTCGTGCCTAGTATGCTGGTATCCAATAACAGTGCAAATAACGCCTTGTCTGAGACGGATCCACAGAAATATTTGCTTATTGCATTCCCTCACATTCTGTTTCCTACCGGGTTGTTTCATCGTCTGATCGTCCGTCTTCTTAGGAAGTATAGAGCTCAGGACTATGAACATAACATTCCAGTTGTTGGGTTTGACCACGCCTCCTTCCGTATGGTTGACAAACAGTCGGTGCTCCATCTTGCCATTGAAGAAAAGGCCATGAGAATGATGATAACAAACGCTACTGGACACAAAACAAAACCTCACATATACTTAAACGCACGGAAAACCGTCGAGGAAGAGCTGTCAACTCTTAGGGAGACGTACTGTCCCAGGATGCTGTTTGAATTCCGCATTAGGGTAAATAACAAGGGAAAAGATATTGCAATAAAAGCAGAGGACGTCCAGGAAAACGAGATCTGTAGATCTGTAGAGGGCTCTGAAAATGCAATTGATATGACACCGTATCGCAATTGGTTTTCAGGTAAGCATTAAAATTTTACGTAGTTTTGCTGTGAACAGACATTAAGTTGCTATATAATTAGGGGTGATATAGTCATTGATATCGGCGATTCCTCAAACTGATGTAAATGCAACTAATAATCTTGGAAGATGTACTAAGATGTAGGTGTAGGGAATTTATATTTCAAATGTTTGCCAATAAACCAAGCTATATGTAATGCCATTCACGCAAAAAATGCAGAAGTCAATTCAACAATCTATCGGCACTATTTAACAGCCAAAACCTACTTTAAAGGGATAATAACTCTTCGTATGAAATCTGTATTTCACAATAAAAACATTGTGAGTGACTCATAAAAATATAATATATTCTGTTTTCCCACAAAAACGGCTGTTATAGCTATTATTCTGATATCTGAGCTTGTCTTTAGACCACGTGACCTCCATTGATGGCTATACTCTGTTAAAATCTCTTAAGAGATTTTAACAAAAAACCAAACTTTTTAGAAAAAAACCAGGGACTAACTTTGAATGTAAAAATGGATTCATTAACCATTGGTAAGTATGGGAAAATTGTTGTTTACTCCAGGAAAATTCATTTTTTGGCCGAAACGAAGAGTTATTATCACTTTAACTATCTAAACTTAATTCTACTAAATTAGTTTTTGTCATTTTAATCATTCGTCAAAATCTAACAATCAATAAATGATTCAAAAGTCAGTTACTGCAACTCAACAATTAGTCACCGCAACTCAACAATGTATTTTTGCGTGAATGGCATGAATGCATGGAACGCCATTCACGCAAAAAATGCAGAAGTCAATTCAACAATCTACTGGCACTATTTAACAGCCAAAACCTACTTAAACTATCTAAACTTAATTCTACTAAATTAGTTGTGGTCATTTTAATCGTTCGTCAAAATCTAACATTCAATAAACGATTCAAAAGTCAGTTACCGCAACTCAACAATGCATTTTTTGCGTGAATGGCGCGATGCATGGTGCGCCATTCACGCAAAAAATGCAGACGTCAACTCAACAATCAGTTACAGCAACTCAACAATCAGTTGTCGCAAATGGTCATTCGCGGACTTAACACCAGATGGCGCGCGCGCACCGTCAGCGATCTGAAACGTCCTTGACCTTTTTGCATGTTTTCAATTCCGCATATTATGCGAGTACATGTGGTTCATCATGTTCGTATTGTCATGATATAGTTAAGTATATATAGTAGGATTGCGTTCAATCACAACATACTGAAATTAGATATGGCAATGAACCACATGTACAGCCCGGGAGCCACCGGCTCATATGACGGTTATTTCAGAGAATATTAGATTTGGCCTCGTTTTCAAAACTTGATGCGGCGGCTTTACCCAATTTGGCGGGAGGAGCAGGCATAGAGACAGATAAGATGAACAGACGTTTATATGCTGATATGTTGATAATTTTACTAATGCACTTGACAGAACGATAAAGTATATTCTCAAGCTATATTTTTTATAACAAAGTAGTGTTCAAGTATCGGTTTCACTGAATCTTTTATCAAGTTACTAGCGTGTTCCAAAATGGCGGCACACAAAACCGAAATGTAAACACGTTCTTTTGAATTGTGCCAAATGCAGATGAAGGTGATTTTCCTTTGTCTGTTCAGTTTTTTTTTATAGTGTGACATTTGTTTTTGAATATGTTAAAATTTTAGGAAGGAACCTAACCTTCCTAAAATTTTAACATATTCAAAAACAAATGTCACACTATAAAAAACACATTTTTACTCCTTTGTCAGGAGACAAATGTATGATATCAATATGAGTGAATTTTTATGTACAGACACAGATGTGTCTGTACATATTGCCATCACCTGCGTCTGTCGTCGCCGTCGCCGATGCCGATGCCGATGCCGGATGCCGATGCCGATGCCGTCGCCGTGCACTTTCCTTGTAAACACGATAAGTGGAGGGCAGTTTTACTTTTTGTCTTAATATTTACAGAGCTGATGAATATTCATAAAACGCAGGTCAAGTTCGAAAATCAGCATGATCGGGCCATTATTGTAGAAGTTATGCTGTTTTTTCACTTTTCAGCATATATGCAACCCTGTAAACACATTTTAAGGAAAACCATTAGACCTTTTGTCATGAAACTCACAGAAGTAATCAATCTTATTTAAATGCAGGTCAAGTTCGAAAATCGGCATGATCGGGCCACTATTTTAGTAGTTATGCTGTTTTTTCATTTTTCAGCATATATGCAACACTGTAAACACAATATAAGAAAAACAGATAAGTCAATTGTCATTAAACTCACAGGAATGGTCAATCTTACTAAAACGCAGGCTGAGTTCGAAAATCAGCATAATTGGGGCATTATTTTAGAAGTTATGTTGTTTTTTCACATTTCCTCAGATTTAATTCTTAGGCATGTTAACAGTCTCATTATTGAACTAATAAGATACGTAAAAGTGTTTGTTTGATATTTCCTGCATCTTTACAACATTGTTAGTTGATCATGTAAAAATGATGGTAAACTTAATATAGTGTATTGTGTAATAAAGTCTCAAAAATGGAAATAAATTCATATCATTGCAGTTTGTCAGATTCAATCATCCACTATGTTCAGAATCTCAGAATGGAGGAAATTGGACATTTAACATTATTCTATTGATACTTTTCCCATCTCATCAATTTTCTTAGTTGATCATATAAAAATGGCAGTAAACTGTTTATTTTGTTTTATGTTTAAAAAATGTTAAAAATGGAAATAAACCCATGTCAGAGCAGTGCTGTCTTGTTTCACATTTCCTCAGATTCAATTCTTAGGCATGTTAACAGTCTCATTATTTAACTAATAAGACATGTTAATGTGTTTGGTTGACATTTCCTGCATCTTTACAACATTATTAGTTGATTATGTAAAACTGATGGTAAACTTGTTATCGTGTATTGTGTAATAAAGATTCAAAAATGGAAAAAAACTCATATCATTGCAGTTTGTCAGATTCAATCATTCACTATGTTCAGAATCTCAGAATGGAGGAAATTGGACATTTAACACTGTTGTATTTATATTTTTCCCATCTCATCAATTTTCTTAGTTGATCATATAAAAATGGCAGTAACCTGTTAATTTTGTTTTATGTTAAAAAAAATTGTTTAAAATGGGAAAAAAAACCATTTCAGAACAGTGCTCTCTTGTGTACATTTGGCATTTTCAAGTTGTGACTTTGAAGTTCCATGGGCCTGAAGATCTTTGCTAGTCACATTTTCTGAATATCCATGATACTAATATTTTATTATTAAAATTGATGGTCATTATGCTGTTAAACATTATGTAATATTGCATCAAAATTAAAAAGAAAAACTATTTTGGGCACTGCTCCCATGATGACCATTTAAGAAAAACAATGTCACTTACTGTTCTCAAACAGTACAGTAAATATGTACAAATTTTTGTGTACATATTGTCATCACCTGCATCTGCCGTCGTGGCCGTCACTGTCACTGTTGCCGTCGCCGTGCACTTTCATTGTAAACATGATAAGTGGAAGGCAGTTTTACTTTTTGGCTGTATATTTACAGAGCTGATGAATATTCATAAAATGCAGGTCAAGTTTGAAAATCAGCATGATAGGGCCATTTTTGTAGAAGTTATGCTGTTTTTTCACTTTTCAGCATATATGCAACACTGTAAACCCATTTCAAGAAAACTGATAAGCCTGTTGTCATGAAACTCACAGGAGTAATCAATCTTATTATAACGCAGGTCAAGTTCGAAAAACGGCATGATCGGGCCACTATTTTAGTAGTTATGCTTTTTTTTTTTCACTTTTCAGCATATATGCAACACTGTAAACACAATATAAGAAAAACAGATAAACCAATTGTCATTAAACTCACAGGAGTGGTCATTCCTGCAAAAATGCAGGTTGAGTTAAAAAATCAGCATAATCGGACCATTAAAGAAATGCTGTTTTTTCACATTTCCTCAGATTTAATTCTTAGGCATGTTAACAGTTTCATTATTTAATTAATAAGATACATAAAAGTATTTGTTTAGCATTTCCTGCATCTTTACAACATTATTAGTTGATTATGTAAAAATGATGGGAAACTTGTTATCGTGTATTGTGTAATAAACTTTCAAAAATGGAAATAAACTCATATCATTGCAGTTTGTCAGATTCAATCATTAAAATTTGATGTTGAATTTGCAGTTTAACATAATGTACTTTTGCATCAGAATTGACAGTAGCCTATTTTGTGCATAGTTAATTCCTGTTTTTTGTCTGTACATTTGACAGCTTTGCTGCCTTGTTTTTTTTCTCAAAAACAAGTTTTATATCTTACATTACATATTACAACCTTCATTTGTTGACCATTTTCAATAGATAAACACTTTGCATAATACAATGCCAGTATTACATTGTAAGTGTGTTTTCAAATTGCACATTTTTGCACGGCTTTACCCAATTTGGCGGGAGGAGCAGGCATAGAGACAGGTAAGATGAACAGACGTATGCTGATATGTTGATAATTTTACTAATGCACTTGACAGAACGATAAAGTATATTCTCAAGCTATATTTTTTATAACAAAGTAGTGTTCAAGTATCGGTTTCACTGAATCTTTTATCAAGTTACTGGCGTGTTCCAAAATGGCGGCACACAAAACCGAAATGTAAACACGTTTTTTTGAATTGTGCCAAATGCAGATGAAGGTGATTTTCCTTTGTCTGTTCAGTTTTTTTTATAGTGTGACATTTGTTTTTGAATATGTTAAAATTTTAGGAAGGAACCTAACCTTCCTAAAATTTTAACATATTCAAAAACAAATGTCACACTATAAAAAACACATTTTTACTCCTTTGTCAGGAGACAAATGTATGATATCAATATGAGTGAATTTTTTTTTCTCAAAAACAAGTTTTATATCTTACATTACATATTACAACCTTCATTTGTTGACCATTTTCAATAGATAAACACTTTGCATAATACAATGCAAGTATTACATTGTAAGTGTGTTTTCAAATTGCACATTTTTGTTATAAGGAAAAGTTTATTTTTGTTAAAAATCTCCCCTGCACAAACCTGCAAAAACATGGGTTATAAGTTTGTAAAGGAAAATTGTTTCATGAAAAAAGAACATTTGTAAAATTCTTTTGTTTTAATTTATAAATATTGTGGATTTTATGAAACAAAATGTACCAGTAGTTGTGTACACTCTAGTTTGTAGACTAAGATGTATTTCCTAAACTCTTCAGGGCTTCATCTAAATGGGATCTTAATTGATTTAAAGAAACGCATGTTTGCCACAGTTCAGCTTCTGATGATGAGCTTCATTTATCTATACTGATACACTTTAAGAGTAAAAAGTGCCATTTTAGATAATTCAGTTGTTACCAGCTTCCCTAATAAATTACCAAGATTGTGATTTATTATTTATATTGATTTTAGTGTGTATTGTTGTTTTGGTTGTGTGTGTGTGTGTGTGTGTGCGTGTGTGTGTGTGTGTGTGTGTGTAAAAAATATATGCAGTTACAAAAGTTTTCCTGTAAATTACTTTTTAAACCTTTTTAATATTTAATCTAATATTTTTCTAGGCTTGAAGAACATGAATGGGACCAGGACAAATGCGTTTTCCAATTCCTTGGCCTGCAGTTTTTATGACAGAATCACCTATCATTTCCAAATACTGTGTGGCAGTGAGCACCATCACAACCTCTGACATTCTTTTAAGGACTGATAAATATTTTGTGCTGCGCTAGCTGTTGCTTATAATAATATTTTTTGATCATCAGTATTACTACATTTGTCATATATTTTACAGTATATTTGAACCATGCACCATAGGTAACATATGCGAAGTTTAGCTTTTGCATAAATGACATGCCTTGTAGACAGAAACTTCTACTTATAAAAATAAATTCAAAGTATGGATTGGTACAGGACTAACTGGGCATCAGTGAAAACAACTGCTGACCCAAGGTAAATTTATAAAATAATATTATTATTAATATTGATCCTGTTTTTAAAAGGAGTGGTGTGTTCATTGGTTAACTGTATGTACTGATTAAGTAGTGTAAAATAATCGCCATATTGAAGTGTTGCTAAAATAAAAAATAATTTTTTTTGCCACAAATATACAATGTGTATTACATGTATGAAAATAAAATAAAGAAAATTGAATTGATGTTTCTTTTTTTCTTTTTTTTTCATAAAAAGGGACTCTTATCAGTTGGACTAAATAAATAAATGCTTATTTACAAAGAAAAAATATGAAATGTTTATTTTCCTCTATTTATCCTGTGCAAGCTTCATTTCACTATATAGACAATAATGAGCGGTGGAAAAAAACGAGGTCAGAATACCTACAGGATGTAATGAGTCAAAACGAGGCTGGTATACGGTTGTTGCAAGGAAGACATTTTTTGCATACACGGGTGTGAATTGATTTGTGCCATTCCTGGATGAAGGTAAAGTTCCGTACATGCTTACATTTACAGAAAGCTGAATAAATTTGCCACAACTTACTGGTAATTTAAAATTGGAACCTGTTCTCTAAGAATGCAAGCATTTGAGTCAAAGTTGAACTTCCGCTGTAGCTTTAGTAAAATATTTGGTTTCAAACTCGCTTTTCTACACAAAAAAGGGTTTAAATCAACTCGAGGAGCTTCTGACATGATTTGCAATTTACTTTTTAAAATGACAGTGTACATAACAAAACTTTTATACCCTTAATA
Organism: Lingula anatina; assembly: GCF_051362555.1. NCBI lineage: Eukaryota > Metazoa > Brachiopoda > Lingulata > Lingulida > Lingulidae > Lingula > Lingula anatina. The sequence continues at coordinate 19,246,059 of NC_141775.1, forward strand.
GCCGAGATATTCCACCGTTTCTGACACCCTATAAATCTCAAAAAATTTCACCCAATTCAAATTCTTCAACTTCCAGTTTGGTTAAAAGCCACCTAGCGGCAGACCGGTGGCTCCCAGGCTGTGTAGTTCCTACTCGAATAATATGCGGAATAGCACAGGTCTCAAACTACTGCGCATGCGCGAAAAGTACGCTGTTTGAAATAAACAAATGCATTTATTTTCTCTTCACAAATAGGGTAATTTCTTTCGCATTTATAGTGTTATATGTGGCACCAAGGGGATTTTCCACCCCTCCCCCACTCTTGATTAATAAAATTATCCATCGGGAGGAATGAAAATTATATTGCAAAATACATTATAAAGCGTAGGAAGGTTAATTGCAGATAATACTGTGAGGATATTCTAGGGGGTCATGCCGATACTCCCCCGCACCGTAACTCCCCCGTACTAATACTCCCCCGCACCGATACTTCCCCTTAGTAAATTTTTGCATTATGCACATCGATACGACCTCACACCGATTGATCCCCGCATCGATAAATCCCCTCTAAAATTGCCGTTATACGCACACCGTTACTCCCCCGCAACGATACTCCCCGCATTATTACTCCCCCTATGCAATTTCCACGAAACTGAGGGTCTGGGTAATGGAGAGTCATCCCTTCATTTAATTATAGGCCTACAGGTTAGGGTCAATCGACGTAAGTGGGTCAAAATCTAGGGCGGGGCTGAATTACCTATGCAAATTGATGGGAACCGGACTGTCTATCATGGGAGAGTATGTCACCTTGCATCAATTTTTTTCACATATAGATTTGAAAAATTGGTCAACGCCTTGGAAGCACGGCCTGCATTGTATAAGAAATACTTTTTTCAAATGGAAAAACGCTTTGGATATTGGTGAGATGAGTAAAAAAAAAATGGCCACAGGGAGATCCTTGGTGATGTTGTTTTTATGCTATTGCGCAGTGCATACAATAATTGCTTACAATTGAACATCGAAGCCGTACAAAAGAAGCCGCAAAATTCCTAAAAAATCTTGGGCGACAACACATTAGTCTCATTCACAACCGGCCGCATGGACTCAACGACCCGTTTGAGTCCAAATTTTGCGGAGAATCTCACGTGCCACGCAAGTCCTGTATGCGAAATTATGAGTTCGCATGCACGTATGTAAGCACGTACGGAGGATACTAAACATTTCCAATAGATGCTACAAATAATCTTTGTTACGCTTTATTCTACAAATAATCTCAAGTTACGCTTGCGGCCTCGCTGTTTAAATAACCTTTAAACAGCGGGGCCGCAAGCGTAACTTGCTCCCTCCGCAAGGAGTTTGCGAGGAGTTTGCAAGTGAGACTTGCGTGGTCCAAGACGCACGTCGTAAGCAATGAGAGAGAAAGTGCCCTTTGCGTGTTGAGTACGGCGCACGCCCTCACATCTATGATGAAGTAAGTCGAAAACACGGCGGGACTGCGAGAATAATAGGTGTGCTCACGACGCATGCTCGTTGTCCAACAATTTTCAGAAATTTTGAATTTTGCTCAATTCAGATTCTAATGTGCCTCCAAAAGACAAGGGAAAGAAGTTTAAGAGCAGAAAAGAAGGTTGGAGGAAGATAACAGAAAACGAAGCGCTTTAGCACTGCTTTTTTATTATTTAATAATTTAACAAAATCATCGTTGCCTGAAGAAAAGACATAGCTGCGTCATCTTAGATTAAAACTAACGTTGCCTTAACTAAATAAATAAAAGGGCGTATAATATAAATACGGTAACTACAGTAGGAGAACAATATTTATTTTGCACAAACATTTCTCAAATTTACAAGGCATAGCTATAGGCCCAGGGCTCGACAGTAACGCTGGCCCGCTGGCCCGGGGCCACTGAAAACCGGTTACGGGCCAGTAAATCACATGTGTTACTGGCCCGAAGGGCAAGTGGGGTTTAATACGCCGAATAAACGTAATATTTGACGATACCTCGCTTCTCGGTAAAATCCCAAGTCCTAAAGTGCTAGCGATCGGACCTGCTTTTGCGTAAATAGCTGTGCCCCCCTTTCAATTGGCGCAAATCTGTTATTTGCAAAAACTATTTTGAGAGGGGGGGACAGTGAGGAACAGAAGAGCAGCTGACGTGTTTTGCATAATTTAATGCATGTGACTTGTTATAGCCAATCAGCTATTCGATTTTTGACCTCGCTGAGTACAATGCTAAAAGTTTGTGTGTCACTAACCACGCGCGCACTACGAGATCACGCAAGCTGGAAGCCATTATTGTCAAACATGAGACAAGCTAAATTGACTAATTTTTGGCCTAAAGTTTCAACGGACCCGAACTTGGAGCCCGTGCCGGAAAGTAGTGGGGTTACTTCAACCGAATTATCCACAGGCTTCAGTTATGAACAAAAACGCAAACGTGAATTCCAAACGCAATGGATAAAAGAATTCCCCGGAATTAATTGGACTGAAGAAAAAGGAATGACATGCACCACGTGCGTGGAGCATAGCAGTTGCAGAGCGAGCGTGTTTGTAACCGGGTGTACAAACTTCCGGAAGCATTCAATAAGATGTCACTTTGAGTCTTCTCAACACCTAGATGCAGAGAGGGTGAAGGCATGTGCACAGAGGGGCCATATAGGACCCTTAGACAGGATCGTGAGAAAAATCGGAGAAAAAAACAAACAGTTACTCACATATCTTTTCAACACTGCGTATTGTGTTATTCACGAGGAAATGGCTTTTACCACATACCCAGTTTTATTAAAGCTTCAAATAAAGAATGGATCGGACCTACGCCGTTGCCAAAGCTATGCCAGTGACAAGGCCTGCGCCAGGTTAGCGTACCTTTATGTATTAAATTATAAATACACAAAGAATCCGGTTCAAACTGCCTGTTGTTAATGATATTTTCAGTGAGGTAACTGACAACATTTTTGACAAGATTTAACCTTTCGTGGGTAACAAATGCAGTTACAATTCAATGTCATTGTCAATTTTTGTAATCTCTACTGTTTTGACGTTACTCATTAGGCTTTATTTATTTATTTATTTATTTATTTATTGTAGTGGATACATTAGTAAATTTAGTTACAGTTTTAGTAACAACTTTGTTCTTTATATCCAATAAGGTTTACCAAGTACATTGTGCAAGGGCTAAGAGAGCCATTCATTGAGGACATACGTGATACCGATGTGCTTCGCATAACTTTTGATGGGGCAACTGATTGCAGCGTTTCGGAAACTGAAATCGTGTATTGCAAGTATATGCAGCAACAAGCATAATGTGTATTATCTGAAAATATCACTTACATGAAATATAAAAGAAAAACCTTGAGTGAAACAATCATTCTTGAATATTTAATTAGTAATGCTGATATTGATTTAAACATATGTTTTAGATGTGTAAAAAGTGGAGAACCAAAAGAAGTTTTAGTTGCCTTGGAGGACCTGGAACATGCACACGCTGATGGTGTTATGAGTGCCATTTCAAGGGGTATGAATAGAATTGCAGGTAATGGTTTATAAAAATTACTGGAACGAGTGTAAATTTTAGAATGTCTTTATTCTCTGGCCAACAGATATGTTATTTTAAATGCAATAAAATTTTCGTAACAAGTCATTATAGAGGTTTTAAGCACTGGTTGCTTATAATGCACATAAAGGTTATTTCAAACGAACTGTTATGAATTTGTACTGATTCCATGTCTGTTCTCTCTTTCTTTCTATTAGATTTTTTTAGTTATTTTCATTGCATTGATTTATGTTCAATATTTGCTTTTTAAACTGTAGTAAATAAAAATTAATTTTTTTTATAAGGTGCAGACTGGCTCACCAAAGTTGTAGGAGCTGGATGTGATGGAGCATCAGTAAACTTAGGACCAAACAACAGTGTGGGTACTCGATTGAAAGATGGAAGGCCGTATATAACGTTGGTTCATTGTGTTGCACACCGTCTGGAACTGGCAGTGGTCAGTGCTATTAAGGAAAATGCTTATATGGCAACAGTTAATGATATTTTGAAGAAAATACACAAACATTATCACTATTCCCCCAAGGCACTGAGGGACTTACAAGCTATAGCCGTCTTCATGGAAGAAAAGGTTATCAAGCCAACTCGTCTGCAAGGAACCAGATGGGTCCCCCATGTTTTAAAGGCCTCAAAAGTCCTGATTTCAAGTTACCAAGTTATTACTACACACTTTGAGCATGTGGTGGAATCTCCACCTGGATCCCATTCCATAGAGGTGAAAGGAAGGGCAACATTTCTGGCCAAAAATCTGAAAGATTTTAGAGTGTTGAGATTTCTCTTTCACATTAGAGATATATTAGAAGTGGTATCTAATCTATCACTTGCAATGCAGTGCAGCAAAGCTACATGTGTTGATTTCCTGGACAGCTATGAAACTGCTCTCATGCTACTTACGGAGTTGCAATATACCCCTGGTATAGAATACAGCAGTTTCTTGGCTGAGGTCAATTCCCCTCCATATGGGATGTTTAGGGGGGTGCAGCTGGAGCATATTGAGCAAAATCCTGTGAGATACCAAGACCTTGCTGATGTTTGTGTTCTTGTACAAAATAAAGTCATCACCAGATTAGAAAACGAGCAGGATCCTTCCATGGCTGTGTTGAATGCAGGGCGTGTCTTTGACACTAAGGAGTGGCCTTTGGATCGCCAGAACTTAGCAGGATATGGGAATGACAGTGTAGGGTATCTTGTGAATCATTTCAGGCCTGTTCTTCAGAATCTTGGAGTGTATGATTTTCCCAGTATACGTAATGAGTGGGCTCGCATGAAGGCCATATTGGGAGTGAGACTGCAGAGAAATCCAAGACCGACTGTGCAAGAAATATTCATCACGCATGCAGATGATTTAAAGCATATTCTTAAACTTGTTGAAATAGTATTGGCAATCCCTGTTTCCAGTGCTAACTGTGAACGTGGATTCTCTGCACTGAAGAGAATCAAAAGTGATTGGAGGGCATCTCTTGCTACCGTACAAACCAATGATTTGCTTTTTGCTTCATTGGAAGGCCCTGACCTTGAGTCATTTTCTGCAGAAAGAGCCTTGCATCTCTGGTGGACAGAAGCTCAGAGACAGCGGCGCCCCCAGTTTCAGGAAGCACCCGTTGATGGAGATGCAGATGAACTGTTCAATTTCCTCTTGAACCACAATGATTAAAGGACAACTCAGTGGGTTAGATTAATGTATAGAAGCAGGTTCTATGTAAAACTTTGATCAGATTTGTGTTTTGGGAGATTGTTTATTATTATATGAATAAGTCTGGGTCACAAAAGTCCTGTTAAGACAACTAGAATAAAGAATTAGAAAACGAAAACTATTTATCATGATTTCGGAGCACAGCCAGAAGTACTTCAGGCTCAAGGTCACGACCTCGATTTTCCCATGCTTACGACCAATCACAGCAGGCTTCAGTCAGAATGAGATAGACGTCACGACTACACAGCGAAACTTGTCAGACATGTAAGTGCCGCCTGTCCATCTTTTCGGTACATGTACCGATCAAAAACAGAAAAAGTAAAGCCCAAAAACGCTCTTATACACGTAACCAACTTTGTATGAGCACAAATATTGCCATTTATTGTGAACGGGATAATATGATAATGAGACACACTTGAGACCTGTGAAGCGCATACTCACGTGTCGAGGAGTAGTTTTGCCATTGCCTCGTATGTGAGTCCTAACTCAGCTTTAAGTGTCCTCCACCGCCCCACCTCCCTCCCAACATACACAGTCTGACTGCTTCTTCGTCTGTCTCTAATTTCTTTCGTATCTTTCGAACAGGAGTGGCTATTTTCTTTCGCCCCCTTTTGTCGCTCTCCTCTTCAGACTTGACGCGCGTCTGAGCCATGTTTGCTGTTTTGGCGCCAAATAGTAACATCCGGGTCTCAGCCGTAGTACTTCATTCATAGTAAACCGCGAGACTTAGCGAGAAATTGCGCGTTCTGAAGCCGTACTGTGAGGTGGTAGCTGAGTATTTAAGACGAGTCGTCTTTTATTATTTAATGGAACTTAAAAACGGTATTAGGTAGCTTCATTTTCTGAATGGTTTTGGATAGGATATACCTTGGTCATTATGGGGAAATTGGTGAGTTTTCCAGGAAAATTCATTTTCGTGCTATTTTAAGGGTTTAACGCGCTGAGACTGTCTTTAAAAACTAATTTAATAAATAGGTTATGTGTTTAAAAGGATCAAACAATGTTTCCAAAAGTTTATTCTTAAATTGCCTGTAATAAATGAATAGTAAGCAAATAATAGTTGCGACTTCTGATGTCATGTTGGGCAAGTGGAAAGCTGAGTCGGGCCAGTGAGTTTCATGCCTCACTGGTCCAATGGGCCAGAAGAAAAAAAAGTTAGTGTCAAGCCCTGCAGGCCTACGTACTGTTAAGCTGCACGCAAAGTCTGAGATCGACTTTGAGCAACGCCCTTTTTTTCCCCAATATATTTCGAATAAATTGTGTCAATCCCCTATGTGTCCCAAGAGGGTGGTGCATCTTGAAAAAAAAAAATAGCATAATAGAAAGGGTTTTGAATCACGATTTGTGTTTACAAAGCCCAGGGAATTTTTTGCTTTGGGGGAGTAGTGTTTTTGCGGAGTATTGGTAGGCGGGAGCATCAGTGGGGGAAGTATCGATGCGAGGATGTAAAGAAGCTGGGGAGTATTGGTGCGGTGATGTAAAGAAGCGCGGGAGTATCGATGCGGGGACGTATAGGCATTCTAGTCAGGGGCGAACTCGGCCAATATAAAAATTTTAACTTCGTCTTACGATTTTGGAGCGCCTGTTCTAATTTTTAATAGCGAGGCAATGGAACCAAACAAAACGAATCTAAAAAGAATTGATATTTTTTAATAGAGGTTATAGCCGGGCGTATATCAAAAGGCGGCTCGTTTATTATTGTGATATGTAATAATAATTTATGTAAAAGATACGATATAATAGGTTCTTGTCGATTAGCTTTATTGATTTTTATGTACAGACACAGATGTGTCTGTACATATTGCCATCACCTGCGTCTGTCGTCGCTGTCGCCGTCGCCGTCGCCGATGCCGATGCCGTCGCCGGCGCCGTGCACTTTCCTTGTTAACACAATAAGTGGATGGCAGTTTTACTTTTTGGTTTTATATTTACAGAGCTGATGAATATTCATAAAACGCAGGTCAAGTTCGAAAATCAGCATGATCGGGCCATTATTGTAGAAGTTATGCTGTTTTTTCACTTTTCAGCATATATGCAACCCTGTTAACGCATTTTAAGGAAAACCGATAGGCCTGTTGTCATGAAACTCACAGGAAAAATCGATCTTACTAAAATGCAGGTCAAGTTCGAAAATAGGCATGATCGGGCCACTATTTTAGTAGTTATGCTGTTTTTTCACTTTTTAGCATATATGCAACACTGTTAACACAATATATGAAAAACAGAGTGGCCAATTGTCATTAAACTCATAGGAGTGGCCAATCTTACTAAAATGCAGGTTGAGTTTGAAAATTAGCATAATTGGGTCATTGTTTCAGAAGTTATGCTGTTTTTTCACATTTCCTCAAATTCAATTCTTAGGCAAATTAACAGTCTTATTATTTAACTAATAAGATACATAAAAGTGTTTATATGACATTTCCTGCATCTTTACAACATTGTAAGTTGATTATGTAAAAATTATGGTAAACTTGTTACCGTATATTGTGTAATAAAGAGTCAAAAATGGAAATAAACTCATATCATTGCAGTTTGTCAGATTCAATCATTCAGTATGTTCAGAATCTCAGAATGGAAGAAATTGGGCATTTAACACTATTCTATTGATATTTTTCTCATCTCATCAATTTTCTTAGTTGATCATATAAAAATGGCAGTAAACTGTTAATTTTGTTTTATGTAAAAAAATTGTTAAAGATGGGGGGGAAAACCCATTTCAGAACAGTGCTGTCTTGTTTCACATTTCCTCAGATTCAATTCTTAGGCATGTTAACAGGCTCATTATTGAACTTATAAGATATGTAAAAGTGTTTGTTTGACATTTCCTGCATCTTTATAACATTATTAGTTGATTTTTAAAAAAATGATGTTAAACTTGTTATCGTGTATTATGTAAAAAAGTGTCAAAAATGGAAATAAACTCATCATTGCAGTTTGTCAGATTCAATCATTCAATATGTTCAGAATCTCAGAATGGAAGAAATTGGACATTTAACACTGTTCTATTGATATTTTTCACATCTCATCAATTTTCGATGTTGATCATATAAAAATGGCAGTAAAATGTTAATTTTGTTTTATGTTAAAAAAGTGTTAAAAAGGGAAATAAACCATGTTGAAACGGTACTGTCTTGTTTACATTTTGGCATTTTTATGTACAGACAGAGATGTGTCTGTACATATTGCCATCACCTGCTTCTGTCGTGGCCGGTGTCACCGTCGTCGTCGGTGTCACCGTCGTCGCCGTGCACTTTCCTTGTAAACATGATAAGTGGAAGGCAGTTTTACTTTCTGGCTTTATATTTACAGAGCTGATGAATATTCATAAAACACAGGTCAAGTTTGAAAATCAGCATGATTGGGCCATTATTGTAGAAGTTATGCTGTTTTTTTTTCACTTTTCAGCATATATGCAACACTTTAAACACATTTCAAGGAAAACCGATAGGCCTGTTGTCATGAAACTCACAGGAAAAATCGATCTTACTAAAACACAGGTCAAGTTCAAAAATCGGCATGCAGCCTGAGTTGGAAGAGCAGTCTAATTGGATTCTTTTTCTGGAAGTTATTCATTTTCAAAGTGTGAACTTGAACTCCCATGGGCCTGAAGATTTATGCTTGTTACACATTTTACTTACATTGGAATTACCTGTTGAGCATAATTAAAATTTGATGTTGAATTTGCAGTTTAACATAATGTACTTTTGCATCAGAATTGACAGTACCCTATTTTGTTTTTTCCTGCTTTTTGTCTGTACATTTGACAGCTTTGCTGCCTTGTTTAAGTATTTGGAGACTAAAAACACAATTTAAGCTGAATGGTTTCAAATCGAGGCACCACGTATTTTAATACTGTTAAAACCACGGAAAAGGTCAAGGACGTTTCAGATCGCTGACGGTGCGCGCGCGCCATCTGGTGTTAAGTCCGCGAATGACCGTTTGCGACAACTGATTGTTGAGTTGCTGTAACTGATTGTTGAGTTGCGATAAGTGATTGTTGAGTTGCAGTAACTGACTTGAATCGTTAATGATTGTTAGATTTTGACGAATGATTAAAATGACCAAAACTAATTTAGTAGAATTAAGTTAAGATAGTTAAAGTAGGTTTTGGCTGTTAAATAGTGCCGATAGATTGTTGAATTGACGTTTGCATTTTTTGCGTGAATGGCGTTCCATAAATCTAAATGCAACCATATAAATATTAAAATAATATAGGCTTAACTTAGTAAATTCTTAGTCAAATGTATTTTCATAATCCCCGAAAAATGATATTTTACACATCTTATCAGTATTTTTCTGTACTTTATAACCATTGGTAATTTTCGCCCATCGACTTCGTTAAAACAATATGAATATTCTCCACAACACCATGCAGTTTATATTTTAATCAGGCTAACAATACGAGTTTTACATGGGCATCAAAGTCTTGGTGAGGGTAAGACTATTGCCATTCTGTGTTGCGAAAATTTTTCATATAAACTGTTGCATATTAGATTTATTACCCAGCCGTGTACAGTGCTAGAATTGTTTTAACTTTTGATTTAAAAACAAATGCCCAAGCATATTTGGAAAGCGTTTAATGACAAAAATTAATATCAGGCTATCCAACTACCAGACTCGGCACATAAGGATCCTTGAATTAACCGTTATATCGGACCACACTACCCGTTTTCAAGGTGTGTGTTAGGTCGCATTTCGGAGTATCATGCCCCAGAACAAATTTTGTAGCACGACTGCGGGCTCATCCACGCTCGGCTGAACAACCTTAAACTGTACTCTAGCTTTAGAGTACTCTATTTTATTGTCTCTTTGGGGGTATATGGGGACTTTACGACATTCGGTTTAAATGTTTTAACCACTTTTGATAGGGATTTTTGCATTGTATTAGATTAATGTGGCGGTCTAAGGTTCATCTAGGTGGCTTTCAAATTTATGCACCCGGTTTTAAAATCAAATAGCAATTTTACGACAATCGTTTACTATCCAATCAAGGTGACAGTCGAGCGTGGGCTCATCCTGTCGGTGTTCCGACTGATACTCCGAAATGCGATCTGACACACACCTTGAAAACGGGTTTTGCAGTCCGATATACCGGTTAATTCAGGATCCTTAGGTGCCGAGTCTGGTAGTTGGGTAGGCCTGAATATGCCCTGGTCGTATTTTGACATTTTACCTGCGGTGCGGCAGGTATACATGTGCAGCGGATTACCTTTTGCTCACAACACATATCCATTAATAAGTTTCTTCATACTTAAATTACACGTATATTATTACAATTGCTAATTGTGGTTCATCATGCGCACATTCTTAAAATCCTTATTTTTACAGATAGTGCACAGGCAGTACAAACAAGTGAACCAGGTAATTTTGTATTTGGTAGTGCTTGGGTTAGGCTTAGAGGTGCGTTCATTATTCTTATTTTTACTTTTATTTATTTTTTTTTACAAATCTTCAATATAAAGAAATAGCATAATGTTATTAGCATGTACCCCCTGTTCATATGACAGCACATTTCACTGACTACATATTTCTCCCATAATGCAGGGTGATTGCCGTATATTTTACACACAAAAACACGCACGCATGCACGCACACACACACACACTAGTATACTACTCACTCTCTTTCCCTATAAAATTATTGTACAAAAAGCATTGATCATTATCAGAATTTTCTATTTGTAGGTGCGAGTGGCCCGAATGTGTCATTGATCCATAAACAGAGGTTTACAAGGCTGCATTATCTCGTTATTGAACTTGGAACGAAAGCCATTAAAACCTTCTTCCTCAAGGATGTTGTTAGGCCTGGCATCACTGACGGTGGGGACATCAGTGATAACAATGCAGTGGTTCAGTTTTTAGGCAAGAAAGGCGTGAGAAAGGAACTTGAGAAACTCAAGAAAACAAAGGCCATATTCGACTCTCAGTGGAATCTGTTGTATCCTGCCTCTGGTCATACAGATGTGGAAACGTTTGACATTACATTGCTTGTGTTATTGATAAGAAATCTTCACCCAGACAAAGCCAACCTAAAATGGCCCAAAGCAAATGCCACGACAAGTACCCCTCCACAAACAACACAGGGTTTCATCGAACACATCCAACGGCTTAAAAATGTCAGGAATTTTTTACAGCATTCCGCCAAATATGGGATCCAAGACATGGAGAAATTCTGCACAAATTGGGAAATCGCCGGTGCTTCTGTTCTAGCACTTGGTGCAGATCCAAAGGAAGTGGAAAAGATACAGGAATTCAACTTTAGCTTACAGGAGATAAATACAATAGTGTGTGAAATACGCAGCTGGGCAGAAGATAACAAACGGCATTTCGACAGCAGATTTGACAGGCTTGAATTAGTAATTAAAAATATTTATTTCCCTCTGTATGTGCCGTTCTCTGTGCCGTCGTCATTGCGCTTGTCATAAATTGAAAGAGGCAGATTTTTTTTTTTTTTTTTTTTTTTGGGGGGGGGGGCGGGGGTCCTGATTTCTGAAAAAAATTGCGCTTACATTTCCCTCTTGAAATTAGAATGTTGACTTGCTGAATTACAGTTCTGAATAGAACCGAATGACACCGTGCACCCTCTAAGTATCAAAATTGTTTGGGGCCTAAAGCAGGCCTTCGAAACCCCACGGCAGGGTGGGGTGGCTTGGCATCTGTGCCCCTCCTCTTCAAATAATCCTGGATCCGTCCCTGAATTACCGTAAGTGAAAGGGTTAGTTGATGTTCGTCTTCAGTTGTACGTGGCATATGTGGATGGTCCAATGCCAGATTGAACCTTCACATTTTTACCTAGTGATATTTTTAAAACACAATTAAAGCCTACATATAGTTTACATTTACACCGGCCCGTGCGCTGAAATTGTCCATACTTTTTTTTTTTTTTTTTTTTTTTTTGAAATCGTCCGGAGCTAGGGTCTACGGCAAGTATGTCTACATTTAAATGGCCTAAAATCAGTACGATTTCGCACGGTCATCGTCTACCTCCTCTCAGACGCCGTATGATAAGGGTATTACGGGCAGTATACGTGCACCGTAGGGGAAGGGGGGTTAGTCCACCCTCGGGGCAAATTTGCACACACACACCCATATCTCGAAAGTGAAAAGTTGAATTCCGTCCTCCGCTATATTACACGTGGAAGTGCGCTATCAAAACAAAAATCGTGGGCTGTAAGACTACGTAGTGTTCTATTCCTTGTCAGTCAAAACTCAGTTTTATTACCTGGTAAAAAAAATCAGACTCTATTTACTGTCTTTTTTTTTTGTCGACAGAGTATTGATTTACATTAAGTTTGCATTAAGTTCTATTGAGGCAAGTCAGCTACTTTTGCACGGGGCTTAGCTAGTTCACTCCTGGGCGGACTTGCCTCATTACATAAAACCTCTTGTTAAACATATTTTCTAATGAAAGTTTATGTTTTTTTTAATGTTTTATTTTTTAACAGGTATTCTAAGAGCTTTGTCGTATTGACATGGTGACATTACAGTGGCGGATTTAGACGTGGGGTCAGGGGTTCCTCCCCCACCTCTTCGATTTCTGGTCCCAGCTTGAATTAGTATTTTGACTAGCTGAATCATATTTCTAAACCGCACCAAATTGCACCGTTTGCCCTCTAAAGTACCAACAATTTTCGGACCCCAAACCCCATGCCAGGTGGGGTGGAAGTGGGGGGGAATCAGGGCTTCAGTTTTGCATCAGCGCCCCCCCCCCCCCCCTTCAAATAATCCTGGATCCGCCCCTGTATTATATGTGTTATTACCAAACTAAATTGTTGATTCAAAGACATTGTATTTTATTTTCAGATGGTGGAGGAACGTATAAGAAAAAAACCTAAAGTATGATGTAGAGACAATAAAGCATGCCATACAACATTACAGACCCACCACTGATGGATATAGAAAAAACTTGACATTCCATGTTCAACCTTAAGAGATTATATTAAGAAAGTGCCTGAGTGGGAGTGCCTCAAACTAATATCATTTGATAATCAAAATCCAAAGAAAAAACTTTTACTATTTAGAAAATGCTGACAGTGAAGATAAATGTGTTTGCATGGAGTCATGGTCAAACAGTAAAGCACATGAAAAGTGGATGGTATGTTGTGCATGAAATATGTGGGCCCACGAGGAGTGTGCGGACTCCCTTGGCCTGCCTGACTTTACGTACGTTTGTCACAACTTTGATTCTGATTAATAACTGCCAAACCATAATTTTTACTTACAATTTACTCAGTGGCTTTGTTTGGTAAATAGGCAGGTTGCTTTTGAAAATCAGCATGATCAGTTTACATTAACTGTGATAATTGTTTTTTTTTTTCTTTTGTGAAATCTTCATTATTCACATATTGGCATTTTCAGTGGCTTTTATATCTCATGGAACTGACTCAGTAGCTAGTTTTTCATGTTACCTGTAGCGCATTATGTAAGAGGTTAAGAGTGATTATGCTATTATGTAACAGTGCATCAAAATTGGCCAAAACATCATTTTGTGCACTTTTTCTGCAGAATGTCTGAACATTTGACAGCTTTGCTGCCTTGTTTCTTGGTGACTGTATATTTGCAAGCTTTATTGTCTAGTTTTTAATTAAAATGTTGGAATAGAAGTAAAAGTAAAATGTCTGGATATTAGGTAAGATTTTCAAAATACTTACCAGATTACACATAATATTGATTATTGTAAAAACTTCTAAGATTTGGTTTTACAATAATATACTGGAAAATGCCTTCTTAATAATTAGAATGGTTGCCTAAGCTGGAAAAATGCATCTGCTGTCTCAGTCCTGTAACTGTTTCACACCTTGACTAAAATGTTCTCAAATTTGGTAAAATTTTTCAAAATATCCCTCAATTGCAAAGGGAATCGCCATTTTTCACATCTCTCTTGTAAGTGAAATAAAAGAATATGTCATCTCATTGGAAGCTGTGGATCTTCTAAATGGTCTCCACTGGTCTATGGACTGTGGCCTGGAAAGAGAACACCAAAATCGTTAGCATGGTTACAGAGTGTTCGGCTACTTAATTTGCTTATATTGGTAACATTGAATCTATTTTATCTTAATAATTGTAACAATGCAAACTTTATACATAATCACAGTTGTATATTGCATAAATGGTAATCAGTTGCAATAATTGACCTATTATATCAATTTGACAAGTATCTCAAACGGTGCAGTGCATGTTGTACTATACCTGAGGAATTGCTAACCAAACTCCCTGGGCACAACTCCCTGCACAAGGATTTGGAGTTACATTATATCCAAAGTCTAAAATCTGAGTGAGCTGACACCCACCATACAGAATTAAAGATATGGTATATTATAGATATTGATTCTTCCTACCCACTTTCTGACTTACCCCCCCCCCCTCCCCCTTGAGAGTTAGGAGATATAAATAACTTAAAACCATTCTGGATGAGCCCCCCCCCCCCCCCCCCAGGGCCACGCATCCATCCACGGTTTCAGAAAATAACTGATACTTCCTATGCACTTTTTATTTGACATCTACCCCCTCCCCAGTAAACGAGCATATTTTCCCCATTGAGGTTGGAAAAAATTGGTGACAAAGGTTTCTCAACTGATTCTGGTCCGTTGAAGGCTCAGTATAGCCCAAAAAAATTTCCCCATGAATCCCCCCACAAAAATCCAAAATGGTCGCCATTGAATTGGGTGGGTGGACTTGAAATCCACAACTTGGGAACCCAATGTCACAGAGACATGTTTTAAGTATCAACTTCTACTAAGTGAGGGATCCCCAATCTTTTGCAACTAGTCTCAAGGTCGCTGGAGGTCAAGGTCATGACCTTATTACAAGGTCAAGGCAATTTAAAGGAAAAAACCCCATAATGTCCAAATGACAGTTTCCCAATGTAACAGAAACATGTTTTAAGTATCAACTCCTACTAAGTGAGGGATCCCCAATCTTTTGCAACCACTTTCAAGGTCACTGGAGGTCAAGGTCATGACCTAATCATAAGATCTATACATTTTGTGAGCAAAAAAAATGATGTGCTGTCCATATATTGGTAACCTAATGTCACAAAACATATTTTAGTATCCACTATTATTGAATGATGCACCGCCAATCTTTTGCAAATTTATTCAGAGTCATTTGGGGTCAAGGTCATGACCCTGCAAGGACACTGCATTTTTCAAGCAGAAAATTCCCATATTATCTAAACCTTTGTAATTGGATGTCACAGAAGCATGTTTAAATATCATTTCCTACTAAGTGAGGTTCTGATAATAATATGCAATTGCTTTCAAGGCACCAGAGGTCAATGTTATGACCTTATTTTCAAGGTCATGGCATTTTTAGCTCGGACAAAATGCCATCATGTCTACATTTGGATAACCCGGCCAATGTCACAGAAACATGTTTAAAGTATTGATTCATACTAAGTGACATA
This sequence comes from Lingula anatina, assembly GCF_051362555.1. NCBI lineage: Eukaryota > Metazoa > Brachiopoda > Lingulata > Lingulida > Lingulidae > Lingula > Lingula anatina. The sequence goes on from NC_141775.1 coordinate 19,261,686, forward strand.
TTGCCGATCATTTGAAACTATTTCTAAGATCACCACAGGTCAGGGTCATATCCTTATAACAAGGTTGTCATAATATTTAAGAAAAATTGATTTTTCACTTATCAAATACAACACAGGTGATTGTTTAAAGAATATTTCATTACAGAAAAGGCATCGCTGCCACTGCATAGTACTCATTTAAATAAATGGCATTCAGTTTACAAGGCTTAAAGATATACTGTACCCATTTCAAAATCACTAGGGCCTATGTGTTATATCTATGTTTAAATAAAGCTGTGTGTTTTACATTTTACAGGAACTAAAAGTGAACTAAAAGCTTAATAACAAAATATAAACTTGTTTCATACTGGGCAAAGACAGCCTGTTATACAATTACCATTCTAGCCTCACATAAGACATGTAAAAAATTGGAATATTCAGAATCTTATTACAGCATTCTATACTACTGCAATGGGGGAATTATGTCATGTTGGGTATATATATATTTAGATAAAATATTATGGAATTAGAAATGGGGACGTTTTATATTGAACACAGGCTGGGGGTACAAACTGCCAGTAAAAAAAACAATCATACAACCGGTGGTGAGTTTACAAGGAATGAAACAACCACATCAGAAGTAGGTAAGCAGTTTCCCTGGGGAAATATAACCAGGTGGGATGGCACCTTTTTATGGTATTTACCTTCTTGCCCAGAAGTCAGATTGCTACACCATTTGAACATCCGTAACAAATAAGTTGGGTTTCTCTCCAGCTTTAAAAGAAATATCAAATGTTGATTTCTCAGATATTCACTTCCAATGCTTCTCTCAAATCTTCAAACTTACTAGCCACAAGTTTATCACAATTGCTAGCTGTGGGTCTTTAACAATAGGTCTACATGTATATGTGGCATAGCAGAGTTAGGTATGGGTCAATAAGAGTCCTTTTCAGAGAAGAAATGCATTTTTCTGGACAAATTTAAGGAGCAATTCGACTGCATGATGGACAGTGATTAAAAGGCAAATGTGTCCTCTGCAGATAAGTTGGACTATTTGCTTCAATACAACTTGTGGATTAGGTAGTCTGCATTAATGCACAACATTCGATAAGCATTTATTACCACCTGATTACTTAATATTTGTCAGAAGGTTATTTCTACGTGGTCAGCTTCAAACTGAAGGATACAAAGTCCTTTACATATGTGTTAGATCCTAGCCCACAGCTAGAACCGTTTGTACGTCCCTTGTCCTTGGTGCTTTGACCATCAAATACAGGCCTGTAGCCAGTGGTGTTCTGGATAAAATTTTATCTAATTACACAAATATTTCATGGTAGAAGGTCCACTTTTTTCAGAAAAAGCCCCCCTCCCCCTATTTGAGACCGCAAGCTCGACACAATGACTGTCAACTGAGCTGCAGCAAAGTAAACAAAGGATGATGACGAGAGCCTGTAGCCAGTTTCCTATCCTAACAGACCTGATAAAAACTTCCAGGTTGCAATCATGTCTCAGTACTAGTTCTCCAATCTGACAGGAGCTGGCATGATATGAAAACATGTAACTACTTTTGACACAGATGAGCACACCACGAAATAGCAGCTTTAAAGTTTATCGACCAAAACATACTACACCTTCTAGTAGAGTGTTCACTTGCGGTGAACAAGTTCTTCCCAGCAAATGACCTGCTTATTTCAGAATCCCACTGCAGGACCAAGAATTGGGATATTTAGGAAAAAGATGCTGAAATGACACTCAAAGTGCACCATCTACAAGTTTGTCTTCACACAAAAAAACTTATTAATTTCCCACTCAGCACATTAAAATTACCCAATTAACCCAAGTACAGACTTGTGTCAGCATGCTCAGTAGGCTTGGGAGAGGGTATAGCTTTTAGACCTCACCCATCCATGATGGAGCTAAAGGTTTGAATCGACCATTAAGAATCAACACACTTTACCATTGGCAATTCAGTAATGGCTGGCCTTTGGTTGTCATAAAAGCAACCAAATACAGATACTGATTAAATGGACAAATAAATATGCTTTATCCACTATCTCCTCTCTACAATGGCACACAGATACTCCAAAGTAGATCATACATAAAAAGGTGGGACAAGAAGGCTTTAGGTCAATCATTGGGCAGACAAGAAGAGAGCTTCTGCCTGTAGCACCTGTATTAAAAGTTAAAAGTATTTACATCAAACCACAATGGGCTCAGGTCGCTCTATAAAATGTAACATTTGTCATAAAAAAATGGAGATGCATATTTTGCTCTTAAACAATCTTATGTGTTGTATTTAGCACACCCTAGAATCAAATTTTCATTAAATTTCATGATGACCTTGCAATAAGGTCAAGCCTGTACCTCCTAGATTTTGGAAATAGTTGCAAATGATAAAGAGGGCCCCATTTAAAAGGCATTAATTGGCACGCTAAACGCGTTTCTGACACATTTGGTAATTGAGAAAGTATGGAATTTTGCTTGAAAACCTCATGACCTTGTAATTAGAGGTCAAAAACTTAATCTCTGGTGACCTTTAAATTAGTTGCAATTGATTGTTTACTTCTCATTTAGAAGGAATTGATACATTAAACATGCATGATTTAGTGACATACGGTTACCAAGATACAGATAATATGATATCATTCACTTGGAAAATACCATGACCTTGACATTTTTTAATAATATTGGCCTCTGCTGACCTTGAAATTAGTTGCAAGTGTTTGGCAGTGTCCCACTTGCTTGGTATTGTTTCTTATAACATGTTTCTATGACACTGGGAAACTGTCATATAGACATTAAGGGGTTTTTTTGCTCCAAAAATGCCTTGACCTTGTAATAAGGTCATGACCTTGACCTCCGGTGACCTTGAGACTAGTTGCAAAAGATTGGGGATCCCTCACTTCGTAGGCGTTGATACTTAAAACATGTTTCTGTGACATTGGGAAACTGTCATATAGACATTATGGGTTTTTTTTCTCCAAATATGCCTTGACTTTGTAATAAGGTCATGACCTTGACCTCCAGTGACCTTGAGACTAGTTGCAAAAGATTGGGGATCCCTCACTTAGTAGGAATTGATACTTAAAGCATGTTTTTGTGACATTGGGTTCCCAAGTTATGGATTTCAAGTCCACCCACCCCATTCAATAGCGGCCATTTTGGATTTTTGTGGAAAATCAGACTTTGCCATGGGGGGATTCATGGGGAAATTTTTTTGGGCTATACTGGGCCTTCAACGGACCAGAATCAATTGAGAAACCTTTGTCATCAATTTTTTCCAACCTAAGTTGTTTATTGAGAACTACTTTATTTTCATGATCAACATTCCAGATGACCTCCTCCCCCCTCCCTCCCCACAGGCCTGAAAACAATTACTTACATTCCACTTCAGAGGCTGGTTATCAGCCTTAAGAATACACTGGACATGAGTGAAGATGGTCACTTTCTAGGTGACCTCCCTGGGGTGGTCATCATCTGGGGCCCACACCAGGGTCAGCTCGGAACATTTACGGACCTTCTGGTAGGAGAAACTGCTCAGGGGAAGTTTCTGTATGCACAGAGCAATGGTCTTTATATATAAAATAAATAAAATATAAAAGATGTACACAGTTTGCACATCAGCAAAGAAACTGTTCAATAGGAGAATTCCATCAAAAATTTGCTAAACTTTTACGTAAATGATGCTACAGAACTAAAATCTCTGAAAAGGACAACAATATATTATGCATTTACATAATTTAAAATGGCTAAAAAAGTTAGCGAAGAAAAACACTAAGACCCCATTCCCATAGATTTTAGATCGATCTATCCCTGTGGGGAGTCTCACTAGATTACTGTCAGCTTTGCCGGCTTAAGCGTCTGTCCGCCTACTGAAAGCTGTAAGAGGGTAACCAACTAAGATGCGCGCTCGGCTGACTGCAATTTAGCGTGAACCCCCAGGGAGTTAGGTCGATCTAAATATAAATCTCTGGGAATGCACCCTAAATATACATCAAGGGTGGATCGAGACATTTTCTGACAGTCTACCAAATTATCTTTGGTGATCCATCCTCCATTTTTGACTTTCTTAAACAAAAAAACAAAACAAAACAAAATTCTGACCCTCTTCAAGACGACCCATGCTTTAAGTAGAACCAGAAAGGGCTTCCCCCACCCTTGTAAACAACCATGTACAAAGTACCCAGACCCCTCCACTTTCTATACTCACATCACAGTACACTCTCTTCACCACTCCAAGCTTTAGCACCAAAACATCAAAATCCTTGTCCAGAATTCCCATCACCATCCCTTGTTCCTCTAGTGGACCACATTCCTGGAAGACATAAGGTATGACAAAGTCAGATATTTCCTATCCTTTTTTCCTCCAGAGGGCCACACTCCTGAATTTTACTCCATTTCTGAGATACGTCCTATCCCTAGAAAATGATATTTGACAAAGTACATCTGCACAGTGGAAATGTGTTAAAAAACTAAAAAAAAAAAAAAAAAACACTTTACCATGGCGTTCTTCTTCAATCTCATTCGCCATTGCCTGCGTAAGAGGACAACTGGCAAAATACCCTTGGAATAATGATACCTAATATACACTAAACAGAACATATTTTTCAATTCCAGTATAAGATAAGCTGGCTATTTTCACCTTGACATATATGGCAAAGAACATGTCACTGCTGATTTCCTGGACCTGTTTGGAAGCATTCTTCCTGTCATCGCAGTGTTCTGCCTGTCTCTGTATGGACTCCTTGGACTTACTGGGAGGGTCACAGTAGCCTGGAATTATGAGTGTTCTGGTGATAAAAAGGTACTGGTTTAACATGATAAGTAAGCTGTAAAATATAAAATGACCCCCAGCAGTCTGTGTGGTATGACATAGAACACTTACCCAGAAAGACACCCAGCAGTCTGTGTGGAATGACATACTGTAGAACACTTACCCAGACAGGCATCCAGCACTCTGTGTGGTATGACATAGAACACTTACCCAGAAAGACACCCAGCAGTCTGTGTGGTATGACATAGAACACTTACCCAGACAGGCACCCAGCAGTCTGTGTGCTATGACATAGAACACTTACCCAGAAAGACACCCAGCAGTCTGTGTGCTATGACATAGAACACTTACGGCCGTACCCAGACAGGCATCCAGCAGTCTGTGTGGTATGACATAGAACACTTACCCAGAAAGACACCCAGCAGTTTGTGTGGTATTACATAGAACACTTACCCAGAGAGACACCCAGCAGTCTGTGTGGTATGACATAAAACACTTACCCATACAGGCATCCAGCAGTGTGTGTGGTATGACATAGAACACTTACCCAGAAAGACATCCAGCAGTGTGTGTGGTATGACATAGAACACTTACCCAGAAAGACATCCAGCAGTGTGTGTGGTATGACATAAAACACTTACCCAGAAAGACATCCAGCAGTGTGTGTGGTATGAGAATAGAACACTTACCCAGAAAGACACCCAGCAGTCTGTGTGGTATGAGAATAGAAAACGTACCCATACAGGCATCCAGCAGTCTGTGTGGTATGACATAGAACACTTACCCAGAAAGACACCCAGCAGTCTGTGTGGTATGAGAATAGAAAATTTACCCATACAGGCATCCAGCAATCTGTGTGGTATGACATAGAACACTTACCCAGACAGGCACCAAGCAACCTGTGCACAATGACATCAGCATATCTCCTAATGGGGGAGGTGAAGTGAGTGTAGAGAGGAACACTGAGGGCATAGTGTCTGAATGCGTCCTCATCATCAATACAGCCAGTGCAGAAATAACGGGCAGTCTGAAACACACGGTGGAAGGGAAATGTTTCACTCATTTCATTGAATAATACTTAAACATCCTACCTCTCTCTCTCATTAAAATTTGATGCCAAAAATATAGCAAACTAAGAGACAAGGCAGCAAAGCTGTCAAATGTACAGACAAAAAACAGAAAATAACAATGCAAAAAATTGGCTACTGTCATTTTTGATGCAAAAATACATTATACTAACTGCAAATTCAACATGAAATTTTAATTCTGGTCAACAGGTAATACCAATGTAAGTAAAATGTCTACCAAGCATAGGGCTTCAGGCCAATGGGAGTTCAAGTTCACACTTTGAAAATGTCAGAATGAGAAAAATGAAAATTTCACACAATATTCCATAACTTCAAAAATAAATGAGCTGGCTTTCTAATTTGAACTGCGTGCCAATCCTAAAAATCATACTTGTAAGTTAAAAATAATAAGTTACACAGTTTTTTTTCATAATGTTTGTAGTAACAGTGCAAAAAGATTTTTGTCAATTTGGATGTAACATTACATTATAAATTACAGAATAATTATCACCAATTGGACATGTAGAAAATTTGATTACCATATGGCTTCATATCCATGGGAGCTCTGAGTCCCACAGTGAATATGCCAACACGCTAAAAATGTACCCTCTACCAGGGCGAGTGATAGATTCTTTTACAGATACTCACAGATATGTCTCAAGCTAGACAGATAGTCACTCACAGTCGAACTCACCCTGTTGAGGAATCTCAAGGCTGATTACATGGCTAATAATCGTTTGCATAACTGCTCAGGCACTGCCACTTAGCAGGTCCAGTCTAAGTCTGTGTGACAGCAATCAAGACAGTTAATTTCTCTGACTTCAATCACTTGCTCTTCTGTGACAGATAAAAAAGCCTGGTTGTGTAACGAGCAGTTATCACATGGTTGTGAATCGAAGCTCATGCAGAGCAAGTACAAAGCCTTTGGCGCGAGGGCAGAGATAATTGCTCCCACATGTGATTCCTCAACAGGGTGGGTTCAGCTGAAAATGACCATCCAGCCAGCCAGAGACACATCTGTGAACATCTGCAAAAAATCCATCACTCACCCTGGTAGAGGGTACTAAAATGAATATTTTACTAAAATGCATAACTTCCGGAAAAAGAAGCCAATAAGACTGCTTTTCCAACTCAGGCTGCATTTTAGTCCTGCGTTTCTTTTTTGAAAGTTTTACAATCATAAGTAACATGGTTTTTCCATAATGGTCATCATGGCAGCAGCACCCAAGATTGTGTTTTCTTCTATTTTAATGCAACATAACATAAGGTTTAACAGCATAATGACCATCAATTTTTAATAATAAAATATGCGTATCATGGATTTTCAGAAAATGTGACTAGCATGGGTCTTCAAGCCCGTGGAGATTCTAAGTCACACCTTGAAAATGCCAATATGTGAAAAATTAAATTTTCACAAAAAAAAAAAAAAAAAAAAAAAAAAAAAAAAATTAACTGCCAGAAAAAAATTACCAAACAGACTGCATTGCCTAATGAAGCTGTATTTTAGTCCCATATTTCTTTCCTGTAAGTTTGAGAACAGTAAGTGACATGGTTTCCTTAAATGGTCATCATGGGAGCAGTGCCAAAAATAGGGGTTTCTTCAAATTTTGATGCAACATTACATAATGTTTAACAGCATAATGACCATCAATTTTTAATAATAAAATATTAGTATCATGAATATTTAGAAAATGTGACTAGCAAAGGTCTTCAAAGTCACACCTTGAAAATGCCAAAATGTAAACAAGACAGCATTGTTCTGAAATGTTTTTTTTTTTTTTCATTTTTTACAGTTTTTTAACATAAAACAAAATTAACAATTTACTGACATTTTTATATGATCAACTAAGAAAATTGATGAGATGGGAAAAATATCAATAGAGCAGTGTTAAATGTCCAATTTCCTCCATTCTGATTTTCTGAACATAGTGAATGATTAAATCTGACAAACTGCAATGATATGAGTTTTTTTCCATTTCTGACCTTTTATAACACAATACACGATAACAAGTTTATCATCATTTTTACACAATCAACTAACAAAATTATAAAGATGCAAGAAACACTTTTACGTATCTTATTAGTTCAATAATGAGACTGTTAATATGCCTAAGAATTGAATCTCAGGAAATGTGAAAAATGGGAGCAGTGCCAAAAATAGGGGTTTCTTCAAATTTTGATGCAACATTACATAATGTTTAACAGCATAATGACCATCAATTTTTAATAATAAAATATTAGTAACATGGACATTCAGAAAACGTGACCAGCAAAGGTCTTCAGGCCAATGGAACTTCAAAGTCACACCTTGAAAATGCCAAAATGTAAACAAGACAGCACTGTTCTGACATGGGTTTATTTCCATTTTAAACCCTTTTTTACCATACAGGTACGTATATAATATTGTAATCCTATCTGCATATTTTGTACAACTTCAAAACAAACTGGAAATTTAGCAATAAAATAAAATTAGTGTCATTATTATAATTTTATCAACATTCTTTGGTACCGCCAGCATTCCAATTACATGCAAGCACTGGTAAATAGGCACTTTGTACGTGTGAAATGAAAATTACAATAATAAATACGATAACATTAACAAATTCAAATCACGCTGGACTATCAAAAATTACATAACTTTACTTGTACTTACGTGTAGCTCCTACCATACACAAGGTAACAGACACCCCAGAGTTAAAGAGAGCCAGTTCCTGCCTGAGGACGCCAAAGAACCCCTGGAGAGCGTACTTAGTGGCGGTGTAAACGGCTGTATATGGAGTGGCGGTAACTCCTGAAATAACAGCGTGGTCTAAATTAGTACAGATACTGTAGTGACATCTTCAGTCATCAAAAGGAAATAGTTCAAGTCTTATTATGTTCATTGCTATGACATACGCCCACTGGGCTATAGGTACCATAAAACTAATACAAGTATAGTCGTGCTATTTTCAAATATATTATTTTATAAATATATTCATATAATTATAAATATATAATATTAGTTAGATTAGATTGACAGAATTGTAGGAAAATAAAATGATGGAGTTTGAAACACGTGACAGTAAACGTTTGAACATGTGTGACAGGAATGGAAGACCGGGCTCCCATATGATTAGTACAGGTTAGGGTTAGCGTTGTGACAGGAATGGTAGTCCTAGGAATGGAAGTCCAGGTTCACATATGATTAGTACAGGTTAGGGTTAGCGGTGTGACAGGAATGGTAGTCCTAGGAATGGAAGTCCAGGGTCCCATATGATTAGTACAGGTTAGGGTTATTTGGAGTTTTGGGGTTATTTTATTGGACTGTACAAAGTTGTGGAGAATGGACTACAGCTCGTGTCAAACTGACCACTTCTGACGCGTCTTCAATACCACAGCAACACATTCAACCTCTCTGAAACAGTATTCTGCTAGTGCATTTTATGGAATTGAACTTTTTAAAATTCTCTTGTTATTTGAAACTTTTTTGTTTGAAGTGATTGACAAGCATACGACCTACCCACCCGCAGTAGAGGAGACCACAGAAATGTGACCACAACTCTTGGTTAACAGAGGTAGTGCATGGGACGCCAGGTGAACATATGACCGGAAGTTAACGTCCATACTGGTGGTCAGTCTCGTGAAGTTGTCCCCTGTCCCCAGCCACGGCTGAACGTTAGGGAGTATGGCATGGTTCAAAATCAGTATGTCCAGCCCTCCGAGTTTGTTTTCCGTAAACTTAGAAAAAAACAATAACGTTTTTTTAATATTTAGCCAATCGTTTGTTGCAATTCTAGAGATATTTTGCAGTTGTACACACTTTTAATTCTCACTGTTAATTGACACTGTCCTCACTGTCCGTGCTTTCGTTAAGGTCGCAAAATTCGTCACGCTTGTTTCCATGAATATTATATTATATTTATAAAAAAAGAATAAGATTGGTATCCAATTCCACTTTATTCAGACGCCGTCCCGTACATTTGACAATACTGTAATTCACAGCGTTCACATTGTTCAGGACCCATATAACCCATCTACCAATTGTCGGGAGCGCACGTGGATCAAGAGACGCTTCCAATGACCTAATTACGTAAATAGACTTCATTAACTTTGTGCGCTGATTGGACATTGGTCCTCCAGCAGAAAATCCACCTAAGATCATAATGATAAAGGAAACTAGTATAAAAGATCATATTTGTTGTCCCCACAAAATGAAAAAGACACCTTTTAGACCTGGAAGACGGGCCCTTTTCTTCCCGGACCCTTTCCATAGGCTAAAGAAAGTTTGCTGGGCATACTCTAGATAATGAAAGAGATTTAGACTACCCTCCAACCTCTGTCTCCATTGCTATCCTTCGTTAACCGTAACGAAATTGTCCCTTTTTGCCCAATTCACTTCTTTCATTATATCTACAAACTTACCTCTAATAGTGACATTGTCCCATTGGGGTTTTTCAATAGTCACTAGGACAGTCCACTGAGCCTTCATGACTTTCAATGGCTGCCGTTCCATAAGGAGGACTCCGTCCGTTAACTTCGTGAACTCCCCGTGAACTCCCGATGAGAACAAAAAGATTAACAAAGTTAGTAGGAACCTACATGTACCTGCTAACTTACCTAGTGGGAAACTTCCATCTCCACTTCCTTTGCCACATCCTCGTGGTCTACAGCCTGTGCCACATCCTCATGGTCTACAGAACCGTCCTCCATTTCCTCTGCCGCTTCCTCGTGGCAGGTATTGCCTTTTTGCTCTGTCGCTTCCTCGCGACAGGCTTTCTTCTTTGGTTGCTCGTGAACCAAGTCCTCTGCTGTTTGCATGCATCTTTTTCTGTGTCTAGTGAAGTGTGAATGTTGGGGTACGGTGGCTGCCTGTATGCGCCTTTTCCTGTACCTGGTGTTGTGAGTGTGTAGGCACTGTGTTTCGCTTTGATGCTACTGGAGCTTCCCACTTGTGAACTGATTCAGTGTCTGAGTTGTCAGTGTCTGAGTTGTCGGAAACACTTACCGTATCACCTACCTGGCCCTTCGCAGGTCTGGCTACTTGGTCAGCAACTCTGTCCTCAGCTGCTAACTGCCCCTGCCTTGCGTTTGGAGTTCTTTTTAACACCCTCGGACGTCTGGCCCTCGGCGCTATGCCATCCCAGACTACACCTCTATCAACTAATCGGATCTTATCTCTATTAACTACTCTGGTCTTACCGGTCTGTTGGTTAATTAGCCAGAATAGGTTATTTCTTCGGCGCGTCACTGTCCATTGGGGGTCCCACTTTGATCCAAATGTAATATTATCAGGTGCATATATGATCACACTATCACCCACCCCAATCTTGTTCGCGTTTGCCTTTGCGTCATACCGTCTTTTCTAATCGGCCTGCTTGTAAATTGTCGCGCGCGGTGATCAGGGCGTCTGATAAGTCACTTCAACGGCCTTTTAGCGCGAGGGGGTCATTAGACACGTTAAAGGTTGCCGACAGCGGCATTCGCGGTCTTCTTCCGTACACTAGGAAGAATGGGGTAAAATTTGTGGCTACCGATACGCTGGTTCCATAAGCAAAAAGCGCGTTCGCGATGTTTTCCTCCCATGCTCTCGTGTTGTTATTTACAACTCTGGTTATCAAGCCCTTGAGTGTTTTATTGAATATTTCTACTTTCCCGTTACACCGCGGATTAAAACTCGTGGTTCTCCTGTGATCTATTCCCAGGCCTTGCAAATATGAGCGAAATTCGTGCGCGCTAAATTCACTGCCTCTGTCCGATATTATAATTTCGGGCACTCCGTGTCGTGGAAAAAATTCCGTAGCCAGCGCGGCTTGTACTGATTCGGATGTTTTATTGGGAATGGGAAAACTTTCGGCCCAGCCACTAAGGTGACAAACAAAGTTTAGACAATATTTGTTGCCTCGCGGAGACTCTTGGAAAGGACCGATTAAATCCATACCAATGTATCTGGAATGGGTACGCGGGTAAAGGTAACTCGCCCAAGGTGGTTCTTTGCGGTCGCGTTTTGTGTACCAGACTCGTGGGACATTGTTTTATCCATCGCGTCACATGCTTTCTCATTCCCGGCCAAACGTACGCGTGAGTGAAAGCTTCCTACGATTCAGTACGTTCAGTACACAATGATGACTGCCGAAATTGATAATGCCAACAATTTAGCTTGGTTCCCGATCTTAACGTCCTTTTGCGTGTGTGTACAGTGTACCTTGATAATCCAAGCTGTCTCCTCCATGTCTCCCAGGTCAATGTGTGCGTGTGTGTGTGTGTGTGTGTGTGTGTGTGTGTGCCTTGATAACCCTAGCTGTCTCCTCCATGTCTCTCAGATCAGCTACTGTGTACACATGGTTAGACTCAGGTGCCGGAGATAACTTTTTACACTCTGCGATGACCTGAAACCGTTATTATGGAAAGATGTAAATGACACCCAACTGATTATTCAAATAACAACCCCAATCTGTAAGTTATAGAGCAGCTTGTGTAAAGACAAATAAAATGTTAATAAAACACATTGCCTTAGATACGAAATGAGAAGTTATACCGGCAACTGACCTTTTTTAAGAGATTTTCCCTGCGCGCCGTCAAAACAAGGTTTGCTCCCATTTTGGCGAAATGATACGCCACCTGTTCTCCAATTCCAGAGGACGCCCCGGTAATGAGCACTCTCTTGCCTCTCACCATGGCTGTGATAAAACCGATATGCTTATATCAGCCTATTATCATTTTGATTTCTGTTACAAATCTGGAAATTTAATAAAGCACTGGTATTTTTTTTTTAATTCATGTGTAGTGGCAAAGTTTCATGTGGCTTTATCTTGGGCAGACGAAGTAGATTGTGGTTATGATTTTGAAGACAAGGAAAGATATGGTAGGCCTACATGTACGAAATTCATGCGTTAGCACTCCTTTTTTCGGCTTAATGTATGTGTTTTCTGGTTGTGTTTACGTTGTTTAGCGCGGAGAGTGAGAGAGAAAGAGAGAGAGAGAAAGAGAGAGAGAGTTGTACACAAAATATGAACGACTTGCGTTTTTGTCAGCATCACCAAACTAAGTTGATCTAACTAAAGTCATTAATCGTTTACGCACACAGATTACAAATATCAGTCCCATTTCAACCGTGTAGAGTACAGTAGACTATATGAACATGTACATCAGACTTAGATAAGGACCTGCAAAGACCGTTCATGCTCACCGGGATCAAAATCATCCACGTAGAGGGTGGCGATGTAGACGGCAGTCACAGTGAGGAGGACAGCAAACAGTGTTTTTGTCATGGAACCCATGTTGAAATATTTCTCACTTCCAGTTCTCAAACAAAGAGCATATAGGCCTACCAGTACGTGATACCCTCTGCATCCCTGAGTGACCTTTTAATGTATTCCCGGCCTACTCCCCGTTCTACCAGTAGCATTGAGACCTATCGTTATTAAACTATGAACATAACATTACTGATTAGGTACGCGATAGCCTCTGCATCCCCGAGTGACCTTTTAATGTATTGAGACCATTCATTAGAGACCTATCATTATTAAACTATGAACATAACATTACTGATTAGGTACGCGATAGCCTCTGCATCCCCGAGTGACCTTTTAATGTATTGAGACCATTCATTAGAGACCTATCATTATTAAACTATGAACATAACATTACTGATTAGGTACGCGATAGCCTCTGCATCCCCGAGTGACCTTTTAATGTATTGAGACCATTCATTAGAGACCTATCGTTATTAAACTATGAACATAACATTACTGATTAGGTACGCGATAGCCTCTGCATCCCCGAGTGACCTTTTAATGTATTGAGACCATTCATTAGAGACCTATCATTATTAAACTATGAACATAACATTACTGATTAGGTACGCGATAGCCTCTGCATCCCCGAGTGACCTTTTAATGTATTGAGACCATTCATTAGAGACCTATCGTTATTAAACTATGAACATAACATTACTGATTAGGTACGCGATAGCCTCTGCATCCCCGAGTGACCTTTTAATGTATTGAGACCATTCATTAGAGACCTATCATTATTAAACTATGAACATAACATTACTGATTAGGTACGCGATAGCCTCTGCATCCCCGAGTGACCTTTTAATGTATTGAGACCATTCATTAGAGACCTATCGTTATTAAACTATGAACATAACATTACTGATTAGGTACGCGATAGCCTCTGCATCCCCGAGTGACCTTTTAATGTATTGAGACCATTCATTAGAGACCTATCATTATTAAACTATGAACATAACATTACTGATTAGGTACGCGATAGCCTCTGCATCCCCGAGTGACCTTTTAATGTATTGAGACCATTCATTAGAGACCTATCGTTATTAAACTATGAACATAACATTACTGATTAGGTACGCGATAGCCTCTGCATCCCCGAGTGACCTTTTAATGTATTGAGACCATTCATTAGAGACCTATCATTATTAAACTATGAACATAACATTACTGATTAGGTACGCGATAGCCTCTGCATCCCCGAGTGACCTTTTAATGTATTGAGACCATTCATTAGAGACCTATCATTATTAAACTATGAACATAACATTACTGATTAGGTACGCGATAGCCTCTGCATCCCCGAGTGACCTTTTAATGTATTGAGACCATTCATTAGAGACCTATCGTTATTAAACTATGAACATAACATTACTGATTAGGTACGCGATAGCCTCTGCATCCCCGAGTGACCTTTTAATGTATTGAGACCATTCATTAGAGACCTATCATTATTAAACTATGAACATAACATTACTGATTAGGTACGCGATAGCCTCTGCATCCCCGAGTGACCTTTTAATGTATTGAGACCATTCATTAGAGACCTATCATTATTAAACTATGAACATAACATTAATGATTAGGTACGCGATAGCCTCTGCATCCCCGAGTGACCTTTTAATGTATTGAGACCATTCATTAGAGACCTATCGTTATTAAACTATGAACATAACATTACTGATTAGGTACGCGATAGCCTCTGCATCCCCGAGTGACCTTTTAATGTATTGAGACCATTCATTAGAGACCTATCATTATTAAACTATGAACATAACATTACTGATTAGGTACGCGATAGCCTCTGCATCCCCGAGTGACCTTTTAATGTATTGAGACCATTCATTAGAGACCTATCATTATTAAACTATGAACATAACATTACTGATTAGGTACGCGATAGCCTCTGCATCCCCGAGTGACCTTTTAATGTATTGAGACCATTCATTAGAGACCTATCATTATTAAACTATGAACATAACATTACTGATTAGGTACGCGATAGCCTCTGCATCCCCGAGTGACCTTTTAATGTATTGAGACCATTCATTAGAGACCTATCATTATTAAACTATGAACATAACATTACTGATTAGGTACGCGATAGCCTCTGCATCCCCGAGTGACCTTTTAATGTATTGAGACCATTCATTAGAGACCTATCGTTATTAAACTATGAACATAACATTACTGATCAGGTCAGGTTAGTACATAAGATAACAGGTACGTGTGAGGTACACTGGCTGGCAGGAGTCTAAAGTCGATAATACTGAGGGCTTGTACAGGGGGGGGGGGATAAGACTGGGTCTGCTGTGTTAAATCCTATATAGGCACATTCAACTGAAACACTTACCATACATATTATTTAGATATTTATATTTTTATAATGAATACTGCGGATATTAAGAGGACACGAGACATTCACTTACACTTAACATTTAAAAGGTTAAATAAATAAGACTGAAGTAGCCTATACATGTGGCTAGAAACAAACGGTGGTATGGAAGTGTTAGGTGATCATCATGTACGTGTTGCCTACACACAGACACTTGTCTTGTGCGTTCTTGTTTATGTTTTCTGGTTCAGACAGGACAGTCGGTAATTAAGGGGATATGTATAGACAGTTCAAAATAAGAGAACGATGTTATACACAGTCTCAAAGCGTTTGATTTTGAAGAACTATAAAACTTTTTCAAATTCATAACAATTTACCACTACACACACTGCTGGCAGCATTAAGTGTAATACCAGTACATATAAGATCAGCATTAGCATTCCTGCTTTGGCCAGGTCAGTACATATAAGACTAGGTTCCCATACCTAAATCGATCTAACAGGATCGATCCATCTCCACGGGGTTTCTCGCTTAAATTGCTTGCAGCTTAAACGGCTTAGGTGTCTGGGACCCCTCCAAAGCTGCTAAACAATAGTTAATTACCCCCTATCAGCTTCAGTAGGCGTGACAGACATTTAAGCCACTTAAGTTAATTGCAATTGAGTGAGAATCCCCATGGAGAAAGTTCGATCCAAAGTTAGTACAATAGGGTCTGGGAATGGTCTCTTATACCAGTACACAAACTCGATGGTTGTGTTGTAGCAAGTTCATTTTATTTGTATGCTATCATTACTGTGGAGTAAAATAAAATAAAGATGTTTTGGGTGATCTGTCTTTTCCTGATATGCGAGGTAGGTGATCAAAATCTTAAGGGAAAACAGAAGCTTTATTTGTTTTTCAACATTATTCAAGGTTGCCTACTAAATGTGACGATGGTATTGACTTCTGTCTTTTGCTGACAAATACCACTCAGTTATAGTCGTTCTTATTATTTATTTACTACTTCCCTGTTGTTACTCGTGCTGCTTCCAACATTTCTATTTCTACCTCTTGCAATCTTTAGCGGCCTTCTCTACGTTTACCTTACATTATAAATACCATAAGATCATGTCAATCAACTCAAGTTACTCTACAAAACACTCCCCGCTCCTGTCAATTACTAACATTACATAAATTGCATCAGTTATTCTAAAAGATCGAGGGTCTTGTAAATAAAAACGGCCATCAGCGGCTGAGTTTTGAAGATGAAACTTGTGTATGTCTTAGGAAGCATTCACATCGAGAAGAGCCGAGGTCTAACAAGGCCGCGACCTACATGAAAGGGAAATCGCTTAATCCTGTAATGTTATCTCCGCCTCTCACACGGCTTAGGACCACGCGTCGTCCCTCGACCGGTTGAAGTATGCCGAGATTGAATTAGAGTGCCCCTGCAGGGACGACGCGCGGGGAGGAGTGTGAGAAGGCAGAGAAACTATTAATGAATCAAGCGTTCTTCCTTTCATGTAGAACCGCCATATTTAGGTCGCAGCCTTACTAGACCTCGGCTCTTCTCGATGTGAAAGCTCCCTTAAATTGTTGCTTCTAGTGTGCATTAGGAGACATAAAGGACACATACGACATCAAAGGGATTTAATCTCGGCTCCGATGTTTAATTGCTAGGCCCCTGCAGCAACGGCGCATGTGGAGGCGGGGAGACCGTCGAGAATCAGCGGCAGCTCTTGTGAAGTGTGGTCGGCCATATTTAGTCGGCGGATCAGTTAATACTCGGATCATCTTTTCTGAATGGAGCCTTAATCTGTGTTTGTTATTCAACTTCTATTGAAGTGTCTACACTCATATTTTGTTACTTACATCATAAGATACAGTGGCGGATTTAGAGGGGAGGGTTAGGGGGACCTAATACCCCTTCCTTTTCTCAAAAAAATAACACTATTATTCCACTCTTGAAATTAGAGTTTTAACTAGTTGATTTATATTCCTTAAATATGCATACAAAGTCAATTTTTTGTCACAAAAACCAACCAAATGCCAGCATATAGTAACAAGTAGTATAACTAAGATAATTGCCAAAAGGCATTGTTTAATTTTACCCGAAAATGATGTTTGAATGGATTTTTCTGCTAGCACTCTATGCTGTATGTCAATGGGACAGAAAAGTAGGTCACGAAAGTAGGTTAAATTTCCAACCAAAAATTTTAAGAAAGGAGCAGTCTAAAGCTCTTTTTGGGCTGATCAAGTGATCTATTCAGTTTATCCCTTGGCATGTCAAATTTATTTGAGTCGTATAAGAAACTGGTAGAAGTGGTTAACATGTGTTACTGGGAAACCACTCTCCACCGATGCCCGGTTCGTATGTACTTTAACCGTTTCAAATGGAACCGTTTGACCTTCAAAACACCAAAATATTACGGCTCCCGGGCTATCGATTGTAATTGCAGATGTAAACATGTACAACCAAACTGGCCCTCTGCGTGATAAGGTAGAAGGTTTTTCATTTGATTTCAAATCTACCAATGAATCTTCTGCGGCTCCGTGTAATTCCGCTGTCTTAACACAGCTAGCTTACCGCGGTACATGTATAGCCTTGTACGCGGGTTTTTATGCAGTGATTTTTCTAGATTTTTTTTCCTGAAAATTGCATTAAGAAGAAAAACGTATATTAGGTGGGCGGGTGGGTCAGGCACAGTGCTGTCGTTGGCGTGCACGGGTGCAGGAAAAAACAGTCCGTTACAACAACGACCTGGCCCTGCAATCGAGAAGGCACGGGAAAAAGTCGATGGTTTAGAATACGAGGGTTGATTGATAAGTAGTGAGCCTCGTGTGGAAGGGCCGGGGTTAAGCAGGGATATCCCTTTTTAGCCCTTCTATTCCCTGACTATTTAAAGGTGTGTAGCCGAAGTTTGGTGTCATTTGGTTAGTTGATGTCGACGAGGTAGCACTCTCAAATAAGCAAGGCAAGTGACATTTGCAAAATGCCCCTGCTCACAAGCCTGTCATCGCCATGGCTGCAATCAACGAGTGTGGCTTTGAACTGATAGAACATCCACCTTATTCGCCTGATCTTGCTCCCTCTGACTATTATCTATTTCCCAAATTGAAAAAGGCCATTTCAGGTACTCACTCTGTGTCAGATGATGACGTCATACGTGAATTGGAGGGGTTTCTGAACAGCCAAGAGAAGGGCTTCTATAAAAGTTGCAAAGAGGCTCTCAAAACTCGCTGGAAAAATTGTATAGATACTCAAGGAGACTATGTTGAAAAATAAATGAAAAATATTTGTAAAATGTGTACCCCTTCTATATGAGGCTCACTACTTATCAATCAACCCTCGTAAGTGATCGATTTGACAACAAAATTTTTACTGGTCATTATCTTAAAGTATTCCTTTCTCTTCAAATTTTGCTTTAGAATATTAAAGTTTACTATTTAGATTGATTTAGATTCTTTGGAATGGTGCCTGATGACATCGGTATTATAGTTTCACAAGATTATTCCTCTCTCTTCACTTTTTTCACTTAAAAATGATGTTCAGGCGGGGATGGTGATAAGCCCCCGAGTGTCCGACCCCGAGTCCCACGTCAAGGAGGCAAGGGCCATTCCCTAAAAACGCCCCCCTCTCCTGCAAATAACCTGTATCCCTCCCTGAGCCCCCTCCCCCCTTTCAATGAATCCTGGATCCGCGGGGAAAAGGGGCATGAATCCCTGTCAACTCCTACCTTCACTTTCTATAATGATCTCTTCACACATCTGGAATCAGCTACATTTAGGAGAAAACGGCACAGCAGGCCAAGAAATCTTTTACGTTTATAATTTTAATTCTGTCTTTTTTCATTCTTACAAAGATTTTAAAAAATACCGTCTCCTAGACATATCTGTTAAATATATCCCGACTTTTCTTTTCTTTTTTAAATTGTATAATCTTATATAGAAATGAAAAAATGAGTTAAGGAATTAAAGCCGAAAACCTATTAAATGATTAATATTTATGATACTTTTCTGTTTTTGCTTATACAAAAATTTGTAAAAATTGTGTCTCCTCGACATACATGTGTCTGTTAAATATCCCACTACAATATCCCCATATAAGATAAGAGGGAGAGAGAGAGAGAGAGAGAGGCGGGGCGGAATTTTGCTGGAATTTTTGGTGAACTTGACCTGGGTGTGGTGTGAAAAAAATGGACATCGGCCTCAGGTCGGACTTGAAGAACAAAACAAACCAGCACAAAACAAGCACGAACGTAATCTCCTCTCAGCTCATCTAACACACTCACGTGTTCAGATGCACCCCAGGTCAGCCTCCAAGGGTCATGTAGATACACCCCCGCACCGATAATCCCTCTTAGTAATTTTTTGTATTATGCGCATCGATGCGACCCCACACCGATAGATCCCCGCACCGATACTCCCCCGCACCAATACTTCCCCTCAGTAGGCCTATATGTGTAATTGTGGGGATGTAGCCTACCGGTGCGGGGGAGTATCGGTGCGGGGACGTATCGACAAGTAACCCGCCTGCCAGATAATATGCCACCAGTGGGTCACCTGTGGCTATAAACAGCAAACAGCCACTGGTGGTCCACTGGTGTACCGCTGGTGGTTAGCTGGTGGCAGGTTGCCGTTGGTAATGTAGCTGGTGACCGGTCCACCAGTGACCAATTCGCGATTTTCTCATCGTAATTGTTAAGTGTAGATTTTTTTTCAAATACGCGTATGCGTATTGTAATAACGTTACCTCATTTCGGCGGAAGTGTTTTTATTTACCTTTGTTCACTCGTTTGGGAGTGCGCAATTTCCTAGCATTTCATTGTCCTATAAAAATTTACGTGACGTAGGCCTACTGCACGCGACGGCTGCACGTGACGTCTGCGTCGACCACTCTACTCCGCCTGACTGCTGCCACTGGGCTTTGATTTCACTATATTTCATGTAAAATAGGTAAGCCTAATAATATTTAAATACACTGATTGACAGATCTTTTCAATGTAGGCCTACATGTAGGAAAAATGTTGATTTATAAAACAGCTTTTTAAAAAATAAATTCTGGAAATAAGAACATTGTTATTGAGTGGAAGAAACAAAATGTGAAAGCTCCACCTAGGCCTTCTATAGCCCTATAAGATATAGGTATGAAAAAAATTGATTATAAGATTCGTATTTTGTATTTGAAAGTTTGGTATTTTTTGCCTCTTGAAAAGATCGAGTCAATTAAAAGGTATACATTTTCAAAGTGTATATATTTTTAAAAAATAAAAATGTGGTGTATCAGTGTGTTATGAAAGGTTTTCTGTGGCTTTTATTTACGTAAAATTCATTTTAATAAGGATTAAAATGGAAAAAGACCCATAATAGATTTATGAATGATATTGATAACAATTGGAAAAAGTAAAGTTTGTATCTTAAAATAAACCTTGGAATATAACCAGTGAACATTGGTCCTTTTTCTTTTGTGGTCCCGCCTAGCTAAATACTATTATTAAAATATCAGCAAAACGTCTGACATATGTGATGACTTGAAAACTGCGCTGCACTCCAACGAGACGGATGCGACTAATTTCTCACTCAATTTGGTAGTTGTGATCGCCACCTTTATTTCGTATTTCAATTTATTAAACCCTTGACCCCAACGGCTCATCAGAATGAAATACAGTGACATTATAAAGTCATATCAACGAACTACCACTTCAACAAAAACTACTACTGATACAAATATAATAATAATAATAATAATAATAATAATAATAATAATTCATTATACTGACGCTAGTCTTAGCTCCGATGCACATTGTAAGTATTTCCCGAAGCTGTTTAATTGTGAGACATTGTTAAAGGCCCAGTCACAATGTCGGCGATCTGTCGGGGATTAGTTTTGGCCGGGGGTCGTCGTAGAAAATAAAAAAAAATCCTTGAACAATCCTAGCAATAATCCTAATAAAAGTGGAGCAGTCACATTGTCTGAGATTTTGACCCGGTTTTGTCGAAAAATCGTGGGATTAGCCTCCGATTGCATCGGAGGCGATCGGAGACGATACCTGCGAGCGTCTTTTCTCTTAATTTTTTTCCCCCTGGGTATATGTGGTTATATATGGGTATATATCCGGAGGACGCCTCCGATTAATCGGAGGGCATCGTAGGTCATCGGAGATTGTGTCTGGGATGCCCAAAATGGGTGAAAAATCTTGCGAGCAATCTTAAAATTTTAAGTTCAAAGTTGGGGACCGCGACGGGTGTGGCGATGTCTAAAAAATCTGCGACAACCCGCAGGCGTCCGGAGAGCGCCTCCGACGGGTGCAAAATCGTGAGATCTGTCTCAAGATTTTGTTAAAATTTCCCGGGTTTTACCCATCCCCGACGCATCGCAACTGATTTGTGACTGGGCCTTAAGTGATAATAGTTCAATTAGTTTGAAGACTGTAAGCTTTTTTTACCCTTTAACATATATATATATATATATATAGATAGGCCTATATGAAGCCAGGGATCTTCTCTTGAAATAGTATTTATTTCAAAAGATTTACACATCACGGTCTCCTCTGCATTCACAGCAGCGAGGCGGCCCGGCTCGTTAAAATTCTCAAGAGACTCGCTTAAATTTGTTAAAATAAATAAATAAATAAATAAATAAAACCCTCGCTGAGATAAATTACTACTAACAGTATTTTTTTATTCAGGTTAACTGAAAATTATAAAGATGGTGAAGTAGCCATTAATTTCCTACGGATCATGTAGAAAGGTGATGAATAAGACAATATATGGAAAAACTGGTCGTTTATAACTGACCAAATATGTCTAGAGATAATACAGTTTACATTCAAGTTGACCACCAATATCTGGCATATATATGCATATTTGTAATGTTAAGATTTTTCATGTTTTTAAAAAGGCAAATAATTAAATTAAGACTAGACATAAGGAAGTGCACATGGGGCATTTTGGTAGTCATTTTAACGTATTTTCATTAATTCCAATCTGATTTCTTTACCGATAAATTATTCGTATTATGGTTTTCAGAGATCGTTTCATCTTCACCACCCTCCTGCAGATAAAAGCTATGCTGAAGAATAACATTATTGTTCTTACAAGGTTAGAGCAAAGATTGAAACAGAACAGAAATCCTGATGACAATATTGTCTTAATTGACGAGTTTGCATTTCCTATGGAGACTAGAGAAGATGTGGCAAGGGTTGAAAACATACTTAAAGATAAACATAATGAAATTACTGGTAAGTTAAAAAAATAATAGTGTGATTAAAATTAATTAATGTAGTAATTGTTGTGCTGAAGCTACATATGGAATAAATAATAAGTTAATTTTTAAAATAGTGGTTATTTGATAAATGATTAATATAACATTTTAATCTGAACACTTATCATTTGTTGTATGTATAGGGCCTATATATAAATGTGCTTTACTAATTAAGAAAATCTTATATTTATTTCAAAAGTCAAACCACCTTGCCACACTGGGAGGGTTTTCCTCTAAGGAAATGGTACAGTGTAGATAGGATCATGTCTACTATTTTTAAAACTAACATATTGCATGCCAGTGTAACTGGATTGGGAAGTGCGGAAAGGTTGCACTAAAAAAACCTGACCTTTACAAAAGCAATGGAATGTTTGCATTTCGTAATGATCAAATAATGTTTGCTCAGATATATTTTTACATATTAATTGTATTATTATGATCCTGAAGTAAAGTTACAGTTCAAAATATAAAGATTGTTTCTTCTGAACAACTTTGTCTTTTTAAGGTTTTTACATATATTCTCTTAAGGATAAACGCATATCAACCTATTTCTGTCCTTTGATGAGACCATTCCGTTTTGTAACTCCTTTTTGAACCATTTTTGTTTACTGTCCAATTTAGCACTGTTAAGATAGGAGGATTAAGTTAAGTTTTTTATATTTTACAGATGCAGGTAGATCGAGAGCTACGGAGGCTGAATAAGACATGCATCAAATTGTGGCTCAAAAATGCGCATGATAGGGATGGCGGCAGAAAATTGAGGGAAATCAAAACAAGGAAAAAAGGAGGTAAATAAACACACTGGACAAAAGAAGTGTCACCCCCTGCAGAGTAATGAAAGTTATAATGCCTGGGTCTACTCTTAATATGACTATTGAGTATAAAACCACTGTACTATGGAATTGTTTTTTTTTTTTTTTTTTTTTTTTTTTTTTTTTTTTTTTTTTTTTTTTGTGAATTTTGATGTTTATAAAATGATACCAGGAGCATATCATTCCAGAGTCATTTATCTCCCCCAAAGTATTGGTTCACTTCTATTGTCCAGTGTGTGTAACAACAAAAAATAACAATAATAAATAAATAAATAAAGAAAGAAAAATAAAAGAAAAATAAATCAAAATAAAATAAAATAAAAATCACTGTTACAGGTGATAATTGTGATGAGAAATATTAGTTTTACGCATATCTATTTTATCTGATATTAAATTATTATTTTCCAGTTACCTTTGTACGGCATTTCTTTTGCGCGTCTATAGTTTTGCTATGAAAAAAATACCGGAAGTCGTGTTGCGCAAAGGATTATGGTCTATATGAATGAGGCGCCATTTTCTTCAACAACCAGGAAGTAACAGGACGGAGATTGTGGGATAATGTTGAACATATTTGACAAAGAAAGAGATATGATCTGACCGACTTGTAGGTATATGGAGCAAGTGTTTATGTTACTGTGATCTCCAAGCTGCAGCACCAGAAGTGAACATAAAGTTTAGCAATCACTGACAGAAATATTACAGGATCTACTGTCGGAATGGAAGCCATGTTAGGGCAGTCTAGACGAGGTGTAAATCCAAGATCAGGACAGGTGACAGTACAGACACAACCTCCATTAGCTGAACAGGAAACAAATACAACATCAGCTACACATCCTAATGTTTTCTTTGACAAGGCAGAATGTGTGCGTTCCTTCAGTACTAAACTGGAAGATGATAGAAGAATACTCATAACTACTGACATAACTGGGTTAGCCATAGATAAGGAACACATGTTTGTTGTGGATAGTGACAACAACAGAACAAAAGTATTCACACATGAAGGACAATTTAAGTTTGACATTAAAGTAAACACACCATGTGATGTGGCTGTGTCACAGACTGGTCACCTGTATATAACATCACTGGGTGACAGTTGTGTCCAAGTGTACTCCACCAGAGGTCAGCAGGTGACAACCATGGGTCAGGGTCTACTGAAGTTACCACGGGGTATTACACTGAACAGACAAGGTCATGTGATGGTTTGTGACAGAGAAAAGAAGTCCATCTTCACATTCCATGCAGACAGTGGACAGCTCCTGAACACTATTCCACTCAGTATGTGTGAAGGCCCAGTGTACATCACAGTGAACAGTGTGAATGATAACATTGTGATATCAGACATGTGGGGAGACTGTGTACATGTGCTGTCACCTACTGGTGATCATCTGTACAAGTATGACGGCAGCAGAGAAGGCAGTAAACTGAGGTTACCATGTGGAGTGTGCACAGACAGCTATGGTCACATCTTCATTGCTGACAGGGTTAACAACAGGATAGTGGCACTGAGTCCACAGGGACAGTTTATCAGATACATTGTCACTGAGGATGATGGGTTGAGGTATCCCTGGGCAGTAGTCATCAACCCTGCTACTGGTCAACTGGTGGTGGGAGAGATGAGGGGCAATGTTAAGACATTCCAGTACATTGAACTGAAACAAGGTGAGTAACATGTATTAACTGTGGATAGATATGATTATTATGTAAAAATATTTGAAAGTTAATTAGTCTTACAATGTTTTTATCCATGAATATGCTTGCCTTTATTTCAATAAAAAAAAACTTTTTAAGCATATTTAAATTCAGTGAGCACACAGCTGTGCTTTAGTAAAAATGTATTTAGAGTGGAGACATTTTCTATTGTTAATACTTTACTGTTACTGACCAATTTCCATGAACCCATTAGTGATTAGGATTTTGAATAAGGATGAAGAACTCTTTTTAATGGAATGTATGGTATGCTTCATTTGTATTTTTATTAAGTCACAAGAAAAATATTTTACATTGTTTAATCCCTGAACTTCTTGTCCATTTGTCAGCAAAGAACAACTCAAATCTCACATCAATTCTTCATATTCTTCATCTTGTAGCTGTTCATGAAAGTTTTAGATATACCTCAATATATCTCAAATGTACTTTGTCAAGTTTCTCGATGTCTTACCACTTCTAGATTCAAAGACATTTCATCACCAGTTTGTTGTTAACACACACAAATAAATTAAATGTTGAAGTACTTTGGATGATACCTTATTTTCCTGACTTTGTGGATTGTTATTTGCAAATAAAACTAGCAGACGACCATTTTTCATGAAATGGAACTACTTTTCACAGGAAGTAGTGTATTCATACACAACAGTGACCTTGGGTTTGGAATACAAAAAAATAGTACATGCATTCATACTGTCACAGCATGCAAATTATAATGAAATATACAAAACTAAACACATTTTTATGTAACACAAAAAGTTAAATGCATTTTTATTTATATTATTATTATTATTATTATTATTATTATTATACTGGATAAAAACGTTGATGAAATGGTTTTGAACATGGTTTTTGGAACTTTTAAACTGCATGCTGATGGACCCACATATTTATGTCATACACACTAAACATAGATGAGAAAGAATATATATATATATATATATATATATATATATATATATATATGTATATATGGCCTAATATGTATGCACTACAGGTTCAATTCCAAATGTTTCTCTTAAAAAACATTTAAATAAAAACAATTTCCTAGAATGCTTGAAAGTGAAAATTTCTAAGTATGATTTATTTCAAACAGAACAACTTTATGGCTGTTGACACTTCTGGATAGTCCGATTATATAGCCAAAATTAACCATAAAGCAACCTACTATAGGAATAAATAACAAATCATAAATAAACATCAATGCTGTCATATCATACATAATACAAGAAAAGTGTATGTCTACATGCAAATGTACAGTGTGTATCTGTTAATTGCCAGAGTGTAGCGGCTAGTGGCTAGCTTCCAGCAACCCTGCGGCTTACCTCCGGCAACATGCACTGTATATAGCTGAGACAAGCTGCTAGCGGCTAGCCTGTGGGGATACTTTCCGGCAGCATTTTTATGTTGCTGGAGTACTCCTGCTATACTCCGGGAGTACTTCAGCAACATTTTACGTTCTGTAAGGGCATGCATTTTTAAGTTTTATAGTAAGCACACAGCTAGGTGTTAGTAAAAATGTATGTAGAGTGGAGAAACTTTTTACTGTTAGTGACCAATTTCCATTGAACCCATAAGAATTATGAGTGAGAAATAGACACCTGCCCATCAGGCAAGTACAATATGTCTGTAAATCTACCTGCCCTGTTCCAAATGTACTTGGTCTGCTCCAAATAAAAAAAAAATGGGTGTTGATAAAATTTTTCTGAACAGTCTATAAGTCAGGCAGATTCAGTACAATGGCGTATGTATTTGTAGGTTGATAAGTTACTAACTAAAGAAAAAAAAAAATTTCATGTAATAATCATGATAGTGATACATAATACATGTATGATGATACATTTCACCACATTATGATGCAAACACCATCAAATGGAAACAAAAATAAACTTGTAATTAAACCAACTCAGCAAATGTTTGTGCCGAGCAGATATTTAGCATTGTACAATATACATGTATTTCAGGAACTGCTCAGAATTATGCTGATTGCCATTTCAAGTCTAAATTAAACAAACATCAATGTGGCCTACAAAACTGATACAACTGCACCAAATATCTCTTGCTGCATGAAATACTTGTTGAAATGATGTTTTCAATAGAACTTTTATTTTGTTTCCTTTTTTTTTTTTATTTAATCATGAGTAAAACATTCTAAAATGTTTAATCCCATTTCTTAGTATAATCATTATGCTTCACATTTATGTAAAATATATTACAAGGCTGTTGCAATGTTTTTATTATTTATTTATTTATTATTATTATTATTTTAACTAGTAAGCAAAATCTCTTACGCTGCTGCAGCGCAGTCTGTTTGGTAAATTTATCTGGCAATTTAACAGTTTTTAGTGAAAATTTAATTTTTCACTTATTTGCATCTTTATTTTCTGTTCTTTGTCTGTACATTTGACAGCTTTGCTGCCTTGTTAATCATTTTCACACCATCTTTATCTTTTTCTTATTTGTTTATTTATTTATATATATATATATATATATATATATATATAGATTTTTTTTTGTGGATCTGAAATATTCCATTTTGAATATCCACTTTGTATTTGAAACAATATAATGATGTTTGGTTGAGTTTTGTAGCAGAACTATGACTAAAAGTGCAGCTATAATGTTTCAGGTCAGTTTTCAGAGGAAATCAATAGACAAGACCCACTACTGCAAGAAGCATATCAACGAGCATGTAAGGATGGCTTTGAAAGAGTGAAGAGGGCAAGGGTGATGCTACTGGGCCATTACGGTGCGGGTAAAACACACCTGAGAAAGAGGCTCCTCGGAAAGGAATATGATGAAGATAAAGATCCAATCACTAATGGTATAGAAACTGACTATGTTCTTGTACAGGAGGGTTGGAATTCAGATGAAGCTGGTAAGAATAACTAAACAAGAATTAAAAAGTGTTTCAATATTGAAATTCATTTACTTCATATATTTCAACTCTTAACATACGACTTGAAGATTTATTAATCTGCAAGGACAATTCTTTAAATTCCTCCTTGTTTATTATTTATGAACAGGAACTAGATCACCTCAGTCTCTTTTTGTTTCATGACAAATAATAAAATTATTATTTTAATTTATAGAGTGTCATGGGCCAGCAATTTCACGTTTGCTTGCTGTTAACACGAGAAAGATACATGAGGAAATCCGGGCAAGTCATGCAGGTAATTCCTGTGTGTACAACTAACTACTAGAACTAGAACATGTTTACAGTATATGTAAAGTGTCGAGATGATTAACTGCAGAAACATTTTCTTATATGAAACGAGAAAATAATTAATCATAAAAAACTTAAGATAATATTATAAATATATTATATGCATATTCTTAGAATAATTTTAATGAACATTTGATTAATTTGAATTTTTTAATGAATTATTGTAGAGTTACAACCCTTGGGTCAAGTTGTGGAGGCAACTAATGCACCAACATCAGAGAAAGTGGAGAAATGTAAGTACTGTGATACTCAAAATATAGAGATGTAGTGATATAAAAGTTGCGGGAGCATGAGATAGCTCAAGTCATTAGTTCCTATACATGTGATAAACAAAAAGAAGAAACAATTAGAAAAGAAGAAAAAAAATTGATCGAACCATATGTTTGTTAGTGTTCATTCACATGTTTCTTAGGGTTCTTTCTTTTAAAAAAAGGATATTATGACAAAACATCAGTCTAAGCAAATACTTTGGAGTGATCATGAATAATGTTATCTTGAAGTACTCTGTAGAAGAATCCCCATTGTGATGATATCTTTGTGTGTCAGAATGCCATTTAAAACAATCCTTAGTCTGTTTCCATTTTATATATTTATTTATTTATTATTACATTTTGTTATTTAACTATTACACCACAACCCACTTTTAGTACAAACAGCAGTGATGGATCAAAATGCATACTGATTGTAAGAAAAAATACTGAATATTTCATTTACCCACATCATCTTATCTCGTTATGTATATGTTGTACCACACAGATACATTAGTCCTTTACTTTTTTTCTTGAAAAGCCACATCGAAGTCTCCAGAAATGCAGTCTGATGTTATTCAAGAGAAAATTATAGCAGGTATATCAAACATTATACAAATATGAAGAAAAGAAAACCATTAAAAAATGGAGCACACCTCCCCTCACAATAGAGGACACCTCTGCTCACAATAGGAGAATGTGTAAGGGGAGACAACTTAATTGGCTGTCAGACCAGAAATGGCCTTACTCATGTTTTAAGATCATGTAAGACTATTTGTGATCTTAATTTGCACTTTAAGACCAAATCAAGCCCAATAGTGGCACATGAGTATTATGACGGAGCATAAAGATTACAAGTTGCATAGTTATATGAGATCTTAATTTTATAGGCTTTTGGTGGATTATGCATAAAGATGCACACTGCACAAGTAGAAAAGATCTAAACATGTATTTAATTTGCATTGTTTTTCTCTTTTTATGGCAAGTTTCTCCAAAACTTGAAGATGAGAACACTTTATCAACAGGTGGACAAATTTCGGCAACACAGGACAAGGAAAGGGGTACAGTAGGGTTTTTCACATCTTAGAAATTTGTTGCAATTATCCTAACCCATAATAAACTGCTATCAATATGTAATGACAGATCAGGATGCACAGTAAGGCAGGTAGTCTATTTTCTCTGAATCAAAAGTAGTATGACAATAAGACAAGACATATTACCATGCAGTTTTCTACTGGGTATCTATCTGTACTAGAAATTTTGTTAAAATATCCTTCCCAGACAGCCTCAGTGATCTGGCCCACATCTGGCCCAGATCTGGCAACGTCTGGCAATGTCTGGCAAAAGGTATGGCCAACGTATGGCTTGCCACATGTGGGCCAGATGTGGCAATGTTTGGGCCAGATCTGGCCCAGACATTGCCACATCTGGCCCAGTCCACATTTGCTCATATGGCCAGATGTCGGCCCAGATCTGGCAAATGTATGGCAAAGGTATGGCATGCCAGATGTGGGCCAGATCATATTCAAATGGGCCAGATTAGGGCCAGACATGGACCACATATGGCCCAGAATGTTTTATTTTTCTTTTTTTTTAATTATTTTTAATTATTCAATAAGATTACTATAAAAAAGACATACAAGATTCAAGATTCAAGTATTTATTCTGTGCTAAAACCCTAAACAAAATTATTACACATTATATAACCTTGCTGGCAACTAACATGTAACAAATTAAGGGTCACTCCTTGTCTTTTTGTACAAAACAATGTATATTTGAAAAAAAAAAAAAAAAAAAAAAACTACACTGCAAAAAGGTAAATATACAGACACTTAACAGGAGGAAATGTCACTTACATACATGTAAAGAAAACAGTTATAACAACAATTTTTTTTCAACACAAAGCTGCTCATCGAATCTGAATTAACACAAATTACAAAAATTGTAATTAATTATGCATGTACATGGGGGAGGGGTTTGAGGGGGAAATATTTTTGCACACATTGTCATTTTTAAACTAATTCAAACATATCATTAATAATAATAATCACTAATGAATATAGTTTTGTAATGAATAAATCTTGAATAATGAATGAAAAAACATTGTTTTTTTAGATGATGGTGAGTTATAACAAAATTATAAATAACCATGCAGTAACTGTTTCAATTCAATTTGCATGCTGGCTACAGTACTGTACATACATGTAAATTCTGAAAAAGAAATATGTATACTCCAGCACAGATATAGATGTACAATTAAAAGAGAATTACATGTGCACAAAAACAAACCCCAGTATCAATGCTTTTGAATTAAATCACATCATGAATCAAATCACTCAATGAATTGAACCAGTTTGCAATGTTTGCGCTTTTTTCAAATCCATAACACTAAGAAATGATACATCCGGCTCCTTGACAAGCTTATAATTATTAATGGAATCAACAATATGGAACAAGTAACTCTACCAAGTTAACAACAGTTCATTCAAATGTCAAGTCAAAACACAACATCCCTTCCTTTCTTGGACAGAAACGGTCCTTTCAAAACATGTTTATTGACAGTTCAGTCTTTAAAATGTCCTTTCAAACATTTGCAGAATAGCATATGAACTTTTATTCCTTAAACCACACTGAAAATTCTCAAAACTTATCAACTCATATCAAATCCCATGTCCTTTCACTACTACTGGTCTCTTCCTTTACGTCACATTCAAATGTTCCCTTCACTTTTAAAGGTTTCTCAGACGTGTATGAATAATACTGTTTGTTTTCTAGTCCTCCACAAGAGCCACATTTTTCTTGGATTTCAGCATTCTCCATGTATTTTTATCAATGATATTACAATATGCACCTGAATCTGGTAATACACTGAGATAAACACCGCCTCTATTTCCTCCATGTCTTCTGTGTATATTGCATTGGTTCCCACACCAAATGTATATGCACTCCTGGATTATCATGTTCAAAGCTGTCATTTACATGAATAATAGTTTCAGTTTTGCAGACTTTTGCAAAGCGATCCAACGTTCCATGTTTTCTCAGTCAGGGAGTTTCTACTTCGTTTTTCATGTCTAAACTCATAATGTTTAGACTGGCTTGGTTTGTCAAATGACTTCGGTTTCATCATACTCACAGTTTCTGGTGTTCCAATTTCATTCAAAGCGTTAACTGTCTAATGTATATTCATGTTTCTAACCTGTGTTTGGGAGAGTCCTGAAAATATCTTGTACACCTGTCCCTGCTGAATACAACATAAGCGCGCGTCTCCTCTGTCATGTATTTTTAATTTTCTATCTTTGTTCATTATTCATGCCGTCCGTTGGTTTTGAAAAGATCAATCTTTTCCGTCAGCGAAGAGGTTAAAACTTTTTAGCCATCGCGTCGAGCGTGTCCCTATTGTCTCCGGACTTCTGTACGGTTCGAATTCCGTAATTTCACATTTTCCTCCATTTTTTCAAAGAAAGTTGGCTCACAGTTTTGCACTAGTGTTAATCCTCGTCGCCAGTGTTGATGCCTTCGAAATAAATCGCATCACGAATCAAATCACTCAACGAATTGTATCAGTTTGACACGCTTGTGCTTTTTTCATATCCATAACTCTAAGAAACGCTACATCCGGGTCTTTGATCGGCTTAGCATAAAAAGCAGAATCTTACAACAGCGGAACGAGTAGTTCAAAAAAGTTTTAGAACAGTGAATTCATTCAAATGTCAAGTCAAATTAAACAAATAGCACACTTATGAGGGGACTTTGAAGAAAAGAGAGAGAGATAAATTAAATCAAAATTTATCAAATGACGTCAGTTCAATGCATTCAGCTCACTGGTCAATAAAAAATAAATAAATAGAAAATAAAAATTGAAAATGAAAGTACCATATCTGGCCCAAGTCTGGGCAGCATCTGGCAAAATGTGGCATAAATGCCAGACTTTGCCAGACTTGGCCCAGATCTGGCAAGTGTCTGGCAAAATGTGGCATAAATGCCAGACTTTGCCAGACTTGGCCCAGATCTGGCAAGTGTCTGGCAAAATCTGGCCCAGATATTGCCAGACGTTGCCAGATCTGGGCCAGACGTGGGCCAGATTACTGAGGCTGTCTGGGTTGTCTACTATAAATATGGCAATTTTTTTTTATTCTCAATGCGTCTCACCCACATTAGCATAGTATGTTATGGCATAAGGTAATGGCTTCATCATTTCAAACTTGGAATTAATGAATTTAGCAGATACTGTATTTTTTAAGTAACAAATTCTAAAATTAGAACATTCATATTTAATGGTAACAGCACAATTGAAAAGCAGACACCCTAATAGTTCTTTTCTATACAGTAGAAGCACCAAAATGCTACATTAGAAATTGTCAGTTATTTCAAAATTATAGGACCATTCCCAGTCCTTATCATACTAACTTTGGATTGATCTATCTCTTAGGGGATTCTTGCTAAATTGTAATTATTTAAAGTGGCTTAGAAGTCTGTCACACCTACTGAAGCTGACAGTGGTAATTAATTATCCCTGAACAGCTTTAGTAGGCATTCGAGACATCTAAGCTGCTTAAGCTTAAAGCAATATAGGGAGAAACCCCTTGGAGATGGACCAATCCTGTTAGATCGATCTAGGTATGGGAACCCAGTCTATGTCTCTGTTGAAATGATCAGCCATCACTGTGTAAACCCCTCTAGCTTTTATACTGTAGTTCATACAAGTAATTGATTAGATTTGTGTGTATTCATTTTTAATACTGAAATATGCAAACTGTGTACATTTATATTTTTAGAACATCAGCCCAGCCCTAGTAGTTCCAAGGAGGCTTTGTCCTATTTAAAAACAGAGGAGAGTATGGAGCTCCCGCCTGATGTCTTAACACATTTGACAGAAAGCTTGTACGACATTGAAAATCCACCAGCTCGTCTAGCAGTCTGGGATTTTGGAGGGCAAAGTGTGTATTACAATACCCACCACACATTCCTTTCTTCCAGAGCTATTTACATTCTTGCCATTGATATGAGCCTTGCTTTAACAGACAGGCTTGACGACCAATGGCATGGTGCTGAACACTTCTCAGGAACTATTCTTGGTAAGGAATCCACCAGCTCACAATTGTGCATCACTTAGTGAGTATATAATTAATATTCAGTTGTACAAGTGTTTCATCAAATCATTTTACTATCAATTGTGTTGCTGTATACCAGCTAGCAGATATGAAATGTTGATTGTAGTTAAAATTCTTAAATTGAATCTGGTTTGCTCAAAATTAATATATGCCTCAGTAAAATTTGGTCTTTTTTATCTATTTATATAATTGTTGTTTTCACGTAGCATTTTCAGGGCTTGCTTGGGAACAAAGCACTATTACTAGTAAATATTACTGGTATATATATATATATATATATATATTATCCATAGAATACTCATATTTCATCATTTTAGTGAGACAGCTTTCTATACTCAAACAGATCAAACAGCAAAAAGTGATAGTACAGTACATTTTGAAATGTGTCTGATATATTTCCAGACTTTACTTATTACTGGATAGATGCAATCCATACTTATGCGCAACAGCAAAACATGAGTGAAGATGGGGTATTGTCCCCCCGAATAATCATTGCTTGCACACATAAAGACAAATACCTGGAAAATGTTCCCAAAGAAAAGGTAGGCATTAGTACTAAAACAAACAAAAATAATAATAATAATAAATTAATTAATTAAATTAAACTGTTTGTTCTTAAAAAAAATAGTTATGACAATTGACTGATAAAATATGTGATTGAAGCTTGCTTGCAGTGTGTTGAAAAACATTCTCCCATTCTCTTACAGCATGAAGAAGAAATAAATGCGTACTTTGATAAATTGTGGCAGCATATACAACAGAAGAGAAGTGGTGTGCATGTTGATCCTCGCTTCTTTGCAATTGACAACACATGTCAAGATGAAGATCAAGAAATATCTGATCTCCGTCGATATATTATGAAAATTGCTGAAAGCCAAAAATCTTGGGGAGAGAAGAATCCAATAAGATGGTTTAGATTAGAAGAAGATCTTCAGCTGCGACGAGCACCTGAGAAACGAGGAAAAAGGTGGATAAGGTATGAGGAGCTGCAAAATTTAGCTCTTAAAGTTGGAATGCAGGATGCCATTGAGCTGAAGTCATTCCTCCAGTTCCATCATGACATTGGAGATCTTATGAACTTTCAGACTGATGATCTTTCAGACACTGTCATTTTGAATCCAACATGGCTGATAGATGCATTCAGGTCTATTATAGCAGTTGATAAACACCATGTCAAAGCCAAAGGGACTCCGTATTGGTCTGCATTAAAGAGGGGCATCTTAGATGAAAGACTTTTGGATGAGCTATGGGGAGTCGACAGCGAGTTGAAGCCCATTGTAATTGGTGTTATGGTACAATTCAACATACTGTTGGAACAGGATGTCAAGCCAGGTACAACAGAAAAGCCTTCTCGACAGTTCTATGTGCCCAGCTTACTCCAGATATGCAAGAATCCAGAATCTGGGGTTGGCAGTGAAGGAACACTATTCATACAAGGGAAAGAGAACTTTATGCCACATGTGCTTTTCAACCGGCTTACAGTGAAATTAGTTCAAAACGACACATCTGCAGGTAGGAAAGGATTAAGAAGAGGTGACTTTTTTCTCTTTCAAAATGAGTTGTACTACGATTATGCTGTATATGTAATCGATCCACTCAGAAGAGCTCGTTGTGCTTTGAGAAAGTCAACAAAATCCTCTTCCATCGAACTGATTCCCTTATATCCCCCAACGACAAAGTTTGACAGAACAATCCGAGGGGCATATGCTAAGTGGAAGAACCATGTTTCGATGCAAATTCAGCAAGTTAAGCAGACAATCTGCCCACATTTACATCTAGAATGGTGTGTCAGAAATCCAAGAAAGCCAAAGGTCAGAGATGAGCTGATGGCAATGGATCCGAAGGAGACTGATCTCACAGAATGTGGGCTACCTGAGGATTCAGTGTACAGACTATGGTTTATGCCAGACTCAAGTGAGAAGGTAAGTCATGTAAATATATTATGGAAGTGTGGCTCAGTTATAACTTGTACATGAATATTACATGTATCTTTGTGAAATATATTTGTTTTGTAAATAAATGAGTACTCTGAGTATCTGATCACTGTTTTTTTTATTCAACAGGAGGATAGTGTTACTCCATCTGCCACAACATTACCAAGTGTTACTGGAGGTAAATTATCATAGAACTCTACACACCCATGAAATATAAATGTTAAAAAGCATTATTTAGTTATTGGTGTTGTTTAAAAATTCTTTGATACCTTGATTTTGTTACAGTTGGATTTTCCACTGCGCAATTTCATTTGTTTGTTGTTTTGCTTCCAGTTTGAAGTCTTTTTATGAACAGACACGTTGTGATTGTACATATAACCCTCACCTGCTCTGTTTCTGCCAATGCCCATGTTGAGGTTGATGTCATGCACTTTAACTCAGAGTGGAAAACCAAGTAGACTTTTGTCTTTAAAACTGGAGAACTGATGAATTTTAGTAAAGGCTCAGTTCTAAAACTGACTTGATCATATCATTCTTCCAAAACTTTGGGATTTGATAGACAGATCATCAGTGATGTGCATGGGAATTTTGGAATTTTAGTGCACCTGTGGATTGTGCTCTGCTGTGCCGGGGGTCGGGGGGGGGGGAATGATTATTTTTACATTTTAATTTCTACTATCTTCTCCCATGCCATTGACGTGAAGACATTTTAACACTAATAGACCTAACATCAGGGATGTGCTGGGGTAATTCAGATTTACAATATACTTAGGTGTTGGGAATGCCCCAAATGTATTCTATTTTTTTTTTCACATCATAACTTTTGATATTTGGCCCAGACAATAGCAGTGAGGAAGTTGACATATTTATTTATTGAACCTGTAGGTTTTGTTCAGATAAATTACAGTTAAACAATGATCAGGAGAAAGACAGTTGTATTAATTTTACATTTTCTTTCAATACATTGCTATAGGAGACAGAGATGGCGGTATGTCTCAAGAAGAAAGAAAGTCAGAGTCACCTGCACCATCCCAGACCAGGCACTCTACCTCACAATGCAGTGAGGAGATAGGGACAGATGCTGTCAAAGACACGTACCTGAGGAGATTCTCCATCACTCCAGAAGGTGGACATGTTCATCTGAAGGAAGTTGGAGTATTCTTGTTAGTGCCTCCAGGAGCTCTAGCTGAAACTACAGAAATGTTCATTGGTATTAGTTGGAGAGAAGAAGACGTGCCACCGCTGCCACCGTGTCAGACTAGAGCAAGTCCAGTTGTTGTCTGTGGACCACATGGCCTCAGGTTCAGAACACCAATGTACTTGTCATTTTATCACTGCATTTCAGGCACACGTCAAAGAAAGATGGGAAAGATCTGTCCTGAAAATGTAACTCAGAATTCAAGAATGGACAATCCATTTTACATATGGCAGTCAGAAACTCACTTAAATGCCCCTTGTCGGTGGAAAGTATTGAGCAGTGATTCTGCTGTGTTGACAAACACCAAATGTGTCTTAATTGTGAACCAGTTCTGCAAACACAGTTTGTCATGTGACAGTAAGCGTCTTTCTGCCTTGGTGTTTGGGTCATTTCAGCCTCAACATGTCCCCTTGCTGAAACTGATGGTGTGCTGTGTCAATGATACCCGAGATGAGGTAGAGGTGAGAATTAATTTATAAGTGGTTTTCTTTTTTGATTGTTATGACTATTCCTGACATATTGGCATAATATTGGTGCTGTGGATGATTGCAAATAACTGTGTTAAGTTGTAATTGGTCACTGCATTAAGTGCCTTTGTTAATTTTAATTCTTTCGAATAATGATGTGCATTATTTTTTCAATTGTTTATTTGCATTACATAACCCAACAAATCTTTTTGTCATCATCTCTGTCGCATTTGTTTGTGGAGATCATTTTTTCTCTTTATCTTTTGATACCCCTAAAATGTTATGTTGCTATTGAAGGCTAAATACTTTTTGTTGGAATGTTGTAGATTGTGAGAACTTATGCTAAGGAATCACTCCTCATGGAGATGTTAGATCTGGCAAAGAAGTTTCAATTCTTAACTTGTGAGTACAGTGAGAGTGAAGATAAGGAGTCCTATGATGTCAGCCTTTTGTTGGACGAGTTTGAGACAGAGTGGGAGTTGCATACAGATTCTCAGGAAAAGGTAGGCTTTTATTACTTATATTTTCCAAAATTGTGCAACAAAGATAAGCCATTTAGGCGTAAAGGGCCTGTATTGTGATGATTATGGCAAAATTACTAAGAGAGCTATAACAGGCCCTTAGCCAGCAGTTTCAAGGGGGGTGGGTTCTTTTTCTGAAAAAGTGGATCTTTTACCATATAATTCCCATGTACCTAGGTCAGATTTTACCCAGAGTAGGCCTTTTTCCAGCAAAAAGGGGGGGTTCTTTCGAACTCCCCGAACCCCCCCCCCCTGGCTACGGGCCTGTATAATAATAGATAATGATAGAGAGAGAGTGATAGGAAATAAGTCTAAAAAAGACCCTTTTGCATTTTAGGTGATAAAGTATGTGAAATTGCTGAAAAGTGACACAGAGCATGTAACGTATGCCCTGAGCCCAAAAATGGCAGACAGACTTGATGTGTTTGTCTGCAAGATACACATAAAGCAGAAAGTATCTGAGGATCAGGAAGAGGACATCAAAGTGCTGACATCCACTGAGTTTGACATCCACTGGAAGTTACCAGTAAGTTAGTAGAAAACTTGGGCAATAATAATCTAATGGTACATCATCATATTCTCATTGTGCTGTTGTCTTTGTATGATATCACAGTTACTGTAACAATATACAATTATAGCACCTGTTATTCCACCTGAAGTTTCAGCATCGTTCAGTTATCCCAACTTCGGGTTGGACCTTATCCAGTAGTGACTTAAATGCAATGTCTGTAATTGTTTTGATTCGTGTTCACAAATTTAAAGATAATATACTTAAAACACATTGATAGCTTATTGATGACAGCTCAAACAGTGGCAGTGAAGATCCAAGGTAAAGATTGAGGTAAACTCACTAAAATTATGGCCTCAGGTGACTGCCTCTAAACCAGTTGGCTATCTTCAAAATCCATGATTATGTAAGAATTTTTAGTGACCACTTTAGTGTTGATTCATAGAACCACAATAGTTGGACACCTCCTTTATAGCATTTAAGTATTTAGTTAAAATATTTACTACTGCTAAGCCACTTACCTAATGCTTATTTCTTGTTATATTTTTCAGGTTGCCCCCCCTATGGACTTATACAATCTTGATAGTTATTCTGGTGGTCCAGCAAGCCTAAGATCTGCTCCACAATGGAGTTCACACCCATTGCCAGGAGATGAACTGCAGAGGCATGGTGGCAACCATTTTCAGTCACAACCAAACCAGCAGTATTACAAGCAAGAGCCATACCTACAGAATCAACCTAGGTTTCAATCCAACATTGGTGGTCAGCAGGAATACTTCCAATCTCAAACAGCAAGGGAGATGGCTGTACCAGGCCAATACCAAGCAAATCCACCACCATTTCTACCCAACTTTGGCAACCAAAGGTTGCAACTAGGCAATTTCCAATCTCAGACACTGCCTGGTGAGTCAGCAGGACCAAATATACCCTATCATCAACAAGGCAATTTCCAATCTCAGACACTGCCTGGTGAGTCAGCAGGACCAAATATATCCTATCATCAACAAGGAGAATCCCAGCATAGCAGACTACCTCAGGAGCCAGTCACTGACCTCCATCTGCAGGAACAAGGTGTTGACCACATTCAAACAAGGAGGAAATCAGGCCATGACTTCCCACCTTTACCCCCACAACAGGACCCTGTGGCTACTGAGGATCAAGACCAGGGGGTTACTGACCCTCAGGCCATCAAAACAATGGGAAACAAAGCTCTTAACCAGGCCCATGGGGATAATCAGTTAGAAAGTTTACCTACGGCAGTGACACATGGGATTGCTGGGGTTCTAAGACAGCTCCCCACTAATACAAGCAGCATGCATATTACATTCAATGTTCAGCAGGTTTACCACAATTACTCAGAAAAGGAATCAATGCCAAGCATGAAAGAGAAAGATGTGACAGCGTCATTTCATAAACATGTCCCTACAAGTGTGAAAAAACGACTGAATGAGACACTTTGTCAAGATGATGTATGGGACCAAGTGAAGAAGATGTATGGCATTTCAGATGAAACCCCATGTCCTCCTGATGTTGTGGCTTTTTTGTTGTCTCAAGTTGAGGGTTCTATTGCATCTTTCATCAGTGTGTTGTTAAAGTTAAAGGGATGCCACACAGAAGGAGAACTAGACATTCCACAAGATTTGATTGATGAAGTCAAGGTAATTGACCATTTGGTCTAATGAAGTAATCAGCTTTTTGTGGAATTTGTCACTTAAATAAACAGTATGACATGTTTTGGCTTCAGTGATTTTACACTATGGATACCTCTGAAATATCTGTACTCCTTGGCAAATTTATCTCTTCAAGATCTTCATAAAACGTTATTAAGACTTATATACAGAAAGAGAAAATAATGATATTTTGATTGTAACTTGTTTTAAATAGCAAACAATTGATTGTTGCCAGAAGTGAACTTTATGATAAGGTTTGAACAAGCATCTATCCACACAAACTACTAACTCACTTTATATTTCTTTTCTAGAATGGACTTAAGAGTGAAATGGAGTATAAGAAACTTAGACAGAATGGAATTCGCTTTGCTGAAGAAATTCATATTGACATTGGAAGAATTTTGAATTACTTTTATCAATATGATATGATACCCGATGAGGAGATTACAGTGCTTAGAAATAGTGCCAGGGAAAATCCACATGATGCCTGTAGAAAGTTGTTTGAAAGACTAATTGCAAGCAGTCCTGAAAAACGACCCATCGAATGCTTGAAAGATGCCCTCAGACAATACCAACATTCCCATCTGGCAGATGAACTAGAAGTTAGCAGCCAGTATGTAGAGGATGAATTACAGAAACAGGAAATTGGAAGTGATCGGCCTTTTTGTGAAGAGCCGTTGTCGTTAGGAATTTAAGCTCCACCCATACCCTATTGGAGCACATTAAAACTACTTGTGTACGGTGTTTGACAGTATGTGTTAAGATTTTTTATCCTGTTTGGGTCACCGTGGACAAGGAACCTATGGTGTATATCCACCATATTACTTGCATGCTTTAGATATTGTCATCAGATAAATAAAGTGACCGCTGTTTTTAGTGATTTTGAGCAAACTTGCTGAAAATCTACAATGGGACATTCCATGATGCAATATAGATATTCCCCACATTTCATACTAAGAGCATTATTTGTGTTGTGATACTCATCTGTTCTAAAACAATTTAATGACACGTTTAGATGTGTCCTCAGAGAAGTATCTGCTGCTGTTTACCATCATCAGAGCCAGTGTAAACATTCCAGTACTTGCAAATATTTAGCTGACAATAATGACATATATTAATCAAGACAATCTAGTAGTTGTAAAGTTCTTGTATATATTTAGCTGACAATAATATCATTAATAATTAAGACAGTCTAGTAGTTGTAAAGTACTTGTATATATTTAGCTGAAAATAATGATATATATATTAACGAAGACAATCTAGAAGTTGTAAAGTACTTTCAAATATTTAGCTGAAAATAATGTCATACGTATACTTAATTAAGACAATCTAGTAGTGATATATATATATATATATATATATATATATATATATAATTGAAAACACTAACAATACTTAATTGAGACACTATAGTTCTTGTAAATATTGAATGGAAAATATTCAAAATAATTAAGACGCCCTAGCACTTTTATAGTAGTTGTAAATATTGAATCGAAAGTACTAACAATACTTAATTAAGACACTTTAGTAATTGTAAAATACTTGTAAATATTGAATTGAAATTACAGACAATGCTTGATTAAAACAGTGCTCTCGTACTTGTTAAGTAGTTGTAAAAATTGACTTGAAAATACTGACAATATGAAATGAAGACAGTCTAATACTTGTAAATATTGATTTGAAAATACTGACAGTACTTAAGTAATTGTAGAATACCTGTAAATACATAACTGAAAATACTGATAATACTTAATTGAGAGCCCCGAGTAAATATTTAGCTGAAAATTCCAACAAAACTTAAATCAGACACTCCTGTAAAGTACTTGTAAAGTACCAGTAAATATTGGATTGTAAAATACTGACAACATAGTTAAATATATATACCTCTCTAAATAACTGATTTAATGTGGGTACATAAATAATCCAGTTATTACAGTAATCACCTTAACATTCATATCTTGTGACATTTGTGTTTATTTCAATATATAAATTACACACCAGTGTATGTCTTGTTTTCCTTTTTATGGACAGACTCTGTCTGGACATTCACTCCTCAGCCGCATCTGCTTTTGTCTATAGTGCTGTCCTATGCTGTACTTTCTTCATTAACTCACAACATCAAATATCTTCATGAATATACGTGCAAGCCAAGGTCCCTACAGAATTTAATGCAGATGGAATTTAACCACAGTGAAAAGACGATAGATTGACACTGTCCATGATTAAGGCAGTGCTCTAGTACTAGATAGTACTTGTTAAGTAGTTGTAAATAACCATTTTGGTAAGGATTTCATCACAGAAACCATAACAGCCCTCTGATTCGCAACACATAACAGTTTAAAGTTTGCATTTTAACATTGAGATATCAGGCTTGCTCACTGACTGTGTACATGTGCTGCCACTTACTGGTGACCAATTGTACCAGCATGGCACAAGAGGCAGAGGTGCTGGTCAGCTGTATGTACCATGGGTAGGGTGTACAGACAGCTATGGCCACATCTTCATTGCTGACTGTTATATCAACAGGATAGTGGCACTGAGTCCACAGGGACAGTTGATCAGATACATTGTCACTAAGGATGATGATAGACTGGTGTATCCTACGTACAGCAGTAGCCATCAACCCTGCTGACCTATTGGTGGCGGCTGAGGCACAGAGTGAATTGAGGACCTTCAATACTCGAAATGAAACCTATTGCTCAGATTTTACAATTGCAATTCCATAACTCATAAGCATCACAATTTCCAACCGAGTGCTTATAGTAATAGTGGTATCACCTTTAGTCTGAGGTCATTATTTGTGGCGAGTAAATCCCATAGCATTGTCAGGTACTGATGATATACAGAGGTCATATATTCCAGAATAAGTCATTACCACTGATTTATAGCTTTCATTTTTGTTTAATATGTTATTCATGAAAGAGTTCATGAAAGATTATTTTAATTTGTTAAATCGTGATCTTATTCTTTTTATATTCAAATAATTGAATACTGTGGGTAAAATTGGTCTTCCACTTCTTATTTGCATTTTTCCTTTACTACAAGATTATTTTTGAACAGTTGCAGCATTAAAAATTTAAATAAATAGCAATCTGAAAGAAGAATTTTGCATAATTATTAAATGATAATAGGAATTTTGGATTAAGAAATTAGTTAAATACTGAATAGTGATATGGTCAGTCAATTTATGTAGAATCTGATAATATGATTGAAAATACTGATTGAATTCTTGGCCTTGCACTGGGCAGTTTTACATTTGTGCCAAGTGCTCTTTTTGGACTCCATTGTACAATGGTATAAAATCTTCAATTGTCATGAAATTTTTTAATCAGACTCTGTATGTCACTGCCATCAGCTGGTGCTATCGGCAACGAATTAATTTCCCTTTGTTTCTGAGTGAATCTACCGTCTAAAATCACTATTACTGAAAATATTTGCGTTTTGCTGAGGGTAGTCTAGGCAGTATACGGCAAACTTCTTAGTGCGTGTGTACAACAGATTTTTTTATGTACAGACACAGATGTGTCTGTACATATAGCCATCATCTGCGTCTGTCGTCGCCGTCGTCGCCGTCGTCGCCGTCGTCGCCGTCGTGCACTTTTACCGATAACACGATAAATGGAAAACCATTTTTGCTTTTGGCTTTAAACTTACAGAACTGATGAATATTCATAATACGCAGGCCAAGTTCGAAAATCAGCATGATCGGGTCATTTTTAGGGAATTTATGCTGTTTTTTCCCTTTTTTCAGCATATATGCAGCACCGATAACACGATAGACTCGCCCTTCAAGAAATCGACGCCTTCAAGAAATCGACGCAAACCGGAAGTACGTGCTTTTTTTCGCTATTTTTCCCGGCATGCTCTGCGTAAACATACTGCGTAGTCAAGTAAGTTGTAGCGTCTGATACAAAGTATCGAACGCAACATTTAAACTTTTGTTTATAATACAAAAAGCGTTGATAACGACCTTACACATGTTGTAGAAGAAGTTAGTTGAACAGAAATAATGTTTACTTACATAAATTTCCGTGCTTTTATGCTCTTGTCGACGTCCTATTATTTGCGCATCCTTCGTATGAGTAAATTTAATTTATCATTATTTGTTGTCGCCGGTGAAACTTTGTAAGTTCAAATGAAGTAGAAAAATACCACATTCATCTGCTTTATATATTCTAGATTTTTAAAATTCTAACAGGTGCGTGTCCTTTGTAAGAAACGTTACTGGCTGATTGATGTTTTCCACATATTATCCCAGCCGTAATTCTCTATAGGGCTACCCTGGATGTTTATCACCTCCGTATTACCCGACGTAGTATTACAGGTAAAATGTACACGGCTTGTAAACACATTGCATCAAACTTAGTGATAAACACAAACCTTGAATAAAGGCATCTTAAGTATCCAAATGATGTCCTTTGTTTTTGTCTCCAATTCATCTCTCTTGTGAGTGTAAATAAAATCGTCCCGATCAATTGTAGTTAGGATTGTTTTCTTGTTTGAGTCAATAATGTGTGTCACAACATACGTACACATGTAGTAGTTTGGTGAATTGCCGCTAGAGACCCTTACAATAGTACTGTTACAAGACGGGTTACGTACGTAACTGATATTGAAGTTTAATTTAAAAAGAAATCCTTTAGAATATCCAACTTTAGCAAAGGATG
Organism: Lingula anatina; assembly: GCF_051362555.1. Taxonomy (NCBI): domain Eukaryota; kingdom Metazoa; phylum Brachiopoda; class Lingulata; order Lingulida; family Lingulidae; genus Lingula; species Lingula anatina. Next base: position 19,306,421 of record NC_141775.1, read on the forward strand.
GCCTAGTTCTGTTTGTTTATCTAAAATAAAAGCCCAAATTATGTGTGTTTACATTTTAAAACAACATTAATTAAACCAAAAATGTCAAATCAGTTTTCAGAATGCCACGGAAATATAACTTAGAACAATTAGATGCAGCTGTTTTGTCTGTGCAAGCAGGCACGTACACGTTGACTGAAGCGTCACGCGCTTTTGGTGTGCCAGTAACAACGATTGGTGACCATGTGTCAGGTACCGAATCTTAGAATATACAAGTAGTGACTATAAAAGTAATGAACCGGTGAACAATATACGTGAGCATATACGCTGGTAATGACGGTATGAGTTGCATTTTATGTTCGTATTAATAACAATAAAAACAAAGAAAAACTAAAACGTAAATTGGTTTGTAAATAAAAACGTTTTTATTTTAATTTTATGAGTATTTGTTGTTTAATTCTTGCCTTGGGCAAATTCTCTTTCCTGTCCTGCTCTTAAGGTATATCCTGTTTCACTTCATTTCTCTGTCTCTCTCTTATATGCGTCTATCACAAAAGGAAGACTGAAGTTTACACCTAAGAAAAAACCGTTAATGAACCCAGACGACGAGGAAGCCCTAATAGCCTATGCTATGCTTATGGCTGACTGGGGTTTTCCTCTGACAAGAGACCTGATGGGGCACTTTGCAAAAGGGATCATGAAAGAAAGGGACCCAAATGTGGAGTTTCTTGCATCGGATGGTTGGTGGTGGCGCCTTAGGCAAAGGCACCCCGAGCTCTCTCTAAGAAAGCCGGGATTAATCAATAGGTGTGCCTGTGACTGAAAATAATAATGATTGTGGTAATAATAATGATGGTCATTGCAAATTCAATTTTTTTACAACCTAAAATGTTCACATATGAGTGTGGGCTTTTTTCCTCCATTTAACAAAAGCATTGTGTTAAAGGTACTTAAAGGCAAAATCGCTGTGCTCTAACCGTTCTAGAAAATTATTTTTCAGAGGCAGAGCCGTCATGTCGCAGCCATCCGTTGCAGAATCGCATTTTGATTTACTAAAAGAAACCCTCGCACTGCACAACATTACCGATCCAAGTAAAATCTACAATGTAGATGAGACTTACTTTCAGTCTAAAGCAAGCTCGAAAGTTGTCGCCAAGAAGGGAAAACAGTTCCCATATGAAAGAGAGGTAACCAATGCCAACCATGTTACTGTCGTGGAGTGTGGCAGTGCCGTTGGCCAGCTGCTGCCACCGATGATTATATTCGAGGGCTGTCCCCCAGCACCTGAAGCCATACAGCAAGGGCCGGAAGACGCCCTTTATGGCTCCTCTGAGTCGGGGTACATAGACTCTGACATGTATTTGCAATGGTTTGTCAAAATTTTCTTGAAACACGCCCCCTCTGCCAGGCCCTTGATATTGTTGCAAGACAACTTAGCAGCCCATGCTTCCAAAGGTCTTATTGACAGTGCTAAGGAAAACAACATCATTTTATTTAATATCCCAGCCCACACTTCTCATTTTTTACAACCCCTGGATCAAATTTTTAAAGATCTAAAATTGGAGTATAGAAAAATTGCAAAATCCGCCAGTCTTTTACGGAAAAACCTTCTTATCACTAAAGCAACTTTTCCAGCAATTTTTAAATCTGCTCGAAGGAAAGCACTAACACCAGAAAAACTATCAGCGTCTTTCAAAACTACAGGGATATGGCCACTCAACCCAAAGGCTATAAAGGCAGATAAATACATAGAAAACGACAGAGCACATAAGAAGACAAAGACAAGTGGAGACGTGTGCTGCCTCATATTGGAGTGCAGCGGTGACGACGAAGAGAGAAAAGACCAAACCACTCAGACATATTACGATGACAATGGACAGCCGACAGACAAGACGGACTCGATGACGCAAACAGACTCTACTGACGCGACACCTGTCTGTTACTGTGGTCACATATGCAAGATTGAGCAACACCCAATGGTGAAGATGGGCATAGTGTCTCCAACCATCGCGAAAGTGCTGATTGTACCAGCAGAAGGGGCACCCATGAGAAAAAGAAGATTTGCAACAGATTATAGTAGATCGCAAGTACTGACGTCGGACGAAGTGATGGCAGAAAAAAGAAGAAAAGAGGAAGAAAGCCAAAGGATTGTTCAAGAAAAACAGAAGAAAAGGGAAGATGCCGCTAAGCGAAGGATAGAGAAGGAGGAGGAGAAGAAAAGAGCGGGCGAGGAGAGGGAGAGAAAGAGGGCTGAGGCACACGATCGAAAGGCACAAAAGGCCTTGGAAGTGGAACGGAGAAAAGAATTAAGAAGACAGGAGAAAGAGAAAAAGGAAGAAGAGAAAAGGAAAAGAGCATATGAAAAGAGGGCAAAAAGAATGGGCATCGTGGCAGGAAATTTCTTCATTGAAGAACCGCGGGAAGGAACCGTGGCACCAAGTAGACCTACACCCCGTCGGCCGGCACCGATATGTACCGTATGCAACGGTATGGAGCCACCAAGTACTAGCACAACTGAGTTGGTGGAAGAAGTGTACGAGTTTATTCGGTGTGTCGTTTGCAATGCGCAAGAACATCTTTCTTGCGCGAAAACACCCACATTTTTGGACGTTTTTTTATGCCATAACTGCTGGCAGGCATCAGAATAAAAGAGTATTGGTTTAGTTCTTTTCAACATGTATATTGTTTATTATTATAATTACAGTTTTTCAACGTATTAATATTACAGATAAAGTAATGTACATAAATTTGTGGCCCTTCATTTGCCCCTTCATGTCTGTTGTAAATTCTGTCGTCTGTGATTGTTTGTTTTCTGTCACATTGTTCATCTTGAAATGATAAAATGTGTGTGTATTCTTTTTTCCGTTTTGATTAAAATGGGGCGGTATACGTAATTAGGACTACCTCTGTATATTATAAGATTGTAGTGGAAATATAAGTGGTCTTTGAGAAAAGTAAAATCTTTTATGACCAAACACTATTTGTGAGTCTAGAGTTCGTTCTCAGTACGTTTACTTAAGTTCAATTTCTAATACACTTTCTATAAACATATATGACGCCTTACACGCTTCAGACATCATTAAAAGCCGAATTCGTGAATCGTTTGAACTTTCTTGAAATGCTATGAAAACATGAGACAACATTGAAATATAAATCGAAATAAAAAAACAAAACTTAGTCTTAAATAGCTTTTTTTACTTTAAAAAAAACTATATGCGTGGTTTGCAAAGTCATTTACTTAATATTTTGATAAAAAACGAAGTCCTTCTCAACAGAAAATCATCCAGCATCTTCCCAAGCACAATGGAATGACGTCACGACGCACTTCCGGTTTCCGTCGAGATCTTGAAGGCGTAAGTGTTATGGTTTGCAGTACATTCAGAGCGTTCTATCTCAAAATCTACACAACCAATTGTATTGAAATTTACAACATTTATTCTTTACATAATATCGCACCTATGTGCGAAATCTGAGAGCTTGAGCTTATATACTTTTTCAACAGTGTTCATTCAAATTTGAAAATGAGCTATTTTCCGTCGATTTCTTGAAGGGCAAGTCTAAGTGGAAAACCATTTTACTTTTTGGCTTGAAACTTACAAAACTGATGAATATTCATAATCCGCAGGTCAAGTTCGAAAATCAGCTTGATCGGGTCATTTTTAGGGAAGTTACGCTGTTTTTTCACTTTTTTCAGCATATATGCAACACTAATAACACAATATAAGAAAAACAGATTGGCCAATTGTCATTATACTCACAGGTGTAGTCAAACTAACTAAAACGCAGGTTGAGTTCGAAAATCAGCATAATCGGGCCTTTATTTAAGAAGTTATGCTGTTTTTCACATTTCCTCAGATTCAATTCTTAGGCATGTTAACAGTCTCATTATTGAACTAATAAGATATGTAAAAGTGTTTGTTTGATATTTCCTGCATCTTTACAATATTGTTAATTGATTATGTAAAAATGATGGTAAACTTATTATCGTGTATTGTGTAATAAAGTGTCAAAAATGGGAATAAACTAATATCATTGCAGTTTGTCGGATTCAATCATCCACTATGTTCAGAATCTCAGAATGGAGGAAATTGGACATTTAACACTATTGATATTTTTCCCATCTCATCAATTTTCTTAGTTGGTCATATAAAAATGGCAACAAACTGTTTATTTTGTTTTATGTTAAAAAAATGTTAAAAATGGAAATAAACCCATTTAAGAACAGTGCTGTCTTGTTTACATTTTGGCATTTTCAAGATGTGACTTTGAAGTTCCATGAGCCTGCAGACCTTTGCTAGTCACATTTTCTGAATATCCATGATACTAATATTTTATGATTAAAAATTGATGGTCATTATGCTGTTAAACATTATGTAATATTGCATCAAAATTTGAAGAAACCCCTATTTTGGGCACTGCTCCCATGATGACCATTTAAGAAAAACCATGTCACTTACTGTTTTCAAACTTACAGCTAGGAAAGAAACATGGGACTAAAATACAGCTTCAGTAGGCAGTGCAGTCTGTTTGGTAATTTTTTGTGGCAGTTAAACAGTTTTTTGTGAAAATTTAATTTTTCACATGTTGGCATTTTCAAGGTGTGGCTTTGAAGTTTCATGATCCTGAAGATTTTTGCTTGTCACGTTTTCTGAATGTCCATGTTACTAATATTTTATTAATAAAATTTGATGGTCATTATGCTGTTACACATTATGTAATGTTGCATCAAAATTTGAAGAAACCCCTATTTTGGGCACTGCTCCTATGATGACCATTTAAGGGAAATCATGTCACTTACTGTTCTCAAACTTACAGGAAAGAAACATGGGTCTAACATACAGCTTCAGTAGGCAATGCAGTCTGTTTGGTAAATTTTTCTGGCAATTTAACAGTATTTTGTGAACATTTAATTTTTCACTTATTGGCATTTTCAAGGTGCAACTTAGAACCTCCACGGGCTTGAAGACCCATGCTAGTCACATTTTCTGAAAATCCATGACACGTATATTTTATTTTTAAAAATTGATGGTCATTATGCCGTTAAGCATTATGTTATGTTGCATCAAAATAGAAGAAAATACAATTTTTGGTGCTGCTGCCATGATGACCATTATGGGAAAACCGTGTTACTTATGATTGTCAAACTTTCAAAAAAGAAACACAGGACTAAAATGCAGCCCGAATTGGAAAAGCAGTCTAATTGGCTTCTTTTTCTGGAAGTTATACATTTTAGTGAAATATTCATTATCTTTTTGGCATATTCATTGTGGGACTCTGAGCTCCTATGACATGTAGCCGAATGGTAATCAAATTTTCTACATGTCCATGCTATTTATAGTCAATAATCAAAAATTGGTGATAATTATTCTATAATTTATTATGTAATTTTACATCAAAGTTGACAATAATCTTTTTGCACTGCTACTGCAAACATTACGAAAAGAAAACTGTGTTACTTATTATTATATTTAACTTATAAGTATGATTTTTAGGATTGGCATGCAGTTCAAATTAGAAAGCCAGGTCAATTGGGTTATCATTTATTATTGAATTTTATGCAATTTTGTGAATTTTCATTGTTCTCATTCTGGCACTTTCTAAGTATAAACTTGAACTCTGATGGGCCTGAAGCCTTATGCTTTTACTTTCATCGGTGTTACCTGTTGTGCAAAATTAAAATGTGATGTTGACTGTGCAGTTAAACATAATGTATTACTGCATCAGAATTGGTAGTCTCCTATTTTGTGCATTATTGTTTTGTGCTTTTCTTAAGTTGTGACTTATGGGCCTGAAAGACCTTTGAGAGGGTCAGTCTGTAAATTTCCCTTGGGTATCACAAAGCTAATTTCAGTGTTATAAAGTCATTTTGGCCTATTGAATAGGCCATTAAATGAGATTACATAAAGCACACTTGTTGATATTTCCCTGTAAACTCCCAAAGGTTAAGCTCTCTGCTAGATTAATAATAAGGAAGCAGTGATAATTATGCAGGTAAATTTTGTTTAATATTGCAAATAAGTTTTTAATATATATATATATATATATATATATATATATATATATATATATATATATATATATATATATATATATATATCAAACTCAAAGATTAAAAGTTTGAATAGCAGCTTCATTGGAATTATATTTACCTCTGCCAAGGAGGTTATATTTTCACCCCTTTTTGTCTGTCATCAACATAACTCAAAAAGTTATGGACCGATTTTGCTGAAATTTTCAGGAACTGTCAGAAGTGGGCCAAAGAGGACAATGATCAATAAAAATCAACAATTGCTGCCTTGGCAGAGGTCTGCACTCTCGGAGTGCTTTTCTAGTTTTGTTATGTTTTCCCTTATAAATTTTTCTCAAACACTTGCATTTGTGACTTTTAACTCTCATCCGCCTGAGGCTCTGACATTTCTGTATTTCCACATAAGCAGTTGTATTGTTTTTTATGTCTTTAAACATTATGTTACTTATGTAATATCATTTTATGCACTGTCATCATTTTGAATGAGATTTTCATCATGTGAATTTGAACTCTCATGGTCCTGAAACTGTAATCTTATTGAAGGGGTGAATTGAGACCATCTTCTGGGTCTTCCGGAAGACAGTCAGTTATTAAGTTTATATTGATGTCTATTTTTTTTCTGTTAGAAGACCATCAAAATGGAGGATGGATCAAAATAGATACTTTGGAATACTGTCAGAAAATATCTCTAGGTCCGCTGATGTTATTGACCATTTTACCTGTTGTGCATGATTAAAATTCAGTGTTGACTGACAGTGCTATTATAAGCATTATTTATTATTGCATCAAAATTGACAAAATGATCTTTTTTGCATCTCTATTTTCTGTTTTTTGTCTGTACATTTGACAGCTTTGCTGCCTTGTTTAAAAACCCTAACGATATTTGGTAAGGAGTTGCTTGAAGCATAGCACAGCGTTGCTGTCTATCGGCATCAGGCCGTTAGTTTGTCAATTCTCACGAATTACCCACGAATCGCAAACCCATTCATTTTCCTATGGCAATCTAGCAACTCGTTAAAAATGCACGCATGCGCAGTGGGCTAGGTGTGACGTCATGCAGTGCATTTCTGGGGATGCTGGCGGGATATAAAATCCCCGTCACACTAGAGGCGGAATGATTAAGAATGGCGTCTGAAATACAATTCTTTGTGCATTCCAGGATATTCAAAGAGCATTCTAAAACATTCTAAAAATTCTGAGTCCATTCCAAATATTTTTACCCATTCTTGTGGCCGGGTTGAATGTTTTTGTCATGTCAAAAACTTTGGAAGTGCATTCCAAGAGGAAATTTATTGAATGACATTTGAACAGTATTCTAACTGCACTATGACTGCATTCTAAATATTATCACGACATTCCGACAGCATTCGAAACATTATGACCAGTTACCATTCCTGTGGCATTATTTATACACTATTGGCATCGTGTTACATTCTAAACATGTGAGAAAGTAATTTTAATTAAGTATTTTAGGTATTTCAGCTGTATTATGTTTAATTTTTTTTACATTTCAAACCATCATTGGCAGCCATACCGGGAGCAGTTGACTGCATTTGAGTTCGCTTCATATATCATTCGAGGCACCTTCTTACACACTTCTGCCTGTATTTGGCCAGCAGTCAAACCACACTCGTACGGTATTTGAACTTCATTCGGAATATTCTGACTGCAATTTGAAATTTACTCCCGATTATGGCACGAATTTTTCAATTAATTCATTCTGGCTGGTTCTATCTTGATTCCTGCTGGTTCCGAATAAGTGCGACGGGGGCCTTAAATCGCGTGCCAGTTCGAATATCCCTAGAATGTGATCAGAATGTTTCGAATGTTGTCCGAATGCTGTGAGAATATTTAGAATGTAGTCACAGTGCTGTTAGAATACTATTCAAATGCCATTCGATAATTTTCCACTTGAAATGCACTTCGAAAGTTTTTAACATTCAGGCCGAACACAAGAATGGGTAAAACTATTTGAAATGCACTCGCAATTTTGAGAATGCTCTTTGAATATCCAGGAATGCACAAAGAAATATCTTTCCGACGACATTCTTGTGCATTCTGCCTCTAGTGTGGCAGGGGTATAAGGCGTCAGATGGCGTCTTTGGAATCGTATTCCACTTCTCTTGCTGTAGTGCCTGGATAAGCTGCTGGTTATTAGGCCACAGTGTGTGTGTGTGTGTGTGTGTGTGTGTGTGTGTGTTTAAGTTGCCATGGAGATAATGTGATGTGCTATTTACACTTTACACTGTAATACAGTATGTGGTAGATTTACCTATCAATTGAGAGGGTAGAATCAAGGTAGACACCAAGATATTTGGCACTCCGTATATGAGAGATACTTGAACCACACTATTTCCAATCCTGATAATGAGATTCTGAGTTTACTTTATATTTTGTGGGGGAGAAATGGCCAGAAACTTAATTTCATCGTTAATTATCATTTAAGTCTAAATTTTTTCCTAATTGTCCATACCTCAAGGTCTGAGGCAATAGGTCATCATTTGTTCTATGGCAGCTTCATGGTGCTAAATGTCACAGTGGGTGTGTCACTGAGTGTCATCGGGATATGGTGATATCCTCGGTAAAACACGACAGTGGTGGTCTGTGGGGGGAAGAGATCTGTTACATCTTACGAGCAACGTATATATTATGGAATATACTGCCCTGTACAATTATCATACATAAAAACAAGTTTGAGACACGTCTTTTGCGTCTTTAATTTCAAATTGTCAGACAAAATCGCATAATCTTATAAGGATAATCTTGTTCCAGTTGGTTCAGCTACATACATAGGAAGTTAAGCTTCTCTACATTCATATCTTACTTACAGTACTTTACACTACTTGACCGTGGATATATATACATTGTTCTGCTTTAATTATCTTACATAAAAACAATCCCTTAAACAATGCACGCTATAATGAATGTATCATAGAAATACTCCAAGAGATACTTAATATCTAAATAGACGCTGCTCTGAAACCTAAGCTATGCGTTATATTACAATTGTAATCTAAAGTATATTAACACACACATATATACATGTGACCAACATACATTTACACCAATAGTTAATTAACACACACATATATACATGTGACCAACATACATTTACATCAATAGTTAATTCCACTATTTACATTTTTCACTTTCATTTATTTATTTTGCAAGTTGTTAAACACTCTTTTCTTGGGTCATAAAAGGGGACATATAATGCTACCAGCTAATTGCTTCTTTCTACATAAACCCTGTTAAAATAATATACACTACGTAGGGGAGAGCGGGGTTGGTTGGAACAGTTTTCACCTTTTTTGCGATATCTCAGCAGTCAAAGCTTTCGGGACAAAAATAAAAAATCTGATAGGGGAAAATTATATGCCGCACTTATCTATGAAATAAAACATCAAGTAGGTCTTTTTATTTTAGAGTAATAAATGCTCAAAGTTGGCTCCTAAAACGTTCCATCTCACCCCACCCGCGGGGTCAGTTGGAACAGGCAGTGGGGTGAGTTGGAACAAGAGGGCGAGTTGGAACGCTTGCATATAAATTCAAAGTATAATTCATTTTAAGAGTAGGTTTATCTATATTAATTTCCCAACAAGTACGTGTTACTTTGTATTCGTATCTCCATAGTTTGTAAGCATTTTTTACGTTTACAATTTGCTTTCAAATAGTCTTTTCGATGTATAAACCATATCCAGTTACACTTCATTTCATAATGATAACAAAAGTGGTGTAGTTTAAGAGAAAAGAAATTGAACTCATATAACTCAACCTATTAACAACAGTATGTTAGACCTACAAATGAAAACTGTATCTCTTTCAACTCAACAACTCAGAATCAAAATCGCAGTTCTGACATATGTAGGCCCTACACTTGGTCAACCTTTGTACAGTCTTCATGTGACCACTTTAGACAAACAATGCATTTAACCCATTGCTCTTTTGGTCGGCTGTTAATGAACGGCTCCCCACAAACCAGACATGGCCACTCTTCTTCTGACTCAGAATCGCTGGTCATCTTTAATTTCCCTTTTCTTGATTTTCTCTATTGACTAGAAATCTTAAACTGTTTTTTATTTTTGTTGCGCTTGTCCTTTTTAATTTTGTTGGGCTTGGCCTTTTCTTTTTCGAGTAGCTCATTTTCAGGTGTGTCAGTTAGTACTGCACTGCATTGTTTTCTTCTTTTAATCTTTGGAATGCGACGGTGAGCCTTTGGAAAGGGTCTAATTATTGCTGGACTTGAGCTGTTTGGGGTTTTTCTTAAGTGAGCTTTAGTGTGCTGTAGCACCTCTTCCGGTGAGGGCAACTGAGATTTCAACTGAATCTTTGTCTAAGTTACGAGGTGAATGTTTGTCCTTTCTGGCGGATTTTGTACCGTCGTTCACTAAACATTAACAGCAACCCCCAATCCATTACACAAAACATTTAAAACCACATCGGCAGAATTGGTGTTGTATAGTTTATCCATAACATAGGCTCTCAGCTAGAATATTTTCATTTTGCCGCGAAAAGCAGAGTAATAATCAACATTTCCTTCCACATCTAAAAGCAATTTATCGCAAAAAGCAACTGTGGGCATGCAGACCCCTTTCGACCAAACAGCTAGGAACTGCATTTAACAAGCAATGACCCCCCCCCCCCCTTGTATCTTCTACACGCATGTACATTCCGGCATCTTGGAGATGTTCTATCAGCTAGATTCCGTCTCCAGTTGGAGTTGTACTGGGTTACTACGTTACTACTCTCTTTAAAGTTGAAATTAAAACATTTAGAGAGGTTTAAAAAATGAAAAACACCGTGCGGGGTGGGTTGGAACACCCCTGACAGTGTTCCAACTGGCCCCATGTCAAATGTTCCGACCAGCCCCCATGACGTCATGGCCTACTTATGACACTGTATTTCTTTAACACGTGGGAAGTGATTAAAAAAAACAAAAGCCTTTTGAACATCAAGGTGGCCCTAAACGCTATGCACAATTTCAGTGATATAATCCTTATACTTTAGTTTACAGCACGATGAATGTCAAAAATATGAAAACTTACTTCGAGTAGCGAAAATAAGTTTTTTTCGCATAAAACTTTTACTGCATTTTCGAAACTTCCACAAGTTTACCGGATGAATGACCATGCCACGTGACATTTTTATGCTGAAGGAGCACATGATCGGTCTTGTGATTTAAGAAATAAAGCCAATGTTCCAACTTACCCGCGTTCCAACCCACCCCGCTCTCCCCTACTTACCGTTGTCTTAGGTGATCAGAACTGCAAAATATATACAAAATGCAATATGATTGGCGTGTATTATCATTTTCCTACTTTATTTAGCAACACTCGATCTTTTTGTACTTGGAGTGGTTCATATGGACGATGCAAACATGGCTCGGACTTTCTTTAACCTGAAACACACAAACACATACACATACATGTACTTATTGATAAGGTACGTACTATTTAAAAGTTTAATATAAAAATAAGTGATGTGCGTACATGTATGTCCATTTGTGTGTGTGTGTGTGTGTGTGTGTGTGTGTGTGTGTGCACGAGAAAAAGACATATCTTGAAATCGCGAGCAGCGGACACTTTTGTATTGGCCTTTACAAGCTGATAACAAGTTTGTAGAACACGACGCACAGGCTGCCCTGATCTTACACTTCTTGCCAGTATATCCTACCGCGCATGCGCTATATTCTGGACCTCTTTTACATGCCCCCCCCCCCACCCCAATTCGGCAACTTGAATTCGAACACTGAAAAATTACCTTCAAATTAAAATTTAACATTGCCAAGTTTTGTTTACTTTTAAAGCGGTTAAAAGTAATGCATAGTAATTTGAATGAAGCAAGTAGGAAATTCAAGAAACAATCACATGCATTCACGTCAAATTGGCATAGAGAAATGCAGTTTTCTGTTTCTTCCAAATTTTTAGTTAGAAGGAACTTAATTTTCAAATAATAATAATAATTATAATAATATAGTCTGATTTTTATGATTTCAACAGGTCATTTGACCTTAATTGAACTACATTATTTTGTTGGATCATTTCATAAAATACTCCTCTGCAAGGATAATTCTTTATCAAACAAAAAGCAAGGTAAATTAAATTACAGATGAGGCAAATAAAATCAAATAATGCAATGTTTTAGTAGACGCAGTAATTATATTATAGTGCTCAGGGATTTCCAAGGAATTCTCAGGAATCCAAGCACCCCTTGTGGTCTCTGTATTACTTTTAATGAAGTTATGTTATGAAGATATACATCTATGTGTATACATTTATAAGGCTAGAGACATTGCCCTCAGTTCTTTTTATTATTATTTAATTAATTATTTTATTTCGCTGAAGTTCAGTGGTTAACAGTGTCTGTTTACATATAGGATAATGCTCTTCTGATACAAGTTTGGCCTTTGGGTTTTCTGTACACAATCATCACACCGTAAGTGTTTTAAGAAAAAGTCCTTACATGTAACAGCTCCTTGTACTTTATGTATCATTTTTCTGAAGGGAACCTCCACCTTTCGGGTCTCATTGCCTTAATGGTATGATTCAATCACCCGTCATTATGTCAACCATATATAAAATGGAGCGTGTGTATTGATTCCTGACTTTCATAAGGGGTCTTTCAACCAATTTCATATCAGATACTGGTAGAGAAGAATGAGAAGACCTTTGGTGGAGGGTATAACCACTGCACATGCTTGGCACGTTTATACTCAACTCAAGAGTAAAGTGCAGGGCGCTGCAACTCAAAAATGAATTAAAATATCCGACAATCACTGATGTTTGGGTAATAGAGCGCATTCCCATAGATTTTAGATCGATCTATCCCCGTGGGGAGTCTCACTAGATTACTGTCAGATAATCCGGCTTAAATGTCCGTCCCGCCTACTACAAGCTGTAAGGGGGTAATTAACTACCGTGCGCGTTCGGCTGACTGCAATTTAGCGTAAACCCCCAGGGAGTTAGGTCGATCTAGTTGGATCGATCTAAATCTCTGGGAATGCCCTCATAGACGACGTGCAATTCTTCCTTTATGCAAGGTTAGGGAGACAACAGGGATTTATGGTTACAAACTGAAATAATATACCTGGAAACTTATCTGAAAACTTAGAGCAAAGATGTATTTAGCCTGCAAGTATGTAATATCTTCAAGATTATAAATCCATTACTCAATAAAAACGCCGTTAGAATGAAAAGTATAATGGTAATAAAATTAAAACGCCACACAGGTTACACAAAGTGACAAGGAATCTTATTCGTGGCAATTACTTATCTCTATGGATCAAGTCACAGCAGTACAACGAGTTATTTCAATAATTGTATCCCCACTCAGCAGCCACTGCATTGGTAGGTACACATGTATGCTAGTACCTGTTATACAACGAGTTATTTCAATGACAGTATCTTCTCTCAGCAGCTACTGTGCTGGGAGGTACACATGTATGCTAGTACCTGTTATACAACGAGTTATTTCAATGACAGTATCCTCTCTCAATAGCTACTGTGCTGATAGGTACACATGTATGCTAGTACCTGTTATACAACGAGTTATTTCAATGACAGTATCCTCTCTCAGTAGCTACTGTGCTGGTAGGTACACATGTATGCTAGTACCTGTTATACAACGAGTTATTTCAATGACAGTATCCTCTCTCAGTAGCTACTGTGCTGATAGGTACACATGTATGCTAGTACCTGTTATACAACGAGTTATTTCAATGACAGTATCCTCTCTCAGCAGCTACTGCGCTGGTAGGTACACATGTAGGCTAGTACCTGCTTTAAACACGTATGACCTGGTTAGTGGGATATTGAAATAGGCAGGGACACATGGAACATCAGTTGAATAAGTGTAGGCGTAAATCATAATTTCCAACAACATTTTCTATTACAAAATGTGCAGGTAACTCAAGTCACCTTGTTAAGATAATAGCACGTAAAGAGACCTTCCCGCCATTTCCTAAAAAAAAAGGGAATTCCCGCCCTAATGTCGTAGATTGATATTGATAGTTTTCTGGCCAATAGATGTGATTGTAACATTACATCCTAGACACATTTCCTGACACGTGTACCGTAGGTATGTGGGTTTTTACTGGTCACAATTTGTCGAGCATGATGAAATACCTTTAACTGTTTAACGCTGCAGGCAAACATGCATCAGTTTATCAGAGGTATGGTGCGACAATTGCTAAGGGTCATTTCTGCCTTGTGTGAGAACGTTTGAGATAAAGGACATTAACGCTAAGAGCCGAAGGTTTGTTTCATTTAAACTGTATATACTTGTCCACACAGAGCACTTGTACTCGCTGACTACTTGCAGGAACAAAGTAACCACAGCAGCTATCAGAATAGCTACATGTGAGCTATATAGACAATCTGCGGGTAGCCATTCCTCACCGAATCAACGGCATATTGAACCAGCTACGACATATTGAACGGCATATTGAACCAGCAACGGCATATTGAACCAGCTTCGATGTTGCCCCCTTCTGGTAAGTATATAATATGTCAATTTTCACAGTTAATTCCATCTCTCTTGTATTATAAGTATAGACTCCGGTGCGGATTATGGACCTATATTTGACTTTAATTAATTTATCACAGTCTGTGTATACAAGCGACTTAAAACTCGCCTCTGATACTCTGATACCTGCGTCTATGATAGAGCTTAACATGTTTCCCCTATATCATTGGCGTCATTTATCAGTGGCGGATTGAGAGGTTGTCAGGGGGATCCCTTCGATTTCTAAAAAAAGAAATCACACCAATGGTCTCCTCTTGAAATTAGCCAAGGGGTGGTTCGGTTTTGCGTGCCCGGATCCCCCCTTCAAATAATACTGGATCCGCCCCTGATTAAAGATGGAAAATGCTAAAATAATGGCTCACTTGTGGCGTACTTAGACCCCGGATTATGGGAGGAAACGAAAGTGCGTTGATAACGTTGCGTGAGGTACATCAGAAGAATGCCGAGCACAACAGAGGGGGTTTTTCTGACAGTACATCAACACAATTAGCTCATGTACTTGTACAATTACTTCAAATCTAGGTCTAACAGCACAATACAAATTGCACAATACAAAATGACGAATATGCTATGGGCCCGATAGTCGAATCCTTTGGTGTACTTTTCTGTAAGTGATAACTACAGAATGCATCCTTTAGCGTTAGAAAGGTAAAATTGACTTGGTTGCTACTTCCGAGACATTGAGCTTTTTCAATGTGGCCGTCAGTTTTGTGGGGAAAATAATAATAAAAAAAAAACAACCAGATATACTTTATTTGTAGCTATCGTCAATATATACCCTGCATTTTTTCCTATCAATGTGGTTAGTTGACCAGGCAATAGGAGCAGTCAAATCGACATCTATTCTCTTGTGACCTTGACCTCTACTGTCAGAGGAAAGGAAAATGACCCGCGTGAATATTTAACGGAGTCATTCCCTACCAACACGTTAAGGTCATGTGGGCCTTATTACATTTACACACACAACATCTTAAGGGTGACGTTATTTTTGCGATTTTGGGGTAAATTTGAAGAATCACGATTCTCAAATTTCTTCTTTACCTGAACAGCCATGAACACCGTTTTAACGTCATTTTAATGAAACATTGTAGTACTCCATAACCCTGTCAGAAAGTTTTATTCAGATATTATCGTTGATAAAGCAAAATAGTCATTTTTATTTAGTGAGCTTATGTAAATAAGGGCTTCTTATCACATTATAAACTATTTTTTAAAACCAAAATGATGGAAAGGGGATTGTAGGCCATTGACATGTGGTCAACTATGACAATTTTCATGATATAATTTTGTTCAGTGATAACGATACGCCCCAAACCGATTGCTATCCCACCTCAAAATAGAAAGGTGTTCGATTGAAGATTAAAGCTTAGAGTTGCCTTCTCTTAAGCACTGAAGAAAAAAGCTTTTAAGTTGCCTATGCTTAACACTTCTACGAGAAATATTACGCCAATATTCGATGACATTTTATTGCTTTAAATCATCAAAGATAGACGCGTAATTGAATAATTAAATGCAGGGAAAAATCTCATTGTCGGTTTCCAGATGTGCTTAAAATACCCCTAAGCTTCGTCAGCTTATTTTTCCCTAACATCCAGCATGCAACTTAACAGCCCGAGTCATATGTAGTGGCGTTACCACTTATTTAGCAAGCGGTGACCCCGCCAGACGCAACGCCTGCTCCATTAAAAAGCTCTGATTTTTTTTTTTTTTTTTTTTTTTTTTTTGTGAATTAGGTATGACTTCCTTTGTCCTTTCAGGTAAGTTTTCTAAAATATTTATAGGTTTGATAGTTTCCCTACACGCATAATAAACAAGGGAAGGTACTGCTACAGGGGGGGGGGGAACACAAGCTCAACGTTCACCATTTCTAGGAAAAGTGATCTTGAAGGCCTGGACCTCGCTGATTTTGAGAAAATGTTAAACAATGAAAGAACTATTAACTTAAACACCGTTCTAAAACGGTGGATATCCTTTTGTTCACAATGTTGTTTAAAGCCATGCGCTTGTCTTCAAACAGTTAAAACCCTGAGCTAAGAAAACTAAGTTGCAAATATAACATCATTTCCATCTATTGCTAATGCTGCAGGGACAACTTGTAATGCAAACAGGGAATTTGTTTTCGCTTATCTGCCATTGTGTTATTCAAGATCAACCAGGTCGTTGTAAAGGCAGTCTTCTAAAAATAAGTTCTCTTTTATTAAACATACCAAGGTACTTGTAGGTAAAGGTATGCGGGGTATGGTATTATTTTCTGCTTACCTGCAGACGGGGATAAAAAGAGAGTTAACCTCTATAACCAAGATACTTTGATCAGGGCATGGGAATTTTATTGACGACAGAGCTGGGTGTAGTGATGCTCTTTGCCTACGCCTCTTGATGCAGAATGGTATTGTGACAGTTAGTGCTCGTATGTTGAAGAGCGGCATAATACACTATCATCTGAGCAATATATGCAATATATAACACCTTGTGCATCAGAGATGTTTTGGCATATATCTTGAGAGGGTGGTTGTGTATCATGCCACATGCATAGCGAGTGAATGTACTATTAGACGCAATTAATCTACATCTGCGGCTTAATAAAAATAAAAGTAATGTCTACATACACAAAGATATTAATAGGTGCACCTTTTTTGCAATCGACATGGGGTTGGGAGACTCTTACTAACTCTTTTACTAGCTTCATAGATGGCATTTTGTAAGGCGAGTGTTCCAAAAAAAACAATGGGTTATTTTCAGCTGACCTATTACGAGCCACATCATTGATATCAATTCTGCACCATTGCCTGTCAAAATCAAAAATCACGGGTACTTTCTCAGCATAGATACAAAAGATATTATCTGATCTCTTTGCCAATAACAGAGAAAGAAGCTCCCATAGAAACGTCCAATTGCAACCTCACGCCCATTTACTGCAGTTACATATAATTACCTTTGGCTGCATTTAGAACAGGGGACTAACTAGTCCGTGGGTCAAATATGGCAACCCACTAAAAGCTTGCCTTCTAGTCCGCTTACAGACACTGAATAAATTTCCCGTGAGAAGTATTCAATTGAGCTGGTCATATTTGATCCGCTGTTGTGAATGCGACCTACAGTATATATATCTCCTGCTTTGCGTTATTAGGCGAGGGGATAACAGAAAAAATCTCAGCTAAGAAATTGACTAATATGCTCTGTTAACCTGCCTGCGAATATTTTCTGTCCTTTAACAGCTGTCCAGATCGCCGAGAAAGGTGAACTTTCCCCATCTAAGACTGGGTTCCCATCGTAATAGCTGGATCAATCTGAGTCTGCGGGACCTTTTTTCTAAAATGCTTTCACTGTAATAAGATTAATTGTCTGGCACGCCCGCATGGGTACCAATGGGATTATTAACTATGATTAATTACGCCCTAGCGGCATGATTAGGCGTATCAAATATCTTAGCCGTTAACACTTAAAGCAATAAAGTGAGAATTTCCCTGAGCTAGATCGTAGGATGGATTTGTGGGAATGCACCCTATAAGAAACAGATCGCTACAAAAATCACCCTATCTGTTGTAAAGTACTTAAAGGACAATGTTCATGTAAAAATCCATTTCTCGAATTTTGAAGATACAGCACTCAATCTATACACTAGAGGTATGTTTTAATCGATCCCCGCCATTTAAAAATTATGAAAACAATCTATTAGTAGAAAAAAAGCGTTTTAGTAAACCTCACCTCAATATGCAAAAATGAAGCAACAGATCTGGGTCACGTGGTACTGTGACGACAATCACGATAAAGGTCTATGAGACTCAACTGAGCTGCAGGTGCATACAGACGGAGAAGTTAAGGAAAGTTGTGTTGAACGGAGTTGAGGAATTTTCGTTATGCCTCGGTGTGTTGCCGTGGGATTCACCAAAATTGCAGCTCTCGCTGACAATCTTTCTTTGTCTGTGACGGTCTTCCGTGACTTACTTACTAACTTCGGTGACAATAGTTGCGATGCTCTAGATCATGGTCACCTCAGGTGGTTTAGATCATATCAAGAGCTGGTAGTCTTTCAGATTAACTGTCATCAGTTGGCAAACTTACTGATTGCTGATGCATTTTAAATGCATTGTAGTTGACCAAAAGCTCGTTTACAACAAACCTGTTAATTATGCACCGCTGCAATTCCCAAGCCAGGTAATAACAGGTAAGAAACTCGTCTTGGTGGGCTTTCATATTTTTCAATATATCTCATTTATTTCATGGGGTTATTTTATTG
Source organism: Lingula anatina (assembly GCF_051362555.1). NCBI lineage: Eukaryota > Metazoa > Brachiopoda > Lingulata > Lingulida > Lingulidae > Lingula > Lingula anatina. Next base: position 19,325,188 of record NC_141775.1, read on the forward strand.
GTATTTGTAAATGACGTTAAATATCAATACTTAAACAATTAAGTTCAAACACGGTCGCGAACATTAATAAAAGAAATTGCTCTCAGGGTATCTTGAAGCTTCCGTGGAAGAAAACGTGTTGAGGAAAAACAGGAAAAAGAGCGTTATATTAAAGAAAAAATGGGAACTGCTATAATAAAATGGTTCGTTATCCTAATTCGTTTATGCTTTGAGGATTTGTTTCTGAAGATTATTTCATCTGAAATATTAAAGAATTTAAAAGATTGATTATTTTATAACTTGAAACGCAAATTCTGCGTCAGTACGCAATTTTTTTTTGCAAATTTGTAAGCTTATAACAACGTGCTATAAAGATCTACTCAAGAAAAAAATTTGCTTGGGTAAAATTGAGTACGGAATGAACTGGAGACACTTGGCTTGTCATTTAGTTTACACGAAAATATGTCAGGTAACTTTATACTGTCTTTGAAAGAGTAAAGATTGAAAGATAATTTTAGACAAACTTTGACGGGGGAAATACCTACAAAGAGTAATGGGCTATTTCGCCAACATCTTGTTAAAAATTTTACACTGCAATTCTATTCAAATAAGCTAAGGAACTAATTGCCAAATTAATACTCTCATCACATAACAGGGGGTCAACCAGACCTGCAAAAATTGTACGCACATATTTAAAAAGATTACAAGCACATACAGCAAAATGTAGACTTACGCAAAACATGAAGGACAGCGTAATCACAGCAAATGTACCTCATATAGTAGCTTAATTTCCATTAATAATAAAATCATCATTTAAGTCAAAAATATTCTTGCGATTTAATAACTATTTTAATTTACCCAGAACGGTATATTTATTTTAAAGGCGGTTAACTGAAATATAGTTTTATGATTTGTTTGTGAAAATTGCCCATGTCACCCTGTTAGTTTGGAGGTCTAAGCTGGATCAAGTCCGTGTTAACATTCCTATGAAGTTTTGCAGGAAAAATTCTTCCTTTCTTTCTCTAGCTCCTCGATAAACCTGGTGTTCAGATTTTATCTAGTACCCCCAGGTCTACGGGAGCTGCGCTTTGTAACTAACGCACAGGTAGATTTTTACCTGAGATAACTGGAGAAAAGCTTAGATAGAGAGTGCGTTCGATACAAGCAAGACAAATTGAATGCCATTTAACCCTCTAATTAAGAGGTAAAGGAAGTTCCAGGTAGATGGATGATTAAGATAGGACTTGTAAAGGTAACGGGCATTGTTTACCTCAGTTTAATAAAAGTATGCAAGACGGAGTGTCAGCGGTTTAATAAAATAAATTGAATTTCACAAATAACATGGACCTCATATGCAATAATCAACATTTCCCTTAACTCATTCAAATGCAGTGTTTTATACAACTTGGGATAACCATAATGAAATGCTTGTTAAAGAAATGACTAGACGGGAAATGGTTTTACACAGCTTCACGAGGATTTAGACCCCTCGGGTAAGAGATTTGAATGAGTATAAACTTTTATCAGAAGCCAGAGAAGTCATCTTACAGGTAGACAATGCAGCTCAGTTTGACAGCTAAGCACGCTCTGTTCTCCAGTGGCTCGATTGTCGTCATTGGACCACGTGACCACGTAGCTCATTAACTCCCAGGCCGAGCAAATAGGACGTTTTTTAAAGCCAAAAATTTACAAAATGAGCTTTTAATTTGTGTATTTGGATAAAGATATCGTTAGTTGGGCATGTTTTCTGAAGAATATGTTCCGTTCAGGCCATTCTGACGGCATGAAGCAAACCCTTTAAACTACAGATTGTTATCGGGGTGGGGGGGGGGGAGAAAATTGTTGTTTTTAAGTTAGTGTTTTGAAGTCAAATCCCAAATAACGTAAAGGCAAATTTAACGTAAAGGAAAAATAAAATCAGAAGGAAGTCATTTAATTGCGTTCCCATAATCTTGTCGTTCTAGCAGAACCGTTCCATCTCAGTAGGGATTTTCTCTAAGGCGAACTCAATTTAATCAGCTGGACCCCTCGCAAGGTAACATGAACAACATGATAGACCACAAAGTTTTCCCGACTTTACCATAATACTTTAAATTACGAGGTGGCGTGTCAGGCATTTTAGGCGCTTAAACTGAATGCAATTTAACGAAAATCCCCGAGGAGTTAGATTATTCCAGCTTGTACGATAGGGTTATAAAAGCACTTCCTGAGAGAATCTCCTGGTATAATTTGGAAGTGCCCCCCCCCTTTATGACGCCGTTTAAATCACTTTGACAGCTCTCCTGGCATTAGAGAAAATCCTGTAACCGAAAACTAATATAGCTGCAGCGTCACCATCTGGACAAAGCACATCTATGTAATTAATAGTATTTTTGGGATTTTTTTAAACAGCAATTTAGAACAGGGACATTATTTTTATGATTTTATCCGTTTCGCTGTCACCCACCTTATAGGGGGGAGGGATAACCAGTGGCTCACATGTGTCTATCGACATTAGTATTGTCTCTACACTGCAAAAAAGAAGGTACCCAGATAGCAAGCATACGTTGGGCCAACGTAGGGGAATCGTTGGTTTGTTGGCACATAGTTGGCGTTGGTAGTAATACGTTGGCCCAACGTTGGCCCAACCACATCATAATATGCACAACATAACTGCAATATGCTCACGTTGGCCTAACGTTGGGCCAACGTGTGCATATTTGTTGCATACGTTGGCCTAACGTTGGGCCAACGTATCCAATTAACAACTCAATAGAAATGAATAATGTTTCTGTTATAATAAAAATGTTTCTGTTCACAACTGAGAATCACATGTGCTTATGTATTGATCAGTAACATATAGTTTTTAGGATTAATTATTTTTTATTAAGAGTTTGTCAAATTCCTTGGGCTAAAAAACAGTGTTCTACTTTTATTTGTCTTCCAAGCTATATACTCTCATATATATATTTCATTTTGTCTTTTTTTCTGAATGGATATAGTATATAGTACATAGACTTCACCTATAAAAAAATCACTGAGTGAACAGGTTTATATTTTTAAATAATGCTGTGAAACATATTTATTATTATTGCTATTATCATTATTGTTATTGAAATCAGACAAATGATTGAAATCTTATTATAATGTACAATTGCACAATATATAAATTTTAAATTTTATAGTTAGCATCAATTGACTTTTGATTAAAGTACACTGGTAACTTTCACTGGACCAGATTCATTACAAGCCAGGTGTTTATCTTAACTGTCAGTTTGATATAAACAGTTTGCCTACTGCCTGCTCAAACAGGTCAAACAACTATACATAGCACAGTCTTAAGCGCGCTGACCGTTGAGCCAATTCAAAAATCTAAGCCAGAAGGTCAGAAATGTTCTAAGGAAGAGGCAAGAATTACGGCTGAAAGCATTGGTTTCTGGATATAAAAAGAAGACATCTTTTTGGAAATTAGAAAATGAATAGATAAAGAGACAGGATAAGAAGTGAGCATGTACTGGTAAGTGACTTTTTAATTGTGTATTTTCCCATTATTTACTGATGCACCAGGATCCATACAGCCTTGAAAAGTGTTCAAATTTAGTCCAGCACTTTGGACTAGTTTAAATGTAACTAGTTTAAATGGCTCTAGTTTAAATGTAACTTTGAAAAGTACTTGAAAATGCTATTATGCTTGAAAAAGGTTTGCATTTCAGCATTTTGTCTTTATAAAAATATTATTTAAAACTTTGTAGTTTATTGAGATGAATACAGACAGTAATTCACAGATGGGGGTAATACCTTTTAACACATCATTACTTGTACTTTTATTTTCAACTTTTCATCATCAATGTGTTACAAAGACAAAGTTTAAATGAAATGAGTCCTTTTTCCTTTGGTATGTACACTTTAATATAACTGTATTAATGTATAACTTGCCCTCATTAGTTAAAATCATTGAAAATGATTTGAATTAGAGCCTTAAAAGTCCTTGGAAGCCAATTGTTCTCATGTGTCTGTATGAATCCTGGCCAGTAAATTCTGTGATAGAGTTGTTGGAATGATTAAATGATGTGGAATTTAGTGGTACATTACAGTTGTCTAAAAACTGAATTCATGGTCAAGTATACACGTAAGAACTAATTTAAATAAATCACTATAAATTACTGCACACAAGACACACACTTTTAAAGTTAAGATATTGGCTTTTGCCTAACTTAGAAAAGGTGGGGAGATTATCATATAATACACACCTACTAGTACTAGTTTGTATATGAAATATGTAATGGGGGAAGAGGTACAGTCATGTTATGTATCATACCAATTCTAGCATTATATTTCAAGTGTTTTTAATATTTAAATTTGTAGGTGCAGCACACTCTTCTGTGACTGTTCAGAAAAAGATGTTGAAGATACACCTAACTAATCGTGCTTTGCCAAAGATCATGCAGGTGCAGGACAGGAAAGAGAGAAAAAAACACAAGATTGAACTCATATGACCACTGATTTGATTTTTAAATAGACAATGTCTGAGATTTTGCCTGATGGAGGAGACTGTGATTTTATAGACTTGACATATAACTTATGAAAGTTCCTATGAAAAGCATCTTACCTGACATTAACAAGGGTTTCAGGTTTAAAATTTAATTTACTGAAAATGTTTTTAAAAATTGAAATGGGGCAAAAAAAGACTTTACTAGTAGAAAATTGCCTTGACTCCAGGAATAAGGTGAAAAGTCATAGGACTGTTAAAATTTTTTTGATGTGAATCATGTAACAATTGATATAAGACACATTATTAATGTTTAAATTTAATATTATAATATCTATTAAAAATTTTCTTTGTTGTCTTTTTGTATTATATTTCAATTCACATATCATTATTTAGTTGGTGTAATGTATTTGTTTTATGTAATGTTATGAATTAATTAAACAGTTCAAAATATATCACTAATCTTTTTGTTTCAACTACAATTATTAATTGACAATTTTCCAGGTGTAGTGTAAATGATCACAGGCAGATCAAGTCCTCTGAAGGATTCATCCCTTAGAAACCTTGCCAATTTTTCAGCCATATCTTGCAGTTTGCAGATTTCAGATGCTCAAGATATTTCATCAGGACATTGATCTGCCTGTGCATCAGATGTGTAATTACAGTGCCCTACTACCTATGTGATTCCAAAAAAAAGATTTTGCCTTTAGCTCAATGTTGGGTTACTGTAAATCACTGTGCCCCTGGTTTTAGGTTGGGTCATAATTTGTTGTGCAAATTGCAGATAACTTGGTGACCAGTTGGCCTACCATTGGGCCAACGCGGATACATTGTTGGTTTGAGGTTGGGTAATTGTTGGACTGATGTTGGTTATTAGTAGAACCAACGTAATTGCACTGTTGGTTACAGGTTGGGTAATTGTTGGACCAATGTTGGTTATTAGTTGGCCTAATGTAGGGCCAACGCAGTTTGGTTGGGTAATCGTTGGACTGATGTTGGTTATTAGTAGGACCAACGTAAATGCACTGTTGGTTACAGGTTGGGTAATTGTTGGAGCAATGTTGGTTATTAGTTGGCCCAATGTAGGGCCAATGCAGTTTGGTTGGGAATACGTTGGCAATGCGTTGGCATTAAAAAGACGTTCAGCCAACCGTTGGCCAAAGTGAGCACTTAGATGGAAACCCAACGTTGGGCCAACGTTGCATGGTCAACCAAGGCAACGTTGGGCCAACGTTGGCCCAACGTATGCATGCTATCTGGGTATTGGCAAGCTATTGCAACATACGGTTTTCGCAACGTCAGCAATTATTTCATATTTTCAGATTACATCGCCTTTTAAAACTACCCTTTGCTATCAATGCAACAATGTGAGAAATTGGGGAGTAGGTATTCAGATTTGAGTTGTCTGACACGTCCCCACAGAAAGGGGAAAGAAAAGTGATCACGCCAACATGATGTGATGTGTATTTATCTTTAACGTGTGAATGCAGCTGAACAATGTGAATGCAGCCGAATATCACCTACATTATATCACCTATCTTATATGTGTGTAAATAAAGGCCGAGTGCCAGGTCGGCACTTGAAGTTTAAATTGGGATTTGAACACCGCAGTCGTGTTTGTGTCTACATGTCATGGCGGAGGATAACCCATGTGGATGTGATGAAATACCATTGGGGAGGTACAGTTTATAGCATTTATCTTTATTGGTCATCATTTCGTAAATATTGCTGAAATACAAGGTTGGAGTAACATTTTTATAGTACAATTATCTTTATTGGTCATCATTTCGTAAATATTGATCTCATGGTCAGGCCAGTGTGTATCATTGCGCTTTCTCGCCACTACAGTACAACCAACGATTCATGCAGGGTAGTCTCCGCTAAAAATCTGTCATTGGACCGTTTCCAATCGCGATCTGTCATTGTAAAATCAGTGATTCTCTTACAGCAGGTTCCGATTGCAGTCTGCCCTAAGAGAATTTACCGATTCGTTTGTTTCCTCAGCAAGTAAAAATGCAAAATAGATTATCTGCTTTTTAAATGTCCACTTTATTAAAAATGTCATACTGTCTGCAGGTTTTATTGTAATGGGTTTTAATATACATTGTAAATGTTGATCTTATGGTTAGGTCAGTGTTTATACCTGTAATTGCGTTCTGACGCAGAGTATTCCTTACGTTTTTCCCTTGAGTCCATGACAATTGTGTATTGCGATCCTTTATTTGTGTTAAAGGATTTGCTTCATACCGTCAGAATGGCCTCAACGGAACATATTCTTCAGAAAACATACCCAACTAACGATATCTTTATCCAAATACACAAATTAAAAGCTCATTTTGTAAATTTTTGGCTTTAAAAGTCCTATTTGCTCGGCCTGGGAGTTAATGAGCTACGTGGTCACGTGGTCCGATGACGACAATCGAGCCACTAGAGAACAGAGCGTGCTTAGCTGTCAAACTGAGCTGCATTGTCTACCTGTAAAGCCCCCTTTACAATAGACGGCGTCCTTTCTGCGTCCAGCAGTACGGCCCCATTTGAGAGTTAAAAAATTATAATACTTTACGTGCCGACAGCTGGCCGATCATTGAGCATTCATTCTGATACAAAATCAATACTCGTTCCTCCTTATTAAAACCACAGCGATGCCAAATTTCATGGTCGCAGAAAGGACGCCTCCCAGTGTAAAGGGGGTATAAGATTACTTCTCTGGCTTCTGATAAAAGTTAATACTCATTCAAATCTCTTATCCGAGGGATCTAAATCCTCATGAAGCTGTGTAAAACCATTCCCGTCTAGTCAATTCTTTAACGAGCATTTAATTATGGTTATCCCAAGTAGTATAAAACACTGCATTTGAATGAGTAAAGGGTACTGTGGATTATTGCATATGATTAATTTTATTAAACCGCTGACACTCCGTCTTGGATACTTTTCTTAAACTGAGGTAAACGATGCCCGTTACCTTTACAAGTCCCATCTTAATCATCCATCTAACTGGAACTTACTTTACCTCTTAATTAGAGGGTTAAATGGCTGGCGATATTTATCTCAGGTAAAAAAAAAAAATGCTTTAGTTTCAAAGAGCAGCTCCCGCAGACCTGGGGGTACTAGATAAAATCTGAACACCGGGTTTATTGAGGAGCTAGAGAAACAAAGGAAGAATTTTTCCTGCACAGCTTCATAGGAATTTTAGCACGGACTTGATCCAGCTTAGACCTTCTAATTAACAGGGTGACATGGGTAATTTTCAAATACAAAATAAACAAATAATAAAACTATATTTCAGTTAGCCTCCTCTTAAATAAATATACCGTTCTGGATAAATTAGAACATTTATTAAATCGACAGAAAATTTTTGACTTAAATGATTATTTTATTATTAATGGAAATTAAGCTACTATATGGGGCACATTTGCTGAGATTACGCTGTTCTTGATGTTTTGCGTTAGTCTACATTTTGCTGTGCGTGCTTGGAATTTTTTAATTTTTTATACTCACGTATGTAAAACTGCACATTTAGTAAACATTAAAGTAATGATTTTTCCCATGCTACTTATAGCAAACAATGCTCTTTTACCTTGATCTGCTACATGTTTTTGGGTTTGACAAAGCATACAAATTTGCAAAAAGTTTTGTGTACAGACGCAGAACTTGTATTTCAAGGTATAAAATGATAAGTCTTTTAAATTATTTTATACTTTAGATGAAATAACATTCAGAAACAAATCCTCAAAGCATAAACGAATTAGGATTACGAACCATTTTAGTACATAAGTTCCTATTTTTTTCTTTAATATACCGCTCTTTTTTCTGTTTGTTCTTCAACACGTTTTCTTCCACGGAAGTAATGCCTGGGCATACGCATGCTTCAAGTTACCCTGAGAGCAATTACTTTTATTAATGTTCGCGACGGTGTTTGAACTCAATTGTTTAAATATTGATATTAAACGTCATTTACAAATACCAATAAAATCACCCCATGAAATAAATGAGATATTTTGAAAAATATGAAAGCCCACCAAGACGATTTTGATACCTGTTATTACCTGGGTTGGGAAGTGCAGCGGTGCATAATTAACAGGTTTGTTGTAAACGAGCTTTTGGTCAACTACAATGCATTTAAAATGCATCAGCAATCAGTAAGTTTGCCAACTGATGACAGTTAAGCTGAAAGACTACCAGCTCTTGATATGATCTAAACCACCTGAGGTGACCATGATCTAGAGCATCTCAACTATTGTCACCAAAGTTAGTAAGTCACGGAAGACCGTCACAGACAAAGAAAGATTGTCAACGAGAGCTGCAATTTTGGTGAATCCCACGGCAACACACCGAGGCATAACGAAAATTCATCAACTCCGTTCAACACAACTTTCCTTAACTTCTCCGTCTGTATGCACCATGCAGCTCAGTTGAGTCTCATAGACCTTTATCGTGATTGTCGTCACAGTACCACGTGACCCAGATCTGTTGCTTCGTTTATGCATATTGAGGTGAGGTTTACTAAAACGCTTTTTGTCTACTAATAGATTGTTTTTATAATTTTTAAATGACGGGGATCGATTAAAACATAACTGTAGCGTATAGATTAAGTGCTGGATCTTCAGAATTCGAGAAATGGATTTTTATATGAATATTGTCCTTTAAAGTATTCACTGGTTCTACTTACTGAGTCAGATTGTATATCGCTGTGTATTGTCGTCTCTGTTATCCTACACGTCTGCACGGTAGCTGTATTAGGGTGTATTTCCAGAGATTTAGATCGATCCAAGGATTAAAATTTAGATCGACCTAACTCCCTGGGGGTTCAGGCTAAATTGCAGTCAGACGAGCGGGCACCAGAGTTAATTGCCCCCTTACAGCTTTTAGTAGGCGGGATAGACGCTTCAGCCGGCCAAGCTGACAGTAATCTGGTGAGACTCCCCACAGGGATAGATCGATCTAAAAATCTATGGAAATGGGGTGTTAGCGATAACTCACCCGGATAAGGCGGGGATATTGGGCTCTCCACCTGGTGGGCGCAGTACTTACCGTAATTGCGCACACGTTCTCTGAGCAGGGAAGAAGGGAAATACACACTGTTGTCTTTCAGTGACATTTTAAGTGAAATTCCAGATATGTCACTATAGTCGAGTAGCCAGAACGCTAACCCTGCAATGTTTTTCCTGTAACCTTTTTTCCAGAAATGCATTCTTTAGGCCGAGAGAAGAAAAATTAGCTTGGTTGCTATTTCCGAGACACTGAACATTTTTCAATACGGCCGTCACTTTGTGAGAAAATATAGAAAAACGACCAGAAGTCGCCGGGTATACTTTATTTAGAACTTCTATAAACATTTTTCATATCAGGAGAGCACAACATTACTAGTTTATACACTTACGCGCGAAACATTTAGCAAAAAGACAAAATGGCCGTCAAAATATATGGCAGAAAGTAAAAAAAAGTTGCAAATTCAGTTCGCTTTTTGCATATTTTGTCTTAATAAAAGCATATCCGCCTTTTCTATTCATGTTCATCGTGATCATTTGTTAGCCATGATCCGTAACTCTCAGAAACTGCTTATTTGACATTTATCAGATGGTGACAGGCGGTGTCATCTCCCGAGAGTCCATTTACCACTCCCACGAGCCCCCATAGTGAAAGCCTACTTTGTTATATCTTACAAGCTTTTTAAAAAGCAATCATTTCATCTGGGCTTTAAAACTTAGAAAAACTTATTAAGCTTGGCTTTCTATGCAAGTTTATACTTACGAGGCATTGATAGTTTTTCAAAATTCAAGATGGTCGTCAATCTGTTGTAAGAATAGCAAGAGCCATACATTCAAATCAAAATGTGTATGCTTCACTCCATTGCTCGCCATTGCATATTATGTGTACATCCATGCACATTGCGGTCATTTATTTGATTTCATTTCATAAATAATGGTCTCCAAAACATAATGGAAAGGGCAAAAAATTAAACAACCGTAAAACTACATGCCCTTTAACTGAAATTGACCTTAAATGGAACAAAACGATAAACCTGCGGTCAAGACATAGCACAGAATGAAACATATTTTAGGTTAAATAATACAAAAGAGAAAACCAATATGTCCGTCAATGCTACTTTATGATCAAACCAAACATTAATTGCGGATATCTTAGTTCTGACTACTAGTTTTTCATTCAAAATCAAATATTACATGGTGGATGAGGTCAGTGGATGTGGATGAGATGTGCAAGGTATTATCATCCCAGTGTGTGTAAACTAAATCATTCTGAAATTTAAAAAGGCGTCAGATCGTTTTTCTTAGGGTTGGATTATTTTTATCCTCTTTTTGGAATTTTTAAAATATTTTTAACACCTATGGGTTAAGGCATTTTTGTTGTATAATTATGAATTTGATTATAAATAATCAAGACCCAGGCGGCGGCATACAAACCCAGTGTATGGGGCACATGAGGTCAGCTATTCTTGACAACGTGGCATAATTCGGGGATATGATAGCTACCCATGTATTTGAAATGTTGTTTTTGCCAATATACACTTACAGCCTATGGAAGCTTTGAGATAGGAATGTATGCATATTTTTAATTGAAGGTGAGTTGTAATAATTCATTGTGGATTAATTGATGATTTAGTGCTCGGGTAGTTGAGATAATGATGAGCTGTCATGTCGTCATACCGTTGCACATGGTTTTGCAAAAGTGGACCAAATACACATTGAGCAATAATCAGTGGGCATCTGCACATTTTAAGGATTGGTTTTGGAGCCTATAAAGGCCCATAAAAGGCCAGCATTGTTGTTAGTCCAGTGAACGGAATCATGCCATATTGTCTATCATGTGAACAACGTACGTCTCTGGGCGCTGGGTGTGAGGGGAGTCTGATTTGGGCTACAGTGTATGGGCTGTTCCCAACCCACAATCAGGAACCTGGTTGAATGACACAACATGCCAGGCTCTGTTGGAGATAGACTGCAGCCAGGGCGAGAGAGTGTCAACTCCCGACCAGGATCGCTGCATCAGGTTGCATCACCTGCGGGACCAATTTCGCCATATCAGTTGTACAGCAAAAGAAGCACCCAGGAGGAAGAACAACCGGAGCAGCAGCCAGACTGTGCGTCGACGCTTGCCGGAGGTCAACCGTTGGTGGTCGTTGATTGCAACATACCAGTAACTTCTTGTCACAACAAAGATCAGATTCTGCTACCTCACATGACCTCGTTCAGCAAACTGATGTCACCGTTTCCCAACAGGACAAGACCCGTCCACATTCGGCACAAATGATCCATGCGTATCTGGAGACCCAAGGGTGGATTTCCTACCCCGGCCTGCCTATTCTCCGGATATGAATCCGATTGAACACTTGTGGTACTATCTTTGCCGTCCGTTGGCCATGGCAGCAGCTGATCCAGGCACTACGGCAAGACAGGAATAGGATTCTGCATGACATCATCCCATTTATAGCCCGAGAATGCGCCAACGGATCATTATTAATTTTACCCTCCCCCCGTCCCCACAAACGTACTTGGTTGGACTCTCTGTAAATTTAGGGTCCCGATTACAGATTAACATTTTGGACTCCCTGTACCACAAATCCTGCGGAAAGCCCTGCTGGCCCTTGAAAAAATTTCCATCAGACTGAGACTGTATTAAAAAGAGAATGTAACTGTCAGTCCTATCAATGACCCTCTTTTATAGAGTCTTAGTATAACTATACCTTACTAGGACACCTTGTCAATAAATAAATAGAAGGGTTTAATGTATATTATGGGCATTTTTACAATCCTGGGCACTTTTCAGATTTTCCCACATATTGCTAATTAACAAATTACATACATATGATCAAAAAATTCTTTTATCACTATGTTAGAGAGTGGTGTAAGTGAAGATAAACACTGAAAATAGAAACCAAATATCAACTCCGAGTCCAAAGTTATGCTAAAGCAAATCCCGAAAAATGACCAAACAAATATCCCGTTTTAGTCATATGAAATAAAAAGCAATCTGAAATAAATTAAAACAGTGTTTGAAATTGCATTTTTTAAATTATAAAACACTCAGTAGTAAGGTGGAAGCAAAAAAAGTTTAAATATTAACAGGAGAGAGGTGTATCCTAGAAAAAAAAGTATTTTAATGGCATGCTGGTATTTCCGTTAAACGAAATGTCCAAACCGAAACAAAAATATATTACTTTCAGAAAATATATCATAAAACATACAGTATAATTAACCATCCTAATCATTATTTGGATGTATTGGTATTGTTTGTATCAAATAATGAAATCTGCGCGATGATTCTGGAGCTTGACATAGAGTGCAAAATAACCCTACCGTGTTTTTCCGTTAAATTTGTCCATTCCGAAACATTGGGTTTCTCTTACATAAAAAGAACATGTTGATACCTAGCCTGTAACAATATATATTTCTCTAAAGCCCAGGACATGTGATATTTATTTTTATATAAGAAAACCCCAGTGCACAGAAACCCATTTAACTGTGGCCTTTTTTGAGATGCTTGTTAAAAATTGTCCATTCCGAAACAAAGTACCTTTACATTGCCAATGTTATAAATAGAGAGAATTCTGTCTTTTTAATGCTGTATTTTTCACTTGGCATGAGCAAATTACCGTTAGAGCATCATGCATATGACATAAAAATAATAGAAAAACATTTCTTTAGTGGCATCTTTTTAAATTTTTATATCTATCCTCAACAAAAAATTCATTTTTGCAAGTCAGCATCTTTTCTTTGGATCTACTAGAACTTCCATTGCATATTTCCCAAAAGTTCATGTATTTCAAAGTCAAATTAACAATTAATTGAAGAGATTATAACAGTATAAATAGAAATAAAGGCAATTTGGATGCTTTGTATCGGAAAGGACATTTTTAACACATTGTCTAAAACACTTGTTTACTCTTTGGTCTGCTCATCTATTTATTATTCCTGAGGAAGAGGATGATGGGAAGCACATCAATTTTATGTAGAATATAACTTTGAATAATATAGCTTACCTTACTTTAAATATTGCTTACTTATGATGTACTTAAAAGTATTAGAAAATAGTTATGAGGATACACATGTTAAAGTTGCGAGATTCAGTTCACTGGCAGGGTTTACGGAGGCACTTGCAGGCAGACACGTGCAGGTTATACTTAACTTCCTGTGATTATTTATAATATATACATACGTCAGTATATATATATATCATTTAAGCAGTTTCGTAAATGTTAAATAAATGTCTATTCCGAAACACAGGACATGCCAAAAAGGACATATTTAAAAATGCAATTACTAAATTTAAACCTGACCTTGTCAAATAATATTTTATACAGCTATGAGCTGTATCAAAAGGAAGTAGAATAGGGTATAATGGAGTGTGGAAGACTCTATTTAATGTCATGATCAAATACTAATGGAGAAACATTTCAAAAAAGAATCAAAAACTATCCAAAATGACCAATTAATGTAATAAAAACAGTTCAGTTTTAATCTAGTTAACTCATATTTTGTCCAATGATTGCTTCACCTGTACCTTGTAAACCAACATACTATGAGATCTTAAGGCATTTTCATAAATGTTAAATAAATGTCCATTCCGAAACAAGGACATGTCTAAAAGGACATATTTTTAAACATGTCTTTACTGTTGGTAAATCTGACATTGTCAAATAATATTTTATACAGCTATGAACTGTAACAAAAGAAATTGCAATAAGGTATAATGGCGTAAAGAATACCTGGAATATATCTTAGAATCAATATTTAATAAAATATCTCAAAATATCTCAGAATCGAAAACTTCATGGAGTCACATTTAATACTGAAACAGGAAAATTACAAAATATCATTGATTCGTCAAATTTTGGATATTTTCATCCATTTTTTTGCAAAAACATAAAAGAGCAATAGTCTCTGAGTAAAAGTAAGTGGTTTTTTGGAGATCAATACCTTAAATTATCATAAAAGTCAAACACTTCAAGGTTTAGCTTATGAAAATTAAAAAAATGATTTTCAAAATTCAAATAATCATATCTTTATACAAACACAAGGTTTTTATCTCGGGATTGTCATTTCTTATACCCTTCAGGTCTATACTTTCAAGAAAAGTACAAATTTCAACACAATAATGACTTCTATTTTTGACCCTTGGTGGGAAAAAAAGGAGCCCAGGATTGTAAAAATGCCCATATAACCTTGGGTTGTGTGATAGACATGTAACTTTAGTTTACAATCTGTGATAACTTTATTTTGTCAAGACGAATAAATCTCTCTACTGCATTGAGTAAATTCCAACATACCTTGAACCCTACTATGTAGAAACAGTTGTGATCAGAGGGGATAACAGAACAATTAAAACATCTTGACGCCATTTTTATTTACTACAAATATAGCGAAAGTCGACTGATTTTCTACAACATTCTTGAAAGAAAGAAGCACAGCGACCTAATATCCGCGACCAAATCGGCTATAATATTTGCTAATGACAATTGTGTAAAGAGACCAAATACATTTATATGTGTATGTTAGAAAAGTTTCTCTTTTGTATTTTGATTCATTACCACTTCTCCTTTTCCAAATCTGAAATTACTTAATATCCAATGAAGAAATACCCCTGTATCTAATGAGTTCATATAAGCAATATGGTCAGAATTAACCACAGATATGACAGTTTTATTTAGATCTACTAGTACCTAGCCACAACAACATTTCAAACTAAGGGCAACACAAACGTGGTCTTCATGTTTGTTGCATATTGTAAGGCAATGTTACATCCAAGCTGTAGTGACATTGTTGCTGCGTGGTTAAAGATGCTGTAAGCATATCCCAAAAAACTCCTTGTTTACTGCCTTGCGTACATTATAGTTGATAACAGATAAATCACCAGTATTCAGTTACTGTATTAATTAACTTTTATACACATCATCTTACGGGTGACGTCATTAATATGATTTTGTGGCAAAACTGAAAAAAGTGTTTCTCAAATTTCTCCTTTACTTGAAGAACCACGAACACCGTTTTAACGCCAATTTAATGACACCTTTGAGTACTCCAAAACACTGTCAGCAATTTTTCTTAAAATCATTATTCAGATATTATCATCGATAAGGCAACATAATCCCTTTCTTTAGTGAGGATCTGTATATAAGGGCTCGTTAACTCCATAATAAAAGTATTTAAACCAAAATGACGGAAAGAGATTGCAGCCTATTAACTTGTTGTCAGCTATGCCAATTTTCGTGATACAGTCTTATTCAGGGATACAGTTACGCCCCAAACCGATTGCTTTCCCACCTCAAAGTAGAATGGTGCTAAATTGACAAATAAAGGTTTTGGATTTGCCGATAATATATCGCCGACAATTTATATTTTTGAGGGCATTTTATTGTTTTATATCAGCAAAGATAGACCCACTATTGAATAATTAGATGCACGAATATCTCATTATCGCTATCGCGATGATAACAAAGGCTTACAATACCGTTAAGATTCGTCAGCTTATTTATTTCTAACAACCAGAACACAGCTTATCAGGCTGAGTACTATAGTGGCGTCACCACTTATTCACCAAACGGTGACCCCGCCTGACGCAACACCTGCTCTATTAAAAAAAATATCTGAACATTTTTGTGAATTAGGTGTGACTTCTTTTGTCTTTTCAGATAAAGTCTCTAAAATATTTACAGTCTTTGTAATTTCCCTTCACATAATTAACAAGGAAAGGTGCTACTACTGGGAGGGGGGGGAGTTAAACGTTCATCATTTGTAGGAATAGTGCCCTTGCTGGCAAGGACCGCGCCGATTTAATGAAAACTTAAGCACTCTTAACTTGTACACTATTCTATCTTAACTTGTACACTATTCTAAAAAGGTGGATTACGCTCTGTTGCCAATGTTCTGTAAAGTCATATGCCTGTCTACATAAGGCTTTAGCCCTAAACTACGTGAACTAATTATTTTGCAAGTATAACAACAGTTAGTTATATTTTACATTATTTCCATAAATTGTCAAAGCTGCAGGTGGACTGCAGTGCTATAAAAAGGAAACTTGCAACAAAAAAATTGGAAAATTGTCTTGGATAATTTGCCATTGAATAACTCAAGGTCAGAAAGGACGTTGCAAAGGCAGTCATCTCAAAATAACTTCTCTGTAGAGTATATTCAATAGATACTACATTTGGTTTTATTTTACTGACCCTGTCACCTGTACGTAAAGATATGCAAGGGATCATTTTCTGTTTACCAGCAAACGGGGATGAAAAGAAAGTTAACCACTATAACCAAGATAAACTGATCAGGGCATGGGAATTTATTGACATCAGAGCTGGCTGCAGCGATACTCTTTCGAGAGAACGCACCGTGACGGGTTAAATCTGTCTACGCTTATGGATGCAGAATGGTATTGTGACAGTCAGTGAATAGCTAAGAGCGAGGTAAGACCCTGTCACCTGAGCACTATTTGCTATATATATAACACCTTGGCATTCCAGTGCGCATTAGACCTGTATTCAGCATATTATTAGTAATTCTTGAATTTCCCACATCTTCCTGTAAATCACCAACACGCAACCATAAATGTTTTTGATCTGTATATCTGTTCTTGAGATGGCAATTGCTGATTTTTTGAGTCATTAAATTTATAATGTAGATTAAGACTGGCGATTTTCACATGTGGCGGTATTAAAGTAATAGTGGTTATAACTTGGTCTTCTCTTGTTTGTCTTTAGTCTTACTTGATCATCTGTATAAATAGTCTATCACCAAATTCAAACTTCAGTACTGGAATTGTTCGTTGACAAGGCCATTCAACTGTGGTAAGTGAAGATTTCCTTTTACAAGTTTAGTTGTAATCTATCTGTATACTGAAGTACTTTGTACCTTTCAGTGGAGATGCCTTGAGATGTTTTGTAGCCAGACAGTCGTTATTTTCAAATAGGCTTAGATTTCTGGCACGCCCACTGAAGCTGTTAGAGGCTAATTAACTATCGTTTAGCGACTTCAGTAGGCGTGCCAGACATAAAAGCCCTTCAAATTAAAAGCAATTTGGTAAAAAAAAAACTCCTTGGAGATAGGTCGATCTAGTTAGATAAATACAGGCATGGGAACCCAGTCTAAGAGACCATTCCCAGAGACTATCGTAATAACTCTGCTCGAACTGAAAGCAATTAGGCGAGGGACCCCGTGGATTTGGATGGGAACCCAGTCTAAGACTGTATTCCCATCGTAGTAGCCGGATCGATCTAACTTTGCGAGACTTGTCGCTAAAATGCTTTCACTGCTATCAGATTAATTTCCTCACTCGTTGAGTTACCAGGGGGAAATTAGTTATCAATAATTAACCCCTAGCAGCTTGATTAGGCGTGAAAGTTAGATTAGCCACACTGAATGCAATTTTGTGAGAATGTCTTTGAGTTAGATCGATAAAGCTAGCAAGATTGGGTTTATGGGAATACTCTCTACATGGAACAGATCGCAACAAAATCACGTGCCTTGTTGTGAAGTATGTGATCAACAGTTTGCTATCACGGATTGTGGAGAAAATTGTTTGAAGGTTACCGTCTTTTGAAGTGAAATCCCCAATGAGGTACTGTATAGACAAATTTAACGTGTAGGACAATTCACTCAGAAGGAAGTCGTTTAAGACTGCATCCCATAACCTTGTCGTAATTAGCAGGGCATTTCTATCTCAACAGGGATTCTCTTTAATACCCCCGTCACACTAGAGGCGGAATGAGCAAGAATGGCGTCGGAAAGACAATTCTTTGTGCGTTCCTGGATATTCGAAGAGCGTTCTTAAAGCCACTAGTAGCAAGACGACCAAAGGCATAGAAAGAATACCCTGGGCTTATAGGTTTTTATAAAAAAATTAAACATATTTCCCAAAAGGCCAATTAAAGACAGAGATTAAGTGCAGTGTCAAACGGCTGACGCTATAGCGCCAATTTGGGGGGAAAATGCTGTTTTCGGATTAGGGATTTTCTCCATAACCAAGACAGCTATTTAAGTGATTCAAACGGCCTCATAAAGATGGTTGAAAGCACTTCAAATGGGTGTGAGGGAATCGTCTTAGGTTGCGTTCACATGAAAAATCTAAATTCTAAAAACCTAAAAATCCATTGACGGCATCTAGTGATCACGGGCTGTACCCTGAATACCCCGCGGCGTAATTAACTAGCAGGCGGGGGTGGGGGGGGTGTTAACCAGCGGCTCATATGCGTCTATCGACATTAATATTGCGTCTACACCGCTAAAAATAAGTTTTAATTATTGGCAACGTTATTGCAACATATGATTTTTGCAACGTCAGAAATCATTTCATATTTTTACATTATCCAGTATTATCGCATTTTAAAAATACCCTTTGGTATCAGGGGTCTGCTATAATGTGAGAAATCAAGGAGTAGGTATTCAGATTCTTCATATTTCAGCTCATCCGAGGCACATTCGAAACATTCTGGCGGGATATAAAATCCCCGTCACACTAGAGGGGGAATGATTAAGAATGGCGTCTGAAATACAATTCTTTGTGCATTCCAGGATATTCGAATAGCATTCTAAAACATTCTAAAAATTCTGAGTCCATTCCAAATATTTTACCCATACTTGTGGCCGGCTCGAATGTTTTTGTCATGTCAAAAACTTTTGAAGTGCATTCCAAGAGGAAATTTATCGAATGACATTTGAACAGTATTCTAACTGCACTATGACTGCATTCTAAATATTATCACGGCATTCCGACAGCATTCGAAACATTGTGATCAGTTACCATTCCAGTGGCTTTATTTATACACTCTTGGCATCTTGTTACATTCTAAACATGTTAGAAAGTAATTTTAATTAAGTATTTTAGGTATTTCAGCTGCATTATGTTTGAATTTTTTTATATTTCAAACCATCACTGGCAGCCATACCGGGAGCAGTTGACTGCATTTGAGTTCGCTTCATATATCATTCGAGGCATCTTCTTACATACTTCTGCCTGTATTCGGCCAGCAGTCAAACCACACTCGTACGGCATTTGAATTTCATTCGGAATATTCTGACTTCAATTTGAAATTCCCTCCCGATTATAGCAGGAATTTTTCAATTTATTCATTCTGGCTGGTTCTACCTTGATTCCTGCTGGTTCCGAATAAGTGCGACGGGGGCCTTAAGTCGCGTGCCAGTTCGAATATCCCTCGAATGTGATCAGAATGTTTTGAATGTTGTGAGAATATTAAGAATGCAGTCACAGTGCTGTTAGAATACTATTCAAATGCCATTCGATCATAAAAATCCCGCAGACTACATTCTCTCCCCGAATACGCATGCATGCGTACATCTTTTCGTAGCGACTTACAACAAGTCGGAGGCAGTTGTAAATTTACGTGCATATTTACAAGAGTTTGTAACTTACAAAACTTCGAAAATACCAACTGACAAGAACGATCGGACTTACGTGAAAAGTTACAAGAGTTTGTAAGTTACAACCTTTCGAGAATACGGCCCCAGTTGTTAATAGATGGCGCAGCGAGTAGTTTTTAGAGGACATTGTGTTTTTGGTGCAAAGATGAAAAACCACCTTCGTCGGGGTTTACAATTGTATTTTTTATGGATTATGCGATATAGGCCTATTTCTATTTATTTCTTTTTACCTACACAGTTTGGTAAAATGATTTTTCTCCTTGATTATATCGGCTTATAGAAATATAAATTAAAATTGTTTGGAAAAAATAAATGTAATTTTGACTTTTTACAAGTGTTAATTTCTATAAACATGTATGTTCAAGCTATTTTTAAATAAAAGAGAAAAATAACAGGAATAAAAGTTTAAGCAGAGTTTCGAATTGTTGATATCGAATAAGAATTAAAAAAAAAATAATGGGGAATATCTACTTGTCGTTGATGCTGTTTCCCCTCTCTAGCTCTGGCTAAGCGTAGTGGAAACCAGAGGCCAATTCCATAAGAGCATTCTAATTTAGCATGATACTAGGTCTTAGAATGATTCTAAATCCCTAGGTGTATACTTGTTAGCAATCAACTAATTTCTCTTCCATAAAACCATACAAAGAATCATTCTTACTAGTAGTTTGCTAAGATTTGGCTAGAATGGTGTCTTCATAGGAAAACCACAAAACCACAGGGTCAGTTTCGCCAAACAGTAGGCAGTGACAGGGTGAAAGTTAAACTGAGTGCAGGCTGAGGGAAGTACTGGTCAAGGCATTCCCATGTATTCTATAAAAGCCCTATACAGAAAGTGGTCAAAATAGCAACTTCAGCTTCAGGGAAGATACAACGAAAGCCAAATTATTCGACACACGAAAATCTCTTTATAGCCAAATGCTATGAGGAATTTAAGGACTCATTAGATAATCAAAACAAGGATGCCAGCACCAATGCTAGGAAAAATAAAGCTTGTTAAAGCAAACTGAATCAGCACAAGGCAAGGTTTCCTAATGTTTCGAGATCTTTGGAAGACTTGAAGACAAAACTGCCCAAACTAAAAATGGAATCTCGTGCAAATTAATTAAGCAAGAGAATCCAAAGTTAAAACAAAAAATATTGAAATTGGAAATTGAACTTTTGGAACATAAACTTAATGCAAGCACACATAAAGATGACACTGACCATTTATTATCACTGTATTTAAGTTTGTGACCAATACCATTTATCCACTGTCTGTAAAATAATTCTTAATGTAAATTGTAGGACATTTGCCTAAAACATTAAATCTGGTGTCAGATCATTAAATACAATGTTCTTTCTTATTTCATTCTCTCAAGCAAGAGTAAAGTTTAGGATCTATTTTGTATAAGTAATGCACGTACTCTGTGTCTATTTAACTGTAATAAGGTAATAAGGCATGGTTTCTCCCGGTAGGGTGGGTAATGTCATTTTTTGACAATGTCAGTTTTCAGCAAAATGCCTTCTCTGGGAAATCTATATCTTTTTACAAGTTCCACATCATCAAAAATGTTCAACGTATTCCTTCTATCCCGAAACACTCTCCTAGACATATCTGTTAAATATATCCCGACCTTTCTTTTCTTTTTTAAATTATATAATCTTATATAGAAATGAAAAAATGGGTTAAGGAATCAAAGCCGAAAACCTATTGAATGATCAGAGAGAGAGAGAGAAAGTGTAGGTGTTTTGCTTTACAAATATCCCCAAGTAATATAATCTTATAGGCCTATAAAAATGAATTAAATGATTACCCATGATATGATAGCTATTTGTAAGATAAGAGAGAGAGAGAGAGAGAGAGCCGGGGCGGAATTTTGCTGGAATTTTTGGTGAACTTGACCTGGGTGTGGTGTGAAAAAAATGGACATCGGACTCAGGTCGGACATGAAGAACAAAACAAACAAGCACAAAAGAAGCACGAGCGTAATCTCCTCTCAACTCATCTAACACACTCACGTGGTCAAATGCACCCCAGGTCAGCCTCCGGGGGTCATGTAGATACACCCCCGCACCGATAATCCCCTTTGGTAATTTTTTGTATTATGCGCATCTGGTGGTTAACTTATTTCTGGTGTCAGGTTGCCGTTTATAGCCGCCGGTGGACCACTGGTGTAGGGCCTACTGCTGGTGGTTAGCTGGTGGCAGATTGCCGTTGGTAGCCCTAATGTAGCTGGTGACCGGTCCACCGGTGACCCATTTGCGATTTTCTCATCGTAATAGTTAAGAGTAGCTTATTTTTTTTTCAAATACGCGTATGCGTATTGTAATAACCTTACCTCATTTCGGCGGAAGTGTTTTTTTTTACCTTTGTTCACTCGTTTGGGAGTGCGCAATTTCCTAGCATTTCATTGGCCTATAAAATTTACGTGACGTAGACCTACTGCACGCGACGGCTGCACGTGACGTCTGCGTCGACCACTCTACTCCGCCTGACTGCTGCCACTGGGCTTCCATTTCACTATTATTTCATGTAAAATAGGTAAGCCTAATAATAATTAAATACACTGATTGCCAGATCTTTTCAATGTAGGCCTACATGTAGGAAAAATGTTGATTTATAAAACAGCTTTTTAAAAAATAAATTCTGGAAATTAGTACATTGTTATTGAGTGGAAGAAACAAAATGTGAAAGCTCCACCTAGGCCTTCTATAGCCCTATAAGATATAGGTATGAAAAAAATTGATTATAAGATTCGTATTTTGTATTTGAAAGTTTGGTATTTTTTGCCTCTTGAAAAGATCGAGTCAATTAAAAGGTATACATTTTCAAAGTGTATATATTTTTAAAAAATAAAAATGTGGTGTATCAGTGTGTTATGAAAGGTTTTCTGTGGCTTTTATTTACGTAAAATTAATTTTAATAAGGATTAAAATGGAAAAAGACCCATAATAGATTTATGAATGATATTGATAACAATTGGAAAAAGTAAAGTTTGTATCTTAAAATAAACCTTGGAATATAAACAGTGAACATTGGTCCTTTTTTCTTTTGTGGTCCCGCCTAGCTAAATACTATTATTAAAATATCGGCAAAACGTCTGACATATGTGATGACTTGAAAACTGCGCTGCACTCCAACGAGACGGATGCGACTAATTTCTCACTCAATTTGGTAGTTGTGATCGCCACCTTTATTTCGTATTTCAATTTATTAAACCCTTGACCCCAACGGCTCATCAGAATGAAATACAGTGACATTATAAAGTCATATCAACGAACTACCACTTCAACAAAAACTACTACTGATACAAATATAATAATAATAATAATTCATTATACTGACGCTAGTCTTAGCTCCGATGCACATTGTAAGTATTTCCCGAAGCTGTTTAATTGTGAGACATTGTTAAAGGCCCAGTCACAATGTCGGCGATCTGTCGGGGATTAGTTTTGGCCGGGGGTCGTCGTAGAAAATAAAAAAAAAATCCTTGAACAATCCTAGCAATAATCCTAATAAAAGTGGAGCAGTCACATTGTCTGAGATTTTGACCCGGTTTTGTCGAAAAATCGTGGGATTAGCCTCCGATTGCATCGGAGGCGATCGGAGACGATACCTGCGAGCGTCTTTTCTCTTAATTTTTCCCCCCTGGGTATATGTGGTTATATATGGGTATATATCCGGAGGACGCCTCCGATTAATCGGAGGGCATCGTAGGTCATCGGAGATTGTGTCTGGGATGCCCAAAATGGGTGAAAAATCTTGCGAGCAATCTTAAAATTTTAAGTTCAAAGTTGGGGACCGCGACGGGTGTGGCGATGTCTAAAAAATCTGCGACAACCCGCAGGCGTCCGGAGAGCGCCTCCGACGGGTGCAAAATCGTGAGATCTGTCTCAAGATTTTGTTAAAATTTCCCGGGTTTTACCCATCCCCGACGCATCGCAACTGATTTGTGACTGGGCCTTAAGTGATAATAGTTCAATTAGTTTGAAGACTGTAAGCTTTTTTTACCCTTTAACATATATATATATATAGATAGGCCTATATGAAGCCAGGGATCTTCTCTTGAAATAGTATTTATTTCAAAAGATTTACACATCACGGTCTCCTCTGCATTCACAGCAGCGAGGCGGCCCGGCTCGTTAAAATTCTCAAGAGACTCGCTTAAATTTGTTAAAATAAATAAATAAATAAATAAAACCCTCGCTGAGATAAATTACTACTAACAGTATTTTTTTATTCAGGTTAACTGAAAATTATAAAGATGGTGAAGTAGCCATTAATTTCCTACGGATCATGTAGAAAGGTGATGAATAAGACAATATATGGAAAAACTGGTCGTTTATAACTGACCAAATATGTCTAGAGATAATACAGTTTACATTCAAGTTGACCACCAATATCTGGCATATATATGCATATTTGTAATGTTAAGATTTTTCATGTTTTTAAAAAGGCAAATAATTAAATTAAGACTAGACATAAGGAAGTGCACATGGCGCATTTTGGTAGTCATTTTAACGTATTTTCATTAATTCCAATCTGATTTCTTTACCGATAAATTATTCGTATTATGGTTTTCAGAGATCGTTTCATCTTCACCACCCTCCTGCAGATAAAAGCTATGCTGAAGAATAACATTATTGTTCTTACAAGGTTAGAGCAAAGATTGAAACAGAGCAGAAATCCTGATGACAATATTGTCTCAACTGACGAGTTTGCATTTCCTATGGAGACTAGGGAAGATGTGGCAAGGGTTGAAAACATACTTAAAGATAAACATAATGAAATTACTGGTAAGTTAAAAAAATAATAGTGTGATTAAAATTAATTAATGTAGTGATTGTTGTGCTGAAGCTACATATGGAATAAACAATAAGTTGATTTTTAAAATAGTGGTTATTTGATAAATGATTAATATAACATTTTAATCTGAACACTTATCATTTGTTGTATGTATATATATGAATGTGCTCTACTAATTAAGAATATTTTATATTTATTTCAAAAGTCAAACCATCTTGCCACACTGGGAGGGTTTTCCACCAAGGAAATGGTACAGTGTAGATAGGATCATGTCTACTATTTTTAAAACTAACATATTGCATGCCAGTGTAACTGGACTGGGAAGGGCGGAAAGGTTGCACTAAAAAACCTGGCCCTTACAAAAGCAATGGAATGTTTGCATTTCGTAATGATCAAATAATGTTTGCTCAGATATATTTTTACATATTAATTGTATTATAATGATCCTGAAGTAAAGTTACAGTTCAAAATGTAAAGGTTGTTTCTTCTGAACAACTTTGTCTTTTTATGCTTTTTACATATATTCTCTTAAGGATAAACGCATATCAACCTATTTCTGTCCTTTGATGAGACCATTCCGTTTTGTAACTCCTGTTTGAACCATTTTTGTTTACTGTCAAATTTAGCACTGTTAAGATAGGAGGATTAAGTTAAGTTTTTTATGTTTTCACAGATGCAGGTAGATCGAGAGCTACCGAGGCTGAATAAGACACATGCATCAAATTGTGGCTCAAAAATGCACATGGCGGCAGAAAATTGAGGAAAATAAAAAAAGGAGGTAAATAAACACACTGGACAAAAGAAGTGTCACCCCCTGAATCAGAGTACTAAAGGTTATAATGCCTGGGTCCACTCTTAATATGACTAATGAGTATAAAACCGCTGTACTATGGAATTGTATTCTTTTTTTTTTTTGAAATTTCATGTTTATAAAATGATACCAGAAGCATATCATTCCAGAGTCATTTATCTCCCCCAAAGTATTGGTTCACTTCTATTGTCCAGTGTGTGTAACAAAAAAAAAAAAAAAAAAAAAAAAATAATAATAATAATAAATAAATAAATAAATAAATAAAAATAAAAGAAAAATAAATAAAAATAAAATAAAATAAAAATCACTGTTACAGGTGATAATTGTGATGAGAAATATTAGTTTTACGCATATCTATTTTATCTGATATTAAATAATTATTTTCCAGTTACCTTTGTACGGTATTTCTTTTGCGCGTCTATAGTTTTGCTATGAAAAAAATACCAGAACTCGTGTTGCGCAAAGGATTATGGTCTATATGAATGAGGCGCCATTTTCTTCAACAACCAGGAAGTAACAGGACGGAGATTGTGGGATAATGTTGAACATATTTGACAAAGAAAGAGATATGATCTGACCGACTTGTAGGTATATGGAGCAAGTGTTTATGTTACTGTGATCTCCAAGCTGCAGCACCAGAAGTGAACATAAAGTTTAGCAATCGCTGACAGAAATATTACAGGATCTACTGTCGGAATGGAAGCCATATTAAGGAAATGGAGAAAGTTTAGACGAGGTGTAAATCCAAGATCAGGACAGGTGACAGTACAGACACAACCTCCATTAGCTGAACAGGAAACAAATACAACATCAGCTCCACATCCTCCTGTTTTCTTAGACAAGGCAGAATGTGTGCATTCCTTCAGTGCTCAACTGGAAGATGATGATAGAGAAATACGCATATCTGTCATAACTGGGTTAGCCATAGATAAGGAACACATGTTTGTTGTGGATAATGAAAACAACAGAACAAAAGTATTCACACATGAAGGACAATTTAAGTTTGACATTAAAGTAAACAATCCATGTGATGTGGCTGTGTCACAGACTGGTCACCTGTATATAACATCATGGGGTGACAGATGTGTCCAAGTGTACTCCACCAGAGGTCAGCAGGTGACAACCATGGGTCAGGGTCTACTGAAGTTACCATGGGGTATTACACTGAACAGACAAGGTCATGTGATGGTTTGTGACAATAGAAAGAAGTCCATCTTGACATTCCATGCAGACAGTGGACAGCTCCTGAACACTATTCCACTCAGTATGTGTGTAGACCCAATGTACATCACAGTGAACAGTGTGAATGATAACATTGTGATATCAGACTGGGAGGGACACTGTGTACATGTGCTGTCACCTACTGGTGATCATCTGTACCAGTATGACGGCAGCAGAGAAGGCAGTAAACTGAGTTATCCACGTGGAGTGTGCACAGACAGCTATGGTCACATCTTCATTGCTGACTATGGTACCCACAGGATAGTGGCACTGAGTCCACAGGGACAGTTTATCAGATACATTGTCACTATGGATGATGGGTTGGAGTATCCCTGTGCAGTAGTCATCAACCCTGCTACTGGTCAACTGGTGGTGGGAGAGTATGGCAGCAATGTTAAGACATTCCAGTACATTGACCTGAAACAAGGTGAGTAACATGTATTAACTGTGGATAGATATGATTATTATGTAAAATATTAGAAAGTTAATTAGTCTTACAATGTTTTTATCCATGAATATGTTTGCCTTTATTTCAATAAAAAAACTTTTAAGCATATTTAAATTCAGTAAGCACACAGATGTGCTTTAGTAAAAATGTATGTAGAGTGGAGACTTTTTCTATAGTTAATACTTTACTGTTACTGACAAATTTCCATGAACCCATTAGTGATTAGGATTTTGAATAATGATGAAGAACTCTTTTTAATGGAATTTATAGTATGCTTTATTTGTATTTTTATTAAGTCACAAGAAAAACATCTTACATTGTTTAATCCCTGAACTTCTTGTCCATTTGTCAGTGAAGAACAACTCAAATCTCACAACAGAACAGTCCAATTCTTCATATTCTTCATCTTGTAGCTGTTCATGAAAGCTTAGATATACCTAAATTCTCAAATGTACTTTGTCAAGTTTCTTGATGTCTTACCACTTCTAGATTCAAAGACATTTCATCACTAGTTTGTTGTTAACACACACAAATAAATTAAATGTTGAAGTACTTTGGATAATACCTTATTTTCCTGACTTTGTGGATTGTTCTTTGCAAATAAAACTAGCAGACGACCATTTTTCATGAAATGGAACTACTTTTCACAGGAAGTAGTGTATTCATACACAACAGTGACCTTGGGTTTGGAATACAAAAAAATAGTACATGCATTCATACTGTCACAGCATGCAAATTATAATGAAATATACAAAACTAAACACATTTTTATGTAACACAAGTTAAATGCATTTTTATTTATTAAAATAATTTATTTATATTATTATTATTATTATTATTATTATTATACTGGATAAAAACATTGATGAAATGGTTTTGACCACCTTTTTGGACTTTTTTAAACTTCATGCTGATAGACCCACATATTTATGTCAAAGGCCCGGACTAAATCTAGTCCCATGCATAAAAAGCCCAGACCCCATGTTTATTACGCCCTGGCTGGGCCCATTCTTTATGGTGTTTGTTTTGTTAACAGCATAGTGGGCAAGTTAATTGACCAAGTTAATTGGCCAAGCTGCCAGTTTGTTTGTATGGCATGTGCGGGGGATGTCTTATAGAATAATAAAACCAGACAGAATATGCTGTGATTCCTAAATAAAATAGATGGGGGGGGGGGGGGGGGGGGGGGGGGGGGTAGGATACACCAAGGGGCTCATGATTATAAATACCATAGCATTAATAATAATGGTTACATATGCACAACTCCTTTCTTATGTTTAAGTCATAACATGGTAAATTCATCTGATTATCACGTAGGTGTAATATTTGGCCTTATCAAATATGTTTTTCATTGCATTAACAAAAATAAGTAAAATGTGTACAAAAGCCTGTTTCAGCAAAATGGTTTAAAATAATTTTTACTCAGAACATATCTTTGGAAGAACCTGCTAGGGGAGAAGACATATATGTTGTGGGAATTATACACCAATATCATATTCACCATAAATCATTGACATAAAGAGCTAGTGCATCATATTTATGACCTAAGTTGAAAATGACCCATCGTAACAGCTAGAAATAGGCACTTTTTGGACACATAATTGGCCATATTTTTGTAAATTGTAGTCGGATTATTATAATTCTTTTTTTTATTTTGTTCCTATGAACAGTCTCTTTGATATCAGTCTATCAGCAATCTCTAATCATAAATTGTTAATTTATCAGACACTTGTAACATTAACCACATTTAATTGTTCACCCTGATTGTGAAACAGCCGCCTGCTCCAAATGTACTTGGTCTGCTCCAAATTAAAAAAAAAAAATCTGGATGTTGATAAAATTTATTCTGAACAGTCTATAAGCCAGGCAGATTCAGTACAATGGCATATGTATTTGTAGGTTGATAAGTTATTAACTAAAGAAAAAAAAAAAAAAAACTTCATGTAATAATCATAATAGTGATACATAATACATGTATGATGATACATTTCACCATGTTATGATGCAAACACCAAATGGAAACAAAAATAAACTTGTTATTAAACCAACTCAACAAATGTTTGTGCCAAGCAGATATTTAGCATTGTACAATGTACATGTATTTCAGGAACTGCTCAGAATTATGCTGATTGCCATTTCAAGTCTTAATTAAACAAACATCAATGTCGCCTACAAAACTGATACAACTGCACCAAATATCTTTTGCTATATGAAATACTTGCTGAAATGATGTTTTCAATAGAACTTATTTTTTATTTTATCTTTTTATTTAATCATGAGAGAAACTTTCTAAAATGTTGATTCTCATTTCTTAGTATTATCATTATGCTTCACATATATATCAAGGCTGTTGCAATGTTTTTTAACTAGTAAACAAAATCTCTTACACTGCTGCAGCACATCATCTGCTAGCTACAATTTTAACATCTGATGGTTTTTAGAAGCTACTGTCCCTGTGATTCATCGCCTAATATTGTTTTTATCTCAAGGTCAAACAGGCCAAAATCTCCTAAAAATGGGGGTTTAAAAAACATATATATGTTTGTGCCAATTTTTAGAAACTACACTGACCTAAGTGGGGGGATTACATTTTGGGACTTCATCTTCGGGAGTTTGGGGTCAATCGGTGCATTTTCACAGGAGAGGCAGCCGTTAGATGCCAAAGCTGAAAACTCTCTATTATTCCAGAACCCTAAATACAAGAAACCTCTTGTTTTTTGCATTACGTAGAGCTTGTCAAGCTCAATTGATACGTACTGGGGTTGGAATCCATTTTTTTGTTTGTTTTTGATATGTAGGTTAGGAGTTGTGCTATATAAAAAATTACATTTCGATAAACAGTAGTGAAACAAAATGTGAAATACTCAAAAACTGGCAGAGATACACCCATGGTTACTATTGATTTTGAATAAGAAGTCACATACTGGCAGCCAAACTGTGACCTTGAAATTGACCTTTGACCTACTTTTCATCATGTACTAAGTCTTGCAAATTTTTTGCCTCTTTTTATCTGCAAAAATGGCAGAGATACACTTATAGTTACTATTGACCTTGAATAGGAAGTCATATATACTGGCAATCTTACTCTACGCTGCTTTGTAATCTGGAACATAGTAAATCTTACACGTCAGACTTTGTGTGCAAATCGACTTTGTGATTTCTGATAAATGACTGTATACTTCTCTTTGTTCTTCAGCAGTGATTCAGTATCCAGATTACACACCCTTTTTATCTATCTATTTTACTCAAAGTTTGTTTTACCCTGATATAAATAACGCACCATAGTATTTTTGGGAATTTCTCAATTCAGTTGAATTCAAAATTTTTAATTTAGCTGCGATTTATCGACTTTTGTCATCATGAAAATATGAGATTTTACATAACACACTAATACCCAATGCATTTTCCATTTGAAAAAAAAAAAAAACATTTCCACCAATTTAGAGTAGGTATGAGGGAGTTTTTGTGCAGGGGTGGAGCGATAAGGGGGAGTATCGGTGCAGGAAAATATAAGTACAGGAAGTATTGGTGCGGGAAATTTAAACTGTGATGTACCTTATACACATGTAGGTACTGGGAATTGTCGGCGCGGGGGTTGTATAGGTATAAGAGTATGGAGGAGTATTTGTGCAGGGACTTAAAGCACAGGGGAGTATCTATCAAGGGACATACACAGATAGGTACGGAGAGAATTGGTGTCGGGGCGTATAAGGTACGCTGCAGTTTAGTAGCAGTAGCGAAAGTGTACCAGTATTATGTTAAAAATTTGACGTTGTGACAGGAAAGGTAGTTTTAATGGGTGGATTCAAACATGGTCGTAGGCACGATCTGTACATATTTCTGTAACATAAATTGAGCACTCCAATAACCTTTTCCCAGCCTATTTTGTCTTGATATTATCCTCCTCTGTGCTGCTCCTTCATTTACTGTTTAAATTCACTTCCTTTCTTGATTGACACTCCTTCCATCATCTCATCATCATCATTTAGACATAGCTGTTCAGTCTTGCTACTACTCACCTCCATCCTGTTACTCTCAAGCACATATGCAGGCATCCACCTCTCTAGATTTTCTCTCGCTTCCTCTCTGCTATCGCTTCACAATAAATATAACATCTGCAAACATCATCGTTCACCTTATCCATGAGTCCTTTTGTCAATCTGAAGCATAACATTTGTATTACCAGGTGAGTTTAATGAACGGCTTCAACGGTTGTGTGAAAGTGGTAAGATTCCAGTATACCGACAGCGAGTAGCTATTGTTGGACCTTACGGTGTGGGAAAGACTCATCTCGCCAAGCGCCTTATCCATGAGGAATATATCAAAGAAGAAGATGCAAATACAACTGGCGTGGATATATACCGCCATAGGTGTGTTGTCCATAAAGCTGGCCGATCCTGTTGGATCAGAGGAAAAGGTAAGCAGAATATAGGAAAACGTTAGACACATATGGAATTTGTTTATAAAGAATACAACGAACAGAAGGTAAGACATTTTCAATTTTAGCACATAATTCACAATATTAAGGAATTATACATACATGTACTTGTGGGTGTCGAAATGTGTCCTTCCATATCTTAGTATGGTAGACGAGGGGCTGAGTGAAAAAGTACCTAAATAAGTGGTGCCTTTGTATTGTTATCAATCAATTGACGTACATGACACTTAATAATCTACTCTTGCAGCCCATTGATTATTTTTTAACTGGGTACAAACACGATAATTTCAATCTCTGTAAAAACACCATGCTTTATTTTAATCAATATTGAATTAAATTTTTCAACGGTGTAGCCTGATACGTACACTCAGAAAAGGTACATTTAGATACAACGCTTGATCTAACTGTATGATCCTTCCAACTATTCTCAGATGATCCAAAAGACCAGTTTGCACAAAACATGGCAATTGGAGTACAGAATTCAGATACGTTTTGTGAGCCGGACTTAACAGTATTGGACCAAACGCCACTAGAGGAATCCCTACCAGATTCAGAAGTGAATATTAATAACATGCTGACAAATAGAGGTATTGTACATGATTGTCTCGAATAGGTCATCTTGGTGCAATTTAAACAGATATTTGTAGTTATTCTTCTTTTTTGCCAAGAGATTCCACCTTCTATGTGTTTTTCGTTGGCCATTCCACATATATGTGCCTTGAAGACAGCATCCCGAATTTTATTTTATATGTTTAAATTTTGTAAAGAAATTCCTTTCTAAATTCTTTTATCTTAGCCATGATTTTGTTTACTTTAAAGTTGAGTCATTTTCTGCTAGAATGGTGTTTGATATTATTCTTCTCTTTATTCTACAGCCGCTCCCCCTGATGACAGTGAATTACCTGCCTCTCCTGACAAAACAGCAGGTAAATAGTGCACATGTAGTAAAACAAGATTCTCGTGTATTCTTAGCTTGCCGATTAGGTATGTGAGTGTCTACATTCTTATTTTCATCAAACTGGGACTTAGAACTCACATGGGCATCAAGCCCAGTGGTAATCAAATTTTCTTACTGTCCATGTTTTTAATAGAAGATAATTAAAATTTTGTGGTATTTATACAGTTGACCATTATGTTATATTGCATCAAAAACCTACTTTGTGCACTATCACCATAACGTCATAAAAAGAAAACTGTTACCTTTTTTTTTATTTACAAAAAATGGTTCTTAGGATTGACAAACAGCTTAAATTAGAAAACCAGCTCTTTTGAATTATCGTTTTTATCGAATTATGCATTTTTTGTGAAATTTTTATTTATCTCATTCTGGTATGAGCTTGAACTCTTATGGGCCTGAAGCCTTATGCTTTTACTTACATCGTTATATACTATTGTGCATAATTAAATTTTGGGGTTGACTGTGCAGTAAAGCATTGTATTACATTAGAACTGACAGTCTCCTATTTTATGCATTATTATTTTCTGCTTTTTTAAAATTGTGACTTAGACATTTCATGGGCCTGAATACCTTTGCTAGTCACATTTGGGTGACAAGCCTCTAATCTTCCCTTGGGTAACTACTAGCTAAATTCAGAGCTATAAGGTCACTTGCCTAATTAAGTTTCAAGTGGCAATTAAATGAGATTATATAAAACACACATGTTGAGATTCCCTGTAAACTCCCATAGGTTAAGTTCTCTGCCAATTAACAGTGTCCATAATAGGGAAGCAGTGATAATTATGCAGATAAATGTTGTTTAATATTGCAAATACGTTTTCAAAAAAATTATTTTGTATTATGCCAACATTAATGCTGTATATGAACAAAAGTGCCTTATTATCCTCAAACTCAATGGGGTTATTCATATCATGCTAATACAGTAAGATTAAAAGTTTGAAAAGCAGCTTTACTGGAATAATTTTGTTACGTTTTGTTTTTAATTTTTTCAAACACTGAGAATTTCAACTAACTCCCCTCCACCTGAAGCTCTGCACATTTTCTTTTTTTCCACATAGGCAGTTGTATTGGTTATCATGTCTTTAAACATTATTTAACATTATATTATTCTATGCACTGCTTTCATTTGTCAAATATTGTGATTTTCATTATGTGAATTTGAACTCTCGTGGTCCTGAAACTGTAATCTTATCATAGGGGCAGATTGGGATCGTGTTCAGGGTTTTCCGGAAGATGGTCAGATTTTAAAGTTTACATTGACGGGTATCTATTTTTTCTGTTGGAAGACCATCAAAAACGGAGGATGGATTAACAAAGATATTTTAAAATACTGTCAGAAAATACATTTAGATCCGCTCCTGTTATTGACCATGTTACCTGTTGTGCATGACTTAAATTCAGTGTCGATTGACCGTGCTATTACAAGTATTATTTATTATTGCATCAAAATGAGAAATTAACCTATTTTCTGCATTTTTATTTATTTATTTATTTATTTATTTATTTATTTATTTATTTATTTATTTATTTATTTATTTATTTATTTTTTTTTGTCTGTACATTGGACAGATTTGCTGCCTTGTTTTATCTGGGTACAAACACGATAATTTAATTTTCTGTGAAATAACAGTCTTCTTTACATGACTGAGGATTGAATCAAAATTTTCAACTGTGCAGTCTAATACGTACCCTCAGAAAATAGTAAATTTAGATACAACTCTAGGTCTGTGATCAGAGAATATTAATAATATGCTGACAAATAGAGTTATCGTACATGATTGTCTCGAATAGTTCCTCTTGGTGCAATTTAAACAGATACTTGTAGTTATTTTTCTTTTTTGCCAAGAGATTCCACCTTCTATGTGTTTTTCGTTGGCCATTATACCTTGAAGACTGGGCGCTTGATACCAATTATACTTGATCTTATTAGACCCATTTTCAATGTAATTTATTTATTTTTATACAATATTTTTACAATATCCCAAAGTTAAATTATATGTTAAAAGTTTGTAAAGAAATTCCTTTATCTTGGCCATGTTTTTGTTTACTTAAAGATTGAGTCATTTTCTGCTAGAATGGTGTTTGATATTCTTCTTCTCTTTATTCTACAGCCGCTCCCCCTGATGACAGTGAATCACCTGCCTCTCCTAACAAAACAGCAGGTAAATAGTGCACATGTAAAAAAACAAGATTCTCGTGTATTGCTCAGAATGTTCGAGAGTTTTTCTTAGCTTGCTGATTAGGTATGTGAGTTTCTACTTTCTTATTTTCATCAAACTGTCTGTGCAGTAAAATTGGCAATACCTTACAATTTTAATTAATTTTAATGAATGTTAAAACATTCAGTGTTTATTACCCCGTTGTGTGTTGAACTTACCTACTTGTATTCATCAGAGAGGATACATTTTTAAGAATAGTGGTTTCCCCCAAATTGCCAATAAACCTTCAGAAACAGACGAAAGCTTGTAATATATCTGATATCTGTTTCACAAAGTTAATTGACACTAAACGCATTGAAATTATGTGAATAATTACGATACTTTTTATGCTAAAAAGTATTATTTTAACCGCAATGTTTATTGTACAGTCCCTCTCAAAGGTGAAAGTGGATCTCATACCTCTAGGGAAGAAAACATGTAGTCTAGATGATTCGTGCAAAAATTGATTAATAGGTGGAAAAAAGCATGAAACTTGGCACAAATGTTTTTTTGACTATGCTGATTATTTTCAAGGGTAGTGCCCGAAATTTTAAATCATTGCTTAGCAACCGTTGCTAAGGAAGTGATTTACTTTAGTAACAAGCTAATTGGACCTTTCTTGTTCAGTTTAAATAATTTAAAATGGTTTTAATAATGCTTCAAGCCATCAGAACTATCACTATACTATTTTAAGCCACCAAAAGCCTAAGTAAACCATTGCAACATTTGCTAGACAGCACATTGCCCTAACAACAAGTATTTAATAATATATATTTGATAATATTTTATAATATATGTTCAGATATCTCTGTAGCATTTTTCATATCCTCCAGTTCCTTCCCGTCCTTTTGTTCCCATTCTACATATACTAACATGTTTCTTAATTATTAAGAAAGGTACATAAATATTGTATGCTTGCACAAACCCAAATACAAAAATATTCGGAGATCTATCAATGACCACACCTAAATTATAGCGGGGAAAATGATACACTCTAGCGCCCAAACATTTTATACATGTGGGAAAAAAAAAAAAAAAAAAAACCTACAGAATATTTTCCCTAGCAGTGTTGCAAAATTCATAAGATAAGCATAAGTATTGAATATTCTATGATTTATTCTGAATTGGAGCGACTTCAGTTTCATGTGATCTATTTCTTAAATGTTAGTTCCCAATTATCTGTACTCAAGATTTTTTAAACAGATTTGTCTGCCATTCACTTACACCTTTATCTGGTTATATTATATGGCTTTCAAGGATTTTTTGTGAAAAAATATCTGGATGGTTTGGTAACTTGTTTAATCAAGTCAATTATTTCTTGGAATGTTATGTGTAATTTCCTTCCATGGGAAGAGATAGCCATTCAGATGGTAAGCTCTTTTGGAAATAGCCTAGAAAGGTAGTATTTTAAAGTTGATTTTTTGTTGAGTTCTTCTAGAGAGAGGGGATTTCAAATGTCATTTATAATAAATATCATTGATGTAAAATAAGCCATTTATACAACATCTTTTATGGAATTTTTTTTTCCATTTCTTTCAATTTTTGAGCTTTGACATAATGGTTGTGATAGGATTTCATCTGGGGTTAAATTGGGATTTTCCTGAATTTCACCCAAAGAACCAATAATCTTTGCCAGAAGGGATTAGAAGTTGCTTTTAGTATTTAGAATTTTTATTACACCTTTTGTAACTGCCGATTCCTGACATTTCACCGAGAAAAACGCTTTCCACTTACTCTTATTTTCTTCATAAAGAAGTCTTTTAAGCCATATAAATTTTAGGGCCTTGGTAAAATTTTTATTTGCGGTACCTTTTACCGTCCATTTTAGTAATCAGATGCCATCTTTGCTCATTTTATTTTGGATCTTTTCCCATTGCTAATAAAGTTAAATATGATATTTGCATATTTTTAAGTATTGAGGGAAGGGGGGGGGGGGGGGCTGGAAGGAGAGTTTACACAGACTTGACATTTAATATGGAATATTTCAGTTTCGATGGTATGCCTAGGTAGAAATGTGGTCTTTTTTTTCAAAAAATTCCGATCTCATATAAAATATATGAATGGGGAAGTGTGTAATCAGGTGTGTCGCTTCCAATTAAGTGAATACCAGGTTTGTTGCGCTGCTGCATTATGTAATATGCAGTCATTTAATTTGGTAGTACGCCTTTGGGCAGGTCAAAGATTGGCTTTGGCAAAGCATGGTTCTGTCAAAAAAGTATACATATGTCGGCAACTTCTGCATAGAAAAATTTGAAATTTTGCATGCAAGTGGTCGGTTTTGCAGTGTGTAAAATGAGCTATGCAGTGCTTTACAAATTTTTATGTCTCCTTGATTGAAAAAAGTTCAATACGGTGTCAGAAAAAAAAAGCATTAAAGTGACAAACACAACTATGATGTTCGAAATTTGGCCGATGCCGGCCGCTTTTATTGTGAATCCTTCTACTAAAATGAAATGAAGTTATTTTAAAAAGCTAAAATTGAATAATTGTGACAGTGCCAAATTACGTACCTTTTATGCCTGAAAAGACTTTATTTCATATATAATTCCCAAACAACATAGTGCAGATGCTTTAATTTGTGGGGTTGCAAAGCTAATAACCATATATTTACTTGTTTGTCTTTCTTAAGATGCACTTTCAGTTGTAGTGCCCTAAGTATATAAGTAAGTGAACCCCAGTATTCGAGATGTGTGAAGGGTGGGGGTTGATAGACATTTTTTTACCTCCGTGGAAATGACAGTGGAACATCGGATTTGAGGGAGTACATGTAATAAATGTGAATAAATGGTATTAAATATGGATATCTTAACCGCTAGTTTGTATTTTCTGTACCACTTATCATGTTAGTTATGGTATATGGAATGAAAATCGCCATTCATGGCAATTGACTCCTGTGATGTGATCATTTATAAATAAACGCACATGAAACTGGGGGTGGGACAACCTTTTTGACCAATGTTGTATAAGAGTTGTCTTGCGAGATGAACATATCTGAATCAGCACTACGGTGCCATGTCATCAGATACCATGTGCTCACTCTGGTTGGACTTGTGTGGAACAGTGGACTCTTGTGGACACATTTGCCAGAATCTATTGTTCTGCCCAGAGTTGCTGCAGTGTGCACGTAGGAGCAGATGTAGAGGCTGACAATGTGCAAGGGCAAAATGCACTGTATATTGCACATGCAAGGGGGATTGTAACGCCTTAAATATTTCAAAGTTTATAAAGAGTTGTTAGGTGATAAAAACAAGGAAATGACTAGTTACTAACTTTGAACACGCTGCCTTGAGTATTTGCAGCGGCAATGCTTACGGGATTGAAAGTATGAATATCTTGCTCAAAATTGTAGTTCCTAGCTAGTATTTTAGATTTGCCTTACTTAATAGACTAACGCAACTTTATATGCTTGTTGCTAGGGTAATATACTGCCTAGCAACTGTGGAAAGGTTAATTTGGGTTTTAATTGCCTTAGAATAGTCTAGGGATAGTTCTGATGCCCTGAAGCATTGTTATTAGCATTTCTAAATCATTTAAACTGGACGAGAAAGGTCTAATCAGGTTGCGCAACAAGGTTATTTTCAGTTGCACCCTGAATTACGCTCGCTTGCTCCGCAAGGTGTCGCCTATGGTGGTGGGGCAGCACAGCACATATGGTAACTGTGGCGAAGGTGACAGGTACTTCAACGCATTTTTTCATAATTGTCATTATTCCTCATTCTATTCACAAATTTGATATTTACGGCAATGGAAAATGTGGCACTGGCAAAAGTGGGTCTTGGTGCGTTGACAGGCTGCACAGGTGTCCCCAATTAACCGCCGCCAGAGGAGAGACCCCAAGCATTAAACAACACAACCTGTAGATATTGGAAATTTGGCAAAAGTTAAGCAACTGAGGCTTTATTAGATATGGGCAGAAATGGAGAGGAATATCCAGTGACATGTTCAAGTCTTGGCCCTTGACACCAGTAACGCACCCCTTAGTCAAGAATCTGAACAAATCAATGTTGGGCAGGTATGCTCTATTTTCTACAGGCGTTTTGTGATTTTATCAACTTGATTGTCAAGTGCCAGACCTTTTGTTCCCAGGTACTACTTCTCCTAATAATAATAAGCAAACTTTATCAGATAGCAATCTGACACTAACCATGCTGCACTAACAGAGCTGTAAACCCAGTTATCAGTGCTGTCATCTTTACCTGTATCTCTACCGGTATTATGCCAATGGTACGTTTGATATATTTCAGTACGGAAATATGCTTTGATGCTTATATTTATTTGTAATACGTTAGCATCAACCTGTTTAAAAAAAAAACTCGGAACCTTTCAATGTTATTACAAAATAACAGTATAATGATGGGAAATGTTATAGTTAAATGCTTAGTTAGAAGAAATAATAAAAACATATTATGTGAAATATAAAAGGAATTGATTTTATTTGGGTTATTTATTTATTTATTTATTTATTTATTTATTTATTTATTTCAAACCAGCATAAAATTTGACTTTCTCTTGTTTAAGCATAGCCACTTTATCAAAATGTGCTTGAACAAATAATAACAAACAAACATGATGGAACATGGAGGTCAATTGCCACAAAACTAAGTTGATTTGTACTTGGTAGCTTGAGAAATAATATCAAGTATTAATTGAGCAGTAATAATACCACAGAGTTAACAAGGTCACAAGGATAGGGTGTTATGTAACAAAATTCATGCATAACTTCCTGTGGCAGTGTCCTCCCCAACCTATCGTGCACCGCAGGTTTTGATTTTTAATGTCATAATTTTTTTTTTTTTGTTAGTTTGATCTATGTATCTGCTATTCAAATAATATCGTTTGGAAAATAACTAATTTAATTATGCTTTTGCAACATGAAATTATCATTAACTTTGCTGGTTCACGTGTACACAGTACTTTGCTATCAGTGCTGCTCTTTTCTGCCCAACTCGCCAATGACGGGCTAACCACACCGTTTCAAAACAACATTGGTATGATCCTTTACTTTTGGTGTTGGTAGTTTCGTCCCAGGGACATCGTCTTCGGTTAAAAACAACGAATCGTTTTCACCCATTTTGCACTGCTCCTGTACAAAATGTCCGCTTGCTGCCCGCCCAGTTGAAAAATCGTAGCACGTGGGTAGTTACGCAAGATCTGTGACGTGTAACGCGCGCAAGGTTATTAGCTTGTTAGTAAGAAAATTCACTTCCATAGCAACGGTTGCTAAGCAACGCTTTGAAATTTTGGGCACTGCCCTTGAAAATGATCAGCATAGTCCAAAGAACAATTGTGCCAAGTTTTACGCTTTTTCCACATTCTGAGCAATTTGGCCAATATATAGCACCAATCATCCAGACTAATGGGTAGTATAAGAATGTTGATAGTATGTCGATGTATGAACGATCCCTGACAAATTAAATAAATTAGATTGAAAGCATGTCTATTAATATTAATATCTAGTCTTCCTCTCCCCTCCCCCCCTCCCGAAGAAAGCTCACAAGCTGAAAGCTCGATCAGGCGCTTGATACCAGTTGATGTTATTAGACGCATTTTCAATCTAATTTATGTATTTTTATAAAATATACTGCGTGGTTAATACGGTGAATATGATGAATATGCACACATTGCAATACATAACAATATGCATTATGCTAAAATCAGTTAGTTCGGACATAGCTTATTGTATTCCTCGCAGTGGCAGAAAGGGACCATCTAGATGATATTGAAAAGGAGCTATTGGAAAAAATCGAGAAAATTGCCCGAGGAGAAGATGTGGAGCCAGAGAAACAGGTCACAATTTGGGATTTTGCAGGACAGGATGTCTACTACACCACGCACCAAACGTTCCTCTCAGAGCGGATCATCTACTTGTTGGTATTCCGACTTGACCAGGACCTCGATGATAAAATCCGTGTATACAGGGGAGAGAAGACGCTGAAAGGTATTGTTGAGGTTTATGTTTATATCTTTACATGTATAAGCTACTCAGGGCCCTCATGTAAATAATGGCCTGTCAGCTGTGTGTAATTTCTGTATTAAAAGACCCACATTTTTAAATCTCTCTATTGCTCTTAATATATTGCTATATTCCTATATATATATATATATATATATATATATATATATATATATATATATATATATATATATATACACAGTGTTCTCCACAACTTGAAATTATAAGGTGGGGGAAGGGCAGTTATGGTGAGGGTCTCCGAAAGCGAGCGCCAAAGGCGCTCGCCATGCTAGGGGGGTCCGGGGGCATGCTCCCCCGGGAAAATTTTGAAAAATTGGTGCAAATACCTGCATTCTGGGCAATTTTAGAAGTCTAAAAGGTCATTTTTGTGGTAAGAGAATTCATCATTACTTTAATGATAACTATGATCATTTTGTAGAGGTTCCTGTGTCAAGTTTTACTTTATATAAACAATAGTCATGATTCTGAATTAAACTTCACTTTTATTTTTGAATAAATCTCTGAAACATAAGGCATTTCACATTGTTTTTATGGCTTCATTGACGTCGGGTTACAATGAAGTTAAGTTAATAAAATGCAGTGCACTCTTCTGAAACAATCTAGAATTTGTACTTGTGAGTTTAAAACTTATTTTACCTCTGGGATAAAATAAAATGTCTACAGGGCAATCATACACCATGATAGCCTTCACCACCAGTTGTAGTGCTAACTGTTGAAAGATGGAAGAAAGAGAATTTCACCTTCCAGCAACAAGTTTGGACTTTTATCATAATCATTGTACAGTCAGATACAGTTCAGCTGTCCAAAATTGTATGTTTTCCAGTATCAACTGCAGGTAATTATATTGATGGCACCAAATATTTCACATTTTAACATCACATTTAAACATCCAAAGAGATCTTTCTGTTTCTCATTTGGGACCAAAGCCTAGCTGCCTCCCTGTAGTCAAATTCTTCTAGAGGAGGACCTTGAATTGACACTAGAAGAAGTGCATTCAATACATCTGAAGTTAGTCTGTTCCTCAGCCTGGTTTTCACTCTCTTCAGAACAGAAAATCCTCTTTCACAGTCTGAAAATTTAAGCATAATTCTATTGGTAATCTATTAAACTAATAGGGTATTTGTGCCCAAGGGTAATATATCTATTACAGACACCATCTACTTAGAAAATTTAATTGTTATCCACCTTTTAATTGAAAAATGTTATTTCCGTCTTACCTGCAGTTGACACTGGCAAAACCATGCAAGCATGGGAAAAGTTTCTGAGTGCACAGTGACAAAACTTCCCAACACATCCTGGAAAGTGTATTTATCTCTCTTCCATTTTTGAAGAGTTGGAACTGCAGTGGTCCACTCACGGCACAG
Organism: Lingula anatina; assembly: GCF_051362555.1. NCBI lineage: Eukaryota > Metazoa > Brachiopoda > Lingulata > Lingulida > Lingulidae > Lingula > Lingula anatina. The sequence goes on from NC_141775.1 coordinate 19,367,222, forward strand.
GCATTCACGGTCTATGATTGCCCTGTAGTGGTCTGCTATGAGCTGTGCCAGAAAATAAAATTAAAGTATAAATATCTGTAGTAATAATACAATAATATTAGAAGACCAACTTGGAAAGGTAAGTAATGGAATACAAACTTTTTTCAATTGGTAAAAAAAGGGTTTATTAAATCTTATATCCAGTTAAAAAAGAAACTTAATTCCTTATGTATTTATTGAATTGAATTGCTTCATGCTAGTAATAGATTATAATAAAAAAATATCTGTAATAATAACAAATCTAATAAAAAACAGTGGTATGATACCTCTATATCTTCAAGACCATAACTTTCATCCAATGCACCCAGGTCAACATTAGGCAGATTGTCAGGGTTAAAGATATTGTTCAGCAAGTGGAATATACCAACGTCTGGAAATCTTTTCTTTACCTGGTCTATAATGTTCTTAATTAATGTGTCATGGGTCTGAAAAAGCAACATACAGTAGGAATTGAAAGCTTTACTTATAATTTGGAGTCATATATTGATACCATATTTTTACTTGTATGTACAGTAAAAGACAAGTAATTTATCAAAACAAAGAGTGGCAGTATGGCATGAACTTACATTCTTCTTGAAATCATCCAAATCCTCTTTTTTGTATGGAAAGTGGAAACCATTATTGTTCAGATCATCAAGCTGCTGAGGAACGGATCTGAAGTTTTCACCAGGTCTTATCAGACGGGTCTCCAGCACCTCTACTGTAGTTTCAACAGATCTCTGGATTTCAGTAAAATCCACAGCTCTAGCCTGAAGGATTTCAACATAACTTATATCAATAAATAAAAACACTCACATTGGTAATAAGAGGTTGCTTTGAATCAATGTGTACTCAAAAATGCTCTAAACTTATGCCTGCAAATATAATCCTATATGCTTTGTTCCACGTAAACTATGGTATTAAATAGCAATAACAATCTAATAATGGTATAACTTGAGAATTATTTTAGTGTTCACTTACCTGAAATATTTTACTTAAGATTGTCAAGTGTGGCAGAATGTCACACATGGTGTGTAGAGTAGCGACAAACTGCCAGTCCTCAACAAATTTTGCTAGGCCAAGGCCTTGGGCACAGTTTCTTTCTGCAGCCTCCCTCTGCAGCCTCATGATGAGACAGGGGAGGATCTCCATGATCGTGTGTGTGGCGCTGTCATGGGACGTCCACCTGACAGCCTTGGCTTGTTTGGGCTTGAGTAGAGGCTGTTCCATGTTCTTCTGCATGAAAAACATTGTAATAACAAGCATCATTCACATGTACATTTGGCACCACATTACACATGAGTTTTCATTTCAAAAAATTCATTCTTAAGGTAAAGCCTGTGTTTTTTAAATACATTAAAAATAAATAAGTTACAGCTTAAATATTTACTAATATTAAGAGTGTCCCTATTATAACTGACATGATAAATCTATTGAAAAAAATGTAGGCATCTCCTTTCATATTTTTTTTTAGTTAATTATTATACAATAAAACCTTCACTGACCTGTATTTCTCTTAACCCATTTGTTCTTACTGGACTGTTTTCATAATAATAAAAAATGCTGTCCAAGATGTCATTGAACTTTCTGATATAAGGCAACTCCAAAGCTCCCTGACTAGCAGCAAGGGCCAAGCGATGAGCAACGCAATGGTTGGACACAAGAAAATCAGAGACTTCCTAAAAATAAAAGAATGGAAAACATCAATCTTAAATGGCTAAATAAACGCCAGAAACATACAAGCCAAGTCAGAAATGCATTTTACCAGATGGTTCAAAGTATACATACCCTCTTAAGTTTTGCAGCTACACCATTTTTTCTGCCAACCATCACAGCGGCACCATCACTGCCAACCCCTGCCAGTCTTCCAACCAAAGGGATGCTGCACCTAGCAAACTTGCCCATTATAGCATCTGTGATGGTGGCAGATTTTCCATCAGGGATCTGAACGCAGTAAATAAATATATAAATGCTAAGTTTTTTTGCACTGTTTCTTGAAATATGGGAGAGTCAAACAGAAATTTCAAGGATTGACAATGCTATTTCCTATCTTTCTTCCTGTAAATTTTACTGTTAATAAAATCAGTTAAGAAATACATGCTTTCCTTTATGATGTTATATTACAGATAAGAAAATAACATTTTTTAAATGAATACCTCTTCCATGCTGAGAAATGCAACCTCCATTCTCCTCACGCCATCTCCAAATTTCACATATATTACCAACTGCTTAGATACAGCAATATCTGTGGTTTCATCAATAAGGATACTGAAGAAAGGACTCCCAGAAATTCTCTGCAGGATTCCCTGGTGGATAACTTCACCTAATTAAAGTTGTTGAACATCTATTGAAATACTCCCAGTAAAATTGTGATCTTCCTTATTTGATGTTCTTCTTTGAAGTATAATAAGAAAAAAATTAATAAATACCACCCAAATGATGTTATAGCCTTTTTAAACTTTTTTACTTTTTCTGTTACATTTTACATTCAATTGTTTCTTATACCAAGTTAAAAAATCAAAACTTAAAGCTTTTTACAAAACTTACCACAACATAGCACCATCTCCTGCATAGTCCTTTCACTGGTGTAATTGCAGTTTTCTGCACACTCTGAGAGCTTTTGCAGGTACTGACAACCCATGAATTTGCACAACTCCAGGAGGTCTTTAAAATTAGTAGTGTGTGGGATTTCTTTCTTCATTAAAAAGTACATGCACTTCAGTGCACCAATGAAAGCCTCTGTTTCCACAGACACCACATCCTGCATAGCAGCTGCTATCCCTCCATCTACCTTTGATTGTCTGTATTCCACCTCCAAACTGTGAGACACCTGATGCATGGTGGACTGTTCATGTCTCTTAATGGTGTCTTCCCTGTACGTCTGGCACCCAACTTTGGTCTAGATGTCAGTGCCTTTCTTGGACCTTTGACCATGGCTTGAACACCAGGCACAAAACATACCTGAAACAATGCATTTCTATGGTTAAACAATGGTATTTGATGTTTATGTAGCTTTACATAATAATTTAACGACGCAACGATCTTCCGTCGGACAGATATACGATAGCATCGACGTTGCTGCCTTTGCCCTGCTCTAAATGACTGTGAATGAACCTTTATTGATGTTTAAATTAACAAATGGGTTCAAAGTCTCGTAAAGCTTCTCACATTTTAAAAATAATCTAATCATTCCGGATTAAAAACGTATGAATACATCATCTCATTGGGATTGCTCACGTTCAAGTGAATTGCGGGAAGGGCAGGTCTAATATTCAAGACTGTCAATCTACTTCCTTATACAAGCATAAAGGCGGGGTAAACGGAGCACGTGACAAAATCAGCCTATCGCTATGCAAGACTACTTTTCACAAACGTCATTCATGAAGAGCACATGGTCGAAACTGGCTAAAACTGCCTACGTGATCGGTAAATGTACAATGTATCTTTTCGATATATTAGCGGTCACGTTTTCTTGTAATACGAAAGAAATACATATGTATTTAAGCAACATCCCTGTATTAAAATGATTGGTTTGGTTTTATTTTCCAGTTGTATATAGATTCCAGTAAGTAATGAGGTAACAAACGCAAGATATGGTGAAATTTGTAAAATTTTATAACGATAATGATAAATCATGTAGTCTACTTACCTTCATCGGGTTCATGTCGAAGCCATGTATACTTTTTCAACCACGGAGCGTAAAACTCCGTCCTATGTTTGTTTTTTTTAGGTGCTGGTTCGCTGGTCGTTTCGTCATTTACCTGTACGGAATGTGACTCTCCGCGGGTTTTGAAAAAAGACGTCAACGTGCTCTGCTTTGACGCCATGCTTAGAGATCTTATTTTTGCAAAAAAATTCTGTAGATAAGGCGGGGTAAATGGAGCACGTGACAAAATCAGCCTATCGCTATGACTACTTTCCACAAACGTCACCCGTGACGAGCACATGGCCAAAATTGGCTACAACTGCGTACGTGAGCGGCAAATGTACAATGTATCTTTTCGATGTGTTAGTGTCAAAGGGATGCAAAAACGACAGTCAAGCTATGCAAGTTCAAGTTTAATATCTCACTTTTCTACAAGAAAATAATCTGAAGGTCTGCTCATTGCTCAAAATAAAGGTGGCGGGCCGTTTACATAAGGTGGCGCAAAACTCAATAAGGTGGCGCAGCGCCGAGATAAGGTGGCGCAGCGCCACCTAAAAACAGGTCGTGGAGAACACTGATATATATATAATAACATTGAGTTTTTAGTAGTGTTAATTTTAAATGGTTCCGATGAGTGTTTTAGATTTTAATATTGTAGTAATTTTAAGGATTTTAGTTATATTATCCGTTGTAAGGCACCCAATAAGAAACATTATTATTATATTAATGGGTGCTATTTTTTAGCAATGCTGAGGAGAAAACACTGATTAATATTCATCTTTGCAATTACCTCAAGGCTTCATTTACATTTTTCAGAGTTTATTATGTTTTGGTTAAACTCAATCCATATGCACACTATTGGAAAATTGAGGGAAGAAGACAAAAATGCCATGCCATACGTCTTGATTATTGGAACTCATAAGGACATGTTATGCCCACAGGTGAAAACACTTTTCTTATCACAATTATTCAATTACTACCATACTTATTCTATGTATAATTTGTATCCCTTCAACCATATCACATTGCGATTCCTGATGAGTGACTTAATTATTTAGAAACTTTTCACTATGTGACTATTTGTGGATGGCATGATTTAATGTTGGGAGAAAAGGGTGTCCCTTGCCCACTGTACCCTATCCTCATTTTATAGGTTCATTGCAACATACCCCATTTTTCAACTTGAACAAAGTGGACTATATCATATACACATATATACATGTACATACACACACCCTGGTAGATGTTTTCTTTCGCGCTGACACTTAAGCATTATTATATAGTAGTGAAAAACTACAAAAGAATCTTAACATCTTTTCATTCATAGGGCGAGGTTGAAAAGATTTTTGATAAACTCAGGCAGTGTCTCGATGACAAGCAGGTACTCAAGGACCACGTCTACCGATATTTTGCCATAAGCAACTTGGCCGAAGACGATGAGGAGTTTGCTGAAATAAAAAGAGCGATCGAAGATTTGTGCGGTTATAGCAGCGACAGTGAGGCTACCGTTCAACATCTTCCAGTGAGTTGGATTAAATTGGAAATGAATTTGGCAAAGAAGAGTGAAGAAACACCCATCATAACTATTGAAAAATTGATGGAAATGGCGCAAAGGGTAGGACTCCCTGATGGAGAATTACAAGAAAAATTCATTCCTTACCATTACCGTCAAGGCGATATCCTACACTTCAAAGTTGATGGACTGGAAAATGTCGTCATAATAGATCCACTTTGGTTAGCAGTTGTGTTTTCTGCCATCATGACCAAGGCCAGCAGTCAACCTGGAGGCAGTCACTTTGATCTCCTGAAAGACGATCTGAAAAGAGGAGTGCTCAATGAGGAGGTATTTGATGAATATCTAAAACAAATCAAAATGACCGAAAAAAAGACTGAAATCATTCAACTTATGCTGCATTTCGACTTGATGTTAGAAATATCCCAAGCAGTTGAAAACCCTCTGCCTGGGTCTGGAAAGAGAAGATTCGTCGTGCCTAGTATGCTGGTATCCAATAACAGTGTAAATAACGCCTTGTGTGAGACGGATCCACAGAAATATTTGCTTATCACATTCCCTCACATTCTGTTTCCTACCGGGTTGTTTCATCGTCTGATCATCCGTCTTCTTAGGAAGTACAGAGCTCAGGAATATAAACATAACATTCCAGTTGTTGGGTTTGACCACGCCTCCTTCCGTTTGGGAGACAAACAGTCGGTGCTCCATCTCGCCATTGAAGAAAGGGCCATGAGAATGATGATAACAAACGCTACTGGAAACAAACCAAAACCTCACATATACTTAAACGCACGGAAAACCGTTGAAAAAGAGCTGTCAACTCTTCGGGACACGTACTGTCCCAGGATGCAGTTAGAGTTCCGCATTCGGGTAAATGACAAAGGAAAAGATATTCCAATAAACGCAGAGGATGTCCAAGAAAACAAGATATGTAGGTCTGTAGAGGGCACTGAAATGCCAATTGATGTGACACCGTATCGTGTTTGGTTTTCAGGTAAGCATTAAAATTTTAGGCAGTTTTGCTGTCAGCAGACATTATGTTGCTGAATATAATTAGGGGTAATGTAGTCATTGAAATCAGTGATACTTAAATTGATGTAAATGCAACTAATCATATTGGGTGATGTACTATGATGTCCATGAAGATAATTAATATTTCAAATTGTTGCCAATAAACCAAACTTTATATATTTTAAAATAATGTAACTTGATAAATACCCAAAGGTATTTTCATAATCCTCGAAAATAATATCTTTTCAGATCTTATCAGCATTTTTCCCCTTGGCAATTTTTGCCCATCGCTTTCGTTAGAACAATATAAATATCGCCCACAAAATCATGCAATTTATATTTTGATCATTCCAATGATACAAGTTTTACATGGGCATCAATGTCTGGGTGAGGGTAAGACTATTGCAATTCTATGTGCCGAACATTTTTCATATAAACTGTTGCATATTAGATTTATTACCCAGCTGTGCACAGCGTTAGACTTGTTTTAACTTTTAATTTAAAAACAAATGCCCAAGCATATTTGGAAAACATTCAATGACAAAAATAAATACTATGCCCTGGTCGTATTTTGAGAATTTACCTGCGATGCAGAAGGTAAATGTACAGCAGGTTACCTTTTGCTCACAACACATATCTATTAATAAGTTTCTTCATACTTAAATTACATGTATATTATTAATTGCTAATTTTGTTCATCATGCGCATATTCTTGTAATTCGTCTTATTTTTACAGATAGTGCACATGCAGTACAAATAAGTGATCCAGGTAATTTTGTATTTGGTAGTGCTAAGCTTAGGCTAAGAAGTATGCACATTATTATGTACAGACACAGATGTGTCTGTACATATAGCCATCATCTGCGTCTGTCGCCGTTGTCGCCGTCGTCGCCGTGCACTCAGCGATAACACGATAAGTGGAATACCGTTTAACATTTTGTATTCAAATTTACAGAACTGATGAATATTCATAATACGCAGGTCAAGTTCGAAAATCAGCATGATCAGGCCATTTTTAGGGAATTTATGCTGTTTTTTCACTTTTTTCAGCATATATGCAGCACCGATAACACGATAAGTGGAAAACTGTTTTACCTTTTAGCTTGAAACTTACAGAACTGATGAATATTCATAATACGCAGGTCAAGTTCGAAAATCAGCATGATTGGGTCATTTTTAGGGAATTTATGCTGTTTTTTCACTTTTTTATGTACAGACACAGATGTGTCTGTACATATAGCCATCACCTGCGTCTGTCGTCGTCGCCGTGCACTTTCACCGATAACACGATAAGTGAAAAACTGTTTTACCTTTTGGCTTGAAACTTACAGAACTGATGAATATTCATAATACGCAGGTCAAGTTCGAAAATCAGCATGATCAGGCCATTTTGATGGAAGTTATGTTGTTTTTTCACTTTTTTCAGCATATTTATAACACCGATAACACGATAAGTGAAAAACCATTTTACCTTTTGGCTTGAAACTTACAGAACTGATGAATATTCATAATACGCAGGTCAAGTTCGAAAATCAGCATGATTGGGTCATTTTTAGGGAAGTTATGCTGTTTTTTCACTATTTTCAGCATATATGCAACACCGATAACACAATAGGTGAAATACTGTTTTACTTTTTGGCTTGAAACTTACAGAACTGATGAATATTTATAATACACAGGTCAAGTTCGAAAATCAGCATGATCAGGCCATTTTTAGGGAAGTTATGATGTTTTTTAACTTTTTTCAGCATATATGCAGCACCGATAACATGATAGTTGGAAAACCATTTTACCTTTTTGCTTGAAACTTACAAAACTGATGAATATTCATAATATGCAGGTCAAGTTTGAAAATCAGCATGATTGGGCAATTTTTATGGAAGTTATTCTTTTTTTTTTTTCAATTTTTTCAGCATTTTTATAACACAGATAACAAGATAAATGTAAAAACGTTTTTCCTTTTGGATTGAAACTTACAGAACTGATGAATATTTATAATACGCAGGTAAAGTTTGAAAATTGGCATGATTGGACTATTTTTACAAAAGTTATGCTGTTTTTTTCCCTTATTCAGCACATATGCAACTCTGATAACGCATTTTAAGGAAAAGTGTTGTTTTGACATTTTCTGCTTCTTAAGAATATTGTTAGTTGATTATATAAAAATGACGGTAAACCTGTTATCGTGCATTGTGTAATAAAGTATCAAAAATGGAAAGGAACTCATCATTGCAGTTTGTCGGATTCAATCATTCACTATGTTCAGAATCTCAGAATGGAGCAAATCAGACATTTGAAATTGTTCTATTGATATTTTTCCTGTGTTAACAATTTTCCTAGTTGATCATTTAAAAATGACAGTAAATTGATTATTTTATGTAAAAAAAGGTGTTGAAAATGGAAAGAAAATCATTTCAGTACAGTTATCTCTTGTTTACATTTTGGCATTTTAAAAGTGTGACTTCCATGGCCTTGAAGACCTTCCCATATCACATTTTCTGAATATCCATGATACTTTTTTTTAATTGATGGTCATTATGCTGTTAAGTATTATGTTATATTGCATGAAAGTTCAAGAAAACCCTATTTTGGACACTACTGCCAGGATAGCGATTAAGAGAAAACCATATTACTTATGATACTCAAACTTACTGAAAAGTTTAATAAGACTGAAGTGCAGCTTGTGTTGGAAAACCAGTGTGATTGTTTTCTGTTTTGGAAGCAATGCAGTTCTACAGAGTGCTATATGGTGCAATAAATGTATATGGATAGCCAGCAGGGTTATAAACTAATTTGCTTAATTAATTATGTACAGACACAGATGTGTCTGTACATATTGCCATCACCTGCGTCTGTCGTCGGCGATGGCGATGCCGTCACCGGCGCCGTGCACTTTCCTTGTAAACACGATAAGTGGAGGGCAGTTTTACTTTTTGGCTTTATATTTACAGAGCTGATGAATATTCATAAAATGCAGGTCAAGTTCGAAAATCAGCATGAGCGGGCCATTATTGTAGAAGTAATGCTGTTTTTTCACTTTTCAGCATATATGCAACCCTGTAAACATATTTTAAGGAAAACCGTTAGGCCTGTTGTCATGAAATTCACAGGAGTAATCAATCTTACTAAAACGCAGGTCAAGTTCGAAAATCGGTATGATCAGGCCACTATTTTAGTAGTAATGCTGTTTTCATTTTTCAGCATATATGCAACACTGTAAACACAATATAAGAAAAACAGATGGGCCAATTGTCATTAAACTCACAGGAGTGGTCAGTCTTACTAAAACATAGGTTGAGTTCGAAAATCAGCATAATCGGGGCATTATTTTAGAAGTTATGCTGTTTTTTCACATTTCCTCAGATTCAACTCTTAGGCATATTAACAGTCTCATTATTGAACTAATAAGATACGTAAAAGTGTTTGTTTTACATTTCCTGCATCTTTACATTTTTACATTTGTTTTACATTTTCTGCATCTGTAAATATGATGGTAAATTTGTTATTGTGTATTGTGTAATGAAGTGTCAAAATTTGGCATTTTCAAGATGTGACTTTGACGTTCTATGGTCCTGAAGACCTTTGCTAGTCACATTTTCTGAATATCCATGATACTAATATTTTATGATTAAAAATTGATGGTCATTATGCTGTTAAACATTATGTAATATTGCATCAAAATTTGAAGAAACCCCTATTTTGGGCACTGCTCCCATGATGACCATTTAAGGAAAATCATGTCACTCACTGTTCTCAAACTTACAGGAAAGAAACATGGGACTAAAATATAGCTTCAGTAGGCAATGCAGTCTGTTTTGTAAATATTTCTGGCATTTAAATAGTTTTTTGTGAAAATAAAATTTTTCACTTATTGGCATTTTCAAGGTGTGACTTTGAAGTTCCATGAGCCTGCAGACCTTTGCTAGTCACGTTTTCTGAATGTTCATGTTTCTAATATTCTATTATTAAAAATTGATGGTCGATATGCTGTTAAACATTATGTAATATTGCATCAAAATTTGAAGAAACCCCTATTTTGGGCACTGCTCCCATTGTGACCATTTAAGAAAAACCATGTCACTTACTGTTTTCAAACTTACAGGAAAGAAACATGGGACTAAAATACAGCTTCAGTAGGCAATGCAATCTGTTTGGTAATTTTTTCTGGCAGTTAAACAGTTTTTTGTGAAAATTTAATTTTTCACATATTGGGATTTTCAGGGTGTGACTTTGAAGTTCCATGAGCCTGCAGACCTTTGCTAGTCACGTTTTCTGAATGTTCATGTGACTAATATTCTATTTTTAAAAATTGATGGTCATTATGCTGTTAAACATTATGTAATATTGCATCAAAATTTGACGAAACCCCTATTTTGGGCACTGCTCCCATGATGACCATTTAAGGAAAATCGTGTCAATTACTGTTCTCAAACTTACAGGAAAGAAACATGGGACTAAAATACAGCTTCAGTAGGCAATGCAGTCTGTTTGGTAAATTTTTCTGGCAATTAAACAGTTTTTTGTGAAAATTTAATTTTTCACATAGTGGCATTTCCAAGGTGTGACTTCGAACCTCCACGGGCTTGAAGACACATGCTAGTTACATTTTGTGAAAATCCATGACACTTATATTTTATTATTAAAAATCGATGGTCATTATGCTGTTAAACATTATATAATGTTGCATCAAAATAGAAGAAAACACAATTTTTGGTGCTGCTGCCTTGATGACCATTATGGGAAAACCGTGTTACTTATGACTGTCAAACTTTCAAAAAAGAAACACAGGACTAAAATGCAGCCCGGGTTAGAAAAGCAGTCTAATTGGCTTCTTTTTCTGGAAGTTATACATTTTAGTGTAATATTCATTATCTTTTTGGCATATTCATTGAGGGACTCGGAGCTCCCATGGACTTGAAGCCAAATGGTAATCATATTTTCTACATGTCCATCCTATTTATAGTCAATAAACAAAAATTGGTGATAATTATTCTCTAATTTATTATGTAATGTTACATCAAAATTGACAACAATCTTTTTGCACTGCAAACATTATGAAAAAAAACTGTGCTACTTATTATAATTTTAAACTTACAAGTACGATTTTTAGGATTGGCCTTCAGCTCATGAGAAAACCAGATCTATTGGATTATCATGTTTATTGTATTTATGCATTTTTTGTGAAATTTTCATTTTTCTCATTCTGGCACTTTCTAAGTATAAACTTGAACTCTGATGGGCCTGGAGCCTTATGCTTTTACTTTCGTCTGTGTTACCTGTTTTGCATAAGTTGATGTTGACTGTGCAGTTAAACATAATGTATTATTGCATCAGGATTGGTAGTCTCCTATTTTGGGCATTATGGTTTTGTGCTTTTCTTAAGGTGTGACTTATGGGCCTGAAGACCTTTGAGTGGGTCAGTCTGTAAATTACCCTTGGGTATCAGTAGATTAATTTCAGAGTTATAAAGTCATTTGCTTTAATAGGCCATTAAATGAGATTACGTAAAGCACACTTATTGATATTTCCCTGTAAACTCCCAAAGGTAAAGCTCTCTGCTAGATTAATAATAAGGAAGCAGTGATAATTATGCAGTTAAATTTTGTTGAATATTGCAAATAAGTTATATATATATATATATATATATATATATATATATATATATATATATATATATATATATCAAAGATTAAAAGTTTGAATAGCATCTTCATTGGAATTATATTTACCTCTAGCTCTGCCAAGGGGGTTATATTTTCACCCCTGTTTGTCTGTCATGCACATAACACAAAAAGTTATGGACCGATTTTGCAGAAATTTTCAGGAACTGTCGGAAGTGGGCCAGAGAGGACAATGATTAATTTTTGGTGGTGGTCCGGATCAATAATCAATCAATTATCAATAATAATCAACAATTGCTGCCTTGGCAGAGGTCTGCACTCTCAAAGTGCTTTTCTAGTTTTGTTGTTTTCCTTTATAATTATTTCTCAAACACTTGCATTTGTGACTTTTAACTCTCATCTGCCCGGGGCTCTGCACATTTTCTGTATTTCTATGTCTTTAAACATTATGTAATATTATTTTATGCACTGTCATCATTTTTCAAATATTGAGACTTTCATAATGTGAATTTGAACTCTCATGGTCCTGAAACTGTAATCTTATTGAAGGGGTGGATTGAGACCATCTTCTGGGTCTTCCGGAAGACAGGCAGGTTATTAAGTTTATATTGACTGGTATCTATTTTTTTCTGTTGGAAGACCATCAAAATGGAGGATGGATCAACATAGATACTTTGTAATACTGTCAGAAAATATCTCTGGGTCTGCTCCTGTTATTGACCATTTTACCTGTTGTGCAAGATTAAAATTCAGTGTTGACTGACAGTGCTATTATAAGCATTATTTATTATTGCATCAAAATTGACAAAATGACCTTTTTTGCATCTTTATTTTCTGTTTTTTGTCTGTACATTTGACAGCTTTGCTGCCTTGTTTCACTTTTTTCAGCATATATGCAACACCGTAAACACGATAAGTGGAATACTGTTTTACCTTTTGGCTTGAAACTTACAGAACTGATGAATATTCATAATACGCCGGTTAAGTTCGAAAATCAGCATGATCGGGCCATTTTTAGGGAAGTTATGCTTTTTTTTCACTTTTTTCAGCATATATGCAACACCGTAAACACGATATGTGGAATACTGCTTTACCTTTTGGCTTGAAACTTACAGAACTGATGAATATTCATAATACGCCGGTCAAGTTCGAAAATCAGCATGATCAGGCCATTTTTATGTACAGACACATCTGTGTCTGTACATATTGCCATCACCTGCGTCTGTCGTCGCCGATGGCGATGCCGATGCCGGCGCCGTGCACTTTCCTTGTAAACACGATAAGTGGAGGGCAGTTTTACTTTTTGGCTTTATATTTACAGAGCTGATGAATATTCATAAAACGCAGGTCAAGTTCGAAAATCAGCATGATCGGGTCATTATTGTAGAAGTTATGCTGTTTTTTCACTTTTCAGCATATATTTCACATTTCCTCAGATTCAATTCTTAGGCATGTTAACAGTCCCATTATCAAACTAATAAGATACGAAAAAGTGTTTGTTTGGCATTTCCTGCATCTTTACAACATTGTTAGTTGATTTTGTAAAAATGATGGTTAACTTGTTATTGTGTATTGTGTAATAAAGTGTTAAAAATGTAAATAAACTCATATCATTGCAGTTTGTCAGATTCAATCATCCACTATGTTCAGAATCTCATAATGGAAGAAATTGGGCATTTAACACTGCTCTGTTGATATTTTTCCCATCTCATCAATTTTCTTAGTTGATCATATAAAAATGGCAGTAAACGGTTAATTTTGTTTTATGTTAAAAATTGTTAAAAATGAAAAAAAAACATTTCAGATCAGTGCTGTCTTGTTTACCTTTTGGCATTTTCAAGTTGTGACTTTCAAGTTCCATGGGCCTGAAGACCTTTGCTAGTCAAATTTTTATGTACAGACACAGATGTGTCTGTACATCTTGCCATCACCTGCATCTGTCGTCGCCGTCGCCGATACCGGCGCCGTGCACTTTCCTTGTAAACACGATAAGTGGAGGGCAGTTTTACTTTTTGGCTTTATATTTACAGAGCTGATGAATATTTATAATACGCAGGTCAAGTTCGAAAATCAGCATGATCGGGCCATTATTGTAGAAGTTATGTTGTTTTTTCACTTTTCAGCATATATGCAACCCTGTAAACACATTTTAAGGAAAACCGTTAAGCCTGTTGTCATGAAACTCACAGGAGTAATCAATCTTACTTAAATGCAGGTCAAGTTCGAAAATTGGCATGATCGGGTTACTATTTTAGTAGTTATGCTGTTTTTTCACTTTTCAGCGAATATGCAAAACTGTAAACACAATATAAGAAAAACAAATTGGCCAATTGTCATTAAACTCACAGGAGTGGTCAATCTTACTAAAACGCAGGTTGAGTTCGAAAATCAGGATAATCGGGCCATTATTTTAGAAGTTATGCTGTTTTTTCACATTTCCTCAGATTCAATTCTTAGGCAGGTTAACAGTCTCATTATTTAACTAATAAGACACGTAAAAGTGTTTGGTTGACATTTCCTGCATCTTTACAACATTATTAGTTGATTATGTAAAAATGATGGTAAACTTGTTATCGTGTATTGTGTAATAAAGTTTCAAAAATGGAAATAAACTCATATCATTGCAGTTTGTCAGCTTCAATCATTCACTATGTTCAGAATCTCAGAATGGGGGAAATTGGACATTCCGTCACTGTCACTGGCGCCGGCGCCGTTCACTTTCATTGTAAACACGATAAGTGGAAGGCAGTTTTACTTTTTGGCTGTATATTTACAGAGCTGATGAATATTCATAAAACGCAGGTCAAGTTCGAAAATCAGCATGATCGGGCCATTATAGTAAAAGTTATGCTTTTTTTTTTCACTTTTCAGCATATATGCAACCCTGTAAACACATTTCAAGGAAAACCGATAGGCCTTTTGTCATGAAATTCACAGGAGTAATCGGTCTTACTATAACGCAGGTCAAGTTCGAAAATCGGCATGATCGGGAATCTCAGAATGGAAGAAATTGGACATTTAACACTGCTCTATTGATATTTTTCCTATCTCATCAATTTTCTTAGTTGATCATATAAAAATTGCAGTAAACTATTAATTTTGTTTTATGTTAAAAATTGTTAAAAATGGAAAAGAAAACATTTCAGAACAGTGCTGTCTTGTTTTAATATAGATTTTTAAATATTTAAGACATTGCAGAAATCTTGAGTTTGGCAGTTTCTCCATGAAACACTGCTTTTTGGTCATAGCATCCTATAGTAAACTACCCCAAACATATACCCAAAACCCCCAAATCAAATGTCAAGTTTGACCTTGACCCTCATTTTCAAGGTCATTTGGCTATTTCATGGAGAAATATTGAAGTGGGCTAAAAGTGATGTTTAGTTGACCCCCCCCCCCAATTCGCACATGCTCTTTCAGAATATAGGGTCAAATTTAACCCATGACCTTCACATGACCTTGTAAGAGCATTTTCACACCTATTTTGCAGGGGAATCCTCCGCCACTGGCTTTAGCCAGTTGCAGTCTAGTTAAAATTTGCTGTTGAATTTGCAGTTTAACATAATGTACTTTTGCATCATAATTGACAGTAGCCTATTTTGTTATTTCCTGCTTTTTGTCTGTACATTTGACAGCTTTGCTGCCTTGTTAGGGAAGTTATGCTTTTTTTTCACTTTTTTCAGCATTTATACAACACCGTAAACACGATAAGTGGAATACTGATTTACCTTTTGGCTTGAAACTTACAGAACTGATGAATATTCATAATACGCCGGTCAAGTTCGAAAATCAGCATGATCGGGTCATTTTTAGGGAAGTTATGTTTTTTTTTCACTTTTTTCAGCATATATGCAACACCGTAAACACAATAAGTGGAAAATGGTTTTACCTTTTGGTTAGAAACTTACAGAACTGATGAGTATTTATAATACACAGGTCAGGTTCGAAAACCAGCATGATAGAGCCACTTTTATGGAAGTTATGCTGTTTTTTTTTTTTTTTTTCATTTTTTTCAGCATATATGCAACACTGATAACACAATATAAGAAAAACAGATGGGCCAATTGTCATTGTACTCACAGGAGTGGTCAATCTTACTAAAACATAGCTTGAGTATGAAAATCAGCATAATTGGGCCATTATTTTAGAAGTTATGCTTTTTTTTATACATTTCCTCAGATTCAATTCTTAGGCATGTTAATAGTCTCATTATTGAACTAATAAGATACGTAAAAGTGTTTGTTTGACATTTCCGGCATCTTTACAACATTGTCAGTTGATTATGAAAAAATGATGGTAAATTTGTTATTGTGTATTGTGTAATGAAGTGTCAAAAATGGAAATAAACACATATAACTGCAGTTTGTCAGATTCAATCATCCACTATGTTTAGAATCTCAGAATTGATATTTTTCCCATCTCATCAATTTTCTTAGTTGGTCATATAAAAATGGCAGTAAACTGTTAATTTTGTTTTATGTTAAAAAAGTGTTAAAAATGGAAATAAACCCATTTCAGAAAAGTGCTGTCTTGTTTACATTTTGGCATTTTCAAGATGTGACATTGAAGTTCCATGGTCCTGAAGACCTTTGCTAGTCACATTTTCTGAATATCCATGATACTAATATTTTATTATTAAAAATTGATGGTCATTATGCTGTTAAACATTATGTAATATTGCATCAAAATTTGACGAAACCCCTATTTTGGGCACTGCTCCCATGATGACCATTTAAGGAAAATCATGTCACTCACTGTTCTCAAACTTACAGGAAAGAAACATGGGACTAAAATATAGCTTCAGTAGGCAATGCAGTCTGTTTTGTAAATATTTCTGGCAATTAAATAGTTTTTTGTGAAAATAAAATTTTTCACTTATTGGCATTTTCAAGGTGTGACTTTGAAGTTCCATGAGCCTGCAGACCTTTGCTAGTCACGTTTTCTGAATGTTCATGTGACTAATATTCTATTATTAAAAATTGATGGTCGTTATGCTGTTAAACATTATATAATGTTGCATCAAAATAGAAGAAAACACAATTTTTGGTGCTGCTGCCTTGATGACCATTATGGGAAAACCGTGTTACTTATGACTGTCAAACTTTCAAAAAAGAAACACAGGACTAAAATGCAGCCCGGGTTAGAAAAGCAGTCTAATTGGCTTCTTTTTCTGGAAGTTATATATTTTAGTGTAATATTCATTATCTTTTTGGCATATTCATTGTGGGACTCAGAGCTCCCATGGACATGAAGCCAAATGGTAATCATATTTTCTACATGTCCATCCTATTTATAGTCAATAAACAAAAATTGGTGATAATTATTTTCTAATTTATTATGTAATGTTACATCAAAATTGACAACAATCTTTTTGCACTGCAAACATTATGAAAAAAAAAAAAACTGTGGTACTTATTATAATTTTAAACTTACAAGTACGATTTTTAGGATTGGCCTTCAGCTCATGAGAAAACCAGATCTATTGGATTATCATGTTTATTGTATTTATGCATTTTTTGTGAAATTTTCATTTTTCTCATTCTGGCACTTTCTAAGTATAAACTTGAACTCTGATGGGCCTGGAGCCTTATGTTTTTACTTTCGTCTGTGTTACCTGTTTTGCATAAGTTGATGTTGACTGTGCAGTTAAACATAATGTATTATTGCATCAGGATTGGTAGTCTCCTATTTTGGGCATTATGGTTTTGTGCTTTTCTTAAGGTGTGACTTATGGGCCTGAAGACCTTTGAGTGGGTCAGTCTGTAAATTACCCTTGGGTATCAGTAGATTAATTTCAGAGTTATAAAGTCATTTGCTTTAATAGGCCATTAAATGAGATTACGTAAAGCACACTTATTGATATTTCCCTGTAAACTCCCAAAGGTAAAGCTCTCTGCTAGATTAATAATAAGGAAGCAGTGATAATTATGCAGTTATATTTTGTTTAATATTGCAAATATATATATATATATCAAACTGGAAGATTAAAAGTTTGAATAGCATCTTCATTGGAAATATATTTACCTCAAGCTCTGCCAAGGGGGTTATATTTTCACCCCGTTTGTCTGTCATGCACATAACACAAAAAGTTATGGACCGATTTTGCAGAAATTTTCAGGAACTGTCGGAAGTGGGCCAGAGAGGACAATGATTAATTTTTGGTGGTGGTCCGGATCAATAATCAATCAATTATCAATAATAATCAACAATTGCTGCCTTGGCAGAGGTCTGCACTCTCAAAGTGCTTTTCTAGTTTTGTTGTTTTCCTTTATAATTTTTTCTCAAACACCTGCATTTGTGACTTTTAACTCTCATCTGCCTGGGGCTCTGCACATTTTCTGTATTTCTATGTCTTTAAACATTATGTAATATTATTTTATGCACTGTCATCATTTTTCAAATATTGAGACTTTCATAATGTGAATTTGAACTCTCATGGTCCTGAAACAGTAATCTTATTGAAGGGGTGGATTGAGACCATCTTCTGGGTCTTCCGGAAGACAGTCAGGTTATTAAGTTTATATTGACTGGTTTCTATTTTTTTCTGTTGGAAGACCATCAAAATGGAGGATGGATCAACATAGATACTTTGTAATACTGTCAGAAAATATCTCTGGGTCTGCTCCTGTTATTGACCATTTTACCTGTTGTGCAAGATTAAAATTCAGTGTTGACTGACAGTGCTATTATAAGCATTATTTATTATTGCATCAAAATTGACAAAATGACCTTTTTTGCATCTTTATTTTCTGTTTTTTTTTTTTTTTTTTTTTTTTTTTTTTTTTTTTTTTTTTTTTTTTTTTTTCTCTGTACATTTGACAGCTTTGCTGCCTTGTTCATATATAGGGATTTTCATCATGTGAATTTTAACTCTCATGGTCCTGACATTGTAATCTTATTGAAAGGGTGGATTAAGACCATCTTCTGGGTCTCCTGGAAGACAGTCAGATTTTACAGTTTATATTAACGGGTTTCTGTTGGAAGACTATCAAAATGGAGGATGGATCAACAAAGATACTTTGGAATACTGTCAGAAAATATCTCTGAATCTGCTCCTGTTATTGACCATGTTACCTGTTGTGCATGATTAAAAATCAGTGTTGACTGACTGTGCTATTATAAGCATTTATTATTGCATCAAAATTGACATAATGACCTATTTTGCATCTTTTTTTTTCTGTTTTTTGTCTGTACATTTGACAGCTTTGTTGCCTTGTTTCATTTTTTTTCAGCATATATGCAGCACCGATAACATGATAAGTGGAAAACCAATTTACCTTTCAGCTTGAAACTTACAGAACTGATGAATATTCATAATACGCAGGTCAAGTTCGAAAATCGGCATGATTGGGTTATTTTTAGGGAAGTTATGCTGATTTTTCACTTTTTATGTACAGACACAGATGTGTCTGTACATATTGCCATCGCCTGCGTCTGTCGTCGCCGTCGCCGGCGCCGTGCACTTTACTTGTAAACACGATAAGTGGAGGGCAGTTTTACTTTTTGGCTTTATATTTACAGAGCTGATGAATATTCATAAAACGCAGGTCAAGTTCGAAAATCAGCATGATCGGGCCATTATTGTAGAAGTTATGCTGTTTTTTCACTTTTTAGCATATATGCAACACTGTAAACACATTTTAAGGAAAACCGTTAGACCTGTTGTCATGAAACTCACAGGAGTAATCAATCTTACTTAAATGCAGGTCAAGTTCGAAAATCGGCATGATCGGGCCACTATTTTTGTAGTTATGCTGTTTTTTCATTTTCCATCATATATGCAACACTGTAAACACAATATAAGAAAAACAGATATGCCAATTGTCATTGTACTCACAGGAGTGGTCAGTCTTACTAAAATGCAGGTTGAGTTCGAAAATCAGCATAAACAGGGCATTATTTTAGAAGTTATGCTGTTTTTTGCACATTTCCTCAGATTCAACTCTTAGGCATGTAAACAATCTCATTATTGAACTAATAAGATACGTAAAAGTGTTTGTTTGACATTTCCTGCATCTTTACAACATTGTTAGTTGATTATGTAAAAATGACGGTAAACTTGTTATTGTGTATTGTGTAATAAAGTGTCAAAAATGGAAATAAACTCATATCATAGCAGTTTGTCAGATTCAATCATTCACTATGTTCAGAATCTCAGAATGGAAGAAATTGGACTTTTAACACTGCTCAATTGATATTTTTCCCATCTCAGCAATTTTCTTAGATGATCATATAAAAATTGCAGTAAACTGTTTATTTTGTTTTATGTTAAAAAAAGTGTTTAAAATGGAAATAAACCCATGTCAGAACAGTGCTGGCTTGTTTCACTTTCCTCAGATTCAATTCTTAGGCATGTTAACAATCTCATTATTTTAACTAATAAGACATGCAAAAGTGTTTGGTTGACATTTTCTGCATCTTTACAACATTATTAGTTGATTATGTAAAAATGATGGTAAACTTGTTATCGTGTATTGTGTAATAAAGTTTTAAAAATGGAAATAAACTCATATCATTGCAGTTTGTCAGATTCAATCATTCACTATGTTCAGAATCTCAGAATAGAGGAAATTGGACATTTAACACTGTTGTATGGATATTTTTCCCATCTTGTCAATTTTGTTAGTTAATCGTATAAAAATGGCTGTAACCTGTTAATTTTGTTTTATTTTAAAAAAATTGTTAAAAATGGAAAAAAAAAAAAAAACATTTCAGAACAGTGCTGTCTTGTTTACATTTTGGCATTTTCAAGTTGTGACTTTGAAGTTCCATGGGCCTGAAGACCTTTGCTAGTCACATTTTCTGAATGTCCATGATACTAATATTTTATTATCAAAAATTGATGGTCATTATGCTGTTAAACATTATGTAATATTGCATCAAAATTTGAAAAACACCTATTTTGGGCACTGCTCCCATGATGACCATTTAAGAAAAAACATGTCACTTACTGTTCTTAAACAGTACAGTAAATATGTACAGATGTGTCTGTACATATTGCCATCTCCTGCATCTGTCGTCGCCGTCACTGTCGTCTTCGCCAGCGCCGTGCACTTTCATTGTAAACATGATAAGTGGAAGGCAGTTTTACTTTTTGGCTTTATATTTACAGAGCTGATGAATATTCATAAAACGCAGGTCAAGTTTGAAAATGAGTATGATCGGGCCATTATTGTAGAAGTTGTGCTGTTTTTCACTTTTCAGCATATATGCAACACTGTAAACACATTTCTAGGAAAACAGATAGGCCTGTTGTCATGAAACTCACAGGAGTAATGGATCTTACTATAATGCAGGTCAAGTTCAAAAATCGGCATGATCGGGCCACTATTTTAGTAGTTAGCTTTTTTTTTTTTCATTTTTCAGCATATATGCAACACTGAAAACACAATATAAGAAAAACAGATAGGCCAATTGTCATTAAACTCACAGGAGTGGTCATTCCTGCTAAAACGCAGGTTGAGTTCAAAAATCAACATAATCTGGCTATTATTTTAAAGAAATGCCGTTTTTTTCACATTTCCTCATATTCAATTCTTAGGCATGTTAACAGTTTCATTATTTGATTAATAAGATACGTAAAAGTGTTTGTTTGGCATTTCCTGCATTTTTACAACATTATTAGTTGATTATGTAAAAATGTTGGTAAACTTGTTATCGTGTATTGTGTAATAAAGTTTCAAAAATGGAAATAAACTCATATCATTGCAGTTTGTCAGATTCAATCATTCACTATGTTCAGAATCTCAGAATGGAAGAAATTGGACTTTTAACACTGCTCTATTGATATTTTTCCCATCTCATCAATTTTTTTAGTTGATCATATAAAAATGGCAGTAAACTGTTACTTTTGTTTTATGTTAAAAAATGTTAAAAATGGAAAAAAAAAGCATTTCAGAACAGTGCTGTCTTGTTTACATTTTGGCATTTTCAAGTTGTGACTTTGAAGTTCCATGGGCCTGAAGACCTTTGCTAGTCACATTTTCTGAATATCCATGATACTAATATTTTATTATTAAAAATTGATGGTCATTATGCTGTTAAACATTATGTAATATTGCATCAAAATTTGAAAAAAACCTATTTTGGGCACTGCTCCCATGATGACCATTTAAGAAAAAACATGTGACTTACTGTTCTCAAACTTACAGGAAAGAAACATGGGACTAAAATATAGCTTCAGTAGGCAATGCAATCTGCCAGTTAAACAGTTTTTTTTTTGTGAAAATTTAATTTTTCACATATTGGCATTTTCAAGGTGTGACTTTGAAGTTCCACAGGCTTGAAGACCCATGCTTGTCACATTTTCTGAAAATCCATGATGCGTATATTTTATTATTAAAAATTGATTGTCATTATGCTGTTAAGCATTATGTAATATTGCATCAGAATAGAAGAAAACACAATTTTGGGTGTTGCTGCCATGATGACCATTATGGGAAAACCATGTTACTTATGCTTGGCAAACTTTCAAAAAAGAAATACAGGACTAAAATGTAGCCTGAGTTGGAAAAGCAGTCTAATTGACTTCTTTTTCTGGAAGTTTTACATTTTCAAAGGGTGAACTTGAACTCCCATGGGCCTGAAGCCTTATGTTTGTTACACATTTTACTTACATTGGTATTACCTGTTGAGCATAATTAAAATTTGATGTTGAATTTGCAGTTTAACATAATGTACTTTTGCATCAGAATTGACAGAAGCCTATTTTGTTATTTCCTGCTTTTTGTCTGTACATTTGAAAGCTTTGTTTCAAATATTGAGACTTTCATCATGTGACTTTGGTTTCTCGTGGTCCTGAAACTGTAATTTTATTGAAGGGGTGGATTGAGACCATCTTCTGGGTCTTCTGGAAGACAGGTTATTAAGTTTATATTGACTGGTATCTATTTTTTTCTGTTGGAAGACCATCAAAATGGAGAATGGATCAACATAGATACTTTGGAATACTGTCAGAAAATATCTCAGGGTCCGCTCCTGTTATTGACCATGTTACCTGTTATGCATGATTAAAATTCAGTGTTGACTGACAGTGCTTTTATAAGCATTATTTATTATTGCATCAAAATTGACAAAATGACCT
This sequence comes from Lingula anatina, assembly GCF_051362555.1. Taxonomy (NCBI): domain Eukaryota; kingdom Metazoa; phylum Brachiopoda; class Lingulata; order Lingulida; family Lingulidae; genus Lingula; species Lingula anatina. The sequence continues at coordinate 19,390,114 of NC_141775.1, forward strand.
TTTTTTGCATCTTTATTTTCTGTTTTTTGTCTGTACATTTGACAGCTTTGCTGCCTTGTTTCAGCATATATGCAGCACCGATAACATGATAAGCGGAAAACCATTTTACCTTTCGGCTTGAAACTTACAGAACTGATGAATATTCATAATACGCAGGTCAAGTTCGAAAATCGGCATGATTGGGTTATTTTTAGGGAATTTATGCTGATTTTTCACTTTTTTCAGCATATATGCAGCACCAATAACACGATAAGTGGAAAACCAATTTACCTTTTGGCTTGAAACTTGCAGAACTGATGAATATTCATAATACGCAGGTCAAGTTCGAAAATCAGCATGATTAGATCATTGCTAGGGAATTTATGCTGTTTTTTCACTTTTTTCAGCATATATGCAGCACTGATAACACAATAAGTGGAAAACTGTTTTTAGTACCACCAGCGTGTACGCTGGCGGTACTTATGGTTTTAGTCCCGACCCGTCTCGTCCAGCTCCGCCGGCTCCGCCGGCTCCGTTGGCTCTGCCGGCTCCGCCGGCTCCGCCGGCTCCGCGTACTGGCGCCGGATACAAGTCACCGTTACCGCTTCTCCTCCTAGACCGCAAGGACCCCGGTCCCCATCTCTTGGATTTAGGTCACATATAACCTCAACTTGAACCCCCAGGTTTTTTTGTCTCAGTCGGTGCATTGACCTGGGAGTGACGCTCGTTGAAATGCACCCTTGTCAAAATTTTTGAAAATTCAATGCCAATTATCTACCCTACGGAAGGAATTATGGGAAAATTTTCTACAGACAGCTTTCCAAAAGTCATATGTGTAGATTTCAAATATGCCCTTAGATTTGGCCTTTGACCTTTATTTCAAGGTCAAACAGGCAAAAATTTTCAAAAAAATGAAATTTTTTACGAAAAAAACATTATTTGCGCTGTTATTCAGACACTACCTAGACTTAACCAATAATATTATTGGAAAGTGTTACCCTTTGGGTCATCTTTCACCTCTGTGAATTTGGGGTCAATCGGTGCATTTTTATGGGAGTAGCGGCCATAAGATACCGAAACTGAAAACTGTCTCTAATTCAGGAACCGTTAATGCTAGCAACCCGTTCTTTTTTGCATTTTGTAGAGCATGTAAAGCCCAACATTGTAAGCCCAACGTTTTTTTGTATTTCATACGGTTTTCGTGTTATGCTGTATTAAAAAGTACATTGTGGTGGCACATTATTGTAACTCAGAATTGTAACATTTAGTCCCTTATATCTCCAAAACTGGCACAAATAGGTCAATAGTTATTATTTAAGTTGAATAGGAAGTCATTTACTGGCAATCTGAATGTGACCTTGAAATTGATCTTTGACCTACTTTTCACCATGAACTGAACTTTGCAAATTTTTGTTCCCTTTTATCTCCAAAACTGGCAGAGATAGGTCAATAGTTACTATTAAAGTTGAATAGGAAGTCATATACTGGCAATCTAAGTGTGACCTTGAAATTGACCTTTGACCTATTTTTCATCATGAATTGAACTGTGCAAATTTTCTTTCCCTTTTATCTCCAAAACTGGCAGAGATAGGTCCATAGTTACTATTGATCTTGAATAGGAAGTCATTAGAGGCAATTTACTGTGACCTTAAAATTGACCTTTGACCTTCTTTTTACTATGAACTGAACTTTGCAAATTTCTGTTCCCCTTTATCTCCAAAACTGACAGAGATAGGTCCATAGTTACTATTGAACTTGAATAGGAAGTAATAAACTAGCAATCTGTGACCTTGGAATTGACCTTTGAGCTACTTTTCACCATAGATTGAACTTTGCAAATTTTTGTTCCCTTTTATCTCCAAACTGGCAGAGATAGGTCTATAGTTACTATTGAACTTGAATATGAAGTCATATACTGGCAATTTACTGTGTCCTTAAATTTGACCTTTGACCTACTTTTCACCATGAACTGAACTTTGCAAATTTTTGTTCCCTTTTATCTCCAAAACTGGCAGAGATAGGTCCATAGTTACTATTGAACTTGAATAGGAAGTCATATACTGGTAATGTACTGTGACCTTGAAATTGACCTTTGACTTTCTTTTTACTATAAAATGAACTTTACAAATTTTCGTTCCCCTTTATCTCCAAAACTGATAGAGATAGGTCCATAGTTACTATTGAACTTGAATAGGAAGTAATACACTAGCAATCTGTGACCTTGAAATTGACCTTTGACCTATTTTTTATGATGAACTGCTTTTTGCATGTTTTCTGGCCTTTAAGTCTGCAAAATTGGCAAAGAAATGCCCATGGTTGCTATTGAACTTGAATAGAAATTCATATACTATGATATTGAAATTGACTTTTGACCTACTTTTTCACCATGAACTGAGCTTTGCATATTTTTTTGCCTCTCATATCTTTAAAACTAGCAGAGATGTACCCATTTTTGCCCCTAGGTTTTCTCTTTTGTCAGCATATATGCACCATTGACAACACATTTCAAGGAAAACCAATAGGCCTTTTGTCTAGAGAATACAGTAGTTATCAAGGGTAGGAAAATGCAAGTCAATTCGAAAATCTGCTGGATTGTACCATTTTTAGTTATATTTTTTTTTTTTGCATATTTTGAGAATTGTTGATTGCATCTTATAGAGCTTGTCAAGCACAAGACTGGTGATGGTGCCCCTTTTTGGAGGGGGGGGGGTCCATACGAATACGCTTACTCCAGCTGGTGGTACAATATCCGGAGGCGGTATCGCCTCTCTGATCCTCTAGTTTCTTTTGGCTTGAAACTTACAGAACTAATGAATATTCATAATACGCAGGTCAAGTTTGAAAATCAGCAAGATCGTGCAATTTTTATGGAAGTTATCCTGTTTTTTTTTTTTTTTTTTTTTTAATTTTTTCAGCACTTTTGTAACACCGATAACTTGATAAGTGTAAAAAAGTTTTCCTTTTGGATTGAAATTTACAGAACTGGTGAATATTTATAATACGCAGGTCAAGTTTGAAAATTGGCGTGATTGGACTATTTTAACAAAAGTAATGCTGTTTTTTTCCTTTATTCAGCATACATGCAACACTGATAACGCATTTTAAGGAAAACCAATCAGCCTTTTGTCTTGCAACTCACAGGAGTGATCAATCTGACCAGTATACAGATCAAGTTTGAAAATTAGCTTGATCAGTTAAGTTTTGATGAATTTATTAGCCTTTTTGTATATAAGTGGTTTTTCTTCAGACTTAATTCTTAAGCATGTTAACAGTCTCATTACAGAACTAATTGGATATGTAAAAGTGTTGTTTTAACATTTTCTGCTTCTTAACAATATTGTTAGTTGATTATATAAAAATGACGGTAAACCTATTATAGTGCATTGTGTAATAAAGTATCAAAAATGGAAAGGAACTCATCATTGCAGTTTGTCAGATTCAATCATTCACTATGTTCAGAATCTCCAAATGGAGCAAATTGGACATTATAAATTGTTCTATTTATATTTTTCCTATGTCAACAATTTTCCTAGTTGATCATATAAAAATGACAGTAAATTGATTATTGTTTTATGTAAAAAAAGGTGTTGAAAATGGAAAGAAAATCATTTCAGTACAGTTATCTCTTGTTAACATTTTGGCATTTTGAAAGTGTGACTCTGAACTTCCATGTCCTTGGAGACCTTTCCGTATCACATTTTCTGAATATCCATGATACTTTTATTTTTTTTATAAAAAAATTGACGGTTTATTGCTGTTAAGTATTATGTTATATTGCATGAAAGTTGAAGAAAACCCTACTTTGGACACTGCTGCCAGGATAGCGATTAAGGGAAAACCATGTTACTTATGATAATCAACCTTACTGAAAAGACTGAAGTGCAGCTTGTGTTGGAAAACCATTGTAATTGTTTTCTGTTTTGAAAGCAATGCAGTAGAGTGCTATTTGGTGCAATAAATGTATATGGATAGTAGGCAGTTAATTCAGGGTTATAAAGTAATTTGCTTAATTGATTTTCAAGTTATTTCAGGGTTATAAAATAATTTGCTTAATTGATTTTCAAGTGGCCATTAAATGAGATTACATAAACACACATTGAGATTTCATTGTAAAGTCCCATAGGTTTAGCTCTCTTAACTGTGTCACATAATTAGGAATCGATTATTATTATGCAGGTAAATGTTATTTAATATTGAAAATAAGTTTACAAAAGAAAAAATTTGTGTTACGCTTACATTAATGCTAAAGATGAATAACAGTGCCTTATTATTCTCAAACTCAATAGGGTTATTCATATCATGTTAGTAATTTTACAGCTAGATTAAAAGTTTGAATAGCAGCTTTATTGGTATTTTTTGTTGTTTTATTTTACATTTTCTTTTAATTTTTTTTTCAAACACTAGCATCTTCAAGATGACACTTTCAACTGTCATCCACCAGAAGCGCTGTGTATTTTGTTTTTCCACATTAGCAGTTGTGTTGGTTTTTGTCTTTAAACATTGTGTAATATTATTTTATGCACTGTCATTATTTTTCACATATAGGGATTTTCATAATGTGAATTTGAACTCTCACATATGGTCCTGAAACTGAATCTTATTGACCATGTTATTCTGTTGTATATATTTTTGAAATTTTTATCTTTTACCTACTGGCATTTTCAGTGTGGGACTTTTAACTCCCAAGGGTATGTAACAGTTCACTTTTATTGATACTACCTGTTGTGCAATATTTGCAACTTGATGATGATGATGACAAGTTCAGATATCAGATATCAGAATAATAGCTATGACTGCCCTTTTTGTGGTAAAACAAAATATATTATATTTCTGTGACTTGTTTACACTGTTTAAACTGAAGTTGGATGATTCATATCATGGTTATGCAGCTAGACTGAATTGAGCCTTAGTGGAATATTTTTGTAATTTTTTCTTTAATTTTTAATTTTTCAAACTGGCATTTTCAAGATGTGACTTATCACTCCCATCCACCAGGAGCCCTGTACTGTAACTTTGTAACACTTTCTGTATTTTTTTAACTTACAAGTATGATTATATATATATATATATATATATATATATATATATATATATATATATATATATATATATATAAAATTGAGTTTAAGCAATGAGTTTAAGAAATGTTCACTTTATCTCATTCTGGCATTTCCAAAGTTTAACTCTTATCAGCCTCAAGCCTTAGGGACTATTTCCAGACCCTATCACGCTAACTGTGGATCGATGTATCTCCAAGGGAATTCTCGCTAAATTGCAATCAATGTAGGTGGCTTAGCTGTCTGTCACGCCTACTGAAACTGGCATGCCAGAATCCTAAGCCACTTAAACTGAAAGCAAATTAGTGAGAAACCCCTTGGAGTTGGATTGATCCTGTTACATTGATCTAGGTATGGGAACTCAGTCTAATGCTTGTTACACATTTTACTTTCATCCTAATTCAATGTTATGCAGAATTAGAATTTGATGTTGGCTATGTAGTTACAGTAAGCATAATACATTAATGCATCAAAATTGACAGTATCCTATTTCCTGCGCTTTTTTCTGTTTTTTGTCTGTACATTTGACAGCTTTGCTGCCTTGTTCTTATTTTTACTTCTATTTTTTTTTACTTTTAACTTACAAATCTTCTATATAAAGAAATAGCATATATTGTTACTAGCATGTACCCCCTGTTCATATGACAGTACATTTCACTGACTACATATTTCTCCCATAATGCAGTGGTGGTTGCTGTATATTTTACACAAACACATACACACACACACACACTAGTGTACCACTCTATCTCTTTCCCTATAAAATTCTTGTACAAAAAGCATTGATCATTATCATATTTTTCTATTAGTAGGTGTGAATGCCCCAGATGTGTCATCTGTTTATACACAGAGGTTTGCAAGGCTGAGTTATCTCGTTATTGAACTTGGAACGAAAGTCATTAGAACTTTCTTCCTCAAGGATGTTGTTAGGCCTGGCATCACTAATGGTGAGCACATCAGTGATAAAGATGCAGTGCTTCAGTTTTTTGGTAAGCATGACGTGATAAGGGAACTTGAGAAACTCAAGAAAACAAAAGTCATATTTGCTTCTCAGTGGAATCTGTTGTACCCTGCCTCTGGTCATACAGATGTGGAAACATTTGACATTACATTGCTAGTGTTATTGATAAGAAAACTTCACCCAGACAAAGCCAACCTGAAATGGTCAGCGCCCAAAGAAAATGCCACTTTACCTTCCTCTCCACAAACAACACAAGGTTTCATCGACCACATCCAACGGCTTAAGAATGTCAGGAACTATATACAGCATTTCGCCACATTTGGGATCCAAGACATGGAGAAATTCTGCACAAATTGGGAAATCGCCTGTGCTTCTGTTCTAGTACTTGGTGCAGATCCAAAGGAAGTGAAAAAGATACAGGAATTCAACTTTCGCAAACAGGAGATAGATACAATAGTGTGTGAAATACGCAGCTCGGCCGAAGATAACAAACGGCATTTCGACAGCAGATTTGACAGGCTTGAATTACTAATATTTTCCTTTGTACGTGATGTTCGCTTTGCCATCTTCTTTGTCGTCCTCATTGCGTTAGCCATAAATTACCAGTGGTGGATTTAGGTGGGGAGGGGTCAGGGGGATCCTGGTTTCTGAAAAAAAATCACACTAGTATTCCCCTCTTGAAATTAGAATTTTGACTAGCTGAATTATAGTTCTAAATAGAACCGAATGACACTGTTCTCCCTATAAAGTATCAAATTTTTTCAGTGCCTTTTTATACCTCATGGAACTGAATCAGTTGCCAGTTTTTCATGTTACCCATAGTGCATTATACAAGAGGGTAAGAGTGATTATGCTATTATGTAACAGTGCATCAAAATTGGCCAAAACATTATTTTGTGCACTTTTTTCTGTAGTCTGAATATTTCACAGTTTAACTTTTGCTGCCTTGTTTCTTGGTGTCTGTATATTTGCAAGCTTTGTATATTTTTTAATTGAAATGTTGGAAAATAAGTAAAAGTAAAATGTCTGGATATTAGGTAAGATTTTTGAAAATATTTACCAGATTATACACATAATATTGCTTATTGTAAAAACTTCCAAGTCTAAGATTTCATTCTAGAGTTTTATCATGTCTATTAAAAAGTTTTGAAGTGCAAAAAAAGTGTTTGCAAAAAAAAGTGAAGGTTATGTCAATGTAGTATATTTAATAATTATCCATCCATCAACTATTATAGTAGTTTAACTTCATTTACAACATATTTACAATATATATATCCACTTACTGGTTGGAAAAGCTTACAAATTTAAGTGAATATTGCAATTTTATGTAATTTTTTAAGTTTTGAGGATGTCTGCCAAATGTGGGTTGAGCAATATTTTGCTCAAAAATTAGCTTTTAAGCTACAATATTCTTAAAAGGTAGCCATTGTGACTGAGCATTGTTTTGTTTTTGTCGTTTCACATATTGATTTGGGAAGCAACCGTGTGCTGCAGTCATTGCGTAAAAGAAGTTATTACATACAATGTGTAACAGTGATTTCAGTATTTTTTATCTACAAGTTACAATTTGTGAACATTCCGTGAATGGGACTCTGCACCAAACAGTTTCATATTGTCACCTCAAGTTTGTAAAAGCTGCACTTGGTTGGGAAATTCAAGAATGAAAAAAAAAAGTTCTGTTAAAGTTAATCTTTTACTTCATATTGTATCTGTATACTGTATATTCAACATGGACATATCACTAATGAAAGACAGTTTCAAAGGCAGCCAAATGAATGTAATAACTTGCATTAATATATTATCAACAATTTCATTGTAATAAACCTAGGAAAACTGACAACTTTTTTTCATGCTGTCTAAGACCAACCTCTTCCTAGGGCATGGACACAGAGGGCCATGGAATAAATGCTACAACAGCATGCTTATAAGCCTTCACAATGTTCCAATAGTATTCAGTGAATATAAGATAAAGTACAAAAAGCAGTAGGGCTCATAACTGTACATTAAATAATCTTCACCCAGAAATGTTACAAAATACTGGTCATCAAGTACAACTTCTTCAAAATTGCAGAAAACATTGTTCTACTGAGTATGATTTGAATTTAACCTTTTTTTTTATCATTTTATATTTTTTGCACTTAAACAAAAACCTTTATTTTGCAAAACTGGTTATAAATATTGAATATACATTCATCTGGATAAAAATGACTCCTTTATCAAATGTACCATTCCACTGTTCTGCATTAATGTGTGCAATCATTTGACACTGACAGTAACTCCACTTTTCAATAACCAGTTGTTCAATTTTTTTCACCTAGCTGATAAAATAAATTTACATAGAAAAGCATGACAGTATTGACTGTGCAGCAACAAAATAATTACTATTAGAGGCATTAAACTCTACATCAAAATTTTACAGAAAAATTTCCACAGGTAAAGCACTAAAATGTAAAATTATTTTAAATAATTCAAACTTGCATTAAAAACATTACAATTAAAATTAATACCTCTTTAGGTGTCAGAAACATTCACTGATAAAACATAAAAAACTAAAGATAAAAATACTGATGAACCAGAAGATACCAACTTCTCTCCACAGTCAACAAGAAATGTCAACTCTCACAACAACATACTGGAAATGTCTTCTAAATAATCAGAGTGGTTGCCTAGGCTGAAAAAAATTATCTGCTGTCTCAGTCCTGTAACTGTTTCACACCTTGACTGAAATGTACTCAAATTTGGTACATTTTTTCAAATTATCCCTCAACTGCTAAGGGAATTGGCATTTTCCACATGCTACTTGTTCAGTGAAATAAAAAAAAAAAAACGTCATCTCATTGGTAGCTGTGGATCTTCTAAATGGTCTCCACTGGTGTATGTACTGTGGCCTGGAAAGAGAATACCAAAGTCGTCAGCATGGTCATAGAGTGCTCGGCTACTTAATTTGCTTATACTGGTAACATTGAATCTATTTTATCGTAAGAATTGTAACAATGCAAACTTTAAACATAATCACAGTTGTCATTTGCATAAATGGTAATCAGTTGCAATAATTGACCTATTATATCAATTTGACAAGTATCTCAAACAGTGCAGTGCATGTTGTACTATACTTGACTAACCAAATACACAATTCCCTGTACAAGGATTTGGAGTTACATTATATCTAAAGTCTAAAATCTGAGTGACCTGACACCCACCATACAGAATTTAAGATATATTATAAATATTGATTCTTCCTACTCACTTTCTGACTTATCCCCCCCCCCCCCCCCACACATTGAGAGCTAGGAGATACAAATAACTTACAACCATTCTGGATGAGTCCCCCCCCCCATTGAGAGTTAGGAGATATAAATAACTTACAACCATTCTGGATGAGTCCACCCCCCCACCCCCCCCCCCCCACCCCCCAATTGAGAGTTAGGAGATACAAATAACTTACAACCATTCTGGATGAGTCCCCCTCCAAGGGCCATGCATCCATCCACCATTTTAGATAATAACCGGTACTTCCTACGCATTTTTGATTGACATCTACCCCCTCCCCCTTATAAACTACTATATATTCATGATCAACATTCCAGATGAGCTCCTCCTTCCTCTCTCCCCACAGGCCTGTTAACAATTACTTACATTCCACTTCAGGGGCTGGTCATCAGCCTTAAGAATACACTGGACACTGAGTTAAGATGGTCACTTTCTGGGTGACCTCCCTGGGGTGGTCATCATCTGATGCAGGGGCGGATTTAGGCCGTCATCTGGGTCTTCCGGAAGACGGTCAGATTTTCTAGTTTATATTGAAGGGTATCTATTTTTTTTCTGTCGGAAGACGGTCAAAAATGGAAAATGGATAACCAAATATAATATGGAAGACTGTCAGGAAATATTTCTGGATCCGCCCCTGTGGTGCCCACACCAGGGTCAGCTCAGGACATTTACGGACCTTCTGGTAGGAGAAACTGCTCAGGGGAAGTTTCTGGAAACACGAAGCAATGGTCTTTATCATATAATTATATTTGACAAAGTATATCTGCACAGTGGAAATGTGTTAAAAAAACTAAAAAAACACTTCACCATGGCGTTCTTCAATCTCATTCGCCATTGGCTGCATAAGAGGACAACTGGCAAAATACCCTTGGAATAATGATATCTTAGGGTGCATTCCCAGAGATTTAGATCGATCCAGAAATTTAGATTTATATCGACCTAACTCCCAGGGGTTCACGCTAAATTGCAGTCAGCCGAGCGCGCACCGTAGTTAATTACCCCCTTACAGCTTTTAGTAGGCGGGACAGATGCTTAAGCCGACTAAGCTGACAGTAATCTAGTGAGACTCCCCACAGGGATAGATCGATCTAAAATATATGGAAATGGGGTCTAATATACACTAAACAGGACATATTTTTCAATTCCAGTATAAGATAAACTGGCTATTCTCAAAGAACATGTCACTGCTGAGCTCTTGGACCTGTTTGGAAGCATTCCTCCTATCATTGCAGTACTCTGCCTGTCTCTGTACGGACTCCTTGGACTTACTGGGAGGGACACAGTAGCCTGGAATTATGAGTGTTCTGGTGATACATAGGTACTGGTTTAACATGATAAGTAAGCTGTAAAATATAAAATGACCCCCAGCAGTCTGTGTGGTATGACATAGAACACTTACCCATACAGGCACCCAGCAGTCTGTGTGCTATGACATAGAACACTTACCCAGAAAGACACCCAGCAGTTTGTGTGGTATGACATAGAACACTTACCCAGACAGACACCCAGCAGTCTGTGTGGTATGACATAGAACACTTACCCATACAGGCACCCAGCAGTCTGTGTGCTATGACATAGAACACTTACCCAGAAAGACACCCAGCAGTCTGTGTGGTATGACTTAGAACACTTACCCAGACAGGCACCCAGCAGTCTGTGTGCTATGACATGGAACACTTACCCAGACAGGCATCCAGCAATCTGTGCACAATGACATCAGCATACCTCCTAATGGGGGAGGTGAAGTGAGTGTAGAGAGGAACACTGAGGGCATAGTGTCTGAATGCGTCCTCATCATCAATACAGCCAGTGCAGAAATAACGGGCAGTCTGAAACACACGGTGGAAGGGAAATGTTTCACTCAATTCATTGAATAATGCTTAAACACCCTACCTCTCTCTCTCATTAAAATTTGATGCCAAAAATATAGCAAACTAAGAGACAAGGCATCAAAGCTGTCAAATGTACAGACAAAAAAAAAAAAAAAAAAAAAAAAAAAAAAAAAAAAAAAGAAAATAACAATGCAAAAAATAGGCTACTGTCAATTTTGATGCAAAAATACATTATGCTAACTGCAAATTCAACATGAAATTTTAATTCTGCTCAAAATGTAATACCAAGTAAAATGTCTACCAAGCATAGGGCTTCAGGCCAATGGGAGTTCAAGTTCACACTTTGAAAATGAAAATTTCACACAATATTCCATAACTTCAATAATAAATGAGCTGGCTTTCTAATTTGACCTGCATGCCAATCCTAAAAATCATACTTGTAAGTTAAAAATAATAAGTAACACAGTTTTCTTTTCATAATGTTTGTAGTAACAGTGCAAAAAGATTTTTGTCAATTTGGATGTAACATTACATTATAAATTACAGAATAATTATCACCAATTTTTGATTATTTACTATAAATAACATGGACATGTAGAAAATTTGATTACCATTCGGCTTCATATCCATGGGAGCTCTGAGTCCCACAGTGAATATGCCAACACGCTAAAAATGTACCCTCTACCAGGGCGAGTGATAGATTCTTTTACAGATACTCACAGATAGTGACTCACACCCTGTTGAGGAATCTCAAGGCTGATTACATGGCTAATAATCGTATGCATAACTGCTCAGGCACTGCCACTTAGCAGGTCCAGTCTAAGTCTGCGTGACAGCAATCAAGACAGTTAATTACTCTGACTTCAATCACTTGCTCTTCTGTGACAGATAAAAAAGCCTGGTTGCGTAACGAGCAGTTATCACATGGTTGTGAAGCGAAGCTCATGCAGAGCAAGTACAAAGCCTTTGGCGCGCGGGCAGAGATAATTGCTCCCATATGGGATTCCTCAACAGGGTGGGTTCAGCTGAAAATGACCATACAGCCAGCCAGAGACACATCTGTGAACATCTGCAAAAAATCCATCACTCACCATGGTAGAGGGTACTAAAAATGAATATTTTACTAAAATGTATAACTTCCGGAAAAAGAAGCCAATTAGACTGCTTTTCCAACTCAGGCTGCATTTTAGTCCTGTGTTTCTTTTTTTGAAAGTTTTACAATCATAAGTAACATGGTTTTTCCATAATGGTCATCATGGCAGCAGCACCCAAAATTGTGTTTTCTTCTATTTTAATGCAACATAACATAAGGTTTAACAGCATAATGACCATCAATTTTTAATAATAAAATATGCGTATCATGGATTTTCAGAAAATGTGACTAGCATGGGTCTTCAAGCCCGTGGAGGTTCTAAGTCACACCTTGAAAATGCCAATATGTGAAAAATTAAATTTTCACAAAAAAAAAAAAAAAAAAAAAAAAAAAAAAAAAAAAAAAAAAAAAAACTGTTTAACTGCCAGAAAAAAATTACCAAACAGACTGCATTGCCTAATGAAGCTGTATTTTAGTCCCATATTTCTTTCCTGTAAGTTTGAGAACAGTAAGTGACATGGTTTCCTTAAATGGTCATCATGGGAGCAGTGCCCAAAATAGGGGTTTCTTCAAATTTTGATGCAACATTACATAATGTTTAACAGCATAATGACCATCAATTTTTAATAATAAATTATTAGTAACATGGACATACAGAAAACGTGACCAGCAAAGGCTTCAGGCCAATGGAACTTCAAAGTCACACCTTGAAAATGCCAAAATGTAAAGAAGACAGCACTGTTCTGACATGGGTTCATTTCCATTTTAAACCCTTTTTTACCATACAGGTTGTATTTTGTACAACTTCAAAACAAACTGGAAATTCAGCAATAAAATAAAATCAGTGTCATTATTATAATTTTTATCAACATTGTTTGGTACCACCAGCATTCCAATCACATGCAAGCACTGGTAAATATATAGGCACTTTGTACGTGTGAAATGAAAATTACAATAATAAATACGATAACATTAACAAATTCAAATCACGCTGGACTATCAAAAATTACATAACTTTACTTGTACTTACGTGTAGCGCCTACCATACACAAGGTAACAGACACCCCAGAGTTATAGAGAGCCAGTGCCTGTACTTACGTGTAGCTCCTACCATACACAAGGTAACAGACACCCCAGAGTTATAGAGAGCCAGTTCCTGTACTTACGTGTAGCTCCTACCATACACAAGGTAACAGACTCCCCCAGAGTTATAGAGAGCCAGTTCCTGCCTGAGGACGCCAAAGAACCCCTGGAGAGCATACTTAGTGGCGGTGTAAACGGCTGTATATGGAGTGGCGGTAACTCCTGAAATAACAGCGTGGTCTGAATTAGTACAGATACTGTAGTGACATCTTCAGTCATCAAAAGGAAATAGTTCAAGTCTTATTATGTTCATTGCTATGACATACGCCCACTGGACTATAGGTACCATAAAACTAAAACAATTATAGTCGTGCTATTTTCAAATATATTATTTTATAAATATATTTATATAATTATAAATATATAATATTAGTTAGATTAGATTGACAGAATTGTAGGAAAATAAAACGATGGAGTTTGAAACACGTGACAGTAAACGTTTGTACATGTGTGACAAGAATGGAAGACCGGGCTGCCATATGATTAGTACAGGTTAGGGTTAGCGGTGTGACAAGAATGGTAGTCCTAGGAATGAAAGTCCAGGGTCCTATATGATTAGTACAGGTTAGGGTTAGCGGTGTGACAAGAATGGTAGTCCTAGGAATGAAAGTCCAGGGTCCTATATGATTAGTACAGGTTAGGGTTAGTCGGAAGTTTGGGGTTAGTTTATTGGACTGTACAACGTTGTGGAGAATGGACTACAGTTCGTGTCAAACTGACCACTTCTGTCGCGTCTTCAATACAACAGCAACACATTCAACCTCTCTGAAACAGTATTCTGCTAGTATATTTTACGGAAATGAACTTTTTTTAAATTCACTTGTTATTTGAAACTTTTTGTTTGAAGTGATTGACAAGCTGACGACATACCCACCCGCAGTAGAGGAGACCACAGAAATGTGACCACGACTATTGGTTAACAGAGGTAGTGCATGGGACGCCAGATAAACATATGACCGGAAGTTAACGTCCATACTGGTGGTCAGTCTCGTGAAGTTGTCCCCTGTCCCCAGCCACGGCTGAACGTTAGGGAGTATGGCATGGTTCAAAATCAGTATGTCCAGCCCGCCGAGTTTGTTTTCCGTAAACTTAGAAAAAACAATAACGTTTTTTTAATATTTAGCCAATCGTTTGTTGCAATTCTAGAGATATTTTGCAGTTGTACACACTTTTAATTCTCACTGTTAATTGACACTGTCCTCACTGTCCGTGCTTTCGTTAAGGTCGCAAAATTCGTCACGCTTGTTTCCATGAATATTATATTATATTTATAAAAAAAGAATAAGATTGGTATCCAATTCCACTTTATTCAGACACCGTCCCGTACATTTGACAATACTGTAATTCACAGCGTTCACATTGTTCAGGACCCATATAACCCATCTACCAATTGTCGGGAGCGCACGTGGATCAAGAGACGCTCCCGATGACCTAATTACGTAAATAGACTTCATTAACTTTGTGCGCTGATTGGACATTGGTCCTCCAGCAGAAAATCCACCTAAGATCATAATGATAAAGGAAACTAGTATAAAAGATCATATTTGTTGTTCCCACAAAATGAAAAAGACACCTTTTAGACCTGGAAGACGGGCCCTTTTCTTCCCGGACCCTTTCCATAGGCTAAAGAAAGTTTGCTGGGCATCCTCTAGATAATGAAAGAGATTTAGACTACCCTCCAACCTCTGTCTCCATTGCTATCCTTCGTTAACCGTAACGAAATTTTCCATTTTTGCCCAATTCACTTCTTTCATTATATCTACAAACTTACCTCTAATAGTGACTTTGTCCCATTGGGGTTTTTCAATAGTCACTAGGACAGTCCACTGAGCCTTCATGACTTTCAATGGCTGCCGTTCCATAAGGAGGACTCCGTCCGTTAACTTCGTGAACTCCCCGTGAACTCCCGAAGAGAACAAAAAGATTAACAAAGTTAGTAGGAACCTACCTGCTAACTTACCTAGTGGGAAACTTCCATCTCCACTTCCTTTGCCACATCCTCGTGGTCTACAGCCTGTGCCACATCCTCATGGTCTACAGAACCGTCCTCCATTTCCTCTGCCGCTTCCTCGTGGCAGGTATTGCCTTTTTGCTCTGTCGCTTCCTCGCGACAGGCTTTCTTCTTTGGTTGCTCGTGAACCAAGTCCTCTGCTGTTTGCATGCATCTTTTTCTGTGTCTAGTGAAGTGTGAATGTTGGGGTACGGTGGCTGCCTGTATGCGCCGTTTCCTGTACCTGGTGTTGTGAGTGTGTGTAGGCACTGTGTTTCGCTTTGATGCTACTGGAGCTTCCCACTCGTGAACTGATTCAGTGTCTGAGTTGTCAGTGTCTGAGTTGTCGGAAACACTTACCGTATCACCTACCTGGCCCTTCGCAGGTCTGGCTACTTGGTCAGCAACTCTGTCCTCAGCTGCTAACTGCCCCTGCCTTGCGTTTGGAGTTCTTTTTAACACCCTCGGACGTCGGCGCTATGCCATCCCAGACTACACCTCTATCAACTAATCGGATCTTATCTCTATTAACTACTCTGGTCTTACCGGTCTGTTGGTTAATTAGCCAGAATACGTTATTTCTATGGCGCGTCACTGTCCATTGGGGGTCCCACTTTGATCCAAATGTAATATTATCAGGTGCATATATGATCACACTATCACCCACCTCAATCTTGTTCGCGTTTGCCTTTGCGTCATACCGTCTTTTGTTTTCTAATCGGCCTGCTTGTAAATTGGCGCGCGCGGTGATCAGGGCGTCTGATAAGTCACTTAAACGGCCTTTTAGCGCGAGGGGGTCATTAGACACGTTAAAGGTTGCCGACAGCGGCATTCGCGGTCTTCTTCCGTACACTAGGAAGAATGGGGTAAAATTTGTGGCTACCGATACGCTGGTTCCATAAGCAAAAAGCGCGTTCGCGATGTTTTCCTCCCATGCTCGTGTGTTGTTATTTACAACTCTGGTTATCAAGCCCTTGAGTGTTTTATTGAATATTTCTACATTCCCTTTACACCGCGGATTAAAACTCGTGGTTCTCCTGTGATCTATTCCCAGGCCTTGCAAATATGAGCGAAATTCGTGCGCGCTAAATTCACTTCCTCTGTCCGATATTATAATTTCGGGCACTCCGTGTCGCGGAAAAAATTCCGTAGCCAGCGCGGCTTGTACTGATTCGGATGTTTTATTGGGAATGGGAAAACTTTCGGCCCAGCCACTAAGGTGACAAACAACATTTAGACAATATTTGTTGCCTCGCGGAGACTCTTGGAAAGGACCGATTAAATCCATACCAATTATCTGGAATGGGTACGCGGGTAAAGGTAACTCGTCCAAGGTGGTTCTTTGCGATCGCGTTTTGTGTACCAGACTCGTGGGACATTGTTTTATCCATCGCGTCACATGCTTTCTCATTCCCGGCCAAACGTACGCGTGAGTGAAAGCTTCCTACGATTCAGTACGTTCAGTACACAATGATGACTGCCGAAATTGATAATGCCAACAATTTAGCTTGGTTCCCGATCTTAACGTCCTTTTGCGTGTGTGTACAGTGTACCTTCATAATCCAAGCTGTCTCCTCCATGTCTCCCAGGTCAATGTGTGTGTGTGTGTGTGTGTGTGTGTGTGCGTGTGTGTACCTTGATAACTCTAGCTGTCTCCTCCATGTCTCCCAGGTCAATGTGTGTGTGTGTGTGTGTGTGTGTGTGTGTGTGTGTGCGTACTGTGTACCTTGATAACTCTAGCTGTCTCCTCCATGTCTCCCAGGTCAATGTGTGTGTGTGTGTGTGTGTGTGCGTGTGTGTACCTTGATAACTCTAGCTGTCTCCTCCATGTCTCCCAGGTCAATGTGTGTGTGTGTGTGTGTGTGTGTGTGCGTACTGTGTACCTTGATAACTCTAGCTGTCTCCTCCATGTCTCTCAGATCAGCTACTGTGTACATATGGTTTGGCTCAGGTGCCGGAGATAACTTTTTACACTATGCGATGACCTGAAATCGTTATTATTGAAAGATGCAAATGACACCCAACTGATTATTCAAATAACAACCCCAATCTGTAAGTTATAGAGCAGCTTGTGTAAAGAGAAATAAAATGTTAATAAAACACATTGCCTTAGATACGAAATGAGAAGTTATACCGGCAACTGACCTTTTTTAAGAGATTTTCTCTGCGCGCCGTCAAAACAAGGTTTGCTCCCATCTTGGCGAAATGATACGCCACCTGTTCTCCAATTCCAGAGGACGCCCCGGTAATGAGCACTCTCTTGCCTCTCACCATGACTGTGATAAAACCGATATGCTTATATCAGCCTATTATCATTTTAATTTCTATTATAAAGCTGGGCATTTAATAACGCACTGGTATTTTTTTTAATTCATGTGTAATGAATGTGTAATGAATGTTTCATGTGGCTTTAGGCAAACGACAGATTGTGTTTATGATTTTGGAGACAAGGAAAAAATGGTACGAAATTCTTGCAACAGCATTCCTATTTTTCGGTTTTAAATATGTGTTTTCTGGTTGTGTTTACGTAATGTAGTGCAGAGAGAGAGAGAGAGAGAGAGAGAGAGAGAGAGAGAGGTACACAATATATGATCGACTTGCGTTTTTTCAGCATCACCAAACTAAGTTGGTCTAACTAAAGTCATTAATCATTTACGCACACACAGATTACAAATATTACACATATCAGGCCCATTTCAACCGTGTAGAGTACAGTAGACTATATGAACATGTACATCAGACTTAGATAATGACCTGCAAATTAAGACCGTTCATGCTCACCGGGATCGAAATCATCCACGTAGAGGGTGGCGATGTAGACGGCAGTCACAGTGAGGAGGACAGCAACCAGTGTTTTTGTTTTGGAACCCATGATGAATTATTTCTCACGTCCAGTTCTCAAACAAAGAGCATACCAGTACGCGATATTCTGCATCCCTAAGTGACCTTTTAATGTATTCCCGGCCTACTCCCCGTTCTACCAGTAGCATTGAGACCTATCGTTATTAAACTATGAACATAATATTACTGATTAGGTACGCGATAGCCTCTGCATCCCCGAGTGACCTTTTAATGTATTGAGACCATTCATTAGAGACATACCATTATTAAACTATGAACAGAGCATTACTGATCAGGTCAGGTTAGTACATAAGATAACAGGTACGTGTGAGGTACGCTGGCTGGCAGGAGTCTAAAGTCGACAACACTGCTGGCTTGTACAGGGGGGGGGGGATAAGACTGGGTCTGCTGTGTTAAATCCTATATAGGCACATTCAACTGAAACACTTATCATACGTATTATTTAGATATTTATATTTTTATAATGAATACTGCGGATATTAAGAGGACACGAGACATTCACTTACACTTAACATTTAAAAGGTTAAATAAATAAGACTGAAGTAGCCTATACATGTGGCTAGAAACAAACGGTGGTATGGATGTGTTAGGTGATCATCATGTACGTGTTGTGTACACACACAGACACTTGTCTTGTGCGTTCTTGTTTATGTTTTCTGGTTCAGACAGGACAGCCGGTAATTAAGGGGATATGTATAGACAGTTCAAAAGGAGAGAACGATGTTAAACACAGTCTCCAAGCGTTTGATTATGAAGAACTATAAACCTTTTTCAAATTCATAATAGAAGTCGCATGATCTTATATACCATCAAATATAATGTTTATTTTTTACCGTCCCGAATCCAAAATCATCTCAGAATCCAATCCATCATTGTGATTATATTGATTAACTTTTCTCCGAATACATTCTGGCTGCGCAAAAAAATAGATTTGAACACCTTTTAGGACATGAGTTAACGCAGTATTTCACAATCAATATTATTTTAATAAAGTAGCTGCCGATAATTCCCATTACTCTAGCTCTGTTACTAATGAGAAATTCCATTCTGAATTTGATTTAAAAAATAATGGTTAACAGTACCCCTCATAAGATAGGAGTAATTTACATTCAAAAATAAGCTGTTTAATAGATTCTACCGCTTTCATACAAAAGTTACACAATTTACTGCATCATATACACGTCTTACTAACACCTGTACATATGATGGCCTTACTCAAAAAATCACCACAACAAATCACCGCTTCTTATTCACTCGTGACTGTTACTTACTAATATTACACACACACACACACATACACAGTACACACACAGTACACACACACAGTACACACAAACACACACACAGTACACACACACACACACACAGTACACACACACACACACACACACACACACATACACACACACAGTACACACACACACACACACAGTACACACACACACACACATACACACACAGTACACACACACACACACACACACATACACACACACAGTACACACACACACACTTTTATGTGCCCATCTGACAGCCGAAAAGCACTGTGTGTGTGTGTGTGTGTGTGTGTGTGTGTGTGTAGCGACAACATAGGTCACTTACGCTGTTGTGAATACAGTGTACTACTAGGAAATAATGGTGATGACGAAGGGGGGGGGGCACTTATTCCAAGGATCAGCAAGTGATGACGATCTAGAGGATGAACACCAAGAAAAGCAGCATCATCTTGTAACAAAAAAGTGCTAAATTTGTTAAATAAAACTATAAACACAAGTCGGGGTTCTTGAAGAGGCTGTTTAATATGTTTTGGCATTATGTCACACTGTAAGTAAGTTAAACAAAGTTAGGGTATAGTTTCAAATTCAGTACTTTTCGGTCAATCATATTGGACACGTGTACTCATTTCAGTTATGGACCAGGTGATGAATAGTTTGCTTCTTTCTCTCATTTGTAACAAAATTCAGGTCAAAACAAAGCTTCACAAATCCTTGCGATATCATTTATTGTTACTAGTAACAAATACAGTCATTGGACTCATGCCGGAGTCAATGTTGTACTTGTAGACCCGTGATTTGCTGGCTCAAGATCGTCATCATGATGAATTGCTGAAAAACAAGGAAAATGTATAGTATGAATATATATGTTCTTATAGTCACTAAGCAATTTAAAGAAACTATTTAAAAGGATAGCAGTTCTTAAAAATGTATATTAATTAATTGCTGCTGGAACAGAATGTTCTGAGGATAGTCTCTCATTGTTAAAAGAACTAATACGACTAATAAACAACAAGTTTAAACAAAATAAAATTGAAAGCATATCAGGAACGTGCCTGTATTTCGTGGTATAAGCATTAAACACGCTAAAACAATATTGAGAACACCAGTGGGATTGGTTAAGTGCAGTATTTCCTGTCAGCAATCAAATCCTCCGAAAGTAGAAATGTTTCCTCAAATGCAAATTGAGGATGCAAAAATATTTTTTTGGTAGAAATATTAATCTTTTGAATAAATTCTCTCTCCATTCAATTCCAGATAAATCATTTATGCGTTCTACTAAAACAATAAATATTCATCATAATCCCTGTGTTGATCTTGTTTTTAAAATTCTTAAATTAGGCTCAAATGCATTTATAAAGATCATCTAAAATTACACATGTAAATATAAAACACCCACGCTTTCAGCAAAGCGCCTTCTTCAGGGACTGTTTAAGCATAATTTTAACATTAAAGCCACCTACAGTCACAATCAACATCAAAATGGAAGGACCTCCTTAACTCTCGAGAATGCATAAATAAATATCCAAACAGCGCACCTGAAATTAAGAATACATAAGGCATGTTAGCGACTTTTTGATAGGCTCCAACAAAATGCTAGTGGCATTATGATAGGCTTATAAACATGTTAGCGACATTATGATAGGCTCTTACAAACATGTTAGCGACATTATAATAGGCTCTTACAAACATTATATTAGGCTCTAACGATTACTGGGAGGGTCTACAGTCTATCGGATATTTAGCTGCTATCCCCGATATTCAATCCGATCCAAAAGTAAAAACAAGGCAGCAAAACTGTCAAATGTACAGACAGAAATCAGAAAATAATAATTCACAACATTTTAATTTTAACAATAAACTATATGATTTCTATAAAAGTTGTCAGGTTTTTCAATTGTAGCTGTATTTTAGTCCTGTGTTACCTTTCTGTAAGTTTGAGAAGAGTAAGTGGCATGGTTTTCCTTTAATGGTCACTATGGGGGCAGTGCCCACTTAATTTTTGATGCAAAATTACATAATGCTTAACAGCATAATGACCATCAATTTTTAATAATAAAACAAAAGTATGGTGAATATTCAGAAAATGTGACATGGAAAGGTCTTCAAGGCCATGGAAGTTCAGAGTCACACCTTGAAAATGCCAAAATGTAAACAAGAGGTAACTATGATGAAATGAGTTTATTTCCATTTTCAACATCATTTTACATAAAACAAAATAATAATTTAATGTCGTTTTTAAATGATCAACTAAGAAAATTGTTGACATAGGAAAAATATCAATAGAAAAAAAATTAAATGTCCATTGCTGCATTCTGAGATTCTGAACATGGTAAATGATTGAATCTGACAAACTGCTATGATATGAGTTTATTTCCGTTTTTGACACTTTATTACACAATATACAATAACAGGTTTACCATCATTTTTATGTAATCAACTAACAATATTTTTAAGATGGAGAAAATGTCCAAGGAACACTTGTGCATATCAAATTAGTTAAAAAAATGAGACTATTAACATGCCTAAGACTTAAATCTGAGGCAGAAAACACTCCTGCCCCCCACCCCCCACCCCCCAAAAAAGGCATAACTTCACCAAAACTTTTTTTCAAACTGGATCTGTATTTCAGTAAGATTGATCGTTCCTATGAGTTGCAAGACAATAGGCTTTTCAGATTGCCTTGAAATGTGGTATCAGTGTTGCATATGTGCTGAAAAAAGAGAGAAATATATATATACATATAACTTTTGTAAAAATGGTTCGATCAAGCTGATTTTAAAACTCCACCTGTATTTAAGTAAGATTGTTCTCTCCTGCACTCCTGTGAATTTCAAGACAATAAGCCAGTTTAAAACCTTTGGCCTTTGGAATTTATTTGAGTCATACAAGATACTAGATACTAGATACCAGATACTTATATGCATTATTGGGAATCCACGCTTCCCCAAATAAATAAATCACTTCATCAACCATGAAATAGCTTTAAACTACTCACTTATTTAACTTTTCGGTCATAAATTTATCCTACTTGACAGTATCTGACCTTATTATCTACACTCTTCATATACAACAGAGAAAGCTAGCAGCAAAATCTGTTCAAATATCATTTTTCGGTGAATATTAAGCAATGTCTTTTGGTAATTTCTTATTTATACTATTTGAAATTATCTGCTGGTATTAGGTTGGCTTTTGTGGCAAAAATTGACTTTGTATATGTATGCATCTTTAGAAGTCTTTGCCTTCCTATAAATTGTGATGGTGCTTTGTAAGTTAATGTTTCATGAAATCTTTCCTTAAATACTTTGTATTGTGGTTGAAGGAATCTGTGACGGAACAGATTTATATAAACAATACTTTTATATATATTGTATTTCTGGTCTTAAATTCCCCGTTGGTGTCTATTATTATTATTATTATTATTATTGTTATAGATTTTCTTTCTGCTTTCGTCATGATAGACGCAAACGCGGTGCTCTGTTCCTGCGCCAAACCTGATAACCTTCCCCTTTACCGGCACTACCAATGTTGTCTACCTATATTTTCCATTCAAGTTTCGATCTGCTGTCGGGACCCACATCATGTTAAACCAGGCATGGTTCTTAGTAGTTCTATACATGTTTCCACATAACAAGGACTGAACACATGCTGATATACACTGTAGATCCTGTGGCACAACCATCTGTATACATGCATTTATGCATATTTTTATGTAACTGGGTGTTTATGTGAATCACTATCATTCAGTTCATGTACACTTTGGGTTAAAACACAAACTAATGCACACACGCACATACAAACACACACACACACACACACACAGAGAGAGAGAGAGAGAGAGAGAGAGAGAGAGAAGGTGGGGAGTGAGAGAGAGAGCATTACAATCACCTGTCCTCTTCTTCACTGGAGCAGCTGGAAAAAATGTGATAAACATTTTATAAAACAAAATAACTGTTGAATCGCTTCAAGAGATTCCAGTCGAAACTTTCTTTCTCTCTCTCTCTCTCTCTCTCTCTCTCTCTCTCTGTGTGTGTGTGTGTGTGTGTGTTTCACTTACCGGAAGATATCATAGCCAGGGTCAGGAGACAGGAGAGAATAATAACTGCAGTGACTTTCATCTTTATCTGATATTCAGAGTGCTGCATATGGAAACGTGGTACAAGATAAAATACACATCAACGTTTGCGTTACAGGCGACAGATGCAAACGGATTTTAAAAAAATGCTGGTGCACCTTAATGTAGTTTTCATGTCTCCATACTGGTATATATTTGTCATTTGTTGGGAAGTTAGCTTCAGTATAGAAGGTCTTGTATTGTAAATGTTTCTGTGGTCCTCCAATATCTACTGCATGTTGGCATAGTTGTGACACTACATTTTCAGTTGACTTTCACGGTCCACATTTCAGTCCGCTAAAAACTGGTTTTATCATTACAATGTGAATGTACCAATTTTGACACCACAGCCCTTACACCATAAACCATTTGGCCAAGAAGCAATCACTTTAAAAGGGAATATCAGTGAACAGTTCCACAGATTATCTATATTCCATAAACTCTATACTTATCTGGTGGCCGGCATGAAGAATAAATGTAATTTATAACGACAACAAAGATTACTGACACTGAGATGAAAACCACTAAGTACCTGCATCAAAAATAATATAAATTTGATCATATATATCAAATATAGGCCTACATTATATATATATCATGTTTCTGAAAACCTACATATTTTCAGTTGAACACATTTGCTAATATTATATATCTTCATGACGCTATAAAATAACTGAATCTGATTTGCATCTCTTAAATAGAGATGTTTAAATTTAAGAGGCGTTGATTTTTGTTTCAAAATAAATAGTTCCTGTTTTTATTACTCTAACATATTTCAATGTTAGAGTAATAAAAATGAAAAACTTCAGGCCTGTTGTCCAATTCATCCCGTTGAATATTTCAGTCTATGTATAGATTATTCCTCATAAGGTCTGTTGAGTATAATAATAATAATAATAATAAAACACTTCTTTAAAACCGCGCTACACATGCGTCTCAGCGCTGTTTACATAAAAAAATTAAAACTCCACAGATAAATTAAAGCCAGTATAAACTAAAACAGAAAACTTAAAAAATTTAAAAACTAAGAAGATGCTATAAATTAAAGTATTCTTTAAATAAAAAAGTTTTTAAATTCTTCTTAAAACAGTAATATGAGTCATCCAGAGACACATTAGATCTTGTGATAAAATTAGACCATAAAATCGGTGCACAAATCTCGAAACTTCTGTGTCCATATGTTTTAAGAGTCTTTTTGGTGTCTTTTCGCTTAAGTTGAAGTTGTCCACTAGATCGAAGTGATCTGATAGGAGTTAAAAGTTCTATGGTAGAGTTTAAGTAAAATGGACGGTCGTCCTTTAAAATCTTAAAAGTCAAAAGTAATATTTTAAAAACTATTAGTTGAGACACGGGTAGCCAGTGGAGGTTTCGCAGAATTGGTGTGATGTGTTCGGACTTCTGAGCTTTACAGAGGAGACGAGCAGCAGAGTTCTGAATTGATTGTAACTTTTCCATTTGATAGTTAGGTATTCCAAACAACAGGCTATTGCAATAATCCAGTCTAGAAGTTACAAATGCATGGATGAGTAATTCAGTTTGCTTGGTGTTAATAAGGTGACAGATCTTGGATATCCGTTGGAGACTATAATATGCTGTTTTACATACTTTGTTGATGTGTGATGTCATTTCACATTTGTTATTAAAAATAACACCCAAGTTCCTATATAACATTACAGGCACGTGTTGGAGACAAAGATTACAATACCGATGGCCATGCAAGGTAGGGGACGCAAAATAACACACACAATAACACACAATAACACAAAACTCGAAAGCATCGCGAATTGCGACCGCATGCAAGTATAGCGATCAATCGCTATTTGCGACGGCGATTGTACTCACCTGCCAACTCAAAGCCCTAGCAAACACAACGCCATTATAGCCTCGAACGCTACTAAAATTCGATTGCCGCATAAAGTGAAGACGCCATAACATAATTACACACATTGTAATTTTATTTCAGTATGGTGCTAACCAAGATAATTTATAAGAATATCACAATTACAAATACCGATCTTTGAAGTGTTTGACACCACTAAAATATCAAAAACAATTCAATAACCAAAGGGCACGTGTTTGGACTGATACAATTACTGATACATTGGTGAGCAGTGTTCAGTCTCAGCATCACAGGCACTGAGAAAGGTCTAAAGTTACAAAATAAATTTCATATTCAAGGTTTAAATATGATACACTTACACAAACTGATAACAACAAATATACCAGAAAGCACTGCACCATTGTGTTGAGATAGATAAAAACTTTTGAACTTGGCCGGCTTTTAGTTTTCAGTTTATTTAAACTTGCTGATACACGTTGTGGTATAGCCAATTAGCCAATAAGCAGATAAAACAATGAGCCAATAATCCGGTCACTAAAATTAAACACACACACACTATAACATATGCAAATAATGTTTAAAACAATAATTCTCATAAATTCATTAATTTTAATTTTAAATAGCAAACTTAAGCACTTACATAACTGTGGAGTCTATAAAGTTATAGCAGGGGAGCCATGTCCTTCTCCTTTCAGAGTCAAGTAGCAGTGTGTGATGTGCAGGCTAAACGTGTTTAGGAGTTCCATATGTCTAGCAGCCTCACGCGCTTAGCAGGGGATGTGCTTAGACAATGTGCTTAGCTTGCAATAGACATATACACATATATACATGTGTTCAACATACATTTTCAACAATAGCTAATTCCAGTATTTACATTTTTCACTTTCATTCATTTATTTTGCAAGTTGTAAAACACTCCTTTCCTGGGTCATAAAAGGGGACATATAATGCTACCAGCTATTTGCTTCTTTCTACATAAACCCTGTTAAAATAATATAAAGTACGTACTTACCGTTCTCTTAGGTGATCAAAACTGCAAAATATGTACAACATGCTCATTTTCCTTCTTTATTTAACAACACCCGATCTTTTTGTACATGGAGTGTTTCATATTGACAATGCAAACAGGTCTTAGACTTTCTTTAACCTGAAACACACAAACACACGCAAATACATGTACATTGTACTTATTGATAAGGTGCGTACTATTTAAAAGTTTAATATAAAAATAAGTAATGTGCGTACATGTATGTCCATTTGTGTTTCTGTGTGTGTGTGTGTGTGTGTGTGTGTGTGTGTGTGTGTGTGAACGAGAAAAGACAGAGATCTTAAAATCATGAGCAGCGGACACATTTGTACTGGCCTTTACAAGGTGACAACAAGTTTGTAGAACACGACACGGAGGCTGCCCTAATCTTACACTTCTTGCCAGTATATACTGCCATGCATACGTTATTTTCTGGACATCTTTTGCAATGCCCCCCCCCCCTCCCCCCAAGCTGTAAATTAATATTTTGAAGTTTTGTTCACTTTTAAAGCGGTTAAGGGCATGCATAGTGATTTGAATGAAGCAAGTAGGAAATTTATGAAATCATGACATATATTCACATCAAACTGGCAAAGGGAAATGTAGTTTTCAGTTTCAGCTTTCTTTCAAGTTTTTAGGTAGAATGTACTTAATTTTCAAATAATAATAATAATAATAATAATATAGTCTGATTTTCATGATTTTAACAGGTCATTTGACTTTAATTGAACTACATTATTTTGTTACAATATGATCGATCTATCAACATAAAACGTGTCACATCAAACTAAACTCCTTATTCAGGGAAAAATTAAAGTTAAAGCGTTGACAGCACGTCGTGTCCAGGTCCACTTCTGTATTTTCTTTTCTTGAGGACGCTCAGTGGCACTCCCAGAACACCCAGCTCTACTATCATTGCTGGACAATGGCATCTCATTGCCCTATATAAACATTATATTTGTAAGTTGGTGCGATACAACTGTTGCGTTTGCGAAATATATTCTGGAATTTGCTTCTCCCTGTGGGTCAAAATTTAGATCACACTTATTACTCCATAAAATAAAACAATTATCATTTAAATTCACAAACTAGTGTTGTTTGGGTCATTTCATAAAATACTACTCTGCAAGGAGAATTCTTTATCAAACAAAAAGCAAAGATGAGGCAAATAAAATCAAATAATGCAATGTTTTAGTAGACGAAGTAATTATATTATAGTGATCAGGGATTTCCAAGGACTTCTCAGGAATCTAAGCACCCCTTGTGGTCTCTGTATTACTTTAAATGAAGTTATATTCTGAAGATATACATCTATGTGTATAAATTTATAAGGCTGGAGACCTTGCCTTCAGTTCTTTATTTTTATTCAGTTTATTATTCTATTTCGCTGAAGTTCAGTGGTTAACAGTGTCTGTTTACATACACTGTATAGGATAATGCTCTTCTGATACAAGTTGGGCCTTTGGGTTTCCTGTACACAATGATCACACCGTAAAAGTTTTAAGAAAAAGTCCTTACATGTAACAGCTCCTTGTACTTTATGTATCATTTGTCTGAAGGGAACCTCCACCTTTCGGGTCTCATTGCCTCAGTGGTATGATTCAATCACCCGTCATTATGTCAACCATATAGAAAATGGAGCGTGTGTATTGATTCCTGACTTTCATAAGGGGTCTTTCAACCAATTTCATATCAGATACTGGTAGAGAAGAATGAGAAGACCTTTGGTGGAGGGTATAACCACTGCACATGCTTGGCATGTTTACACTCACCACTAGAATAAAGCGCAGGGCGCTGCAACTCAAAAATGAATTAAAATATCCGACATTTACTGATGTTTGGGTAATAGGGCGCATTCCCATAGATTTTAGATCGATCTATCCCCGTGGGGAGTCTCGCTAGATTACTGTCAGATAATCCGGCTTAAATGTCCGTCCCGCCTACTATATGTACAAGATGTAAGGGGGTAATTAACTACCGTGCTCGCTCGGCTGACTGCAATATAGCGTGAACCCCCAGGGAGTTAGGTCGATCTAGTTGGATCGATCCAAATCTCTGGGAATGCCGTCATAGACGACGTGCAATTCTTCCTTTATGCAAGGTTAGGGAGACAACAGGGATTTATGGTTACAAACTGAAATAACCTTGAAACTTATCTGAAAACTTAGAGCAAAGATGTATTAAGCCTGCACGTATGTGATATCTTCAAGATTATAAATCCATTACTCAATAAAAACGCCGTTAAAATGAAAAGTATAATGGTAATATAATTAAAACGCCACACAGGTTACACAAAGTGACAAAGAATCTTATTCGTGGCAATAACTGATATCTATGAATCAAGTCACAGAAGTACAACGAGTTATTTCAATGACGGTATCCTCTTTCAGCAGTCACTGTGCTGGTAGGTACACATGTATGCTAGTACCTGCTTTAAAAACGTATGACATGGTTACTTGGATATTGAAAAAGGCCGGAACACATGGGACATCAGTAGAAATGAGAAAAAAATGTGTGTAGTCGTAAATCATAATTTTCAACAACATTTTCTATTATAACATGTGCAGGTAACTCAAGTCACCTTGTTAAGATAATGGCACACAAAGAGCCGGTTGCCCGCCATTTCTTAAAAAGGGGAATCCCCGCCCTAATGTTGTAGATTGATAGTTTTCTGGCCAATAGATGTGACTGTAACACTACTTCCTCGATACATTTCCTGGCACATACACCATAGGTATGTGATTTTTTACTGGTCACAAATTCTCGAGCATCATCAAACCCCTTTAACCGTTTAACCCTGCAGGCAAACATGCAGCAGTTTATCAGAGGAAGGATGCGACAGTTGCTAAGGATCATATTTGCCTTATGTGGGAACGTTTGAGATAACGGACATAAATGCAGAAAGTCAAAAGTGTGAGTGTTATTTAAACTGTATTTACTCGACCACACAGAGCACTTGTACTCGCTGATTAATTTCAGTAACAAAGCAACAACTGCAGCTATCAGAATAACCAGATGTAAGCCATATAGACAATCTGCGGGCTGTCATTCCTCGCTGAATCAGCGGCCTACTGGTCCTACAATAAATCTGAACCAGCTACAACAAATAATTCGATGGTGTCACTTGGATATCGGCCGTGCCTGTTTTGGCAGTTATTAGTCGCTCCCTTCTGGTAAGTAAAATTCGCCTCTGACATAATTAACACCTTTCTATTTTGCGGTGGGATAGAAATCGGTTTTATATCCTGTTTCACCTATATTATTCGATCGTTGATCAGTGACGGATTTAGGGTATGCCAGAGGGATCCTGTCCCTCCCTCCCGATATCTGAAATTAATCACAACAATGGTCCCCTCTTGAAATGAACCAAGAGGGGGGGGGTCGCCTTTACATCCCGGAACCCCCTTCAAATAATCCTGGATCCACCCCTGATTAATGATGGAAAATGCTAAAATAATGTCTCAATTGTGGCGTGCTTAGGCCCCGTATTATGGAAGGAAACGGAAGTGCGCTGATAACGTTGCGTGAGGTAAAACAAATACAAAGACACAATATGGGTATCTAAAATGACGAAAGTGTGTAATAAAATGAATATCAGCGATAAAATGTCTAATATTATTCATATTGTTGACCTTTTTACGAGATTTTAAATATAAATGTTGTTCAAATCGTTAAATACTCATTAACAGCTTCATTGAATCGGATTATGAAACAAAACTAGGGGCAGAAAGACACTGTGACGTGGGAGTATTTGAAGCAATTTGTAGTCGTATAGTAATTGGAATTGTTTTATAAGAGTATTAATTTCAGTCATTGTTTTTTCTTCAAGACTATGCTTCACAAGAGTGTCCTCCAACATAACGAAAGTCAGTTTGTCACTGCTTTCTAGGACTTTACCTCTCGCCCTCTGAAAAAAAAAAAAAAAAAGATCGCACCCATAATTTTGTCTAGATTTCCGTAGGGTTAATTCTTGAAGCCCACTCAAAAAATTATCAAACCTTTGATGTAACTTGATTCAACCTCACTGCTGTCTGTAAATACCAGCACAAATTTAATACAGTTTTCGTAAGGGGAAACCCTCAGTCGCTCATGATGGGGCAGTAGTCGACTAGATCTGCCTCATCAGATTGACTTAGGGACAGCTTTCCATGCACACCTCCCTTCAGAAAACATATTGCAATTCACTGCCACATTTCAATTTCAGTGTTATTGTTCACTATGTCAGCTCAGCGTAGCATGGACTGCATGTACATCGTGTGTACAAAGAAATAATTTTGGGTGACTATATTTAGAGGGCGCACATCGCAACCAACCGCTTATCGCAGGCAATACAAATACTGATATCGATTACCGTCATCACAACCTCAAAGCTATTTCTGCTGGCAAAAATAGAAATTAAAACTAAGATGTATCTTTGAGAGTTCTGTTGACAACTGAGTTATCTCTGTCTGATACACAGTTGTCTAACATATTCTCTTTTGTTGTTCTAAACTAAGGTTTTGATTGTAATGGTATAGGTCCTATACATACATGTATATTCTTCCATAATACACCACCGTACCATTCCACTATAGTTCTGCCTAAGTAACTATAGATGGGAGACATCTTCAGAGAATCCCATTTATGTAACCATCTATGTTACTCAGTGATTACTGCATGGAGAAATTGTATGCAGGTGTCACACTGTCCCGAAATTGTTACAGAATGGACACACGATAAATAAAAACTTCAAATAGGGTTCTGGTTGTGAAAAAATCAAAGAAAAGAAAAGGCACCACAAGCCGTTGACAAAAACATGTAATTCATTCAATGATAATTATAACATTCTGTTATATGCATGTATAAAATACAATACAAAATGTTAAACAATAAAAAGATAAAAACGGAGAATTTGGTCAGATGACCGAATGTAATACAAAGGAACATATTTCAAAATATGAAAGCTATAGGGAAATATATATCGCCGTCTTTACCCTCCAAATAACAAATAAATAATAAATAAATAAATGAATAAACAATTACAAATACAGAAATGGCACGTTCAGCCGACGCTGAGGTTTCGTGCATTTTGTGCATGATAGCAAGTTTTCGTCCAAAAATGGGTTAAGTTCTCAAAGAAAAGAAACCTGCTTGTCAGTAGAACAGATAAAGACATGATTCATGATGCTAATGTCACATCACCATAACACGATATCAGTTGATTATATTGACTTACTGTCAGAAAAATCCTCTCTGTTGAGCTCGGCAGCTGTATATAGTATCACTAATCGTACACCCTTTACTGCGTCCTTGCCAAACATATTTGATTAAATTGCATTTCTTGTGAATATAATATGTAACGTTCACAGGGACTGATATCTATGATCCATCCCTTCTGTAAACTGTTGCATCCTGTACGTGTTTTTAGCAACGAAAAAAAAAAAACACGCTTACATTCCGCCCAATATGTCGTGAAAGTCATTGGAAACATAAACAATTCTGTTTGTCAAAGTTCTCCTTTACCTGAACACCCACGAACACCGTTTTAACACCAATATAATGACACCATTTAGTACTCCAAAACACTGTCGGCAATATTTCTTAAATTTTCATTTCGGATATTATTGTTGCTAAAGCAAAATAGTGTCTTTGTTTACAGAAGATCTGTAAATAAAGGATCGTAACTCCATAACAAAAGGATTAACCAAAATGTCGGCAAGCAATTGTAGCCCACTGACTCGTGGTCAGCTATGCCAATTTTTGTGATAAAATCTTATTTGTGGATAAAAGTATGTCCCAAACCGATTTCTATCCCACCGCAAAAAAGAAAGGTGTTAAATTATAAAACTCTGAGCTGATTGCAACGAGAACTATAACGTCGATATTTTGTATTTTCGAGGGCATTTTTTTGTTTTAAATCAGCAAAGATAGATCCATTACTGAATAATTAGATGCAGGAAAATATCATTTTCGGTATCTAGAGGATAACAAATGCTTAAAATACCCGTCAGCTTATTAATCCCTAACAATCTGCACACAGCTTATCAGGTCGAGTCCTTCAGTGACGTCACCACTTATTCAGCAAGCGGTGACTCCGCCTGAAGCAACACCTGCCCTATTAAAAAAAAATCTCTGAAAAATTTTGTTAATTAGGTATGACTTCCTTTTTTTCAGTTAAGTTTAAAAAATACGGTTTTGGTAATTTCCCTTCTCATAATTAACAAGGAAAGGTGCTTCAAGGGGGGGGGGGAGGGGGAGGGGGCACAAGTTCAACGTTCACCATTTGTATGAATAGTGCTCTTGATGGCCAGCACCGCGCCGACTTTTTGGAAATTTAAAATAATGAGAGAACTCTTAACTTGCACGCCTTTCTAAAGCGCCAATGCATTTTAAACCCATGTGTCTGTCTACATAAGTTTATAACCCTGAGCTACGCAAACTTAGTTGAAGTTATAACAACAGTTACATTATTTCCATCGATTGTTAACGCTGCATAGGGACTGCAGTGTTACAGAAAGGAAACTTGTACCGAAAAAGGGGAAATTTGTCTTGAATAATTCGTCATTGTGTAACTTAAGTTCAACAAGGTCGTTACAAATACAGTCTTCTCAAGACAACTTCTCTACAGAGTATATTCAATGGACACTAAATTTAGTTTTATTTAACTGACCCTGTCACCTGTATATAAAGATATGCAAGCTATGATATCATTCTCTGTTTACCTGCAGACGGCCATATCAAGAAAGGTAACCTCTATAACCAAGATAAACTGATCAGGGCATGGGAATTTATTGACATCAGAGCTGGGTGCTGAGATATTACTGTTTGAACAGATTAAATCTGTCTACTCTTGTGGACGCAGGCTGGCACTGTGACAGTCACTGTATGTTTAAGAGCGAGATAAGACACTGTCACCCGAGCAATATATACCAGCACACCTTGAGCATCAGAGATGTTTTGACATTTATCTTGAGAGAGTGGCTGTCTATCATGTCACATACATACTAGACTAGTAAACTGAGCGAAAAAAATGGCCTAACCCAGGACTAATTGCAAAAAAAAATAAAATTGTAATAATGTTTTTTTAGAAAGCTAAATATCCAAATTTCAACATATTAAAAAACTAGAAAATTTTTAATAGTGGAAAATGTTTTTAAGGCAGTTTTCCAAGATGGCCGCCAATATATTAAGTCTCTATAGGCAAAGTTTTTGCCAGGTACGATATGGCGAGATGGTGTAGCCTTGTAACACCAGAGGAAAACTCTCACCATACATGCTTGCTCCGTCAAATGTGTCTGTGCCGGTAGCCATGAAAACCTTATTTAATCCCTGGTGCCGCGTCTGATACATGTACATGTACTTCAAAGCGCATAGTGATACACATCTTGAAAAGCGATAGCGCGATCCATTTATCGGTGAATTCTGGATCATTTGGTGCCACGTCTGGTAGTTAGGTAGGCCTGACAAAGTAATCGGATGGCATTGTTTGTATCTGTGTTGAGAAAGTACCCGTCACTCATGTTAAAACGAGTTTTGATAGGTAACGATGCAGGATTGATTTCAATGATTTGGCACTTGTCAGGTCAACTGAATAATCCAGCGATTATTTAGAAAACTCACCTTGCAAAATGTCATCTAAGTATATATCTGGTAGTAAGAAGGTGCTCAGCTGCACAACAAACAATGAGTCTATTGCAAAAAATGCATGTATTCATTTCTTTGTGTGTATGTAGAAGTTTCGTCAATTTTTATTAATTTTTTTTTTTTCATTTTATTTTATTTTCTTGTAGATTAATTTTGTCTAAAACTACATAAATCGACTTTGTTTGTGTTTCCTGCTACATATCATTGGTCCCCTAGTTTGTATCATCTGGCGTTGTCTCTGGGCAGAAATGCCGAACAAAATGGCAGAACGCTGACAATCCTATCGCGCCATCGGAAAATGTTACCAAAAACGATTTTTGACATCTCTAAGTCCTCAAAGATAGTAGACAATGAGCAAGGGTTCCATATGATCGTTTAACTGATAACAGTTAAAACTCTGTTTTGACCAATATGCTCTGTTAACCTGCCTGTGGACATTTTTGTCATTTTTAAAACAGCTTTCTAGACTGCCGAGATAAGTGAATTTCTCCCCATCTAAATATATTGGATATATTCCCATCGTACTAACTGGATCGATCTAACTTTGCGGGAGTTCTTGCTAATATGACTTCGGTATAATCAGCCCAATTGTCTATATAGTGGCAAGCCCCGTTATAGCAGTAACTAGCAGCTTAATTAGGCGTGTGTTCATTTAAGTCTTCGGTATAATCAGTTCTATTGTCTATATAGTGGCAAGTCCCGTTGGGTAACAAGCAGCTTAATAAGGCGTGTCAACATTTAAGTCGCTTACACTGAATACAATTTAGTGAGAATCCCTACAGAGTTAGAACTTTATCCAGCAGTCACGGCTCCACTCCCGTGTACTTCCACCTAAAATGAAAGCTTCACGTCTTACACAAAACAGAATCATAGAAACACTACTATGTTCTAATATGCAGTTTGAAAAAAAATAATAACTTCCCAAAATTAAACAGAGATGCGTTTTGTCCAACAGTCGACGCTGTAGCTACATTTTGGGAAAAATTCGTTTTTGGTTTTAGGATTTTTTAAATATCGGAATCAAACTTATTTCAACGGCATCATTAAGCGGGATGAAAGATTTTTTTCAAATGATACTGGGAAACTTTCTTGTTCCCATAATCCTATCGTAATAGCTGGATCCATATAATTCCTCGGGGATTCTTACTAAATTGCATTCAGTTTAACTGCCTTAAATATCTGCCCCTCCCTCCTCGTAACTTGAAGTACTTGGATAAAGTCAGTTATGGGAACGCAGTTTTAAACAACTTCCTTCTGATTTTATGGTCTTTTACGTTAAATTTATCTTTACTTCATTGACTTCATTGGGCTTTTAACCTACAAAGACGGTAACTTTTAAATAAACAAATTCCTCCAAACTCCCTGATAACAATATGTAGGACTAGTTCACATACTTCACATCAAGTTGCTTATTTTTGTAGGGATCAGTTCCTTATAGGGAGCTTTCCAACAGACGTTTTTCTTCTATTCTTTGAGGATTGAAAGAAGTGCAAAAGACTAGGACAAAGAAACCAAAGTCTGCCCTAGATTGATATGATCATACATGAGGCGTTTCAATATTTTAAGGCAGTTCGATAGCCGTCCTGGTATTAGAGAACATCCCAAAACCGAAAATGATATTTTTCTTCCCAAAATGTCCATAATTAATTGGTCTTTTCGGAAGTTTGTTTATTTTTAAAACAGCAAATTAGAACAGGGATATCAATATTGACTCTACACCACAAAAAAAAAAAAAAAAAAAAAAAAAAATATATATATATATATATATATTGCCAAATATATAATTTCCCAAAGTCAACGATATTTTCAGCTTATCCAGTTACAGCACATTTTAAAACTATTTTTTGCTGTCAGGGGTCTCTAAGAGACCATTCCCAGAGTTATCGTACTAACTTTGGATCGATCTATCTCTAGGGGGATCCACACTACATTGCTTTCAACTTAAGCGGCTTAAATGTCTGTCACACCTACTAAAAATGTTAGGGAATAATTAACCACCAGAGGCCGAGCGTGCACGAAAATTAATTATTCCTTAGTTGATTCGAAAGGCGTGACAGACATTTAAGCCAGTTAAGTTGATAGCAATTTAGCGTGAACCCCTTTGGAGTTAGACTGATCCTGTTGGGTCGATCTAGGCATTGTATCATACCAGGAGGATGGCTTCATCTCTGAGGGGATTCTCGCTGAATTTAGTCATTGTAATCAGTTAAATAGTCTCACACGCCACCTCGAGAAGTTAATAGGAAAAGAAAAGTGATCACGCCAGCATGACGTAATGTGTATTTGTCTTTAACGTGTGAATGCAGCTGAACAACGTGAATGCAGCCGAATATCACCTACACTTTATCACCTATCTTATATGTGTGTAAATAAAGGCTTAGTGCCAGGTTGACACTTGAAGTTTGGGATTTGAACACAGCAGTCGTGTTTGTCTCTACATGTCATGGCGGAGGGTAACCTTTGTGGATGTGATTTTCTACAAGTAGGAAGGTACAGTTTTATAGTAGGGCAATTTTTTTGGTCTTCATTTCGTTAATTAAATTGATTGCATTACAAGAAAACAATATGTGAACATTACAGGCCCAAACATAAAGAACGTACTGCAGGTTTTGTATGTTTTGGTGGTCACCATATAGAATGGGTTGATAAGTATAAATAGCTGGTGTCTTATGTAAAATGAATCTGCTACTATAGCACTGGGATTTATTAAGGCAAAATGAAAAAAAACTTGATCAAATGGGATTCTACACATGCCACAAATTGTTGAACAGCCGTGTGACTCCAATTAATTTTAGAGCATGGGTCGGGATATTTGGGGATTTTCGGAAAATGAAAACTGTGGAAATGTACTATATGACGACTCAGGTCGGATACCATTGAAAGTTGTCAAATGGCTGAACATACTCAGATATGGAACAGTTTGCACAGCAGTCGGAGATCGGTACATTTCACTCGTTAGTTACGAACTACTTCCTTGTTTTCACAAGGTCCTTCAAGACCTCTAAAACTTCGTTCTAATTGCAGCTCATACACCCAAAAATACTTAGATATGGACATATCGGATTATATTAATGCCAAATTTCCACATGGCAACGATTTACAGCCTCCCGGGAATTATTTTCCATTTACACTCTTTGTCGCGCTGGCGGTCGACGCAGCATTTATTTCTAAACAAGTTGACCGCAAATTAAGCACGATTTTGCATCTTCAAGTTTCGTGTCACGTTTTCATATCATGCATTTATTATTTCTACAAGTTTTCTCTGCCCAAAAT
This sequence comes from Lingula anatina, assembly GCF_051362555.1. Taxonomy (NCBI): domain Eukaryota; kingdom Metazoa; phylum Brachiopoda; class Lingulata; order Lingulida; family Lingulidae; genus Lingula; species Lingula anatina. The sequence goes on from NC_141775.1 coordinate 19,427,452, forward strand.
GCGAAAAAAAAAGAGAGTTATCTTACCATGTTGTTTAGAAAACTTCTTTTTCCTCCGACAACCCGTCTTCACTACCGTTCATCTCTATGTTAAAATGACCACTCAGCTTCGTTTTTAACACCACTGCAAGTCCCTTCCGGCACAATTCTGACCAATGCTGACCTTCTCCGGTTCCCTTTATTGTCTGTATATATTCTGATCGGTCTCTCTGTCCGTGTCGTCGCTGTTGCTTACTGCCGCCCCCCCCCCTCCCTGGCATTTTGCTCAGGCTACGGCCCTGTTACGGTAATTATTTTTTTCACCATTTAGGTCACATTGCCTCATATTTAAGTATTTTTGATGATGTGTATTTTGTTGATGTTTCTTCTTTTTGCTGTCTGTATATTTACCAGCTTTAATGGTCTAGTTTATAACTTTTTGGGTTGGCACTTTACCTTTACCTAGAAACTGTACGTTACACAGACACGACTATTAATGAAATAATATCCCAACTATACAAAAAGTAATTACAAGATGAGAGTCCTTTCTTACTTCGGTGCACTGCTTATATTGAGAATTTCATGAAAAAAATGGGTATCTAAACAAATGGTATGAATGAAATATTTAAGGTTTAAGTGTGTGTGTGTGGGGGGGGGGGGAGTCAATTAGCAACATTTTTTGTCACGATTTTTGATATAAGGCAGAAAAAATGTATACAACAGGTGTGTTACAAGCCCGAAGGGCTGGGTGTTCAATGCACATTACAAGTAAATAAAACGATTATGTTGATATGATAAACGCAAGGTGTTCAGTCATAGCTAACAATTAATAATAACACGATAACCCACAACAGCACTGCTGCATTACTTATTAACTCGAGTCTTCTTCCAGTCATGTTGTACTTTGGACTTATCTGCTGACAAACACGTGATGGGGCTAGAAACAGTGACAAGTAGATTTAGTACAATAATTATCCTTCACTTTGATATCATTTTTGTACCTTGTCTTACTTTATTCTATCAAGAAAGGGTGACTCCCGATTTCGCCACACAGAATAATTATTGAACACATTTAATAAATTTTACCTACAGTTCTAACTCCCTCAATTCACAACAGATAACTTATTAAGACAAGAGAGAGAGAAAGAGAAAGAGAGATGAGACGGGGGGGGGGGGGGGGGGTCAAGAAATAGCCTACCTTACTCATGTTACTGGGTATATCTTCTCACTGCGATATATCTTCTCACTGCGATGGCTTTCTGTAATACAGCTGATAGCAATTATCCCTGGCAGAAAACGGCACAACAGGTCAGGAAACAAGCCACCTTGATATAACTGATATTATAAAAACTTTTACAAAGCTTTGCAAATTATCCTTTCCTATATTTGTATTTAATGTTCAACAGTTTTTCTTTTGTTTTGTTTATAATGTCGTTTATTGAGAAATATGTTTCAATGATTGCGTGAGTTAGAGCAGATACATTGATAAAAGAAGAGAGAGAGAGAGAGGGAGAGGGAAGGGAGAGAGAGAGAGAAGGGAGGAGGGTAGCTTTATATGTTGCCATGCGCACGCATTGTCACTCTCCAGATCTTGTTTCCAGGGCCGTAGCCTCCGGGGTGGGGTGGGGGGGGGGGGGCAGGGAGGGCAGCTGCCCCCCCCCCCCCCTGGAATTTGGAATTTTCCACACCGTGATAGGGGGACACACCCCCCCCTTGGGGGCTTCGCCCCCTCATGTCCGCTTACTGCCCCCCCTGGCATTTTGCTCAGGCTACGGCCCTGGTTTCTATCAAGTTAGAGCAGGTACATTGATGAAAGAAGATAGAAAGACAGAGAGAGAGAGAGAGAGAGAGAGAGAGGGAGAGGGGAGGGGAGAGAGAGAGAAGGGAGGAGGGAAGCCTTATATGTTGCCATTCGCGCGCGCCTTGTCACTCTCTAGATCTTGTTGCTATCACGTTTACTCAGAGCTTTCAAGCAAAACGACAAGCGACACAGAAATCGGTTACCCTATTTTTTGTATCCCTTTTTACCTTTTACAAAAAATTAGAAAAACGGAACTTTTTCATAATGATCTGCTCATACAGATAATTCCAGAAACAGGCCTACGCTTATTATAAATTCAGGGTTGGTCTTAGATATATGCCATAGATTCTATTATCATTTCACCAGATTAAAGGAGAAGACTCTTTCCAGACCCCCCCCCCTCCAGTCTGATACTGAAAAGCTAATCCTGGTTACCTTCGCCTTCCTGTGGGTAGGGAAGATCATGATTTCTTGAAATTATTTTTCTAAAAGCGTACAGATGACATTCCCCCCTCCCCAACATACTGTTGTACATGTACTGGTAGATTTGCAAAAATGACACCTTAAAGACCAGGGCCGTAGCCTCCGGAAAGGGGGGGGGCAGCTGCTCCCCCCCCTGGGATTTGAGGTGCAAAAAAAAAAAAATTAAAATAATAATCGCAAAGATAAAAAAAAATAAATAAATAATTGCTAAGTTGGTATCAATTCTGTGAGAAAATGCACTCATGGCCACTTGACAATCATTCAACAATCTGTTTACAAAGGTGTACTGTTTACTTGTGTGTACTTAGCGGATTGGCTCTCTTGCTTGTCCACAGAGGAAGAAACGTTATTCCTGATCCTGAGACAATCTACGAAATGAAGTCCAATTGGCGTGTTGTGTTGAAAAAATGACTGTACTTATAGCAAAATGAACCCACAATTTCTGACTTCTAATTGAGCAATAAATAACAGTTAAAATGCACCAGAATGCAGTAGGCCTATTAGGGCCTATACATACAGTTTTTAAAAATTTTCCACACCGTGTATTATACATACAGTTTTTAAAAATTTTCCACACCGTGCTTCGCCCCCTCGTGTCCGCTTACTGCCCCCCCCCCCCCCACCCTGGCATTTTGCTCAGGCTACGGCCCTGAAGACAGACGCGAATACTTTTAATCTTATGTCCCCTAGCCAGTTAGTCTGCAATCTCAAGATTATTATTATTATTATTATTATTATTATTATTATTATTATTATTATATTTTATTTTTTATGTGATGATTCTTGTGACCTTTGGTAATTACTAAGATGTCGGAGTCATACCATGATTCTTCTTCTTCTTCTTCTCATTATTATTATTATAGCACAATCCTTACTCCTTGCAGATACCTGTTTTAAAATTGACATTCTACTGGCACCTGAACTCGCTGTGTCATCTATTATCCACTGCTCTGTGATGCCGTTTTGTTTCTCGTGGACTGTGATGCCGTTGCCGCCATTCTGTGTCCTGTCCTGGCCTTTCTCCTAAGCGATTCAGTGCTGTATGTGATAAATAGGCGCCATTTTCTTCAACAGCCAGGAAGTAACAGGACGGAGATTGTGGGATAATGCTGAACATATTTGACAAAGAAAGAGATATGATCTGACCGACTTGTAGGTTTATGGAGCAAGTGTTTATGTTACTGTGATCTCCAAGCTGCAGCACCAGAAGTAAACATAAAGTTTAGCAATCACTGACAGAAATATTACAGGATCTACTGTCGGAATGGAAGCCATGTTAGGGCAGTCTAGACGAGGTGTAAATCCAAGATCAGGACAGGTGACAGTACAGACACAACCTCCATTAGCTGAACAGGAAACAAATCCAACATCAGCTCCACATCCTCCTGTTTTCTTAGACAAGGCAGAATGTGTGCGTTCCTTCAGTGCTAAACTGGAAGATGATAGAGACATATACATAACTGGGTTAGCCATAGATAAGGAACACATGTTTGTTGTGGATAGAGGAAACAACAGAACAGAAGTATTCACACATGAAGGACAATTTAAGTTTGACATTAAAGTAAACATACCATATGATGTGGCTGTGTCACAGACTGGTCACCTGTATATAACATCAGATGGTCACAGTTGTGTCCAAGTGTACTCCACCAGAGGTCAGCAGGTGACAACCATGGGTCAGCGTCTACTGGAGGAACCACTGGGTATTACACTGAACAGACAAGGTCATGTGATGGTTTGTGACAGAAGAAAGAAGTCCATCTTCACATTCCATGCAGACAGTGGACAGCTCCTGAACACTATTCCACTCAGTATGTGTAGATACCCACAGTACATCACAGTGAACAGTGTGAATGATAACATTGTGATATCAGACTGGAGATACTGTGTACATGTGCTGTCACCTACTGGTGATCATCTGTACAAGTATGACGACAGCAGAGAAGGCAGTAAACTGAGTTTACCATGTGGAGTGTGCACAGACAGCTATGGTCACATCTTCATTGCTGACTGGGATAACAACAGGATAGTGGCACTGAGTCCACAGGGACAGTTTATCAGATACATTGTCACTAAGGATGATGGGTTGAAGTATCCCAGTGCAGTAGTCATCAACCCTGCTACTGGTCAGCTGGTGGTGGCAGAGTATGACGTCAATGTTAAGACATTCCAGTACAGTGACCTGAAACAAGGTAAGTAACATGTATTAACTGTGTGTAGATATGATTATTATGTAAAATATTTGAAAGTTAATTAGTCTTACAATGTTTTTATCCATAAATATGTTTGCCTTTATTTCAAGAAAAAACTTTTAAGCATATTTAAATTCAGTAAGCACACAGCTGTGCTTTAGTAAAAATGTATGTAGAGTGGAGACATTTTCTATAGTTAATACTTTACTGTTACTGACAAATTTCCATGAACCCATTAGTGATTAGGATTTTGAATGATGATGAAGAACTCTTTTTAATGGAATTTATAGTATGCTTTATTTGTATTTTTATTAAGTCACAAGAAAAACATCTTATATTGTTTAATCCCTGAACTTCTTGTCCATTTGTCAGTGAAGAACAACTGAAATCTCACAACAGAACAGTCCAATTCTTCATATTCTTCATCTTGTAGCTGTTCATGAAAGCTTAGATATACCTAAATTCTCAAATGTACTTTGTCAAGTTTCTTGATGTCTTACCACTTCTAGATTCAAAGACATTTCATCACCAGTTTGTTGTTAACACACACAAATAAATTAAATGTTGAAGTACTTTGGATGATACCTTATTTTCCTGACTTTGTGGATTGTTGTTTGCAAATAAAACTAGCAGACGACCATTTTTCATGAAATGGAACTACTTTTCACAGGAAGTAGTATATTCATACACAACAGTGACCTTGGGTTTGGAATACAAAAAAATAGTACATGCATTCATACTGTCACAGCATGCAAATTATAATGAAATATACAAAACTAAACACATTTTTATGTAACACAAAAAGTTAAATGCATTTTTATTTATATTATTATTATTATTATTATTATTATTATACTGGATAAAAACGTTGATGAAATGGTTTTGACCACCTTTTTGGACTTTTTAAACTTCATGCTGATGGACCCACATATTTATGTCAAAGGCCCAGACTAAATCTAGTCCCATGCATAAAAAGCCCAGACCCCATGTTTATTACGCCCTGGCTGGGCCCATTCTTTATGGTGTTTGTTTTGTTAACAGCATAGTGGGCAAGTTAATTGACCAAATTAATTGGCCAAGCTGCCAGTTTGTTTGTATGTGCAGGGGATGTCTTATAGAATAATAAAATCAGACAGAATATGCTGTGATTCCTAAATAAAATAGATGGGGGGGGGGGGGGGGGGGGGGTAGGAGACACCAAGGGGCTCATGATTATAAATGCCATTGCATTAATAATAATGGTTACATATGCACAACTCCTTTCTTATGTTTGAGTCATAACATGGTAAATTCATCTTATTATCACGTAGGTGTAATATTTGGCCTTATCAAATATGTTTTTCATTGCATTAACAAAAATAAGTAAAATGTGTACAAAAGCTTGTTTCAGCAAAATGGTTTAAAATAATTTTTACTCAGAACATATCTTAAGAAGAACCTGCTAGGGGAGAAGACATATATGTTGTGGGAATTATACACCAATATCATATTCACCATAAATCATTGACATAAAGAGCTAGTGCATCATATTTATGACCTAAGTTGAAAATGACCCATCGTAACAGCTAGAAATAGGTACTTTTTGGACACAGAATTGGCCATGTTTTTGTAAATTGTAGTCGGATTATTATAATTCTTTTTTTATTTTGCTCCTATGAACAGTGTCTTTGATATCAGTCTATCAGCAATCTCTAATCATAAATTGTTAATTTATCAGACACTTGTAACATTAACCACATTTAATTGTTCACCCTGATTGTGAAACAGCCGCCTGCTCCAAATGTACTTGGTCTTCTCCAAATTAAAAAAAAATCTGGATGTTGATAAAATTTATTCTGAACAGTCTATAAGCCAGGCAGATTCAGTACAATGGCATATGTATTTGTAGGTTGATAACTTATTAACTAAAGAAAAAACAAACTTCATGTAATAATCATAATAGTGATACATAATACATGTATGGTGATACATTTCACCACATTATGATGCAAACACCATCAAATGGAAACAAAAATTAACTTATTATTAAACCAACTTAACAAATGTTTGTGCCAAGCAGATATTTAGCATTGTACAATGTACATGTATTTCAGGAACTGCTCAGAATTATGCTGATTGTCATTTCAAGTCTAAATTAAACAAACATCAATGTCGCCTACAAAACTGACACAACTGCACCATATATCTCTTGCTATATGAAATACTTGTTGAAATGATGTTTTCAATAGAACTTATAATATTTTTTTTCATTTTCTTATTTAATCATGAGAAAAACATTCTAAAATGTTTAATCCCATTTCTTAGTATTATCATTATGCTTCACATATATATCAAGGCTGTTGCAATGTTTTTTTAACTAGTAAACAAATTAAAATCTCTTACACTGCTGCAGCACATCATCTACTAGCTATAATTTTTACATCTGATGGTTTTTATGTACAGACACAGATGTGTCTGTACATATAGCCATCATCTGCGTCTGTCGTCGCCGTCGTCGCCGTGCACTTTTACCGATAACATGATAAGTGGAAAACCATTTAACCTTTTGACTTGAAACTTGCGGAACTGATGAATATTCATAATACGCAGGTCAAGTTCGAAAATCAGCATGATCGGGTCACTTTTAGGGAATTTATGCTGTTTTTTCACTTTTTTCAGCATATATGCAGCACCGATAACACGATAAGTGGAAAACCATTTTACCTTTTGACTTGAAACTTACAGAACTGATGAATATTCATAATACGCAGATCAAGTTTGAAAATTAGCATGATCGGGTCACTTTTAGGGAATTTATGCTGTTTTTTCACTTTTTTCAGCATATATACAGCACCGATTACACGATAAGTGGAAAACCATTTTACCTTTTGACTTGAAACTTACAGAACTGATGAATATTCATAATACGCAGGTCAAGTTTGAAAATCAGCATGATTGAGCCATTTTTAGGGAATTTATGCTGTTTTTTCACTATTTTCAATATAAATGCAACACTGATAACACAATATTAGAAGTAAAGATGTGACTTTGAAGTACCATGAGCCTGCAGACCTTTGCTAGTCACATTTTCTGAATGTCCATGTTACTAACAGATATCTAAACCAAAACAAAAAGCTATATGCCTGTTTCATTGACATGAGAAAAGCCTTTGATTCAGTATGGCACAAGGGACTATTACTGAAATTGCTTAAACTAGGCATTAGGGGGAAATTCTACCGTGTCATAAAAAGCATGTATAGTAACACCAGATTAGGCATCTCGGTCGGTTTAGGTTACACTACCCCATTTCTATCAAGATTAGGAATCCGCCAAGGGGATAACCTTAGTCCCACTCTCTTTAATTTATACATGGATGACATCAAGGAGGCTTTCATTTCTTGTAACCAGCCCGGTGCAATTAACGGACTGAATCACATCTTGTATGCTGACGACCTTGTCCTTATATCGGCATCTAAAGATGGTCTTCAAAATAAACTAACGGCACTGCAAGCTTACTGTAAAAAGTGGAAACTAAACATAAATGAAAAAAAGTCCAAGATCATGATATTTAATAAAATAGGAAAATTAGACTCTGCAACAACATTTACAATAAATAATATAGCCATTGAATCAGTAAAAGAGTACAATTATCTGGGTTTAACTTTTACAAATACAGGTTCAATGAAAAAAGCAATTGAAAATTTAAAGAAAAAGGCTCTAAAAGCAACTTTTGCTCTTAAAGCAGCCCTGTCCTCAAACAAGATAACGTCTCCCACACTCAACTTAAAACTTTTTGACAAAATCATCAAGCCCATCTTACTATATGGGTGTGAAGTTTGGTCTGAAGAAATATTCAAGGAAAAACAAATGTCACTTACAAAACTAAATAAATTTCCTTTTGAACAACTACATCTAAAAATGTGCAAATGGGCACTAGGTGTACGAAAAAATGCTATGAACAATGCCTGTAGAGCTGAATTTGGAAGATTTCCACTCTATTCTGATATTGCAAAACGGACAAAGAGATACAGCGCCAGACTAAAAGAGCTACCTTCCAACAGATTGGTCAAAAACATTTATGAACAGGAGCAAAAAGAAAAAGGACCCTGTTGGTCTGAATCAATAAGAACATTTATACAGTGCTGGGGTCTGGGCCATAAAATTGATACAGAAACACTAGATAACTTTGAAAACCTAAGAGATGCTATCAACAATAAAATTGAGGAACTATTTTGGAAAGACTTGCAAAGTGAAAACTACAGTAAACTCAGGACATACAGATTACTTAAAAAAACTTACACCCCTGAAAAATACCTGTCAATGAAAGTCACACCATCAGAAATGAAGACTATTGCAAAAATGCGGATTAGTGACCACGAATTAGAAATTGAACGTGGCCGCTATACGTCCCCTAAAACCCCTACTGAAAATCGCAAGTGCCCCCACTGTAATGAAATTGAAACGGAGATCCACTTTTTACTGAAATGTGAAGAACATAGTGACAGAAGAATTAGATTGATGATACCCCCTGAGCAGAAGACAGATCATGAAAAAATTCAGTGGCTGCTCAGTCCAAAAAGTGAATCGTGTTTGAGAACATTATATCTTTATATAACTGAAAGTTTGAAAAAACGACACAGCCACCAATAGCAATAGTCGTTTTATTCTGTGCTGCATCCCAGTAAACATTCAATAAGTATTTGTATAGATATGTATAATTGTTGCTAAGTTGTTATGACTAGTGTAGAGAGCCTGTAAAATGTAATATATATGCATTTTAGTGCTCAATAAAGATTATAATATTCTATTATTAAAAATTGATGGTCATTATGCTGTTAAACATTATGTAATGTTGCATCAAAATTTGAAGAAACCCCTATTTTGGGCACTGCTCCCATGATGACCATTTAAGGAAAATCATGTCACTTACTGTCTCAAACTTACAGGAAAGAAACTTGGGTTTAAATTACATGTGTACAGCTTCTGTAGGCAATGCAGTTTGTTTGGTAATTTTTTTCTGGCAATTAAACAGTTTTTTGTGAAAATTGTATTTTTCACTTATTGGCATTTTCAAGGTGTGACTTTGAAGTTCCACGATCCTGAAGACCTTTGCTTGTCACTTTTTCTGAATGTCCATGTTACTAATATTCTATTCTTAAAAAATTGATGGTCATTATGCTGTAAAGCATTATGTAATGTTGCATCAAAATAGAAGAAAACACAATTTTTGGTGCCGCTGCCATGATGACCATTATGAGAAAACTGTGTTACTTATGACTATCAAACCTTTAAAAAAGAAACACTGGACTAAAATGCAGCCTGAGTTGGAAAAGCAGTCTAATTGGCTTCTTTTTCTGGAAGTTATACATTTGAGTGAGATATTCATTATCTTTTTGGCTCCCATGGACATGAAGGCGAATGGTAATCAAATTTTCTACATGTCCTTGCAATTTATAGTCAATAATCAAAAATTGGTGATAATTATTCTACAATTTATTATGTAATGTTACATCAAAATTGACAACAATCTTTTTGCACTGCTACTGCAAACATTATGAAAAGAAAACTGTGTTACTTATTATCATTTTTAACTTCCAAGTATGATTTTAAGGATTTGCATGCAGTTCAAATTAGAAAGCCAGGTCAATTGGGTTATCATTTATTATTGACTTTATGCAATTGTGTGTGAAATTTTCATTTTTCTCATTCTGGCACTTTCTAAGTATAAACTTGAACTCTGATGGGCCTGAAGCCTTATGCTCTTACTTTAGTCGGTGTTACCTGTTGTGCATAATTAAAATTTGATGTTGACTGTGCAGTTAAACATAATGTATTATTGCATCAGAAATGGTAGTCTCCTATTTTGTGCATTATTGTTTTGTGCTTTCCTTAAGATGTGACTTATGGGCCTGAGAGGCCTTTGAGAGGGTCAGTCTGTAAATTTCCCTTGGGTATCACTTAGCTTAGTTTTGAGTTATAAATTCATTTGCCTAATTGATTATTAATAGGCCATTAAATGAGATTACATAAAGCACACTTTTTGATATCTCCCTGTAAACTCCCAAAGGTTAAGCTCTGCTAGATTAATAAGAAGGAAGCAGTGATAATTATGGAGGTAAATTATGCAGGTAATTATATATATATATATATCAAACACGAAGATGAAAAGTTTGAATAGCAGCATCATTGGAATTATATTTACCTCAGGCTCTGCCAAGGAGGTTATATTTTTACCGTTTGTCTGTCATCAACATAACTCAAAAAGTTATTGACCGATTTCGCTGAAATTTTCAGGAACTGTCAGAAGTGGGCCAATAATTAGTTTTTGGTGGTGGTCTGGCTCAATTATCAATCAATAATCAATAATAATAATCAACAATTGCTGCCTTGGCAGAGGTCTGCACTCTCAGAGTGCTTTTCTAGTTTTGTTATGTTTTCCTTTATAATTTTTTCTCAAATACTTGCATTTGTGACTTTTAACTCAAATCCGTTCGAGGCTCTGCACATTTTCTGTATTTCCACAGAAGCAGTTGTATTGTTTTTATGTCTTTAAACATTATGTAATATTATTTTATACACTGTCATCATTTTTCAAATATTGAGACTTTCATTGTGCGACTTTGGTCTCTCATGGGCCTGAAACTGCAATCTTATTGAAGGGGTGGATTGAGACCATCTTCTGGGTCTTCCGGAAGACAGTCAGGTTATTAAGTTTATATTGACTGGTATCTATTTTTTTTTCTGTTGGAAGACCATCAAAGTGGAGGATGGATCAACATAGATACTTTGGAATACTGTCAGAAAATATCTCAGGGTCCGCTCCTGTTATTGACCATGTTACCTGTTGTCCATGATTAAAATTCAGTGTTGACTGACATTGCTATTATAAGCATTATTTATTATTGCATCAAAATTCACAAAATGACCTTTTTTGCATCTTTATTTTCTGTTTTTTGTCTGTACATTTGACAGCTTTGCTGCCTTGTTAGAAGTTACTGTCCCTGTGATTCATCAGCTAATATTGTTTTTTTTCTTTTTCAAATAAGTCATATTGTGTAATATTATTCTGTGTTGTTGTTAAGGGATAACTGTTTGTATGATGTCCATATTTACTAATAAAAATATTGTAAATAACTCCTAGAAATATAACAAATTTTGTTTTACCACTAAAATGGCAGTCAACACATTTATTAGTACCATCAACCTGTAAGCTGTTGGTACTCCTGGTTTTAGTCCCGACCCGTCTCGTACACCTCCACCAGCTCTGTGTTCTGGCGCCGAATACAAGTCACTATTCTCCTCCTAGACAGCAAGGACCCATGTCCCCATCTTTTGGATTTAGGTCACATATAATCTCAACTTGAATCCCCCCCCCCCCCCCGTTTTTATGTACAGACACAGATGTGTCTGTACATATTGCCGTCACCTGCGTCTGTCGTCGTCGCTGTGCACTTTCAGCGTTAACACGATAAGTGGAAGACAGTTTTACTTTTTGGCTTTATATTTACAGAGCTGATGAATATTCATAAAACGCGGGTCAAGTTTGAAAATCAGCATGATCGGGCCATTATTGTAGAAGTTATGCTATTTTTTCACTTTTCAGCATATATGCAACACCGTTAACACATTTCAAGGAAAACCAATAAGCCTGTTGTCATGAAACTTATAGCATGAAAATAAAAAATAAAAGACTGAAATACTCAAATAGTCTGCTATTCTATACCTGTCTACAAGACACTTAAAACCTAGCTCTTGGCAGCATTGTGTTAATTTGGACCTGTGCAGAAAAAGAGGAACTTAAAATTCCTTGCAATGCAGTATCTCCAAAGTTTCCCTCGTGTGCTTCTGTTTGCTAGTGCAATGTCAACAGGTCAACAGGGAGGTATACTGTACAACCTGACCGCCTATTTGGTCTGTCACCAAGGCAATAAACTGTTTGATGGAGTTCCTAGTCAGACTGGTGGGGTTCATGAGGGTCAACTGACTTAGGTCAATGAATTTTTAACTTAATGTACAGGTAATTGGGAATAACTCAGAATGTCATAAAAGAAGAGACCTCTTCTTTTAAATAGTCTCTGAAGATCATTGACAAATGTTGCAGCAGCCCCGCTTTTGACTGTTACGACTCTGTATTTGGCAGGTGCCATTTTTGTTTTTAAAAATGTTCTTGAAACTAAGGAATTTTGTTTTCGTAGGCCAATATCCTAAACAAGCGATTAATATGAAAAGAAATCCAGGGAGGGGTTTCAAAACAACAATTAATGTCGATAAATATGGCCTCAAATGTTTTAATGACTGTTAGTACACAGGTATAACCAAAAGATTTGTACCATGCTTTGGTTATTGACTCTAAGAAATTTAAAGTGAAAAATGCAGTGGTAAGACAAGTAGTAAGACGTTCCAATTTCAATAAAAAGAAGGGGATTTTTAAAGCTAAAATTTATTTACATACTGAATAAAGTTATTATAAAGATGTAAAATCTCTAAAATAGAGGTAAGTATGATCAATATAAAAACTAAAAAAATAAGGTTAATATTCTGATTATATATATATTCACAAAAAATAATACAGGACATTTACAACACAATGAGAGACAAAGACACCTTCCAACTGCCATTCACACACTGAAGTTCTTACAAATGTGGGTTAAAAATACATGTATAATTTTTTTAAATAAAAGAATCTCAGTACATAGTTACAAAAAACTTGTCTAGGCTTGATTGATCCAGCAGATGGCAGGCTGCTTGATATCCTAGCTGGCCAAAAGGTTAAACAAACATACTTTACTACAGTTGAATAGACGAAAAGTTATGAATGTAAGCCAAATGGAGCTTTTGTACCCCTTTGGGACTCCTTCCACAACTGTGGCATAAATGAATTGGATCTAACTCTCACAGTCATCTTGTTAAGAATATCACAACACTGAACCCAAAAGCCAGGTGGGACAATCCAACATTAACTGACAAGTCTATAAAAGTCCAGATAGGCAGAGTGAAGAAATACCGCAATATTTACATCTCCTATGCGGGAGCTGGTCTCACAGATCTATACAGAATTCCAGACCAGCTTTACAGAATTGAAATGTTTGTTGTTATCTCTGTCCCCACTCTACACCAGTGACAACTACAACAAGTTACTGCTTGTTCTACTTTATGCAGCAGGTAAGATGTGTACAAAGATAGCGTTTAGTTATGAAAAAGTACACATTTTGTTAGTGGAATGCAAAAGAAAACATAATATTGATAATAGAAATTAAGTTCATAAATAATTTATTCACCTCTGTTTGTTTGTCACCAGCGTAACACATGAAGGATATTGTCACTTTTCCCCAAAAACTCTTTATTTGCTGCCTTACATACACTTTCTTGGGAAATATATAAAACGTCAATGTTCAGCGACTAAATAAATTAACATGTACACCTACAGGTACAAAATCTAACGCATGGGCGTAACTAGGCATAGGCACGGATGCACTGTGCGTACAGTTTTTTAGGCAACCATGATATTGAATTATTTCATAGAAATTTAGTGTAGTTTTCACTGAATATAATGAAAAATCCTCTGCGAGTTAAAGTCACCTGTGTGTACATACCCTCTGTGTCAATTGTATGTATACGCATTGTACACCATTGTTCTGACACCCCATCATGCATACTTTTATTGAACTGAGGTAAACAATGCCTGTTACCTTTACAAGTCCTATCTTAATCTTCCATCTAACTGGAACTTCCTTTACCTCTTAATTGGAGTGTTAAGTGGCCTTTAACCCTCCTGTAGCCTTTGTCTTCAGAGTATCGAACGCACTCTCACTGGCGATATTTATCTCAGGAAAAAGTCTACCTGTGCGTTATTTTCAAAGAGCAGCTCCAGCAGACCTGGGGGCACTAGATTAAATCTGGACACCAGGTTTAATAAGAGGCTAGAGAAGCAAAGGAAGAATTTTTTCCTTCAAAGCTTCATAGGAATATTAACACAGATTTCCCAGCAGGCAAATTATGTTGTTTTGACGTTGAAACAACGTTGAACCATAACGTTGAGTAGACATTGAATAAACGTTGGATTTGAAAGTTGTGTCAACCTCAGATAACAACGTTGTATCAACGTCAGAAACCAATGTTATATCAACCCCACCCAGCGGGAAATTAGCCTGGATGTGTTTAGCAGTAGGACATGTTTGATGGCTATATATTATTATTATATATATAAACCTTGGAAATTTTAACTTAAAGGCCATACATAAATACCCTACATACATTTAGCCATCAAACATGTCCTACTACTAAACACATACAGGCTAAAAGGGTGTACCATGCTTAGGTGCAAAACATGCTTAGGAGCTAGATGCGTGGAAAATATCAGACAAAGCAGGCACTTGGATGTTTTTACAGTGTACGTTATAATTGTGTACCTGTGTTTTGTACCAAAAATAAAAACATTTCATGTCATTTTAATGTCTTTTCATCCAAGAATGTTGTCTAACAACTGGGGTTGATACAATGTTATTATGATATCTGACGTTGATGCAACATTGATATCTGAGGTTGAGTCAACTTTCAAATCCAATGTTAATGCAACGTATTATCAACGTTATGGTTCAACGTTGTTTCAATGTTAAAACAACATAATTTGCCAGCTGGGTAGTGTTTACTTATGAGCATGTAGACATAATGTTAATGGAATTTAAATAAAATATAATATTGATGGTAAGGATTTAGTGCACAAGTAATGCATTAACCTCCGTTTGTTTGTCACCAGAGTAACGCAGTAAGTAATCAGTATGGGTGGATTTTGTTGAAATTTTCATGATACATCAGAGATGGGTTTCCGTATAAGTTTTTATGTACAGACACAGATGTGTCTGTACATATAGCCGTCATCTGCGTCTGTCGTCGCCGTCGCCGTTGCCGTTGCCGTCGCAAACACGATAAGTGGAATACTGTTTTACCTTTTGGCTTGAAAGTTACAGAACTGATGAATATTCATAATACGCCGGTCAAGTTCGAAAATCAGCATGATCGGGCCATTTTTAGGGAAGTTATGCTTTTTTTTCACTTTTTTCAGCATATATGCAACACCGTAAACACGATAAGTGGAATACTGTTTTACCTTTTGGCTTGAAACTTACAGAACTGATGAATATTCATAATACGCCGGTCAAGTTCGAAAATCAGCATGATCGGGCCATTTTTAGGGAAGTTATGCTTTTTTTTTCACTTTTTCAGCATATATGCAACACCGTAAACACGATAAGTGGAATACTGTTTTTCCTTTTGGCTTGAAACTTACAGAACTGATGAATATTCATAATACGCCGGTCAAGTTCGAAAATCAGCATGATCAGGCCATTTTTAGGGAAGTTATGCTTTTTTTTCACTTTTTTCAGCATATATGCAACACCGTAAACACGATAAGTGGAATACTGATTTACCTTTTGGCTTGAAACTTACAGAACTGATGAATATTCATAATACGCCGGTCAATTCGAAAATCAGCATGATCGGGCCATTTTTAGGGAAGTTATGCTTTTTTTTCACTTTTTTCAGCATATATGCAACACCGTAAACACAATAAGTGGAAAACGGTTTTACCTTTTGGTTAGACCCATTTCAGAAAAGTGCTGTCTTGTTTACATTTTGGCATTTTCAAGATGTGACTTTGAAGTTCCATGGTCCTGAAGACCTTTGCTAGTCACATTTTCTGAATATCCATGATACTAATATTTTATGATTAAAAATTGATGGTCATTATGCTGTTAAACATTATGTAATATTGCATCAAAATTTGAAGAAACCCCTATTTTGGGCACTGCTCCCATGATGACCATTTAAGGAAAATCATGTCACTCACTGTTCTCAAACTTACAGGAAAGAAACATGGGACTAAAATATAGCTTCAGTAGGCAATGCAGTCTGTTTGGTAATTTATTCTGGCAGTTAAACAGTTTTTTTGTGAAAATTTAATTTTTCACATATTGGGATTTTCAGGGTGTGATTTTGAAGTTCCATGAGCCTGCAGACCTTTGCTAGTCACGTTTTCTGAATGTTCATGTGACTAATATTCTATTATTAAAAATTGATGGTCATTATGCTGTTAAACATGTAATATTGCATCAAAATTTGACGAAACCCCTATTTTGGGCACTGCTCCCATGATGACCATTTAAGGAAAATCATGTCACTTACTGTTGTCAAACTTACAGGAAAGAAACATGGGACTAAAATACAGCTTCAGTAGGCAATACAGTCTGTTTGGTAAATTTTTCTAGCAATTAAACAGTTGTTTGTGAAAATTTAATTTTTCACATATTGGCATTTTCAAGGTGTGACTTCAATACGCCGGTCAAGTTCGAAAATCAGCATGATCGGGTCATTTTTAGGGAAGTTATGCTTTTTTTCACTTTTTTCAGCATTTATGCAACCCTGATAATATGAAAAGTGAAAAACCGCTTTATTTTTTGGCTTAAAACTTACACAACTGATGAATATTTATAATATGCAGGTCAAGCTGAAAATCAGCATGATCGGGCCAATTTTATGGAAGTTATGCTGTTTTTTTTTCAATTTTTTTCAGCATAAATGCAACACCGATAACACGATAATCGAAAAAATCATTTTACTTTTTGGCTTATAAGTTACTGAAATGATGAATATTCATAATACGCAGGTTAAGTTCGAAAATCAGCCTGATCGGGCCAATTTAATGGAAGTTATTTAATGGCAGTTTTTTCGCAATTTCAGCATATGTGCAACATCGATAACACATTTCAAGGAAAATCAATTGGCCAATTATCTTGAAATTCACAGGGGTGATCAGATTTACTAAAATACAGATGAGGTTCGAAAATTAGCTTGATCAGTTCAGTTTTGGTGAAATTGTGCCTTTTTTTGTAAATAAGTCTTTTTTCCTTGGATTTAATTCTTAGGCATGTTAACAATCTCATTTGTGAACTAATTAGTAATGTAAAGGTGTTCTTTTGACATTTTCTGCATTTTAACAATATTGCTAGTTGATTATATAAAAATGATGGTAAACCTGTTATTGTGCATTGTGTAATAAAGTGTCAAAAATGGAAATAAACTCATATCTTTACAGTTTGTCAGATTCAATCATTCACCATGTTCAGAATCTCAGAATGGAACAAATTAGACATTTAAAATTGTTCTATTGATATTTTTCCTATGTCAACAACTTTCTTAGTTGATCATTTAAAAACAACAGTAAATTGATTTTTTTGATATATGTAAAAAAAGTGTTGAAAGTGGAAAGAAATTCATTTCAGTACAGTTATCTCTTGTGTACATTTTGGCATTTTGAAGTTGTGACTCTGAACTTCCATGGCCCTGAAGACCTTTCCATATCAAATTTTCTGAATATCCATGATACTTTTATTTTATTATTAAAAATTGATAGTCATTATGCTGTTAAGCATTATGTAATATTGCATCATAATTGAAGACAACCCCATTTTAGACAATGCCTCCATAGTGACCATTAAAGGAAAACCAAGTCACTTACTCTTCTCAAACTTACAGAAATGTAGCATAGCACTAAATTATAGCTTCAGTTGAAAAACCTGCTATATCAGTTAACTTTCTTGGAAATTATATAGTTTTTTGTTACAATTAAAATTTTCATATATGGACATTTTCAAGGTGTGACTTAGTCTTTGATCTTCCATTGGCTTGAATACCATTGCTAGTCACATCTTTTGAATAGCTATGATACATTTACTTTATTATTAAAAATTGATGGCCATTGTGCTGTTAAGCATTATGTTAAATTGCATAAAAGATGAAAAAAAAAAACTTTTTTGGACATCGCTGCTAGGATGACCATTAAGGAAAAACCATTTTACTTATGATATTCTAACTTACTGAAAAATTTCATAGGACTGAAGAGTAGCTTGTGTTGGAAATCAGTGTGATTGTTTTCTGTTTTGGAAGCAATGCAGCTCTATAGAGTGCTATATGGGGCTACTGTTTATGAATGGTGGTAATTGTCCCTTGGGATAATCACTAGCTAAATTCAGAGCTATAAAATTACTTGCCTAATTGATTTTCAAGTGCCCATTAAATAAGATTACATAAAGTACACGTTAAGATTTCCCATTCAAGTCCTATAGGTTAAGCTCTCTCAACTGTGTCACATAATAAGGAATTGGTGATAATTATGCAGGTAAATGTTGTTTAATATTGCAAATAAGTTTACAAAAGAAAAAAAAATTGTGTAATGCCAACATTAATGCTATAGATGAATAACAGTGCCTTATTATCCTCAAACGCATTGGGATTATTCATATCATGTTAATACAGCAAGATTAAAAGTTTGAATAGCAGCTATATTGGATTTTTTTTGTGTGTTTTCTTTTTAATTTTTTTTTCTAAACACTGGCATTTTCAACTCCCATCCACCTGAAGCTCTTCAGATTTTCTGTATTTCCACATAAGCAGTTGCATAGGTTTTTATGTCTTTAAACATTATGTAATATTATTTTATGTACTGTCAACATTTTTCAAATATTGGGATTTTCATTATGTGAATTTGAACTCTCATGGTCCAGAAACTGTAATCTTATTGCAGGGGTGGATTGAGGCCGTCTTCTGGGTCTTTCAGATGACAGTCAGATTTTAAAGTTTACATTGACTGGTATCATTTTTTTTTGTTGGAAGACCATCAAAAGTGGAGGATGGATCAACAAAGATACTTTGGAATACTGTCAAAAAATATCTCTGGATCTGCTTCTGTTATTGACCATTTTACCTGTTGTACATGATTAAAAATCAGTGTTAACTGACCGTGTTATTATAAGCATTATTTATTATTGCATCAAAATTGACAAAATGACCCATTTTGCATCTTTATTTTCTGTTTTTTGTCTGTACATTTGACAGCTTTGCTGCCTTGTCTTAATCTGTCAGGATCTGGTATAGCGGTGAGCACTGCTGCAGCCCCCACCCCCGTGCTGCAGCTGACCTCACCCCAGGGGATGATGGCTCCCGCCCCAGGGGTTGGATTAACCCCTGGGCTGATAACCGTACCCGGAGTTATCCCCACAGCTGTTATACCTGGTATGTGTGGGTAGAGCTTAGGGAGGGTGGGGGAGGTGGCATTGGTTGGGGGGAAGGTAAACAGCTAAGTAAGCCAAAAAGTTAATTGACAAAATTACTGTAACTTTTAGAGGCTTTATATTTTTCTTATCTATTTTATAAGCTTTCAAATAAATTGTTGAGTTAATTAAAGAAGGTATATGAATGAACCACTTATTTGTAGCATTTGTCAAAAGCATGAAATATTTTTCTCTGTTAGAATGGTTGGAATATACATGTACTATGTCAGTTGTATAAGGATTGGAAGGGGAAAGGTTGCAGGGAGGGGGGAAAGAAGGGACACATTAGGAAAATAGTGGACCATATACCAAATAATTTTTGATTTATGTTTATCAAAATAACAGCACATTTCAAATTCACATTTGCACTCTTCTCTTTTTCTTCTCACTGTCCACCAGGTGGTGCTGGAGCAGTGATGGCCCAACAGATGGTGCCAGTTAAAGATGCTCCAGTATTCCACAGAAAGTCAGATCCCACCACTGCCACCGCTGTCCGAACGCCACCTGGGGCAGGTGGAGATGGTCAAGTGTCCATGGCAAACACAAAAGAGAAAACCCCAATGTGCTTAATCAATGAGTTAGCCCGCTACAATAAGGTACCTGAATTGTCATGTAATTTAGTAGAGAGTCTTTGGAAAACTTTTCATCTTTTAAAAATCACACTGAGGTTTGTTCTTATGTTAAAAAAAAAAGATTTAATTTTGATTGTAATTTTTTAGATATTAAATCAGGTACATATTTTCTTTAATTGAATACTTGCATGTTTTCTAATATTGATATTTGTTTTTAAATCCAGGAAAAGAAAAAAAAATAAAAGTACTTATGGGTTTTGTTTCTTGTTTTCCTTAGATACTCCACCAGTACACATTAACTGACGAACAAGGCCCAGCTCACAAGAAAACTTTCTTCGTGAAGCTCAAGTTAGGTGACGAAGAGTACGCAGCAAATGGCGCCAGCATCAAAAAGGCGCAGCATGCAGCAGCTGACATTGCGTTAGAGAAGACACAGTACAAACATCCTCCGCCTAAACCAGCAAAGTATGTGGACGGTACAGGAGTCTGTGGTATGCTGAAAAAACTTTGTTACAGTTTTGATGATATTTTTATTTTGATTAACTAGCTTAGAAAAAGAATCATTGTATTAGAGGGTGGGGCTTACGTGAGCCTCTTATTATTTTTCATCATTGACATCTTGATATGAAGATGAATTATGAGTATGATGACAGAAACAATTTTCATTTCTTTTTCCAAATATTTTTCCTTTAAACTTTTCTTTATTGTTACTACTTATTCTATAGCAAACTGTCCAAAGATGAAATATAAAATAACTGACTTCACTTGACTTATTTTTCTTTTTAATCAGTATGTCAGATTATTATGTTATTCTGCCACCTTTTCAAAGGACATTTTCATGATATCATTCTGTTATTCTTTCCCCAAGATCCTTCTTCCTCCCGTACCATCACTCCCACAGTGGAACTGAATGCTCTGGCCATGAAACGAGGAGAACCTGCTGTGTACCGCCCCATTGAGCCTCCCAGACCTGCGTGCTATGGGCCACCTAACTTGGGCTTCAGGGGCATGTACAACCAAAGGTAAATAACATGTACAACCAAAGGAAGATAACATTTACAACCAAAGGTAAATAACATGTATAACCAAGGGTAAATAACATGTACAACCAAAGGTAAATAACAACCTAAAGAAAATTGATTTTTTTTTTTGGGGGGGGGGGGGGGGGGGTGCTTTTCAGTCTGAAGTGGCAACCCTTTTTCTCATTTTAAGGGTATTTCTTTTCATTATTTTCTTACAACCAAAATGCCTGGTAGGCATGTGAATACACATACAGGCTTGCTTTTGTGCTTCATTTGAAATCCATTTGCAAAGATCATTTTCTAAAGCAGAAATCCATGCCAGATTATTTCATACTATTGAGTGAGCTGTAGTCAAGCAGTGGCATGGGTGAGAAAATATCGCAGTGGAAGACTGCCAAATTGATAGACAAATTGACAACCGAGCCAGAAACCAGTTAACATTCAGACTTTCTATTCCAGATATCATTATCCAAAAGCACAGAAAGTGTTCTACGTGTCCCTGAAGGTGGGCAACCGAGAATTCATGGGTGAGGGCAACACGCGCCAGGCTGCTCGCCATTTTGCCGCTTCAAAGGCGCTGAAAACGCTGGCCGCTCTCCCTATGCCAAACCAAGACAAAACACCACTCCAAGTGAGCGATGGAGTGGGTGACGGTGGTAAGTATCCTGGAGATTTGCAGCACATGCAGTAGGTTACCAGACATGGGGGAAAAACTTTTAAGATGCTGAAGGTCTAGAGGACATACGCAAGAGGAGATCTGAAGGTTCTCACAACATTCTTCGGAGTTCAAACTAAGTAATTTATTTCTGTTAGACTATGTTTACATGTTAGTGATTATTATATGTTGTATTTTCACATAAACCTAGCTAGTCATAAAGACTTGGGATATTAAAAAATCTTGCAGGTCCTGTAGCATTTCAATTTGGTCATCTCCAGTGGGACAGGCAGTTTCCCCATGTCTGGATAACACTGGCAAAGTCACATGAAGTTACTTTCTCTTATACTATGCTGTCTTTGATGTAAGGCATAAATGTTAGATTTTATTGATTGAAAATAAGAAATGTTATATTTTAGAACTTGCGGGCAAACATATCTATATACATATGCATGCACACCCTTGTCTCTGTCACAACTAACACAATGTTTCTGTCACAACTAACACAATGTTTCTGTCACAGCTAACACAATGTTTCTGTCACAGCTAACACAATGTTTCTGTCACAACTAACACAATGTTTCTGTCACAACTAACACAATGTTTTTGTCACAGCTAACACAATGTTTCTGTCACAACTAACACAATGTTTCTGTCACAGCTAACAATGTTTCTGTCACAGCTAACACAATGTCTCTGTCACAACTAACACAATGTCTCTGTCACAACTAACACAATGTTTCTGTCACAACTAACACAATGTTTCTGTCACAGCTAACACAATGTTTCTGTCACAGCTAACACCATGTCTCTGTCACAGCTAACACAATGTTTCTGTCACAGCTAACACCATGTTTCTGTCACAGCTAACATAATGTTTCTGTCACAGCTAACATAATGTTTCTGACACAGCTAACACCATGTCTCTGTCACAGCTAACACAATGTTTCTGTCACAACTAACACAATGTTTCTGTCACAGCTAACACTATGTTTCTGTCACAACTAACACAATTTTCTTTTTATGTACAGACACAGATGTGTCTGTACATATTGCCATCACCTGCGTCTGTCGTCGCCGATGGCGATGCCGATGCAGGCGCCGTGCACTTTCCTTGTAAACACGATAAGTGGAGGGCAGTTTTACTTTTTGGCTTTATATTTACAGAGCTGATGAATATTCATAAAACGCAGGTCAAGTTCGAAAATCAGCATGATCGGGCCATTATTGTAGAAGTTATGCTGTTTTTTCACTTTTCAGCATATATTTCACATTTCCTCAGATTCAATTCTTAGGCATGTTAACAGTCTCATTATTAAACTAATAAGATACGAAAAAGTGTTTGTTTGGCATTTCCTGCATCTTTACAACATTGTTAGTTGATTTTGTAAAAATGATGGTTAACTTGTTATTGTGTATTGTGTAATAAAGTGTTAAAAATGGAAATAAACTCATATCATTGCAGTTTGTCAGCTTCAATCATTCACTATGTTCAGAATCTCATAATGGAAGAAATTGGACATTTAACACTGCTCTGTTGATATTTTTCCCATCTCATCAATTTTCTTAGTTGATCATGTAAAAATGGCAGTAAACGGTTAATTTTGTTTTATGTTAAAAATTGTTAAAAATGGAAAAAAAAAAAACATTTCAGATCAGTGCTGTCTTGTTTACATTTTGGCATTTTCAAGTTGTGACTTTCAAGTTCCATGGGCCTGAAGACCTTTGCTAGTCAAATTTTTATGTACAGACACAGATGTGTCTGTACATCTTGCCATCACCTGTATCTGTCGTCGCCGTCGCCGATGCCGGCGCCGTGCACTTTCCTTGTAAACACGATAAGTGGAGGGCAGTTTTACTTTTTGGCTTTATATTTACAGAGCTGATGAATATTCATAATACGCAGGTCAAGTTTGAAAATCAGCATTATCGGGCCATTATTGTAGAAGTTAAGTTGTTTTTTCACTTTTCAGCATATATGCAACCCTGTAAACACATTTTAAGGAAAACCGTTAAGCCTGTTGTCATGAAACTCACAGGAGTAATCAATCTTACTTAAATGCAGGTCAAGTTCGAAAATTGGCATGATCGGGCCACTACTGTGTCTGTGCATAAAAATTTGACTAGCAAAGGTCTTCAGGCCCATGGAACTTGAAAGTCACAACTTGAAAATGCCAAAATGTAAACAAGACAGCACTGATCTGAAATGTTTTTTTTTTCACTTTTCAGCATATATGCAACCCTGTAAACACATTTTAAGGAAAACCGTTAAGCCTGTTGTCATGAAACTCACAGGAGTAATCAATTTTACTTAAATGCAGGTCAAGTTCAAAAATTGGCATGATCGGGCCACTATTTTAGTAGTTATGCTGTTTTTTCACTTTTCAGCATATATGCAACACTGTAAACACAACATAAGAAAAACAGATTGGCCAATTGTCATTAAACTCACAGGAGTGGTCAATCTTACTAAAACGCAGGTTAAGTTCGAAAATCAGGATAATCGGGCCATTATTTTAGAAGTTATGCTGTTTTTTCACATTTCCTCAGATTCAATTCTTAGGCAGGTTAACAGTCTCATTATTTAACTAATAAGACACGTAAAAGTGTTTGGTTGACATTTCCTGCATCTTTACAACATTATTAGTTGATTATGTAAAAATGATGGTAAACTTGTTATCGTGTATTGTGTAATAAAGTTTCAAAAATGGAAATAAACTCATATCATTGCAGTTTGTCAGCTTCAATCATTCACTATGTTCAGAATCTCAGAATGGAGGAAATTGGACATTCCGTCACTGTCACTGGCGCCGGCGCCGTTCACTTTCATTGTAAACACGATAAGTGGAAGGCAGTTTTACTTTTTGGCTGTATATTTACAGAGCTGATGAATATTCATAAAATGCAGGTCAAGTTCGAAAATCAGCATGACCGGGCCATTATTGTAAAAGTTATGCTGTTTTTTCACTTTTCAGCATATATGCAACACTGTAAACACAACATAAGAAAAACAGATTGGCCAATTGTCATTAAATTCACAGGAGTGGTCATTCCTGCTAAAACGCAGGTTGAGTCAAAAATCAGCATAATAGGGCCATTATTTTAGAAGTTATGCTGTCTTTTCACATTTCCTCAGATTTAATTCTTAGGCATGTTAACAGTTTCAAATTTTAATTAATAAGATACGAAAAAGTGTTTGTTTGGCATTTCTTGCATCTTTACAACATTATTAGTTGATTATGTAAAAACGATGGTAAACTTGTTATCGTGTATTGTGTAATAAAGTTTCAAAAATGGAAATAAACTCATATCATTGCAGTTTGTCAGATTCAATCATTCACTATGTTCGGAATCTCAGAATGGAAGAAATTGGACATTTAACACTGCTCTATTGATATTTTTCCCATCTCATCAATTTTCTTAGTTGATCATATAAAAATGGCAGTAAACTATTAATTTTGTTTTATGTTAAAAATTGTTAAAAATGGAAAAGAAAACATTTCAGAACAGTGCTATCTTGTTTTAATATAGATTTTTAAATATTTAAGACATTGCAGAAATCTTGAGTTTGGCAGTTTCTCCATGAAACACTGCTTTTTGGTCATAGCATCCTATAGTAAACTACCCCAAACATATACCCAAAACCCCCAAATCAAATGTCAAGTTTGACCTTGACCCTCATTTTCAAGGTCATTTGGCTATTTCATGGAGAAATATTGAAGTGGGCTAAAAGTGATGTTTAGTTGACCCCCCCCCCCCCAATTCGCACATGCTCTTTCAGAATATAGGGTCAAATTTAACCCATGACCTTCACATGACCTTGTAAGAGCATTTTCACACCTATTTTGCAGGGGAATCCTCCGCCACTGGCTTTAGCCAGTTGCAGTCTAGTTAAAATTTGATGTTGAATTTGCAGTTTAACATAATGTACTTTTGCATCATAATTGACAGTAGCCTATTTTGTTATTTCCTGCTTTTTGTCTGTACATTTGACAGCTTTGCTGCCTTGTTTTAAAATTCTGGTGTTAATATGCAATACCATTTGCCCTCCACCTCTTTAGATATTCTTTCGCTTCTTCTCTGCTATCGCCTCACAATTAAATGTCATCCGCAAACATCATCATTCACGGGACATTTTCCATGAGTCATTTCGTCAATCTGAAGCAATATCATTCGTATTACCAGGTGAATTTAATGAACGGCTTCGCCGATTGTGTGAAAGTGGTAAGATTCCAGTATACCGACAGCGAGTAGCTATTGTAGGACCTTACGGTGTGGGAAAGACTCATCTCGCCAAGCGCCTCATCCATGAGGAATATATCAAAGCAGAAGATGCAAATACAACTGGCGTGAATATATACCGTCATAGGTGTGTTGTCCATAAAGCTGGCCGATCCTGTTGGATAAGAGGAAAAGGTAAGCAGAATATAGGAAAACATTTGGCACATATGGAATTTGTTTATAAAGAATACAAAGAACAGAAGATAAGACATTTTCAGTTTTACCGCATAACCCACAATAAGTGTATGTGTGGGTGTCGAAATGTGTCCTTCCCTATCTTAGTATGGTAGACGAGGGGCTGAGTGAAAAAGTACTTAAATAAGTGGTGCCTTTGTATTGTTATCAATCAATTGACATACATTACACTTAACAATCTACTACTACAGCCCATTGATTATTTTTAACTGGGTACAAACACGATAATTTCATTCTCTGTAAAAATACCATGCTTTATTTTACTAAATGTTGAATTGAATTTTTTAATGGTGTAGCCTGATACGTACACTCAGAAAAGGTACATTTAGATACAACCCTTGATCTACCTGTATGATCCTTCCAACTATTCTCAGATGATCCAAAAGACCAGTTTGCACAAAACATGGCAATTGGAGTACAGAATTCAGATACGTTTTGTGAGCCGGACTTAACAGTATTGGACCAAACGCCACTAGAGGAATCCCTACCAGATTCAGAAGAGAATATTAATAACATGCTGACAAATAGAGGTATTGTACATGATTGTCTCGAATAGTTCATCTTGGTGCAATTTAAGCAGATATTTGTAGTTATTCTTCTTTTTTGCCAAGAGATTCCACCTTCTGTGTGTTTTTCGTTGGCCATTCCACATATATGTTCCTTAAAGACGTTTTTGTTTACTTCAAGGTTGAGTCTTTTTCTGTTAGAATGGTGTTTGATATTATTCTTTTCTTTATTCTACAGCCGCTCCCCCTGATGACAGTGAATCACCTGCCTCTCCTGACAAAGCAGCAGGTAAGTAGTTCACATGTAGTAAAACAAAATTCTCGTGTATTGCTCAGAGATGTTCGAGAGTTTTTCTTAGCTTGTCGATTAGCTATGTGAGTTTCTATCTTCTTATTTTCATCAAACTGGGACTTAGAACTCACACGGGCATGAAGCCCAGTGGTAATCAAATTCTCTAAATGTCCATGTTTTTAATAGAAAATAATTAAAATTTCATGGTATACAGTTGCCCATTATGTTATATTGCATCAAAAACCTACTTTGTGCACTATCACCATAACGTTATAAAAAGAAAACTGTTACCTATTTTATATTTACAAAAAAAAAATGATTCTTAGGATTGACAAACAGCTCAAATTAGAAAACCAGCTCTTTTGAATTATCCTTTTTATCGAATTATGCATTTTTTGTGAAATTTTTATTTATCTCATTCTGGTGTGAGCTTGAACTCTTATGGGCCTGAAGCCTTATGCTTTTACTTACATCGTTATATACTATTGTGCATAATTAAATTTTCAGGTTGACTGTGCAGTTAAGCATTGTATTACATTAGAACTGACAGCCTCCTATTTTGTGCATTATTATTTTCTGCTTTTTTAAAATTGTGACTTAGATATTTCATGGGCCTGAATACCTTTGCTAGTCACATTTGGGTGACAAGCCTCTAATCTTCCATTGGGTAACTACTAGCAAAATTCAGAACTATAAGGTCACTTGCCTAAATTAAGTTTCAGGTGGCAATAAAATGAGATTATATAAAACACACATGTTGAGATTCCCTGTAAACTCCCATAGGTTAAGTTTTCTGCCAGATAACAGTGTCCATAATAGGGAAGCAGTGATAATTATGCAGATAAATGTTTAATTTTGCAAATAAGTTTTCAAAAAATTATTTTGTATAATGCCAACATTAATGCTTGTTTGAAAAGCAGCTTTACTGGAATGTTTTGTTTTTAATTTTTTCAAACACTGAGGGTTTCAACTCAATTTTTAACTCCCCTCCACCAGAAGCTCTGCACATTTTCTGTTTTCCCACATAAGCAGTTGTATTGGTATTTTATATTTCAGCATTATGTAACATTATATTATTCTATGCACTGATTTCATATGTCAAATATTGTGATTTTCATTATGTGAATTTAAACTCTCGTGGTCCTGAAACTGTAATCTTATCATAAGGGCAGATTGAGATCGTCCTCAAGGTTTTCAGGAAGACGGTCAGATTTTAAAGTTTACATTGACGGGTATCTATTTTTTTTTGTTGGAAGACCATCTAAAATGGAGGGTGGATTAACAAAGATATTTTAAAATACTGTCAGAAAATACATTTGGATCCGCTCCTGTTATTGACCATGTTACCTGTTGTGCATGACTTAAATTCAGTGTCGATTGACCGTGCTATTACAAGTATTATTTATTATTGCATCAAAATGAGAAATTAACCTATTTTTTGCATCTTTATTTATTTATTTATTTATTTATTTATTTTGTCTGTAGACTCGCCCTTCAAGAAATCCATGCCTTGAAGAAATCGATGAAAACTGGAAGTGTGTGTTTTTTGCACTGTTTTTCCTGTCATGCCCATCGTTAACACTGTGTTGTCAAGTAAAAGGAAGCGTCTGATACTTAAGTATCAAACGCAGCATTGACGTGCTTGCTTGCGATGCGTTCAGTACACTTTGTTTACACTGACAAGTCGAGGTCAGGAATGCACAATGTTTTTCTATGTAATTATGCAGTTTCAATTTTGATTAGTGAATTTTCTCTTATCTGCATGGTCATTTTCCGAACATTTTCATAAGCCACGAAATATTTCTCATCGGAAAATCACCCAGCAGCTTTCCAAGTACAAGCGAGTGACGTCATGACGCACTTCCGGTTTTTCGCCAAGATCTTGAAGGGATTAGCTTTACGGTTTGCTGCACATTTAAAGCATTCTGTCTCAAAATGTACTTGACTGCTTGGATTGAAATTTACAGAACTTATTCTTCACATGATATCACACATATGTGCTTAATTTGAGAGCTTTAGCTGTTATATATTTTCTACAGTGCCCATTCAAAATTGAAAAAGAGCTATTTTCCGTCGATTTCTTGAAGGGCAAGTCTACATTTGACAGATTTGCTGTCTTGTTTTATCTGGGTACAAACACGACAATTTAATTTTCTGTAAAATAAGTCGTCTTTATATGACTGAGGATTATTTTTATGTACAGACACAGGCTGGAAGACCCATGCTAGTCACATTTTCTGAAAATCCATGATACTTTTATTTTATTATTAAAAATTCTTGTTTTCTGTTGGAAGACCATCAAAATGAAGGATGGATCAACATAGATACTTTGTAATACTGTCAGAAAATATCTCTGGGTCTGCTCCTGTTATTGACCATGTTACCTGTTGTGCAAGATTAAAATTCAGTGTTGACTGACAGTGCTATTATAAGCATTATTTATAATTGCTTCAAAATTGACAAAATTACCTTTTTTTGCATCTTTATTTTCTGTTTTTTGTCTGTACATTTGACAGCTTTGCTGCCTTGTTCTTTTTGCCAAGGGATTCCACCTTCTATGTGTTTTTCGTTGGCCATTATACCTTATGTGCCTTGAAGACTGGGCACTTGATACCAATTATACTTGATCTTATTAGACGCATTTTCAATGTAATTTATTTATTTTTATACAATATTTATACAATATCCCAAAGTTATAGTTAAAAATTTTGTAAAGAAATTCCTTTATCTTAGCCATGTTTTTGTTAACTTTAAGATTGAGTCATTTTCTGCTAGAATGGGGTTTGATATTCTTCTTCTCTTTATTCTACAGCCGCTCCCCCTGATGACAGGGAATCACCTGCCTCTCCTGACAGAGCAGCAGGTAAGTAGTGCACATGTAGTAAAACAAGATTCCGTCTTTTGCTCAGAATCTGCGAGAGTTGTTCTTAGCTTGTTGATTAAGTATGTGAGTTCCTGCATTCTTATTTTCATCAAACTGTATTAATAATGTTACATTAAAATTGACTATACCTTACAATTTAAATTGATTTTAATTAATGTTAAAACATTCAGTGTTTATCACCCCGTTATGTTTTGAGCTTACCCACTTGTATTCATCAGAGAGGATACATTTTTAAGAAACTTTTTTTTTTTTGCGCAAACTGCTGATAAACCTTCAGAAACAGACGAAAGCTTCTAATTTATTTGATAACTGTTTCACAAAGTTAATTGACACTAAATACATTCAAATTTTGTCAATAATTATGATACTTTTTTATGCTAAAAAGTTTTATTTTAACCACACTGTTTATTGTACAGTCCTTTTCAAAGGTGAAAGTGGATCTCATACCTCTGGGGAAGAAAACATGAGTTGTATAAGAATGTTGACGATATGTCGATGTATGAACAGTCCCTGACAAATGAAATAAATTAGATTGAAAGCATGTCTATAAAGATTAAGGTCTAGTCTCTCTCTCTCTCAACCCCCCCCCCCCCCCCCCCCCCTTGAAGAAGGCACATCAGCTGAAAACTCAATCGGGCGCTTGATACCAATTATACTTATTACATGCATTTTCAATCTAATTTATTAATTTTTATACAATATTTATACAATATACTGCGGGATTAATACGATGATTTGGATAAATATGCACGCATTGCAATACATAACAATATGCATTATGCTAAAATCAGTTAGTTTGGACATAGCTTATTGTATTCCTTGCAGTGGCAGAAAGGGACCATCTAGATGATATTGACAAGGAGCTATTGGAAAAAATTGAGAAAATTGCCCGAGGAGAAGATGTGGAGCCAGAGAAACAGGTCACAATTTGGGATTTTGCAGGACAGGATGTCTACTACACCACGCACCAAACGTTCCTCTCAGAGCGGATCATCTACTTGTTGGTATTCCGACTTGACCAGGACCTCGATGATAAAATCCGTGTATACAGGGGAGAGAAGACGCTGAAAGGTATTGTTGAGCTTTATGTATATATCTTTACATGTATTAGCTACTCAGGGCCCTCATGTCAATAATGGCCTGTCAACTGTGTGTAATTTCCTTATTAAAAGACCCACATTTTTAAATCTCTCTATTACTCTTAATATATATATATATATAACATTGAGTTTTTAGTAGTGTTAATTTTAAATGGTTCCGATGAGTGTTTTAGATTTTAATATTGTAGTAATTTTAAGGATTTTAGTTATATTATCCATTGTAAGCCGCCCAATAAGAAACATTATTATTATTATTATTATATTAATTGGTGCTATTTTTTAGCAATGCTGAGGAGAAAACACTGATTAATATTCATCTTTGCAATAACCTCAAGGCTTTATATGTATTTTTCAGAGTTTATTATATTTTGGTTAAACTCAATCCATATGCACACTATTGGAAAATTGAGGGGAGAAGACAAAAATGCCATGCCATACGTCTTGATTATTGGAACTCATAAGGACATGTTATGCCCACAGGTGAAAACGCTTTTCTTATCACAATTATTCAATTACTACCATACTTATGGCGGTACTCATGGTTTTAGTCCTGACCCGTCTCATCCGGCTCCGCCGGCTCCGTTGGCTCCGCGTACTGGCGCCAGATACAAGTCACCGTTACCGCTTCTCCTCCTAGACCGCAAGGACCCCTGTCCCCATCTCTTGGATTTAGGTCACATATAACCTCAACTTGAACCCCCAGGTTTTTTTGTCTCAGTCGGTGCATTGACCTGGGCGTGACACTCGTTGAAATGCACCCTTGTCAAAATTTTTGAAAATTCAATGCCAATTATCTACCCTACGGAAGGAATTATGGGAAAAATTTCTACAGACGGCTTTCCAAAAGTCATATGTGTAGATTTCAAATTTGCCCTTGGAGTTGACCTTTGACCTTTATTTCAAGGTCAAACGGGCCAAAATTTTCAAAAAAAATGAAATTTTTTTACGAAAAAAATATTTTTGCACTGTTATTCAGACACTACACAGACTTAAGCAAGAATTATATTGGAATGTGTTACCCTTTGGGTCATCTTTCATCTCCGTGAATTTGGGGTCAATCGGTGCATTTTCATAGGAGTAGCGGCCATAAGATACCGAAACTGAAAACTGTCTCTAATTCGGGAACCGTTAATGCTAGCGACCCCTTCTTTTTTTGCATTTTGTAGAGAATGTTAAGCCCAACACTGTCAGTGGTCTCCGTTTTTTTGTATTTCATACGTTTTTTGTGTTATGCTGTATTAAAAAGTACTTTGTGGTGGCACATTATTGTAACTCAGAATTGTAACATTTAGTCCCTTATATCTCCAAAACTGGCGGAGATAGGTCAATGGTTATTATTAAAGTTGAATAGGAAGTCATTTACTTGCAATCTAGATGTGACCTTGATATTGACCTTTGACCTACTTTTCACAATGAACTGAACTTTGCAAATTTTTGTTCCCTTTTATCTCCAAAACTGGCAGAGATAGGTCAATAGTTACTATTAAAGTTGAATAGGAAGTCATATACTGGCAATCAAAGTGTGACCTTGAAATTGACCTTTGACCTACTTTTTTTCATGAATTGGACTTTGCAGATTTTCTTTCCCTTTTATCTCCAAAACTGGCAGAGATAGGTCCATAGTTACTATTAAACTTAAATAGGAAGTCATATACTGGCAATTTACTGTGACCTTAAAATTGACCTTTGACCTTCCTTTTACTATGAACTGAACTATGCAAACTTTCGTTCATCTATCTCCAAAACTGACAGAGATAGGTCCATAGTTACTACTGAACTTGAATAGTAAGTAGTACACTACCAATCTGTGACCTTGAAATTGACCTTTGACCTACTTTTTTTATGATGAACTGCTTTTTGCATGTTTTCTGGCCTTCAAATCTGCAAAATTGGCAAAGAAATGCCCATGGTTGCTATTGAACTTGAATAGAAGTTCATATACTATGATATTGAAATTGACCTTTGACCTACTTTTTCACCATGAACTGAGCTTTGTATATTTTTTGCATCTCATATCTTTAAAACTAGCAGAGATGTGCCCGTTGTTTCCCCTAGGTTTTCTCTTTTGTCAGCATATATGCACCATTGACAACACATTTCAAGGAAAACCAATAAGCCTTTTGTCTAGAGAATACAGTAGTGATCAAGGGTAGTAAAATGCAAGTCAATTTGAAAATCTGCTTGATTGTACCATTTTAAATTATATTATTTTGCATATTTTGAGAACTCTTGTTGATTGCATCTTACAGAGCTTGTCAAACACAAGACTGGTGATGGTGTCCCTTTTAGGAGGGGGGGGTCCATACGAATGCGCTTACTCCAGCTGGTGGTACAATATCCGGAGGTGGTATCGCCTCTCTGATCCTCTAGTTCTAATTTGTATCCCTTCAACCATATCACATTGCAATTCCTGATGAGTGACTTAATTATTTAGAAACTTTTCACTATGTGACTATTTGTGGATGGCATGATTAAATGTTGGGGGAAAAGGGTGTTCCTTGCCCCCTGTACTCCATCCTAATTTTATAGGTTCATTGCAACATACCCCATTTCTCAACTTGAACAAAGTGGACTTTATCATATACACACATACACATACACACACCCCGGTAAATGTTTTCTTTCACACTGACAATTTAACATTATTATATGGTAATGAACAACAGCTACAAAAATGTCTTAACTAGTTTTTATTCACAGGGCGACGTTGAAAAGATTTTTGATAAACTCAAGAAGTGTCTCGACGACAGGCAGGTACTCAAGGACCACGTCTACCGATATTTTGCCATAAGCAACTTGGCCGAAGATGATGGGGAGTTCGCTGAAATAAAAAGAGCGATCGAAGATTTGTGCGGTTATAGCAGCGACAGTGAGGCTACCGTTCAACATCTTTCAGTGAATTGGATTAAATTGGAAATGAATTTGGCAGAGAAGAGTGAAGAAACACCCATCATAACTATTGAAAAACTGAGGGAAATGGCAAAAAGGGTAGGACTCCCTGATGAAGAATTACAAGAAAAATTCATTCCTTACCATCACCATCAAGGTGATATCCTACACTTCAAAGTTGATGGACTGGAACATGTCGTCATAATAGATCCACTTTGGTTAGCAGTTGTGTTTTCTGCCATCATGACCAATGCCAGCAGTCAACCTGGAGGCAGTCACTTTGATCTCCTGAAAGACGATCTGAAAAGAGGAGTGCTCAATGAGGAGGTATTTGATGAATATCTAAAACAAATCAAAATGGCCGAAAAAAAGACTGAAATCATTCAACTTATGCTGCATTTTGACTTGATGTTAGAAATATCCCAATCAGTTGAAAACCCTCTGCCCGGGTCTGGAAAGAGAAGATTTGTCGTGCCTAGTATGCTGGTATCCAATAACAGTGTAAATAACGCCTTGTCTGAGACGGATCCACAGAAATATTTGCTTATCGCATTCCCTCACATTCCGTTTCCTACCGGGTTGTTTCATCGTCTGATCATCCGTCTTCTTAGGAAGTATAGAGCTCAGGAATGTAAACATAACATTCCAGTTGTTGGGTTTGACCACGCTTCCTTCCGTTTGGGAGACAAACAGTCAGTGCTCCATCTCGCCATTGAAGAAAGGGCCATGAGAATGATGATAACAAACGCTACTGGAAACAAACCAAAACCTCACATATACTTAAACGCACGGAAAACCGTCGAAAAAGAGCTGTCAACTCTTCGGGACACATACTGTCCCAGGATGCAGTTAGGGTTCCGCATTAGGGTAAATGACAAAGGAAAAGAAATTCCAATAAACGCAGAGGATGTCCAAGAAAACGATGAGATATGTAGGTCTGTAGAGGGCACTGAAATGCCAATCGATGTGACACCGTATCGTGTTTGGTTTTCAGGTAAGCATTAAAATTTTAGGCAGTTTTGCTGTGAGCAGACATTATGTTGCTGAATATAATTAGGGGTAATGTAGTCATTGAAATTGTCGATACTTAAACTGATGTAAATGCAACTAATCTTGGGTGATGTACTAAGATGTTCATGAAGGGAATTTATATGTCAAATTGTTGCCAATAAACCAAACTAAATGCCACCATTTATATTTTAAAATAATGTATCTTGATAAATACCCAAAGGTAATTTCATAATCCCCGAAAATGATATCTTTTCAGATCTTATCAGCATTTTTCCCCTTGGCAATTTTTGCCCATTGCCTTCGTTAGAATAATATAAATATCGCCCACAAAATCATGCAATTTATATTTTGATCATTCCAATGATACAAGTTTTACATGGACATCAAAGACTGGGTGAGGGTAAGACTGTTGCAATTCTATGTGCCGAACATTGTTCATATAAACTGTCCCATATTAGATTTATTACCCAGCCATGCACGTCGCTAGAATTGTTTAAACTTTTAATTTCAAAACAAATGCCCAAGCATATTTGGAAAGCATTTAATGAAAAAAATAAATATTATGTCCTGTTCGTATTTTGACAATTTACCTGCGGTGCAGCAGGTATGTGTGCAGCGGGTTACCTTTTGCTCACAACACATCTATTAAAGATCGATGCATACAAAGTCAATTTTTTGTCACAAAAACCAACCATATGCCAGCATATAGTTTCAAGTAGTACAACTAAGAGAATTACCAAAAGGCTTTGTTTTATTTTACCCGAAAATGATGTTTGAACAGATTTTTTTGCTGGCATTCTAAGCTGTAAGTCAGTGGGGCAGGAAAGTAGGTCACAAAAGTAGGTTAAAATTACAACCAAAAATTTAAAGAAAGGAGCAGTCTAAAGGTCATTTATGGCTGATCGAGTGATCTATTCAGTTTATCCCTTGGCATGTCGAATTTATTTGAGTCATGTAAGAATCAAGTAGAAGTGGTTTACATGTGTTACTGGGAATCCACGCTCCACCGATGCTAGGTTCGTACGTACCTTTAATAAGTTTCTTCATACTTAAATTACATGTATATTATTAATTGCTAAATATGGTTCATCATGCGCATATTCTTGTAATCCTTCTTATTTTTACAGATAGTGCACAGGCAGTACAAACAAGTGATCCAGGTAATTTTGTATTTGGTAGCTAGTGCTTGGCTTAGGCTAAGAAGTACGCGCATTATTCTTATTTTTACTTCTATTTTTTTCTTTTAACTTACAAATATTCAATATAAAGAAATAGCATATTGTTACTAGCATGTACCCCCTGTTCATATGACAGTGCATTTCACTGACTACATATTTCTCCCATAATGCAGTGGTGGTTGCTGTATATTTTACACAAACACAAACACACACTAGTGTACTACTCTATCTCTCTTTCCCTATAAAATTCTTGTACAAAAAGCATTGATCATTATCATATTTTTCTATTAGTAGGTGCGAATGCCCCAGATGCGTCATCTGTTTATACACAGAAGTTTGCAAGGCTGAGTTTTCTCGTTATTGAACTTGGAACGAAAGTCATAAGAACTTTCTTTCTCAAGGATGTTGTTAGGCCTAGCATCACTAATGGTAAGCACATCAGTGATAAAGATGCAGTGCTTCAGTTTTTTGGTAAGCATGAGGTGATAAGGGAACTTAAGAAACTCAAGAAAGCAAAAGTCATATTTGCTTCTCAGTGGAATCTGTTGTACCCTGCCTCTGGTCATACAGATGTGGAAACATTTGACATTACATTGCTAGTGTTATTGATAAGAAAACTTCACCCAGACAAAGCCAACCTGAAATGGTCAGCGCCCAAAGAAAATGCCACGTTACCTTCCCCTCCACAAACCACACAAGGTTTCATCGACCACATCCAACGGCTTAAGAATGTCAGGAACTATATACAGCATTCCGCCACATTTGGGATCCAAGACATGGAGAAATTCTGCACGAAGTGGGAAATCGCCTGTGCTTCTGTTCTAGCACTTGGTGCAGATCCAAATGAAGTGGAAAAGGTACAGAAATCCATCTTTAGCATACAGGAGATAAATACAATAGTGTCTCAAATACTCAGCTTGGCCGAAGATAACAAACGGCATTTCGACAGCAGATTTGACAGGCTTGAATTACAATTACTAATATTCTCTGTATGTGCCATCCTCATTGCGTTAGCCATAAATAACCAGTGGTGGATTTAGGTGGGGAGGGGGTCAGGGGGATCCTGGTTTCTGAAAAAAAATCACACTAGTATTCCCCTCTTGAAATTAGAAATTTGACTAGCTGAATTATAGTTCTAAATAGAACTGAATGAAACTGTTCTCCCTATAAGGTATCAAATTTCTTCGGGGCCTTTTATATCTCATGGAACTGAATCAGTTGCCAGTGTTTCATGTTACCCTAGTGCATTATGCAAGAGGGTAAGAGTGATTATGCTATTATGTAACAGTGCTTCAAAGTTGGCCAAAAATTATTTTATGTACTTTTTTTCTGTAGTCTGAATATTTCACAGTTTAACTTTTGCTGCCTTGTTTCTTGGTGTCTATATATTTGCAAGCTTTGTATATTTTTTAATTGAAATGTTGGAAAATAAGTAAAAGTAAAATGTCTGGATATAAGGTAAGATTTTTGAAAATACTTACCAGATTATACATAATATTGCTTATTGTAAAAACTTCCAAGTCTAAGATTTCATTCTAGAGTTTTATCATGTCTATTTAAAAGTTTTGAAGTGCAAAACTTGTTTGCAAAAAAAGTGAAGGTTATGTCAATGTAGTATTTTTAATAATTATCCATCCATCAACTATTATAGCATCTTTTTGTTTTTGTCGTTTCACATATTGATTGAATCATTTCGGAAGCAACCGTGTGCTGCGCGGAGTCATTGTGTAGAAGATGTTATTACATACAATGTGTAACAGTGATTTCAGTATTTTTTATCTACAAATTACAATTTCTGAACGTTCCGTGAATGGGACTCTGCACCAAACAGTTTCAAATAGTCACCTCAAGTTTGTAAAAGCTGCACTTGGTTGGGAAATTCAAGAATGAAAAAAAAAAGTTCTATTCAAGTTAATCTTTTACTTCATATTGTATCTGAATACTGTATATTTAACATGGACATATCACTAATGAAAGACGGTTTCAAAGGCAGCCAAATGAATGTAATAACTTGCATTAATATATTATCAACAATTTCATTGTAATAAACCTAGGAAAACTGACAACTTTTTTTCATGCTGTCTAAGACCAACCTCTTCCTAGGGCATGGACACAGAGGGCCATGGAATAAATACTACAACAGCATGCTTATAAGCCATCACAATGTTCCAATAGTATTCAATGAATATAAGATAAAGTACAAAAAGCAGTAGGGCTCATAATTGTACATTAAATACATCTTCACCCAGAAATGTTACAAAATGCTGGTCATCAAGTACAACTTCTTCCAAATTGCAGAAAATATTGTTCTACTGAGTATGATTTGAATTTAACCTTTTTTTTTCATTTTATACTTTTTGCACTTGAACAACAACCGTTATTTTGCCAAATTGGTTATAAATATTGAATATACATTCATCTGGATAAAAATGACTCCTTTATCAAATCTACCATTCCACTGTTCTGCATTCATGTGTGCAATCATTTGACACTGTGACAGTAACTCCACTTTTCAATAACCAGTTGTTCAATTTTTTCCACCCAGTGGATAAAGTAAATTTACATAGAAAAGCATGACGGTATCGACTGTGCAGCAACAAAATAACTACAATTAGCAGCATTTGACTCTAAATCAAAATTTTACAAAAAAATTTCCACAGGTAAAGCACTAAAATGTAAAATTATTTTAAATAATTCAAACTTGCATTAAAAAACATTACAATTAATCTCTTTAGGTGTCAGAAACATTCACTGATAAAAAATAAAAAACTAAAGATAAAAATACTGATGAACCAGAAGACCCCAACTTCTCTCCACAGTCAACAAGAACGTCAACTCTTACAACAATATACTGAAAATGTCTTCTAAATAATGGTTGCCTAGGCTGAAAAAATGTATCTGCTGTCTCAGTCCTGTGACTATTTCATACCTTGACTAAAATGTTCTCAAATTTGGTAAGTTTTTCAAATTAACCCTCAATTGCAAAGGGAATCCCATTTTTCACATCTCTCTTGTAAGTGAAATAAAAGAATATGTCATCTCATTGGAAGCTGTGGATCTTCTAAATGGTCTCCACTGGTCGATGTATTGTTGCCTGGAAAGAGAATACCACAATATAGCCACAAAATGCTCGGCCACTCAATTGGCTTGTACTGGTAACATTGAATCTACTTTACCTTAAGAACTGTAACATTAATTGCAAACTTAAAACATGATTATGGTTGTTGTAATTATATTTTCATTTGCATTGGGTGTACAAGAGTTGACCTATTTTACCAATTTGACAAGTATCTCAAACATTGCAGTGCAAGTTGTACTATACTTCAGGAATTTCTAACCAAATGTCCTGTACACAACTCCCTCCCAAAGGATTTGGAATTTCATAGTATCTTAAGTCTAAAATCTGAGCAGCCATACACCCACCATACAGAGTTAAATATATATTATAATTATAACTGATTCTTCCTAC
Organism: Lingula anatina; assembly: GCF_051362555.1. NCBI lineage: Eukaryota > Metazoa > Brachiopoda > Lingulata > Lingulida > Lingulidae > Lingula > Lingula anatina. The sequence goes on from NC_141775.1 coordinate 19,467,046, forward strand.
TCGCTTTCTGAATGAACTCCACCATTCCCCTCTCAAGAGTTACGAGTTACAATAAACTTTCACCCTTTCTTGATGACCCCCCCCCATGTACCCATCCAAGGTTTAAGATAATAACATACTTTCTGAATGACATCTACCCCCCTTTAGATTTTGGGTCAGCTCCCCACCCCTCACCTACTTCAACTGTTTTCACTGAATCTTAAAAAAATGTTCAAATGGTTAACCCAGTGGGCCTTATGATTGTACATAAAATGTATCTTTACACAAAAATATTACTGAAACAAATGGAGGTAAAGATCAAAGGTTTCAGATAATAACTGATGCTTCCTACATACTTTTTGATTGAAATCTAACCCCTTTAACATTATTAATAAACTGCATTATACTAACAATCATCATTCCAGATGACCCCCCCTCCCCACAGACCTGTTAACAATTACTTACATTATTAATAAACTGCATTATACTAACAATCATCATTCCAGATGACCCCCCCTCCTCACAGACCTGTTAACAATTACTTACATTATTAAGAAACTGCATTATACTAACAATCATCATTGCAGATGACCCCCCCCCCTCCTCACAGACCTGTTAACAATTACTTTCATTATTAATAAACTGCATTATACTAACAATCATCATTCCAGATGACCCCCCCTCCCCACAGACCTGTTAACAATTACTTACATTATTAATAAACTGCATTGTACTAACAATCATCATTCCAGATGACCCCCCTCCCCACAGGCCTGTTAACAATTACTTACATTATTAATAAACTGCATTATACTAACAATCATCATTCCAGATGACCCCCCTCCCCACAGGCCTATTAACAGTTACTTACATTATTAATAAACTACATTATACTAACAATCATCATTCCAGATGACCCCCCCTCCCCACAGGCCTGTTAACAATTACTTACATTCCACTTCAGGGGCCGGTCATCAGCCTTAAGAATTCACTGGACATGAGTGAAGATGGTCACTTTCTGGGTGACCTCCCTGCGGTGGTCATCATCTGGGGCCCACACCAGGGTCAGCTCAGGACATTTACGGACCTTCTGGTAGGAGAAACTGATCAGGGGAAGTTTCTGGAAACACGAAGCAATGGTCTTTATCATATAAAAAGATGTACACAGTTTGCACATCAGCAATGAAACTGTTTAAAAGGATGCCATCAAAATTTCCCTGAACTTTGTACATTTTAATGTAAAAATTAAAATAAAATTATGCTACAGAAAGTTCAAGTAAAAACTATGAAGAGGACAGCAATATATTATGCATATATATAATATAAAGTGACTGAAAAAGTAAGCGATGGCAAAAACAGAGACCAGGGGAAGATCCAGAGATATTTTCTGACAGTCTTCCAAATTATCTTTGGTGATCCATTCTCCATTTTTGATCATATTCTGACAGAAAAAAAATCAGATCACCATCAATGTCAACTTGAAAAATTCTGATCATCCACCAGAATACACCTTAATTCCATCTGCCCCTATAGACAAGCATAGATAAAGTGCCCCGACCCTCCACTTTCCTTACTCACATCACAGTACACTCTCTTCACCACTCCAAGCTTTAGCACCAAAACATCAAAACCTTTCTCCAGGACTCCCATCACCATCCCTTGTTCCTCCAGTGGACCACATTCCTGGAAATAATAAGGTAAGACAAATTCAGATATATCCTATATAACTTGTTCTTCTAGTGGACCACATTCCTGGAAAAAATAAGGTAAGACAAATTCAGATATATCCTATAACTTGTTCCTCTAGTGGACCACATTCCTGGAAATAATAAGGTATGACAAAGTCAGATATATCCTATAACTTGTTCCTCTAGTGGACCACATTCCTGGAAGACATAAGGTATGACAAAGTCAGATATATCCTATAACTTGTTCCTCTAGTGGACCACATTCCTGGAAGACATAAGGTATGACAAAGTCACATATATCCTATAACTTGTTCTTCTAGTGGACCACATTCTTTAGATATTCTCATCAGATAGATAAGGTGACTTCTGTTTCTAGTGATTTTGAGCAAACCTGCTGAAAATCTACAATGGGACATTCCATGATGCAATATAGATATTCCCCACATTTTATACTAATAGCATTATTTGTGTTGTGATACTCATCTGTACTAAAACACATAATGCCATGTGTAGAGGTGTCCTCAAAGAAGTATCTGCTGCTGTTTACCATCATCAGAGCCAGTGTAGACATTCCAGTACTTGTATATATTTAGCTGACAATAATGACGTACAATAATCTAGACAATCTAGTGGTTGTAAAGTACTTGTATATATTTAGCTGACAATAATGACATATATTAATCAAGACAATCTAGTAGTTGTAAAGTACTGTAATATATTAAGCTGAAAATAATGTCATATATTAAACAAGACAATCTAGTAGTTGTAAAGTACTTGTATATATTTAGCTGAAAATAATGACATATATTAACCAAGACAATCTTGAAGTTGTAAAGAACTTTCAAATATTTAGCTTAAAATAATGTTATATACTTAATTAAGACAATCTAGTAGTGATATATATATATATATATATATATATATATATATATATATATATATATATATATATATATATATATATATAATTGAAAACACTAACAATACTTAATTGAGACACTATAGTTCTTGTAAATATTGAATTGAAAATATTCATAATAATTAAGATGCCCTAGCACTTTTATAGAAGTTGTCAATATTGAATCGAAAGTACTAACAATACTTAAATAAGACACTTAAGTAATTGTAAAATACTTGTAAATATTGAATTGAAATTACAGACAATGCTTGATTAAAGATGCATACAAAGTCAATTTTTTGTCACAAAAACCAACCAAATGCCAGCATATAGTTTCAAGTAGTATAACTAAGAGAATTACCAAAAGGCATTGTTTAATTTTACCCGAAAATGATGTTTGAACAGATTTTTCTGCTGGCATTCTAAGCTGTATGTCAATGGGGCAGGAAAGTAGGTCACAAATGTAGGTTAAATTTACAACCATAAATTTAAAGAAAGGAGCAGTCTGAAGGTCTTTTATGGCTGATCGAGTGATCTATTCAGTTTATCCCTTGGCATGTCGAATTTATTTGAGTCATATAAGAATCTAGTAGAAGTGGTTTACATGTGTTACTGGGAATCCATGCTCCACCGATGCTCGGTTCGTATGTACCTTTAAGACAGTGCTCTCGTACATGTACTTGTTAAGTAGTTGTAAAAATTGACTTAAATAGGCCTACTGACAATATGAAATGAAGACAGTCTAATACTTGTAAATATTGATTTGAAAATACTGACAGTACTTAAGTAATTGTAGAATACTTGTAAATACATAACTGAAAATACTGATAATACTTAATTGAAAGCCTCTAGTAAATATTTAGCTGAAAATTTCAACAAAACTTAAATAAGACACTCCTGTAAATTACTTGTGAAGTACCAGTAAATATTGGATTGTAAAATACTGACAACAGATAGGAAAGTTTGGCATAGTCAAACGACATTTTATGGCGACAACAATCTCCAGAGCTTATTTATGCACATGTCCATTCTGCACATGCTCAATTGTGCACTAGAGGGGTAATCTCCTTTGAGGCACATGTTGCTACTTATACCATGGGGCATCACTGCCTGGCCTCAGTTTGCTTGATTCATCTGTTCACGAGCATGATACAATTAAGCTACAAGTTATCTCAAATCTGCAACTGAAATCTTCAGTTCAAAAATTTTCATTTTACCACAAATGAAATTTGTGCAAAATTGTTGGTAAATAATAACTTTTGCTGACTCGTCGCATCATAATTTTTAGGATGATGAGTCTCATTGAATATTTGATATATAATCTTTATCCCTAAGGCCATAGCATTTAATACAGGCAACAATTTGCTACATTGTTATTATTGTTAAAACGATTAGGATAGAGGGGTCATATAATAAAAGCGGCCTGGTTTGGCTAAATCACGAACAAACAATATTCCTTGTTGCCTTCTTTCTTGCTATGAATGAGAGTATAAAAGTTGGTGGTACACTGAGATGGAGGAGACATAAAGGATATATATATATACCTCTCTAAATAACTGATTTAATCTGTGTAAATAGATAATCCAGTTATTACAGTAATCACCTTAAGATTCATATCTTTTGACATTTGTGTTTATTTCAATATATAAATTACACACCAGTGTATGTCTTGTTTTCCTTTTTATGGACAGACTCTGTCTGGACATTCACTCCTCAGCCGCATCTGCTTTTGTCTATAGTGCTGTCTATGCTGTACTTTCTTCATTAACACACAACATCAAATATCTTCATAAATATACGGGCAAGCCAAAGTCCCTACAGAATTTAATGCAGATGGAATTTAACCACAGTGAAAAGACGATAGATTGACACTGTCCATGATTAAGACAGTGCTCTAGTACTTGCTAAGTAGTTGCAAATAACCATTTTGGTAATAATTTCATCACAGAAACCATAACAGCCCTCTGATTCACAACACATAACAGTTTAAAGTTTGCATTTTAACACTGAGATATCAGGCTTGCTCAGTGACTGTGTACATGTGCTGCCACTTACCGGTGACCAATTGCACCAGCATGGCACAAGAGGCAGAGGTACTGGTCAGCTGTATGTACCATGGGTAGGGTGTACAGACAGCTATGGCCACATCTTCATTGCTGACTGTTATAACAGGATAGTGGCACTGAGTCCACAGGGACAGTTGATCAGATACATTGTCACTAAGGATGATGATAAACTGGTGTATCCTACGTACAGCAGTAGTCATCAACCCTGCTGACCTATTGGTGGCAGCTGAGGCACAGAGTGAATTGAGGACCTTCAATACTCGAAATGAAACATATTGCTCAGATTTTACATATTGTAATACTGGGCTTTTTAACTGGAGAGCATCGCAAATCGCTACTGAGCACAAGCATGGCGATTCGTTGCAATTCCATAACTCATAAGCATCACAATTTCCAACCGAGTGCTTATAGTAATAGTGGTATCACCTTTAGTCTGAGGTCATTATTTGTGGCGAGTAAATCCCATCGCAAAGGCCTTTGCACATACATGATTAGTCATTTTATGTGCCTTTCATGTAATTAAACATACAGTGTCTTTCATGTAATTAATTGGGTTTCTAGGGATAATAGCATATGTATAACAATGCATGAAAGCTAATGAAAGATGGAGTCACTCGGCACCTCTGATAGAAAAAAAAACTTGCAGTAAATTTTCATGTGTTAAAGTCATGTTTCGTCACGCATAAAAGATCAACTTTCAACATTTCATATATCATGTTATATTTTCTGATGAATGTTCATCTGTGTAGTCTTTTGATAATAATTATCTGTCAAACAATCAAGAATCACAACAGCAAGTTCACTTTGTTACCATTGAAGTAAAATACTGACAATACTTTATGAAAACGACATCCATCTTTCAAAAACTGACGTGTGGGTTATCTTCTCTATGATCTCCACACTAAAGCAATAGTCTAGAAATATATGCAAAAGTCTTCACATTTATCGTGTAACATCTTTGATCTTGTAATATCTTCATTTCAATTAAAAAGAATTAAAAAGAACGACTGTTTGATGATATTCTTTTAATGAACTGGTAATTTTTTTTCTGGTACTTATACAATTTTATAGTTAATTTTCATTTCTCCCATTTTTATTTGTAAAATACAAAAGTGCACAGACTTTGCGTACATTTAAGATCAAATACCGTAAAAGGCGAGTAACTGAGAATTATTGTCGACATTGCTATTTTAAAGTCAAAATTTGTTTGTTTTTTTTTTTTTTTCATATGGATCATTTGTTATGAATATTGGCATACAGAGACAAATAATCTTAAGTTTCAAAAATGATTCCAAAAGAAAAAATACTTAGCAAAAGAAATTGACATTGGCCAAACACAAAGTCTTAACAGTCAAAACTGGGTAGGGCCTCGGGATGCTTCAATGCAGGCCGCGATCTGTTGGTGCCTGCATGCTTCGGATGAAGCCCTCATCACGCTTATTCGGAATCAGCAGGAATGAAGAAGAATGAGCCTGAACGAAGAATTTTTAAAATTCACACCACATTCCTCTCTCAGCAGCTACTGTGCTGGTAGGTACACATGTATGCTAGTACCTGTTATACAACGAGTTATTTCAATGACAGTATCCTCTCTCAGTAGCTACTGTGCTGGTAGGTACACATGTATGCTAGTACCTGTTATACAACGAGTTATTTCAATGACAGTATCCTCTCTCAGTAGCTACTGTGCTGGTAGGTACACATGTATGCTAGTACCTGTTATACAACGAGTTATTTCAATGACAGTATCCCCGCTCAGTAGCTACTGTGCTGGTATGTACACATGTATGCTAGTACCTGTTATACAACGAGTTATTTCAATGACAGTATCCTCTCTCAGTAGCTACTGTGCTGGTAGGTACACATGTATGCTAGTACCTGTTATACAATGAGTTATTTCAATGACAGTATCCCCGCTCAGTAGCTACTGTGCTGGTAGGTACACATGTATGCTAGTACCTGTTATACAACGAGTTATTTCAATGACAGTATCCTCTCTCAGTAGCTACTGTGCTGGTAGGTACACATGTATGCTAGTACCTGTTATACAACGAGTTATTTCAATGACAGTATCCTCTCTCAGTAGCTACTGTGCTGGTAGGTACACATGTATGCTACTAGTACCTGTTATACAACGAGTTATTTCAATGACAGTATCCTCTCTCAGTAGCTACTGTGCTGGTAGGTACACATGTATGCTAGTACCTGCTTTAAACACGTATGACATGGTTACTTGGATATTGAAAAAGGCCGGAACACATTTGACATCAGTAGAATTGAGAAAAAAAATGTGTGTAGTCGTAAATCATAATTTTCAACAACATTTTCTATTATAACATGTGCAGGTAACTCAAGTCACCTTGTTAAGATAATGGCACACAAAGAGCCGGTTGCCCGCCATTTCTTAAAAAGGGGAATCCCCGCCCTAATGTTGTAGATTGATAGTTTTCTGACCAATAGATGTGATTGTAACACTACATCCTAGACACATTTCCTGGCACATGCACCATAGGTATGTGAATTTTTACTGGTCACAAATCCTCGAGCATCATCAAACCCCTTTAACCGTTTAACCCTGCAGGCAAACATGCAGCAGTTTATCAGAGGAATGATGCGACAGTTGCTAAGGATCATATTTGCCTTATGTGGGAACGTTTGAGATAACGGACATAAATGCAGAAAGTCAAAAGCGTGAGTGTTATTTAAACTGTATTTACTCATCCACACAGAGCACTTGTACTCGCTGATTACTTTCAGTAACAAAGCAACAACTGCAGCTATCAGAATAACCAGATGTAAACCATATAGACAATCTGCGGGCTGTCATTCCTCGCTGAATCAGCGGCCTACTGGTCCTACAATAAATCTAAACCAGCTACAAGAAATACTTCGATGCTGTCACTTGGATATCGGCCGTGCCTGTTTTGGCAGTTATTAGTCGCTCCCTTCTAGTCTTCTGGTAAGTAAAATTCTCCTCTGACATAATTAACACCTTTCTATTTTGCGGTGGGATAGAAATCGGTTTTATATCCTGTTTCACCTATATTATTCGATCATTGATCAGTGACGGATTTAGGGTATGCCAGAGGGATCCTGTCCCTCCCTCCCGATTTCTGAAATTAATCACAACAATGGTCCCCTCTTGAAATTACCCAAGGGGGGGGGGTCGCCTTTACATCCCCGGAACCCCCTTCAAATAATCCTGGATCCACCCCTGATTAATGATGGAAAATGCTAAAATAATGTCTCAATTGTGGCGTGCTTAGGTCCCGTATTATGGAAGGAAACGGAAGTGCGCTGATAACGTTGCGTGAGGTAAAACAAATACCAGACACAATATGGGTATCTAAAATGACGAAAGTGTATAATAAAATGAATATCAGCGATAAAATGTCTAATATTATTCATATTGTTGACCTTTTTACGAGATTTTAAATATAAATGTTGTTCAAATCGTTAAATACTCATTAACAGCTTCATTGAATCGGATTATGAAACAAAACTAGGGGCAGAAAGACACTGTGACGTGGGAGTATTTGAAGCAATTTGTAGTCGTATAGTAATTGGAATTGTTTTATAAGAGTATTAATTTCAGTCATTGTTTTTTCTTCAAGACTATGCTTCACAAGAGTGTCCTCCAACATAACGAAAGTCAGTTTGTCACTGCTTTCTAGGACTTTACCTCTCGCCCTCTGAAAAAAAAAAAAAAGATCGCACCCATAATTTTGTCTAGATTTCCGTAGGGTTAATTCTTGAAGCCCACTCAAAAAATTATCAAACCTTTGATGTAACTTGATTCAACCTCACTGCTGTCTGTAAATACCAGCACAAATTTAATACAGTTTTCGTAAGGGGAAACCCTCAGTCGCTCATGATGGGGCAGTAGTCGACTAGATCTGCCTCATCAGATTGACTTAGGGACAGCTTTCCATGCACACCTCCCTTCAGAAAACATATTGCAATTCACTGCCACATTTCAATTTCAGTGTTATTGTTCACTATGTCAGCTCAGCGTAGCATGGACTGCATGTACATCGTGTGTACAAAGAAATAATTTTGGGTGACTATATTTAGAGAGCGCACATCGTAACCAACCGCTTATCGCAGGCAATACAAATACTGATATCGATTACCGTCATCACAACGTCAAAGCTTTTTCTGCTGGCAGAAATAGAAATTAAAACTAAGATGTATCTTTGAGAGTTCTGTTGACAACTGAGATATCTCTGTCTGATACACAGTTGTCTAACATATTCTCTTTTGTTGTTCTAAACTAAGGTATTGACTGTAATGGTATAGGTCCTATACATACATGTATATTCTTCCATAATACACCACCGTACCATTCCACTATAGTTCTGCCTAAGTAACTATAGATGGGAGTCATCTTCGGAGAATCCCATTTATGTAACTATCTATGTTACTCAGTGATTACTGCATGTAGAAATTGTATGCAGGTGTCACACTGTCCCGAAATTGACACGGAATGGACACACGATCAATAAAAACTTCAAATAGGGTTCTGATCGTGAAAAAATCAAAGAAAAGAAAAGGCACCACAAGCCGTTGACAAAAACATGTAATTGATTCAATGATAATTATAACATTCTGTTATGTGCATATATAAAATACAATACAAAATGTTAAACAATAAAAAGATAAAAAGGGAGAATTTGGTCAGATGACCGAATGTAATACAAGGGAACATATTTGATTAAATTGGATTTCTTGTGACTATAATATGTAACGTTCACAGGGACTGATATCTATTATCCATCCCTTCTGTAAACTGTTGCATCCTGTACGTGTTTTTAGCAACGAAAAAAACCCGCTTACATTCGGCCCAATAAGTCGTGAAAGTCATTGGAAACTTAAACTATTATGTTTGTCAAAGTTCTCCTTTACCTGAACACCCACGAACACCGTTTTAACACTAACATACTGACACCATTTAGTACTCCAAAACCCTGTCAGCAATTTTTTCTTAAATTTTCATTTCGGATATTATTGTTGCTAAAGCAAAATAGTGCCTTTGTTTAGTTAAGATCTGTAAATAAAGGATCGTAACTCCATAACAAAAGGATTAACCAAAATGTCGGCAAGCAATTGTAGCCCACTGACTCGTGGTCAACTATGCCAATTTTCGTGATACAATCTTATTTGTGGATGAAATAACGCCCCAAACCGATTTTTATCCCACCTCAAAAAGAAAGGTGTTAAATTGAAAATAAAAGTTTTGAGCTGCCTAGGCTTATACATTACAACGAGTGCATTTTATTGCTTGAAATCAGCAAAGATAAACCCATTCAATAATAATTAGACACAGGGAAAACTCATTTTCGGTATCTAGATGATAACAAATGCTTAAAATACCCCTAAGCTTCGTCAGCTTATTTATCCCTAACAACCAGCACGCAGCTTATCAGGCCGAGTACTATAGTGACGTCACCCCTTATTCAGTGAGCGGTGATCCCCTCCTGGCGCAACGTCCGCTCTATTAAAAAATTCTAACAAACGTTGTGAATTAGGTTTGACTTCCTTTGTCTTTTCGAATAAGTTTGTAAAACATGAATAATTTCGATAATTTCCTTTTACACACACATACACACACACAAAAAAAAATAAATAAATAAATAAATAAATAAAAGGAAAGGTATTGCTACAGGGGGAACACAAGGTCAACGTTCACCATTTGTATGAATAGTAACATTTAAGATAATGAGAGAACTCTTAACTTGTACAATACATCGCTCTAAAACGGTGGATAACGCTGTTACAAATGTGTTTCAAAGTCGTGCCTGTCTACATAAGGTTATGACCCTGAGCCAAGCACACTAAGTAACAAATATAACAACAGATACATCATATCCATCTATTGCAAATGCTGCGGGTGCATTGTTACAGAAAGGAAACTTGTACTGTAAAACGGAGAAATTGTCTAGGGTAATTTGTCGTTGTTTTACTCAAGATCAACCAGGTCGTTGCAAAGGCAGCCTTCCAAATATAACTTCTCTTTAAATAAACTGATCCTGACGCCTGTACGTAAAGATAAGCAGGGTATGATATCATTCACTGTTGACCTGTAGAAGGCGATTTCAAGAAAGTTAACCTCTATAACCAAGATAAACTGATCAGGGCATGGGAATTCATTGACATCATGCTGGGTGCTGAGATATTAATATATGAAGTGATTAAATCTGTCTACTCTTGTGGATGCAGGCTGTGCTGTGACAGCCAATGTATGTTTAAGAGAGAGATAAGACACTGTCACCCGAGCAATATATTGCATTCAGTTTAACTGGCGTAAATGTCTGCCCCACACTTAACATGAAGTACTTGGATAAAGTCGGAGAAACTTTAGGTCCACGATGATGCGAGGCTATGGGATCGCAGTCTTTAACGCCTTCCTTCTGATTTTTATTGCCCTTAAACTTCTCTATGCTTCATTGACTTAATTTTTTTACCCCAAAAGACGGTAACTTTTAAACAAACTTCACAACAAGTTGCGGAATTTTTCTAGGATTCGGTTCCTTAAAGAGAGCGTTTACACAAACAATTGCCTTCCATTGTTAAAGGATTTAAAGAAGTGAAATAGTGAGACTAAAAAAGACGAAACAAAAGTCTGTCATAGATTAGTATAATCATATATATGGAGGATCATGTCATAGATTAGTATAATCATATATGTGGAGGATCATGTCATAGATTAGTATAATCATATATGTGGAGGATCATGTCATAGATTAGTATAATCATATTTATGGAGGATCATGTCATATATTAGTAAAATCATATATGTGGAGGATCATGTCATAGATTAGTATGATCATATATGTGGAGGATCATGTCATATATTAGTATGATCATATATGTGGAGGATCATATCATAGATTAGTATGATCATATATGTGGAGGATCATGTCATAGATTAGTATAATCATATATTTGGAGGATCATGTCATAGATTAGTATGATCATATATGTGGAGGATCATGTCATAGATTAGTATAATCATATATGTGGAGGATCATGTCATAGATTAGTATAATCATATATGTGGAGGATCATGTCATAGATTAGTATGATCATATATGTGGAGGATCATGTCATATATTAGTATAATGATATATGTGGAGGATCATGTCATATATTAGTATGATCATATATGTGGAGGATCATGTCACAGATTAGTATAATCATATATATGTGGAGGATCATGTCATAGATTAGTATGATCATATATGTGGAGGATCATGTCATAGATTAGTATGATCATATATGTGGAGGATCATGTCATAGATTAGTATGATCATATATGTGGAGGATCATGTCATAGATTAGTATGATCAAATATGTGGAGGATCATGTCATATATTAGTATAATCATATATGTGGAGGATCATGTCATATATTAGTATGATCATATATGTGGAGGATCATGTCATAGATTAGTATGATCATATATGTGGAGGATCATGTCATATATTAGTATGATCATATATGTGGAGGATCATATCATAGATTAGTATGATCATATATGTGGAGGATCATGTCATAGATTAGTATAATCATATATTTGGAGGATCATGTCATAGATGAGTATGATCATATATGTGGAGGATCATGTCATAGATTAGTATAATCATATATGTGGAGGATCATGTCATATATTAGTATGATCATATATGTGGAGGATCATGTCATATATTAGTATGATCATATATGTGGAGGATCATGTCATAGATTAGTATAATCATATATGTGGAGGATCATGTCACATATTAGTATAATCATATATGTGGAGGATCATGTCATATATTAGTATGATCATATATGTGGAGGATCATGTCATAGATTAGTATAATCATATATGTGGAGGATCATGTCATATATTAGTATAATCATATATATGTGGAGGATCATGTCATAGATTAGTATAATCATATATGTGGAGGATCATGTCATAGATTAGTATAATCATATATGTGGAGGATCATGTCATAGATTAGTAAATAGTATGATCATATATGTGGAGGATCATGTCATATATTAGTATAATCATATACGTGGAGGACCATGTTATATATTAGTATAATCATATATGTGGAGGATCATGTCATAGATTAGTATGATCATATATGTGGAGGATCATGTCATAGATTAGTATAATCATATATGTGGAGGATCATGTCATATATTAGTAAAATCATATATGTGGAGGATCATGTCATAGATTAGTATTATCATATATGTGGAGGATCATGTCATATATTAGTATAATCATATATGTGGAGGATCATGTCAGCTTGATATTTTTACATTTACAAGCTTGTCACAATATTTTTAAAAATGTAAAATATTCAACAATGAACGTGGTTAGTAACTATTTAGTTGTTAATTGTGCTCTACTTTCTGGTTTAAGCAAGGTCCTTAAAGAACTCTTAAAAATCATTACAATTGCAGCACTTCCAATTAAACAGTAAACGATATTTGAATATGGGTAAATCAATAATTGCACATGACAACAATTTACAGCCTGGCATGATTTTCCCCGTTACGTTATTTGTTGCACTGTCGGTCGATACAGAAATTATTAGAAAACAATTTGACTAAAAATTAGAACAATTTTGCAACTTCAAGCTTCGTGACACGTTTTAATATACAACGTAATACACCCCATATTTCTACAAGTGTTCCCTCCTCAAAATGCCGAAAGACAAAAATATTATTTTACCATGCCGTCAGAAAATCGGCTTCAGCTTGGCACTCACGGCTCCAGTCCGGTGTACTTCCAGCTAAAAAAAGAGCAGGCAGCTTTACGTCTTACACCACTGGACGTCATATCATGTGCACTTCCGGCACAATTAGTAGGGGAGCCAAACTCCAAAAGCCTTCAAAAAAGGGTAGTAAAAAAATTTAATGATAGAAAATTTTTGAACATATCGTTGGAGAGCCTGATACCTGGGGTTTACGAATTTGCTTATTGGACAAATGGGCTCAATTGCAAAAGTGCCCAAAAATCCAAGATGGCCGCCAGCCATGGTGAATGCACAGAATTAGCATCAGTTATAAAAAGTGATTAATATTATTTATTTGCTAAAGTGTTGATTACTTTTATTGTGTATATTTTGTGGAAATATGTACTTCCTGGTGATCTGCAGCAATAATTTGTCAATTGGATACAAAATGGCCGCTTCATCCAAGATGGCCGACAATATTTCACTATTTGGCTGCCACACACCCATTACACACCCATTACCATTATGAGTCAGAAGCACAATGTATATTTTATTGGAAGTTGAAATACCTTATTAAATGAAGTACATTTTATTTTTATTTTACAATGTGCGGGTATATTGTTTCAATTTTAAAGGTAAATTTGAGATGGTGTCTTAACCCAAGATGGCTGCTTTATCCAAGATGGCGGCCAAAAATGTACCCATTTTTGCAATTAATTCATGTTTTATCTAATCTAGAATTACTTTCAATCATGATAGAAGCAACAAACCATCAAATATAAAATATGTACAGTTTAACCTGTATTCCTCTCTCTGTACAGTATGAAACTTTATGGTTAGAAAAAAATCCAACATGGCCACCATGCACGTCGTCCGTTATGGCCCAAAGGTGCGCACAGCATGCACCTTATTTGCAAAATCAAATATCTTCTTTAATGAAGTATATTTAATGTTTCCTTTGCAATTTATCGGTAAAGGACAATTGCTTATTTTTAAAGGTAAAGCTAAGACCATATCTTTTTTCAATATGGCTTCTTTATCCAAGATGGTTGCCATTATTTTACCATTTTTGCAACTGAGGCACATGTTCTATAATCTAGAAATTGTTTCAACCATGGTAAAAGCAATATTTCAAGAAATATTAATTCTCTTAAATATTTCCTACATTTTAATATCTGTAAAGAATATGATTAGGTATTTTTCATTAGAGAAAAATCCAATGTGGCTGCCATATACCCCTTACCTTTACAAATCAATGGTACCATGTGTACTTTACTGATAGTTGAAATCTCTTATTTAATGAAATATGTTTTTCAGGTGGTTGTGATAGAGATTTTATAGATGACACTTGTCATATCTAGATGGCATGTAATGAACTTTTCTTTATATATGGAGTGAATGTCATAAACTTTTAAAAATTAGGATGCTTAATTCAAGTGTGGGCTTGAAATAGTACATTACGATTTCGACTAACTTAGTGGATAATGCAATCTAAAGATTCCACGGTTCATGTCAGATTTACATAAAGGCACACAAAGAAAACCCAAGTCCACATAATGACCAGTTAAACGCTTTATTTGTTGAAGTTTTTAAGTCTCCAACTCCTAACTTCTTGAAAACACGTCTGCTCTGTCTTTCCCAATCTCCTCTCCTCTTTCTCCAATCTCTCCCAAAGGTATCAATTCTCATCAGTGGATAATGCAATCTAAAGGTTCCACGGTTCATGTCAGATTTACATAAGGTCGCACAAAGAAAACCCAAGTCCACACAATGACCAGTTAAACGATTTATTTGTTGAAGTTTTTAAGTCTCCAACTCCTAACTTCTTGAAAACACTTCTGCTCCGTCTTTCCCAATCTCCTCTCCTCTTGCATGTTACTATAATGTTGCCTTGGAACATTACTTTTAACTTTACAATTAATATTAAGTTGGGCTTATTTAGATGATGTGGACCTTTAAAACTTGATTTCAGAGATAAAACAAGATTACAAACATATTTCAAAGTATGTGGTAATTATCCTTCACGTGGTATATGAGAAATTTTGAAGCTTATTTTCAATATAAAGCACCTATCTAATGAAGGAATTACTAACTGCATTTTTTCTTGTATGAATTTTTTGGATCACAAATTGAAAAAGGCCTATGTTAATTTTTCATAACATCTCCTGTGTTTGACATTTTTGCTGTGGAATGTTCATCCATTATTCCTGACAAGTTCTCTCCAACTATAACATGTTTCTATACACTACATTGAACAATACTTCTTACCTGTATCTAGTACTGTTTAAAGGTCATGGAATAACAACCAAGGACAGTCTGTGGTCATGTGTGTAACCATCTCTGAACATTATGAATCCTTCACCTTCCTACTGCCTTGGAAGGATAAAATATGTTCCACAGGTTTCACCAGCTCAAATCAGCATAGTAGATACAGGGACAAGATCTGTGTGTCAAAATAATACATCTCGAGTACCTTATGTTATGGATCCTTCAGTACATTGCCCATGGGTGAAAAACCTTTTTGTGCATGGTGATCAGATTTTCTTTTCCCAAAGGAGAGTGGAAACTAAAGGACTCGACCCGTCTCAGATTCCTCCTAAGGAAACATGGTGTTACAGTGGATTGGAGACTTGGAGCATTCAGTACTTGGATATTTCATTAAGCATATTGGTAAAGAGGTCATGGGTATATTCCTCAGAAACTAGCCATACACATAGGTCACTGCAGGTTGCAAAAATTGGAAGGTTTCTTCCAATTCACACATTGATCTTTGTCTTACATGAAGCACTTATAGTCCACATGGATGTGATTTCAGTACAGTTTCTGAGCTTACTGGGCGTAGTTTCATCAACTCTCCTTATAAGCATGGGAAGTGCATATGCTTGGCATTTTGTAATCTTTTCCAGCATGGAGGGGAATGTCACCACCTTACAGTTACATGGTATTATGGAAGAGGCAAGCATTATTTTTGTACAGTTATATGGATTTTTGGGTCTTTAGATATGACCAAAGGCCCTGGATATTTGCTTCTTGCAAAGCAGATCTCAGGTTTCTCCTCCCAACTGAGGATGCTCTTCATTTCTATACTTTATGAGCTTTACCCTTACCAAAATATCAGGCCAGTTGCAAATTTACTGCAATATTGCTGCAAATCTACTGCAAATTGCAATTCATTCTTTCCAATTTGCTATAATATTCTGCAAATAAGTAGCAATAAAATTTACTAGACTTAATGATGTGGAACATAATAAACTGCTCAACAGCAAAATGCATAGTTGTGGCCACCATCTGTATTCCCAAAAATAAATTGCAACTCAAAAAGCTCACAGAGAGTGCAGACCTCCGCCAAGGTAGCAAAGTCTCCACCCAATGCTTTTTTACCCCTAAATTTTCATTCTATAATGATTTAGCTTTTTGATTCTTGATTATTGATTGATTATTGATCCAGATCACCACCAAAAACTAAACAGTTCTAAGTTAACCCATTTCTGAGCTACCCTGAAAATTCCATCGAAATTCATCCATAACTTTTTGAGTCATGTTGATGACAAACAAACAAGAAAAAAAAGCAAACGGGTGAAAACATAACCTCCTCGGCGGGCGTAACTAAAACACCAATGTAATAAATAAAACTAGTATCTATTGCAGAGTTCGATAAATGTTGTTTGAAGTTGCAATAAAATATGAGTTTGCCTTTGATTCCATGAAAAGAGATTTGCATGGAATCAGAATTGTTATTGTACAAAACCTTTAAGCTTCTTTTTGATAAACAAATAAATAGATAATGATGTTATTCTCGACATGTACTTTTTGACAACATAGTTGTTATGCTATAAAATACAATGGTCCAAGAACATGCATAGGAATGTGAAGAAACTTGTAAATAATTGACTGTGAATAAACATGTCATCTTAACTTTATCTGCAAAAAGAGAAAAACATTCTCATACACCCATATATTATAAAATAAAAATGAAATGTACTTCATCAAAGGAGATATTTTAACTTTTGATGAGATACGTGACTTTGTTTCATATGAGGATAATGATAAGGGATTTATGGTTGTCATTTTGGCTGTTTCTATAAGCATAAAGCCTTCATCTTGTATATAGATAGTGAAAATGCAGGAAGTTAGGGTAGAGTATCTATGTTTGATGACGTTTTGCTTCTAGAAGATTGAAAGAAATTCTGACGTAAAGAAAAAGGGATTCAATTGCAAAATTGGTCAACTTTTGGCTGTTGTCTTGGATAGAGTGGCCATATTGGATTAATAGGCAGTCTATAATTGACCTTTATAAAATTCAAAAACAAGTGTACTTTACCCATATGTTTTAAAATGAAAGTATAATATACTTCTTTAAAGAGATATACCAACTTTTGATATGATATATGTTTCAACTTTGACTCATATTGGTAAGGGGTGTATGGCAGCCATATTGGATTTCTCTCTAAGCTAAGAACGATTCCCAGTCATTTAACCTATACATCCATAAAAATAAATATGACTAACATTCTAAAAATTCTATTGAATCAGAAAACACAAGCCTCCAAGCATTCAGATAGCAAAAATGCACAGAGTATTGGAGAAATTCTATATTTGGTAAATTTTAGCTTTTTCTATAATTGAAAGTAGTTCTAGATTACAGAAACCATGACATCATTGCAAAAATTTGGCCGCCATCTTAGATAAAGTAGCCATCTTGGATTGAGATAGCTCTTTGAATTAAGCTTTAAAATATTGAAACAATTACCCTTTACCCAAAAATTGTAAAATAGAAATAACGTTTGCTCATTTAAGTAGATATATGAACTTTTCTATAAAAGACAGATGGTACCCTTGCCTCATATTGGTAAGGGGTGTGTGGCGGCCATATTGGATTTTTTTTTGCATTCACAAAGCCTCTATATTATACATAGATGGTACAAATGCAGGAAATAATAGAGGCAATATTTATTTGATAAATGTTCGCTGAAATCATTATTGAAAGAAATTCTAGCTCTAGATCAATGAAAAGAGGATTTAATTGCAAAAAATGTTGAAATATTGGCCGCCATCTTGGATAAAGTGGCCATTTTGAATCCAATTGACCAATTCCTGCTACAGATCAGCAGATAGTACATTTTCCCACAATGGACAATAAAAATATACACCCTGAAACAAACTGAAAATATCAACAATTTTTCATAATTTATCCATTTATTGCATATTCCTTAGGGGTGGCGGCCATCTTAGATTTTTGGGCACTTTTGCAATTGAGCCCATTTGTCCAATAAGCAGATTCATAAACCCTAGATATCAGGCTCTCCGCCCATGTGTTCGAGGATTTTATATCATTAAAATTTTTTTCATCCTTATTTTTTGCCTTGGCACCCCTACTAAATCTTTTGTCCTCCGTTTCCTTTATTACAACATATAATTTTTTTCAACGTTAACGGTCACTTAATATTTTCAGATTATCCAATAACAGCGCCTTTTGCTATCTGGGGTCACTAGAATAATGTAATAAATTAGGGGGTATTCAGCTTCATTATCATACCAACAGGATGGAGTCATCTCTGTGGGGATTCTCGCTGAAGTGCAGTCAATGTAATCAGTTAAATAGTGTAGCACGTCACCTTGCGAAGTTACAGTAGTAATAATAATTATGTTTTCCTTGTACGGCGTTTTAAAAACGTCAGAAATGTTTTAATCCCTATTATATCCTGTGAATAGAAGGGGGCGGACAAACAATGGAGTGCCGTCTCATCCCTTCAAAATTCGAAAGCAAAATCACAATAGTTTAGGCGTAATAACACACAATACATTAGGCGAGTGAACCGCATGACGCCTGTTTCTGTTGTCTAGCGCGAGGGCGACAATCCGCTGTAACTAGGTGTAGCAGGATACATCAGCCAGAAGGTCCCCATTGTTCGTTGCGGCGATAGGATTATAGCTTTAAGGGGCTAGAACCCATGCTAACGCGTGCCACTCCCGTGGCCAATTATCCTTTTGTTCACTAGCTTGGCAAGCGCAGCTGATCATGTTTTAAGTGTTGCAAGAAAACTGCTAGTTTAATTTAGTATCAGTTATTTAATTCAATATGAAGTGTTCTGTGGTCAAAATTTGAATTTGATAAACATGCATCAGCATCGTACATCAGCATGATCAACAAATCAAAGTTAAAAGATGCTCCGTACATAAATTTCCATCATCGCGACCTCTGTAAAAATAGATTACTGTTTAGAAATAACAAAGAAAGAAACATTATTAATACAATTTATTCACATAACAAGCTGACGTATTGCCCCAATTACTACATTAAGTCATATTTTATATAAAATAGTAGAGCAAATCCATAAAAGGATAAATAATAGAAAGTCTTAATAAATAAATAAATAAATAAATAAATAAATAAATAAATAAATAAATAAATAAATTATTTAAAGAATTACGTAAATAATAAGATGACATTAAGAATCAAATAAAAATAGATAAAATTAGATGGTATAAATCATTCAATAAAAGATAAGTTATTTCAAATAATTTAATAAATAAATTATGATTTTGTAATAAAATGAATAAATCGCTGTGAAGAAATAATCATTGTCGCAGCTAACGTGGTGAGTGTCTACCCATTATCAGGGCCGCAGATAGATTTTCACTAGTTACCAGTATAGACAGATATGTATCTGGTTATTTGGTGGGACTTTTTTGCACGCGCGTTAGGGGAACGTGCACATAAACTAATTACTTTTAAGATGATAGTGAGTGTCCTATCATTTGAAAGCCAACAAAATGTTTCATTCCACATTAGAGAAATAAGCCTCATAATTACATTTGTAATTTTATAACCGGGTGTATGTAACTCTTTGCCGTTCAGTAACAGTTATAAAAGAAAGTTAGATTTTGCTTGTATGAAACAAACTTTTTATTTTGATAAAATTCGACTGCGCATGGAGCATAATGATATTAGGCTTTCGATGATGATTGTGCATGAAACGTCAAGTCATTTTTCCTTTTCATAATAGTGCTGGGCACCCAGGTGTTGAATCTTTTACTCGACGTGTATCTCCTACTATTGTATATGCATGATATCAGGTTGTTCGGGAGCGATGACGATTGCGTTCAAAATGGGTTGTTTGCAGCATAAGGCCCTTATGCTTTGTGATATATGTGAATAAACATAGCTTACTAAATAACTATAACCAAAGTACGTAAAGTAGGGCTTTAGGTTTAACAGTCTAAGATTTATTCAATTTGGGCAGTTAACTTGGACCAGTCTTGTTTCATTAACTTTGCGAATGAAACAGTCTCCGTCGTCAACGTAAATTTCCAATATGATTTTACATCACTTATCTGATTTTACAATCTTACTGTTTAGGTTTGGTTTAAGGTTGTTTGAGAAAATATGATCGCGTTTAACAATAGATTGCGGGCTATAGTAAGCCCCCTCCTCTTTGAGCGATGTCTAAGACTGTTAATTCACCGTACATGTAGTGTGACCACACTGTCAGACATCCCCCTTGTTGCACGTTGCAAGCAGTTTGTCTCATAACTATGACAAGGCGTTCTTTTTCTCGTTATTGTTTAAAAACGGACCACTTTGTCAAGGCTAATTGCTTAGCTCTTTGCGCGTTGCACGCTAAGATATGAATGTTATAGTGGATTGTTTGTGCCCGGGTGCCGCACTTATGCTTTCTTACTAGAGCGACCTAGAACAAGACGCTAGTTTATCCTGTTTGTAACTGTAGCAAAATATGTTCGACATGCCGTTTCTGCACGACAGCCGGAGACACAGTAATTATATAGGCATGGTTTAAGCTTGTTCAAGAGATAATAACAGTCGCGTTTAACAATAGATAGTAAGACCCCCTCCTCTTTAACTGATGTCTTACACTGTTAATATTGACCGCACTTTCATATATTAAGTACTGCCAGACTTTCACCTGTTGCACGTTGGCGTTGGATTGTACTTGTGCCTCTGTCAATGCACCTCATTTAGTTTTGAATAGCTTTTGCCGCATAAACCTTTGTGGTTTAGGGTTATTAGTTTAAGTAGTAGGGATAGGATGCTTGGACAAAAAGCTTCTAGTGAACTCGCTTAGACCTAGGGTGTGATGCTGCTATCATCCGAGGAAACACCTACACTGAATCCTTTACCTAAAATCCCCCTAGCTGAAACAAAAATGCCCCTCGAACCTGTCCATTTTTAAAAGCGTCGAATCATTTTTGATATCATTGAGCATCTTTAAACGAAAGCTTTCAAGTGACAAAAACAGAACCGTGTGGTGAATATTTATTAAAGCCTAGGTTTATTCATCATAATCTATTTTGTTAACAATACTTACCTAGATTTTAATTGGATTGTTCATCGTCACTGTTTGGCTACTCGCCTACATGTATAATGCGTGCTGAACGACAGACAACTTATAAATATTATCTGTGTTACTGTGTAAATGACCACGTTAAGTTAAAATAGAACAATGTCATTGATTTAATCCATCCAACATATATATATATATATATATATATATATATATATATATATATATATATATATATATATAACTGTTCTTTTACAACCAGTGTCAGGTTAACACCAAGTCAAAGCAAGCCTTGCAGACTGATTATGTTTAAATTGTCGTAAATTAAGTAAAGCTAAGTAAGGCCTGTTTCTAGTTCATCCAAGCTACAATGTATAAAACTGCATGAAGGCTAACAAGTCTCTGTAGCCAATTAACCTTTGCTATGCCCTGTGCTTAAGTTTAACATGTAATACAATAAAATGAGTATGGCCTAAGAGAAATATAAATATGAAGTCGTGTATGAAAGATGTTTCAAATAATAAAAATCAAGAATTTAAACATGTTAGGTACATGCACATCACTTAAAGGTACATACGAACCGAGCATCGGCGGAGCGTGGATTCCCAGTAACACATGTAAACCACTTCTACTAGATTCTTATATGACTCAAATAAATTCGACATGCCAAGGGATAAACTGAATAGATCACTCGATCAGCCCTAAAAGACCTTTAAACTACTCCTTTCTTTAAATTTTTGGTTGTAAATTTAATATATATATATATATATATATATATATATATATATATATATTTTTTTTTTTTTTTTTTTTTTTTTTTGAGAAATGACATGGATTATGCGAGTGTACTAAGTTTCATCAGTTTGAAATGTTAGTTAAGCAAATGCTGTATGCTGAATATGTACCCCTGTAGTTCTACCCCGTTACATTACGAATAAAAGTGGACGGTTTTTACAACCAGTCATGAATTAGGCACTGCATGTTCACTCGAGGACGTCTGGGTACAAAATAACAGATGTGCTAAATATATGCAAATTTACTCACACTGTGCCAGAAATATCACCACTAGCACAAACACGAGGAGGGTCCCCGTTATGTAAAAGGCCACGGTGTATGGGTCCGATTTGCTGAAACCCGTTTTGACAGACAGGCAGGCGCTGTTTTCTTGAAACAAGTCAAATAGTTGGTGCGGAGACGCCGTTACTTCTTTGGAAGCGCCCTTACTTATTATACAAATGATGTACTGGACCATTCTGCCTTTTAAACCAGAGAGAGTTACTTCAGACACAGGCATTGTAGACGATGTGACGTTTCGTTCCATAATATCTGGTCTTGGTTTGTATTTTTCGTAGTACTTGAATACAAAATTATTGAAAGGAAGTGGTTCTGGTAAGTGTATTGTTATTGACGTACCATTCACGGTGTAGTCCACAAGATATAAGTGGACGAATTGGCAGAACGTCCCGTGAAAATATTTGCCTCATTCACACACATTCTTCAGCAAGATACACTGGCCCTGGTTACACATGTCGTCACAGACGCCAGCAGTTGTGGTTATTGATGATGTCATGGGCGGTTGTGACACTGGTGTCGTCACTGATGCAGTTGTCGTCGATTTCCTGACCGTGCTGAAAGCGGGAGTGCTGTGCTCACTGTTCTTTTTGTCAGACACCGATGTACTCTTGCCATAGATTGTTACTGTTGTTAGTTTGACAGTGTCAGATGTTATTTCAGTTGTGGTAATTGGCGATGTCATGGACAGTTGTGTTACTGGTGACGTCACCGATGTTTGTGTCGTCGATATCCCGACTCTGGTGGAATTGGGTGAAATGTACTTCCTCGTGCTTTTGTCCGACACAGGTTTAGACGTGTCGTAGGAAGTGGAATATTCCACTGTTAACTTGACAGTTTTAGAAGTAATTTCGGTAGTAGGAACTGAAACTGTACTACTTCCTGTGGCGTCCCCTGTGACGTAGTCATAATGAGTGTCCGTGGCGTAAGATGGGACGTCACGCGTGGCGTTGTGTTCTGAAGGGGTGATGGCGGAGGTAAACCTGTCTGTGGAGCTGTGTTTGTCGTCATATGTGTTGTTCTTTAACACTTTATCAGCGTAGCTTTTGGTGTCATTAGCCGTGGCATTCTGGATGAAAACTGTGACATCTTCATCCGCTGCAATAAGGCTCTGGAGGTCACCACTCTTAGCAACACTTTCAACCGTCGTGTTTTCTGTTTCTTGTTTTAAAGTTATTATTGGAAAATAACCGTTTTTCTTTTCTGGTAAATGCATCCTGAGATTTTTGTTTGCAGTTGCAAATTCATTTTTCGTAATATCATTTTAACCAGCTCTCCCAACGAGGCTGTCAGGCTCCTAAAAGCTTCCTTGTTATCTGCATAGTTGACGGCGAATTCGGCACTCTTGACAAAACTAGCTGTTGGTTTGTCGCCGTCTCCGAGGCGTCCGCCTCCTTTGCTGTTGCGAGACCTAAAAAACAAGCCAGAAACAGGCAATAAAATTTCGTGTTCGCCATTTGTTATTCAGCTGACGTAAAATGCATATTCTGTATGTTAAAAACAGAATGGTGATACACACACAGTCTATGTGGATCCAGCGGTAATCATATCACATTGTTATCCATGCCTAGTGCGATTTAATAATACAAATATACATCTGCTGATAGTCACATATCATGGTTAAGGGGTAATCTCAGTAGCATATCTTCTGGCTTGCAATTTTTGTCCTATACAGCAGTTTTGAATTACACCAGCTTCGCATTCATTAAGGCGTAAGAATGTCCTCGTGTTTTGAATCGTGTTGAGTGCAGTGCCATATTTCACGTCGTATCCAAGCCTGTTCGCGGGAGTGTTAAAGCGTGATGATGTGATTGACGATATAGCAAGATTAGATAATTCGTTATCTGTTGGTGGGGATTTAGATCATTGGAATGCATAGGAATGTGTGTGTGCGTGTGCGTAAGTACCTTTTATATAGAGCAAAAGCCTCTTATGGTTGACGTTATATATTACACCATGATTATATAATATCATATTTGGCTTTAAAAAGCGGACAGGAACCTTACACCAGCCTCATTTTGACTGATGTGGATAAATGGAGTAGGGGTGTCAATCCCCCCAAACTCACACCCCTCCCTCCGTGGCTTCTTTGCCTATACATGTATATACATGACTCATGGAATCCGGGGACCTTGCTTTCGCTAGGGGCAGATTTTTTGGAATGTCTTAGGGCCAAATGTGCCAATGTTTGCTTTTTATATAAATTACTATATATTTTGCCAGTTTTATATTAATTATTCCAGTCTGATTTTGGCTTAATTGTCATTTAACTTTAATCGAACATTAAGAAGTCTACATATGATATATCGACGTAAAACGTGACACAACAAACAAACCTCTTCTTTCACCATTCTAAATAAGGGTGCTAGCTGCATTGATCATAAATAAAATAATTACATGTCTATGTGCAAACGGAAAATTTCTGAAATTCAAGGCTCTACTGGAAACGACAGATGCAGGCTGATAATTTCGGTGAGTTCCCAGATGTCTTTTACCTACCTGACACTCCAGGGACATGTACTTCAGTTTAATCGTTGACAGCACGTGCTTGGTCAATTCCACATTCAATCTGACTTAGTCCAGGTCCATTGCTGTTCTTCTTTTCCTGAGGACACTCAGTTATGGAACGCCATCCACGCAAAAAATCAGACTTGCAATTTAATAGCCAAATGACATTCTAACAGCCTACAAGAAATCTAACAGTGGTCAAAATAATCTAATAGCCAACTCATAAAATTTAACAGTGTTAAAAAATCTAATAGCCAACTCATAAAATTTAACAGCGTTAAAAAATCTTACTCCCAACTCATAATCTTACAGCCAACTTCTCAAAACAGCCAAGTCAGCATCTAACGCTAGAGGTCACTGCTGTCAAGGGTTTATCTGTTTAGAACTTCACGAACTGATAACAATTCAAACGAGAATCCTGAAATTTTCAATTCCTGGCGATTCGTGGGATTCGTGGTCTGTGTGAAAAAGGGGCATCAACGTTTTTGCCACCAATTCCTGTTGGTCAAGAAGTGCAAGAACTGACTACGAATATATACGAATCTGTTAAGAACTTCACGAACTGATTACGATTCAACCACGAATCGTGAAATTTGTCAATTCATGGTCATTCGTGGATTCGTGGTCTGTGTGAAATAGGGGCATTACCATTGCAGCAGTTCTGTGTCATCCAGTTATCTCAACAAACGCAATGAACGGGGTGACGGTTGGAAAGTCCCATGTTGATTTAATTGAACAGTTAGTTATCATCTGTGAAAATAATGACACTACTGAATATCAAAACTAGAAAATACACCACACTCAAACACAGTGACAGTTTGATTTTGATATTGTTTATACATGTAGATTTGAAATCTTACTAATGTGATTTTACTTTGCTTACATAATCAATGGGGCATTAAATTATTTTCAACATTGGAGTGTCATTGGTTAATGTTCGATTCGATTCAAAACGTCTGGTTTATCAAAACACATATTGAGACAACGTATTATAATATTCTCACAGCCCGAATTGTTTTGAAACATGTGCAGTTTTCTTAATTTTATTAGTTTTTTTCGAAGCGCTTTGTAAGATATTGCTAAATGCTAAGATGGTAAAGTAGACACTCACTGCAAATGCTTTTGAAAAAAAATGTTATACTAGAAGTGGGACTTTCCTGTATGATGATTTTGGCCCAGAGTCAACCCTACCCTAAGTGAAAAGTAAAGTGAAACGTCATCAGTTAGCATTTGATGTGGATTGTTTACTTTTACTTCTGCATTTTTACCATTCGTTTATAGAAGCTGGAGTGAACGCATCACCCCTCATTACGCCCCGACCTAAGAGATAATGCTACTAGACCTTGAAATGTTTCTAAGGGGGAAATGCGTTTGACCAGCTGTCCACCTACTGGCTCAGCGATATGGTAACTTTGAAAACATTTCCGATTATGGAACTGTAGTCTTACAGGCACTTGATTCAAGCATCTATCCTCACCCATATATTATATCAATTTTAACTATAACTGATAATCTGTGTTTCCCCGTTTTAATCTTACTTCTATGCAAGATCAATATTTGCAATTACTTTGCGAGGATTTGTGTTGTTGAACTGAACACATATTTATGCACGACTCTTATGTATCTCGCTAAAATTCCGTACTCCATTTGAAAGAAGGTCCTGGCTGTACCAGTGAAATGGACCGCTGGATATGAAAAGAACATTAATTCTCCTGTTTGTGTTATTCTATCTTCCACTATAATCGTTAGTAAGAGATCACTGGTTCCCTTTATTCTCATGCAGTGAAATGCCCACACATCAATGTTTTCTCAACCACATGGGACCACAGAAAGTTTTTTCACTAGATTTTTATCTGGCTAAATGAATATACTTTCTGTATTGCGTTTCACCCTGCCGGTATGGATTATGTATGTACCCCGTATTTTAGGACAGAAAATTGATCTGGATGTTTTAAAAGGGCGAATGAATTACAGCAGATACATTATTGATACAAAACAAAACAGGCAGAGGCAAAGAGAAACTTATATGTTTCCTTGCTCACGGCTGGTCACTCTCCAGATCTGGTTTCTATCACCCTTATGGCCGCCTGGTGCAACGCATGCACTATTAGATAACTCTAAAACTCTAAAAATATGAATTAGGTATGACTTCTTTGTCTTTTCAGCCAGGTAAAGATATGCAGGCTATGATTTCATTTTCTGTTTACCTGTAGACGGGGATAAAAAGAAAGTTAATATATATAACCAAGATACACTGATCAGGACATGGGTATTTTATTGACCACAGAGCTGGGTGCAGTGATGCTCTTTGGAGAGAACGCACCGTGACAGATTAAATCTGTCTACGCTTATGGATGCAGAATGACATTGTGACAGTCGGTGAATGTCGAACATAACACTCTATCAACAGAGCAATAAATTCAAAGATGTTTTGGCATATAACTTGCTAGGGTGGTTTTGTATCATGTTACATGAAAGAAAGAACCTCAATTTCACAGAAAACACCCCTAAAACAGAATAAAGAGTATATCGCAACGGTAGCATAAGATCTCTGGGTATGCAAGGCATCTAGTGCGCAATAGACCTGTATTCAACATTTCATTAATTTTTCTGTAATTTTCCACATCTTCCTTTAAACCACCAAGAGACAAATTTACTTGTTTTGTGTTAATTGCTTACGTCTATATTAATATTATCATTTTATGATGAAATACTACGCCTTAAAGCTTAATCAGGCTTTGTGAATAAATAAGTAATTATCTCCAGCTTTAACCCACTTTAACATATCTAAGAAATGCACAGTATAACATATACATGAGGTAACTTGTTCTCTCCTTAACGCCTTAACAGCGGCAGTTGGGAAGTTTCCTCCACATATTTTCACACAAAGCAAAGCAAATACCTGCGTGTTTTTCTTCTCACCTGAGCGTAGGCCAGAGGGTTGATAAACACAATTCGTACAATTGCGTTAACAATATCACTTGCTGAATATTCTTTATGACCTGCTGGCTGCTTTTTAAGTCAGCTAAAATGGGATTTCAATACGTTTTACTTTTGATAATGTGGAAATAAACGTGGCTGTTTTACAAGATATGGCAACAGGATAAATTAGTGTATGCGAATCCAAGCCCCCCCCCCCCCCCCCCCCCCGGGGGTTCGGGCCCGGTGCTATTTGTCACGGTTTAGCATTAGTAAAAATTCTAATTTCAAGTGGGAGGCAGGGGGGCTATTGGTCTTTTTTTTTTCAGAAACAGAATGGGGGTGTTAGGACCCCCCTCCCCGTCGGCATCGACACCCCTCCCCTATATCCGCCACTGTTCAACACAAACAACTGTACGTACCAAGACTATATGACCTACGTACATTTAAGATCACTAGCAGCATGTATGATTGGTTCAGTGCTTGTCCATCCTTGGTGTGCGGTGTTTAACCTTTGTAGTTTGACAGTACCCTTGGCAAGACACAAGCACGGTTTGATGACGCTTTCTTGTGGCTGATCACAGCGTCTTAATTTTCAGTATATAACATGCAGGTCAATTGTTCAACGCGCTTTAATAACTTTCAATGGTCTGCGTTTATTTAGAACGTAATTTTATATTTATGAAAATCTTTATTTACACTCACATATTTTAACGAATTCAACTTTTGGGTTTCTATGATTTTATATGAAATTAGGGGATACCGGAGCTAGTTGGATCCAAGGGTAAGCCCCCCCATCAATTTATTAAAAAATAGCTATGGGGTAAAGAAGTTCATCACATCATTTTGTAAAGTGACCGTATCCAATAATACTAAGAAAGTGTCGGTCGTACAGAACTTTTATTTAGGCAGTGAGTCCACATGAAGGAATTTAGCATCTTAAAGTAACTATATTAAAGAGATTATAAAATCTATTTTCATAAGCTTTTGCTCGAATGTATATGTATAGGGCATCAAACTGAAGCTCATTGTTTCAAGTTTCACAGAAATATATCATCGTTGTTCATTCTAGCATCATAAATGGCTACAACCCTTATAAATTTAAATGTGCAACACATTCAGCGTAACAATTTATTTATCAAAGACTCTCAAAAATCAATTTAATAAATTCAAAATGTATTAAAATATTTTTCAAGGCGTTCAGATGGGATACTTAGTTCATTTTCGTATAGGGCGTCAACTTGCCCCGACCCTGGGGCCAACTTGCCCCCCCCCCCTGACGTCAAATACGTTTTTTGTCAAATTGTGGGCCATCTGGCATTATATTAATAAATAATGACGTTGCACACATAACTTAGTTCATGGGGCTTACTTTGAAACCGT
This sequence comes from Lingula anatina, assembly GCF_051362555.1. Lineage (NCBI taxonomy): Eukaryota > Metazoa > Brachiopoda > Lingulata > Lingulida > Lingulidae > Lingula > Lingula anatina. Next base: position 19,496,599 of record NC_141775.1, read on the forward strand.
TTTTGTTACTCTAAATCATTCCTAATGGGCTCTACAAGGCCAAAAGTGTCTAACTGGGCCAACTAGCCCAGGTTTCCCCTATAATTATTATTATTATTATTATTATTATTATTATTATTACATCTAGCCAACATCCACTCCTTACCAGGACCACAGATTGATTTTTGACACGATATTCACAGGTTATTCTCTGGGAAAAAGCATATAAATACCAAATGTAGGTATTTATAACGCATCAAACCATCCTCACATTTTTATACCTGTAAGTTGATGGCAGGTATAATTATACTGGATTTGACAAGTACTAAGTTAAAAAAAAATATTAACACAGGTGTGTCAGTAATTATGGATGTGTATTTCTATACAAAGCAAGGTACACCTATTTCTACAATATTGACCTGAACGTGAGAGTGAACACAATATGATACGTCACCAGACACCGAACAATGGGTATACCTATAAACCAGACATTTGCCAAGGTCAGGTCAGCGTCAGATAATAAACAGACACCATGTTTCTGTTTTACTTTTAAAGTTTTGGAAGGGAATAGAGGAAGGTTGCGGCTGTGAAGAGCTCAATAAAAGTATGCCAGAAAATCTGGCCTGACATTAACCTACGTTACGGATACACTGAGTGTGTACTAACGCCACTGTGGTCGCTATTAAGCAAAGCTATCGTGCGAGAGGAGTCAGTTAATTGAACAGCCATTAACACTTAAGTATACAGCAGTGATTATTTTGTGTTGACAAACACCAAAGGTGTCTTAACCATGAAACACAGTTTGTCATGTGACAGTAAGCGTCTTTCTGCCTTGGTGTTTGGGTCATTTCAGCCTCGACCTGCCCCCTTGCTGAAACTGATTGTGTGCTGTGTCAATGACACCCGAGATGCGATTGAGGTAAAGCTTTATTTATTCTTAAAGGGTTTTTTTAACATGTTATGACTATATCCATAATTGCTAGTCACTGTATTAAGTGCCTTTATTAATTTTAGTACTTTTGAATAACAATGTGTATTCTTTTTCAATTGTTCATTTTCAGGACATAGCCCAACAAGTCATTTTGTCCAAATATCTGTTGCCTTTGTTTGTGCAGATTTTTTTCATTATCTTTTGTTACACCCCAAAAGCTTGCTCCTGAATGGTCATTTTTTGTTGGAATGTTGTAGAATGTGAGAACAGAACTACACGAATCACTTCAAATGAAGATGTTATCCCCGGAAAAGACGTTTCAATTCTTAACTTGTGGGTACAGTGAGAGTGAAGAAAAGGACTCCTATGACGTCAGCGTTTTGTTGGACGGGTTTGAGACAAAGTGGAATATGCATGGAGATTGTCCTAAAAAGGTTAGTATTTATAAGATATATTTTTCAATATTGTGAAACAAAGATAAAAACACTTAAACTGTATGTATTGTAATGATCATGGCACACTGTTATGCTATATTATTTTTTCTTAGATAATGATAACAATAGTCATAATAAAAGAAGACTAAAAAGACACTTTTTGCATTTTAGATTATGAAGTATGAGAAATTGTTCAAAACCGAAACAGAATACATAAGTTATGCCCTGAGCCCTAAAATGGCAGATGAACTTGATGTACTTGATTGCAAGATACACATAAAGCAGGAAGTATCCAAGGATCAGGAAGAGGACATCAAAGTGCTGACATCCACTGAGTTTGACATCCACTGGTTTCCAGTAAGTTAGTAGGCAAAATCTGGGTTACTGTAATGTGATAAGACATTATATCATAAGACATTATGTGATTATGTGATAAGACATTATATCATACTTACTGTAACAAAGTACAATAAGTGCATGTTTTGGCTAGGTTCAAACCCAAACGTCATCATCCTTCAGTTATCCCACCTTCAGGTTGAATCTAGAAAATTGATGAACAAAATGCAAAGTATATGAGAGTGCAAAGTTAGACACGGTATCCGTAATAAAAAGCACTATTTCTAACAGTTCACAGCTGTGAGGTGATCATTTTTAAATAAAAGTACATGGGAATGGGGGTGGAACAACCTTTTTGACCAATGTTGTATACCCACAGGGTTTCTTTTATTTAACAGGAGCATGGTCCTTCCCCACCTGCCATGAAATTGTCAAGTTATGCTGAAGGTAACATGGAGCTTTACACTCTTGTAAATTTGAATTATTAAAATTAAAATTATCAAATAATTGATTTTCTGCATTAGTCTGATGTTGTTGGAAAAATCCACAATACCTTGGTTTTATTACAGTTGGATTTTGTGCTGTTTAATTTTTTGTTATTTTGCTCCAGTTTGCTATATTTTTATGTACAGACACATTGTGTCTGTACATACCGCCAAACCTCTTTAAATGCCGATGTAACAAACAACATTTATTTCTCCTCCATCCCAGTGTACCACAAACTTGCATAGTCCCATTCATAACAAAAGAGAAGGCTACAAAGACTATTGGTTGTTTGTGATTTGTCCAAAGAAGGCCGCTTTTATTATATAAACTCACTATCCTAAAAAATTTGACAATAATAACAATGTAGCAAATTGTTGCCTGCATTAATGTTATGGCCTTAGGGATAAAAATTAAATATGAAATATTAAATAAGACTCATCATCCTAATAATTATGATGTGACGAGTCAGCAAAAGTTATTATTTTTCAAACAATTTTGCACAAATTTCGTTTGTGGGGTTGGAAAGAGGCCATAACCTTGACTGGTGCCCAAGCGCACTGGGCAAGGAAGACCCAGCAGAGGAAAACAACGCAGAGGGCTGGAACATAAACACACAACCTGATGTTGAGATCGGGAATATATAGACACATACTCACCACTTACCATATACACATACTTACCACTTACCCCGACGACGCGGAGAGGAATATAAAGACACAAAACATGCCACTCACCCCGACGTAGTGGGGGGGGGGGGAACAAAAATGTTACAAAAATAAGGCATGACAAATTATGCCACTCAACCTGAGAAACAGCCGAGAATTAATAAGGCCCTACAGCTTTGTATAAGTAACTGGCTTGCGCTGCAAGTAATTACCCCGCGAGATATTAGGGCACAGACCTAATCATAAGAAACCGTAAATAGAAAATAGAATTTAGAAAATAGAATTCCCATGTGAATGAAGCCTAATAGTCGGCAGATGTATGGCTACTCCCTGCTTGAACTTGTACAGAATATTTTGCTGTCATAATATGTTGTAAACGAGCCAGAACGCTTTGAAATGTCAATTGAACTGCTGGAAAGGTCTCATGGAAGGAAAAGCGAATGAAATTTTCCAAACTGAAGATTTAAGTTGAGGGTTGGAGATAACTTGTAGCTTAAATGTATCATGTGGGTCAACATAATGAATCGAGCGAAAAATGGGTCAGGCAGTGACGCCCCATGGTATAAGAAGCAGCATGTGCCTCAGTTGGGACCACCACTCTAGGTAGAATTGAGCATGTAGAATGTGCACGTGTGCAAATAAGCTCTGGAGATTGTTGTCGCCATAAAATCTCGTTTGACTACGCCAAACTTTCCTTTCTATAGTTCGTGTTTGTACATATAGTCATCACCTGCATGTGTCGACACCAACGCCATCATTGCTGTCACCGTCATCATTATGCTCTTACACCAATAACACAACAAGGTAATGCAGGTCTTTTTCGGAAATCAGCATGACCGGGCTAATTTTTCTGAAAAGTAATGCTTTTTTTCAGCATACTTGCAACACTGATAACATGATAAGCAAAAAAATGTTTTATCTTTTGGCTTGAAACTTAAAGAACTGATGAATATGAATAAAATGCAGGTCGAGTTAAAATCAGCATGATTTTGGTCTATTTTTTTAAAGTTATGCAGTTTATTTTTTTCTCACTTTCAGCAAAGCTGCAACACATTTAATCAAGAAAAACGAACTTGCCTATTGTATTGAAATTCACAGAAGCGATCAGTCTTACTTAAATACAGGTCGAGTTTGAAAATGAACTTTTTATTTATTTATATATTTATTTATTTATTTTATTCACGAAAATTAACACAGAACATTTACAACACAATGAGAGACAAAGACACCTTCAACACGTCATTCGCACACTGAAAAAAAAGGTTCTTTACAAATGCTGATTAAAAATACATGTAGAATTTTAATAAAAGAATCTTAGTAGGCCTAGGCAATGACAAATGTTCTTTTCCATTCATAGAAATATTTTTCTATACTTTCCCATTTTTATCTCAGGTCGACTGCCTTTTGAGGACCCAGTAGGTATAGAGACCGTACATCTATTTTCTTTTGCTTTTCCAAATCCTTTTTGCAGGCATTCCAGAAATATTTCTTTATATGAAGAAATAGTAGTTTAATACCTGTCGTCCAGGATTCCAAATACCGGTATAAGCAGGCAAGGTGTTCTAATTTAACAGAGTACTGTGGTCGTATGTTCTGAATGAAACAATTCCAAAAGTTTGAAAATCAATTTGATCAGACCATTTTTTACCATATTCAAATATCTAGGATGACCAATAAGCCTATTGTTTTGAAAATCACTGGAGTAATCAGTCATATTTTCGTTGAAATGCTGAACTCTCCAAATGTCAACCCAATCAAATATGTGCATCAATTCAAAAACTTTATCTCTAGCTTTAGGATTATTCATATGTTTGTGATTAAAAGTGTCTCTTTTTGGGTCCATAACCATGTTTCAGTCTCCACATAGTATTACCAAATTGATCTATAATATCGTGCACTTTATCATAAAATTCTGGGGAACCTTGCCCACTTTATTGATAGTTAGACGAAAAGCCAGTAAGATTCCTGCTTCATCTGTTTCTATTGATTTTACCTTAAATTCAAAATTGTTATTCAAGGGTATCGCTACACTTCTTGATTGGCTACCGTTATCAAAAAAGAGGTAAAAACATATTTTGAGTTAATATTGGAGGATATTATAGAACATGGAAATTTGACAATTCTCTATTGTTTGAACAAGAATATCCAGTAATTATGAAACAATCATTAAATATGCGGCAATAACATATAATAGAGCAGCCATCACACAAGTTAATTAAAACGAACTTCAGTTTGTGATCAGTAATAATCTTTTCTTAGAAATTATATTAATCAAATGAAAATACGTGGAAAATCCATTGCATTTGCCTTAAAGAAAAAAAAAAAAAAAAGAATGAAATAGAAAGAATAAGAATAGTGATAAAGAAGAAAAATAATTCAAAGATCAAATAGGAAATTTGGAAAACATAGTGAACAATTTGCGTGATGATATAACTAGGCAAGAACTGATAAAAAAAAATTAGAACATTAAACAATGAATTATATTAGATGAATTCAAGAGGGGGAAGGCAACTATATATATATATATATATATATATATATATATATATATATATATATATATATATATATATATATATATATATATATATATATATATATATATCTTTTTTACAGTGGTAAATAGAACTTTCGTTAACAAGTCTATAGATAAGATACACAAAGATGATGGTGACGTGGACACAAATCAGAATGATATTATGCAAGAAGCAAACAAAAAAATATTATGAATATATTTTTTACAAAAAAAAGGACAGATGATGTTAATCCGAAAGATTAGTTAAGATCCTATGAAATGCCTAAGATGGATACTACCACATGCTTGAAGGGAAAATCACAGATGATGAATTACTACCATATGCTTGTCTATATAAAATGTTCAGGTTACCCCATGTTCACTGACAAATACCTCGCAGACGTAGTTATGTGAGATGTCTATATAAGATGATTACAACATATATTCAGGTACCACATTTTTTTTTTTTTTTTCAAAACAAAAAATAGGAAAACAACAATTAAAATAATTAACGTCTTCACATGCACAACACATGTGACTGCTAAAACTACAAACTCATGAGCGGTAATTAAATTGAATTAAGGTTATTTATCTCATGAAACGGACATTTTTTTGAGAAATGGCATTTGGTTTATAGATCACTTATTGTCAGAATTTTTAATGCTGACTAGTGCAAAGTATTTTTCACATTGTTTATATATATATACACTCTTGCCCAAAATGGTTGGTACACAGTAATTTTGGGATGCATATAGCCCTGTTTCTTTCATTATTATTGATATTATCAAATGAATACTTTTTATATTGTTAAATATGTGAAGCTGGAAGATTGGTAATGTCAAGGAGAAGCAACCAATGCAAATGTGAAAAAAGCGTTAATTTATTTAGGTTTTTTTTTTCTCATGCCCCAAAAAAGATTGCTTTTTTTACATAACAGTACCAAGTGAAAAATTAAACATACATTTATACTGTGATTGACAATTAATATGAAATGAGGGGAAATTATCAAGAAGCATCTTCAGAGTTCATTTTTAATCTAAATAGCGGGTATGCCCACCCTAGCTTGGATAATGGCCGCCAGACGGCGTGGCATACTGTAAACTAGAATTTCAGTTCTTTGGAGAGGAATTCTGGTCCATTCATCTTGATGGACATCTCGCAGTTCATCTAGATTTGCAGGGGGAGGGTTTCTCCTCTGAATAGCACGACCAAGTTCGTCCCACATGTGCTCAAATGGGTTTGCATCTGGGCTTCTTGCTGGCTGTGGCATCAGCTGAATGTTGTTTTGTCATGTTTAATTTTTCACTTGGTTCTGTTATGTAAAAATAGTACCCTTTGGAGGGCTTGAGAAAAATATTATATTATGTATGCTAGTAATCTGTGCAAATACAATTCAAAAGTTCTATATACTCTGATTAACAAAGACCAGAATGATTTTATGCCAGAAAGATTTCTAGGGGGAAATACAAGGGTTGTTTCTGACATTACAGAACACTGAGTCTTTCAAAAAAAAAAAAAAAAAAAAAAAAAAAAAAAAAAAAAACGGAACTTGCAATACAAATAGATCTCATGAATGTATTTGATTCTTAGGAATGGTACTTTATCTGAAAGACACTTGATTTTTTTTTTGTTTTTGGAAAATGAATGATTAAATGGGTAAATAATTTTTTTGACAGGTGTACAGTCAAATGAATGTATAAATGAATGAACATTCTTCTTCCTTTTTTAAAGTATCGCCAGGCTGTCGCCAAGGTGATCCCCTCTCAAAAAAAAAAAAAAAAAAAAAAAAAAAAAAAAAAAAAAAAAACGGAACTTGCAATACAAATAGATCTCATGAATGTATTTGATTCTTAGGAATGGTACTTTATCTGAAAGACACTTGATTTTTTTTTTTTTTGTTTTTGGAAAATGAATGATTAAATGGGTAAATAATTTTTTTGACAGGTGTACAGTCAAATGAATGTATAAATGAATGAACATTCTTCTTCCTTTTTTAAAGTATCGCCAGGCTGTCGCCAAGGTGATCCCCTCTCACCATACCTATTTATATTATGTGCTGAAATTATTTCTAGTATGTTAAGATAAAACGACCAAATGAACAGCATTAAATTCATAATGAAGAATTTTTTATATCCCAGTACCGTACTCGGATTAAGAATGTGTACATTTACCCCGTGGACTATTTGAAGATTACACTGCGATTAATGCGGTGGAAAATACAATAGAGAGAGTGTATAATGATAGGGTCGCTAAACGATTGTTGACGCCATATAGTAACTAGCCTAATCCCTTGGTCGCCTGGGTAGCCACGCCCCCTTAGAGTACTTATGTAAACAAACGGTCTCCCGTAGCGAACTATCCTTTTGTTCAACAGCTTCGCGCGTGCAGCTGATTATGTATGTAGTGACACTATAGCTAACTGCATATAAATTTGTGCTAGCTGTTATTTGATTCATTCTGCTGTGTCAGATGTTGTGGATCAGCCCACTGGTTCGTTGACTTCTGTTTTTCTGAAGATTGGTGGTGCAGATTTTGAGTGCTTAATTATGTACCCTCCTTCTAACAAGAGAAAGGGGAAGGGAGATAAAAAGAGAGAGTGTCAAATGAAACGGGTAATGAGTAATACATTACATTAAATAAAGGGACTCGCGGTGGAAGAAACGATAGACTGTTTTGCATCAAGGTATGTCATTATAATCCGACATGGCCCATAACATGATCCATAACATGACTCATTGTTGTATGCCTTATATTTGTGCCGACTAATATTTTACTCTCGTTCATTTCGTGAAACTATTTCCTTAAAATAAAGTTTTGCCTGTATAAATTAACTTTGTGACATGAAGTAATTAATAAAACGCGCCTGTTGAAAAGGGGGCTTTTCGTAACTAATAAAGGTTCACTATTCAGAAAAATATCGTCGCCGTTCGTCGCCGCTACCTTCAGGAAAGCGTACCCTCCGCGTGGATCACCGGCATTTTTGATTATCTGACAAATTAGGGCAATTTACGTTTTAGCTAATAATTCTGAATTTACTAATATTTTGGACTAAATTCGATGTCAGATTCATAGCAATGACGGAGAGCCGACAGAGTAACTGTTTAATTTTCTAAACTAATCAAACTAGAACGCGTGGCGATAAAATGTGTCGCTAGATCTTGTAAACACTCAGCGAAATGCACCTAGTGACTATATTCAATGTGCCGTCACTTAATTGCTTTCTCGATTTCATTAATTGACGATAGTAATTGCAGATAACAAGGAAGAGGAAATGCTGAAGACAAAACAACGTCGGGTCTTTGTGTGACTTTCTCCCTAAACACTTTTTATGTTGCTGTCAAAGAAAAAGGAGTCTAGATAGCGATTATTTAAACCACTGCTGCTGCTTTTGCAGGTAGACTTCCTCGTTTATCATTTAAATGCTCCCCTCCCCCAGCAGACCCAACTTGATGCATGTACGTCTTGGTAGCTATAGTACAGATCTTGGTTCAAGTAATGAAAGGTTTAAGCACAAAACGATAATTTGAGGCTATTTTTTCATTCAAGACAAAATAAAGTATCTATGGTGTGTGACAATAGGGACTTTACAAAGCTTAATTTGTCCTTAAATATATATTCCAGTAGCATAGGCGAGCGACGTAATTGTAACCTCAACTTGAGGTATCCTCGATGAAAGCGGAGTACAAAAATTAACTTTTTTAAATATCAATTACAACATGCTGTACAATGATATTGAGACTAAAGGGTTTAATGGACTTCTTTGCCTTAAAAGCAATTCATTTCAAAATTAAAAGAAACAGTTTTTTTCGGGGAGCGCGGGTAGACAGTTTACGTCAGGTGATTCGTTAAAGTCGAGGAGTGTTTCACTATCAAATGTGTAAATCATATATGTCATAAAACACTATAAGAAAGTTTTTTGTTACGATCTGCAACATTTGTTCTTTTATATAGCAGGGCGAAGTTAAAGCCAGAGGTAAATAGAACCTAATACCGTAATCCTCCTCGTCCATTTATTTAAATCGTATCAAAACGTTTGATACACAATGTTCATTAAATTAATAATTTTAGCGATTTATTAAAACCATATTGGTACATAAAAGTTTAAGATTAGCATAAGTTAAGCAACAACCAGTATGAAGAACAACACCCTTTTTAAATGAGGCAAGACACCCTCTTCACACTGATTATAACCTTGAGAAAGACATTATGCAACTTAAGGTAAAGGAGTTCTTTCATCTCGTGTGTGAATACAACACATTCTTTGTCACTTTTACAAGACAACGGAGGCGAGCAAGTAGAGTAATTACAATACACAATAAAAAGGACATTAGTATAGAAAGCTTACTTCGGGTCAGCCCTTTGCTTGTTCGAATGAAAGAGATACCTGTAGATATCGCGCCGCGACTCCCTTTATTAAACCTTCCTGTGTTTGTGTAAAAGTGTGAAAGACAGGCAACGGTCTTTAGTCGCTGTTGATATTGTTCGCGATTAATATTGAAGTATAACTCCTTCGCCTGCATGTAAACGTGTTACTTTTCCTCATGTTCTCTATATTTCTTTTAGGTGGTTGAGACAATGGGATGAGATCGATAAAAGTAAAGGTTAATCTAAACAATTAGATGCGATTTTTGTGAAATGACTTATTAAGTGATGTGCATGTACCTAGCATGTTTAAATTCTTGAATTTCTAATTTGTCAAATCTTTCATACACAGCCTCATATATGTATTACTCTCAGGCCTTCGATATTATTGTGTTACACGGGACTCCTGGAAACCTGAAGCACAGGTCTACGGAGTCTTGTTATCCTTCATGCAGTTTTATGGCTGGGATGAACACTGCGAAGTAGAAACAGGCTTTACTTAGCTTTACTTGATGCACGACAGTTTAAACAAAACCAGTCTGCAAGGCTTGCTTTGATTTGGCGTTACCCTTACACTGGTTTAAAAAGAACAAATATAAATATGTTCGATGGATTAGATGCCGGCTTTGTTATATTTTAACATTTGCATTTGCACAGTTACACAGATAATATTTTTTAGTTGTCTGTCGTTCAGCACGCATTATAGGCGAGTAGCTAAATAGTGACGGTGATCAATCCAAGCTCAATCTTGGCAAGTATCGTTTACAAAATAGATCATGTTGAATAAACTTAATTACGCTTTAATAAATAATCAACACATGGTTCGGTTATTGTCACTTGAAAGCTTTCGATCAAAGACGTTCAATGAAATCACAAATCATTTGACGATTAAAAAATGGACATGTTCAAGGGGCAGTTTTTGTTTCAGATAAAGGGACTTCAGGTTCAGGTAGAGGGTGCAGTTACGTGTTTCATCGGATGATAGCATCACGCCCTAGGTCTAAGCGAGTTGAATAGAAGCTTTTTATCCAAACATCCTATTCCTAACTACTGAGTTAGGACAAAGGTCTAGTAACATGCACTGTGCAATTACTATTAATGGATCAGACGCATACTTGATTGTTTTTCCTCTGGTGTCGCACGTATGCATCCTTTCTTGAGTGATCTAAAACAAGTCGCTAGTGTACCATGTTTCCCACTGTAGCAAAATACGTTCGACATGGTGTTTCTGAACGGCAGCCGGAGACACAGTAATTGTATAGGCATGCTTTAAGCTTGTTCGAGAGACAAGAACAGTCGGGTTTAACAATAGATAGCGACCATAGTAAGACCCCCTCCTATTTAACTGATGATTTACACTTTTAATTGACCGTACTTTCGTATATTGTATGATCATACAGCCAGACTTCCCCCTGTTGCACGTTGTAGTTGGATTGTCATTGCGCCTATGTCAATGCACCTCATTTAATTTCAATATTATAATATAAGCATAATATAAGTAATATGTTATTTCCTTATTCCTCTTTCATTATCATTCATGTTTTATAAATACTTGAACGCTTGAATGCAGATATTTCAAATTAAAACGTAAGTACATAAATAAATTATACATTTATAAATTAATGCAATAGGAATTTTTTGAGACAGATTGATGCTGACGCTCATGCATTTCAACCAAACAAACAATAATTAGTTCAATTTTTGACTGCGGAAATTTCATATAGGATGAAATAACTGATAACAAATTTAACTAGCAGTTTGTTAGCAACACTAAAAACCAGCTGCGCGTGCCAAACTAGTGAACAAAAGGACAGTTCGCTTCGCGTGGCACGCCTTAGCATGGGTTTAGCCTCTTCAAGCTATAATCCTATCGCCGCAACAAACAATAGGGACCTTCTGGCTGATGTATCCTGCTGTTAATTACACCTAGTTACAGCGGATTGTCACGCTCGCGCTGGGCCACAGAAACCGGCGTCATGGGGTTCACACGTATTAAGTATTGTGTTATTCCACCTAAGCTATTGTGTTTGTGCGTTCGAATTTTGAAGGGATTTATACGACCCTCCATTGTTTGTCCGCCCCCTTCTATTCACAAGATAGGGATTAAAACATTTCGAACGTGGTTACACCGGTGTACAACGGAAACAAAATTATTCCGACCACTGTATAAATGCACTTCAGTGGGATTTGATTTTTTTCTTAAAAAAGGATAATACCTGTTCATTTTGGTCAGATAATGGATTTTCCCAGGGTAAACAACAACTTTTCCATACAGTACTTATCAGTGGTTAATGAATCCGTTCCAATATTTAAAGTTGGTCTTAAGATATGATTACAAGGGTAGTCATCCATGGAGGTCACTTGGACCATTGGAATAAAAATATTTATAATTTGGACATTTTATGAATAGGAATAGTCTCTTGATAAGCTACACACACTGGACAAAAGAAGTGTCACCCCCTAACTCAGAGTAATAAAAGTAGGCAGATCTTGGGTACTTATAATGCCTGGTCTACTTATAATGTGACTAATGAGTCTAAAACCGCTATACCATGGAATTGTATTGTTGGTCTTGTACATGTACAGCAAATGTTATTCCTGTCTTCCTCCAATATGACAAGATACAGGCAATTATCTAACGGTTATAGGTGCAAGTTATTAACCTGAAGAGGCGGAATATAAGCAATGTCAGAATAGCAATACAATTGAATTGTTCAGTCAGAACCGTGCAGAGGGTCTGGTCTCGGTATAGAAACACTGGATCAAGAGACAAATTGCCTCTGATGGGTCGTCCAAGAAAAAATACTGGCCGTGAAGATAGACGACTGATTTTGATGTCCAGGTTGTCAAAGTTCGACACTGCTTGTCAGTTGACAACACAGTGGAACAATTTCACACATAAGAATGTGTCTGTGAAAATTGCTAGGCGTCGGTTACATGCTCAGAGAGTGTACAGCAGGGTAGCAAGACTGAAACCTCCTATATCGTTACAAAACAGGCAACGTAGAGTAAACTAGGGTCAAACGGAATCTGGAACTGGACAGTTAATGACAATTGGTCTTATATATTTTTTCTGATGAGTGTCGCTTTGGTCTGACCTCTGATGACAGACGGGTACTATGCTGGCAAACTGCTGGTAAAGCATTTGAACCACATGCACTGAATTTTCGAACCCGGAGCAGCATATTCATCATGGTGTGGGGCTGCATCAGCATCCATGGCTTGGGCGAATTGATAGTGGTTAATGGAAACATGAATCACTAGAAATATATCGATGTTTTGGAGTCAGGCTTGCTACCATCTATTACTAACATGTTTGGTGACAGGAATTATCCATTTGTTCACCAGGATGACAATGCTCCTTGTCACAGGCCCAGAGCAGTTGATGATTGGTTTGACCAACAGGACATTCGCAGGGTGATGTAGCCTGCCCAGAGTCCGGATGCAAACATAATAGAAAATGTGTGGAATGATATGTCAAAACTTTTTACAAATGCCCGTCTAACCAGCAGAGAAACTCTGTTATATTCAGTGTTTCATGCTTGGGCCAGCATAAGCCCTGAACGCATCAGACAATTATATGAAACCTTGCTTCGTAGACTGGCACCTATTATTAGGTCACGTGGCTATGCCACTTAGTACTAATTTTGGACTTGAAACTGCATATTTTGGTAGAATGTATATTTTGTTCTCATTTTGTGATTTTTTGTGAAATTTGATGTTAATAAAATGATACCAGGAGCATATCATGCCACAGTCATTTATCTCCCCCATAGTATTGGCTCAGCAGGGGTGACACTTCTTTTGTCCAGTGTGTGTATATAATTGAATAAGTGCAGGGGTGGATCCAGATGTATCTTCTAACGGCGTCCATATTTTCTTCATTGATCCATCTTCCATTTTTGACCATCTGACAGAAAAATGGCCCCATTCACAATGGACGATCCGTGTACTTAATGATCAGCCGAGTACATATGGCTGAACACAGTTCAAAAGCAATGCCGCTGATACCTGATGGTCTCCCTGACTAAACACATGCCTTTAAATGGATTAAATCTCTGCTCTGATGTTTAATTGTTAGGCCCCTGCAGCAACGGCATGTGTGGTATTTACTGTTTGTGTAAACTAATTAGACACAAAGAAAAATTTGCATACAAGCTAGGCACTCCAGCTATCAAATTTGGGCTTTGTTCATTGCATGTCTTACCTTAATTAACTATTTGTATACCCACTTAAACTAATAATGCACTGGAACAAACAAGAAAGCAAGCACTCTTACCAAAAGGATGACTGAAAATCAAAACAGACAAGATAGCATTTTCAAAATAAAGAAAATAATGTAATAAATAATTTTTAGAATTTTAATTAAAGGTACATACAAACCGAGCATCGGTGGAGCGCGGATTCCCAGTAACACATATAAACCACTTTACTAGTTTCTTCTACGACTCTAATAGATTAACATGCCAAGTGATAAACTGAATAAATCACCTGATCAACCATAAAAGAGCTTTAGAGTGCCCCTTTCTTTAAATTTATGGTTGGAAATTTAACCTACTTTCGTGACCTACTTTTCTGCCCCATTGACATACAGCATAGAATGCTAGCAGAAAAATCTGTTCAAACATCACTTTCGGTTAAATTAAACAATGCCTTTTGGTAATTCTCTGAGTTATACTACTTGAAACTGTATGCTGGCATTTGGTTGGTTTTTATGACAAAAAATTGACTTTGTATGTATCTTTAAGGCTAAAAAAAGAGAATTAAAAAGTGTTTGTTGCCACAGTCCCCCCCCCCCCTCCAGAAAGAATGTAAACAAACAAACAATCCACCCGTTAATCCACAAATAAAAAAGAACCCTACAGTAAAGTCTTGAAAATTTTGTCGGCAGACGATTTTCCGCCGACGTAATTTTTTCCCCTTTGAAAACTTTGTCGACCTTGAAAATGAGGTACTAGATAATTTTTGAAAAGTTCGTCACCAATATGGCCGCGCTGTCCAGCTCAAGCATGAAGGTAATGCGTCCGTTTATTCAAGACAATGATACGATCAGGATATCATTGCCGATAACACTCAATGGGAGATGGGAACAATAGTGCGCCCCTGAGGGGGTTACTCATAATATAGATGGTTTAAATGTGAATTCCTGGCCTTTTGTCTTTAGTTTCATTACTATTACCTGGCTCAAGGTGCGTTATCAAGCCGGCAAATAGAAGTCCCAGGCCGCACCTCTGTCATTTGTAACGCCGTTATTGTTATCGGCGGCTGTTCTAAATGAGGAAGACGCAATGAGAAAATCAAGATATTATCTTGAAGGGAAATGTACCCGTCACTTCTATTCATGTCTACGTTCTATTTAGGACCATTTAACGATTACCTGGCTCGTACATGGAGATCATTCGCAATGCAAATGGGACAAGATGTCAATTTTCATATCTTCTTATTCGTAGCGGACTCCGTTCACGTAAGATCATCTGCGGGATATCATTTGCGATTCGAGAGAGACAAAAAGGCAATCTTCATATCTTCAGCGGGAGATCGTTCGCGACATAGGCGAGAATAAAATGCACTTTTCATATTAGTTCAAGGGAACTTCATTCGTGGAAGATCGTCAGCAGGAGGTCATTATTTTAACCCCCCTCCCCCTTTGAATTTTGTAAATAATATATATTTTTCATTTTATCTATAACCCCCCTTCCCCCGCTCACGGCATATCTTCAGCGGAGAATCGTTCGTGTAAGATCGTCAGAGGGAGATCGTTCGCGTTCCGAGCGAGACGAAAAGGCAATTTCTATATCATCATCGGGAGATCGTTGCGATGTAAGCAAAAATGAAATGCAATTTTCATTTTGGTTCAAGGGATTTAGGGAACTTCGTTCGCGGAAGATCGTCAGTGGAGATCATTACTTAAACCCCCCCCCCCCACACACACACACACTATGGATTTTTAAAAAATATTCATTTTCATTTTATCTTTAATCCGCCCCCTCCCCCGCTTTGGGTATATCTTCAGCGAGGAATCGTTCGCGTAATATCCTAAGGACTTTGGGGTCATTTCTTAACTACTCATAATGTGACAGTTTTTTACTTCTGCATGTTCTTAGCAGAAATAGAAATAGATCCTAAAGTATCAGTTAATGAGTGGAGAAATTGGCTTATTTTAGGAATATTGGATATGGGTATATCCCATACATTAAACCAAGCTGTTTCATTTTTGTGGAAGAAGTGCCTAAATACATCATGGAAAAAGCGTTCGAGAAATTAAATTGGTTTCATGCATTCGCAATGGACAAAAACGGTTGAGTCTGACATTTTTTGTCTTTTGCTCTTTTTTTTTATGACACATCTCGTGTCTGTGCATAGAGACATTATTTGTCTTTTAACACCTTAGTTGATGTCAATGCTGTGGCTTTCAGAGATTACACTGCAGTTGGAAAACCATGTAACATTTTTGTGGATTTTTCCCTTTTTACATTTTGACATTCTCAAGGTGTGAATTTGAAGTGCAATCAGCATGAATATGTATACTAACTACATTTTCTGAATGTCCACATGAAGAGATAAATTTAGTATATTATTGAAATTATTGGTTTTATTTAATCACCACTAATTGTCTTAGGTTTATAATTCCAATCTACTATTTTTTATTTCTCCTGTACTTTTTTCTTACAGCGTCTGTTTAAAACATCCAGAGAAACTTCTTACTTGGGCCAGTCCAGCCAGTCCCGTGTTAAGACCACACAGAAGAAAAGGAAATACAGCGATGACGACAATGATGATGATGATGATGATGACAGCAGTTACCACCATGGCAACCCTTCAACATCAAAACAAATCAAGTTGACACCCAGCAATACCTCTCCTGCTAAAAGAAAAGGTGTTACATCAACTAAAAAATGGAAGACTTCCGATAATGAAGATGTACGCTCCTTTGAGTTACTTGTATTCGTACGGAATTCTCTTAAGAAGATTAAAGATTTCTTGAAAACATTATTTCACAATATGATGATATCGTATTTTACAAATGAAATCAGTGGGTTCCATGTATATTGAGAACCTATAATATGTGCACCTCTATCACCAACAATATTCAAGGAAAGCTGTGTCACTTAATTTTCTCTTACTAATAAATAATATTGCACCGAACTATGCACATCAATATTTTTTGCTTTTTGTCTGTATGTTTGACAACGTTGCAGTTTTGTTTGCCATTTTTTCTGTTTTTTTTCTTCTTTCATTTTATCTTTCTTTTTTGTTTTGTTTTGTTTTTATTATTCCTTATTATCAATATATCATTATTTCAGGACCTAAGACAGGGGCCAGTCTCTGGCCAGCAACAGGAGCAGCAAGGTGATGCCAACTTCCAAAGAAGTGACAATTTAGTTCACGAATCCCCATCTTTATCAGTCACTGAAGACCACCTGGAGGAACAAGCTGGCGTCCACTTTGAAACAAGGAGGAAATCAGGCCATGACTTGCCACCTTTACCACCACAACAGGACCCTGTGGCTGCTGATGATCAAGACCAGGGTGTAACTGATCCTCAGACCATCAAAACAATGGGAACCCAAGCTATTAACCAGGCCCATGGGGATAATCAGTTAGAAAGATTACCTACGGCAGTGACACAAGAGATTGCTGGGGTTCTAAGACAGGTCCCTGCTAACACAGGCAACACAAATGTTACCTTCAATTTGCAGCTGGTTTACCACAATAATAACTCAGAAAAGGCATCAATGACACACATGAAAGAGAACAATGTGACAACATCTTTTCATAAACATGTCCCTCCAAGTGTGAAAAAACGACTGAATGAGACACTTTCTCAAAATGATGTATGGAACCAAGTGAAGAAGATGTATGACATTTCAGATGAAACCCCATGTCCTCCTGATGTTGTATCTTTTTTGTTGTCAGAAGTTGAGGGTTCTATTGCATCTTTCATCAGTGTGTTGTTAAAGTTAAAAGAACGCCACAGAGAAGGACAGCAAGACATACCACAAGATTTGATTAATGAAGTCAAGGTAACTGATAATATGGTCTAAAATATAGTCAAATAAAGTAACCAGTCTTTAAAGTTTTAAAATGACATTGACAATTCATCTTGTGACTCTAAAACAATTTTTTTCCACATTTAAAACATTTTCTTTCTCTGTAAGTCCTAATTCAATTCAACAAAGTTTTTCATTTCTTCATATTCCAAGTGAAAGAGTAAGAATTAGAATTAAATGTATAAGACAATGGGTTGGCTGTTTGGGGTTACCAGTATTGCTAAGTGTATTGAAAGTCATTTACATAACATCATGGTTTGAAGGAGTAGAAGTTGTAAATGTGGCTTATTATATTTCTCTTCTAGGAAGGACTTCTGAGTGAAATGGAGTACAACAAACTGAGGGAGAAAGTGATTGAATTTGCTGCGGAACTTTCCATTTATATGGAAAGAATTTTAGATTACCTGTATCAGTTTAGTGTAATACCAGATGAGGAGACAACAAAACTTAAAAATGATGCAAAGAGAAATCCGCAAGATGCATGTAGAGATTTGTTGAAAGCACTTCTTGCAATCAGTCCTAAAAAAGAACCAATTAAACATCTGAAAGCTGCATTCAGGGATTCTGGTCTTTGGCATCTGGCAGATGAACTAGAAGTCAGCTACCAGGATGTAGAGGATGAATTACAGAAACATGGAGGTGGCCGGCCTATTTGTGAAGAGCCGTTAGCAATAGGAATGGCAGCTCCCCCCACACCTGCTACAGGTGAAACCCCTACTGGAGAACATTAAAACTACATGTGTACAGTATTTGACAGTATGTGTCAAGATTGTTTATGCTATTTGGGTCTCCGTGGACTAAGACATATGGTATTCCCACATATATTGACATCAGACAAATAAAGTGGTTGTCTGTATTTAATGATTTTGAACAAGCCTGCTGAAAAACTACAGTGATGCAGACATTTATCTATACTGTTCAGCATCAAATGTGAACCCTAACTTTTAACAGGAAGATGACAGAAATTTTAAGCAAAACCCAGTGGACTATGAAACCATCAATCCTGTTAGGAGACTTCTTTGTTGATTTGTCTTAGATCTCCTAAAACCTATGTTGTGTTCTTATTTTACAATACCAAAAACAACCTTAAGGTTGTCCCTCCAACCTTAAGGTGCGTCAGAGGACACTCTGTCCTCCTTTTTGACCATATTTATGTACAGTACAAGGTGTAAAACCAGTAGAAACAGGTACACAGTGCACCTATTACAGTGTCATGATCCTGTATATGTTATTATACCCATCTATGTACAAGGTGTAAAAACCAGTAGAAACAGGTACACTGTGCACCTATTACAGTGTCATGATCCTGTATGTGTTATTATACCCATCTATGTACAAGGTGTAAAACTAGTAGAAACAGGTACACAGTGCACCTATTACAGTGTCATGATCCTGTATGTGTTATTATACCCATCTATGTACAAGGTGTAAAAACCAGTAGAAACAGGTACACTGTGCACCTATTACAGTGTCATGATCCTGTATATATTATTATACCCATCTATGTACAAGGTGTAAAAACCAGTAGAAACAGGTACACTGTGCACCTATTACAGTGTCATGATCCTGTATATGTTATTATACCCATCTATGTACAAGGTGTAAAAACCAGTAGAAACAGGTACACTGTGCACCTATTACAGTGTCATGATCCTGTATATGTTATTATACCCATCTATGTACAAGGTATAAAACTAGTAAAAACAGGTACACTGCACCTATTACAGTGCCATTATCCTGTATGTGCTATGATAACTTATGCTATTATACCCATCTATTTAAACTAGCTTATAAATTACTCCTTTAGTTCATTCCCACAAACAAAAATGGATATTTGTAAAAAGCACTGTATATATGTAAAAAGTGTCAATATGCTCTATGTTAATATATTCTTCTGATAATGTCAACACCATGTAATTTATGTAAATATATCCCTTAAAGATGGCAACACCACAAATACATGTGGTAAATGTTTTAATATGTATACAAGGTATTATACTCTCAGTTTTGTCCCACACAGAGTATAGTTTGGTAATTTAACACACGTATACATGTAAGTCTATTTATTATATTGATATCAATATGTATACAAGGTATTATACTCTCAGTTTTGTCCCACACAGAGTATAGTTTGGTAATTTAACACACGTATACATGTAAGTATATTTATTATATTGATATCAATATGTATACAAGGTATTATACTCTCAGTTTTGTCCCACACAGAGTATAGTTTGGTAATTTAACACAAGTATACATGTAAGTCTATTTATTATATTGATATCAATATGTATACAAGGTATTATACTCTCAGTTTTGTCCCACACAGAGTATAGTTTGATAATTTAACACACGTATACATGTAAGTCTATTTACTATATTGATATCAATATGTATACAAGGTATTATACTCTCAGTTTTGTCCCACACAGAGTATAGTTTGATAATTTAACATGTGTGTACATGTAAGTCCATTTATTATTTTGATATTATTCAAGGTGGATGTCTTTATATGTAGTATTGTATTAAATTATATTTACATGAGCAGTGTATATATGTAGAAAGTTTTAATAAGCACTTTATGTTAATAAATATTCCCTCAAAGGAGACAACATCACAGATATTTATATGTGCAGAAAGTTAAACTGTGTTTCATGTAAGATAAAATATACTTTGTTCTCATTCACAGAATATAGATTGACAGATATCTCAACTTGCTTGTGTATGTACTGTATATAAGTGCATCAATTAGTTTTACATTACCCATGGTAGATATTTGAATATTTAATTTTTTTTTGTATTTTTATTTTTAAAAACCACTGAATATGTGTTAAAAAGTTTTAATAAGTAAGTTAAGTCAATGCATTCAGTCAACAATATGAACACCATATACCTTAACTTACTTCAGTGTATTTATATATTCTCTCAAAGATGTCAACAGCATATATATATATATATATATATATATATATATATATATATATATATATGGAAAGATGTTACAATATGGAACATATTGAATGTATTTGATCTAATATGAACATACATGTACATTTATGTATATTAGTTCAGTAATTAGTTTTAGATTATTCATGGCTTTTATTAAATCACTATAAATATATATGGAAAGATGGTTCAATATCTAGCATATGTTAAGATATTATGTGGTCACTTACAGAGAACTAAGATTGAAAGATGTTTTAATTTAATAGCTATTGTACGGGTGTGTATACGAGTTCATTTATCAGTTTTAGAAAAATAATGTGGCTTTTGCAAAATTACCAAAATACGGACCTTGCAAATAAACTAATTTTCTCTAATTTAAGTTGTCTTACTTGTATCTTTAAAATATAGGCCTCTATATCGCCTTTCTTTTATGATACTTTATAAAAGCAAATTTGTATTATTTAAGGCCTCTAGGATATTAAAAATACGTCTAAAACTCGATTTTTAGTTTTTTATACGTTAGAAATAATCAATATTGTATCTAGTACTCAATTAAGTTATATTTGTGAAACACGGACTAAAAATATACATTTGGACGAGTTTGTCTACCTGCCCTGACTGGTACGGGTGGCAGGCTTTAGGCTCCGCCTCCGTTGTCAAGCACCGTTACTATGTTGGGCGGGGCAAGAATGGTTGTCTAACTTCTTAAGCTGTTACGCGTGCCCTGGCAGCCCATAAGTCTTACGTCAGCTAAGCAGAACACAGTTATATACACAGTAATGGGAAGAAAGAAAGTTGCGAGAAAACGGATGAGCGAGGAAAGCAAGATAATTTTGAAAGATAGTACTTCTGGTGGATGGAGAAACCCCGCATGTCATGAAGGGGAGTCTTCGAGTATGCAGGGAGCCAGCGCTCGGAAAATCTTGAAGGACGATTTATCGTCGAGCTCCGACAGCGGGGTTGTCAGAAAAAATCGTTAGGCAATCATTTTATTCACAATAAAGATTGTAACAGCAAGCAAGTTTATAAGTAATATTGCCACGCAAAACATTTTCAAATTCGCATGTTACGGTCTTGGCACTATGTGGCATCATGGCTGATACGTACCCACATTGGGCCATTTCTCGGAGTAATTCTTTCTTTGCTTTCTCAATTTTCGCGTCTTGGTGTGTAGAGCGGCGTCCATGCACGACGGGTGGCATTATCATCTGCTTGCGCCTCAAGTGATTTTCTTTTTGTTTGTTAGCGCTTCCTTAGACACTTCCTAGACAGTGCACAGACTTCTACTGCGTCAGGCACAATTATGATTAATTACGTCAGTGAAACGAGAGTAGGTAGACCTACTCAGCTGTCAATCATTTCTCAGGGAATATCGGCTTACGTGGTGCGAATAAGTTTGCGTACAAAAGTAAGATTTTCTGACATCTAGATAGAAACAAACAACCCAATTTTAACACGTAATGGTGTATAGACCTTCCGATCAATAAGATGATAACAGGTAAGGCGGAGGTGCAATTAATTTGCTAAATTAGCCCAATTACCTGAGCCAAATGGTTTATGAGCGATTTCTCAGCTTTGAAGATTGATATTATAGTCTTTACTTCAATCCCCATATCTCATTCTTTAACTGTCAGATTGACATGAAATTTGATGTGTCTGTGTTTCAGTATAATATCTAGTGGACTGAGTCTTGGTTTTTGGATTGACCTTTTATTTTTGAAGTTATTAATACTGAAATTGGAAGGTCCATATATAATTCGTAAAATTCACGTTTTATCAAAATAAAATCAAAAGTAAAAATAATAAGAGAAAATCCTAACAGAGTTTGCTGGTTTTTGTGCTAACCTTTAGATAGCTATTTCAATCGTATTAATAGGTTTTTTTGTTGAAGAGAAAATCTTGATTAAAAAAATGACAATTTTAGCCCCAAAACGCTGATATTACGTCACTCGTGTTACACTGTGACTACAATCTTTGGAAAATTGTTTTGCTTGCTACACCATATCCTTTAGTTATTAGGAAATTTCATTAGCTGCATTAGTTTTGGACTTAATATTCTAGAGGCCTTAAAGAAAGGGAGGGTTCCAGATGTCAGCCACTGAAAATTATAACACTTCAATACAACATAATAGTCAAAATTGCTGCCCAGAACACAGTGCTAAAACGTATTTTGATAAAAAAGAATCCTCAGAGAGACCACTAGCCTCCAAAAACATAACATATGTTCACCGTGATACAGTTGCTATAAAGGGTAATTCAAATGCAGTCTAAGAGAAAATCTTATTCCAATAAACTCTATATCTGGCTACCAATGTGTCATTTGCCCAATATCTAAAGTAGCATACCCTAGGTTCTAGATTCCGGTATTGCCAGCTCGATCTTGATTTCATATATAACCCATATCAGCAATACCAATACTAGTAAAAATGACTCCAAGGTATATTGAATATTTACAAGCTAATTTTTACGTTGCTCTGACACTCAGGGTAAAGTAGCCTCAATTCCCAGATATCTTCAGAGAGAGAGTAGAGCGTTTGCCTCTGCTTTATAAACACTGAAACATCTTATTTTAACTTCTTCAAATTTTAGTTTCCTGTAAACAACACAAAAACGGGGAATTTATATAAAATAATAATAATAAACAAACATAATACTCGTATAAATAAAAAATACATATTTGATGATCTGTAGAAAATATAGAGTCTAAAAGTGCATTTGTCAACCTGAAATGTATAAAGTTGAAGCCGTTTTATTTTGTGTGTAAACTTGCACATAAATACCCAGTACATCGACTGCGTATTCTTTTTGTCTCCCTACCGAGTGTTAATAGATATGTTTGAATTAGAATAATAAGATTGTCTTACTCAGTGGCGGATTTAGGGAGGGGGTTCAGTGGAGTCCTGACCCCCCCCCCCCTCCTTCGGTTTCTGAAAAAAAATCACACTAAATATTACCCTTTTGAAATGAGATTTTTAAGTTGCTGGTTTATAGTTCTTAACCGTTCCAAAAGACACCGTTTGGCATTAATTCAAAACACCAAAATATTTTGGGGCCCTTCAGTGGTCCCCCAACCCCACCACAAGGAGGCTGAGGGTCAGCTTCGAATCCGAGGTCTGTCATTCGTAAAAGACACTCTCACCCCCTTCAAATCCTGGATCTGCCCCTGTCTAACCACTTGTATAATGCGTTCAGGAGACAAAAATGGTGTCTTCTTTGTGAAATTGTTTTGCAAATATGCTTAGGCGGGGATGGTTTTTGTTCTTTATCCTTTACCAGCTACGCCACAGATCAAACTCAAATGAAGTCAATAGGTAATCCGGCATGGCGGCATGAATGTCATACTTCTCAGCAAGTTTTTTTTTCAAAAGTCACGTCGCCCTTATCACTATCAGTGATCTCTCAGTAATCTCTCTTGAAATTAGAATTTTGGTCAGCTGATTCATAGTTCTCAACCGTACCAAACGGCACCGTTTGCCCCCCAAAACACTCCACGGAGGCCGAGAGTCGGCTTCTTATCGGAGGCTTGTCATTCCTAAAAAAAGGCGATCACGTAAGATTGCCACCTGACATTTGGGTGCCTTGTGGCCTGTGAAAGGGAATTCCCCCCCCCCCCGCCCCAGGACGAATAACCTGTAAGAACTCGGCAAAGTGGTACGGTGAACAGTAGCGGATTTAGGGGGTGTCAAGTGGTTCCTGACCCCCTTCGATTTCTGGAAAACATCAAACCAATGGTCTTCTCTTGAAATTAGAATTTTGACAAGCTGAATCACAGTTATCAACCGTACCAAATGGCACCGTTCGCCCTCTAAAATACCAAAATTTTTCCGGTCCCTTCAGCGGGCCCCTGACCACAGTCCAAAGGAGGGGGGGGCGTCGGCGTTGCATCCGCGGACCCCCCCCCCCCTCTCAAAAATCCTGGGTCTGCCCCTGTCCGACACCCATATTCTTTCTTAATTATATCATGAATTTGACTCTCGATTTATACCGCTCACTTAGCAGGTGACAAGATGATACAACGATTAGCGTAGCATTTATATAAGTAATGGATTAAGACAGACATGGAGTATTCGTTATATTCAATGGCAAAGTGTATCAACATTTTTGGGCAACAATGTTTTTCTTGTTACGTTTTATTAAACTTTATTATTGTGTTTTCAGATTTGAGGGTAATTATTTCCACGAATATGATTTCTCGCTTGAGAGAGTAAGGTGGTAGTGACATTATAAAGCCATCTCCGTGCGTTTTATTGAAATATCCCCTCTAACAACGCAGATTTTGCCCTCAGCGGTATCGGTTATCTGGACAACATATTGTAAAACAGTTTTCACAAAATTTGATAAGGGTGGTTCAAAGGAAGGAAAGAAATGATTACAAATTAAACAGGCTCTCGATCTTGTATTCTCTTATGCTTCATTACCATTTACATTTTGGTGAAGGTTTGCATTCAATTGTGGGGAGATCTGGAGTTTCATTGGTTTTATTGAGAAATACAGGATGAGGGTAAACTCTGCGTAGTCTTCAGTAGTAAAACTGGGATATTAAATAAAAAGAATCAAAAAACAACATACACGTTACCAGAGGAAAGTAGCCTGCAAGTTTGGTTCTTCTCCACCCTCACCTCTCCCCCTCTCTGTTTCTCTCCATCTCTCTTACTCTCTCCCTTTCCCCCTCTATATCTCCCTCTCTTTTTCTCTCTGTGTGAGTACTAGATTCTCTCTCTCTCTTTCTCTCAAACACTGTAATTCACATGTACAGTATATGTACACAAGATATTGTTTTAAAACGCCTTAGGTTGTATTGTGCATAGCAATTGTACAGTATTTTTACAGTGGCTGATTTGCTACATTACTATAGCTTTTGTAAGCAACGTGTTCAAATAAACAAAAAATAGTTAAGTTTTAGTCCAATTTTGTTCAATTTTCTTTTTTTTACTCTCCAAACAATTTGCTTTAACATGGAGTCACCCAAGAGAAACATAACCTTTATTTTACATTCTCAGGTGAAGCAGAGCTTTTTGGGAGTTGTACTGAGATGGCTCCAAATCACAAGTCTACAGCACGGCCACTGAGAACCAACGTGCTGCAGGATGAGGTGACCGTTAGTGAGGACGCGGAAGTGACCATTACTGGGGACAACACAGAGTTCGTGTTCTCTGCCGCCAGCGAGGTGTCAGAGTTCCTGACGTCAAGTTATGACGTCAACGACACGTCATTATTTGACACCATCCCGGACCCAGAACCAGAGATTTTCTACAGTAAGTCGTAATTTTATCAGTTGAATTCGTTCCAAATATGTGGGAAACTTATTTATACACATGAATGACACAAAACACACACATACACACGCGCGCGCACGCACACACACGCACACACACAGAAATAATAAAAATTAAACGTTCACTCGAGAAAAATGTTGGACCTTAAGTATGATCTCAAAATCATGGCGATGGTCGATCTTTACATCTACATGTAGGCCTATTTAACATACTTGTACAGTGTATCCACTCATTTTCTACAGTGTGATACATGTACTATCGAAAATACTTGCCAAATTAAATCATTATAAAATCATAATAATGGCCGTAGCGGGATCTCGCGGCTTCGCAGCCTAAGGCCACACTTTTTTATTTTTATGGATGACATCCTCTGGGGACCCCAAAATCGGTGCGAGCGGGCGAAAAAAAAAAAAAAAAACAGTCCAAAAAAAAAAAAAAAAAAATGCTTAAGAAAAGTTATGTTTTCAGTTCACAGCTGGAAACACTAATTTACCACAGAAACACGTATCAAACTAACAATATATCTTTATCCATGCTCTCAAAATATTAAAGCATTGTGAATAGGGCCTACTTCGTAGAAAGGTAAAAAGTCATGAATATATATGCTGCATATTACCAAATCTATTTAATGTTATTTCATGCATTCTGTTGGGATAGCAATCAATAATACAAATATCAAATAAACAGCGTGTCTTTATTTGTACTCTCAGAAAATTAAAGCATTGTGAACACTTCACAGAATTGTTTAAAAAAATGAAGCAAAGATAGGCCTATGCTTCCTACTACCAAATCTAAAAAAGGTAATTTCGCACGATGCCATTTGTCTACTTCGACTCACATGTAGCAGCCAACTATCGGGTGGCCTGTCCGACTTTCAATCCACCAAATACCACGACACTCTTGTCGACCCTTTTTTCGCTACAAAAAAAAACCTGGTATGTGCTGCTTTGGACTACCCTGAGTGTCAGAGCAACATAAAAGCTAACTAGCTTAAATATACCTTGTGATGGAGTCGCTTTTACTAGTAAAATTCCCGTACTAGTTTACCTGGTATTGCGACATTGGTTATATATGAAATCAAGATCGAGCTGGCAATACCGGAATCTAGAACCTAGGGTTCTTTGGACAGAATGTCACTGAAATTTTCCGGGCGATGATCGCTGGCCAGCCTTTCGTATAATTGTAAAAAGGTGATATCTCCATGTCCAATATCAATGGCAAACCAATCCAAAACGACGGCCCCCGTTCTCTTTATGACTTTAATTGTCGTGTATTTTGAAATTAATGCTAGAGATGAATTTGACAGCAAAACGGCCATATTTCCACGTGGTGATAATACGCATGCGCAAAAAGATCATTTTCCGCACTCGGAACTACTCGGATGTCTCCGCAGTCAACAATGACAGTATGGAGCTTGGAATTAGCCGAGGATTGCCGATTGCATTTTCAGGCAAATTCAATAACGACGTTTGCGACAACTGACTTCCTTGGGGGGGGGGATTTTATTTTTTTTTTTTGGAGAACGGACAAAAATCGGTGCGCGCGCAGGATGTCATCCATAAAAATAAAAAAGTGTGGCCTAATGCTAAAGACACAGTTCACTCTAGGGAAATGACAACGCTGGAGAAGGCGGAGCCAATTTGAAGGCTTGTCATTGGAAGAGTTATGTACTGGGAGGGTGATTTAGTAAAAGGGCAAGTCACTGGAAAAGGGTCAGTCGCTTAAATAAGCAATTCACAGGAGGGATGAGGTGATTGCACATTTAGTTTTCATCATTTGTCTGTTTAATTATTGTGACATTCATTTTAGCTGAGCCTATAGTGTCTGAGTTGTAGAACATGTCATTTGCTTGATATGTTAATATCTGTGTCACTGTGATTGGATTATATGAGGAATCACAAGTTTTGAATAATTTCAAAGCAGTTCTTAACAAATAAGAACTATGCTTGCAGTGCAGTTTATATAAAAGGGAGTATGTTTTCTATTGGTAAATGATGCATCAGGTTAAAATTATTGTCCGATGGTACCTTTTCTTTCCTTTTACAGATTGGTGTGTGGGTTTGGCGGTGCTCTGTTCATTTATTTCCACAGGAAAATTATCCACTTTATACGAAAACAGAGGAATTTGTCCTCCTTTCTCCAGAAGAAGTAAGTACCAGTTACAGCAGGAGTCATCCACTGTATGTGACTTACAAGAGGGTTTGCACATGTATATGTCACATACAATAGACCACAAGTGTTTGTATAGCTGCTTCAAGCATTTATAGGATGATTACACTTGTATTTTGCTTACAACACAGTGAAGCATGTTAATATAGATGAGCGAGCAATTATTCTATTGTTGCTAACAGTAAATGTTTTTATGATTGTTATCACATAAGGAAATGTTTGGGATAATTATGTGAAAAGGACATAATGAAGATACCTTTTATTAGCATTCAGTTTATTCCCATTTTATGTGTGATATAATGTGTAGTAAATATAACGTGTTTTATTTATTTCAGTTGATTCATCTATCCTACTGTGATAACATTTTATGTGTAGATATAATGTGTAGTAAATATAACGTGTTTTATTTATTTCAGTTGATTCATCTATCCAACTGTGATAACATTTTATGTGTAGATATAATGTGTAGTAAATATAACATGTTTTATTTATTTCAGTTGATTCATCTATCCAACTGTGATAACATTTTATGTGTAGATATAATGTGTAGTAAATATAACGTGTTTTATTTATTTCAGTTGATTCATCTATCCAACTGTGATAACATTTTATGTGTAGATATAATGTGTAGTAAATATAACATGTTTTATTTATTTCAGTTGATTCATCTATCCAACTGTGATAACATTTTATGTGTAGATATAATGTGTAGTAAATATAACATGTTTTATTTATTTCAGTTGATTCATCTATCCAACTGTGATAACATTTTATGTGTAGATATAATGTGTAGTTAATATAACATGTTTTATTTATTTCAGTCGATTCATCTATCCAACTGTGATAACATTTTTGATATCCACTCTATCCTTTCCCCTGGGGCTGGGGCAGTATACAGCTGGAATGGTATGTATCATGGGGGGTGGGGGTGTTATTCTTCCCCCTGGGGCTGGGGCAGTATACAGCTGGAATGGTATGTTTTCTAGAAACATTTTTCACAAGACTAGGAAGCCAACATATGATTAGTTTGTCCGATTTACCAACACAACTTACCAAACACCCCTTTCCTGCATTAGTAATAGATACCTCAAAATGTACAGAGATTATACTGCTGTGGGCATAAATCACTTTCCACAACTCATGACAGTCCATCTGTCCTTTCAGTTCTCATGGAGAAATTTAATGTACTTTCAGTTAACTCACCGAGAAGCTGTGAATGAGTTGTTCAGTAACTTCACATGGTCCACGGGGAAAGCAGAGAACTTAGATCTGGACCAACTAGAGGTGCTCAGTCACTGGAATCACCCGGACACCAGCGTCTACGTCACACTGACTTTGTTTATTATTATACAGGTGAGATTTACTCTTTGTATGAGAAGACCAAACATCAACCCCAGTCTAATTGTATGAAGATTTTAAGAGTTGGCAATTTGAAAATTTGTCTGTTATAACCTAACTTTAAAATATGCCATGTGTCTCTGTAATACTTAAATTTTTTGGTATATATAAATAATTTTGAATGGTTGTGCACTGATTTCAGTTGTACAGAGTGATCTCACACAAACAGTTTACTTATAATAATAATGGATTACATTTGTTTTCAGTTTGTGACAGCTGCTTTGGCTGGTTCCCTCCCCATTCCTGCTGGAGTGTTCATTCCTGTCTTCACTATAGGTAAGTTGTGTCATCATTTTACCACTTACTGTTGCCTTGTCAACTCTTCCCCAGGACTGCGGACTGTGCAATTACATATTATAGGAAAGCTTTTTTAATAACATTTCATTTTGTTTTGTTGCATTTCTTTGATATGTTAACATGTTCAGAAGTAGGTATGAGCATTTTGAGTTCAGTTATATTGATAATTCTTCATTCATTTGAATAATTTTCATCATCCTTGGCTAGTCTACTAATTATTATAAGGTCAGATGCTGAATTTAAAAAGAATACAAATTAAAGAGTATATGAGTATTAACACATGCTCCCTGTAAAGTCTGGTTTGGAGTGCACTGACCTCGACCTACAGTGACCTTGACCCACCGTGACCTTGACTTATAGTGACCTGTCCACACTGGTCTGATGGTGTGACACACTTGAAGATTATGACAGCTGTTTTTCTGCCTAAATTCTCCTGCACTATGCTGCCATCTCCAGGTTGAAATTAGCTAAGAGAATGTTCTTAATTATTCCCAGGTGCTGCCTTTGGTCGTCTTGTAGGAGAGTGTTTGGCGACGTGGTTCCCCAGTGGAGTGAGGATGGGAGAGCAGGTGTCTCCTATAGTCCCTGGAGGATATGCTGTAGTAGGTAAGTGTATGACTACATGGTATCCCAGTGAAGTCAGGATGGGAGAGCAGGTGTCTCCTATAGTACCTGGAGGATATGCTGTAGTAGGTAAGTGTATGACTACATGGTATCCCAGTGAAGTCAGGATGGGAGAGCAGGTGTCTCCTATAGTACCTGGAGGATATGCTGTAGTAGGTAAGTGTATGACTACATGGTATCCCAGTGAAGTCAGGATGGGAGAGCAGGTGTCTCCTATAGTACCTGGAGGATATGCTGTAGTAGGTAAGTGTATGACTACATGGTATCCCAGTGAAGTCAGGATGGGAGAGCAGGTGTCTCCTATAGTACCTGGAGGATATGCTGTAGTAGGTGAGTTTATGACTACATGGTATCCCAGTGAAGTCAGGATGGGAGAGCAGGTGTCTCCTATATAGGACTTGCATTATTCGAAAGGTGCGATGTGCGCATGACCAGAATTGTGCACTGCAGGGGTCAAAATAGTACCGGAAGCGTTGTTGACAGCGATAGGAACACATGATGGAAGCAGAAGACGCGCCGGGGGCGATATTAAACAAGCCATTTGAGCCGACAATGGTGCCGGAGTTGAAACGTTGGTTAAAATGTAGGTTGCCCACACATCAGGCAAAAAAGAAGAGCTGATAAAAAGGTATGTTACAAGATATTTTCTTAAATACACGACCAAAAACAAAACCCTTATGTGGTCATTATGTAATTATGTTCACCTGAGTCATTCATTGGGGAGATAAATTTGTCACCTGGTTCAGGCAATTATCTGATACAATCTCTGAGGTGGGCTAGTGCACTGTACAATAAAATTAGTACAAGCTCCCTGTCATTATTAGTGCATCTATCATTCGTTTCTTCATTATCCTTCTGTTGTGTATCCAAGTAGATTTCGGTTAAAAATTTTCTGTTTTGTCATCAGTCTAATATGTATGTATGTAAATAATCACTGTTATAGATGTATTGATGATGACTTTAATAATTATTTTCATGACTATTTTTTACTTGTTTTATAGGTGTAAACTGTACAGTGAGAATAGAGAGAGAAACAAAATATTGGATCCAGACAGTGGAGTTTGGAAGAGAAAATTAGAAGTAGGCCTACCAGATTGAAGTTTGAATCAAGACAGTGGAGAATGGACCAAGCCCTTGAAGGGAATGCCCAAACCGTTTTTTTTTTTTTTAATATTTGTCTTTTAATAAATACAATTCAAGATTTTGTTTCACAATTTTATTTTGCATAATAAAACCAATGATGTTGCCTTGGAAATATCTTTCCAAGGTACCTTATGATATTTCATGTTTTAAAATGCAATGTTTTAAACATTTTCTAGATATGTTCAAGTGCAATGTGATAATAAAAATGTGATATTTGGTAAAATTGTTCTCTTTTTTGTTATTTGCATAAGTAATATACGATTCAATACTCCTTCACAGTCAGGATTAAACCTGGTTTTAGTTTTACTGAGGTCTAAGCAATGGCGATAACAAAACTCTTAAACTAAAGTAAAACTAAAACCAGCTTTAACCTTGCTGTGAAATCAAACCAAAGTTTCACATGACAATTTTCATGCCATTTTTTATACTGAGGTAATGTCAGAGTATAAAAAGTCATGAAAATTTAAAATTCCTCGTAGGTTTCAAGACCGATGAAATATTTACCCATTTCAGGTTTGTTGTGCATAGACGTTATGCTGAAAGTGTGTTTGTCAACTTCCTCATGTGCTTTGGACAGTTATTCCAGCATTTTATGTACTTTTCCTCTGTCACACTATTTCTTCATGCATTTTTTTTTTTTTTTTTTTTTTTTTTTTGTTCATTGTAATTCCACCTTGTTTCCGAAAGTTCAATTTCTAAAGATCAGATTTTCTGTTCCATACTGAAAATAATGTCCTTTTTCCTTAACTGTCGTTAAAAGCGCATCTGAGCCTGCATATGATACAATGCAGTCTGCACATGTATTTGAGAAGCCATTTTCGTCCTCGATGTTCAACTTCCCAATCGCCGCCAGGTTCACTAAAATTTGTCTCAGAATTAGCTGTAGGCCTATCAACAGTTAAATGTCTAATAAATTTTCTTCGGGGCTTACAAACCTTCGTTTGCTTGAGTGAAAATATAATTGGTCTACCACCCAAATACGATTTATTTCCTCCTTCAAAATGAGCACTACACACAGGGTGATGCTTGGCGGGCTCGAACTTACTAAATTTGCTTTTATTTCCCGCTCGTCCAATATTGTCAATCCATATACCTCTCTCTTTTGGGTCCTTGGGGAAAGCATAAAATGAAAAATTTCGATCTCGCTTCGTGTTGTTGAAACAACAAGGCAAAAAACACATATAACCGCCGAGAGGCATTTTATTTCTTTGTACAGAAATGGCGGCAACGCAAGATGGGTCCCACTTTACCCACAATGCATTGCGCTCAATATCGAAAACGAGACGAATAATGCAAGTCGTATATAGTACCTGGAGGATATGCTGTAGTAGGTGAGTGTATGACTACATGGTATCCCAGTGAAGTCAGGATGGGAGAGCAGGTGTCCCCTATAGTACCTGGAGGATATGCTGTAGTAGGTGAGTGTATGACTACATGGTATCCCAGTGAAGTCAGGATGGGAGAGCAGGTGTCCCCTATAGTACCTGGAGGATATGCTGTAGTAGGTGAGTGTATGACTACATGGTATCCCAGTGAAGTCAGGATGGGAGAGCAGGTGTCTCCTATAGTACCTGGAGGATATGCTGTAGTAGGTAAGTGTATGACTACATGGTATCCCAGTGAAGTCCGGATGGGAGAGCAGGTGTCTCCTATAGTACCTGGAGGATATGCTGTAGTAGGTAAGTGTATGACTACATGGTATCCCAGTGAAGTCAGGATGGGAGAGCAGGTGTCTCCCATAGTACCTGGAGGATATGCTGTAGTAGGTAAGTGTATGACTACATGGTATCCCAGTGAAGTCCGGATGGGAGAGCAGGTGTCTCCTATAGTACCTGGAGGATATGCTGTAGTAGGTAATATCATGTAACTCAGCAGTACTCTCTATCACTGTTAAGATTCATATTAGAGTCCTCTACAAACCCATGATAGTAACTACAGGTATGAAAATTGATCACTTCAATTATACTTGATCTAGTGTGTCAGGTATTTTAAATATTTGAAAAAAAAATGAAAGTTATTATTCCAAAATGAGTTTTTCAGTACTTTATTTATTAATAAGTCAGCTGTACATGTATCTTAATGCAGCAGCTATTGCTCTTTAAGTTGGCTGATATCGCACTGGAAAAAAATGTCAGTAGTATGTTCCTTTCAATGTATTTTTGCTTACATAATCATAAAATATGCGTGTATCATTTGTATAGGAGCTGCTGCTTTGGCAGGAAGTGTTACCCACACCATTTCCACCTCTGTGATAGTGTTTGAGCTGACGGGACAGATATCCCACATTCTACCTGCTGTGGTAAGACAACTGATTGTTTGATAAATGTGATAGTGTTTGAGCTAACGGGACAGATATCCCACATTCTACTGGCTGACAAGATTGTTGGTCTTTGAAAAATTTTAATATATTTAATCAATTTTATAAAACCAACACTTATTTTACATTTTCTATATATCATTTGTATACTCCAGATAGCAGTGTTGATAGCCAATGCAGTCGCCCACAGCCTTCAGCCGTCCATTTATGACAGCATCATCCAGATCAAAAGGCTGCCTTACCTGCCCGATATAATCCCCACCAAGTCCAGGTAATATGTGATATCATCCCCACCAAGTCCAGGTAATATGTGATATCATCCCCACCAAGTCCAGGTAATATGTGATATCATCCCTACCAAGTCAAGGTAATGTGATATCATCCCCACCAAGTCCAGGTAATATGTGATATCATCCCTACCAAGTCCAGGTAATATGTGATATCATCCCCACCAAGTCCAGGTAATATGTGATATCACCCCCACCAAGTCCAGGTAATATGTGATATCACCCCCACCAAGTCCAGGTAATATGTGATATCATCCCCACCAAGTCTAGGTAATATGTGATATCATCCCCTCCAAGTCTAGGTAATATGTGATATCATCCCCTCCAAGTCCAGGTAATATGTGATATCATCCCCACTAAGTCCAGGCAA
This sequence comes from Lingula anatina, assembly GCF_051362555.1. Lineage (NCBI taxonomy): Eukaryota > Metazoa > Brachiopoda > Lingulata > Lingulida > Lingulidae > Lingula > Lingula anatina. The sequence goes on from NC_141775.1 coordinate 19,531,185, forward strand.
TATGTGATATCATCCCTACCAAATCCAAGTAATATCATCCCCACCAAGTCCAGGTAATAAGTGATATCATCCCCTCCAAGTCCAGGTAATATGTGATATCATCCTCACCAAGTGCAGGTAATATGTGATATCATCCCCACTAAGTCCAGGCAATATGTGATATCATCCCTACCAAGTCCAAGTAATATCATCCCCACCAAGTCCAGGTAATGTGTGAACAAAATATCATGAATAATCATTTAAAATTACTGAATTAGAGTAATGTGATTATTAAGTAATCTTTACATTAGCTTACTTGATACAAGATGAGGTTAAAAATTGCTTACATTTAAAAAGATAATTTTAACCCTCTATAACAGGTACCTATATAGTATATACACCTTTAGGTTTATTTACCATCACACTATTGTTTTCCATGTACCTTTCTCTGCTTATTTTGATAATGAAGTTTGATTAATTTTGATTTTACAGAAAAGAAATTCAGCATTGGGCTGGCAAAGATTTTCAAATCTCGAAGTAAAGAAAGTATCGCGGACAGTATGGCTTCTGAAGATGATGAAGCTCAGGTAACTATGGCAACAAACTGATAAACAGCATGGAATATTTTAGTTTAAAAGTCAATATTTACAGGGTTCTGTATTCTACTTATGAAGGATTAGCAGTGTGAGGAGTCAGGTATATCTAATTATATTATATATAGCATCGTGAATATCATAAGAGACATACATATATATATATATCTATATTATATTATATATGTAGCATCGTGAGGGTAGTGGCTAAGTTTACATTTATCTATTCATCTGTGTTTAATGTTATTATTTTTTATTTATTTATATCTTTTGCATGTGCTGTAAGTCTCTGCATACATGAAGTACCAGTTTGAAGTGAATAGTTAATACTTGAAGATGTATATATATATATATATATATATATATATATATATATATATATATATATATATATATATATATATAGTAATAGAGTGACCATGATGTAAGGTTTAAAAGTGTGATACTGATACTTGGGTCATCCAGACACCATTAAACTACCTGAAGGTCAACATACCTATATCTGCCCAGGCTTGTCAACTGTTTGTCCTCTGAGTCAGTACAACAGTTAGTGTGTGGTATTACACCATTAAACTACCTGAAGGTCAACATACATGTATCCACCCAGGCTTGTCAACTGTTTGCCCTCTGAGTCAGTACAACAGTTAGTGTGTGGTATTACACCATTAAACTACCTGAAGGTCAACATACCTGTATCTACCCAGGCTTGTCAACTGTTTGCCCTCTGAGTCATTACAACAGTTAGTGTGTGGTATTACACCATTAAACTACCTGAAGGTCAACATACCTGTATCTACCCAGGCTTGTCAACTGTTTGCCCTCTGAGTCATTACAACAGTTAGTGTGTGGTATTACACCATTAAAACTACCTGAAGGTCAACATACCTATATCTGCCCAGGCTTGTCAACTGTTTGCCCTCTGAGTCATTACAACAGTTAGTGTGTGGTATTACACCATTAAAACTACCTGAAGGTCAACATACCTGTATCTACCCAGGCTTGTCAACTGTTTGCCCTCTGAGTCAGTACAACAGTTAGTGTGTGGTATTACACCATTAAACTACCTGAAGGTCAACATACCTGTATCTACCCAGGCCAGCTGCCATATGCACTGTACACTTAGTGTTATATACAGCATATAGTTTCATTCTCATGGTCTGTCTGATTTGGTGAAATGTAGATATTAACTGTAAGTGAAATGGTCTGGGTATTATTTGAATGTCTGCTTTTATTATATTTCACTATTGACAGGATTCCTCCCTGTATGAGTTGTATGTATGTTATCATATTATATTTCACTATTGACGGGATTCCTCCCTGTATGAGTTGTATGTATGTTATCATATTATATTTCACTATTGACGGGATTCCTCCCTGTATGAGTTGTATGTATGCTATCATATTATATTTCACTATTGACAGGATTCCTCCCTGTATGAGTTGTATGTATGTTATCGTATTATATTTCACTATTGACAGGATTCCTCCCTGTATGAGTTGTATGTATGTTATCATATTATATTTCACTATTGACGGGATTCCTCCCTATATGAGTTGGACCCCGAGTCTGACAGGTTCTTACACAGACGTGGCAAACATGCCCATGTAAAGCTGGTAAGAAGATGGCTGCTGCTTTACAAACCACGTTTTATTTGATCATGTGACTTGTTATCTAGTCATGTGACCACAGCTTTTGACCACATGTTTTGCCATTGTTTCACAACTTTTGACTGCAGTGTGTAGGTGATTTAATTTTTGTAGCAGATTGCTGTGAGTGAGTTTTATCATAACCCATTTTTGTTAGTAGTTCCTAGCAAGATTGTTAGTTGCCATTGTGTGGCTTAGTTTTAGTTTTCTTATATGGTAAAATATTCAGAGCTGTCCTTGTGTCTGTAAGTATAGCTTGATGATTGCAGTTGTCAAAGTGAGAAGGTTTTTACTTATTTTCTGTTTGGATTTTGCTAAGAATACTATCTGAATGCTGTTAGTTTGCTGTGGTCATTTTTGAGGATGAGACAAAGGCATGACTGCAAGTAATGTTATTATAAATAGACTTAGGATACTATAGAGAAATAAACTTATATTGCTGATTGAAAAGAACACAACCCGATTGTCAAAATGTAATGAAAAGTAGATTTTGATCATTTTGTAACGGTTTTCTAACAAAAATAGCATCTGCACCAAAAGCTGCTTCTGTTTTGATATTTTTTCTGCTTGCAGTGAAAACCAATATGTTTTGTCTACAAAATCATTTTCATTTGTATTGAAGCATATAATTTGAGACTCTGACTGCTTGGATTGATATACAGTTTTATTTTATAAAAAATTGTATTATTATTTTCTTTCTTGTCATCAATTAATAGTCTTCACATCCAAAAGAACTTCATAGCAACCAAGATGAGACACTATAAAACCTGGACTGGTTTTCTAACTGTTCATGTAGTTCAAACCCCATAAATGTGTCTGGCATATTTAATAAACGACACATGCAGATATCAAAGAATCGTCAAAAGTTGGAGCACATTTACTCTCCCTAAAGGTTGCCGCCTTAGTGCAGAGTATCAATTTGTGAAATTGTCCTCTCTTGTTGTTCACTGGCTGTGGTAATTGAGTTGTGTTATCATGTAAACTGTTATGAGGGGAATTATGCAATGGCTGCTGCCCAGAAACCTATTAAATATAAACACTGATTTATAACATTCTCAACAAATGATATTGTGCAAACAATTCTCTTGGGAAGTACAGTATAGAATGGCATATAAACAGAAACCAGTTGAAAATGAAGATGAACATGCACTGATGTTGACAGGGGTCAGCTGCTTTCTGCTTTCTCTGTGCACCAGCTTATAATTACTAGTTGTACATATTTGGGGAAGTTCCTTAACTGACTGCCACTCCCCCCCCCCCCCCCCCACCACTCCTTCACAATGGTGATCTTCATCTGAAATCTACTAATGAGACTATCATGTTTCTTACTACTATCTATACTTTCCTGTGTACAGCATTAATACCTTGCATGTTGAGGCCTGGTGGCCTAAAATATCTTATGATTTATGGTGGTTCATCCATTGGCATGCTTTAATAATATGTCTTTATGTTTACTAACACCTTTATTATTTGATTTCAGTTGTCAAGAAATACCCTTCCTCCTTACATTCTCTTTAAATTTTATAGTACAGGGATGGGAGCATCCTCCTTCAAATTTTGAATTACAGGGATGGAAATTTCCCAAGGTTTTAGCAGAAAAGACAACTACATTTTGTTAGAAATGCTACAAGAGTAGGAGACGTCAGTGTTGAAAAGTAGGTGCAGGTTCCTTTCTCTCCAAACATTGTATGTTCCCATCCCTGTACATGATATGTAGCAGTTAAAACACCATTAAACCAGCACTTTGATGTGCAGCATATTTAAGACACCATTCCCAGAGCCTATCGCACTAACTTTGGATCGGTCCAGGGGGATTCCCACTAAATTGCTATCAAATTTAACAGCTTAGATGTCTCGCACACCCACTGAAGCTGTTAGGGGGTAATTAACTCATTAAGCAGCTTTAGCAGATGTGCCAGACATCTAAGCTGCTTAAGCTGAAAGCAATTTAGGGAGAAACCCCTTGGAGATAGTTCAATCTTCTAAGATCGATCTAGGCATGGTAACCCAGTCTTATACCTTATTAGTCAACTCTGTTATGTGCATGTGCAGCATATTTAATATCCTATCAGTCAACAATGTACCTTGTACCTTGATAGCATGTGCATGATATCCATACCCTTATATTTGCAGATCACATTATTGTCAAATACAGAATTTTCCAAATATTTATTTTAAAGCAAGGCTTAAAGTGATGGATTGTCATATGCACATATTTATTGTTGATGTTTAAGGATGCCCAGTATGTAGAACATTATTATTAACAGTGGATTTCTATTAATATTGGGTTGAAAGTTACATTGCACTTGCTGTTTCTTAGATAGTTTAATTTGCAGTCAACAATTTTAGGTATTACACTCTCATAGATGTAATCAACATTGATACAACTTATCTGTTCGCCAGAATTTTTTTTTCTCAAGAAGTTAAGTTTCTTGGCTACTGAAATGAGAGTGTAAACCTAGTATTTGTTGTCATGGTAATTCTTTCTGTTGCATGTTTTTCTTCATTTTCCTTTCCCTGCATTTTCTCCACTAGAGGTCTCCTCTAGACGATTTCCCCGAGCAATATACTGACTCTGTGCGAAGTGGCAAAAGTGTTCAATTTAATGTCTTGGACTTACAAGAGGTAAGTTTAATGTCATAGGTTTACTAGAGAAAATGTTAAAGTGATGAACATGCAGGTGAGTCCTGAACCATGCTTTCATAAACAAAATAAACAGAGGCTGGCAGATCTGCTGCACTGTGGAAATTATACTTTTGAAATACTGCCACTACCCATGTCAGTAATTATCAGTGATGTTTTTAAAAGTAATAAATATTGTTATGTGTCAGTTACTGCATCCCAGAGCTAATAATATGATATCATGGAGGATACTGGGGTCTAGTCAGGGTCAGGGGGAAATCAGAGGTGAAGTGAAGGTCAGGGCAAGGTCAGAGGTGAAGTAAAGGTCAGGGAGAGGTGAGAGGTAAAGGTCAAGAAATTGTCATTTGTCCATCACAAGATCAGTCTTGGGTCAAGAGACCCAGAAATGTGCCAAAAGAAGTTATATTGAAACAGTCATTTGACAACTGGGATGTAAAGCAGTTGTTTCTTTATGTATAATATTATTTATTAATTATGATTTTATCGATATGAATATTATTTCTTTAATTTTTTGGAATTTTATAGGCTTACCATATATTTCATAGTTGAAGGCTAATTTTAAGGTTGCTTTTTAGAAGTGACTTAGTAGACATGCTTTTCTTGCTAGTATACATGTATATATTTTAGATGTCTAGCTTTCCTATGGAATATTGTATCACTTGTGGTGATACTCTAGTAGTATTATACCCCAGACACTGGTTAAGGGGTGTATAGACTACAGGTTGGCTGTCTGTTAAGTTTGTTCATTAAAATTGCTTGACTTGGTGAAAACATCACATAAGAGGTCAGCAGATTGTATAACTGAAATTTTCAGACTTTTTTAAGATGAAGAAAAGGTAAATGATGTTAGTGAATTTTATGGATATTTCTTTGTATTACGGTAAGTTGATTTCGGAAATGCATCTAGTAAGGTGTGATGTGTGGTATATTTGATCTGTTTATCATGTGTGTGTTGTGTTTAGAATTTATTTTGTCATGATTGTAGAACTTGCAGTGATGAGAGCCTTAGTGTCTTCACTAGAACAGCTTGCAGTGAACTGACACATGGTTACATACTATATAGACTTTAGAGAGTATCTAGAACCAGTTTCAGAAAATGACTTAAAAGTTTGCTTTTCTTTAAAGTCTTTATTGCATTCAACATAAATTCTGAATTAAAGACGAGACTTTTAACTTAGCTGAAATCACCCTACCTGGTTAACAATAGAATGTTATTTTAAAACCCGATATTTTATTTGAAAGGTATAGGTGATGAGATCAATAACCTTTATAAAGATGTTGCGTAGTTTATGTATTAAAATGGCACATTTCTATACTTCAAAAATAACTGATTTCAAAAAGTTATCATTCTGTCAATGGATTATTTCTCTTCATTTGCAAGCCTCCACAGAGAGTGATAGATTTGAGTGAAGAAGAGGTAAAGTACCAGTAGCATGATGTGTGCTGTGTTCATTTATAAACTGACATCAGAGAAGACTTACATCTGCTGTGTTATGTTAGAACAATTAAGTAGTTTTTCTTCAATCAACAGCTAATATTTGGCAGCGAATATTGCCTCATTCCATGATGTAGATACTCTTGAGAGACAGTGAAATATTGGAGGTAATTATTAGCTGCCAGTATTCACTGGTCATTGAAGAAAAATGTCTTTATTCTTAAACTGACATATTGTTAATGTTGTTTAGTTCAGTCATACCCAGCCAAAGAATTTTAAACCAAGTTCAGAAGAAGGCAGATGAAGGCGGTTGTTTTGACAGAAGCTTCAAAACCAGAAAGAAAGTGACCAAGTGTATAATAGGCCAATATATCTGCTGCTTCTTTAAAAATATATGTTACATTTTGTTTACTTATTGATGTCAGGGGCAGATAATAAGGGTTGAAATGTCAAATAATTGACATAAAGTGTGACCTATACCATCCCATCCCCAGGTACTCATAGTAGTTAAGATGTGAATTATGGTTTTATCCTAGATATTCAATATTAGTACTTGAACCTAACTCACACTGCTTCATTTTGACAGCCTTAAGTCATGCCAAAAACTATAAGTATAATAGTATAAATATTTCACAACTGTCACTATGAATGAAAATCATAATATTTAATCAATAACAAAAATAAAAAAATAAGTCTTGAGATTCAATTTTTTAAAAAACTTACATAAAAGTGTATCACATTCTATTGAATTACAACTTTATAGGCTAAGAATTGGTTAAATTCCTTCTTGGATCACTATAAGGCTTTTGCAGTTAATATGGAAGGCTTTATTATATGAAGCAGGGTCTGGCTCTGTAGATATTAATGACAACCTGTTTTATTGCTCTCTGTAGATGTAAAATGACACAGTTGTTATTACACTGGGTCTGGGTCTGTAAATTCCATTGCTGGTCAGTTTTATTTCTTCCAGTAGTCATAAAATAGCACAGATCTCAGTGGCAGATATTAAGAGGGGTGTTAGGGGGGTCCTGACCCCTCCCCTCCCCTTCGATTACTGAGAAAAAAATCACACCTATAATTCCTCTTGAAATTATAATTTTGTGTAGCTTAATCATAGTTTTAAACTATACCAGATGTCACCATTCACCAAATAAAATACCAAAATATCAGCGGGCCCCGAACCCCACGTCAGCAGGGGAAGGGGAGACTTCAATTCCATGGACCACCCCCTTCAAATAATTCTGGCTCCGCCCTTGGCTCTTATTGCACAGTAATGCACTGCTTGTAGTGCTCTAGATGTGGTTAGTCTCTTCCTCCATGTAGTGTTGCCATTTTGTATAGCCTGATTAAAGCTCATCTTATATGACAATGGCAATGAACAGTTTCCTAAATTTGAATGATTCTTGATAAGTTTAGTCTTGTTCTGCTTACTGCTAACATTAGATTGGATTGCTGTCTTAATTTTGGAGAGCACTGTAGATGGTCATGATAGTGTCATTGTTTTGACATGGTGTGACATTTGTTTGACAGTGTTGTGACATTGTATTGATGATAGTGTAATGTTGTTTGGGTGTAGTGAGACATCTTTACAATGTTTTTTTTTATGTACAGACACAGATGTGTCTGTACATATAGCCATCATCTGCGTCTGTCGTCGCGGTCGTCGCCGTCGCTGTGCACTTTTACCGATAACACGATAAGTGGAAAACCATTTATCATGTATTGTGTAATAAAGTGTCAAAAATGGAAATAAACTCATATCATTGCAGTTTGTCAGATTCAATCATCCACTATGTTCAGAATCTCAGAATGGAGGAAATTGGACATTTAACACTGTTCTATTGATACTTTTCCCATCTCATCAATTTTCTTAGTTGGTCATATAAAAATGGCAGTAAAATGTTTATTTTGTTTTATGTTAAAAAAGTGTTAAAAATGGAAATAAACCCATTTCAGGACAGTGCTGTCTTGTTTACATTTTGGCATTTTCAAGATGTGACTGAAGTTCCATGGGCCTGAAGACCTTTGCTTGTCATGTTTTCTGAATGTCCATGTTACTAATATTTTATTAATAACATTTGATGGTTATTATGCTGTTAAACATTATGTAACGTTGCATCAAAATTTGAAGAAACCCCTATTTAGGGCACTGCTCCTATGATGACCATTTAAGGGAAAACATGTCACTTGCTGTTCTCAAACTTACAAGAAAGAAACATGGGTCTAACATACAGCCTCAGTAGGCAATGCATACTGTTTGGTAAATTTCTCTGGCAGTTTTTTGTGAAAATTTAATTTTTCACTTATTGGCAATTTCAAGGTGCAACTTAGAACCTCCAAGGGCTTGAAGACCCATACTAGTCACATTTTCTGAAAATCCATGACATGTATATTTTATTATTAAAAATTGATGGTCATTTTGCTGTTAAGCATTATGTAATGTTGCATCAAAATAGAAGAAAACACAATTTTGGTGCTGCTGCCATGATGACCATTATGGGAAAACCGTGTTACTTATGATTGTATATATATATATATATCAAACTCAAAGATTAAAAGTTTGAATAGCAGCTTCTTTGGAATTATATTTACCTCTGCCGAGGAGGTTATATTTTCACCCCTGTCTGTCTGTCATCAACATAACTCAAAAAGTTATGTACCGATTTTGCTGAAATTTTCAGGAACTGTCAGAAGTGGGCCAAAGAGGACAATAATAATAATCAACAATTGCTGCCTTGTAGCTTTAAACCTACAGAACTGATAAATATTCATAATATGCAGGTCAAGTTCGAAAATCAGCATGATCTGGCCATTTTTTAAAAAATTACTTGTTTTTTCACTTTTTCAGCATATATGCAGCACCGATAACACAATAAGTGGAAAACCATTTTACCCTTTGGCTTGAAACTTACAGAACTGATGAAAATTCTTAATACGCAGGTCAAGTTCGAAAATCAGAGCTATCGGGTCAATTTTATGGAAGTTATGCTGTTTTTTCATTTTTTTTCAGCATATATGCAACCCCGATAACATGATAAGTGGAAAACCATTTTACCTTTTGGCTTGAAACTTACAGAACTGATGAATATTCATAATATGCAGGTCAAGTTCGAAAATCAGCATGATCAGGCCATTTTGAGGGAATTTATGCTGTTTTTTTCCCTTTTTTCAGCATATTTATAACACCGATAACACAATAAGTGAAAAACCATTTTACCTTTTGGCTTGAAACTTACAGAACTGATAAATATTCATATTATGCAGGTCAAGTTCGAAAATCAGCATGATCGGGCCATTTTTATGAAAGTTATGCTATTTTTTCATTTTTTTCAGCATATATGCAACACCGATAACACGATAAGTGAAAAACCGTTTTACCTTTTGGTTTGAAACTTACAGAACTGATGAATATTCATAAAACGCAGATCAAGTTCGAAAATCGGCGTGATCGGAGCAATTTTATGGAAGTTATGCTGTTTTTTTCAGCATATATGCAATACCTATAACACATTTCAAGGAAAATCAATTGGCCAATTGTCTTGAAATTCACAGGGGTGATCAGTCTTACTGAAATACAGATGAAGTTAAAAAATAAGTTCGATCGGTTCAGTTTTGGTGAAGTTATGCCTTTTTTATGTCGTCGCCGTTGTTGCCGTCGTCGCCGTCGCCGTGCACTTTTACCGATAACACGATAAGTGGAAAACCATTTTACCTTTTGACTTGAAACTTGCAGAACTGATGAATATTCATAATACGCAGGTCAAGTTCGAAAATCAGCATGATCGGGTCACTTTTAGGTAATTTATGCAGTTTTTTCACTTTTTTCAGCATATATGCAGCACCGATAACACGATAAGTGGAAAACCATTGTACCTTTTGACTTGAAACTTACAGAACTGATGAATATTCATAATATGCAGGTCAAGTTCGAAAATCAGCATGATCTGGCCATTTTTTAAAAAATTACTTGTTTTTTCACTTTTTCAGCATATATGCAGCACCGATAACACAATAAGTGGAAAACCATTTTACCCTTTGGCTTGAAACTTACAGAACTGATGAAAATTCTTAATACGCAGGTCAAGTTCGAAAATCAGAGCTATCGGGTCAATTTTATGGAAGTTATGCTGTTTTTTCATTTTTTTTCAGCATATATGCAACCCCGATAACATGATAAGTGGAAAACCATTTTACCTTTTGGCTTGAAACTTACAGAACTGATGAATATTCATAATATGCAGGTCAAGTTCGAAAATCAGCATGATCAGGCCATTTTGAGGGAATTTATGCTGTTTTTTTCCCTTTTTTCAGCATATTTATAACACCGATAACACAATAAGTGAAAAACCATTTTACCTTTTGGCTTGAAACTTACAGAACTGATAAATATTCATATTATGCAGGTCAAGTTCGAAAATCAGCATGATCGGGCCATTTTTATGAAAGTTATGCTATTTTTTCATTTTTTTCAGCATATATGCAACACCGATAACACGATAAGTGAAAAACCGTTTTACCTTTTGGTTTGAAACTTACAGAACTGATGAATATTCATAAAACGCAGATCAAGTTCGAAAATCGGCGTGATCGGAGCAATTTTATGGAAGTTATGCTGTTTTTTTCAGCATATATGCAATACCTATAACACATTTCAAGGAAAATCAATTGGCCAATTGTCTTGAAATTCACAGGGGTGATCAGTCTTACTGAAATACAGATGAAGTTAAAAAATAAGTTCGATCGGTTCAGTTTTGGTGAAGTTATGCCTTTTTTATGTCGTCGCCGTTGTTGCCGTCGTCGCCGTCGCCGTGCACTTTTACCGATAACACGATAAGTGGAAAACCATTTTACCTTTTGACTTGAAACTTGCAGAACTGATGAATATTCATAATACGCAGGTCAAGTTCGAAAATCAGCATGATCGGGTCACTTTTAGGTAATTTATGCAGTTTTTTCACTTTTTTCAGCATATATGCAGCACCGATAACACGATAAGTGGAAAACCATTGTACCTTTTGACTTGAAACTTACAGAACTGATGAATATTCATAATACGCAGGTCAAGTTCGAAAATCAGCATGATCGAGTCACTTTTAGGGAATTTATGCTGTTTTTTCACTTTTTCAGCATATATGCAGCACCGATAACACAGTAAGTGGAAAACCATTTTACCTTTTGGCTTGAAACTTACAGAACTGATGAAAATTCTTAATACGCAGGTCAAGTTCGAAAATCAGCATGATCGGGTCACTTTTAGGTAATTTATGCTGTTTTTTCACTTTTTTCAGCATATATGCAGCACCGATAACACGATAAGTGGAAAACCATTTTACCTTTTGACTTGAAAATTACAGAACTGATGAATATTCATAATACGCAGGTCAAGTTCGAAAATCAGCATGATTGGGCTATTTTGAGGGAATTTATGCTGTTTTTTTCACTATTTTCAATATAAATGCAACACTGATAACACAATATAAGGAAAACGGATTGGCCAATTGTAATTATACTCACAGGAGTGGTCAATCTTACTAAAACGCAGGTTGAGTTCAAAAATCAGCATAATCGGGCCATTATTTTAGAAGTTATACTGTTTTTTCACATTTCCTCAGATTCAATTATTAGGCATGTTAACAGTCTCATTATTTAACTAATAAGATGTCTAAAAGTGTTTGTTTGATATTTCCTGCATCTTTACAACATTGTTAGTTGATTATGTAAAAAACATGGTAAACTTGTTATCATGTATTGTGTAATAAAGTGTCAAAAATGGAAATAAACTCATATCATTGCAGTTTGTCAGATTCAATCATCCACTATGTTCAGAATCTCAGAATGGAGGAAATTGGACATTTAACACTGTTCTATTGATACTTTTCCCATCTCATCAATTTTTTTAGTTGGTCATATAAAAATGGCAGTAAAATGTTTATTTTGTTTTATGTTTAAAAAGTGTTAAAAATGGAAATAAACCCATTTCAGAACAGTGCTGTCTTGTTTACATTTTGGCATTTTCAAGACGTGACTTTGAAGTTCCATGGGCCTGAAGACCTTTGCTAGTCACATTTTCTGAATATCTGTGATACAAATATTTTATAATTAAAAATTGATGGTCATTAAGCTGTTAAACATTATGTAATATTGCATCAAAATTTGAAGAAACCCCTATTTTGGGCACTGCTTCCATGATGACCATTTAAGGAAAATCATGTCACTTACTGTTCTCAAACTTACAGGAAAGAAACATGGGACTAAAATACAGCTTCAGTAGGCAATGCAGTCTGTTTGGTTTTTTTTTTTTTTTTTTTTTTTTTTTTTTTTTTTTTTTTTTTTTTTTGGGCAGTTAAACAGTTTTTTGTGAAAATTTAATTTTTCACATATTGGCATTTTCAAGGTGTGACTTTAAAGTTCCATGATCTTGAAGACTTTTGCTTGTCACATTTTCTGAATGTCCATGTTACTAATATTATTAATAACATTTGATTGTCATTATGCTGTTAAACATTATTTAATGTTGTATCAAAATTTGAAGAAACCCCTATTTTGGGCACTGCTCCTATGATGACCATTTAAGGGAAATCATGTCACTTACTGTTCTCAAACTTATAGGAAAGAAACATGGGACTAAAATACAGCTTCAATAGGCAACGCAGTCTGTTTGGTAAATTTTTCTGGCAATTTAACAGTTTTTTTGTGAAAATTTAATTTTTCACTTATTTGCATCTTTATTTTCTGTTCTTTGTCTGTACATTTGACAGCTTTGCTGCCTTGTTTGTATATATGTGTTTTTTATTCAGATTTAATTCTTAGGCATGTTAACAATCTCATTTGTGAATTAATTAAATATGTAAAGGTGTTCCTTTGACATTTTCTACATCTTAATATTGTTAGTTGATTATATAAAAATGATGGTAAACCTGTTATTGTGCATTGTGTTATAAAGTGTCAAAAAATGGAAATAATCTTATCTTTACAGTTTGTAAGATTCAATCATTCACCATGTTCAGAATCTCAGAATGGAGCAAATTGGACATTTAAAATTGTTCTATTGATATTTTTCCTATGTCATCAATTTTTTTAGTTGTTCATTTAAAAATGACAGTAAATTGATTATTTTGTTATATGTAAAAAAAGTGTTGAAAGTGGAAAGAAAATCATTTCAGTACAGTCATCTCGTTTACATTTTGGCATTTTGAAGGTGTGACTCTGAACTTCCATGGCCTTGAAGACCTTTCCATGTCACATTTTCTGAATATCCATGATACTTTTATTTTATTATTAAAAATTGATGATTATTATGTTATATTGGATAAAAGTTGAAGAAAACCCTATTTTGGACATCGCTGCCGGAATGACCATTAAGGAAAAACCATGTTGCTTATGATACTCAAACTTACTGAAAAGTTTCACTGAAGTGCAGTTTGTGTTGGAAAATCAGTGTGATTGTTTTCTGTTTTGGAAGCAATGCAGCTCTACAGAGTGCTCTATGGGGCTACTGTTTATGGATGGTGGTAATTGTCCCTTGGGGTAGTCACAAGCTAAATTCAGAGCTATAAAATTACTTGCCTAATTAATTTCCAAGTGCCCATTAAATAGGATTACATAAAACACACGTTGAGATTGCCCAGTAAAGCCCCATAGGTAAAGCTCTCTTAACTGTGTCACATAATTAGGAATTGGTGATAATTAATATTATGCAGGTAAATATTGTTTAATATTGCAAATAAGTTTACAAAAGAAAAAAAAATTGTGTAACGCCAACATTAATGCTGTATTATCCTCAAACACATTGGGGTTATTCATATCATGTTAATACAGCAAGATTAAAAGTTTGAATAGCAGCTTTATTGGAATATTTTTGTTGTGTTTTTTTTTTAATCATTTTTCAAACACTGGCATTTTCAGCTCCCATCCACCTGAAGCTCTTCACATTTTCTGTATTTCCACATAAGCAGTTGCATTGGTTTTTATGTCTTTAAACATTATGTAATATTATTTTATGCACTGTTATCTTTTTTCGGATATTGGGATTTTCATTATGTGAATTTGAACTCTCATGGTCCTGAAACTGTAATCTTATTACAGGGGCGGATTGAGGCCGTCTTCTGGGTCTTTCAGAAGACGGTCAGATTTTAAAGTTCACAATGATGGGTATCTGTTTTTTCTGTTGGAAAACCATTAAAAATGGGGGATGGATCAACAAAGATGATTTGGAATACTGTCAGAAAATACCTCTGGATCTGCTCCTGTTATTGACCATGTTACCAGTTGTGCATGATTAAAATTCAGTGTTGATTGACAGTGCTATTATAGGCATTATTTATTATTGCATCAAAATTGACAAAATGACCCATTTTCTGCATTTATATTTTCTGTTTTTGTCTGTACATTTGACAGCTTTGCTGCCTTGTTTAAAAACATGGTGTGACATTGTTTTGACAGTGGTGTGGTATATTTGGACCTAGTGTGACATTGTTTTGATGTTAGTGTGATGTTGTTTTGATGTTAGTGTGACATTGTTTTGATGTTAGTGTGATGTTGTTTGGATGTTTTGACATTTTTACAGTTTTTTTTTCTCGGACATGGTGTGACATTTTTTGACAGTGGTGTAATATTTTTGACAGTAGTGTGACATTGTTTTGACACTGATGTTTATTCTGTAGCAAAGACAGTGGGAGGAAGAGCAGTTGAAATGTCAGGTGAAGTTTGAAGAGGCTCAGATAGACCCTGCCCCCTTCCAGCTAGTGGAGAGGACTTCCTTACAGAAAGTAAGATGTAAAAAAAAACAGAACATTTAGAAAATGCATGGCTGGTTTTCAAGAATGTTCATTTTATCCGCATCTCTGTCTTTTACATAAATAAAACTTTCCAAAATTCAATAATGACTGGGGAATTGAAAAAAGAGAGGATCATTTAATCAAAATAAAATTTAGCATCAATGCAGAGGAATCTGTCGAAGTGTTTCAGCTTATTCTTGGAAGAAATGGATCCATCATAATGGCATGGGAGAACTGAATTGTACATGCATTCTTTACAGTACCTAAGTAGTTAAGACTTCACCGTTTCACTTCTTTCTCACTATGTGGTTGTGGCTATGTTTCAGGTTCACTCTCTGTTCTCACTGCTAGGCCTGAACCATGCCTATGTCACCAATACAGGGAGATTGGTAGGAGTGGTTGCACTTAAAGAGGTAAACACACATCAACATGTTACTATCATAACTATATAACACTGTAAACTTGAACCATGCCTATGTCACCAATACAGGGAGGTTGGTAGGAGTGGTTGCACTTAAAGAGGTAAACACACATCAACATGTTACTATCATAACTATTTAACACTGTAAACATCAGAATTGCTGCTATTTGGCACTAGAAAAGTAAATGCTTAATGTGTTTAAAAGTTGTTACAGTATTACTCAGCCTTTGTTAAATCTTGTGTGACCCAAGTCTTGTGTAAGGTGTTACACTCTCAAAGTATAGGTCAGAGAATGATGGAACAAGTTTAACAAATCACAGCATGGGGTAATGCAATCAGCCTGCATTTTGTGCTTGCAGGTGAGGAGGGCCATTGAGGGCCAGGTAGAAGAAGACCATGAACTGATGCGGACACACAAGCATGGCAATACTGTGGAACTGGAGATGGAAGTGCGGGAACGGTCGGATAGTGAGGCTTGAACTACATCAACTCATCAGATAGTGAGGCGTAAATAATAATTGCTCATGGTCAGTTTGGAACAGAAAGGAAAGTAAAGCACATGGAAACTGAAATATTTTATCAGGACATGAAATATGCCAGAAGACAGTGAAGAGAACATTACTAGGAGCTGTGTACCAGTAGAGAGAGAGGAGAGTATGAACTCTTAACATTGGTGCTGTGGTCAGAATACTTGGTGTTTACCATGTACCCCCCTCTCACTGCTGACATACTGCATTTAGAGAGTTATCAAAATAAAGAACAAAGAGATATGGCATGTCATGATAGTCCATGACTTGACAGTCAGTGTCATGGTAACCATTGCCATGACAATATGCCATGACAGTCCATGACCTGACATTCAGTACCATGGTAACCATTGCCGTGACAATATGGCATGACAGTCCATGGCCAGACATTCAGTATCATGGTAACCGTTGCCATGACAACATGGCATGACAGTCCATGACCTGACATTCAGTACCATGGTAACTGTTGCCATGACAACATGCCATGACAGACCATGTCGTCATATACAGTGACATGGTAACCATTGTTTCAGTTCATAATAATGCCAATATCATTTTATCCATGTTAAATTTATTTGGGTGCTTAAGTAAATAAATACATTGTAACTACTGGTGTATGGGGGTGGGGGGGTTCATGCCAAGGCAGTCCTTTTGTACCCAGAGTTTAAGAGTTTACTGTAGACTGACCTGTGTAATCATCATGTCTTCCAGAAAGGGAGGGGAGACATGATGATAATACAGCTTACTGGCAGTTTACTGTAGACTGACCTGTGTAATCATAATGTCTTCCAGAAAGGGAGGGGAGACATGATGATAATACAGCTTACTGGTAGTCTACTGGAAACTCCAAAACTCTGGATGCCATTTTAGTCATATATTTGTATATATATATTAACATTACCATATTTTTTATATCTCTTTTTGTACAGACTGCATTATGATTTAAATTAGCTTTTTGAATGGTCAAATGATCCCTTGTTTTCCTTGTTCTGTTTATTTCAGTCATTGGCATATTATCATTATTCATAAATTTCAATTATCACAAAACAGATACAACTGTAACAGTGAATTTCCCTCTGGGGTTTAACTGTTGTTTATATTTAACAAAAAGAAACAGCACTATGCTGTCAAGTGCAAGGAGCCAAGTTGTTTTAAAATAGGTTGTTCTATTAAAATAGACAGAACTGTTTTTATACGCTGTGGTGTACAGTGTTTGTCCACATAAATAGAATTAAAATAGGTTGTTCTATTAAAATAGACAGAACTATTCTTATACACTGTGGTGCACAGTGTTTGTCCACATAAATAGAATTAAAATAGGTTGTTCTATTAAAATAGACAGAACTGTTTTTATACGCTGTGGTGTACAGTGTTTGTCCACATAAATAGAATTCCTCTCTCTTCTTTAGAATGTCAATTTAATACTTTTGATTTACTGAACAGCTGTGGCCAACAAACATATTATCTCTATCTTATCAAGTATAAGGGTGTGTGTATGTGTGTGATCATTTGTGGGTGTGTAACAGTATAAGAAACGTTGAGCAGCATAAGATTTCTTAAAACTACAAAGCATCTCTGTGCGTCTTGATAGCCTTATGTATAAAGTTGGAGCCATGATATGTAAAAAACGAAGTCATCTTTTTCAGATATTCTAGTCTTACATACAGTATGTAGTATTGGGCCAGAATATCACTTGGTTGTTGCGGGATTTTGTACTTTTTATTATTCAGTCAGAAAAATTTCATTAGCATGGTGGGCCTCATATAATATGCTTACAAACTTGAGCATTGGTTGATCAAACATTTATATTGTGTATGCATCAATTATGTGCATATGTTATTGTTTATACAGAATGAAGTTAATCCAAGCCTGATATGCGTATATATTAGTGTTATGCAAGGTGTATTTAATAATAACGAACAGCAGTATTAACTACAGACTTCAGTGCAGTGATTTAGCTGGCATCATACCAGGAAGTTTATCAACAATTCTGTCTTCTCTGTACTGCTGAGATTTGAGACACAACTGTTGACCTTTGCAATTAATGAAAAATAAATATATTTTTCTTGAAATACAAGCTATTGTCTGTCTTGATTGACAGTAGACAAAGTTGTACATATATTCTGTAAAGAAGTTGGATGAAAATGACCACTACTGGTAAGATCCTAAAAACATTACTTTCCATTTGCAATTGAAAAACGATTCCGTATAAACTTTTGTAGTTCTAAGGTATAAGCTAGGGTGATATTTACAAGACTGAAAAGCTTTTAAGCATCATTTTATCAGCAAAATTTGGAAACAGTAACCTTAAAGATATGAATACTTTGGATGGTATATCTGTGCTAGTGTATACTTCATATTGCCTAGTAACAGTTGCCTTGGTGATCTCCAAGGCAACAAGTTCTGGTTGTACTGGCTGAATGGTGTTGTGCCAGTCACTGCCAAACATGCCTATGAATGATTTCACCGCTCTCTCCGTCCCTGAAAAGATAAGATCGGATTTATGAAACGTAGGTAGAAAGACCAAGGAAATATTTAGTTGTAACTACTTATTATTTTGAAATAAAAAATAATGGATAAAAGTTGGAAATTAGGATTACTGGAAGAGGGCACTGAATAGGTGAAAATACAACCTCTTTCATCTCAAATTCACATGATAGACGTAATTATAAAGGCCGGTACATATGAACCAAGCATCGGTGGAGTGTGGATTCCCAGTAACACATGTAAACTACTAGTTTCTTATACGGCTCAAAAAAAAAATCAACAAGTCAAGGGATAAACTGAATAAATCACTCGTTCTGCCATAAAACAGCTTTAGACTGCTCCTTTCTTTAAATTTTTGGTCAGAAATTTTACCTACTTTCGTGACCTATTTTTCTGCCCCATTGATATACAGCATACAACTCTTGCAGAAAATCCATTCAAATATCATTTTTCGGGTAAAACTAAAAAGTGCCTTTTGGTTTTTCTCTTAGTTATACTACTAAAAACTATATGCTGGCATTTGGTTAGCTTTTATGGCAAAATGTGCCAGAATTTAAGACTAAAAGACTTCTTCACTCCTTCATTCCATATGCACCTTTCAATCGTGGAACGTAACTTATTGTACCACCAGCGTTAGCGCTGGCGGTACACATGGTTTTAGTCCCGTCAGGTCCGTTCCGCCGGCTCCGCCGCCATGTTACCGTTACCGCTTCTCCTCCTAGACGGTAAGGGCCTCCATACCCACCTCTTGGATTTAGGTCACCTATAATCTCAACTCGTTCCACGTAAAATTTGGGCTTTGTCGGTATTGGGGTCTAGGTGTGAAACTCATTGCAATGCACCCTTGTCCAAAAATGGCAAAATTAAATGCTAATTATCTACCCAACGGAAGGAATTATGGGAAAAATTTCTACAGACGGCTTTCCAAAAGTTATATGTGGAGATTTCAAATATACCCTTGGATTTGACCTTTGACCCTTATTTCAAGGTCAAACAGGCCAAAATTTTCAAAAAAACGAAATTTTTTACGAAAAAAAATTATTTGCGCTGTTATTCAGACACCACACAGACTTAACCAATAATATTATTGGAAAGTGTTACCCTTCAGGTCACCTTTCATCTCCGTGAATTTGGGGTCATTCGTTGCATTTTCACGGTAGTAGCGGCCATAAGATACCGAAAATGAAAACTGTCTCTAATTCAGGAACCGTTAATGCTAGAGACCCATTCTTTTTTGCATTTTGTAGAGCATGGAAAGCCCAACACTGAAGTTGATCTCCGTTTTTTTTGTATTCCATACGGTTTTCGAGTTACGCTGTATCAAAAAGCACATATTGGTGGTGAAAGCAAAATGTGCAGTACGGTAATGGATAATAAATTTTGAACTCCGGAAAAATAAAACATCAGGCTTGGCAAAGCAGACAACTTGTGGTCAAAAATGACATTATTTCATCAAATTTGAACATCTGGAACTTCAGAGCAGCTCCCATTTCAAGAACTTTGATCAAAATGACATTTTCTTTATTTTAATTTATTTTTTGTGTACGAAATCTATGGCACATTATGGTAACTCCAAAATTATAACATTTAGTCCCTTATATCTCCAAAACTGGCAGAGATAGGTCCATAGTTACTATTGAAGTTGAATAGGAAGTCATATACTGGCAATCTTACTGTGACCTTGAAATTGACCTTTGACCTACTTTTCACCATGAATTGAACTTTGCAAATTTTGCTTCTCTTTTATCTCCAAAACTGGCAAAGATAGGTCCATAGTTTCTATTGAACTTGAATAGGAAGTCATATACTGGCAATCTAAATGTGATCTTAAAATTGACCTTTGACCTACTTTTCACCATGAATTGAACTTTGCAAATTTTGCTTCTCTTTTATCTCCAAAACTGGCAGAGATAGGTCCATAGTTTCTATTGAACTTGAATAGGAAGTCATATACTGGCAATCTAAATGTGATCTTAAAATTGACCTTTGACCTACTTTTCACCATGAACTAACCTTTGTAAATTTTGCTTCCCATTTATCTCCAAAACTGGCAGAGATAGGTCCATAGTTACTATTGAACTTGAATAGAAAGTCATATACTGGCAATCTTACTGTGACCTTGAAATTGACCTTTGACCTACTTTTCATCATGAATTGAACTTTGCAAATTTTGCTTCCCTTTTATCTCCAAAGTTACACTGTATCTGAAAGTACATATTGGTGGTGAAAGCAAAATGTGCAGTACGGTAATGGATAATAAATTTTGAACTCCGGAAATATAAAACATAAGGCTTGGCAAAGCAGACAACTTGTGGTCAAAAATGACATTATTTCATCAAATTTGAACATCTGGAACTTCTGAGCACGTCCCATTTCAAGAATTTTGATCAAAATGACCTTTTCTTTATTTTAATTAATTTTTTCTGTAGGAAATTTATGGCATATTATGGTAACTCCAAAATTATAACATTTAGTCCTTTATATCTCCAAAACTGGCAGAGATAGGTCCATAGAAGTTGAATAGGAAGTCATATACTGGCAATCGTACTGTGACCTTGAAATTGACCTTTGACCTACCTTACGATGAACTAAACTTTGATTGTACCATTTTTAGTTATATATATTTTTTGCATATTTTGAAAATTCTTGTTGATTGCATTTTACAGCTTGTCAAGCACAAGACTGGTGGCTGTGTCCCTTATTTTGCATATTTGGGGGTCTATAGGAATGCGTTTACTCCAGCTGGTGGTACAATATTCGGAGGCGGTATCGCCTCTCTGATCCTCTAGTTTTGTTCTACGTTCAGTAGTTTCAAAGCTCCAGTAGGAAACATTAAGTATTTTATTATTACGTATATTATACAACTTCAAAACAAACTGGAAATTTAGCAATAAAATAAAATTAGTGTCATTATTATAATTTTTATCAACATTCTTTGGTACCATCAGCATTCCAAAAACATGCAGGCACTGGTAAATAGGCACTTTGTACGCGTGAAATGAAATTTACAATAATAAATACGATAACATTAACAAATACAAATCACGCTGGACTATCAAAAATTACATAAATTTACTTGTACTTACGTGTATCGCCAACCATACACAAGGTAACAGACACCCCAGAGTTATAGAGAGCCAGTTCCTGTACTTACGTGTATCGCCAACCATACACAAGGTGACAGACACCCCAGAGTTATAGAGAGCCAGTTCCTGTACTTACGTGTATCGCCTACCATACACAAGGTAACAGACACCCCAGAGTTATAGAGAGCCAGTTCTTGTACTTACTTGTAGCTCCTACCATACACAAGGTGACAGACATTCCAGAGTTATAGAGAGCCAGTTCCTGCCTGAGGACGCCAAAGAACCCCTGGAGAGCGTACTTAGTGGCGGTGTACACGGCTGTATATGGAGTGGCGGTAACTCCTGAAATAACAGCGTGGTCTGAATTAGTACATACGCTGTAGTGGCTTATTACTTATTATTATTATATATACAGTCATCTAATGGAAACGGTTCAAGTCTTATGATGTTTACTGCTATGAAATACGCACACTGGTCTAGAAGAAATACAACATTGGTCAAAAAGGTTGTCCCACCCCCGGTTTCATGTGCTTTTATTTATAAATGATCACATCACAGGAGTTAATTGCCATAAATTGTGTTTTTCATTCCAGATACCATAACTAACATGATAAGTGGTAAAGAAAATACAAACTAGCGGTGAAGATATCAACATTTAATACCATTTATTCACATTTATTACGTGTACCCCCTCAAATCTGACGTTTCACTGTGATTTTCACAGAGGTAAAGAAATGTCCATTAAATTGAAATCGACACCACCAAATTTCACCAAATTTACACACATTTAGCATGAGTGCGTGCTATGTGTCTAATAGCGTTCATGTTAACCGCGTACTGTAATTACATCCTGTAGGTGGCGCAGCCCGCCTTCAACAAGGGTAACAATCCTTTTTTTGGGATATTGTCCCATTCTTCCGAAAGAGCTTGGAAGAGTTGGTCCAGATTTATCAAGAGTTACGTTTTCCTTTGCACTGCACACTTCAAACCACGTCACAGATGTTTAGCAAGGTTAATAACATGGCTCAAAGATGGTTGCTCCATTGGGTTTCTGCAACCAATCACTCATCAGACGAGAGTTGTGAGCAAGTGCATCTCCACGATGACGCCCACAGTATCCCTGGAGTCACCTCTTGCAAATGAAATGAATTCAGTGAATTGCCCCAGTATCGTTCTTTTCCGGAAAGAACAATGCTCTTAAACCATGGGCTTGGAATTCTCTCCAAACGTGGACTGACCTGACACCTCAGGCGATATCATCCTGCACAAACCTACCAAAAGGCATTCTGCAACATGTGTACAGACCCTAGTTTGACCATCGAAATCATTCATGAAATACCTTGATTCTTCAGCAAAACCAATTGTTTCTAGTGATGGTTGACCAAGCTCTGGTAGTTCTGGGATCACTGAACCTAGCATTCTTAACTGATACCTCATTCCATCTGCAAGAGGGGACTTCGGGGGTGATTCAGGCATCATCATGACAGCACACTTGCACACAGTTCTCATGTGGTGAGTGATTTGTTGCAGAAACCCAATGTTCTGAGGCTGGAGACACCATCTCTGAATCCAGATAATAAACCTATTGAGCACACGTGGCATGAATTGAAGTGTGCAATCCAGAGGAGAACCAAACTCCAAACAGTCCGGACAATATCCCACAAAACAGAATTGTTACCTTTGTTGAAGGTAATGGCGCCGTCTACAGGAGATAATTACAGAACGAGGTAAACACACACGCTAATAGACAAGTGACCTTTAACAAGCACACCTTAATGCTAAATGTGTGTAAATTTGGTGACATTTGGTGGTGTTAATTCAATTTAATGGACATTTCTTTGCCTCCGTGGAAATGACAGTGGAACATAGGATTTGAGGGGGTACATGTAATAAATGTGAATAAATGGTATTTAATGGTATTAAATATGGGTATATAGTTTTTATTTTCTGTGCCATGAATCATGTTAGTTATACTATCTGGAATGAAAATCACCATTTATAGCAATTAACTCCTGTGATGTGATCATTTATAAATAAAAGCACATGAAACTGGGGGTGGGACAACCTTTTGACCAATCTTGTATATACCATAAAACTAAGAAGAGTGATTATTTCAAATGATTCCAATATTAAATCAAAACACTCAACCTGTCAGAAAAGGTCTTCTGCAAGAGTGTTGTTCGATACTGAACAAACGGTACATTTTTTTCATCTTCTTCTTATTTGAGACGTTTTATTTCAAGTGACTGACAAGCAGACGATATACCCACCCGCAGTAGAGGAGACCACAGAAATGTGACCACGACTATTGGTCAACAGAGGTAGTGCATGGGACGCCAGGTGAACAAATGACCGGAAGTTAACGTCCATACTGGTGGTCAGTCTCGTGAAGTTATCCCCTGTCCCCAGCCACGGCTGGACGTTAGGCGATATAGCATGGTTCAAAATCAGTATGTCCAGCCCGCCGAGTTTGTTTTCCGTAAACTTGGTTTATGAAAAAAACAACGTTTTTATAATATTTAACCAAACGTTTTTTGCAATTCTAGAGACATTTTGCAGTTGTGCACACTTTAACTGCTATACTGTTTTCACTGTTCGTTTAAAATTGCTTTCATTTAGGTCACAAAGGTCGTCACGCCTGTTTCCATGAATATTATACTAATGATAAAAAGCTAAACTTGGCATCCAATTGCTCATTATTCAGACATCTTGTATATTTGACAATACTGTACGTAATTCACAACGTTCACATTGTTCAGGACCCATATACTGTAACCCCTCTACCCATGATGACTGCCGAAATTGATAATGCCAAAAGTTTAGCTGGGTCCCCGATCTTATTTACCCTGAGTGTCAGCGTCACTGTGAAGCCAGTTTTGCTGATATGGGTTATATATGAAATCAAGATCGAGCTGGCAAAACTGAAATCTAGACCCTAGGGTAGATCTTAGCGTCCTTCTGTGGAAAATCCTTCTGTGGAAAATCCTTCTGTGTGTGTGTGTGCTCTGTACCTTGATAACCCTAGCTGTCTCCTCCATGTCTCCCAGATCAATGTCTGTGTGTTGGTGTGTGTGCGTGTGTACTGTATACCTTTATAACTCTAGCTGTCTCCTCCATGTCTCTCAGATCAGCTACTGTGTACATATGGTTAGACTCAGGTGCCGGAGATAACTTTTTACACTCTGCGATGACCTGAAATCGTTATTATGGAAAGATGCAACTGACACTCAACTGATTGTTCAAATAGCTAAATTATAGAGCAGCTTTTGTAAAGGAAAATAAAATCGTTAATAAAGCATATTGTCTAAGTCACGAAGTTCGAAGCTGTTATTTGAAGGTTGACCCTCCCTCACTTCTCTTAATTTATTACCGGCAACTGACCTTTTTTAAGAGGTTTTCTCTGCGCGCCGTTAAAACAAGATTTGCTCCCATCTTGGCGAAATGGTACGCCACCTGTTCTCCAATTCCAGAGGACGCCCCGGTAATGAGCACTCTCTTGCCTCTCACCATGGCTGTGATAAAACCGATATGCTTATATCAGCCTATTATCATTTTGATTTCTGTTATAAATTTGGCAATTTAATAACACAACGGTAGGCCTGATTTAATCCATATGTAATGACAAATATGTGGCTTTATCTTACGCAGACAACGTAGATATTGTGGTTATGGCAATTTCATATATATTTTTAAAAATATCATATGCCATAACAAAGTTCTATGTGGCTTTATCTTGGGCAGACGTCGTAAATATTATTTTGGAGACTAGGAGAGAAATAGCACGAAATCCATGCGTTATCTCTCTTCTTTTTGGATACTGATATCCAATGGTTGTGTTAGCAGGTTACAGCCAACACGTAGGCCATTAAAATGGAATGCTAACGCATGGATTTCATACTTAAGGAGAGAAAGAGAGAGTGGTACACAAAAATATGATCGACTGGCGTATTTTCAGCCTCACCAAACTAAGTTGGTCTGCCCTAAGTCTTTAATCGTTTACTCACATACTGATCACAAGTGTCAGTCCCGTTGAGTACAGTAGACTATACGAACATGTAGCACATCAGACTTAGATAGGGATCGGCAAAGACCGTTCATGCTCACCGGGATCGAAATCATCCACGTAGAGGCTGGCGATGTAGACGGCAGTCACAGTGAGGAGCACAGCAACCAGGGTTTTTGTCTTGGAACCCATATTGAATTTTTTTTTTATTTCTGAGACGCGACGACCTCTGCAAACCCCACTGACCTTTTAATGTCCCCACTGCACACACTGCTGGCAGCATTAAGTGTAATACCAGTACATAAGGTCTGCATTAGCATCCCTGCTTTGGCCAGGTCAGTACATTTAAGACTAGGTTCCCATACCTAAATCGATCTAACAGGATCGATCCATCTCCACGGGTTTTCGCTAAATTGCTTACAGCTTTCATTGCTTAGATGTCTGGGGCCCCTCCAAAGCTGCAAAACGATAGTTAATTACCCCCTATCAGCTTCGGTAGGCGTGACAGACATTTAAGCCGCTTAAGTTAATTGCAATTGAGTGAGAATCCCTATGGAGATAGTTCAATCCAAAGTTAGTACAATAGGGTCTGGGAATGGTCTCTTATACCAGTACACAAGCTCGATGGTTGTGTTGTAGCAAGTTCATTTTACTTGTATGCTATCATTACTGTAGAGTAAAATAAAATAAAGATGTTCTGGGTGATCTGTCTTTTCCTGATATGCGAGGTAGGTGATCAAAATTAAGGGAAAACAGAAGCTTTATTTGTTTTTCAACATTATTCAAGGTTGCCTACTAAATGTGACGATGGTATTGACTTTTGTCTTTTGCTGACATCCGAGGTAGCAAATACGACTTAGTTATAGTCGTTCTTATTATTTATTAACTGCTTTCTTGTTGTTACTCGCGCCGCTTTCAACATTACTATTTCTACCACTTGCAAACTTTAGCGGCCTTTACCTTACATTATAAATACCATAAGATCATGTCAATCAACTCGAGTTCCACTGCAAAACACTCCCCGCTCCTGTCAATTACTAACATTACATTATAAATACCATAAGATCATGTCAATCAACTCGAGTTCCACTGCAAAACACTCCCCGCTCCTGTCAATTACTAACATTACATTATAAATACCATAAGATCATGTCAATCAACTCGAGTTACACTGCAAAACACTCCCCGCTACTGTCAATTACTAACATTACATTATAAATACCATAAGATCATGTCAATCAACTCAAGTTACTCTACAAAACACTCCCCGCTCCTGGGCCAATACCTATAAACGCCCCCCTCCCCTGCAAATAACCTGTATCCCTCCCTGCGCCCCCTCCCCCCTTTCAAAGAATCCTGGATCCGCGGGGAAGGGGGGCATGAATCCCTGTCAACTCCTGCCTTCGCTTTCTATAATGATCTCTTCACCCATCTGAAATCAGATAGGCCTACATCAAGGAGAAAACGGCACAGACCAAGAAATCTATTACGTTAATAATTTTGATTCTGTCTTTTTTCATTCTTACAAAGATTTTAAAAAATACCGTCTCATAGACATATCTGTTAAATATATCCCGACTTTTCTTTTCTTTTTTAAATTGTATAATCTTATATAGAAATGAAAAAATGAGTTAAGGAATCAAAGCCGAAAACCTATTAAATGATTAATATTTATGATACTTTTCTGTTTTTGCTTATACAAAAATTTGTAAAAATTGTGTCTCCTCGACATACATGTATCTGTTAAATATCCCACTACAATATCCCCATATAAGATAAGAGAGAGAGAGGCGGGGCGGAATTTTGCTGGAATTTTTGGTGAACTTGACCTGGGTGTGGTGTGAAAAAAATGGACATCGGCCTCAGGTCGGACTTGAAGAACAAAACAAACCAGCACAAAACAAGCACGAGCGTAATCTCCTCTCAGCTCATCTAACACACTCACGTGTTCAGATGCACCCCAGGTCAGCCTCCAAGGGTCATGTAGATACTCCCCCGCACCGATAATCCCTCTTAGTAATTTTTTTGTATTATGCGCATCGATGCGACCCCACACCGATAGATCCCCGCACCGATACTCCCCCGCACCGATACTTCCCCTCAGTAGGCCTATATCTGTAATTGTGGGGATGTAGCCTACCGGTGCGGGTTAGTATCGCTGCGGGGACGTATCGACAAGTAACCCGCCTGCCAGATAACATGCCACCAGTGGGTCACCTGCGGCTATAAACAGCAAACAGCCACTGGTGGACCACTGGTGTAGGGTCTACTGCTCGTGGTTAGCTGGTGGCTGGTTGCCGTTGGTAATGTAGCTGGTGACCGGTCCACCAGTGACCCATTCGCGATTTTCTCATCGTAATTGTTAAGTGTAGATTTTTTTTCAAATACGCGTATGCGTATTGTAATAACGTTACCTCATTTCGGCGGAAGTGTTTTTTTACCTTTGTTCACTCATTTGGGAGTGCGCAATTTCCTAGCATTTCATTGGCCTATAAAAATTTACGTGACGTAGACCTACTGCACGCGACGGCTGCACGTGACGTCTGCGTCGACCACTCTACTCCGCCTGACTGCTGCCACTGGGCTTTGATTTCACTATATTTCATGTAAAATAGGTAAGCCTAATAATATTTAAATACACTGATTGACAGATCTTTTCAATGTAGGCCTACATGTAGGAAAAATGTTGATTTATAAAACAGCTTTTTAAAAAATAAATTCTGGAAATTAGAACATTGTTATTGAGTGGAAGAAACAAAACGCGAAAGCTCCACCTAGGCCTACTATAGCCCTATAAGATATAGGTATGAAAAAAATTGATTATAAGATTCGTCTTTTGTATTTGAAAGTTTGGTATTTTTGCCTCTTGAAAAGATCGAGTCAATTAAAAGGTATACATTTTCAAAGTGTATATATTTTTAAAAAATAAAAATGTAGTTAATCAATGTGTTATGAAGGGTTTTTCTGTGGCTTTTATTTACGTAAATTTCATTTTAATAACAATTTAATAACAATTAAAATGGAAAAAACCCATAATAGATTTATGAATTATATTGATAACAATTGGAAAAAGTAAAGTTTGCATCTTAAAATAAACCTTGGAATATTACCAGTGAACATTGGCCCTTTTTCTTATGTGGTCTACCCTGAGTGTCAGAGCAACGTAAAAGCTAGCTTGCTAAATATACCTTGTGGTGGAGTCGCTTTTACTAGTAGGCCTACCTGGTATAGACCTTTTTCATCTTTTGCGGAAATACGAAGTGCGCATGACAGGAACCGCGCGCCACAGGGGTCATGGTGGTACACTGCTGTTTCCAGCATGGCAATGCTAGGTGTAAATGATGTACAAGGTGCGCATATAAAAAGGCCGTATGAAGCGTGCATTGCTTTCTGTCAAACTAAAAAGGTGGCTGAAGCACAGAAATGCGTAAACTGTAGGCAAGAAACAGCTATTTGGACGGAGAATCTAGCAATTAAATGTTTTCTTTCTCAGTATAAATACGATGCGCTGTACAACTAGACTTCACTTAAGCGTCCGAGCCTTGGCTGCACTTTCAATAGTGATGACGAACTAACGCTTCAGAGTTGACGAACTAACGCTTCAGAGTTCTTTTAAATGCTTCCGATAATAAAGATATGCGAAAGAGACTCGTTATTTTTTTATATATAAAATCAAAATGGCCAGTAGACTCGTACACAGCTTTCAAGAGTGTGGACAGGTGCGTAGGCCTACGTCTTCACAATATTACATGTATATATGCAAGCAGTGGCGATATCACCTCATTTACCGGCAGTGTCAATTCTTTACGATTTTTATGTCTTGTTTGAAGGATGTCTTAAGGGGACTTATAGTAAAAGGACCAAAGTCATAGAAACAAAGCCCTGGGATTGTAAGTTTTAATAAAAAATTAAAACAAACTTCCCAAAAGGCCAATTAAAGACGGGGATTAAGTACAGTGTCCAACGGATGACGCTCTGGCGCCAATTTGAGGGGAAAAATGCCGTTTTCGGTATTGGGATTTTCTCTATAACCAAGACAGCTATTCAAGTGATTCAAAAGGCCTCATAAAGCTGGGTGAAAGCACTACAGCGCGGTACCAGGAAATTGTCTTTAACTATTTACTTTTGATTTTATCATCTTTTACGTTAAATCAGCCCATATTTCAATGGGTTATTCACTTTAAAAGGCGATAACTTTCAAACAAACAATTTCCTCTTAAACCCCTGATATCATGCTGTAGTCCACATTCCTAACAACAATAGGTGCAACTTTTGTAACGATCGGTTGCTCAGATAGTGAGATATACTCGGCAGCGATTCACTTATCTCGTCAATATAGAAAGCTGTTAAAACAGCCAAAAACGTTCACAGGTTGGTTAACAGGGCTTATTAGTCAAAATGCTTAGCTGGCAAATTTACCTGTTATCGGTTATACGATCAGATGGAACCATTGCTTATTGTCATCTAAAAATATTTTGTTTGGGTGCTTTGAAGGGGCAGAAAATCGTGCTTTTGTTACATTTTCCGACCACTCGTTAGGCATGTAAGCGTGCCGCCACTTTGATTGACAGCTCTGGAGAGGGTCCTAGCCTAGTGATGCCCCGTAGGGCGTCAAGGATATGTAGAAGGAAGCGCTAACAAAGGCGATTACGTTTAACCGCAATTAAGAGGTGTGAAGTTGCATTTGATCGTTTCAATGGCTCTTCCTCGGCAATCGAGTAATTTTACCTGAGATATTCCTTCTTTGTTATCGGCAAAGTGATCAGATAAAACTGTGTCGAGAGCAAGTGTCCGTCACTTGTGTTAACACGAGTTTTTTTGACGGGTAACGCTGCAGGATTATTTTGCACGACACTTGGTAATCGTCAGATCAACGGAAAAATCCAGCGATTATCTCATAGCAGTATTTCTCAAAATGCCAGCTAAGATAAAGGGGAGACGCTCAGCTGCACAAGAATCAGCGATAAAAGTGGCTGAGAGAAGGCTTTTGAGTGAAATGGCTGAGTGTGGGTGAGTTTTGAAACCACGAACGTGTTGATTGTAAAAAAGTATCTATTCAAATCTTTTGAAGCATGTAAAAGTTGCGTCGGCATTTTACCGTGGATTGCGTCTAATACTAGATCACACAGGGCACTGAATGAAGTTATCTTATGAATAAGTCTGATGTGTTGAGGTACCACGTGCGTCGTATTTATCATACCTTCCTTTTATTTTTAGGTTTGATGGGAAAGAGTTCGCAAAAGGATTAGATCATACTAGTCCCCCACCTGATACGAATAAAAGCGTTTAGAAAAGCTCTTTCCTTCAATATGTGATGTGGCCAAACAATTTTCACGGTGCATGAAGATAAACAGTTGAAGAATATCCACAATAAAATTCGGCAACACACGACTTGTTGACACTTTCTAACAACTGTCCACTGTGCCAAAGCCTGTACCCAGTAGCTACGGTTTCTTCCTCGCGATCACTGTCTGAAGACTCCGAGGGCTGTTCTAAGTCCTTCAGTATCTTACGAGCGCTCGCTCCAGGTAGATTCTCTCTCTCGTCATCCGACTCAACAAATACCGGTTTTCCCCAACCGCCGCGCATACTCTCTTTCAAAATTTTCTTTCTTTCCTCTGGAAATGGCTTTTTAACACGAACTTTTCTCTTCCCCATAGCGTACTCGACTTCTTCACTGCTTAGCTGATGTAAGACTTATGACCTATTACCGCACACGTAATCGGCTTATAACTCATTACCTATGCTCCGCCCCCCTCATGGCAACGGCCCTTAGCAACAGAGGCGTGGCTTAGTTGTCAGCCTGACTGGGGCGCGTGCCGGTTGAAAAACTCATCAAAAGACACATTTTGCGGTGCAAATTCAAAATAATTATTACAGCCAACGTTAGATACTTTTTTGATTAATAGAAACACACAAAAAACTCAAAAACATGATTTTAAGCGTAGTTAACCCTATCTGTCCCCTTAAGAGATTTTTGAAGTGATAAAATGAAAAGATTCCCTGCATTGTTTGACTCGTACCTGTATACTGTGTATACAGGTAAAACTGACACGCAGATCGTCCGTCGGTGAACTGATTAAATCGTTTGGTACCTGATAAGGCATCAGGTGTTACTTGTTCAATTGTTCGGTAAGGGGGGCGGCCACAACTACGACCTTTCCCCTGTAATTAAAACCTTCTAATTTTAACTGTTAAATAGGTGAGACAGGAATATTCGAGTCTTTCCCAGAAGATAATCAAAGTTTACCGTGTCTTACTCTAGTATATGTACAAAATTTACGACAGGTAAAAATGTCAGACTTTCGGTCTGACATGTGAAAATTTTGTCAAACTGAAACAAAACCGTCAGGTAAAAACAAAATTATAGCAAGAGGCCAAATTATTTGATTTTTAAATGTTTTCGTGCGTATTTTCATCGTTTTCAATCAAAGACAATAAAATCATTCAAATAAAGTGTTTTCCACACATTTCATACTTTTCAACTATCTAAGACAGTTAAATATACGTAGGCCTACTTTAATACTAAGCATATTTGTATTACTTTACAAATACGATTATTTTTATTATCCATTTTGTCTTTACCATACATGTATTATGTACGTGTAGCTTACAGAAAGGCTTTTCTGCATTTTTTTTGGAAATATATGCCCATTGAATTTTCCAATTCTCTTATCATTGAGTTCAGAAATAAATAACTTTTTATTTTGCCGATAACGCGTTCAACAAGAGCCGATGTAATTTCTTCTTCGTATGTCTCTGTTGATCTTGATAATATGAGCCCAGTTTGTACAAATCAGTAATACGTATACGGGACTGGATACATAATAATAAAAATTTTATTAACGTCTCACGTTAAAAAAATAGAACCTACCCTACAAAGCGTTATGAGAGACTAAAACCTGTGATAGGCTTACTACATTTAAAATGATCACTTATCAATAAAACACACACAAAAAGGATATTACATACAAAACTTTTCAAACCTCTTTGTTGTTACACAAAAAGTCGTGAAAATTCTTGATTTTTTTGTAAGTAGAATCCCCGTGTAAAACTTCACAGCTTTTACTTTCTTTTTCCATAATCTCATGCTTGAAGTATTTTCTTTATTTTTAGGGCCGGCCGGCCTATTCTTCAATTTTTTCTTCAGATCTTTATGTTTTTTTTTCTCACATTGTTTACCCCCGAGTTCTAATTGCCGATAGTTCGTTATATCCGTTGATTAACTAAGCATTTCTGTTTTTTATTAAAGCACCGTTGATCTCCTAATATTATAGTTTTTCTTCCCGCCTTCAAAGTGTTCAGCGCAAACGTGGTCCCCTGCTTTTGATCCAAACCTGCTATATTTTCCTTTCTTTCTACCATATTTTTCATTCTTACGGGTTTGTTGGGAACTTATTAAACCTCATGTGTCGATCTCGCTTACTGTTATTGTAGCAGCGGGACAAAAAGCACGTAAACCCAGCCATGGTTTTTAGCACCGCTCTAAGTGTTTCGACGTAGCTGGGCTCCCCTACCCACAATGCAATTTCCATTTCCGGAAAAGATGAAAAAGGTCTATTGCTACTATGGGTTATATATGAAATCAAGATCGAGCTGGCAATACAGGAATCTAGAACCTAGGGTAATGTGGTCCTGCCTAGCTGAATATTATTATTAAAATATCGGCAAAACGTCTGACATATGTAATGACTTGAAAACTGCGCTGCACTCCAACGAGACAGATGCGACTAATTGCTCACTCAATTTAGTAGTTGTGATCGCCACCTTTATTTCGTATTTCAATTTATTAAACCCTTGACCCCAACGGCTCATCAGAATGGAATACAGTAACAATATAAAGTCATATCAATGAACTACCACTACAACAAAAACTACTACTGATATAAATATAAATAATAATAACAATAATTCATTATACTGACGCTAATCTTAGCTCCGATGCACATTGTAGGTATTTCCCGAAGTCGCTAAATTGTGAGACATTGTTAAGTGATAATAATTTATTTAGTTTGAAGACTGCGAGCTTTTTGACATTTTAACATATATATATATATATAGATATGAAGCCAGGGATCTTCTCTTGAAATAGTATTTATTTCAAAACATTTGCACATCACGGTCTCCTCTGTATTCACAGCAGCGAGGCGGCTCGTTTAAATTCTCAAGAGACTCGCTTAAATTTGTTAAAATAAATAAATAAATAAAACCCTCGCTGAGATAAACTACTACTAACAGTATTTTTTTATTCAGGTTAACTGAAAATTATAAAGATGGTGAAGTAGCCATTAATTTCCTACGGATCATGTAGAAAGGTGATGAATAAGACAATGTATGGAAAAATTGGTCGTTTATAACTGACCAAATATGTCTAGAGATAATACAGTTTACATTCAAGTTGACCACCAATATCTGGCATATGTATGCATATTTGTAATGTTAAGATTTTTCATGTTTTTAAAAAGGCAAATAATTAAATTAAGACTAGACATAAGGAAGTGCACATGGCGCATTTTGGTAGTCATTTTAACGTATTTTCATTAATTCCAATCTGATTTCTTTACTGATGAATTATTCGTATTATGGTTTTCAGAGATCGTTTCATCTTCACCACCCTCCTGCAGATAAAAGCTATGCTGAAGAATAACATTATTGTTCTTACAAGGTTAGAGCAAAGATTGAAACAGAACAGAAGTCCTGATGACAATATTGTCTCAACTGACGAGTTTGCATTTCCTATGGAGACTAGAGAAGATGTGGCAAGGGTTGAAAACATACTTAAAGATAAGCATAATGAAATTACTGGTAAGTAAAAAAAATAATAGTGTGATTAAAATTAATGTAGTGATTGTTGTGCTGAAGCTACATATGGAAAAAATAATAAGTTGATTTTTAAAATAGTGGTTATTTGATAAATGATTAATATGACATTTTAATCTGAACACTTATCATTTGTTGTATGTATATATATAAATGTGCTTTACTTATTAAGAATATTTTATATTTATTTCAAAGGTCAAACCACCTTGCCACACTGGGAGGGTTTTCCTCCAAGGAAATGGTACAGTGTAGATAGGATCATGTCTACTATTTTTAAAACTAACATATTGCATGCCAGTGTAACTGGATTGGGAAGTGCGGAAAGGTTGCACTAAAAAACCTGACCTTTACAAAAGCAATGGAATGTCTGCATTTCGTAAAGATCAAATAATGTTTGCTCAGATATATTTTTACATATTAATTGTATTATTATGATCCTGAAGTAAAGTTACAGTTCAAAATATAAAGGTTGTTTCTTCTGAACAACTTTGTCTTTTTAAGGTTTTTACATATATTCTCTTAAGGATAAACGCATATCAACCTATTTCTGTCCTTTGATGAGACCATTCCGTTTTGTAACTCCTTTTTGAACCATTTTTGTTTACTGTCCAATTTAGCACTGTTAAGATAGGAGGATTAAGTTAAGTTTTTTATATTTTCACAGATGCAGGTAGATCGAGAGCTACCGTCGTACCGAGGCTGAATAAGACACATGCATCAAATTGTGGCTCAAAAATGCGCATGATAGGGATGGCGGCAGAAAATTGAGGGAAATAAAAACAAGGAAAAAATGAGGTAAATAAACACACTGGACAAAAGAAGTGTCACCCCCTGCAGAGTAATGAAAGTTATAATGCCTGGGTCTACTCTTAATATGACTAATGAGTATAAAACCGCTGTACCATGTTTTTTTTTTTTTTTTGTGAATTTTGATGTTTATAAAATGATACCAGGAGCATATCATTCCAGAGTCATTTATCTCCCCCAAAGTATTGGTTCACTTCTATTGTCCAGTGTGTGTAAAAAATAAAATAAAATAAAATAAAATAAAATAAAATAAAATAAAAATCACTGTTAAAGGTGATAACTGTGAAGAGAAATATTAGTTTTACGCATATCTATTTTATCTGATATTAAATTATTATTTTCCAGTTACCTTTGTAGGGCATTTCTTTTGTGCGTCTATAGTTTTGCTATAAAAAAATACCGGAAGTCGTGTTGCGCAAAGGATTATGGTCTATATGAATGAGGAGCCATTTTCTTCATCAACCAGGAAGTAACAGGACGGAGATTGTGGGATAATGTTGAACATATTTGACAAAGAAAGAGATATGATCTGACCGACTTGTAGGTATATGGAGCAAGTGTTTATGTTACTGTGATCTCCAAGCTGCAGCACCAGAAGTAAACATAAAGTTTAGCAATCGCTGACAGAAATATTACAGGATCTACTGTCGGAATGGAAGCCATGTTAGGGCAGTCTAGACGAGGTGTAAATCCAAGATCAGGACAGGTGACAGTACAGACACAACCTCCATTAGCTGAACAGGAAACAAATACAACATCAGCTACACATCCTAATGTTTTCTTAGACAAGGCAGAATGTGTGCGTTCCTTCAGTCCTAAACTGGAAGATGATAGAGGAATATTCATAACTGGGTTAGCCATAGATAAGGAACACATGTTTGTTGTGGATAATGAAAACAACAGAACAAAAGTATTCACACATGAAGGACAATTTAAGTTTAACATTAATGTAAACAATCCATGGGATGTGGCTGTGTCACAGACTGGTCACCTGTATATAACATTACGGGGTGACAGATGTGTCCAAGTGTACTCCACCAGAGGTCAGCAGGTGACAACCATGGGTCAGGGTCTACTGAAGTTACCACTGGGTATTACACTGAACAGACAAGGTCATGTGATGGTTTGTGACAGTGAAAAGAAGTCCATCTTCACATTCCATGCAGACAGTGGACAGCTCCTGAACACTATTCCACTCAGTATGTGTGGAAACCCAATGTACATCACAGTGAACAGTGTGAATGATAACATTGTGATATCAGACTGGGGACACTGTGTACATGTGCTGTCACCTACTGGTGATCATCTGTACCAGTATGACGGCGGCAGAGAAGACAGTGAACTGTGGTATCCACGTGGAGTGTGCACAGACAGCTATGGTCACATCTTCATTGCTGACTATTATAACCACAGGATAGTGACACTGAGTCCACAGGGACAGTTTATCAGATACATTGTCACTGAGGATGATGGGTTGAAGTATCCCACTGCAGTAGTCATCAACCCTGCTACTGGTCAGCTGGTGGTGGTAGAGGTGAGAGGCAATGTTAAGACATTCCAGTACATTGAACTGAAACAAGGTGAGTAACATGTATTAACTGTGGATAGATATGATTATTATGTAAAATATTTGAAAGTTAATTAGTCTTACAATGTTTTTATCCATAAATATGTTTGCCTTTATTTCAATAAAAAAAACTTTTAAGCAAATTTAAATTCAGTAAGCACACAGCTGTGCTTTAGTAAAAATGTATGTAGAGTGGAGACATTTTCTATAGTTAATACTTTACTGTTACTGACCAATTTCCATGAACCCATTATAGTGATTAGGATTTTTAATAATGATGAATAACTCTTTTTAATGGAATTTATAGTATGCTTTATTTGTATTTTTATTAAGTCACAAGAAAAACATCTTACATTGTTTAATCCCTGAACTTCTTGTCCATTTGTCAGTGAAGAACAACTCAAATCTCACAACAGAACAGTCCAATTCTTCATATTCTTCATCTTGTAGCTGTTCATGAAAGCTTAGATATACCTAAATTCTCAAATGTACTTTGTCAAGTTTCTTGATGTCTTACCACTTCTAGATTCAAAGACATTTCATCACCAGTTTGTTGTTAACACACACAAATAAATTAAATGTTGAAGTACTTTGGATGATACCTTATTTTCCTGACTTTATGGATTGTTCTTTGCAAACAAAACTAGCAGACGACCATTTTTCATGAAATGGAACTACTTTTCACAGGAAGTAGTGTATTCATACACAACAGTGACCTTGGGTTTGGAATACAAAAAAAATAGTACATGCATTCATACTGTCACAGCATGCAAATTATAATGAAATATACAAAACTAAACACATTTTTATGTAACACAAGTTAAATGCATTTTTATTTATTTATTTATATTATTATTATTATTATTATTATTATTATTATTATACTGGATAAAAACATTGATGAAATGGTTTTGACCACCTTTTTGGACTTTTTAAACTTCATATGCTGATGGACCCACATATTTATGTCAAAGGCCCCGACCAAATCTAGTCCCATGCATAAAAAGCCCAGACCCCATGTTTATTACGCCCTGGCTGGGCCCATTCTTTATGGTGTTTGTTTTGTTAACAGCATAATGGGCAAGTTAATTGACCAAGTTAATTGGCCAAGCTGCCAGTTTGTTTGTATGGCATGTGCAGGGGATGTCTTATAGAATAATAAAATCAGACAGAATATGCTGTGATTACTAAATAAAATAGATGGGGGGGGGGGGGGGGGGGGGGGTAGGAGACACCAAGGGGCTCATGATTATAAATACCATAGCATTAATAATAATGGTTACATATGCACAACTCCTTTCTTATGTTTAAGTCATATCATGGTAAATTTATCTTATTATCACGCAGGTGTAATATTTGGCCTTATCAACTATGTTTTTCATTGCATTAACAAAAATAAGTAAAATGTGTACAAAAGCCTGTTTCAGCAAAATGGTTTAAAATAATTTTTACTCAGAACATATCTTTGGAAGAACCTGCTAGGGGAGAAGACATATATGTTGTGGGAATTATACACCAATATCATATTCACCATAAATCATTGACATAAAGAGCTAGTGCATCATATTTATGACCTAAGTTGAAAATGACCCATCGTAACAGCTAGGAATAGGTACTTTTTGGACACATAATTGGCCATATTTTTGTAAATTGTAGTCCGATTATTATAATTCTTTTTTTATTTTGCTCCTATGAACAGTCTCTTTGATATCAGTCTATCAGCAATCTCTAATCATAAATTGTTAATTTATCAGACACTTGTAACATTAACCACATTTAATTGTTCACCCTGATTGTGAAACAGCCGCCTGCTCCAAATGTACTTGGTCTGCTCCAAATTAAAAAAAAAATCTGGATGTTGATAAAATTTATTCTGAACAGCCAGGCAGATTCAGTACAATGGCATATGTATTTGTAGGTTGATAAGTTATTAACTAAAGAAACAAAAAACAACAAAAACTTCCTGTAATAATCATAATAGTGATACATGATACATGTATGATGATACATTTCACCATGTTATGATGCAAACACCATCAAATGGAAACAAAAATTAACTTGTTATTAAACCAACTCAACAAATGTTTGTGCCAAGCAGATATTTAGCATTGTACAATGTACATGTATTTCAGGAACTGCTCAGAATTATGCTGATTGCCATTTCAAGTCCTATTTCAAGTCTTAATTAAACAAACATCAATGTCGCCTACAAAACTGATACAACTGCACCAAATATCTTTTGCTATATGAAATACTTGTTGAAATGATGTTTTCAATAGAACTTATTTTTTATTTTATCTTTTTATTTAATCATGAGAAAAACTTTCTAAAATGTTGATTCCCATTTCTTAGTATTATCATTATGCTTCACATATATATCAAGGCTGTTGCAATGTTTTTTTAAACTAGTAAACAAAATCTCTTACACTGCTACAGCACATCATCTGCTAGCAACAATTTTTACATCTGATGGTTTTTAGAAGCTATACTGTCCCTGTGATTCATCGGCTAATATTGTTTTTATCTCAAGGTCAAACAGCCCAAAATCTCCTAAAAATGGGGGTTTAAAAAATATATATATGTTTGTGCCAATTTTAAGAAACTACACCGACCTAAGTGGGGGGATTACATTTTGGGACTTCATCTTCGGGAGTTTGGGGTCAATCGGTGCATTTTCACAGGAGAGGCAGCCGTTAGATGCCAAAACTGAAAACTCTCTATTAAACCAGAACCCTTAATACAAGAAACCTATTGTTTTTTGCATTACGTAGAGCTTGTCAAGCTCAATTGATACGTACTGGGGTTGGAATCCATTTTTTTGTTTGTTTTTGATATGTAAGTTAGGAGTTGTGCTATATAAAAAAGTACTTTTCAATATTCAGTAGTGAAGCAAAATGTGAAATACTCAAAAACTGGCAGAGATACACCCATGGTTACTATTGACCTTGAATAAGAAGTCACATACTGGCAGCCAAACTGTGACCTTGAAATTGACCTTTGACCTACTTTTCATCATGTACTAAGTCTTGCAAATTTTTTGCCTCTTTTATCTGCAAAAATGGCAGAGGTACACTTATAGTTACTATTGACCTTGAATAGGAAGTCATATATACTGGCAATCTTACTCTGCGCTGCTTTGTAATCTGGAACATAGTAAATCTTACACGTCAGACTTTGTGTGCAAATCGACTTTGTGATTTCTGATAAATGTCTGTATACCTCTCTTTGTTCTTCAGCAGTGATTCAGTATCCAGATTACACACCCTTTTTATCTATCTATTTTACTCAAAGTTTGTTTTACCCTGATATAAATAACGCACCATAGTATTTTTGGGAATTTCTCAATTCAATTAAATTCAAAATTTTTAATTTAGCTGCGATTTATCGACTTTTGTCATCGTGAAAATATGAGATTTTACATAACACACTAATACCCAATGCATTTTCCATTTGAAAAAAAAAAAAAACATTTCCACCAACTTAGAGTAGGTATGAGGGAGTTTTTGTGCAGGGGCGGAGCGATAAGGGGGAGTATCGGTGCAGGAAAATATAAGTACAGGAAGTATTGGTGCGGGAAATTTAAACTGTGATGTACCTTATACACATGTAGGTACTGGGAATTGTCGGCGCTGGGGTTGTATAGGTATAATAATATGGAGGAGTATTTGTGCAGGGACTTAAAGCACAGGGGAGTATTTATCAAGGGACATACACAGATAGGTACTAGTACGGAGAGAATTGGTGCCGGGGTGTATAAGGTATGCTGCCGTTTAGTAGCAGTAGTGAAAGTGTACCAGTATTATGTTAAAAATTTGACGTTGTGACAGGAAAGGTAGTTTTAATGGTTGGATTCAAACATGGTCGTAGGTACGATCTGTACATATTTCTGTAACATAAATTGAGCACTCCAATAACCTTTTCCCAGCCTATTTTGTCTTGATATTATCCTCCTCTGTGCTGCTCCTTCATTTACTGTTTAAATTCACTTCCTTTCTTGATTGACACTCCTTCCATCATCTCATCATCATCATTTAGACATAGCTGTTCAGTCTTGCTACTACTCACCTCCATCCTGTTACTCTCAAGCACATATGCAGGCATCCACCTCTCTAGATTTTCTCTCGCTTCCTCTCTGCTATCGCTTCACAATAAATATATATAACATCTGCAAACATCATCGTTCACCTTATCCATGAGTCCTTTTGTCAATCTGAAGCATAACATTTGTATTACCAGGTGAGTTTAATGAACGGCTTCAACGGTTGTGTGAAAGTGGTAAGATTCCAGTATACCGACAGCGAGTAGCTATTGTTGGACCTTACGGTGTGGGAAAGACTCATCTCGCCAAGCGCCTCATCCATGAGGAATATATCAAAGAAGAAGATGCAAATACAACTGGCGTGAATATATACCGCCATAGGTGTGTTGTCCATAAAGCTGGCCGATCCTGTTGGATCAGAGGAAAAGGTACGCAGAATATAGGAAAACGTTAGACATGCACATGTGGAATTTGTTTATAAAGAATACAAAGAACAGAAGATATAACATTTTCAATGAAAAAGTACCTAAATAAGTGGTGCCTTTGTATTGTTATCAATCAATTGACATACATAACACTTTACAATCTACTACTACAGCCCATTGATTATTTTTTAACTGGGTACAAACACGATAATATCATTTTCTGTAAAAACACCATGC
The DNA here is from genome assembly GCF_051362555.1 of Lingula anatina. NCBI lineage: Eukaryota > Metazoa > Brachiopoda > Lingulata > Lingulida > Lingulidae > Lingula > Lingula anatina. Next base: position 19,572,678 of record NC_141775.1, read on the forward strand.
TTTATTTTACTCAATATTGAATTAAATTTTTCAACGGTGTAGCCTGGTACGTACACTCAGAAAAGGTACATTTAGATACAACGCTTGATCTACCTGTATGATCCTTCCAACTATTCTCAGATGATCCAAAAGACCAGTTTGCACAAAATATGGCAATTGGAGTACAGAATTCAGATACGTTTTGCCAGCCGGACTTAACAGTATTGGACCAAATGCCACTAGAGGAATCCCTACCAGATTCGGAAGTGAATATTAATAACATGCTGACAAATAGAGGTATTGTACATGATTGTCTCGAACAGTTCATCTTGGTGCAATTTAAACAGATATTTGTAGTTATTCTTCTTTTTTGCCAAGAGATTCCACCTTCTATGTTTTTTTTTTCGTTGGCCATTCCACATATATGTGCCTTGAAGACAGCATCCCAAATTTTATTTTATATGTTTAAATTTTGTAAAGAAATTCCTTTCTAAATTCTTTTATCTTAGCCATGTTTTTGTTATGTACAGACACAGATGTGTCTGTACATATAGCCATCATCTGCGTCTGTCGTCGCCGTCGCCGTCGTCGCCGTCGCCGCCGTCGCCGTCGCCGTGCACTTTTACCGATAACACGATAAGTGGAAAACCATTTTACCTTTTGACTTGAAACTTGCAGAACTGATGAATATTCATAATACGCAGGTCAAGTTCGAAAATCAGCATGATCGGGTCACTTTTAGGGAATTTATGCTGTTTTTTCACTTTTTTCAGCATATATGCAGCACTGATAACACGATAAGTGGAAAACCATTTTACCTTTTGACTTGAAACTTACAGAACTGATGAATATTCATAATACGCAGGTCAAGTTCGAAAATAGCATGATCGGGTCACTTTTAGGGAATTTATGCTGTTTTTTCACTTTTTTCAGCATGTATGCAGCACCGATAACACGATAAGTGGAAAACAATTTTACCTTTTGACTTGAAACTTACAGAACTGATGAATATTCATAATACGCAGGTCAAGTTCGAAAATCAGCATGATCGGGTCACTTTTAGGGAATTTATGCAGTTTTTTCACTTTTTTCAGCATATATGCAGCACCGATAACACGATAAGTGGAAAACCATTTTACCTTTTGACTTGAAACTTACAGAACTGATGAATATTCATAATACGCAGGTCAAGTTCGAAAATCAGCATGATCGGGTCACTTTTAGGGAATTTATGCTGTTTTTTCACTATTTTCAATATAAATGCAACACTGATAACACAATATAAGAAAAATGGATTGGTCAATTGTAATTATACTCACAGGAGTGGTCAATCTTACTAAAATGCAGGTTGAGTTCGAAAATAAGCATAATCGGGCCATTACTTAAGAAGTTATACTATTTTTTCACATTTCCTCAGATTCAATTATTAGGCATGTTAACAGTCTCATTATTTAACTAATAAGATGCCTAAAAGTGTTTGTTTGATATTTCCTGCATCTTTACAACATTGTTAGTTGATTATGTAAAAAACATGGTAAACTTGTTATCATGTATTGTGTAATAAAGTGTCAAAAATGGAAATAAACTCATATCATTGCAGTTTGTCATATTCAATCATCCACTATGTTCAGAATCTCAGAATGGAGGAAATTGGACATTTAACACTGTTCTATTGATATTTTTCCCATCTCATCAATTTTCTTAGTTGATCATATAAAAATGGCAGTAAACTGTTAATTTTGTTTTATGTTAAAAAATTGTTAAAAATGGGAAAAAAATTTTCATCTCATCATACTTAGTTGGACATATAAAAATGGTAATAAAATGTTTATTTTGTTTTATGTTAAAAAAGTGTTAAAAATGGAAATAAACCCATGTCAGAACAGTGCTGTCTTGTTTACATTTTGGCATTATCAAGGCGTGACTTTGAAGTTCCATGGGCCTGAAGACCTTTGCTAGTCACATTTTCTGAATATCTGTGATACAAATATTTTTTAATTAAAAATTGATGGTCATTAAGCTGTTAAACATTATGTAATATTGCATCAAAATTTGAAGAAACCCCCATTTTGGGCACTGCTTCCATGATGACCATTTAAGGAAAATCATGTCACTTACTGTTCTCAAACTTACAGGATAGAAACATGGGACTAAAATACAGCTTCAGTAGGCAATGCAGTCTGTTTGGTATTTTTTTTTTTTTTTTTTTTTTTTTTTTTGGCAGTTAAACAGTTTTTTGTGAAAATTTAATTATTCATTTATTGGCATTTTCAAGGTGTGACTTTAAAGTTCCATGATACTGAAGACTTTTGCTTGTCACATTTTCTGAATGTCTATGTTACTAATATTTTATTAATAACATTTGATTGTCATTATGCTGTTAAACATTATGTAATGTTGCATCAAAATTTGAAGAAACCCCTATTTTGGGCACTGCTCCTATGATGACCATTTAAGGGAAATCATGTCACTTACTGTTCTCAAACTTACAGGAGAGAAACATGGGTCTAACATACAGCTTCAATAGGCAACGCAGTCTGTTTGGTAAAATTTTCTGGCAATTTAACAGTTTTTTGTGAAAATTTAATTTTTCACTTATTTGCATCTTTATTTTCTGTTCTTTGTCTGTACATTTGACAGCTTTGCTGCCTTGTTTACTTTAAAGTTGAGTCATTTTCTGCTAGAATGGTGTTTGATATTATTCTTCTCTTTATTCTACAGCCGCTCCCCCTGATGACAGTGAATCACCTGCCTCTCCTGACAAAACAGCAGGTAAATAGTGCACATGTAGTAAAACAAGATTCTGGTGTATTGCTCAGAATGTTCGGGAGTTTTTCCTAGCTTGCTGATTAGGTATGTGAGTGTCTACATTCTTATTTTCATCAAACTGGGACTTAAAACTCACACGGGCATGAAGCCCAGTGGTAATCAAATTTTCTTAATGTCCATGTTTTTAATAGAAGATAATTAAAATTTTGTGGTATTTATACAGTTGACCATTATTGCATTAAAAACCTACTTTGTGCACTATCATCATAACGTTATAAAATGAAAACTGTTACCTATTTTTTTATTTACAAAAAATGGTTCTTAGGATTGACAAACATTTTAAATTAGAAAACCAGCTCTTTTGAATTATTGTTTTTATCGAATAATGCATTTTTTGTGAAATTTTTATTTATCTCATACTGGTGTGAGCTTGAACTCTCATGGGCCTGAAGCCTTATGCTTTTACTTACATCGTTATATACTGTTGTGCATAATTAAATTTTGGGGTTGACTGTGCAGTAAAGCATTGTATTACATGAGAACTGACAGCCTCCTATTTTGTGCATTATTATTTTCTGCTTTTTTAAAATTGTGACTTAGACATTTCATGGGCCTGAATACCTTTGCTAGTCACATTTGGGTGACAAGCCTCTAATCTTCCCTTGGGTAACTACTAGCTAAATTCAGAGCTATAAGGTCACTTGCCTAATTAAGTTTCAATTAAATGAGATTATATAAAACACACATGTTGAGATTCCCTGTAAACTCCCATAGGTTAAGTTCTCTGCCAGATAACAGTGTCCATAATAGGGAAGCAGTGATAATTATGCAGATAAATGTTGTTTAATATTGCAAATAAGTTTTCAAAAAAATTATTTTGTATAGTGCCAACATTAATGCTGTATATGAAAAACAGTGCCTTATTATCCTCAAACTCAATGGGGTTATTCATATCATGCTAATACAGTAAGATTAAAAGTTTGAAAAGCAGCTTTACTGGAATATATTCTACAGCCGCTCCCCCTGATGACAGTGAATCACCTGCCTCTCCTAACAAAACAGCAGGTAAATAGTGCACATGTAAAAAGCAAGATTCTCGTGTATTGCTCAGAATGTTCGAGAGTTTTTCTTAGCTTGCTGATTAGGTATGTGAGTTTCTACTTTCTTATTTTTATCAAACTGTCTGTGCAGTAAAATTGGCAATACCTTACAATTTTAATTAATTTTAATGAATGTTAAAACTTTCAGTGTTTATTACCCCGTTGTGTGTTGAACTAACCTACTTGTATTCATCAGAGAGGATACATTTTTAAGAATAGTGGTTTTCCCCCAAATTGCCAATAAACCTTCAGAAACAGACGAAAGCTTGTAATATATCTGATAACTGTTTCACAAAGTTAATTGACACTAAACACGTTGAAATTATGTGAATAATTACGATACTTTTTATGCTAAAAAGTTTTATTTTAACCACACTGTTTATTGTACAGTCCCTTTCAAAGGTGAAAGTGGATCTTATACCTCTAGGGAAGAAAACATGTAGTCTAGATGATTCGTGCAAAAATTTATTAATAGGTGGAAAAAAGCATGAAACTTGGCACAAATGTTTTTTTGACTATGCTGATTATTTTCAAGGGTAGTGCCCGAAATTTCAAATCATTGCTTAGCAACCATTGCTAAGAAAGTGGTTTACTTTAGTAACAAGCTAATTTGACCTTTCTTGTTCAGTTTAAATTATTTAAAAGGGTTTTAATTATGCTTCAAGCCATCAGAACTATCACTATACTATTTTAAGCCACCAAAAGCCCAAGTAAACCATTGCAACATTTGCTAGGCAGCATATTACCCTAACAACAAGTATTTACCCTTACGAAAATTTCCTATAGGATCCTATAGGATTCCTATAGGATCCTATAGGATCCTATAGGAAATCTTATAGGATCCTATAGGGCACATTTCCTATAGGATTTCCTATAGGATCCTATAGGATCCTATAGGAAATTTTTGTAAGTTAAAATCTTGAGAAAAATGCATATCTTATAAACAAATATCAATCTAAACAATAGATATTTGATATAGGTCAATTTTATCAGTTGAATTGGCAATTATATATCACTATTAAAGCAAAAATGCTTTTTATTGTTTATGATGTGCAGAGCTTATAGTCTTCTATAGGATTCTATAGAAATTCTTAAATTTCTATTTTAAGATATCTTTAAAAAAATGATCATTTGTAAAGTAATCTAATATTTTTCATGAAGAATGTTTTTTTTTACCAAATCATTGAAGCTAGATTTTTTTAGATATTATGATCAGAGAATTACAGAAATTCCTATAAGATCCGATAGGGATTCTTATAGGCATTTCTATAGGAAATTCTATGATAATTCATATAGGGAATTTTTATAAGGTTTGAATGAAAAATAATGAATCTGGTCTAAACATCTGCTTAATTAAACCTTGAAATAATAAAATATTTCATTACAGTTCAAGATTAAATAGAAAATGTCATCAATGTCATGAGTTTTCAGATTATTCATGTCTCAGTTATATCTGGACTACTTACCTTCTACTATATTCTTTGAAGTAACAAGCAATCTTTGAATAGGAATATTTTATCATTTGAAATGTTATTTGTACAGGATCAATGAAGCTGAAAAAATGTTTTGCTCTTATAATATCATTTAAGAAATCTTATAGGATCCTATAGGAAATCTTATAGGATCCTATAGGAAATCCTATAGGATCCTATAGGAAATCTTATAGGATCCTATAGGAAATCCTATAGGATCCTATAGGAAATCCTATAGGATCCTATAGGAAATCTTATAGGATCCTATAGGAAATCTTATAGGATCCTATAGAAAATCTTATAGGATTTCTTATACAATTTCATATGAACAAGTTGTGGCTTAATTGGCTGGCTTTAATTATTTTAAAGGCATTGAAATCTTGCATGTAAGGGAGTGTTAGGAACACCTTGCTTGTTCACACTATATCCATTAGAACATCTTGAGGAAAATGTTTTCTTCAGAGATTTATTTACTCTACATACAAACAACACCACAAAAATTATTTAAATGTTATTCCTGCATCATTATTAGTCCCTTTTTTATGAAAAGTAGTAAAATTGTTAAAAAGAGGCAGCCAAGCTGTAAAATGTACAGAAAAAAAGAAGAAAATAACAAGACAGAACTGTACTGAAATGGGTTTATTTCCATTCCATAGTAATTTATAAAATATAAAATATTTTGGATATCTTGTTTATTTTGTTTATGAATAAATTGTTGTACAATTTACAACACATTATATAAAATTCCAATTTCAAAATGTTTTTCCAGCATCAGCAACTTACTTTTTTTGGTAAATAATATTTAATACTAATTTAACAGAAAATACCATTCAATTTCATAGGAAAACTACTAAGGTAACTAGAGTCCTTATTGTTTGTAAACAGCATGTGCTTCACTTTTATTTTTAAATAAAAATCCAAAAAGCAAGTATACTTTAATTCAATTTATTACATACATGAGTATAGACATGATTGTATACACTGGCCAGAAGTGAGGGTGATAGCAACATTCAGAAGAAATATTCCAATACAGTATACAACCATGATATATAAGACATTACATACAAATATCCAAACATACATAAGATAAATAATATGAAGAACATAACAAAAGACGTTGCAGACAAGAAATCACATATGAACTAATCCAATACAGAATACATATTAATAAAAATATTACATACAATGTAATATGCAGGTAGACTGCATATAATATTTATATAACAGGTACTGCAGGAGTCACCAAGACTAGACTATCGCATACATGTTTGCTCTCTCTGCAATAGTGCTTGAGCCGAAAATTCAATTGGTATCAGTTGTCACATTTGAGAGTGCAAAGAAAAGCATCAATTAGGTAACAATCTTGAAAGCCTAACCCCATTATATACAGATAAACATGCAAAACATAAAACAAATTGTTTCAAAACTTACTTATTTCATTTATCAATTAGTTGTCATACAATCTACATGGCAACTCACAAAAATATACTTTGCCTCTAATTTGCAATTTTATACACTTCTTTGTTATCTCACTTGGAAAAATGGCAACAATTTGGTTACATTCATACACCTCACAGAGAAAGTTTGATTCAGCTCCAAGATCTACATCTTTGTACATACAGCTGTTAATACGCTTCCATATTTTGAGCAGAATGATGTTATAAGTGTCACACAGGCAATACTGAATTGCTTCAACTGTGCAAAGACAACGTGGCTTTACAGCATAAAGACCCAAAATTCTCCCATATGATCCATTTTCCAATTTGACATAGGAGTCATTGTGCTTCAAAGCACGGGTGTAATATTGGCTAGAAAATAACACATTGTTGTGGGTGAATTTATGATAGATGATGGCATTACGGTTTAAAATATCAAACTCTAACAGATTAATGAGAGAAATTATCTCTGGCACAGTCAAAGTCATTGGTTTACCCTTACCCAAGCAGAAAAGACCATTGTCCAAAACCTTTCTTCTACTTGACAAAGAGATACCATTTGTCAATTGGTGAAAAACGGCAAGAGCATCTACGTTTGCAGTGCTAAGACTATTTCTAGCCAGTATAGGCAGTTTTCTCATGAGATTGAAAGAGGAACATATTTGTTGAGGGACACTCTGCGTCCCTGAGAATAATTTCAACAGATCTCGGTTCTTGGATTCAAAGGTAAAAGCAGATGTTGCCCACAGTGGCCCACACATTTCCACACCACGTGCCAGGTGCACTAGCTGATGTACATTAAATGTACATGCAGCTATACCGTAAAGTTCCTCCATCTGGAGGACAAACTTTGACAGACAAGCATCTGCTACGGCAACTGAAGTTGAAGTAATATTCTCCCCTAGTAGTGTAAATATACTAAATGTCAGCAGAAAAAAATGTTGCAGGTACCTGGTTGGCAATATTCCAGTGAAAACTACTAATCCATACAACAGTAAGGCCCTCCACTCAGATGCTTTCCAAAACTTTCTGTCTTGCAACGATCTTGGTGCTCGGCTGATTTCTGAGGGGGGGCTAATTGCTGCAAGCCTTAGGTCAATGTCGGCCTTCATGCGTCCTATATAATAGGGCTCTGTGTGGTTCGGTGAGTCCATCCAGAGTGAAACCAACTGCTTGGTAACTCCCTGGCACACACTGTGCATGTACTCAGGTGTCATGCCATCTACAACATTAAAAGTTGGGAGTTGTTGTATAATGGAGAGTCCTTTTACACCTTTAACTGCCTCATTTGTAGCTTCAGCTTCCAACGCATACTCTGCTTGTTTAGTGGCAGTCCGTAATGGTACCTCTCTGTAGAGATAGTTTCTTGTTGGAGGCCCCCTTTCCCTCAAAATGGTATCACCTTGGTGCTCGCACCAGTCGCATCCAAAATTGCCATTAAACTGTTTACAGTTTCTTATCATAGCCCGAGCAGGACTATCGGCACAACATATTAGCGTGAAAACTTTACGCTGGACACCTTCAAATTCGAATCCAATTTCCTCTAGCTCTGTGCACTCGTCAATGAATGGCCTTAAAAAAGTGTTCATGTTGCTGGGCTTACTGTTGCCAAACCACAATCCAGTGAGCAGAATGTTGTCGGCACGAAGATGGGGGGGCAGTTCATTCACGAAGCACTGTATTGGCCAAATCTGATATCCCGAAGACTTGAAAATTGGGATTCCGTCAGTGTTCCAAGTTAATGTTAAGTCATTTCCAGACAAATTATGATTCCTGATGAGATCTTTATATAGTGAAGAAGTTGTGATGTCTGTTATACAATTAGCTGCCAACAATTCATCTACATGACGATCTGTTAAGTGGGGAAAGAGCTTTGCATTGTTTAAAATGTCTACTAGCTGCTCCTTAATGGGAATATACAAGAAAAAGGTCCCGTCTTTAATGGCTTGTTCATTATCACATTCTGCTCCACATGACTGACAGGTCTGTCTCATATTTTCTCTTCCTAAGTAGGATGTACACAAGGGGCAATAAAAGTGAACCTAAAAATCAAAATGTAAACATATGAATTTCAATACAATGGAGTGAACTTAAGCTGCAATAAATTAGTACAGTAAATAATGTTCTTGGAGTTTATTTGCCATTACTTTTGAATAGATGCCATCACTATTTACAATACCTGCCTTGGAACTGCACCTCTAAATTTCCTAAGTATACCGTTCATGAAACCTAAAGATCTATCAAGCCACTTTAAAGTTCAATATTTGCAATTCAGATCTAGTCATACTGCAACAGTCTGTGCATGGTGATTCCTGGACGGTTATTAAATTTCAAGAATTTCATTTTACTATTTTTTTCTAAATGAATGTCTGCTGCAGAAAGTATACCACTCCCCAGCAGACCCCTTAGGTTGAAAATCTTAAAAGTTCAAATCGAGAGTCATCTAAACAATAATGAATTTAGAAACAAATCCAAAAAAAAGGTATAGCCTTTAAATAATTATATATTACAAATTATACTCTAAAATACCTGGGTCTCTCCATTCTCAAATGCTTTGTGGAACTTGTATTTTGTATCTGGAAAAGCGTTGGGCAGCAATACTCCCAGGATGCTCAACAAGTCACTCAATGCCACATCTGTCAGATGATGCCGAAGTAAGAATGCAAGAATCAACAACAAACCCTGGGCTTTGCTCACTGTAGCACCTGTGTATAATGGGTCATTTCCATCCTCAATGTTCCATCCCTTAGAAATACATTAATGATAAATAATGAATTCACACCAATTATACAGTCAAATGCACATTTGGGGAGTATATATACAAAACGGAAAGTTTGTAATCAATATTAATTTACAAATAACATTTTCTCCTGTCAAACACCTCTTAAGAATGCTTTCATGTGCCATGCTATGTTCGAATCACCATAAATTGTTCTTGCAACACTGAAATATATAGCTTCACATCTATAAAATGTCATTTCAAACAAATCAAAGAAAAAATTTATGAGTAACTCTCTCCCCTGCAGAGAATGGGTGTTACAAGGGTGAGTATCTGTACTTTTAGTATGATACCAATATATATGTCCATAAAGTATTTAAGTCACCTGAAAGAGTCTTAACTTAACATTTGTGGCCCAATACAAGTGACCTGAACGTATCTTAAATGAGTATATAGGCATTAGTACATTTGCCATACAAGATAAATGCAAAACATCATGATTCAACTTCTTGTCTCTTGGTAATGCTGAAGTTAATATCTATAGATCTAAAGAGTTGTTAATAATATAACACTGTTACTTGCCACAAACTAACACATATCTTACCCCCTGGTCATCTTTCTCGTCCTGCACTATATCTTCATTTTCGTCATTTCTGCTCTCTTCAGAAAATGCAGTCTGCAAATATCATTTATTCAATTTTATAATATGCAAAAGACTACAGATGAGAAGGGCCAATTGAATAAGTAATTAATCGATCTCCTTAAGTCAAACTTGAAAAACTGTTGGGAATAATGTGCAACATGTACTCCTTAATTTGACTCTCATATAATTTTTCCCATTCAAATGCCATATGCACATATCCAAAAAATTTTCTTAATCAGTCATCAACAAGTAAACAGATTACCAGTATGCCATTTTGCTTTTAATACATATGATTAATTATAGTTATTCCCATGTTACTTGTGTGCAGATTTGTGGAAAACTATATTCCTCACCTAAAAAAACATTGGCTTTCAAAAAAAAAAAAAAAAAAAAAAAAACAGCCTAATTTTACATCCCACTTTCCTGATAACATAGCAGCCGAAAACATATTTGGCACATACTTTTTTGTGTATAATTCCTGTCTCAAGGGACATATTTGGTATGGCAGAGCTATTGTCTATCTTCAACTTTACAGTTTGACAATGACAAGAGCATAAAATTAGATTGTAAATCATACCTGATCATCATCATTTTCAGTTTCTTCATTTCCTGCTAACAAGCAAGCATCTGACCCCTCTGCAAAGTTGACTTCATACGCCAAAGCCTGTTGAAAATGGAGAGGGAAAATATTTCATTTAAACAAAGGAACTTACAGCCAAGAAATGCGCGCTTGCAATCTTGATTAATACAGTAGACCGATTTAAAAATTAGCCGAGTGAAATATACAACAAGCTGCATTAAAGATAGTCAGCTTAATGAAATCTAAGTAGCCTACCTGCTTCTGTCTAACATAAAAGAAAAAAAAAAAGACTACTTTGAAGTTCCAAATAATTGTACTGTCTGAATGATCGTACTGTGTGGAAAAATCTTCTCAAATTAAAAGTTGTAAATTATCAAATCATTTTAAAATTATTAAAATATTAAAAATTTGTAAACTCAATTATCAAAGCACTTCTATATTTGAGTTCTCAAATTTACCTGATCTATAATGGTACCTGGGATGATTTCATTCTCAAGACACAACAAACCATCTGCTTCATATGCATGAACATCCGACAATACCTATAAATAAAATAATCAGAAATAATAAAATAATTTTTAAAAAATAGATTCAATTTAATATGATGATTGAAAAATCAGAATTTTGCCATCCAAATGCTTTTTTAAAAAAAGTTGTATGTTAAAGAATCCAAGTCAATTAAGTGTCCTACTGAGAGACTCATTATTTTCACTACCTATTTAATTTCCTTTGGTTCTGCATTAGTCTGAATTATTAAAATTCACATTTACCTGGTCGCCAGTGGTTACTGGGAGGATTTCATTCTCAGGGGAAACAAGTTCACTGACTTCATCTTCGTAAACATCATTCACCGGTACCTACAAGTAAACTATACTATGAACATGCATGCATCAAATCCTATAATACAACTAAATTTCTTTTAAAGAAGAATATCAAAATTCACCGGTACCTACAAGTAAACTATACTATGAACATGCATGCATCAAATCCTATAATACAACTAAATTTCTTTTAAAGAAGAATATCAAAATACTTTTGTCAATGCTTATCAATTATTTCTCCTTGGTTATAAACAACTTCTGAATTATTGAAAGCAGTTATATTGTATAAAAAAAAAAAAAAAAAAAAAAAAAAAAAACCAATGTTTAAAGCGATTAAGTAAAGCCATCATAATTACTTTTGGCTTCATATCGTTCACATTAATTTTAGGCTAGCCAGCGTCTCAAATGTAGAAATGGACAAAATGGAAACGAAAAGGAAACCCAATATCACTCGAAACTCGCTTCAAATTGTATATTAAATGATTTGCCACCATTAAAAATGGTTGATTTATCTTGGCTGTGGTTTAAAGTTCTAATATTTAGGTTAAAAATACGATTATTGTTGAAAAATAAATTCTGGCGAGGGCGGCGCCATATTGATTCCGGTTTCTAAGATTTGGAAAAAAACGGAAAAATAAGATTGCAACGGCCAAGCAAAAGTCCACGAAGACTATATACACGTTTTCATCACATGTCTGAATAGCGTTGACTTTATTTAGGTCGCTCAACTAGCCGTGCCTCGTGATATGATATTAAAACAAGCGTTAGCTCACCTTTTCCGATCCAGATGTCCGATCCAAGAGAATCCTTCTCTTCATTCTCGTAACTGTTTTTCCTGGGATATCCGCCACACAGGCATACCGCTTATACGGGCGTCCTTTGTTCATGTTACTAGATCGTATTGCAGAAAATAATACAGACGGTCTTGCTGGTACTTGCGTACGTACTTTTTCAAATTTCGTCTTCAATGTACTCCACAAGATGGCGCCGATCTCGTTTGTGAACGTGATTATTAGCACACAGCACACGTGCTGCCACCCTAGGACGTCATTAAACATAAAAAGTACAGTGATCGAAATCACGTGGTGTCACAGTGCCTCGTTTCCCTTGATCTGCTTTGTAGGGTCATTTCCATATTTTGTTAAATTTCATCCAACATCACAAACAAGACACAAACAAAGAAAATAACTGACAATGTTCAGTGCGGGTGTAAATTAACATAGGTAAGGCAAACTGTCACATGTCACAGCCACGATGTATTTTCCCTCGGACCCCCCCCCCCTCCCCCGAAAAAACAGATTTTTCGAAATGTTAGCCGTCTTAAAAAATTAATGAATGCGTGATGTCATCACAGATTTAGCTATTTAGAAAAGTGATTTTTTCATTTTAATCATTTTAATTATTTTATATTATTTATTGCTTTCTTTTTCTTGCTAAATACAACAACCACTTGGGCCGGGCCCCTCGATCGGCTTTCGGAGGGAGGAGCTATATTATAGTGTCGCGTGGGATGACCTTAGAGGACAATCTGTTCGACTGGACAGTTTCCATGCTACTGTCGCTGACGTCAGAACATGCAATATGGTAGCAGAGTTCTGTCAATCATTAACTGAGGTAGCGCAAAATTGCTTAGAAGTCTTCAGAAAGTACAGAATCTCTCACAAAAACCAAGATTTCTGCTAACTGATGCTATGGCATCAGGTTGTTTACACCTTCCATTTACTAAGCGACCACGTTGATCAACGTATCGATAACAGGTTCTGTTAATATTGATAAATTGTCAGTTTTACCTTTTGAAGTAGCCCTACCTTTACAAGCAGTCAATCAGATAGCAATCGGTGCTAACCGTAACTGCGTCACTGTTGTAGATTAAATCACCGATTAGCAAGGCTCGACGATCGCTTTATCGCTAGCTTGCTTGTCAAAAGAACTCATCTCCCGCCTGCGACAGATAACCACAAAAGAAGGCGTTTTTACACCTACCTTATCTAGAGCCTATCTTCAAATCTAAATCGACCCAGGTATTGAGTCAGTAACAAAAAGTGAGCTAACTAGCTAGTTGATGTCAGGTAAGCCGCGATTAACAATGCATCCAAGACGCTTGACACCATCTAAATCTGTAATCAACCAATTGTCAGGAACCGTCTTTTCAGCTGTTCAAATAATTAATTTGCTATTTTTGCAGGTAAACATGGTATTAGAGTCGTTATCCTACATTGCATTATTTCAGTTTCCTCAAATCGTAAATATAAATCACTAAAAATTCACACCTATACCTTACCAAAACGGCGGTTATCGCGATGATCTGTCAAAAAGAATCATATAGGCTATTTAACGGCCCTTTTTACATGTGCATTTTTACAATGGTTATCCCCACATTTAAAGCTATGCCCTGAACTTTATCTGAAAAAAAAGCTTTTTTCGTTATAATCATTTCATAACAGTGTATAGGCCCTATAACCATATAGACCGATTACCTAGGGAAAGCCGTTTTTGATCGTTTTTGGCCAAAATAAATGGTTGTTACATGTAGGCCTATCCTTTAAGGTTATTTGGCTAAGCAAAGAACTTAACTCATCTGCTTGATCGGTTGATTATACTCTAAGTTATTTTATACAACCAATAAATTACATATTTTTGTGGAATAAATATTTCGATCAGCACAGTCCTTTAGCTTAATTATTTATTTTCATTCATTTGCTAGCTTGGAAATATTTTAAATAATATTGCAACACAATAATTCACGGAAACAGAGCTAGGTCTTGACTGAAAGTTCCTTAGTTTTTATAACCTTTCCTTTTCTTAGAAAAGACGGTGATAAAGATCTGAAAGGGGAGAGGGGGAGATAGTAGGCCTACAGACAGCCAGCGGTAGGTCGCACATAGCCTACGCTGGGTGCCGGAAGGAAGGTTCACGAATACACTCGGAAACTACCGATGTGATGACGCCGGAAACATCCGAACGAATTCATTTGATATTAAACGGCATTTTTATGCATGTTTTTTACCTTTACATTCATAAGAAATGGATAATATATCTTTTAGCTTCTTTTATCGTTATTTTATGTCTAGTGTTTTGTTTTTTTACGACACCTGTACATTATGGAATTGAATACGGGATTGTCCGATGTTTGTCGAGTGGTCTCGTTTTGACATGTATTCAATTATAAATGAGGAGGTAGGTGCCGGCAGTAAGTATTCTGACTTAGGTTTTGAGTAAATCAACACGTACTTGTACAATAATGATGTTTGCAATCTTCGAATTTACAAGTGACCTCAGCTGTGCAGTTGGTGAATGTAGGTGGATATGTGGAGAAGATGGTTTGGATCCGGAGGAATGGGATTTCGACAAAGAAGTTGTTGTAAGATGGCCTAGCAGTCGAAAAAACCAACCAGGAGAATACCACGGGGCGAAGATAGTGAAATTTGGAGGTACGTATCGCCGTTGAATGTAAGCAACCGCTTGGATGAGATTTGAAAAATTAAATGCGTTTCCAGTTTGTTGGCTTTTAGTTTTACAAAGCCATTGGCTCACAATTAATGCTTGAGAATGGCCTGATCGTATTAGTACGTATTACACTGTTTACAGATTTAAAAATGTTGCAGTAACGCTGGCGATGTTGAGTTTTTTCCATTTCATTTTTTACCTGTTTTACTCGTCGTAAAAGCTCCATTTTTCGCGTTTTAGACCTTAACAGAGCAAAACGTGGATTTGCCTGGAAATTTAAACGATACTGAATTCCTAAATCTATGTATCCTACCCAGCACTGTTGGGAATTTGCACAATATAAATTGCCACACATATTAATAGTCACTTTATTCTTATCTGTATGGGTCATTCTGTGGAATTTTTGACTGTTTTTGAAGGATATTTGACAATTTAAAAAGATTGAGGCCCATTTTTGATATTTTTATTTCTCCAAACATTATTAAGATTTAGGCTGAAAATTTGGATTAAAAAATGATAGTTTAGTAACTTTTTGAAAATTAGTAAGTGTCTGGGTAGGATGTGAAAGGGACATGGTATTTTAACTTAACTTTTAACCTAACTTTTAACTTTGATTTAAAACACAAAAACTCTGCCTCATCTGTGGACATTTTTTTTTTAAATCAAAGCAAGTAAACTATATTCCATGTCCTCATAAAATTATAGGTGTCATAACATAATGATGCTTAATTTCAATTTAATATCTATTAATATGTTTCTAATCAAATTGTCTTTCAACAGTTGTTGACCCAGATCATGCGTGAGGAGAATGTTAAGTAAAAAGGTTTTAGCTTTTGTAGTTACTGAGAAAACTTAGGTATAAAAATCATCTGGGAAGGACAGATTGATATTGATTATTATGGAATTTCCAAATTAAATGAATTTTCATCAACTGCACTTGGCCAAATGTTGGAAATAACCTACATTTTATGTCTTGAGCCCTTAATTGTAAAAATTATCAATATTTTGAAGACCTTTGCAAAACTATTTAATGATTTTTCCAGATAAAAGTGTTAATAAAATCATAATTAATCATCAAAACCTGCACTTCCTTTGGATTATGGTGTCTTGTGGGGTCAATTTGTTTTAAGAAATCACAAGTTTGATAAGTAGGAGTCTTTTTAAGGTCCGCGTACCAAACACCTTGGAATAGCCTTAATGTCTTAAGCAAAAAGTGCCTTATATTAATAGACTATGGAACATAGCCCCCGCCAAGGGACCATCCTTAATATAACTGAGCAAGACCCATGCTTATAAATAACAAATATTTAACATGTAAGTGGGGCTGTCAGGGCAAATTTTATTCTAATACATGTTCTTAATGTTTATTTGCTAAGTTTTCATTCCTTTAATTTCTTTTCAACCCTAAATGTGAGGTAAACACCATAGTTTATTATTAGTTTTTTGCTAACCTATACATATACTATACTATACTAGTATACATATACTATACTATACATATACTATACTATAATGTTAATGAAATGTGCATTGTAAAAAACTGTTTTGCTTAAACAAAAGCTGTAAATTTTAATTTGGATGTTGCTTTTGTTTGGTTTACCATTAAAATTAGTTTTTGGAGCTTTTTTTGGTCCTGACGGCACTGTTGTGGCTAAATTGCATATATAACCAGAGACGAGATTACTCCACTGCGGATTTCCAGATTTTAAAATTCATTTCTGATTGTTCCTGTGAGTTTGGTCCTACAAAATATGAACCATGGCTCATCTCTGCTGACAGGGATTTTTCTATTTTTGGTGTATTTCTTCTTTATTTGTGAATGTGATTTTCAAAATTAGTTGCTTTCTTTTGTGAAATGATATAAAGGGGTAAAAGGCATAATAATAAATAATAAACATAAGCTAAGATGGGAATATAGTCCATTTAACATTGATTGAGGGGCATGTCTCTATTTGACACATTGTATGATATATGTATAATAATTTAACACTATCTATTTTTAGATGATAGAAACACACTAAGCAAGTACATGGACAATTATATTGAGACAGGATCCTCAACCACACCCACAAGAGGCAGGGAAGGCGGCAAGAGCCATAGGACAGTAAAGAAAAATGCCAAGTACATTAGTGTTCAATCAGATGAGGAAGAAGACACCATGACAAGAAAGGTAAAACATTTTGCATTTACTGTTATAATTGAGGTATTAGATAACTATTTGTTTAATGTTTAAATTTGCCATGTAATTCAAAATATGATTTTTTTTTTCAATGGAGCTTTAGAATCTGTAATTTTTAATGAATGATGTACATGGTGACAGACTACATTTTAATATTCCGGTATAGGCTCAATGTTGACATATTACTATTAGATGCATTTGTCATTTCTGATGTCCACAATATTTTTAAGACTTCATGTTACATACTTAATGCATGTAGATGTCACATGGCAGATCCTGATCCAGCCCAGTTACACATATGTATGTGAATGTCTTTTAATAAACATTTCTACACATTTTAGCAGCCTCCGCCAAAGAAAAGGCGCATTTTGGACTCTTCTTTGGCAGCAATAAAGGAAAAGTTGAAGGGAAAATTGGCAGATAAATTTGAGGTATGAAGTGCACCTACAAAAACGAACATGAAATGGGTGTTACTGTTTTTTTTTTATAAATTTCCAAATGAGCTCACAGCGTTTATGGTTTGGGTTGAAATTGTTCTTAATATAAGTTATTTTAAAAACAATTTTTTGCCAACCTTTACAAAATATTTATGATGTGTATGTTGGGGGGAATTTGACAGTTTTGTTCTAGCAGAAGTTTTCAATTCCAATGCAATATTTGAAATTGAGTATTTAGGTCAACCAAGTGCTATTTACAATTTACACGAGGTGCACACATTTTTTATGTGCTGGCCTTTCTGACCTGAACATTACTAGAAATGTGTTACCATGGTAAAATTTATGATTTTGCATTATCAAATTTTTGCTTAGGTCGAAGTTGGGGAAGATGATGACATGTACAAGGAGGAGGAAAACACGTACCAGGTATGTATGCATTGCTATATGTGAAGCAAGTGGTTATTAACAGTATGGCTGCACTGTATTGATATCACACAGTCTTAATGCTATTAAAATTGATCTTTATAATTACATTTTGGTTTAATTTTTATCCTCTGTAATTGTTACATGTGATCTTTTTATTGGTTTCCACTTCCTTTTTTTTTTAGTTAAAGGTCATCAGTGTTATTGTTATTTTATATTTATAAGGTGGAGCTGAAAAAACTGAGAGAAAGGAACCTCAAACTAGAAGAAGAGGTTTCAACTCTACGGAGTGTAATAGCTAACATGAGAGGTGACTTTTTTTCCTGATCTGTGTGTACTTTTAACATATGAATTGTGACACCTTTTGTTTTGAAAAAGCACTTATGATGAAATCTTGAATCTACATTTAAAGCCATGGCAAGTTGCTTAAGAATATTTCTGCCTATCCAGTTTTGAAAAGACATTGTACCAAAGTGCTTTTTATCAATGAATCTATTTCTTCCTTTTATGATATCAAAAATTAAAATCATTTGTTAAGAAATGTGCTTTTTAATTACACAATTCATAGAATACTGCCTATGTGGATTATTTGAAATATATTTATTCTTAACTTGTTATTAGCTTATTATTTAAATGACTCTGTGAAATGTCTACATAAAGATTGATTTTACTTATCAGGATTGGTATCAGTAGAAAAGCTCGTGAAAGATCTATCCACAACTGTGAGTAGGGTGCAGGCGTTTAGAAGGTCAGAGTCACCCACGCCATCACCCACTCCATCAACATCTGGCCAGTCCCATTTCTCAACACTATTTGGTCAAAAATCAAGAGTAAGACAAGAATCCTCCAGCTCGGGATCCTCTGACAATGAGGATGAACACATGGTAAATTTTGATTTCATCTATATAAATAAATTTGTAGTGTACATATTACAGAAAATTCTTTCAATGAAAAGGCTGATAAGTCATGGCTTAGGTATGGTGAACAGTAGATAAAAAGAAAATCTGAATCCTGTAATGCTTTCTCTGCCTTTTTACATTGGAGCTGAAATTTAAGAACTGTGCCCCTGCAAGGAAAATGCTGGTTGAGGCACATTCTTCTTTTCATTTACTGTTGAAAATATTTGAGCCATGGCTTAGCTGAGCTGCTGGCTATCTTGATGAGAACGTGGTCTAGGATTTGGCAAATTGCATTACCTTATTTTTGAAACAATTCATCAGTGGAATGGGCCTTTCTTACCTTTTTACTTCACAGACATAAATTCACATAAACTGTTCAAATTGATTAGTAAAATAGTAAAAATGCTTCCTGTATTTTATGGGGAATCAGTCTGTACATTTGACAGCTTTGCTGCCTTGTTTGTATTTAGAATTATTTTTGATAGAATTTTTTACATGTTAATTTGGTAGTTGAATATGTATCTATATTGTTGCTGCTGTTAATCCAGCCTACTTATCCATAAAGGTGTAAGTGATATATATTTTCTGTTGTCTTTGTAGGTGCTGCTTCACCCAGGATTAAAGATCAGAAGAGAGGAGAAGCAAGTGTTAGATTTAAATAGGGATCCTAGGAAATTTGTTTATGTTTTAATGGACATGATTTGGACTAGAGAAGTCCTAGCAACCCATTCTCTGACTGGGAGGAGTTCCAATGCGCACAAAGAAAAAATGGTTAAGCCACAGCTTGACCAGACGAAGGTGGTGGCACTGTGTGGTAAGCATGATTATAAGTTATGGGTGATTTCTACAAAAGCTGACAAAACTTATTGTTTCAGAAATCCTAATGTTTCGATAATAATTTAGATTGTGCAATAATAATGGGTTCCATTTGCATAAAATTCTAGCAGCCAGTATCACTTTTAAACATTACTTTAATCCCTCGTCTTTGATAAAATGCTGTTAATTGATAAAGGCAATGAATTGCTTGAAATAGAATTGGTGCAATTATTATTTATCTGATTTGAAAAATTTTCCTCCTTATTTTGCATTTTTGTAGACAGAAAACTGAACTTCACATTGTTTTTTTTTTTTTTCAGAATACGTCTGCAGACGGTTTAACATGTCATCTACAGAAGTAAAGAAAGCAATCACTGCGAAGCTAAACAATGTTCAAAAGACTTATGTTTAAAATTCTTGGTACATAACTCAAGGGATGAACTACTACCCTAAATCAGAATTATATGTTGTATGTTGAAGATGTACATACATCTACAGAAGTAAAGAAAGCAATTACTGCGAAACTAAACAATCTACAAAAGACTTATGTTTAAAATTATTGGTACATAACTCAAGGGATGAACTACTGCCCTAAATCAGAATTATATATTGAAGATGTACATACTTTGTACTTATTGAATAAAAGATATAAACATGATACTCTCTTTTGTTTTGAAGGACCAGAGCTACCAATTTTGCCACTTACTTAACAATATATAAAGAGCTGTAAAAATATTTTTAGCAGTTAATAAGATTTCCTATAAAATTTCCTATAAGATTTCCTATAGGATCCTATAGGATTTCCTATAGGATCCTATAGGATTTCCTATAAGATTTCCTATAGGATCCTATAAGATTTCCTATAGGATCCTATAAGATTTTCTATAGGATCCTATAAGATTTCCTATAGGATCCTATAAGATTTCCTATAGGATCCTATAGGATTTCCTATAGGATCCTATAAGATTTCCTATAGGATCCTATAGGATTTCCTATAGGATCCTATAGGAAAAAGGGACAATTTCCTATAGGATCCTATAGGATTTCCTATAGGATCCTATAAGATTTCCTATAGGATTTCCTATAGGATCCTATAAGATTTCCTATAGGAAATCTGTGTCTGTACATATAGCCATCCTCTGCGTCTGTCGTCGCCGTCGGCGCCGTCGGCGCCGTCGTCGCCGTCGTGCACTTTTACCGATAACACGATAAGTGGAACACCGTTTTTACTTTTGGCTTGAAACTTACAGAACTGATGAATATTCATAATACGCAGGTCAAGTTCGAAAATCAGCATGATCTGGTCACTTATAGGGAATTTAGGCTGTTTTTATGTACAGACACAGTCTGTACATATAGCCATCATCTGCGTCTGTCGTCGCCGTCGTCGCTGTCGTCGCCGTCGTCGCCGTCACCGTGCACTTTTACCGATAACACGATAAGTGGAAAACCATTTTACCTTTTGACTTGAAACTTGCAGAACTGATGAATATTCATAATACGCAGGTCAAGTTCGAAAATCAGCATGATCGGGTCACTTTTAGGGAATTTATGCTGTTTTTTCACTTTTTTCAGCATATATGCAGCACCGATAACACGATAAGTGGAAAACCATTTTACCTTTTGACTTGAAACTTACAGAACTGATGAATATTCATAATACGCAGGTCAAGTTCGAAAATCAGCATGATCGGGTTACTTTTAGGGAATTTATGCTGTTTTTTATGTACAGACACAGATGTGTCTGTACATATTGCCATCACCTGCGTCTGTCGTCGCCGTCGCCATCGCCGATCATGTCGCCGTCGCCGTGCACTTTCAGCGTTAACACCATAAGTGGAAGACTGTTTTACTTTTTGGCTTTATATTTACAGAGCTGACTAATATTCATAAAACACAGGTCAAGTTCGAAAATCAGCATCATCGGGCCATTATTGTAGAATTTATGCTGTTTTTTCACTTTTTAGCATATATGCAACACTGTTAACACATTTCAAAGAAAACCGATAGGCCTGTTGTCATGAAACTCACAGGAGTTATCAATCTTACTAAAATGCAGATCAAGTTCGAAAATCGGCATGATCGGGCCACTATTTTAGTAGTTATGCTGTTTTTTTTCACTTTTCAGCATATGTGCAACACTGTTAACACATTTCAAGGAAAACCGATAGACCTGTTGTCATGAAACTCACAGGAGTAATCAATCTTACTAAAACGCAGGCCAAGTTCGAAAATCAGCATAATTGGGCCATTATTTTATAAGTTATGCTGTTTTTTCACATTTCCTCAGATTCAATTCTTAGGCATGTTAACAGTCTCATTATTTAACTAATAAGATTAGTAAAAGTGTTTGTTTGACATTTCCTGCATCTTTACAACATTGTTTGTTGATTATGTAAAAATGATGGTAAACTTGTTATCATGTATTGTATAATAGAGTATCAAAAATGGAAATAAACTCAGATTCATTCATTCATTCATTCATTCACTATGTTCAGAAACTCAGAATGGAGGAAATTGGACATTAAACACTGTTCTATTGATATTTTTCCCATCTCATCAATTTTCTTAGTTGATCATATATAAATGGCAGTAAATTGTTAATTTTGTTATATGTTAAAAAATTGTTAAAAATGGCAAAAAAAAAAAAACACATTTCAGGACAGTGCTGTCTTGTCTACATTTTGGCATTTTCAAGGTGTGACTTTGAAGTTCCTTGGGCCTGAAGACCTTTGCTAGGAACATTTTCTGAATATCCATGATAGTAATATTTTATTATTAAAAATTGATGGTAATTATCCTGTTAAACATTATGTAATATTGCATCAAAATTTGAAGACACCCCTATTTTGGACACTGCTCCCATGATGACCATTTAAGGAAAACCATGTCACTTACTGTTCTCAAACTTACAGGAAGAAACATGGGACTTAAATAAAGCTTCAGTGGGCAATGCAGTCTATTTGGTAAATTTTTTTGACAGTTAATCAGTTTTTTGTGAAAATTTAATTTTTCACATATTGGCATTTTCAAGGTGTGACTTAAGAATCTCCACCGGCTTGAAGACCCATGCTAGTCACATTTTCTGAAAATCCATGATACGGATCTTTTATTATTAAAAACTGATGGTCATTATGCTGTTAAGCATTATGTAATATTGCATTAAAATAGAAGAAAACACAATTTTGGGTGCTGCTGCCATGATGACCATTATGGGAAAACCATGTTACTTATGATTGTCAATCTTTAAAAAAAAAAAAAAAGGACTAAAATGCAGGCTGAGTTAGAAAAGCAGTCTAATTGGCTTCTTTTTCTGGAAGTTATACATTTTAGTGAAATATTCATTTTTATCATGTTGGCATATTCATTGTGGGATTCGAAGCTCCCATGGACATGAAGCCAAATGGTAATCAAATTTTCTACATGTCCATGCTATTTATAGTCAATAATCAAAAATTGGTGATAATTATTCTGTAATTTAATATGTAATGTTACATCAAAATTGACAAAAATCTTTTTGCACTGCTACTACAAACATTATGAAAAGAAAACTGTTACTTATTATTATTTTCAACTTACAAGTATGATTTGTAGGATTGGCATGCAGTTCAAATAAGAAAGCCAGCTCAAATGGGTTATCATTTATTATTGAATTTAAGCAGTTTTATGTGAAATTTTCATTTTTCTCATTCTGGCATTTTCAAAGTGTGAACTTAAACTCCCATGGGCCTGAAGCATTATGCTTGTTACACATTTCACTTACATTGGTATTACCTGTTGAGCATAATTAAAATTTGATGTTGAATGTGAAGTTAAGCATAATGTACCGTATAGCTAAAAAAAAACACGACTATTGGTACGCGTATGATCGATAACTGATTTAATTCTCGTAAGATTACCATCCGCCCCCTTCCTTATGAATAGGTATTACTTTATTAATACAATGCAACCGTCGTGTAGCCGCATGTTAGAAGACAATGTTTGATTACGCACAGCAGTAGGAGGCCGCTACCCCTTCCCAGCAAGGAGTCAACACAGCAGCGCGTAACCCGGGGTTAATTAGGGGTTATTAGCTGTCCACTTATGATCGGTATTGTTCGTCTTGATTGCAGCCCACTTCCTACTCACTATTGGTTCGACCGCCTCTTCTTTAAATGCTCTCTCAAACCTTTCCTCAGTCAGCCGAGAATGGAAACACGTTTATCTGCCGATAAACTACGTCGTTGATGTATTATTCGGCATCATTCTACAGTGGGTCATAAGGCTCTTTCTATCATTTTTTTCGTCTCGCATTTTACCAGATTAAGCTGACGCTCGAAAACTAAATTTAATGAATAATTTTCTCACGTGCACCGTATCCAGCTAATTTTACGACAATAACTACCACGGCACCTCCGCCATTTGCAATTGTAGACGAACCACGTGTTTCCAACTGATAGGCCAATACAACTATACCAGACCCATTGTACGAGAAAAGACCGTTTATATTTAATGAATTAAAAAACATTTGAGGATTGCGATTTTCTATTGATATACTATCGATGGTATCCCTGTATTAAATCATCCACTGCTACCCCCTCTTTTGTAGTGTAGCATGACTCGTATCACAAGATGGCCTTAGAAATGAAGTAAGACAGGCCTACACTCTGATAGTTTTTAGTCTATTATTAACCCTAATGTCGTTGCTTGTCATTCATTCTAGAACTCTCTGAGCCATCGCAAAATTATTTGCCAGGACATTTAAAGGCTACTTCTTCACGGATTTTTTTTTATTTGCACTGAGTCCAAAATGTTCGAGGACGTCTCTGTCGTTATCGCCGTTTCTCGGACGCAGTCCCAGACAAAGGATCGGAAAGTTTCTAAATAAAAGAACTTATAAATGCTGCCACTAGCCATCCTTATTGTTCCTAAGTAAAGAGAGGCGATAATGATCTTTTCTTTCTTCTAGCTTAGTCTGTCGACTAAAATGAACAAGGTTAGGCCTACAATGCAACCACCTATTATTACGACCATTAATGAGGTTCTTTGCTACACTCCCTTTCTTCATGATCGCGAAACCAGTGGGGTGCTGTGTTTTAAATATATAAAAAAGGGTCTCGCGAGGTGAAGCTATAATAATGAAATAAAAAAATCCAATGATTAGGCCTATCTAATAAACCATGAAGCACGTAGTCTAGGCCTCTTCTTTGACCGACATCACATTTTTACATTCTTTGTTTTAATAAGAGGACGAACGTGGTCTAATTTGTCTTTTGGTGGCGTGTGATTTTGCTCGAAGTAGCGGAGTCAAGTAAATTTAATAAACATTTAATAAACCACGAAGCACGATATTTGGAAGGCCGCTCTTTTGTTGTTTATATCAAAGGAAAACTATTTGATACCCATCGTATCAATCATTATACCATGATAAGAGATTAGCATACTAATTTATGTCCCCAGTAATAATAACTTTAACAATAACAACAAACCTTCCTACTGTGCTTTCCGTTGCAAAAACAATTAGCCACGACTGTTTTATATATTAATAGATATTTATAATAATGACAATTTCAAAATCTTCAAAAGTACCGACAGGGACACGAACTCCCGTCGGGTAGGTTACAGTCGACTCAACGACGTTAACCGTTGTTCCACCAATTCTATTGTTCACGCGCACAGGTATCGACAGCTCTGTATTGCCGCGCATGCCGAAGCTTTGCGGAAATTGCCGAAGGCTAGGAAAATTCTTCAAAATATACTTTTATTACATTTAATCAAATCCAGACTATCTCCTACTGCCCTGAGGTATGGCTAAAGGCTTTCAGTTGTCATCAGACTTTGTAATTTGGGAGAAAAAAGTGAAACAGTAACTTCTGGTGATGAATAATAGGTAATAGTGCTGCAAGGTGTTGTTTTTATCCCTGATGTACGAGTAGCTTTTTCTACAGTTTCTTTAATTCTCTTAACGTATGAAAATATGCAGGTTTTCTGATATAATAAGACTTTGATAAAATCAAAACCAATAATACTTTTAAAGTCGAGAGTCGGGATAAATATCGACAAGGTGGAGATATGTCCCGCCGGCGCTTCCGCAACAGCAAGACTGAAGGACGCAAGTTACAAAGCAAAACATGTTTAGTCAAGTTAAAGACTTAATTACCGGTTTAACTTCGGCGGCAGTGCCTACTGCTGTGAGCAACATGCGCTGTCCATCGTAATCCCCCTATCATTAACACTGTCAGGGACGTGCGCAATAGCGCGTCTGATGTAGACAGCGTGTGCTATTAAAGTGACCGGGGACTTATTAGCTATAGTGTACTTTTGCATCAGAATTGACAGTAGCCCGTTTTGTTATTTCCTGCTTTTTGTCTGTACATTTGACAGCTTTGCTGCCTTGTTCACTTTTTTCAGCATGTATGCAGCACCGATAACACGATAAGTGGAAAACCATTTTACCTTTTGACTTGAAACTTACAGAACTGATGAATATTCATAATACGCAGGTCAAGTTCGAAAATCAGCATGATCGGGTCACTTTTAGGGAATTTATGCTGTTTTTTCACTTTTTTCAGCATATATGCAGCACCGATAACACGATAAGTGGAAAACCATTTTACCTTTTGACTTGAAACTTACAGAACTGATGAATATTCATAATACACATGTCAAGTTCGAAAATCAGCATGATCGGGTCACTTTTAGGTAATTTATGCTGTTTTTTCACTATTTT
Organism: Lingula anatina; assembly: GCF_051362555.1. Classification (NCBI taxonomy): domain Eukaryota; kingdom Metazoa; phylum Brachiopoda; class Lingulata; order Lingulida; family Lingulidae; genus Lingula; species Lingula anatina. The sequence continues at coordinate 19,599,107 of NC_141775.1, forward strand.
CAATATAAATGCAACTCTGATAACACAATATAAGAAAAACGGATTGGCCAATTGTAATTATACTCACAGGAGTGGTCAATCTTACTAAAACGCAGGTTGAGTTCGAAAATAAGCATAATCGGGCCATTACTTAAGAAGTTATACTGTTTTTTCACATTTCCTCAGATTCAATTATTAGGCATGTTAACAGTCTCATTATTTAACTAATAAGATGCCTAAAAGTGTTTGTTTGATATTTCCTGCATCTTTACAACATTGTTAGTTGATTATGTAAAAAACATGGTAAACTTGTTATCATGTATTGTGTAATAAAGTGTCAAAAATGGAAATAAACTCATATCATTGCAGTTTGTCAGATTCAATCATCCACTATGTTCAGAATCTCAGAATGGAGGAAATTGGACATTTAACACTGTTCTATTGATACTTTTCCCATCTCATCAATTTTCTTAGTTGGACATATAAAAATGGCAGTAAAATGTTTATTTTGTTTTATGTTAAAAAAGTGTAAAAAATGGAAATAAACCCATTTCAGAACAGTGCTGTCTTGTTTACATTTTGGCATTATCAAGGCATGACTTTGAAGTTCCATGGGCCTGAAGACCTTTGCTAGTCACATTTTCTGAATATTTGTGATACAAATATTTTATAATTAAAAATTGATGGTCATTAAGCTGTTAAACATTATGTAATATTGCATCAAAATTTGAAGAAACCCCCATTTTGGGCACTGCTTCCATGATGACCATTTAAGGAAAATCATGTCACTTACTGTTTTCAAACTTACAGGATAGAAACATGGGACTAAAATACAGCTTCAGTAGGCAATGCAGTCTGTTTGGGTTTTTTTTTTTTTTTTTTTTTTTTTTTGGCAGTTAAACAGTTTTTTGTGAAAATTTAATTTTTCACATATTGGCATTTTCAAGGTGTGACTTTAAAGTTCCATGATCTTGAAGACTTTTGCTTGTCACATTTTCTTAATGTCCATGTTACTAATATTTTATTAATAACATTTGATTGTCATTATGCTGTTAAACATTATGTTATGTTGCATCAAAATTTGAAGAAACCCCTATTTTGGGCTCTGCTCCTATGATGACCATTTAAGGAAAATCATGTCACTTACTGTTCTCAAACTTACAGGAAAGAAACATGGGTCTAACATACAGCTTCAATAGGCAACGCAGTCTGTTTGGTAAATTTTTCTGGCAATTTAACAGTTTTTTGTGAAAATTTAATTTTTCACTTATTTGCATCTTTATTTTCTGTTCCTTGTCTGTACATTTGACAGCTTTGCTGCCTTGTTTCACTTTTTTCAGCATATATGCAGCACCGATAACACGATAAGTGGAAAATCATTTTACCTTTTGGCTTGAAACTTACAGAACTGATGAATATTCATAATACGCAGGTCAAGTTCGAAAATCAGCATGATCGGGTCACTTATAGGGAATTTATGCTGTTTTTTCACTTTTTTCAGCATAAATGAAGCACCGATAACATGATAACTGGAAAACTGTTTTACTTTTTGGCTTGAAACTTACAGAACTGATGAATATTCATGATACGCAGGTCAAGTTCGAAAATCGGCATGATTGGGTCATTTTTTAGTGAATTTAGGCTATTTTTTATGTACAGACACAGATGTGTCTGTACATATTGCCATCACCTGCGTCTGTCGTCGCCGATGGCGATGGCGATGGCGATGCCGATGCTGATGCCGATGCCGATGCCGGCGCCGTGCACTTTCCTTGTAAACACGATAAGTGGAGGGCAGTTTTACTTTTTGGCTTTATATTTACAGAGCTGATGAATATTCATAAAACGCAGGTCAAGTTCGAAAATCAGTATGATCGGGCCATTATTGTAGAAGTTATGCTGTTTTTTCACTTTTCAGCATATTTTTCACATTTCCTCAGATTCAATTCTTAGGCATGTTAACAGCCTCATTATTAAACTAATAAGATACATAAAAGTGTTTGTTTGACATTTCCTGCATCTTTACAACATTGTTAGTTGATTTTGTAAAAAAGATGGTAAACTTGTTATCATGTATTGTGTAATAAAGTTTCAAAAATAGAAAAAAACTCATATCATTGCAGTTTGTCAGATTCAATCATTCACTATGTTCAGAATCTCAGAATGGAAGAAATTGGACATTTAACACTGCTCTGTTGATATTTTTCCCATCTCATCAATTTTCTTAGTTGATCATATAAAAATGGCAATAAACTGTTAATTTTGTTTTGTGTTAAAAATTGTTAAAAATGGAAAAAAAAAACATTTCAGAACAGTGCTGTCTTGTTTACATTTTGGCATTTTCAAGTTGACTTTGAAGTTCCATGGGCCTGAAGACCTTTGCTAGTCACATTTTCTGAACATCCATCATACTAATATTTTATTATTAAAAATTGATGGTCATTATGCTGTTAAACATTATGTAATATTGCATCAAAATTTGAAAAAAAACCTATTTTGGGCACTGTTCCCATGATGACCATTTAAGAAAAACCATGTCAATTACTGTTCTTAAACAGTACAGTAAATATATATAGATGTGTCTGTACATATTGACATCACCTGTGTCTGTCGTCGCCGTCATCGCCGTCGCCATGCACTTTCATTGTAAGCACAATAAGTGGAAGGCAGTTTTACTTTTGGGCTTTATATTTACAGAGCTGATGAATATTCATAAAACACAGGTCAAGTTAAAAAATCAGCATGATCGGGCCTTTATTGTAGAAGTTATGCTTTTTTTTTTCACTTTTCAGCATATATGCAACACTGTAAACACATTTCAAGAAAAACCGATAGGCTTGTTGTCATGAAACTCACAGGAGTAATTGATCTTACTAAAACGCAAGTCAAGTTCGAAATCGGCATGCAGCCTGAGTTGGAAAAGCAGTCTAATTGGCTTCTTTTTCTGGAAGTTATACATGTTCAAAGTGTGAACTTGAACTCCCATGGGCCTGAAGCCTTATGCTTGTTACACATTTTACTTACATTGGTATTACCTGTTGAGCATAATTAAAATTTGATGTTAAATTTGCAGTTTAACATAATGTACTTTTGCATCAGAATTGACATTAGCCTATTTTGTGCATAGTTATTTCCTGCTTTTTGTCTGTACATTTGACAGCTTTGCTGCCTTGTTCTCTTTTTTCAGCATATATATACAGCACCGATAACACGATAACTGGAAAACCGTTTTGGCTTTTGGCTTGAAACTTAGAGAACTGATAAATATTTATAAATCGCAGGTCAAGTTCGAAAATCAGCCTGATCGGGTGACTTGTAGGGAAGTTATGCTGTTTTTTTAACTTTTTTCAGCATATATGCAGCACCGATAACACGATAAGTGGAAAACAGCTTTACTTTTTGGCTTCAAACTTACAAAACTGATGAAGATTCATAATCCGCAGATCAAGTTCAAAAATCAGCATGATCAAGCCATTTTTAGGGGAGTTATGCTATTTTTTCACTTTTTTCAACATATATGCAACACTGATAACACTATATAAGAAAAACAGATAGGCCAATTGTCATTATACTTACAGGAGTGGTCAATCTTACTAAAATGCAGGTTGAGTTGGAAAATCAGCATAATCTGGCCATTATTTTAGAAGTTATGCTGTTTTTTCACATTTCCTCAGATTCAATTCTTAAGCATGTTAACAGTCTCATTATTTAACTAATAAGATACGTAAAAGTGTTTGTTTGATATTTCCTGCATCTTTACAACATTGTTAGTTGATTATGTAAAAATGATGGTAAACTTGATATCGTGTATTGTGTAATAAAGTGTCAAAAATGGAAATAAACTCATATCATATCATATTGCAGTTTGTTAGCTTCAATCATCAACTATGTTCAGAATCTCAGAATGGAGGAAATTGGACATTTAACACTGTTCTATTGATATTTTTCCCATCTCATCAATTATCTTAGTTGGTCATATAAAAATGGAAGTATACTGTTTATTTTGTTTTGTTTTAAAAGTGTTAAAATGGAAATAAACCCATTTCAGAACAGTGCTGTCTTTTTTATAGTTTGGCATTTTTAAGACGTGACTTTGAAGTTCCATGAGCCTGCAGATCTTTGCTAGTCACATTTTCTGAATATCCATGATACTAATATTTTATGCTTAAAAATTGATGGTCATTATGCTGTAAAACATGTAATATTGCATCAAAATTTGAAGAAACCCCTATTTTGGGCACTGCTCCCATGCTGACCATTTAAGGAAAGTCATGTCACCTACTGTTCTCAAACTTACAGGAAAGAAACATGGGACTAAAATATAGCTTCAGTAGGCAATGCAGTCTGTTTGGTAAATTTTTCTGGTAGTTAAGCAGTTTTTTTGTGAAAATTTAATTTTTCACATATTGGCATTTTCAATGTATGACTTTGAAGTTCCATGATCCTGAAGACCTTTGCTTGTCACATTTTCTGAATATGCGTTATACTAATATTTTATAATTAAAAATTGATGGTCATTATGCTGTTAAACATTATGTAATGTTGCATCAAAATTTGAAGAAACCCCTGTTTTGGGCACTGCTCCCATGATGACCATTTAAGGAAAATCGTGTCAATTACTGTTCTCAGACTTACAGGAAAGAAACATGGGTCTAAAATACAGCTTCAGTAGGCAATGCAGTCTGTTTGGTAAATTTTTCTGGCAATTAAACAGTTTTTTGTGAAAATGTAATTTTTCACATATTGGCATTTTCAATGTATGACTTTGAAGTTCCATGATCCTGAAGACCTTTGCTTGTCACATTTTCTGAATATGCGTTATACTAATATTTTATAATTAAAAATTGATGGTCATTATGCTGTTAAACATTATGTAATGTTGCATCAAAATTTGAAGAAACCCCTGTTTTGGGCACTGCTCCCATGATGACCATTTAAGGAAAATCGTGTCAATTTCTGTTCTCAGACTTACAGGAAAGAAACATGGGTCTAAAATACAGCTTCAGTAGGCAATGCAGTCTGTTTGGTAAATTTTTCTGGCAATTAAACAGTTTTTTGTGAAAATGTAATTTTTCACATATTGGCATTTCCAAGGTGTGACTTAGAACCTCCACGGGCTTGAAGACCCATGCTAGTCACATTTTCTGAAAATTCATGACACTTATATTTTATTATTAAAAATCGATGGTCATTATGCCGTTAAGCATTATGTAATGTTGCATCAAAATAGAAGAAAACACAATTTTGGGTGCTGCTGCCTTGATGACCATTATGGGAAAACTGTGTTACTTATGACTGTCAAACTTTCAAAAAAGAAACACAGGACTAAAATGCAGCCTGAGTTGGAAAAGCAGTCTAATTGGCTTCTTTTTCTGGAAGCTATACATTTTAGTGTAATATTCATTATCTTTTTGGCATATTCATTGTGGGACTCAGAGCTCCCATGAACATGAAGCTGAATGGTAATCATATTTTCTACATGTCCATACTATTTATAGTCAATAAACAAAAATTGGTGATAATTATTCTCTAATTTATTATGTAATGTTACATCAAAATTGACAACAATCGTTTTGCACTGCTACTGCAAACATTATGAAAAGAAAACTGTGCTACTTATTATCATTTTTAACTTACAAGTACGATTTTTAGGATTGGCCTTCAGCTCATATGAGAAAACCAGCTCTTTTGGATTATCATTTTTATGTACAGACACAGATGTGTCTGTACATATTGCCATCACCTGCGTCTGTCGTCGCCGTCGTCGCCATCGCCGATGCCGATGCCGTCGCCGATGCCGGCGCCGTGCACTTTCAGCGTTAACACGATAAGTGGAAGAAAGTTTTACTTTTTGGCTTTATATTTACAGAGCTGATGAATATTCATAAAACCCAGGTCAAGTTCGAAAATCAGCATGATCGAGCCATTATTGTAGAAGTTATGCTGTTTTTTCACTTTTCAGCATATATACAACACTGTTAACACATTTCAAGGAAAACCGATAGGCCTGTTGTCATGAAACTCACAGGAGCAATCAATCTTACTAAAACGCAGGTCAAGTTCGTAAATCGGCACGATCGGGCCACTATTTTAGTAGTTATGCTGTTTTTTCACTTTTTAGCATATATGCAACACTGTAAACACAATATAAGAAAAACAGATAGGCCAATTGTCATTTAAACTCACAGGAGTGGTCAATCTTACTAAAATGCAGGTTGAGTTTGAAAATTAGCATAATTGGGCCATTATTTTAGAAGTTATGCTGTTTTTTCACATTTCCTTAGATTCATTTCTTAGGCATGTTAACAGTTTCATTATTTAATTAATAAGAAATGTAAAAGTGTTTGACATTTTCTGCATCTTTACAACATTGTTAGTTGATTTCGTAAAAATGATGGTAAACTTGTTATGGTGTATTGTGTAATAAAGTGTCAAAAATGGAATTAAACTCATATCATTGCAGTTTGTCAGATTCAATTATTCAGTATGTTTAGAAACTCAGAATGGAAGAAATTGGACATTTAACACTATTCTATTAATATTTTTCCCATCTCATCAATTTTCTTAGTTGATCATATATAAATGGCAGTAAATTGTTAATTTTGTTATATGTTAAAAAATTGTTAAAAATGGAAAAAAACACATTTCAGGACAGTGCTGTCTTGTCTACATTTTGGCGTATTCAAGGTGTGACTTTGAAGTTCCTTGGGCCTGAAGACCTTTGCTAGGAACATTTTCTGAATATCCATGATACTAATATTTTATTATTAAAAATTGATGGTAATTATCCTGTTAAACATTATGTAATATTGCATCAAAATTTGAAGACACCCCTATTTTGGACACTGCTCCCATGATGACCATTTAAGGAAAACCATGTCACTTACTGTTCTCAAACTTACAGGAAGAAACATGGGACTTAAATAAAGCTTCAGTGGGCAATGCAGTCTATTTGGTAAATATTTTTGGCAGTTAATCAGTTTTTTGTGAAAGTTTAATTTTTCACATATTGGCATTTTCAAGGTGTGACTTAGAACCTCCACGGGCTTGAAGACCCATGCTAGTCACATTTTCTGAAAATCCACGATACGTATATTTTATTATGAGGCCACCTGCGTCTGTCGTCGCCGTCGCCAATCATGTTGCCGTCACCGTCGCTGTGCACTTTCAGCGTTAACACCGTAAGTGGAAGACAGTTTTACTTTTTGGCTTTATATTTACAGAGCTGATGAATATTCATAAAATGCAGGTTAAGTTCGAAAATAAGCATGATCGGGCCATTATTGTAGAAGTTATGCTATTTTTTCACTTTTCAGCATATATGCAACATCGTTAACACATTTCAATAAAAACCGGTAGGCCTGTTGTCATGAAACTCATAGGGGTAATCAATCTTACTAAAACGCAGGTCAAGTTCGAAAATTGGCATGATCAGGCCACTATTTTAGTAGTTATGCTGTTTTTTTCACTTTTCAGCATATGTGCAACACTGTTAACACATTTCAAGGAAAACCAATAGACCTGTTGTCATGAAACTCACAGGAGTAATTAATCTTACTAAAACGCAGGTCAAGTTTGAAAATCAGCATAATCAGGCCATTATTTTATAAGTTGTGCTGTTTTTTCACGTTTCCTCAGATTCAATTCTTAGGCATGTTAGCAGTCTCATTATTTAACTAATAAGATTCGTAAAAGTGTTTGTTTGACATTTCCTGCATCTTTACAACATTGTTAGTTGATTATGTAAAAATGATGGTAAACTTCTTATTTTAGTAGTTATGCTGTTTTTTACACTTTTCAGCATATATGCAACACTGTAAACACAATATAAGAAAAACAGATGGGCCAATTGTCATGAAAGTCATAGGAGTGGTCAGTTTTGCTAAAATGCATGTTGAGTTTGTAAACCAGCATAATCGTACCAATATTTTTGAAGGTATTCTGTTTTTTCACATTTCCTCAGACTCATTTCTTAGGCATGTTAACAGTCTCATTATTAAACTAATAAGATACGTAAAAGCGTTTGTTTGACATTTCCTGCATCTTTACAACATTGTTAGTTGATTTAGTAAAAATGATGGTAAACTTGTTATCATGTATTGTGTAAAAAAGTGTCAAAAATGGAAATAAACTCATATCATTGCAGTTTGTCAGATTTAATCATTCACTATGTTCAGAATCTCAGAATGGAGGAAATTGGACATTTAACACTGTTCTATTGATATTTTTCCCATCTCATCAATTTTCTTAGTTGATCATATAAAAATGGCAGTAAACTGTTAATTTTGTTTTATGTTAAAAATTGTTAAAAATGGGGAAAAAAACATTTCAGAACCGTGCTGTCTTGTCTTTATTTCCACGTAAGCAGTTGTATTGTTTTTTATGTCTTTAAACATTATGTAATATTATTTTATGCACTGTCATCATTTTTCAAAAATTGAGACTTTCATCATGTGAATTTGAACTCTCATGATCCTGAAACTGTAATCTTATTGAAGGGGTGGATTGAGACCATCTTCTGGGTCTTCCGGAAGACGGTCAGGTTATTAAGTTTATATTGACTGGTATCTATTTTTTTTCTGTTGGAAGACCATAAAAATGGGGGATGGATCAACATAGATACTTTGGAATACTATCAGAAAATATCTCTGGGTTTGCTCCTGTTATTGACCATGGTACCTGTTGTGCATGATTAGAATTCAGTGTTGACTGACAGTGCTATTATAAGCATTATTTATTATTGCATCAAAATTGACAAAATGGCCTATTTTGCATCTTTATTTTCTGTTTTTTGTCTGTACATTTGACAGCTTTGCTGCCTTGTTATTGAATTTATGCATTTTTTGTGAAATTTTCATTTTTCTCATTCTGGCACTTTCTAAGTATAAACTTGAACTCCGATGGGCCTGAAGCCTTATGCTTTTAATTTCGTCTGTGTTACCTGTTGTGCATAAGTTGATGTTGACTGTGCAGTTAAACATAATGTATTATTGCATCAGGATTGGTAGTCTCCTATTTTGGGCATTATGGTTTTGTGCTTTTCTTAAAGTGTGACTTATGGGCCTAAAGACCTTTGAGTGGGTCAGTCTGTAAATTACCCTTGGGTATCACTAGATTAATTTCAGAGTTATAAAGTCATTTGCCTTAATAGGCCATTAAATGAGATTACATAAAGCACACTTGTTGATATTTCCCTGTAAACTCCCAAAGGTAAAGCTCTCTGCTAGATTAATAATAAGGAAGCAGTGATAATTATGCAGGTAAATTTTGTTTAATATTGCAAATAAGTTTTAAATAAATAATATATATATATATATATATATATATATATATATATATATATATATATATATATATATATATATATATATATCAAACTGGAAGATTAAAAGTTTGAATAGCATCTTCATTGGAATTATATTTACCTCAAGCTCTGCCAAGGAGGTCATATTTTCACCCCCGTTTGTCTGTCATCCACATAACACAAAAAGTTATGGCCTGATTTTGCAGAAATTTTCAGGAACTGTCGGAAGTGGGCCAAAGAGGACAATGATTAATTTTTGGTGGTGGTCTGGAACAATAATCAATCAATTATCAATAATAATCAACAATTGCTGCCTTGGCAGAGGTCTGCACTCTCAAAGTGCTTTTCTAGCTTTGTTATGTTTTCCTTTATAATTTTTTCTCAAACACTTGCATTTGTGACTTTTAACTCTCATCTGCCTGGGGCTCTGCACATTTTCTGTATTTCCACATAAGCAGTTGTATTGTTTTTTATGTCTTTAAACATTATGTAATATTATTTTATGCACTGTCATCAATTTTCAAATATTGAGAGTTTCATAATGTGAATTTGAACTCTCATGGTCCTGAAACTGTAATTTTATTGAAGGGGTGGACCATCTTCTGGGTCTTCCTGAAGACAGTCAGGTTATTAAGTTTATATTGACTGGTATCTATTTTTTTCTGTTGGAAGACCATCAAAATGGAGGATGGATCAACATAGATACTTTGTAATACTGTCAGAAAATATCTCTGGGTCCGCTCCTGTTATTGACCATGTTACCTGTTGTGCAAGATTAAAATTCAGTGTTGACTGACAGTGCTATTATAAGCATTATTTATTATTGCATCAAAATTGACAAAATGACCTTTTTTGCATCTTTATTTCTGTTTTTTGTCTGTACATTTGACAGCTTTGCTGCCTTGTTTTCCATTTCTTTCAATTTTTGAGTTTTGACATAATGGTTGTGATAGGATTTCATCTGGGGTTAAATTGGGATTTTCCTGAATTTCACCCAAATAACCAATAATCTTTGCCATAAGGGATAAGAAGTTGCTTTTAGTATTTTTATTCCACCTTTTGTAACTACTGATTCCTGACATTTCACCGAGAAAAACACTTTCCACTTACTCTTATTTTCTTCATAAAGAAGTCTTTTAAGCCATGTAAATTTTAGGGCCTTGGTAAAATTTTTATTTGCGGTACCTTTTGTCATCCATTTTAGTAATCTGACACCATCTTTGCTCATTTTATTTTGTATCTTTTCCCATTGCTGATAAAGTTAAATATGATATTTGCATATTTTTAAATATTGAGGGAAGGGGGGGGGGGCTGGAAGGAGAGTTTACACAGACTTGACATTTAATATGGAATATTTCAGTTTCGATGATATGCCTAGGTAGAAATGTGGTCTTTTTTTTTTAATTCCAATATCATATAAGACGTATGAATGGGGAAGTGTGTAATCAGGTGTGTCGCTTCCAATTAAGTGAATACCAGGTTTGTTGCGCTGCTGCATTATGTAATATGCAGTGATTTAATTGGGTAGTGCACCTTTGGGCAGGTCAAAGATTGTCTTTGGCAAAGCATGGTTCTGTCAAAAAAGTATAAAATTTACATGGCTTAAAAGACTTCTTTATGTCGGCAACTACTGCATAGAAAAATTTGAAATTTTGCATGCAAGTGGTCGGTTTTGCAGTGTGTAAATGAGCTATGCAGTGCTCTATAAATTTTTATGTCTCCTTGATCAAAAAAAGTTCAATACAGTGTCAGAAAAAAAAAGCATTAAAGTGACAAACACAACTATGATGTTCGAAATTTGGCCGATGCCGGCCGCTTTTATTGTGAATCCTTCTACTTAAATGAAATGAAGTAATTTTAGAAGCTAAAATTGAATAATTGTGACAGTGCCAAATTACGTTACTTTTACGCCTGAAAAGACTTTATTTCATATATAATTCCCAAACAACATAGTGCAGACACTTTAATTTGTGGGGTTGCAAAGCTAATAACCATATATTTACTTGTCTGTCTTTCTTAAGATGCACTTTCAGTTGTAGTGCCCTAAGTACACTATAGCTAATAAGTCCCCGGTCACTTTAATAGCACACGCTGTCTACATCAGACGCGCTAATGCGCACGTCCCCGACAGTGTTAATGATAGGGGGATTACGATGGACAGCGCATGTTGCTCACAGCAGTAGGCACTTCTGCCGAAGTTAAACCGGTAATTAAGTCTTTAACTTGACTAAACATGTTTTGCTTTGTAACGTGCGTCCTTTAGTCTTGCTGTTGCGGAAGCGCCGGCGGGACATATCTCCACCTTGCCGATATTTATCCCGACTCTCGACTTTAAAAGTATTATTGGTTTTGATTTTATCAAAGTCTTATTATATCAGAAAACCTGCATATTTTCATACGTTAAGAGAATTATAGAAACTGTAGAAAAAGCTACTCGTACATCAGGGATAAAAAACAACACCTTGCAGCACTATTACCTATTATTAATCACCAGAAGTTACTGTTTCACTTTTTTCTCCCAAATTACAAAGTCTGATGACAACTGAAAGCCTTTAGCCATACCTCAGGGCAGTGGGAGATAGTCTGGATTTGATTAAATATAATAAAAGTATATTTTGAAGAATTTTCCTAGCCTTCGGCAATTTCCGCAAAGCTTCGGCATGCGCGGCAATACAGAGCTGTCGATATCTGTAAACGTGAACAAAAGAATTGGTGGAACAACGGTGAACGTCGTTGAGTCGTCTGCAACTTACCCGACGGGAGTTCGTGTCCCTGCCGGTACTTCTGAAGATTTTGAAATTGTCATTATTATAAATATCTATTAATATATAAAACAGTCGTGGCTAGTTGTTTTTGCAACGGAAAGCACAGTAGGAAGGTTGGTTGTTATTGTTAAAAGTTATTATTACTGGGGACATAAATTAGTATGCTAATCTCTTATCATGGTATAATGATTGATACGATGGGTATCAAATAGTTTTCCTTTGATATAAACAACAAAAGAGCGGCCTTCCAAATATCTTTGCTGAATGTTTATAACGTAGGTACTATTATGCGCAAAAATATTGATACATGACGCAAACGACATTTACTAATTTTGGTAATATCAATTTTAATTAAAATTAAATTTAATTGAAATTAAAATTAAAATTTGTCTACACGTGCAAATTACCATTCACCTTGTTTAAAGGGTTCGCAACACTTTACATTCTAATACATTTTGCCAATTTTCATGTTTGCTAGTTTATTTTGATTTGAGAGAAAACGAGAGAAGACCCTCTACTAGGGCCGCAAATTAATTATGAGTATTTTTCTTCAGTGCAAGAGACTGTGTAATGAAAAATCAATCTGTAACTCTGGTATAGGGTGGCCTTGTGTGTGTAATAATATACAAGTAGGGGCAGGGGTACAGTTATATAGTACAAATAGTCATTTTATACATCTTATTGATCTCATCGTCGGGTCATTGTTTACAATAGCGCTTTGTCGCTGTGCGTACCTTTTTGCATTTGAGTTAGACTCAGTCAGTAACAGCTGGTGATTTTGTCTTTTTTGCGTTTCATTGACAATATTTTGGCCACCTAAGTAGGGAAATGTGGCTCTTTGTTTTGAAATGACATTTCCATTGTTCCTTTGAACATGCAAAAGTCAACACACTTACGTCAACATACTTACTTTGTAATACCAACCAAGGGGAAGAAACAAAAGCCTCATAAGGTGTCGTCATTCACACTGTAAAAGGTGTTAATTTCATGCTTCTATTGTTTGCCCATGAATCATTATGACAAATTTGTAGGGTTGCCAGATCACTGGCGCTTCATTCAATTCTCTATATCTGCCCTGCAGCCTGGGATGAGTGATACTTGACTGACCTTTGTTTACATCTGGAGATTTTCTTTATAATTCGATCAGTGTGCATAAATTATGATATTTTCCATCAGGAAAAATACGTGATAATGTTACGATTCTTATTTTACGGATACATAATTACAAAAATTAATTCCTGATTTAATACCCCTTATTTCAGCGCCTATTCCTGGCTGCGTTAATTATGGGGGGTTGGAAAGTAATCCGTTAGAACGCAGGAGTGATGATTGCTACTCTTACCAACGGTGCATCACCGATCAACTAATCTCAGCCACCTGAAGCAGAATCACCAACAAAAGACAAATTGGACTACATCTGCCTTCTTGTTGAGACATCTTATGTAAAAAAGGCGATAACGGTCAAAACATACGTGCTTCGTGGTTTATTAAATGTTCATCGTATTTTTTCGTTCGTTATTCTTATGAGTTAAGCAGCTTCACCTCCGTGACACCCTTTTTATTTATTTAAACCATTGTTAGATAAACCATGGGTTTCACTCCAGATTTCACGATCGAGCAGCTGATCATGAGGAGAGTGTAGCATGCTATAGTAAACTACCCCAAATATATATACAACACCTCCAGGGTTTCACGATCGAGCAAGTGATCATGAGGAGAGAGTGTAGCAGAGAACTTCATTAATGGTCGTCATAATTGGTGGTTGCCTTGGGAAAATGAGTTACATGATTACATAATACAGATACATAATAACATAAGATTAATACTAAAATTTTCCCTGATACAAAGACCCCTATTTGAGCGCTTATTCCTGACTGCGTTAATTACGGGTGATTAGAAAGTAGGCCTAATCTATGAGGACGCAGGAGCGATGATCGCTACTCTTACCAACGGTAAATCACCGATTTACTTGACTCCGCTACTTCGAGCAAAATCACACACCACCAAAAGACAAATCAGACCACGTTCGTCCTCTTATTAAAACAAAGAATGTAAAAATGTGATGTCGGTCAAAGATGAGGCCTAGACTACGTGCTTCATGGTTTATTAGATAGGCCTATTCATTGGATTTTTTTATTTCAATATTATAGCTTCACCTCGCGAGACCCTTTTTTATATATTTAAAACACAGCACCCCACTGGTTTCGCGATCATGAAGAAAGGGAGTGTAGCAAAGAACCTCATTAATGGTCGTATAGGTGGTTGCATTGTAGGCCTAACCTTGTTCATTTTAGTCGACAGACTAAGCTAGAAGAAAGAAAAGATCATTATCGCCTCTTTACTTAGGAACAATAAGGATGGCTAGTGGCAGCATTTATAAGTTCTTTTATTTAGAAACTTTCCGATCCTTTGTCTGGGACTGCGTCCGAGAAACGGCGATAACGACAGAGACGTCCTCGAACATTTTGGACTCAGTGCAAATAAAAAAAATCCGTTAAGAAGTAGCCTTTAAATGTCCTGGCAAATAATTTTGCGATGGCTCAGAGAGTTCTAGAATGAATGACAAGCAACGACATTAGGGTTAATAATAGACTAAAAACTATCAGAGTGTAGGCCTGTCTTACTTCATTTCTAAGGCCATCTTGTGATACGAGTCATGCTACACTACAAAAGAGGGGGTAGCAGTGGATGATTTAATACAGGAATACCATCGATAGTATATCAATAGAAAATCGCAATCCTCAAATGTTTTTTAATTCATTAAATATAAACGGTCTTTTCTCGTACAATGGGTCTGGTATAGTTGTATTGGCCTATCAGTTGGAAACACGTGGTTCGTCTACAATTGCAAATGGCGGAGGTGCCGTGGTAGTTATTGTCGTAAAATTAGCTGGATACGGTGCACGTGAGAAAATTATTCATTAAATTTAGTTTTCGAGCGTCAGCTTAATCTGGTAAAATGCGAGACGAAAAAAATGATAGATAGAGCCTTATGACCCACTGTAGAATGATGCCGAATAATACATCAACGACCTAGTTTATCGGCAGATAAACGTGTTTCCATTCTCGGCTGACTGAGGAAAGGTTTGAGAGAGCATTTAAAGAAGAGGCGGTCGAACCAATAGTGAGTAGGAAGTGTGCTGCAATCAAGACGAACAATACCGATCATAAGTGGACAGCTAATAACCCCTAATTAACCCCGGGTTACGCGCTGCTGTGTTGACTCCTTGCTGGGAAGGGGTAGCGGCCTCCTACTGCTGTGCGTAATCAAACATTGTCTTCTAACATGCGGCTACACGACGGTTGCATTGTATTAATAAAGTAATACCTATTCATAAGGAAGGGGGCGGATGGTAATCTTACGAGAATTAAATCAGTTATCGACCATACGCGTACCAATAGTCTTGTTTTTTTTTTAGCTATACGGTATATAAGTAAGGGAACCCCAGTATTCGAGATGTGTGAAGGGTGGGGGTTGATAGACATTTTTTTAAACCTCCGTGGAAATGACAGTGGAACATCGGATTTGAGGGAGTACATGTAATAAATGTGAATAAATGGTATTAAATATGGATATCTTAACCGCTAGTTTGTATTTTCTGTACCACTTATCATGTTAGTTATGGTATATGGAATGAAAATCGCCATTCATAGCAATTGACTCCTGTGATGTGATCATTTATAAATAAAAGCACATGAAACTGGGGGTGGGACAACCATTTTGACCAATGTCGTATGAGAGTTGTCTTGCGAGATGAACATATCTGAATCAGCACTACGGTGCCATGTCATCAGATACCATGTGCTCACTCTGGTTGGACTTGTGTGGAACAGTCGACTCTTGTGGACACATTTGCCAGAATCTGTTGTTCTGCCCAGAGTTGCTGCAGTGTGCACGTAGGAGCAGATGTATACAGTAGGCTGACAATGTGCAAGGGCAAAATGCACTGTATATTGCACATGCAAGGGAGATTGTAACGCCTTAAATATTGCAAAGTTTATAAAGAGTTGTAAGGTGATAAAAACATGGAAATGACTGGTTACTAACTTTGAACACGCTGCCTTAAGTATTTGCAGCGGCAATGCTTACGGGATTGAAAGTATGAATATCTTGCTCAAAATTGTAGTTCCTAGCTAGTATTTTAGATTTGCCTTACTTAATAGACTAACGCAACTTTATATGCTTGTTGCTAGGGTAATATACTGCCTAGCAACTGTGGAAAGGTTAATTTGGGTTTTAATTGCCTTAAAATAGTCTAGGGATAGTTCTGATTCCCTGAAGCATTGTTATTAGCATTTCTAAATCATTTAAACTGGATAAGAAAGGTCTAATTAGGTCGCGCAACAAGGTTATTTACAGTTGCACCCTGAATTATGCTCGCTTGCTCCGCAAGGTGTCGCCTGTGGTGGTGGGGCAGCACAGCACATATGGTTACTGTGGCGAAGGTGACAGGTACTTCCACACATTTTTTCATAATTGTCATTATTCCTCATTCTATTCACAAATTTGATATTTACGGCAATGGAAAATGTGGCACTGGCAGAAGTGGGTCTTGGTGCGTTGACAGGCTGCACAGGTGTCCCCAATTAACCGCTGCCAGAGGAGAGACCCCAAGCATTAAACAACACAACCTGTAGATATTGGAAATTTGGCGAAAGTTAAGCAACTGAGGCTTTATTAGATATGGGCAGAAATTGAGAGGAATGTCCAGTGACATGCCAAACCCTTAAGTTCAAGTCTTGGCCCTTGACACCAGTAACGCACCCCTTAGTCAAGAATCTGAACAAATCAATGTTGGGCAGGTATGCTCTATTTTCAACAGGCGTTTTGTGATTTTATCAGCTTGATTGTCAAGTGCCAGACCTTTTTGTTCCCAGGTACTACTACTACTACTACTACTACTAATAATAAGCAAACTTTATCAGAAAGCAATCTGACACTAACCATGCTGCACTAATAGAGCTGTAAACTCAGTTAGCAATGCTGTCATCTTTACCTGTATCTTTACCGGTATTATACCAGTGGTACGTTTGATATATTTCAATATGGAAATATGCTTTGATGCTTATATTTATGTGTAATAACCTGTTAAAAAAAAAAAAAAAAAAAAAAAAAAAAAAAAACTCGGAACCTTTCAATGTTATTACACAATAACAGTATAATGATGGGAAATGTTATAATTAAATGCTTAGTTAAAAGAAATAATAAAAACATATTATGTGAAATATAAAATGAATTGATTTTATTTGGGTTATTTATTTATTTATTTATTTATTTATTTATTTCAAACCAATTAATTATCAAACATGAAGCTTATTTTTAGAAACATTAACAGATATTACTGCAATATAACCCTGCTGGTACAGCTTCAGGGACAAGATCACACCAACTACCCTTGCTGTGATGATGGATCTACTAGTACATTATCTATGTTTTTTTCCGCCCAGTTTCTCTAATACCATTTCCCCTGATCTATGCTCACATCAATCTCTACAGCTTTACCAACAGCTACACAGTTTTCACATCTGAAAGTATAAAGCAAAAATTGTAATAAAGCACTATCAATTTACTTGTTATTTATTGAATTGAGGGCAAGAGAAAAAGGCAGAAACCTCATATCATAATCAAGATAATTGAAAATCAAATATGCATAATCAAATAGCTTTAACTGTACATACTACTGATGATTTAATCTTTTAAACTTCAGCATAAATTTTGACTTTTTCTTGTTTTAGCATAGCCACTTTATCAAAATGTGCTTGAACAAATAATAATAAACATGATGGAACATGGAGGTCAATTGCCGCAAAACTAAGTTGATTTGTACTTGGTAGCTTGAGAAATAATATCAGGTATTAATTTGAGCAGTAATAATACATGTACTACAGAGTTAACAACGACACAAGCATATGGTGTTATGTAACATAATTCATGCATTACTTGCTGTGGCAGTGTCCTCCCCAACCTATCGTGCACCGCAGGTTTTGATTGTCATCAATTTTTTTTTGTTAGTTTGATCTATGTATCTGCTATTCAAAAAATATCGTTTGGAAAATAACTAATTTAATTATACTTTTGCAACATGAAATTATCATTAACTTTGCTGGTTCACGTGCACACAGTACTTTGCTATCAGTGCTGCTCTTTTCTCCCCAACTCGCCAACGACAGGCTAACCACATCGTTTCAAAACAACGTTGGTATGCTCCTTTACTTTTGGTGTTGGCAGTTTCGTCCTGGGGACATCGTCTTCGGTTAAAAACAACATATCATTCTCACCCATCTTTGCGTTGCTCCTGTACAAAATGTCCACTTGCTGCCCGCCCAATTGAAAAATCGTAGCAAGTGGGTAGTTACGCTAGACCTGTGACATGTAACGTGCGCAAGGTTATTAGCTTGTTAGTAAGAAAATACACTTCCATAGCAAAGGTTGCTAAGCAATGCTTTGAAATTTTGGGCACTGCCCTTGAAAATGATCAGCATAGTTCAAAGAACAATTGTGCCAGGTTTTACGCTTTTTCCACACTCTGAGCAATTTGGCCAATATATTATATAGCACCAATCATCCAGACTAATGGGTAGTATAAGAATGTTGACGGTATGTCGATGTATGAACGATCCCTAACAAATTAAATAAATTAGATTGAAAGCATGTCTATTAATATTAATATCTAGTCTTCCTCTCCCCCCCCCCCCCCACCCCCCGAAGAAAGCACACAAGCCAATTGATGTTATTAGACGCATTTTCAATCTAAATTATTTATTTTTATAAAATATACTGTGTGGTTAATACGATGAATATGATGAATATGCACACATTGCAATACATTACAATATGCATTATGCTAAAATCAGTTAGTTTGGACATAGCTTATTGTATTCCTCGCAGTGGCAGCAAGGGACCATCTAGATGATATTGACAAGGAGCTATTGGAAAAAATCGAGAAAATTGCCCGAGGAGAACATGTGGAGCCAGAGAAACAGGTCACAATTTGGGATTTTGCAGGTCAGGATGTCTACTACACCACGCACCAAACGTTCCTCTCAGAACGGATCATCTACTTGTTGGTATTCCGACTTGACCAGGACCTCGATGATAAAATCCGTGTATACAGGGGAGAGAAGACGCTGAAAGGTATTGTTGAGCTTTATATCTTTACATGTATAAGCTACTCAGGGCCCTCATGTAAATATAATGGCCTGTCAGCTGTGTATAATTTCTTTATTAAAAGACCCACATTTTTAAATCTCTCTATTGCTCTTAATATATTAGTATAGGCATTGTTATTATTATTATATTATATATAATATTATATATATTATATTATATATTAGTATAGGCATTGTTATTATTGTTAAAATTATTAGGATAGTGAGTTTATATAATAAAAGCGGCCTTGTATGGCCAAATCACGAACACCCGATAGTCTTTGTTGCCTTCTCTTTTGTTATGAACTGGACTATGCAAGTTTGTGGTGCACTGGGATGGAGGAGACGTAAACGTATTTACACGCCACATGGTTACTATTTTCATTGGTTGTCTTTCGTTTTGTGCGCCAACACTTATGTCTTAATGTTACATTAAAATAAAAGAAAACGAGACAAATAAAATTTCTTGCCTTCAACTATCTGTGAAAATTGTTCATATGATACATACGTTACCGATATATACATGGCCAAATAATATGAAGGTGTTGTTTTCTGATTCCATTGATTGTTTTCTGTTGTCACGGCTTTGTTTGTGCGTGCGACTTTGTATATGTGCGCACGTTTGTACGTTACCGATACATACGTTACCATGAAGCGTGTTAATAATCATTTTTCTTTGTTACGTTAAAATGATACATACGTTACCATATATATAGTCCTGCTTCCAGCAATAGGTAGACCATTCGCACTTAAACGCCAGCATTACGCAGACCGGAATTTTAGGCAGACCGCAGCCGGTCTGCCTAACATTTTCCCCCCTTCAAAAATGTAGATAAAAGCAGATTGAAAAAGTAATCTGCTGTCAGTTACTAAAGGGTACACCGATGTTATTGTTTACATTGATTATATATTGTTTGCGAAGCCCATTTAAAAATAAATCAAATGTATTTTTACAACCGTGTATATTTACGATGTATATCAAAAACTTATGAGACACGCTAGCTACGGCAGACCGTTGGAAAATCGACGATAATTTTCAAGATACGCTATATATCGAAATTATCTCTTTGCTTCTGTGTTATTTAGCCACATAGCTATCCCTTCGCACAATCAGTTTCTTACAACGCAGATTTTTTACAAGATCGATATTTGACATGCCACCTTTTTCTCCTTCTGAGAGAGAAAGTCAGCAATGACCTTGACCTTTATGATATAGGTCACTGGCGCGCAATGCATTAGATGGCATGGCTACCGGTACGTGACTGTGCTGCACAAGATATGTCACTTCTGAGAGGAAAACAGTTGGTAAGTTTACGTTTTCATCGTATCTTTATAATTAGAGAATGTTGTGAGGAGATTTACTGCGTGTTAATGATCGACTTCCGGGAAAAAATCGTAGTATAAGATATGAAATTATAATATTCCTTGATGCACATATGTAACTTGCACCCCATTTCCATAGATTTTTAGATCGATCTATCCCTGTGGGGAGTCTCACTAGATTACTGTCAGCTTGGTCGGCTTAAGCGTCTGTCCCGCCTACTAAAAGCTTTAAGGGGGTAATTAACTATGGTGCCCGCTCGGCTGACTGCAATTTAGCGTGAAACCCCAGGGAGTTAGATCGATCTAAAACTTATAAAGCTCTGGGAAAGCACCCTAAGTTTTATTGCCATTTCACGCGTTTTTTTTTTTTTTAATTTGGTCATGATGGTTATATAAGCAAATGCAATTTATGCAAATTTACAGATCTTTAGCTTATTTTGTGGCTAAGTTAAACAGAATATGGTGGGGTTTGTCAGCTTTATATACATTTTTATTATTTATTTATTATCCTTAAACAAATTTTGAGACTTTGTTTTGAGAGTGCCCAGAATTTCCAACACTTAAGGATTGCCACTCCAATTTTTTCAACCAATTTTAATTCAGTAAAAAGACCTACTGGATACAGTGTACAGAATGAAGCAAAATGTGATGTATTGAAAGCCAAAGCATATATTACTGGCCATTGGAACTTCTACTTTAGCATCCTCTGTATTAGGTTCTCAAAATACTAGTATATACTCCCACCTTCAAATTTATCATGTGTATTAGATTTCTGATCTTCATCCAGCACTGATGTAGTCTCTAACACAGTTTGTTTCAGGATAATAGTTATAACTTTAATTTATTCCTTCTTTAATATTCATCTTTTAAGCCAATAGCCTATGCATAAATAATCTTTTATATAACCTGTTTCAACTGACTCAGAAATTTAATTTCCCATATGAGGCAGAGATTAATTGTAGCGTAGGGTGGGAGGGGGGTCTCTGTTTGCCCAGAATACTGGACTAAGAGTGCATTCTCAACGAATTAAGCCAGGCTTTACAAAGCCGGTGACCTAAAAATGGCGGACGTACATGAAAGAAAAACCGCCTAATCTTTTAATAGTCTCTCCGCCTCTCACACGCCTCCCCACACGTCGTCCCTGCGGGGTTCAGTAATTAAATCTCGGCTCCGAACATTAATATTACCGTGAATATCTCTGGTGATATTATCTCCGTAGAAAGTCGATTCATTGCTGCTCTACCGGCCAAATTATTCCTTTTTCGTCTCTGTTTTCAAAGATAATAGAACAGAAGAGCTTTTTTCCTTCGATCGCCTTCAGCCGCCATGCTTTCTTCACCACGAGTTTAACTGATGAGCATGCGCACTTAATATTTCTCAGGTAGCTTCCGCATGGCGAACGGAGACGCAATTTAATTACTGTACCCCGCAGGGACGACGTGTGGGGAGGCGGAGAGACTATTAAAAGATTAGGCGGTTTTTCTTTCATGTACGTCCGCCATTTTTAGGTCACCGGCTTTGTAAAGCCTGGCTTACTTCGTTGAGAATGCGCTCTAAGATGATTCTTTCATACAGTATTGAATTTCCTTTCAGTTAAGACTTGCTATGCACAGGGTGCAGGTTAGCATTAATTTATAATGTTATATTTATCAATTGTATCTTAATGACTTTTTATTATGGAAGATTATTGTATAGTTTTAAAAATATAGATATCATATTAAAGTCAAAGGGATTATTTATATTTTCCAATAATATAGTGAAATAGTGTTCCTGTTGAACTGCATGAAGTATGCAGGGATGTATAGGATAAAGCATGCTGTCTCAGTCTGTTTCTCCTTGAATGTTTTGCTTATATATGATAGATAGAAATGAAGCATATATATATTATGATGATGGGAGCGACAGTGGTAAGTTTTTTTTTTTCTTACTTTTACTGAAGCCAGGGGCTTGTGGGGGGGGGGGCTTGAGACACATCATCACTCCCCACACACCCCATTTTAACACCTACTACTAATTTTTGTAACATAGTATGCATTTGTACATAGTGAGAAGCAATGCTTAGTTCAGTACACTGATAAGGTAATTTTCTTTCAGAGTATGATCCTTATCTCTTTGATTCTGATGAAGGACCTGTTGACAAAAGAATCAAGGTAATGGATACATGAAATCGAAATACTTTAAAGTTATCGCTTTTTTAATATAATATATGTAAACTATCCAAAAGATGACATAAGCAACTGAATCTGTTAAAAGCTTGGTACTTGAGGGATTTATTGTACATTAAGCATGAATTGCTGTTTGGAACATCTTGTAACTACAAGCCTTTTGCTTGATTAGGTGTGCTTTACTTTCAGAAAACAAAAGAGCCTGAGGAGATTGTAGAAAACAGTTATGGTAAGCCTATTATAAATTCCCTAAAAAATTCTGGCTGTAAAATGCTTTACATGAGGTTACATGAGGATAACAGTGAGTTTGCTAGGTGTAAATACAGTGGGTATACATACGCAAAGGTACATGTATATCAAGTGCATCTTTATTTTCGTAATTACTTTACACAAGTGGGATTTATGTTTATTCAGTCATTTATATATGTATTTATTTATTTATTAAGGTGATGGCAGTAGCAGTGTTGTAGATCAATTTCCGTCCTTACAAAAGTACATAAGGTAAGCAGATCTGCAAATTTTCATTTTGCTAATAGTTTTAAGGCTGTATGGTATATGCATTTTGTCTCCCACTGCAGTTTGTGAGAAGAAAATGATGCATTGTCCTGTAATTTGTAAATACCTAACATTTTTTGGTCTCTGATAATATTATCATTATATTATCATTATATATGCATGCAAGGTAAAGTTACACTTCTGTATGGGATAATAAAAAGTAGAGGGAATAGTTGATTTTAATGAAGCCTTACATAATTTATTAAAGAAATGATCCATGCATTGATTCAACATAAGAGAGAGACATGTACTAGTACATTTATATATATAAATGTATATAGTTGTGCAAAACCTCCTGTTGGTAGGAAGCAATGCAATATGTTCATTTGCTTGTTCTTTCGGGTGGTATTTAGGTATAAATTACTATTTTGATTACTTTCCATGTGCATGAAACAATCTATTAGAATGTGCTCTACTTCCAATTATAGACCTTCATTGGACAAGGGTGCTGAGTTAATTACTAGTGGTGAACTTGTCTCTAGTGGCATCGAATGGGAAACCCAGGGTGAGTTATACTGTTAAATAAAAAGAAAGTTAAATTGACACTTGGTTATTTCCATTTTTAATTTTTTTTAAACATAGTCAAATTACTACTGGATATAACTGCTCAGAGCCAGTTCTTGTAAACCTGTGCTGGAGAATACAAATATATTATACAATAGTGTTTTTCTGAATGCTGTTTTAATGTAAGGTCTGCTTATTACTGGTGCAATATCCAATTCTAAATTGATATTTTTTTTCTGTGGAACATTACACAGTTCAAATTATGTTTTCAAATTCAAATTATTTACTCATGTATGTATACATATATATACAATATAAATGCATATCTTATAATTAACTTCTACATTTCACAACATTATTAATATAAATGCTTTGTAACTCACTAATCTAAACTGAAATATACATATTTATTCTTGTATCTGAGGAAAATAGTCCTATGTGCCTGCAATTGTGTGTGAGGTTCAGTCTTTGGCTACTTTTACAGAGAGTGACCTTCAAGATTCTTCAGAGCTTTCACCAGAAGATGTTATTAGATTTGGCGATAAGGTATTTGTTATAAGTGGAAATATTTGCTTTTAGATGGCAAGATGTATGTACATACCGGTACAGATATAATTCCATTCCCCTTCCTCAAAAAAAAAAAAAAAAAAAAAATTAGTCATACATACTGGTAAAAAAATTACCACTTAGTCAAGAAGGATTTGTTGAGTCTACTGTTTGATAACCCTCTTTGAAGTAACTTGCACAGATACTGGAACTCTGTTACTTTATCTGTTATAGCACAAGCTCCAGGCTTTGGAAGAAACTGTGATTGGAAGGTGTCACAGTCAATGCCACAAAGAACAGACATTATTTGTCAACTGTATATGCAAGTCTGGACATGAGCCCAGCAGATCAGCAGGTCTTTTTAGATCATATAGGTCACGAAAAAAACATCAACAGAGATAATTACCAATGTCCAATTGGACTCAGGGAGGTCAAAGTAATGGGCCGCATGTTGGGAGATCTTGAAAATGGTAATTGTGTTCATTTCATAATTACATGTTTACTTAAAATAAGCTTAATTTCTTCATGACTATTTTAAACATTTTTTTTTTTTTTTTGTATTTGAAAATATGTGTCATTTAATCCAAACAGATATTTCTATGCATTAGATATCCATGATCTGTAAAGGACAAGATGCAGTCACTAAAATGAGTAAACATTGATTTGTTTTTGTTCTCAGTACCAGAACCAGCAACGGATTTAACCACTATACAAACAGTTGAGGCAAGTGCAACTGAAACTAAAGAGATTGGTAAAAATGAAGAACTTCAGTGAGGTAATAACATGCATACCTTTACCAAATAATCATATTATTTGCAAAACATTTTTAGTGGTTAAAACACAGTGACAGTTTTACAACTACACTGAATATATATTCCCTTTTATGTTTTTAACATTGTTTTGCAGAAATTGTTTATATTAAATAAAAAATAAAGTATAATATTTCAGACATAACAGCATGTGCATGGTCCACCTCCAAATAAAATTAATGTTATTTTGGATATTTGTACATGAATGTGGTTAATTTGCTTTGCAGAGAGCTTCAATCAATAAAAGATGTGTACATATATTTTCTTTTCAGAATAAAATCTAACATGTAATCCTGTTACATTGATTGTAGAGGGCAAGAAATCTGTATCAGGTAATAACATATAAGAAAAGT
Organism: Lingula anatina; assembly: GCF_051362555.1. Lineage (NCBI taxonomy): Eukaryota > Metazoa > Brachiopoda > Lingulata > Lingulida > Lingulidae > Lingula > Lingula anatina. Next base: position 19,624,559 of record NC_141775.1, read on the forward strand.
AAACAATTGCTATCTTTTATTTGATAAAATGAAATGTAAGCTATATAAATTCAGAACAGCTATTTCTTTTTATAAGCTTCTAAAGTCCTATAGGCAAAACTAATGTCATCGAAAAAGGAAATTGTATCCATCACTTTGAAATAGGGGATTCAAATATGTTATAGATATATGTGCTTTTGTTCTTTCAGTGGCCTGGCCTGCTGAAGACACAAATATGTTGAGAGACCATTTTACGCCATATTAAGTACTCACCTAGAGGCTGCGGATAACAAAGGAAGCCTTCCAAGTAAGCATATTTTATTGACTAGATATTGTCATTTTCATGCATAGTACCTCTTAGATATAAGAGTCTGGTTTTTTTTTTTTTTTTTTTTTTTTTTTTTTTTTTTTTTTTGTAATGACTAGAAGAATTGGACAATATGGTTCAAGGTGAACTTGTAACAGAGTGCAGCCAACTTTTTTCGTTTGAAATCATACGTGCATTTTTATTGAATATCCAATTAGTACATTACATTGTTACATTGTAGTTGTGTACATTTAGAACTACAGGCATCATCCAATTTTTGTCCAAACTGTATATCTGTAGAGTTTCATGTACAAATATAAAATGGCATTTTTTAATAGTTATTGAAAAGATGACTCTTTTTTTTTTTTTCTTTAAACTGGAGGAGAAAATTAAAACTATGTTGCCACGAAAATGCAATTTTTGTGAAAATTTGTATTGCTTTTGGCAGAAGTCGTGTAAACAATACCAGATGGACAAAAAACATTGTGTACTTAAGGAAAATGAATATCTGTATCTAAGTGGAAATAACTTACTTTTAAAATCCAGGCCCACAAACTAAAATAGTAAATTGCACATAATTTTTCTAACATCTTATTTTCCAAAAGTGTAACGGGGATGTAAGGAGGTCAACCAATGACATCATTCAGCCTAACAAAACTGAATTTTATGATTCATGGAGGCTTTGCTAATGATATTAATATATTTTTTATTTACTTTGAAGGTAAAAAAGAAATAATGACATTTCTTGAGGGCCACATGCCACACTGCCTCAAGAGTTTGGAGTTACAAGAAGCCTACAAAAAGACCAGGATAAAGATATTCAATGAGAGAAAAACAATGAGGGAAAATGTTAATAAAAAACTTCAAAGAATATAGTGCAACTGTTGGAGGATGACTGTTCTTGAAATGGAACACCAATGTTTCTTCAAACAACAGCAAAGTATATAAATATTACCTCCAATATTTCAGTTGATGAAATTCTTCTCAAAGTTTGTTCTCCAAAATATTGGAGATAATATTTCACATACTTAACTGTTGCTTGGAGAAACAATGCATTCCATTTCAAGTTCATTTTACAGTTGACTAAGTTTTTCACAGAGATTGCTCTCCAAAATATTGGAAGTAATATTTCACACATTTAACTGTTTGAAGTAACAGTGAAGTTCCATTTCTTGAAGATTGTTCAATGATGCAATGTGCTTGGTGGCAGACAAGTTACACTTAAGACTATGCTTATGTAGATTGGTGCATGTTATTCATCCAGACTGTTCAATGATGTGACCTCAATAAATATATTAAGACCTTACATATAGTTTATGTTAGTTGTTTTTCATGTCACACAAAAAATCCAATAACGGGTAACATTAAAATAAAGTGTGGGATTAGGTCATAATTTTATTTTGCTGAAATTATCCTTGCTCTTTGGTTGAAAAGGAATGATATGTTACAGCACTCATAAATTATACTCATAAATTGTAAAGTAAAAATATACAATATACTGTCCCACAAATGACAAAAAATAGATAACATGAATAATTAAAATGTGCCAAAGTGTTGATTGTTCTGAGTGGTAAGCACTTTGTGTTGCAACATAGTGCAAAAATAAGTTAAAATGTAGTTTGATATAAAGTCTGCCTAATGCTGGTTTTTTTTATATATATATAGTGTAAATGGTCTGCTTATTGCTGTTTAGTTACATGTATGCCAAATAAATTGTGGTTTGTGCTCAAAACTAAGTGTTGATTTGCTAAAATTATCCTGGCTTTTTGGCTGTGAAGACATTGCTCTTTAAAACAATCCCATTAATTATAAACGCACAAATGTATACAACATATTGTCTCCCAAATCACACATAATAGCAAGATTGCATGAACAAGAATAATTACTCTGCTAAACTGTTGGTTGCTGTGAGTGGCAACATTATGCAATAATTAATAGCAAACAAATGTATACTTTAATATAGTCTGCCTAATGCTGGTCTTTGATATATTTATACAAGTACATGTGGTCCACTTACTGCTGCTAAAATATGCATATATATATATATATGTATATTTCTGGTCTGCCTAATGCTTGTCTGCCTAATGCTGGTTCTGTCCTTACAGAAACTTAAGCAGACCAATTTTTTTGTATATTTTTTGTTGTTTATATCTGTGCCTCTATAATCATAGCATGTGCATAATATTCATTAAGTGTTATAATAAAGTTATTTTTTCAATTATAAATGATCATCTAATACCTACCCAGACAGCCTCAGTGATCTGGCCCACGTCTGGCCCAGATCTGGCAACGTCTGGCAATGTCTGGCAAAAGGTATGGCCCACATATGGCTTGCCACATGTGGGCCAGATGTGGCAATGTTTGGGCCAGATCTGGCCCAGACATTGCCACATCTGGCCCAGTCCACATTTGCTCATATGGCCAGATGTCGGCCCAGATCTGGCAATATCTGGCAAAGGTATGGCATGCCAGATGTGGGCCAGATCATATTCAAATGGGCCAGATTAGGGCCAGACATGGACCACATATGGCCCAGAATGTTTTTTTTTTCTTTTTTTTAAATTATTTTTAATTATTCAATAAGATTACTATAAAAAAGACATACAAGATTCAAGATTCAAGTATTTATTCTGTGCTAAAACCCTAAACAAAATTATTACACATTATATAACCTTGCTGGCAACTAACATGTAACAAATTAAGGGTCACTCCTTGTCTTTTTGTACAAAACAATGTATATTTGAAAAAAAAAAAAAAAAAACTACATTGCAAAAAGATAAATATACAGACACTTAACAGGAGGAAATGTCACTTACATACATGTAAAGAAAACAGTTATAACAACAATTTTTTTTTTCAACACAAAGCTGCTCATCGAATCTGAATTAACACAAATTACAAAAATTGTAATTAATTATGCATGTACATGGGGGAGGGGTTCGAGGGGGAAATATTTTTGCACACATTGTCATTTTTAAACTAATTCAAACATATCATTAATAATAATAATCACTAATGAATATAGTTTTGTAATGAATAAATCTTGAATAATGAATGAAAAAACATTGTTTTTTTAGATGATGGTGAGTTATAACAAAATTATAGGTCAAGTCAAAACACAACATCCCTTCCTTTCTTGGACAGAAACGGTCCTTTCAAAACATGTTTATTGACAGTTCAGTCTTTAAAATGTCCTTTCAAACATTTGCAGAATAGCATATGAACTCCAACTTTTATTCCTTAAACCACACTGAAAATTCTCAAAACTTATCAACTCATATCAAATCCCATGTCCTTTCACTACTACTGGTCTCTTCCTATACGTCACATTCAAATGTTCCCTTCACTTTTAAAGGTTTCTCAGACGTGTATGAATAATGCTGTTTGTTTTCTAGTCCTCCACAAGAGCCACATTTATTTTTCTTGGATTTCAGCATTCTCCATGTATTTTCATCAATGATATTACAATATGCACCTGAATCTGGTAATACACTGAGATAAACACCGCCTCTATTTCCTCCATGTCTTCTGTGTATATTGCATTGGTTCCCACACCAAATGTATATGCACTCCTGGATTATCATGTTCAAAGCTGTCATTTACATGAATAATAGTTTCAGTTTTGCAGACTTTTGCAAAGTGATCCAACGTTCCATGTTTTCTCAGTCAGGGAGTTTCTACTTCGTTTTTCATGTCTAAACTGGTAATGTTTAGACTGGCTTGGTTTGTCAAATGACTTCGGTTTCATCATACTCACAGTTTCTGGTGTTCCAATTTCATTCAAAGCGTTAACCGTCTAATGTATATTCATGTTTCTAACCTGTGTTTGGGAGAGTCCTGAAAATATCTTGTACACCTGTCCCTGCTGAATACAACATAAGCGCGCGTCTCCTCTGTCATGTATTTTTAATTTTCCGTTATTCATGCCGTCCGTTGGTTTTGAAAAGATCAATCTTTTCCGTCAGCGAAGAGGTTTAAACTGTCTAGCCATCGCGTCGAGCGTGACCCTAATGTCTCCGGACTTCTGTACGGTTCGAATTCCGTAATTTCACATTTTTCCTCCATTTTTTCAAAGAAAGTTGGCTCACAGTTTTGCACTAGTGTTAATCCTCGTCGCCAGTGTTGATGCCTTCGAAATAAATCGCATCACAAATCAAATCACTCAACGAATTGTATCAGTTTGATACGCTTGTGCTTTTTTCATATCCATAACTCTAAGAAACGCTACATCCGGGTCCTTGACCGGCTTAGCATAAAAAGCGGAATCTTACAACAGCGGAAGGGGTAGTTCAAAAAAGTTTTAGAACAGTGAATTCATTCAAATGTCAAGTCAAATTAAACAAATAGCACACTTATGAGGGGACTTTGAAGAAAAGAGAGAGATAAATTAAATCAAAATTTATCAAATGACGTCAGTTCAATGCATTCAGCTCACTGGTCAATAAAAAATAAATAAATAGAAAATAAAAATTGAAAATGAAAGTACCATATCTGGCCCAAGTCTGGGCAGCATCTGGCAAAATGTGGCATAAATGCCAGACTTTGCCAGACTTGGCCCAGATCTGGCAAGTGTCTGGCAAAATGTGGCATAAATGCCAGACTTTGCCAGACTTGGCCCAGATCTGGCAAGTGTCTGGCAAAATCTGGCCCAGATATTGCCAGACGTTGCCAGATCTGGGCCAGACGTGGGCCAGATTACTGAGGCTGTCTGGGTATATACACGATGGTCTACCTAACACTGCTTTTACGGGTAGTGTCTGCATAAGTCTGGAACTAGTCTTATATATATATATATATATATATATATATATATATATATAATAACATTGAGTTTTTAGTAGTGTTAATTTTAATATTGTAGTAATTTTAAGGATTTTAGTTATATTATCCGTTGTAAGGCACCCAATAACAAACATTATTATTATTATATTAATTGGTGCTATTTTTTAGAAATGCTGAGGAGAACACTGATTAATATTCATCTTTGCAATTACCTCAAGGCTTTATATACATTTTCAGAGTTTATTATGTTTTGGTTAAACTCAATCCATATGCACACTGTTGGAAAATTGAGGGAAGAAGACAAAAATGCCATGCCATACGTCTTGATTATTGGAACTCATAAGGACATGTTATGCGCACAGGTGAAAACGCTTTTCTTATCACAATTATTCAATTACTACCATACTTATTCTATGTATAATTTGTATCCCTTCAACCATATCACGATTCCTGACAAGTGACTTAATTATTTAGAAACTTTTCACTATGTGACTATTTGTGGATGGCATGATTTAATGTTGGGGGAAAAGGGTGTTCCTTGCCCCCTGTACTCCATCCTAATTTTATATGTTCATTGCAACATACCCCATTTCTCAACTTGAACAAAGTGGACTATATCATATACACACACACACACACCCCGGTAAATGTTTTCTTTTGCACTGACAATTTAACATTATTATATGGTAATGAACAACAACTACAAAAATGTCTTAACTAGTTTTTATTCACAGGGCGACGTTGAAAAGATTTTTGATAAACTCAAGAAGTGTCTCGACGACAAGCAGGTACTCAAGGACCACGTCTACCGATATTTTGCCATAAGCAACTTGGCCGAAGATGATGGGGAGTTTGCTGAAATAAAAAGAGCGATCGAAGATTTGTGTGGTTATAGCAGCAACAGTATTGCTACGGTTCAACATCTTTCAGTGAATTGGATTAAATTGGAAATGAATTTGGCAGAGAAGAGTGAAGAAACACCCATCATAACTATTGAAAAACTGAGGGAAATGGCAAAAAGGGTCGGACTCCCTGATGAAGAATTAAAAGAAAAATTCATTCCTTACCATCACCATCAAGGCGATATCCTACACTTCAAAGTTGATGGACTGGAAAATGTCGTCATAATAGATCCACTTTGGTTAGCAGATGTGTTTTCTGCCATCATGACCAAGGCCAGCAGTCAACCTGGAGGCAGTCACTTTGATCTCCTGAAAGACGATCTGAAAAGAGGAGTGCTCAATGAGGAGGTATTTGATGAATATCTAAAACAAATCAAAATGGCCGAAAAAAAGACTGAAATCATTCAACTTATGCTGCATTTCGACTTGATGTTAGAAATATCCCAATCAGTTGAAAACCCTCTGCCTGGGTCTGGAAAGAGAAGATTCGTTGTGCCTAGTATGCTGGTATCCAATACCAGTGTAAATAACGCCTTGTCTGAGACGGATCCACAGAAATATTTGCTTATCGCATTCCCTCACATTCTGTTTCCTACCGGGTTGTTTCATCGTCTGATCATCCGTCTTCTTAAGAAGTATAGAGCTCAGGAATATAAACATAACATTCCAGTTGTTGGGTTTGACCACGCTTCCTTCCGTTTGGGAGACGAACAGTCGGTGCTCCATCTCGCCATTGAAGAAAGGGCCATGAGAATGATGATAACAAACGCTACTGGAAACAAACCAAAACCTGACATATACTCCAACGCACGGGAAACCATTGAAAAAGAACTGTCAACTCTTCGGGACACGTACTGTCCCAGGATGCAGTTAGGCTTTCGCATTCGGTTAAATGACAAAGGAAAAGATATTCCAATAAAAGCAGAAGACGTCCAAGAAAATGATGAGATATGTAGATCTGTAGAGGGCACGGAAATGCCAATTGATGTGACACCGTATCGTGTTTGGTTTTCAGGTAAGCATTAAAATTTTAGGTAGTTTTGCTGTGAACAGACATTATGTTCCTGAATATAATTAGGGGTAATGTAGTCATTGGAATCGGTGATACTTAAACTGATGTAAATGCAACTAATCATATTGGGTGATGTACTATGATGTACATGAAGAGAATTAATATTTCAAATTGTTGCCAATAAACCAAACATTATATATTTTAAAATAATGTAACTTGATAAATACCCAAAGGCATTTTCTATAATCCCCGAAAATGATATCTTTACAGATCTTATCAGCATTTTTCCCCTTGGCAAATTTTGCACATCGCCTTTGTTAGAACAGTATAAATATCGCCCACAAAATCATGCAATTTATATTTTAATCATTCCAACAATACGAGCTTTACATGGGCATCAACGTCTGTTTGAGGGTAAGACTGTTGCAATTGAACATTTTTCATATAAACTGTCACATATTAGATTTATTACCCAGCCATGCACGTTGCTAGAATTGTTTTAACTTTTAATTTAAAAACAAATGCCCAAGCATATTTGGAAAGCATTTAATGACAAAAATAAATATTATGCCCTGGTCGTATTTTGAGAATTTACCTGCAGTGCAGAAGGTAAATGTACAGCAGGTTACCTTTTGCTCACAACACATATCTATTAATAAGTTTCTTCATACTTAAATTACATGTATATTATTAATTGCTAATTATGGTTCATCATGCGCATATTCTTGTAATCCTTCTTATTTTTACAGATAGTGCACAGGCAGTACAAACAAGTGATCCAGGTAATTTTGTATTTGGTATTGCTTAGCTTAGGCTAAGAAGTACGCGCATTCTTATTTTAACTTCTATTTTTTTTACTTTTAACTTACAAATCTTCAATATAAAGAAATAGCATATATTGTTACTAGCATGTATCCCCTGTTCATATGACAGTACATTTTACTGACTACATATTTCTCCCATAATGCAGTGGTGGTTGCCGTATATTTTACACAAACACACACACACTAGTATACTGTTCTATCTCTCTTTCCTTATAAAATTCTTGTACAAAAAGCATTGATCATTATCATATTTTTCTATTAATAGGTGCGAATGCCCCAGATGCGTCATCTATTTATACACAGAGGTTTGCAAGGGTGAGTTATCTCGTTATTGAACTTGGAACGAAAGTCATTAGAACTTTCTTCCTCAAGGATGTTGTTAGGCCTAGCATCACTAATGGTGAGCACATCAGTGATAAAGATGCAGTGCTTCAGTTTTTTGGTAAGCATGATGTGAAAATTGAACTTAAGAAACTCAAGAAAACAAAAGTCATATATGCTTCTCAGTGGAATCTGTTGTACCCTGCCTCTGGTCATACAGATGTGGAAACGTTTGACATTACATTGCTAGTGTTATTGATAAGAAAACTTCACCCAGACAAAGCCAACCTGAAATGGTCAGCACCGAAAGAAAATGCCACGTTACCTTCCTCTCCACAAACAACACAAGGTTTCATTGACCACATCCAACAGCTTAAGAATGTCAGGAATTATATACAGCATTCCGCCAAGTATGAGATCCAAGACATGGAGAAATTCTGCACGAAGTGGGAAATCGCCTGTGCTTCTGTTCTAGCACTTGGTGCAGATCCAAATGAAGTTGAAAAGGCACAGAAATCCATCTTTAGCATACAGGAGATAGATACAATAGTGTGTGAAATACGCAGCTCGGCTGAAGTTACAAACGGCATTTCGACAACAGATTTGACAGGCTTGAATTATTAATATTCTCTGTATGTGCCATCCTCATTGTGTTAGCCATAAATTACAAGAAGTGGATTTAGGTGGGGAAGGGGTCACGGGGATCCTGGTTTCTGAAAAAAATCACACTAGTATTCCCCTCTTGAAATTAGAATTTTGACTAGCTGAATCATAGTTCTAAATAGAACCAAATGACACCATTCGCCCTATAAAGTATCAAAATTTTCCGGGGCCTAAAGTGGGCCTTTGAACCCCATGCCAGGGTGGTGTGGCTTGGCATATGCGCCCCTCCTCCTTCAAATAACCTTGGATCTGCCCCTGAATTACCGTAAGTGAAAGGGTGAGTTGAGGTCCGTCTTAAGTTGTACGTGGCATATGTGGATGGTCCAATGTCAGATTGAACCTTCGAATTTTCACCCAGTAATATTTAACACAATTAAAGCCTAGATTACATTTACACGGGCGCCGTGCGATGAAATTATCTGTACGATATTTTTTTTTTTTTTTGAAATTGTGAAGAGCTTGGGCCTACGCCGATTATAATGTCTACATTTAAATGGCCTAAAATCAGTAAGATTTCGCAGGGTCATCGTCTACCTCCGCTCTGACGCCATACGGAAAGTGTATTACGGGCAGTATACGTGCATTGCACGGACATCACATTTCAAATGTAATTTATGCTTAAAAAGGGTAAAAAAAATCATGGTATTTAGTGGAATTGTGAAAAGAAAAACGGTGTAAGTAGGATGATGTGAGTATAAAAATTGATATGTCCAATTTATAGGTAAATTTATTTAATCATAGTCATTCAAATCAACAGTTTTGAGGATATATTATGTTAAGTCTTTTCCAGTACTATGGAATGCATCTCTTGATACAAATGGCAGATCACTTACGTGAAAGGAAATTTAGGGGAAAAAAATAGAAAAGTTCAATTACAATTATAATTATATGCAGACACATGTATATGTTTTGAGCACTCTGTCTGTTGTGACTGTCGCTGTCCAACACATGACATTGGCCCCATAACTGCCAAATCACATTTTTGTTTTACTTAAATTTTAATCAGTGGCTTAGTTTGGTAAAGAGGCAGATTGCTTTTGAAAATCAGCATGATCGGTTTACATTTACGGTGATATTTTTTATGTACAGACACAGATGTGTCTGTACATATAGCCGTCATCTGCGTCTGTCGTCGCCGTCGCCGTCGTTGCCGTTGTCGCCGTCGTCGCCGTGCACTTTTACCGATAACACGATAAGTGAAAAACTGTTTTTTCTTTTGGCTTGAAACTTACAGAACTGATGAATATTCATAATACGCAGATCAAGTTCGAAAATCAGCATGATCGGGTCACTTATAGGGAATTTATGCTGTTTTTTCACTTTTTTCAGCATATATGCAGCACCGATAACACGATAAGTGGAAAACCGTTTTACCTTTTGGCTTGAAACTTACAGAACTGATGAATATTTATAATACTCAGGTCAAGTTCGAAAATCAGCGTGATTGTGTCATTTTTAGTGAATTTAGGCTATTTTTTCTCTTTTTTCAGCATATATACTGCACCGATAACACCATAAATGGAAAACCATTTTACCTTTTGGCTTGAAACTTACCGAACTGATGAATATTCATAATACGCAGGTCAAGTTTGAAAATCAGCATGATTGGGTCATTTTTACTGAATTTATGCTATTTTTTCACTTTTTTTCAGCATTTTTGCAACACTGATAACACAATAAATGAAAAGCTGTTTTACCCTTTGGCTTGAAACTTACAGAACTGATAAATATTCATAATACACAGGTCGAGTTTGAAAATCAGCATGATTGGACCACTTTTATGGAAGTTAAGCTGTTTTTTTCACTTTTTTCAGCATATATGCAACACTGATAACACGATAAGTGAAAAACAGATAGGCCAATTGTCATAATACTCATAGGAGTGGCCAATCTTACTAAAACGAAGGTTGAGTTGGAAAATCAGCATAATCGGTCCATTATTTTAGAAGTTATGCTGTTTTTTCACATTTCCTCACATGCAATTCTTAGGCATGTTAACAGTCTCATTAGTTAACTAATAAGATATGTAAAAGTGTTTGTTTGACATTTCCTGCATCTTTACAACATTGTTAGTTGATTTTGTAAAAATAATGGTAAGCTTATTATCGTGTATTGTGTAATAAAGTTTCAAAAGTGGAAATAAACTCATGTCATAGCAGTTTGTCAGATTCAATCATTCACTATGTTCAGAATCTCAGAATGGAAGAAATTGGCTATTTAACACTGCTCTATTGATATTTTTCTTAGTTGATCATATAAAAATGGCAGTAAACTGTTAATTTTGTTTTATGTTAAAAAAAAAAACATTTCAGAACAGTGCTTACATTTTGGCATTTTCAATTTGTGACTTTGAAGTTCCATGGGCCTGAAGACCTTCCCATATCACATTTTCTGAATATCCATGATACTAATATTTTATTATTAAAAATTGATGGTCATTATGCTGTTAAACGTTATGTAATATTGCATCAAAAAAACTATTTTGGGCACTGCTCCCATGATGACCATTTAAGAAAAACCAGGTCACTTACTGTTCTCAAACTTGCAGGAAAGAAACATGCGACTAAAATACAGCTTCAGTAGGCAATGCAGTCTGTTTGGTAATTCTTACTGCCAGTTAAACAGTTTTTTCTGTGAAAATTTAATTTTTCACAAGATATGCTTGAAGACCTGTGCTAGTCACATTTTCTGAAAATCCATGATACGTTTATTTTGTTTTCAAAAGTTGATGGTCTTTATGCTGTTAACCATTATGTAATATTGCATCAGAATAGAAGAAAACACAATTTTGGGTGCTGCTGCCATGATGACCATTATGGGAAAACCATGTTATTTATGATTGCCAAACTTTCAAAAAAGAAATACAGGGCTAAAATGCAGCCTGAGTTGGAAAAGTAGTCTAATTGGCTTCTTTTTCTGGAAGTTATACATTTTCATAGTGTGAACTTGAACTCCCATGGGCCTGAAGCCTTACATTGGTATTACCTGTTGAGCATAATTAAAATTTAATGTTGAATTTGCAGTTCAACATAATGTACTTTTGCATCAGAATTGACAGTAGCCTATTTTGTGCATAGTTATTTCCTGTTTTTTGTCTGTACATTTGACAGCTTTGCTGCCTTGTTTTTTTTTTTTTTTTTTTTTTTTGTGAAATTTTCATTATTCACATAGTGGCTTTTTCAGTGCCTTTTTATATCTCATGGAACTGAATCAGTTGCCAGTATTTCACCTGTAGTGCATTATGCAAGAGGGTAAGAGTGATTAGGCTATTATGTAACAGTGCATCAAAATTGGCCAAAACATTATTTTGTGTACTTTTTTCTGTAGTCTGAATATTTCACAGTTTTGCTGCCTTGCTTCTTGGTGTCTGTATATTTGCAAGCTTTGTCTAGTTTTTAAGGGCCATTCCGTGGTATTTGGTCCGCAGACCTCAAAATTTGAAAAAGGAATCCTACTTATAAAACTTATAATTTCTGAAACCAGACACCATAAGACACCAGAATCCAAAAGAAATTTTAGGTTTTGATGACTAATTATGATTTTATTGACACTTTTATCTGGAAAACTTATAAAATAGTGTCACGGAAGGACATTTTTATTTTTGATATATTTTTATGTACAGACACAGATGTGTCTGTACATATAGCCATCACCTGCGTATGTCGCCGTCGTTGCCGTCTTTGCCGTTGCCGTGCACTTTTACCGATAACACGATAAGTGGTAAACCGTTTTTTCTTTTGACTTGAAACTTACAGAACTGATGAATATGCATAATACGCAGGTCAAGTTCGAAAATCAGCATGATCGGGCCATTTTTAGGGAAGTTATGCTGTTTTTTTTTCACTTTTTTCAGCATTTATGTAGCACCGATAACAGGATAATTGGAAAACTGTTTTATCTTTTGGCTTGAAACTTATAAAACTGATGAATATTCATAATACGCAGATCAAGTTCAAAAATCAGCATGATTGGGCCATTTATATGGAAGTTATGCTGTTTTTCACTTTTTTCAGCATTTATGAAACACCAATAACACAATATTTGAAAAACCATTTTATCTTTTGGCTTGACACTTACAGAACTGATAAAAATTCATAATATGCAGGTCAAGTTCGAAAATCAGCATGATAGGAATATTTTTATGGAAGTTATGCTGTTTTTTCACTTTTTTCAGCATATATGCAACCCTGATAAAACAAAAAAGTGAAGAAAACACTTTACTTTTTGGCTTGAAACTTACAGAACTGATGAATATCTATAATACGCAAGTCAAGTTCGAAAATTGGCATGAGCAGGGCATTTTTATAAGTTTTGCTGTTTTTTTCACTTTTTTTCAGCATATATGCAACACCTATAACACATTTTAAGGAAAATCGATTGGCCAATTGTCTTGAAATTCACAGTAGTGATCACTGTTACTCAAATACAGATTAAGTTTTTAAAATAAGCTTGATCAGTTAAAGTTTGGTGAAGTTATGCCTTTTTTATGTACAGACACAGATGTGTCTGTACATATAGCCGTCACCTGCGTCTGTCGTCGCCGTCGCCGTGCATTCAATGATAACACGATAAGTGGAATACCATTTTACATTTTGTATTCAAAATTACAGAACTGATGAATATTCATAATCCGCAGGTCAAGTTCGAAAATCAGCATGATCAGGCAATTTTTAGGGAAGTTATGCTGTTTTTTCACTTTTTCAGCATATATGCAGCACCGATAACAGGATAAGTGGAAAACCATTTTACTTTTTGGCTTGAAACTTACAAAACTGATGAATATTCATAATACGCAGGTCAAGTTCGAAATTCAGCATGATCGGGCCATTTTTAGGGAAGTTATGCTGTTTTTCACTTTTTTCAATATATATGCAACACTGATAACACAATATATGAAAAACAGATTGGCCAATTGTCATTATACTCACAGGAGTTGTCAATCCTGCTAAAATGCAGGTTGAGTTCGAAAATCAACATAATTGGGCCATTATTTTAGAAGTTATACTGTTTTTTTCACATTTCCTCAGACGCAGGTCAAGTTCGAAATTCAGCATGATCGGGCCATTTTTAGGGAAGTTATGCTGTTTTTCACTTTTTTCAATATATATGCAACACTGATAACACAATATATGAAAAACAGATTGGCCAATTGTCATTATACTCACAGGAGTTGTCAATCCTGCTAAAATGCAGGTTGAGTTCGAAAATCAACATAATTGGGCCATTATTTTAGAAGTTATACTGTTTTTTTCACATTTCCTCAGACGCAGGTCAAGTTCGAAATTCAGCATGATCGGGCCATTTTTAGGGAAGTTATGCTGTTTTTTCACTTTTTCAGCATATATGCAGCACCGATAACACGATAAGTGGAAAACCATTTTACTTTTTGGCTTGAAACTTACAAAACTGATGAATATTCATAATACGCAGGTCAAGTTCGAAATTCAGCATGATCCGGCCATTTTTAGGGAAGTTATGCTGTTTTTCACTTTTTTCAATATATATGCAACACTGATAACACAATATATGAAAAACAGATTGGCCAATTGTCATTATACTCACAGGAGTTGTCAATCCTGCTAAAATGCAGGTTGAGTGCGAAAATCAACATAATTGGGCCATTATTTTAGAAGTTAAACTGTTTTTTTCACATTTCCTCAGATTCAATTCTTAGGCATGTTAACAGTCTCATTATTGAACTAATAAGATACGTAAAAGTGTTTGTTTGGTATTTCCTGCATCTTTACAACATTGTTAGTTGATTATGTAAAAATGATGGTAAACTTGTTATTATGTATTGTGTAATAAAGTGTCAAAAATGAAAATAAACTCATATCATTGCAGTTTGTCAGATTCAATCATCCACTATGTTCAGAATCTCAGAATGGAGGAAATTGGATATTTAACACTGTTCTATTGATACTTTCCCCATCTCATCAATTTTCTCAGTTGGTCATATAAAAATGGCAATAAAATGTTTATTTTGTTTTATGTTAAAAAAGTGTTAAAATGGAAATAAACCCATTTCAGAACAGTGCTGTCATGTTTACATTTTGGCATTTTCAAGATGTGACTTTGAAGTTCCATGGACCTCAAGACCTTTGCTAGTCACATTTTCTGAATATACGTGATACTAATATTTTATAATTAAAAATTGATGGTCACTATGCTGTTAAACATTATGTAATGTTGCATTAAAATTTGAAGAAAACCCTATTTTGGGCACTGCTCCTATGATGACCATTTAAGGGAAATCATGTAACTTACTATGCTCAAACTTACATGAAAGAAACATGGGTCTAACATACAGCTTCAGTAGGCAATGCAGTCTGTTTGGTAAATTTTTCTGGCAATTTAACAGTTTTTTGTGAAAATTTAATTTTTCACTTACTGACATTTTCAAGGTGCGACTTAGAACCTCCACGGGCTTGAAGACCCTTGCTAGTCACATTTTCTGAAAATCCATGACACGTATATTTTATCATTAAAAATTGATGGTCATTATGCTGTTAAGCATTATGTAATGTTGCATCAAAATAGAAGAAAACACAATATTTGGTGCTGCTGCCATGATGACCATTATGGGAAAACCGTGTTACTTATTACTGTCAAACTTTCAAAAAGAAACACAGGACTAAAATGCAGCCCGAGTTGGAAAAGCAGTCTAATTGGCTTCTTTTTCTGGAAGTTATACACTTAGTGAAATATTCATTATCTTTTTGGCATATTCATTGTGGGACTCTGAGCTCCCATGGACATGAAGCCTAATGGTAATCAAATTTTCTACATGTCCATGCTATTTATAGTCAATAATCAAAAATTGGTGATAATTATTCAATAATTTATTATGCAATGTTACATCAAAATTGACAGTAATCTTTTTGCACTGCTACTGCAAACATTATGAAAAGAAAACTGTGTTACTTATTATTATATTTAACTTATAAGTATGATTTTTAGGATTGGCATGCAGTTCAAATTAGAAAGCCAGGTCCATTGGGTTATCATTTTTATTAAATTTATGCATTTTTTGTGAAATTTTCATTTTTCTCATTCTGGCACTTTCTAATTGAAAACTTGAACTCTGATGGGCCTGGAGCCTTATGCTTTTACTTTCATCAGCGTTACCTGTTGTGCATAATTACAATTTTATGTTGACTGTGCAGTTAAACATAATGTATTATTGCATCAGAATTGGGCAGTCTCCTGTTTTTGTGCATTATTGTTTTCTGCTTTTCTTAAGGTGTGACTTATGTGCCTGAAGACCTTTGATAGACAAATTTGTGTGGTCAGTCTGTTTATTCCCCTTGGGTATTCACAAGGCTAATTTCAGTGCTATAAACTCATTTACCTAATTAAGTAGCCATTTATTGAAATTTCATAAAGCACACTTGTTGATATTTCCCTGTTAAGCTCTCTGCTAGATAACATAGTGTCCATAATAAGGAAGCAGTGAATAACAGCTTCATTGGGATTATATTTTTGTTGTTTCTATTGAATTTTTTCTCCAACACTGGCATTTTTAAGATGTGACTTTTAACTCCCATCCACCTGAGGCTCTGCACATTTTCAGTATTTCCACATAAGCAGTTGTATTGGTATTTATGTCTTTAAACGCACTGTAATATTATTTTATGCACTGTCATCATTTTTCATATATTGGGACTTTCATCATGTGAATTTTAACTCTCATGGTCCTGAAACTGTAATCTTATTGAAGGGGTGGATTGAGACCATCTTCTGGGTCTCCTGGAAGACAGTCAGACTTTAAAGTTTATATTAACGGGTTTCTGTTGGAAGACCATCAAAATGGAGGATGGCTCAACAAAGATACCTTGGATTACTGTCAGAAAATATCTCTTGATCTGCTCCTGTTATTGGCCATTTTACCTGTTGTGCATGATTAAAAATCAGTGTTGACTGACTGTGCTATTATAAGCATTATTTATTATTGCATCAAAATTGACAAAATGACCTATTTTTCATCTTTTTTTTTTTCTTTTTTTTTTTTTGTCTGTACATTTGACAGCTTTGCTGCCTTGTTTATGATTTATATACCATTGTTTGTACAAAGACTATCTCCCTAGATGCATGTATGTTTAAAATATCACCAGTTTTTGACTGACTGCTTTTTTCTTTTTTTGACTGACCTTTAATGATACTACGGGGTTGCCAGTTAGTTGGGAAAATAAAATTTCCAGTCTCTTCACTGACCAAATTTTTTTATTCGCTGCCTAATACCACATAATTTTCCTGGCTCCACCTCACCAACAACCTTCCAATCCATCCATAATTGTTTTTTTTTTTTTTTTTCTTAATCAAACCAACTTTTATTATGTAACGCATGCACCATTACCTCCAGCTCTTCTCATACACATGTCCCGAGTCCAAGCTTGTGACCTATTTTAATGGTACATGTTTTAAATCTTGATGTTGCCATATAGGCCTTAGAGTGGAGACTTGGCACATTGAGGTTCAAGTCCTGCTCTCAAAACAATTGACTGGCCTTGGTATTATGATAATAGGTCTGCATATCTGGTTTTTCATGAATTTATGCCAACATTGTTCATTTTTTTCTCATCTGGTGTTTTCATTGTGTGGACATAAACACTCATGGGCCTGAAGCCTTATGCTAATTCCATATTCCAAATATCCATTTTACCTAGTAACTGAGCGTAATTAAATTTTGGTGTTTATTTTGCTGTTATTGCTTTAATACTAACAAAATAACATATTTTTTGCATCATTGTTTCCTGCTTTTTGTCTGAACATTTGATAGCAACCTTTTCATTTCTCTTCTTTAAGAGAAGCCAAGGAAGTGTTTCTGGACCTTGCAGAAATGCAGAGGAGGATCACTTCAGCAATATCCCTGTGTTTGGAAAAATCCTGCTCAGTATGAAGTATGACTACAGAAAAGGTTGGCTGATTATACATATTTACAGATGCCAAGACCTTGCTCCAGCTGATGTGAAGAAGAATAGATCTGATCCGTGAGTTTTTTTTTTTTTTTTTTTTGCTGTGTTTTTTGCAAGATACGGCATAATTTGAGATCTTAATACCATGTGAAAGCAAAACATGCCATTTGTAGCTTATCTCAACAAAAACAAAATTCATGGTGTTATCCAAATGTGTTGAACTTAATTCATTCACCTAATTTTTACACTGTTTTATTTATGATCGTAATATTTTAAAGTATCTCTGGGTTGCAGCTATGTCAAGACCTACCTCTTGCCAGATAAATCAAGAGGTGGGAAGAGAAAAACAAAGATAAAGAAGAATACATTGAATCCAACATTTGATGAATTGCTGCATGTAAGTTTCAGCATAAACTGTAAAGAAAGTAAAGAAAATACTGTTCTTTTAGTTGGTGCAAGGCTAAGCATTCATGGTGAGCAATTCAATGCATCAATAAATTGTTTTTTAATTAATGTACATGTTGTGGTGTATCTGCTGACAGTCACCCACTATCCTGTTTCAGTACATCATCAATAAGAATGAGCTGGAAAGAAGAACCCTGTGGGTGTCAGTCTGGCACAGTGTCACATTTGGCCACAATGTGCTCCTGGGTGATGTTGTTTTGCCTCTTAATAAACAGAACTTCGATGACACCTCACCACAGTGGTTCCAGCTATCAGGAGTAAGTTGGAGAAGTTACAGTAGTATTCAAAGCAATGTTAAATATCAATTTTAAAAGCAGGTTGAAGCATATACAGCTACTTTTTAATGATGTTAATTATAATTTACAGACACATTGTGTTAATTTAGTTTGTGAATCCCAAGTTTTTCTGCAATACAGGACCATATGGCTGCTGGGGATCGAGACCAAGCCGTTACTAATGTCACTGACCCTCACAGCATCAAAACAAAGAGAGGCCAAGTTCTAAACCAGGCTGATGTGGGCAACCAGTGGCAAAGGTCAACATTATTGGAGACATCTTTACAGCCCAACCTGGTTGTTCAAGGAGAATACCAACAAAACCAACCATCATCACAACCTACCTTTGGCAAGCAGTTGTTGCAACAAGGCAATTTCCAATCTCAGACACTACCTGGTAAGTCAACAGGAACAAATCAGCGCTGTCATCATGAAGGACAATCCCAACATAGCAGACTACCTCAGGGGCCAGTCACTGACCACCACCTGCAGGAACAAGGTGGTGACCACTTTCAAACAAGGAAATCAGGCCATGACTTCCCACCTTTACCCTCACAACAGGACCCTCTGGCTGCTGAGGATCAAGACCAGGGTGTCACTGATCCTCAGTCCACCAGAAGAATGGGAAACCAAGCTCTTAACCAGGTCCATGGGGATAATCAGTTAGAAAGTTTACCTACGGCAGTGACACATGGGATTGCTGGGGTTCTAAGACAGATCCCCACTAATACAGGCAACATGCACATTACATTCAATGTTCAGCAGAATTACCACAATTACTCAGAAAAGGAATCAATGACAAGCATGAAAGAGAAAGATGTGACAGCGTCATTTCATAAACATGTCCCTCCAAGTGTGAAAAAACGACTGAATGAGACACTTTCTCAAAATGATGTATGGAACCAAGTAAAGGAGATGTATGACATTTCAGATGAAATCCCATGTCCTCCTGATGTTGTGTCTTCTTTGTTGTCTCAAGTTGAGGGTTCCATTGCATCTTTCATCAGTGTGTTGTTAAAGTTAAAAGAATGCCACAGAGAAGGACAGCAAGACATTCCACAAGATTTGATTAATGAAGTCAAGGTAATTGATACTATGGTCTAAAATAAAGTCAAATAAAGTAACCAGTCTTTTAAATTTAAAATTGACCATGTATTTCTTCATATTCTAAGTGAAAAAATAAAAGCTAGAACTAAATGTATAAGACAATGGGTTGGCTGTTTGGGATTATTAAGTGAATTGTAAGTTGTTTACACAACCTCATGGTTTGAATGAATAGAAGTTGTAAATAAATGTGACCTATTATATTTCTCTTCTAGAAAGGACTTCTGAGTGAAATGGAGTACAACAGACTGAGAGAGAAAGTGGTTGACTTTGCTGAGGAACTTTCGATGCATATAGAAAGAACTTTAGATTACCTGTATCAGTTTAATGTAATACCAGATGAGGAGACAACAAAACTTAAAAATGATGCACAGAGAAATCCTCAAGACGCTTGCAGAAATTTCTTCAAAGTACTGCTTGCAACCAGTCCTAAAAAAGGACCAATTATATATCTGAAAGCTGCATTCAAAAATTCCGGTCTTGGGCATCTAGTAAATGAACTAGAAGTCAGCTATCAGGATGTAGAGGATGAAATACAGAAACATGGAGGTGGCCGACCTTCTTGTGAAGAGCCGTTGGTGATAGGAATGACAGCTCCCCCCACACCTGCTACAGGTGAAAACCCTATTGGAGAACATTAAAACTATGTGTACAGTATTTGACAGTATGTGTCAAGATTGTTTATGCTATTTGGGTCACCGTGGACTAAGAACATATGGTGTATTGCCACATATATTGACATCAGACAAATAAAGTGACTCTTTGTATTTACTGATTTTGAACAAGCTTGCTGTTAAACTACAGTGAGGAAGACGTTCATATTTGCAGTTCAGCATCAACTGTGACCCTAACTTTTAACAGGAAGATGACAGAAATTTTTAAGCAAAACCCAGTGGACCATGAAACCATCAATCCTGTTAGGGGACTTCAATGTTGATTTGTCTTACAGTAGATCTAGAACCCCTACAACCTCTGTTTGTGTTCCACTTTTATAATACCATCAACAAGTTATTGTCTCACCAACATTGAGGGATATCAAAGACACACTAGTGTTTATGACCATTTTTTTATGTACAAGGTGTAAAACCAGTAGAAACTGGTACACTGCACCTTTTACATTGCCACATGTGATCCTGTATATGCTATTATACCCATCTGTTTAAACTAGCTTATAAATTACTCCTTTAGTTCATTCCCACAAACAAAAATTTGTAAAAAGCACTGTATATATGTTAAAAAGCATCCATATGTATTTTATGTAAATATATTCTTCTGGTAATGTCAACACCATGTAATTTATGTAAATATATCCCCTTAAAGATGGCAACACTACAAATACGTGGGAAGGTGTTTTAATATGTAAAAGAATAGTTTGTAAAGTATAGTTTGATAATTTTACTAGTGTATACATATAAGTCCATTTATTATTTTGATATTATTCAAGGTGGATGTTTTTATATGAAGTATTGTATTCAATTATATTTACAAGAACACTGTATATATGTAGAAAGTTTTAATAAGCACTTTATGTTAATATATATTCCCTGAAAGAAGACAGCACCACAGATATTTATCAGGCCTACCCAACTACCAGACTCGGCACATAAGGTTCCTGAATTAACCGGTATATCAGACCACACTACCCGTTTTCAAAGGTGTGTGTCACCTTTGAAAACTAATTTGCAAATAAACTAATTTCTTATTCAAGTTGTCTTACTTGTATCTTTAAAATATAGGCCTTTATTTCGCCTTTCTTTTATGATACTTTATAAAAGCAAATTTTATTATTTAAAGAAAGGGAGGGTTCCAGATGTCAGCCACTGAAAATTATAACACTTCAATACAACATTATAGTCAAAATTGCTGCCCAGATCACAGTGCTAAAACGTATTTTGATAAAAAAGAATCCTCAGAGAGACCACTAGCCTCCAAAAACATAACATATGTTCACCGTGATACAGTTGCTATAAAAGGTAATTCAAATGCAGTCTAAGAGAATATCTTATTCCAATAAACTCTATATCTGGGTACCAATGTGTCATTTGCCCAATATCTAAAGTAGCCTCAATTCCCAGATATCTTCAGAGAGAGAGTAGAGCGTTTGCCTCTGCTTTATAAACACTGAAACCTCTTATTTTAACTTCTTCAAAATTTAGTTTCCAGTAAACAACACAGATACGGGGAATTTATATAAAATAATAATAAAAAACAAACTTAATACTCGCATAAATAAAAAATACATATTTGATGATCTGTAGAAAATATAAAGCCTAAAAGTGCATTTATCAACCTGAAATGTATTAAGTTGAAGCTGTTTGTTATTTTGTGTGTAAACATGCACATAAATACCCAGTACATCGACTGCGTATTCTTTTTGTCTCCCTACCGTGTGTTAATAGATATGTTTGGATTAGAATAATAAGATTGTCTTACTCAGGGACGGATTTAGGGAGGGGGGTTCAGTGGGGTCCTGACCCCCCCCCCCCCCTCCTTCGGGTTCTGAAAAAAAAATCACACTAAATATTACCCTTTTAAAATTAGAATTTTAAGTAGCTGATTTATAGTTCTTAACCGTTCCAAAAGGCACCGTTTGGCATTCAAAACACCAAAATATTTTGGGGCCCTTCAGTGGTCCCCCAGCCCCACCACAAGGAGGCTGAGGGTCGGCTTCGAATCCGAGGCCTGTCATTTGTAAAAGACACTGACACCCCCTTCAAATCCTAGATCTACCCCTGTCTAACCACCTGTATAATGCGTTCAGGAGACAAAAATGGTGTCTTCTTTGTAAAATTGTTTGGCAAATATGCTTAGGCGGGGATGGTTTTTGTTCTTTATCCTTTACCAGCTACGCCACAGATCAAACTCAAATGAAATCAATAGGTAATCCGGCATAGCGGCATGAATGTCATACTTCTCAGCAAGTTTTTTTTTTCAAAAGTCACGTCGCCCTTATCACTATCAGTGATCTCTCGGTAATCTCTCTTGAAATTAGAATTTTGGTCAGCTGATTCATAGTTCTCAACCGTACCAAACGGCACCGTTTGCCCCCAAAACACTCCACGGAGGCCGAGAGTCGGCTTCTTATCGGAGGCTTGTCATTCCTAAAAAAAACGATCACGTAAGATTGCCACCTGACATTTGGGTGCCTTGTGGCCTGTGAAAGGGAATACCCCCCCCCCCCTCCGCCCCAGGACGAATAACCTGTAAAAACTCGGCAAAGTGGTACGGTAAACAGTAGCGGATTTAGGGGGTGTCAAGTGGTTCCTGACCCCCTTCGATTTCTGGAAAACATCAAACCAATGGTCCTCTCTTGAAATTAGAATTTTGACAAGCTGAATCACAGTTATCAACCGTACCAAATGGCACCGTTCGCCCTCTAAAATACCAAAATTTTTCCGGTCCCTTCAGCGGGCCCCGGACCACAGTCCAAAGGAGGGGGGGGGCGTCGGCGTTGCATCCGCGGACCCCCCCCCCTCTCTCAAAAATCCAGGGTCTGCCCCTGTCCGACACCCATATTCTTTCTTAATTATATCATGCTAGTTTCCAGAATTTGACTCTCGATTTATACCGCTCACTTAGCAGGTGACAAGATGATACAACGATTAGCACAGCATTTATAAACATTATTGTAAAACAGTTTTCACAAAATTTGATAAGGGTGGTTCAAAGGAAGGAAAGAAATGATTACAAATTAAACAGGCTCTCGATCTTGTGTTCTCTTATGCTTCATTACCATTTACATTTTGGTGAAGGTTTGCATTCAATTGTGGGGAGATCTGGAGTTTCATTGGTTTAATTGAGAAATACAGGATGAGGGTAAACTGTGCGTAGTCTTCAGTAATAAAACTGGGATATTAAAAAAAAGAATAAAAAACGACATACACGTTACCAGAGGAAAGTAGCCTGCAAGTTTGGTTCTTCTCCACCCCTTCTCTCTCCGTTTCTCTCCCTTTATCTTACTCTCTCCCTTTCCCCCTCAATATCTCCCTCTCTTTTTCTCTCTGTGAGTACTATTCTCTCTCTCTCTCTCTCTCTCTCTCTCTCTCTCTCAAACACTGTTAAAGGGTGTATTTCACATGTACAGTATATGTACACAAAATATTGTTTTAAAACGCCTTAGGTTGTACATGTACTGTGCATAGTAATTGTACAATAATTTTACAGTGACTGATTTCTTTACTACATGTACAGTAGCTTTTGTAATCAACGTGTTCAAATAAACAAAAAATAGTTTAGTTTTAGTACAATTTTGTTCAATTTTCTTTTTTTTTAACCGAAAAACGTCATTAGTTGACACCATCCCGGACCCAGAACCAGAGATTTTCTACAGTAAGTCGTAACTTTATCAGTTGAATTGTTTCCAAATATGTAGGAAACACACACACACAGAGAAATAATAAAAATTAAACGTTCACTCGAGAAAAATGTTGGACCTTAAGTATGATCTCAAAATCATGGCGATAGTCGATCTTTACATCTACATGTATTTAACATACTTGTACAGTGTATCCACTCATTTTCTACCGTGTGATACTATCGAAAAAACTTGCCAAATTAAATCATTATAAAACCATAATAATGGCCGTAGCGGGATCTCGCGGCTTCGCAGCCTAATGCTAAAGACACAGTTCACTCCAGGGAAATGACAACGCTGGAGAAGGCGGAGCCAATTTGAAGGCGTGTCATTGGAAGAGTTATGTACTGGGAGGGTGATTTAGTAAAAGGGCAAGTCACTGGAAAAGGGTCAGTCGCTTAAATAAGCAATTCACAGGAGGGATGAGGTGATTGCACATTTAGTTTTCATCATTTGTCTGTTTTATTATTGTGACATTCATTTTAGCTGAGCCTATAGTGTCTGAGTTGTAGAACATGTCATTTGCTTGATATGTTAATATCTGTGTCACTGTGATTGGATTATATGAGGAATCACAAGCTTTGAATAATTTCAAAGCAGTTCTTAACAAATAAGAACTGTGCTTACAGTGCAGTTTATATAAAAGGGAGTATGTTTTCTATAGGTAAATGATGCATCAGGTTAAAATTATTGTCAGATGGTACCTTTTCTTTCCTTTTACAGATTGGTGTGTGGGTTTGGCGGTGCTCTGTTCATTTATTTCCACAGGAAAATTATCCACTTTATACGAAAACAGAGGAAATTGTCCTCCTTTCTCCAGAAGAAGTAAGTACCAGTTACAACAGGAGTCATCCACTGTATGTGACTTACAAGAGAGTAATTATATGACGGTGTATAGTACAAGTAAGTAGCAGTTACAACAGGAGTCATCCACTGTATGTGACTTACAAGAGAGTAATTATATGACGGTGTATAGTACAAGTAAGTACCAGTTACAACAGGAGTCATCCACTGTATGTGACTTACAAGAGAGTAATTATATGACGGTGTATAGTACAAGTAAGTACCAGTTACAACAGGAGTCATCCACTGTATGTGACTTACAAGAGAGTAATTATATGACGGTGCAACTGATTTGCACATGTATGGCACATACAATAGACCACAAGTGGTTGTAGAGCTGCTTCAAGCATTTATAGGATGATTACACTTGTATTTCGCTTACAACACAGTGAAGCATGTTAATATAGATGAGCAAGCAATCGTTCCATTGTTGCTAACAGTAAATGTTTTTATGATTGTTATCACATAAGGAAATGTTTGGGATAATTATGTGAAAAGGACATAGTGAAGATACCTTTTATTAGCATTCAGTTTATTCCCATTTTTTGTGTGATATAATGTGTTGTAAATATGATGTGTTTTATTTATTTCAGTCGATTCATCTATCCAACTGTGATACATGTAACATTTTTGATATCCACTCTATCCTTTCCCCTGGGGCTGGGGCAGTATACAGCTGGAATGGTACGTATCATGGGGGGTGAGGGTGTTATCCTTTCCCCTGGGGCTGGGGCAGTATACAGCTGGAATGGTACGTATCATGGGGGGTGAGGGTGTTATCCTTTCCCCTGGGGCTGGGGCAGTATACAGCTGGAATGGTACGTATCATGGGGGGTGAGGGTGTTATCCTTTCCCCTGGGGCTGGGGCAGTATACAGCTGGAATGGTACGTATCATGGGGTTGAGGGTGTTATCCTTTCCCCTGGGGCTGGGGCAGTATACAGCTGGAATGGTACGTATCATGGGGGGTGAGGGTGTTATCCTTTCCCCTGGGGCTGGGGCAGTATACAGCTGGAATGGTACGTATCATGGGGGGTGAGGGTGTTATCCTTTCCCCTGGGGCTGGGGCAGTATACAGCTGGAATGGTACGTATCATGGGGGGTGAGGGTGTTATCCTTTCCCCTGGGGCTGGGGCAGTATACAGCTGAAATGGTACGTATCATAAGGGGTGAGGGTGTTATCCTTTCCCCTGGGGCTGGGGCAGTATACAGCTGGAATGGTATGTATCATGGGGGTGAGGGTGTTATCCTTTCCCCTGGGGCTGGGGCAGTATACAGCTGGAATGCTATGTATCATGGGGGTGAGGGTGTTATCCTTTCCCCTGGGGCTGGGGCAGTATACAGCTGAAATGGTATGTATCATGGGGGGTGAGGGTGTTATCCTTTCCCCTGGGGCTGGGGCAGTATACAGCTGAAATGGTATGTTTTCTGGAAACAATTTACAGTAGGCAAGGGTTATCTCAAATGAAGCAAACAAATTACTAGTTTGTCCGATTTACCAACACAACTTACCAAACACCCCTTTTCTCTATTAGTAATAGATACCTCAAAATGTACAGAGATTATGTTCAATCAACTCACTGACAAGTCCATTGTATTTTCAGTTATCAGATAAATTCATCTCTTTCCACAACTCTTGATAGTGCACCTGTCCTTTCAGTTAACTCACCTAGAAGTTAAATGTAATTTCAGTTAACTTACTGATGAGAAGTCCAATGTAGTCAGGATGGGAGAGCAGGTGTCTCCTATAGTCCCTGGAGGATATGCTGTAGTAGGTGAGTGTATGACTACATGGTATCCCAGTGAAGTCATGATGGGAGAGCAGGTGTCTCCTATAGTCCCTGGAGGATAAGCTGTAGTAGGTGAGTGCAGGCCCGTAGCCAGCAATGTCAAAAGGGGGGTTCTTTTTCTGAGAAAGTGGACCTTTTTCTTTAAAAACTTTATGTACCTAGATCAAATTTTACCCAGAGTGGACCTTTTCCCAGCAAAAAGGGTGGTTCTTTCGAACCCCCCGAACCCCCCCTGGCTACGGGCTTGGAGTGTATGACTACATGGTATCCCAGTGAAGTCATGATGGGAGAGCAGGTGTCTCCTATAGTCCCTGGAGGATATGCTGTAGTAGGTAATATCATTTAACTCAGCAGTACTCTCTATCTGTTAAGATTCATATTAGAGTCCTCTACAAACCCATGATAGTAACTACAGGTATGAAAATTGATCACTTGGTCTAGTGTGTCAGTTATTTTAAATATTAGGGGAAAAATGAATATTATTATTATTATTCCAAACTGAGTTTTTCGGTTCATTATTTATTAATAAACCAGCTGTACATGTATCTTTATGCAGCAGCTATTGCTCTTTAGGCTGGCTGATATCGCATTGGAAAAAATGTCAGTGGTATGCTTGTTTCAATGTATTTTTGCTTTCATAATCATGAGGTGTGTGTTTATCATTTGTGTAGGAGCTGCTGCCTTGGCAGGAAGTGTAACCCACACCATTTCCACCTCTGTGATAGTGTTTGAGCTAACAGGACAGATATCCCACATTCTACCTGCTGTGGTAAGACAACTGATTGTTTGATAAATGTGATAGTGTTTGAGCTAACGGGACAGATATCCCACATTCTACCTGCTGTGGTAAGACAACTGATTGTTTGATAAATGTGATAGTGTTTGAGCTAACGGGACAGATATCCCACATTCTACCTGCTGTGGTAAGACAACTGATTGTTTGATATATGTGATAGTGTTTGAGCTAACGGGACAGATATCCCACATTCTACCTGCTGTGGTAAGACAACTGATTGTTTGATAAATGTGATAGTGTTTGAGCTAACGGGACAGATATCCCACATTCTACCTGCTGTGGTAAGACAACTGATTGTTTGATATATGTGATAGTGTTTGAGCTAACGGGACAGATATCCCACATTCTACCTGCTGTGGTAAGACAACTGATTGTTTGATAAATGTGATAGTGTTTGAGCTAACGGGACAGATATCCCACATTCTACCTGCTGTGGTAAGACAACTGATTGTTTGATATATGTGATAGTGTTTGAGCTAACAGGACAGATATCCCACATTCTACCTGCTGTGGTAAGACAACTGATTATTTGATAAATGTGATAGTGTTTGAGCTAACGGGACAGATATCCCACATTCTACCTGCTGTGGTAAGACAACTGATTGTTTGACAAATGTGATAGTGTTTGAGCTAAAGGGACAGATATCCCACATTCTACTGGCTGACAAGATTGTTGGTCTTTGAAAAAATTTAATCAATCAATTTTAATAATTAATTAATTAATCAATTTTATAAAACCAACACTTATTTTACATTTTTATGTACAGACACAGATGTGTCTGTACATATAGCCGTCATCTGCGTCTGTTGTCGCCGTCGCTGTCGTCGCCGTCGTCGCCATGCGCTTTCACCGATAACACGATAAGTGGAAAACTGTTTTTTATTAAAACTTGAAACTTACAGAATTGATGAATATTCATAATACGCAGGTCAAGTTTGAAAATCAGCATGATCGGGTGACTTGTAGGGAATTTATGCTGTTTTTTCACTTTTTTCAGCATATATGCAGCACCGTTAACACAATAAGTGGAAAATAATTTTACTTTTGGGCTTGAAACTTACAAAACTGATGAATATTCATAATACGCAGGTCAAGTTCGAAAATCAGCATGATCGGTCCATTTTTAGGGAAGTTATGCTGTTTTTTCACTTTTTTCAACATATATGCAATATTGATAACACAATATAAGAAAAACAGATTGACCAATTGTCATTATACTCACAGGAGTGGTCAATCTTACTAAAACACAGGTTGAGTTCGAAAATCAGCATAATCGTGCCATTATTTTAAAAGTTATACTGCTTTTTCACATTTCCTCAGATTCAATTATTAGGCATGTTAACAGTCTCATTATTTAACTAATAAGATGCCTAAAAGTGTTTGTTTGATATTTCCTGCATCTTTACAACATTGTTAGTTGATTATGTAAAAATATTGGTAAACTTGTTATTATGTTTTACGTAATAAAGTGTCAAAAATGGAAATAAACTCATATCATTGCAGTTTGTCAGATTCAATCATCCACTATGTTCAGAATCTCAGAATGTAGGAAATTGGTCTTTTAACACTGTTCTATTGATACTTTTTCCATCTCATCAATTTTCTTAGGTGGTCATATAAAAATGGCAGTAAAGTGTTTATTTTGTTTTATGTTAAAAAAGTGTGAAAAATGGAAATAAACCCATTTCAGAACAGTGCTGTCTTGTTTACGTTTTGGCATTTTCAAGATATGACTTTGAAGATCCATGGGCCTGAAGACCTTTGCTATTCACATTTTCTGAATGAATATAATAAAAAGAAGTTAAAATCCTCAATTTTAGCCAAGGGACCATGAGGCAGTTCAGCCCCTGTTATGTGACTGGATTAAATTTAATGTTTAATTATATGTTTAATTATAAATTTTAATATTTTACAATTAAAAATTGTTGGTCATTATGCTGTTAAACATTATGTAATATTGCATCCAAATTTGAAGAAACCCCTATTTTGGGCACTGCTCCCATGATGACCATTTAAGGAAAATCATGTCACTTACTGTTCTCCAACTTACAGGAAAGAAACATGGGACTAAAATACAGCTTCAGTAGGCAATGCAGTCTGTTTGGTTTTTTTTTTCTGGCAGTTAAACAGTTTTTTGTGAAAATTTAATTTTTCACATTTGGCATTTTCAAGTTGTGACTTTGAAGTTCTATGATCCTGAAGACCTTTGCTTGTCACGTTTTCTGAATGTCCATGTTACTAATATTTTATTAATAACATTTGATGGACATTATGCTGTTAAACATTATGTAATATTGCATCAAAATTTGAAGAAACGCCTATTTTGGGCACTGCTGATATGTAATGTTGCATCAAAATAGAAGAGAACACAATTTTTGGTGCTGCTGCCATGATGACCATTATGGGAAAACCGTGTTACTTATGACTGTCAAACTTTCAAAAAAGAAACACAGGACTAAAATGCAGCCTGAGTTGGAAAAGCAAATTATTCTGTAATTTTTTATGAAATGTTACATCAAAATTGACGAACATCTTTTTGCAGTGCTACTGCAAACATTATGAAAAGAAAACTTATTATTATTATTAACTTATGAGTACTTATGATTTTTAGGATTGGCAGGCAGTTCAAATTAGAAAGCCAGGTCAATTGGGTTATCATTTATTATTGAATTTTATGCAATTTTGTGTGAAATTTTTATTTTTCTCATTCTGGCACTTTCTAAGTATAAACTTGAACTTTGATGGGCCTGAAGCCTTATGCTTTTTACCTTCGTCGGTGTTACCTGTTGTGCAAAATTAAAATTTGATGTTGACTGTGCAGTTAAACATAATGTATTATTGCATCAGAATTGGTAGTCTCCTATTTTGTGCATTATCATTTTGTGCTTTTCTTAAGTTGTGACTTATGGGCCTGAAAGACCTTTGAGAGGGTCAGTCTGTAAATTTCCCTTGGGTATCACTTGGCTAATTTCAGTGTTATAAACTCATTTGCCTAATTGATAGGCCATTAAATGAGATTACAGAAAGCACACTTGTTGATATTTCCCTGTAAACTCCCAAAGGTTAAGCTCTCTGCTAGATTAATAATAAGAAAGCAGTGATAATTATGCAGGTAAATTTTGTTTAATATTGCAAATAAGTTTTTTATATATATATCAAACTCAAAGGTTAAAAGTTTGAATGGCAGCTTCACAGCTTCATTGGAATTATATTTACCTCTGCCAAGGAGGTTATATTTTCACCCCTGTTTGTCTGTCATCAACATAACTCCAAAAGTTATAGACCAATTTTGCTGAAATGTTCAGGAACTGTCAGAAGTGGGCCAAAGAGGACAATAATCAATAATAATCAACAATTTCTGCCTTGGCAGAGGTCTGCACTCTCGGAGCGCTTTTCTAGTTTTGTTATGTTTTCCTTTATAATTTTTTCTCAAGCACTTGCATTTGTGACTTTTAACACTCATCCCCCTGAGGCTCTGACATTTCTCTATTTTCACATAAGCAGTTGTATTATTTTTTATGTCTTTCATCATTATGTTACTTATGTAATTGACTGTACAGTATTGACTGGTATCTATTTTTTTCTGTTGGAAGACCTTCAAAATGGAGGATGGATCAAAATAGATACTTTGGAATACTGTCAGAAAATATCTCTGGGTCCGCTCCTGTTATTGACCATGTTACCTGTTGTGCATGATTTAAATCAGTGTTGACTGACAGTGCTATTATAAGCATTATTTATTATTGCATCAAAATTGACAAAATGACCTTTTTTGCATCTTTATTTTCTGTTTTTTTTTTGTTTTTTTTTGTCTGTACATTTGACAGCTTTGCTGCCTTGTCTATATATCATTTGTATACTCCAGATAGCAGTGTTGATAGCCAATGCAGTCGCCCACAGTCTCCAGCCGTCCATTTATGACAGCATCATCCAGATCAAAAGGCTGCCTTACCTGCCCGATATCATCCCCACCAAGTCCAGGTAATAAGTGGTATAATCCCCACCAAGTCCAGGTAATATGTGATATAATCCCCACCAAGTCCAGGTAATATGTGATATCATCCCGAACAAGTCCAGGTAATATGTGATATGATCCCTACCAAGTCCAGGCCCCCGTTTCACAAAGAATCTTAAATCCCTAGTCGACTAAGCTCGACTAGGAGTGTTTCACAAAGAATCTAACATCTTAGCTTGGGGTGCTTACCGTAGTCAACGTGCACGGGAAACTCTTCAAGAAAAGGAGGTGTAAAATTTCAAAACTTTCACAAGACATGATGTTTCATGGCCTCTTTCGGCCGAGAATGATCGCTTAACAATTAAAGTCAGCCAAAACACAAACAAAGTTTGTTTTTGAACTTTATTGATTAGTTTACTTCGATACAACTTCAAAGCAACAGTAAAACATTATCTTGTCTTGGAACACCGCTGTTGCACATCTAGCGGTCAAAAACATAAACAAAGGGGCCGTAGGGATAGTCCGAAGGTTCAATAGTCTGAAGGTTCATTGGTCCGAATGTTCACTATAGAACCTTCGGACCAATGAACCCTTGATTAAAAAATCGATGAAAATGTTACCACTTTTTGGACCAATGAACCTTCGGACCAATGAACCTTCGGACTATCGAGACGCCCCCTAAACAAACCCACGATCGGCTGGATGAAGGTGTATTTTATTTTTTATTTAAATGTTCAATAAATGTCGGTGCAATTCAAGGACATTATAACACTATATCTTGAAGGAGGTATGTTCTTTCCAAATTTTTGTTGTTTATGCTGTAATTTACCGAGTTTTAGTTGAGCTTGCCGACTTAAGTCTCCTTCTGAGGAGGCTAGACATCGTCGACTAGCAGCTAAGAAAAAAATGACGTAAGCGACCTTTTAGATTCTTTGTGAAACGGGACTTAGTGACGTAACGAGTTAATTACGTTGGTAACCAAGTTCTTAGTCAGGGGAACAGGCTTAAGTTTTTTTGTGAAACGGGGGCCAGGTAATATGTGACATCATCCCCACCAAGTCCAAGTAATATGTGATAGCATCCCCACCAAGTCCAGGTAATAAGTAATATCATTCCTACCAAGTCTAGGTAATATGTGATATCATCCCTACCAAGTCCAGGTAATATATGTTATATCATCCTCACCAAGTCTAGGTAATATGTGATATCATTCCCTCCAAGTCTATGTAATATTTGATATCATACCCTCCAAGTCTAGGTAACATGTGACATCCTCCCCTCTAAGTGTAGGTAATATGTGATATCATCCCTCCAGGTCTAGGTAATATGTGATATCATCCCCTCCAAGTCTAGGTAATATGTGATATCATCCCTACCAAGTCTAGATAATATGTGACATCATCCCCACCAAGTCCTGGTAATATGTGATATGATCCCCACCAAGTCCAGGTAATATGTGATATCATCCCCACCAAGTACAGGTAATATGTGATATCATCCCTACCAAGTCTAGGTAATATGTGATATCATCCCTACCAAGTCCAGGTAATATGTGATATCATCCCTACCAAGTCCAGGTAATATGTGATATCATCCACACCAAGTCTAGGTAATATGTGATATCATCCCTACCAAGTCTAGATAATATGTGACATCATCCCCACCAAGTCCAGGTAATATGTGATATGATCCCCACCAAGTCCAGGTAATATGTGATATCATCCCCACCAAGTACAGGTAATATGTGATATCATCCCTACCAAGTCTAGGTAATATGTGATATCATCCCTACCAAGTCCAGGTAATATGTGATATCATCCACACCAAGTCCAGGTAATATGTGACATCATCCCTACCAAGTCCAGGTAATATGTGATATCATCCCCACTAAGTGCAGGTAATATGTGATATCATCCCTACCAAGTCCAGGTAATATTTGATATCATCCCTACCAAGTCCAGGTAATATGTGATATCATCCCCACCAAGTCCAGGTAATATGTGATATCATCCCTACCAAGTTTAGGTAATATGTGATATCATCCCCACAAAGTCCAGGTAATGTGTGATATCATCTCCACCAAGTCCAGGTAATATGTGATATCATCCCTACCAAGTCCAGATAATATGTGACATCATCCCCACCAAGTCCAGGTAATATGTGATATCATCCACACCAAGTCCAGGTAATATGTGACATCATCCCTACCAAGTCCAGGTAATATGTGATATCATCCCCTCCAAGCCCAGGTAGTATGTGATATCATCCCTACCAAGTCCAGGTAATATGTGATATCATCCCCTCCAAGTCCAGGTAATACTTTCAGTACAAAACATTTTTCTGTACGTGAAATATTCCATGTCAGATGTGTTATCATATCCTTCTTGCAGCCCATATTATGTACTTGAGAAGGACTTCATGCGATATATATATATATATATATATATATATATATATATATATATATATATATATAATGTCTGGTGTCTTTGCAGCACTCACAATGTGTTTGTGGAGGACTTCATGATCCGTGACATCAGGTTTATCAGCTATATCGCCACATACCAGGATGTGAAGAATCTGTTGGAGACATCCAAGTTAAGGACATTCCCATTGGTGGATGCCCCAGGTAGGGTACACACACATGTGTAATGGCACTGGAGAAAGTTTGATTTTCTTCCTACAAATCAAACAGAGGCATGTCTGAAATCCCAATCAGGATGTGTTTTTATCCAGGGATGGAACCATGGTTCGTGGAAGCAGTGTTGAACCAGTCAGATTTTTAAAAATCAAAATATATGTGTGAAAACTCCTCCTCTAACCCTTATTTTGTCCTGTCTGTTATACCTTGAACATAGCACTGGCATATCAGGACCTCTGTGAGATTCCAAGACATGGGATTTATTAACTGAACATTGTACACTGTTCTGTAGTCTTCTTACTTAGTGTTATATTCCAGTATGTCAGTTTTACATGATATTATCAGGTTTGAAAGCACCTTTCCTCTGATATTCCGATAAACTTTTTCATCAAACAGTTTATAACAGTTATATATAAGACATTTATTTTTAGTATTTAGACCACTAACATATTGTTATATGTATACAATATAATGATATGTCATTCAGAAGACAATCAAATCCATTATGTTGTGTATATTTCCAGAGTCCATGATTCTCCTTGGGTCTGTACAGAGACTGGAGCTGGAACTGCTACTGGAGGCTCAGCTTGGACGACAGCGCCGCCTGGCAGCAGTGGAAGAAGCATTACATAAACGGCAACAGGAAGAGGAGGAGAGGAAGAGAGCCAAGGAACAACTGGAGAAGAGGGAGTCCCAAGGCGATACCAAGGGACGCGACCAATGGCAGCCTGCAGTGGAGATATGTTGAACGCTGTGAAGGTCCACCGCCAGCCATCGGCCAGGTTTACGGTGACCCCTGCAGCCAGCAAGGTGGACAGTGGTGGACAGGTCCAGTTGAAGCTGGACTCCATGGTAAACAGTGTGTGTGTTTGTGGATTTGAATGATAATCATAGGGACCATTCCACAGATGTTTGGAGCAATCTATCTCCCAGGGGAGCCTCACTTAATTACTATCGACTTAACTGGCTTAAATGTCTTTCAGGCCTAGTAAAGCTGTTAGGGTGTAATTATCTTTACCCCCTAGCTTATTTGGTGGGCTTGACAGACATTTAAGCCAGTTATTTCATAGCAATTTATTGAGACTTCCCTGGGAGTTAGACCAATCCAGATGGTGTGATAATATATGTGAAATGATATTACTACATTATCTCTGCCATCATTCCAGCCACCAGAACAAACAGCTAATGGAGACACGCTGAAACCGCACAAGTACACCAAGGCACCACAGAGAGGGATATTAAAGAAGAGTCCCCGTCCCAGCCCCCGGGCTAGTCCCAGGGCCAGTCCTAAAGGAAGTCCTCAGTCTTCACCTCGCTCTAGTCCACCAGGGTCTGCCAAGACAAGCCCCACACCCAGTCCACAGTTAGGTTAGCCAGCTCTGGGATACTACACTGGTCTGAAAGTTAACTTTTGATGTATTAAGAACATGGCTAAGTTAAAGGACTGTCTAGAAAATATTCCAGTTTTTATTAAAATCACACTGCAATTTCTCAAAAAAAAAAAAAAAAAAAAGAAGGGTATAGTGTTTATAATTTGGTATAAAAAAATGAATGATCATGAATAATTATTTAGAATTACTGAATTAGAGTAATGTGATTATTAAGTAATCTTTACATTAGCTTGATGCAAGATGAGGTTAAAAATTGCTTACATTTAAAAAGATAATTTTAACCCTCTATAACAGGTACCTATATAGTATATACACCCTTAGGTTTATTTACCATCACACTATTGTTTTCCATGTGCCTTTCTCTGTTTATTTTGATAATGAAGTTTGATTAATTTTGATTTTACAGAAAAGAAATTCAGCATTGGGCTGGCAAAGATTTTCAAATCTCGAAGTAAAGAAAGTATCGCGGACAGTACGGCTTCCGAAGATGATGAAGCTCAGGTAACTATGGCAACAAACTGTAAACAGCATGGAATGTTTCAGTTTAAAAGTCAATATTTACAGGGTTCTGTATTCTACTTATGAAGGATTAACAGTAAGAGGACTCCAGTATATCTAGTTATATTATATTATGTATAGCACCGTGAATATCATAAGAGACATATATATATATATATATATATATATATATATATATATATATATATATATATATATCATATTATACATAGCATCTTGAGGGTAGTGGCTAAGTTTACATTTATCTATTCATCTGTGTTTAATGTTATTTTTGATTTATTTATATCTTTTTGCATGTGCTGTAGGTCTTTGCATACATGAAGTACCAGTTTGAAGTGAATAGTTAATACTTGAAGATGTATATATATATATATATATATATATATATATATATATATATATATATATATATATATAGTAATAGAGTGACCATGATGTAAGGTTTAAAAGTGTGATACTGATACTTGGGTCATCCAGACACCATTAAACTACCTGAAGGTCAACATGTCAACATACCTGTATCTACCCAGGCTTGTCAACTGTTTGCCCTCTGAGTCAGTACAACAGTTAGTGTGTGGTATTACACCATTAAAACTACCTGAAGGTCAACATACCTGTATCTACCCAGGCTTGTCAACTGTTTGCCCTCTGAGTCAGTACAACAGTTAGTGTGTGGTATTAAGCCTGGGCTAACAGCCAACTGCCGTATGCACTGTACACTTAGTGTTATATACAGCATATAGTTTCATTCTCATGGTCTGTCTGATTTGGTGAAATGTTGATATTAACTGTAAGTGAAATGGTCTGGGTATTATTTGAATGATTGTCTGCTTTTATATTATATTTCACTATTGACAGGATTCCTCCCTATATGAGTTGTATGTATGTTATCATATTATATTTCACAATTGACAGGATTCCTCCCTGTATGAGTTGGACCCTGAGTCTGACAGGTTCTTACACAGGCGTGGCAAACATGCCCATGTAAAGCTGGTAAGAAGATGGCTGCTGCTTAACAAACCACTTTTTATTTGATCATGTGACTTGTTATCTAGTCATGTGACCACAGCTTTTGACCACATGTTTTGCCATTGTTTCACAACTTTTGACTGCAGTGTGTAGGTAATTTAATTTTTGTAGCAGATTGCTGTGAGTGTGTTTTATCATAACCCATTTTATGTTTGTAGTTTCAAGCAAGTCTGTTGCCATTGTGTGGCTTAGTTTTAGTTTTCTTATATGGTAAAATTTTCAGAGCTCCCCTTGTGTCTGTAAGTACAGCTTGATGATTGCAGTTGTCAAAGTTGCAGGTTGTTATCAATTTTCTGTATAGATTTTGCTAAGAATAAGATTGGAATGCTGTTATTTTGCTGTGATCATTTTTGAGGATGAGACAGAAAGGCATGACTACAGGTAATGTTGTTATAGATAGACTTAGGAAACTATAGAGAAATACACCTTTACTGCTGATTGAAAAGAACAGAACCCAATTGTCAAAATGTAATGAAAAGTAGATTCTAATCATTTTGTAGGGGTGTTCTAACAAAAATAGCATCTGCACCAAAAGTTGCTTCTGTTTTGATATTTTTTTCTGCTCGCAGTGAAAACCAATATGTTTTGTCTACAAAATCATTTACATTTGGATTGAAACATATATTCTTGAGACTCTGACTGCTTGGATTGATATACAGTTTTATTTTGTAAACAATTGTATTATTATTTTCTTTCTTGTAATCAATTAATAGTCTTCACATCCAAAAGAACTTCAGAGCAACCCAAGATGAGACACTAAAAAAACTGGACTGGTTTTCTGACTGTTCATGTAGTTC
Organism: Lingula anatina; assembly: GCF_051362555.1. NCBI lineage: Eukaryota > Metazoa > Brachiopoda > Lingulata > Lingulida > Lingulidae > Lingula > Lingula anatina. Next base: position 19,662,223 of record NC_141775.1, read on the forward strand.
GAATCCCATAAATATGTCTGGCATTTTAATAAATGACACATGCAGATATCAAAGAACCATCACAAGTTAGAGCACATTTACTCTCCCTGTAGGTTGCCACCTTGGTGCAGAGGATCGATTTGTGAGATCATGTCCTCAGTTGTTGTTCAGTGATGGTGGTAATAGTATAGGGGTGGTGTTATCATGTAAACTGTTATGAGGGGAATTGTCCAATGGCTGCTGCCCAATTGAATTCAATGGATGAACACTGATTTATAACATTCTTAACAGATGATATTGTGCAAACAATTCTGTTGGGAAGTATAAAATGGCATATGAACAAAAACCAGTTGAAAATGAAGATGAACATGCACTGACGTTGACAGGGGTCAGCTGCTATCTGCTTTCTCTGTGCACCAGCTTATAATATTACTAGTTGTACATATTTGGGGAAGTTCCTTAACTGACTGCCACTCCCCCCCCCCCCCCCCCCCCCCCCCCCCCACTCCTGCACAATGGTTATCTTCATCTGACATCTACTAATGTGACTATCATGTTTCTTCCTACTGTCTATACTTTCCTGTGTACAGCATAAATACCTTGCATGTTGAGGCCTGGTGGCCTAAAATCTTATGATTTATGGTGGTTCATCCATTGGCATGCTTTAAAAATATGTCTTTATGTATACTAACACCTTTATTATTTGATTTCAGTTGTCAAGAAATACCCTTCCTCCTTACATTCTCTTTAAATTTTATAGTACAGGGATGGGAGCATCCTCCTTCAAATTTTGAATTACAGGGATGGAAATTTCCCAAGGTTTTAGCAGAAAAGACAACTACATTTTGTTAGAAATGCTACAAGAGTAGGAGACGTCAGTGTTGAAAAGTAGGTGCAGGTTCCTTTCTCTCCAAACATTGTTTGTTCCCATCCCTGTACATGATATGTAGCAGTTAAAACACCATTAAACCAGCACTTTGATGTGCAGCATATTTAAGACACCATTCCCAGAGCCTATCGCACTAACTTTGGATCGGTCTAGGGGGATTCCCACTAAATTGCTATCAAATTTAACAGCTTAGATGTCTCGCACACCCACTGATGCTGTTAGGGGGTAATAAACTCATTAAGCAGCTTTAGCAGATGTGCCAGACATCTAAGCTGCTTAAGCTGAAAGCAATTTAGGGAGAAACCCCTTGGAGATAGTTCAATCTTCTAAGATCGATCTAGGCATGGTAACCCAGTCTTATACCTTATTAGTCAACTCTGTTATGTGCATGTGCAGCATATTTAATATCCTATCAGTCAACAATGTACCTTGTACCTTGATAGCATGTGCATGATATCCATACCCTTATATTTGCTGATCACATTATTGTCAAATACACAATTTTCCAAATATTTATTTCAAAGCAAGGCTTCAAGTGATGGATTGTCATATGCACATATTTATTGTTGATGTTTAAGGAGGCTCAGTATGTAGATCAGTATTATTTACAGTGGTTTTCTATTAATATTGGGTTGAAAGTTACATTGCACTTGCTGTTTCTTAGATAGTTTGATTTGCAGTCAACAATTTTAGGTATTACACTCTCATAGATGTAATCAACATTGATACAACTTATCTGTTCGCCAAAATTTTTTTTTTCTCAAGAAGTTAGGTTTCTTGGCTACTGAAATGAGAGTGTAAACCTAGTATTTGTTGTCATGGTAATTCTTTCTGTTGCATGTTTTTCTTCATTTTCCTTTCCCTGCATTTTCTCCACTAGAGGTCTCTTCTAGACGATTTCCCCGAGCAATATACTGACTCTGTGCGAAGTGGCAAAAGTGTTCAATTTAATGTCATGGACTTACAAGAGGTAAGTTTAATGTCATGGGTTTACTAGAGAAAATGTTAAAGTGATGAACATACAGGTAAGTCCTGAACCATGCTTTCATAAACAAAATAAACAGAGGCTGGCAGATCTGCTGCACTGTGGAAATTATACTTTTGAAATACTGCCACTACCCATGTCAGTAATTATCAGTGATGTTTTTAAAAGTAATAAATATTGTTATGTGTCAGTTACTGCATCCCAGAGCTAATAATGATATCATGGAGGATAAAGGGGTCCAGTCAGGGTCAGGGGGAGATCAGAGGTGAAGTGAAGGTCAGGGCAAGGTCAGAGGTGAAGTAAAGATCAGGGAGAGGTCAGAGGTAAAGGTCAAGAAATTGTCATTTGTCCATCACAAGATCAGTCTTGGGTCAAGAGACCCAGAAATGTGCCAAAAGAAGTTATATTGAAACAGTCATTTGACAACTGGGATGTAAAGCAGTTGTTTCTTTATGTATAATATTATTTATTAATTATGATTTTATCGATATGAATATTATTTCTTTAATTTTTTGGAATTTTATAGGCTTACCATATATTTCATAGTTGAAGGCTAATTTTAAGGTTGCTTTTTAGAAGTGACTTAGTAGACATGCTTTTCTTGCTAGTTTATACATGTATATATTTTAGATGTCTAGCTTTCCTATGGAATATTATATCACTTGTGGTGATACTCTAGTAGTATTATACCCCAGACACTGGTTTAGGGGTGTATGGACTACAGGTTGGCTGTCTGTTAAGTTTGTCCATTAAAATTGCTTGACTTGGTGAATACATCACATAACAGGTCAGCAGATTGTATAACTGAAATTTTCAGACTTTTTTAAGATGAAGAAAAGGTAAATGATGTTAGTGAATTTTATGGATATTTCTTTGTATTACGGTAAGTTGATTTCGGAAATGCATCAAGTAAGGTGTGATGTGTGGTATATTTGATATGTTTATCAAGTGTGTGTTGTGTTTAGAATTTATTTTGTCATGATTGTAGAACTTGCAGTGATGAGAGCCTTAGTGTCTTCACTAGAACAGCTTGCAGTGAACTGACACATGGTTACATACTATATTGACTTTAGAGAGTATCTAGAACCAGTTTCAGAAAATGACTTAAAAGTTTGCTTTTCTTTAAAGTCTTTATTGCATTCAACATAAATTCTGAATTAAAGACGAGACTTTTAACTTAGCTGAAATCACCCTACCTGGTTAACAATAGAATGTTATTTTAAAACCCGATATTTTATTTGAAAGGTATAGGTGATGAGATCAATAACCTTTATAAAGATGTTGCGTAGTTTATGTATTAAAATGGCACATTTCTATACTTCAAAAATAACTGATTTCAAAAAGTTATCATTCTGTCATTGGATTATTTCTCTTCATTTGCAAGCCTCCACAGAGAGTGATAGATTTGAGTGAAGAAGAGGTAAAGTACCAGTAGCATGATGTGTGCTGTGTTCATTTATAAACTGACATCAGAGAAGACTTACATCCGCTGTGTTATGTTAGAACAATTAAGTAGTTTTTCTTCAATCAACAGCTAATATTTGGCAGCGAATATTGCCTCATTCCATGATGTAGATACTCTTGAGAGACAATGAAATATTGGAGGTAATTATTAGCTGCCAGTATTCACTGGTCATTGAAGAAAAATGTCTTTATTCTTAAACTGACATATTGTTAATGTTGTTTAGTTCAGTCAAACCCAACCAAAGAATTTAAAACCATGTTCAGAAGAGGCAGATGAAGGCGGTTATTTTGACAGAAGCTTCGAAACCAGAAAGAAAGTGATGAAGTGTATAATATGCCAATTTATATGCTGCTTCTTTAAAAATATATGTTACATTTTGTTTACTTATTGATGTCAGGGGCAGATAATAAGGGTTGAAATGTCAAATAATAGACATAAAGTGTGACCTATACCATCCCATCCCCAGGCACAAATAGTAGTTAAGATGTGAATTATGGTTTTATCCTAGATATTCAATATTAGTACTTGAACCTAACTCACACTGCTTCATTTTGACAGCCTTAAGTCATGCCAAAAACTATAAGTATAATAGTATAAATATTTCACAACTGTCACTGTGAATGAAAATCATAATATTTAATCAATAACAAAAATAAAAAAATAAGTCTTGAGATTCAATTTTTTAAAAAACTTACATAAAAGTGTATCACATTCTACTGAATTACAACTTTATAGGCTAAGAATTGGTTAAATTCCTTCTTGGATCACTATAAGGCTTTTGCAGTTAAGATGGAAGGCTTTATTATATGAAGCAGGGTCTGGCTCTGTAGATATTAATGACAACCTGTTTTATTGCTCTCTATAGATGTAAAATGACACAGTTGGTATTACACTGGGCCTGGGTCTGTAAATTCCATTGCTGGTCAGTTTTATTTCTTCCAGTAGTCATGAAATAGCACAGCTCTCAGTGGCAGATATTAAGAGGGGTGTTAGGGGGGTCCTGACCCCTCCCCTCCCCTTCGATTACTGAGAAAAAAATCACACCTATAATTCCTCTTGAAATAGGAATTTTGTGTAGCTTAATCATAGTTTTAAACTATACCAGATGTCACCATTCACCAAATAAAATACCAAAATATCAGTGGGCCCCGAACCCCACGTCAGCAGGGGAAGGGGAGACTTCAATTCCATGGACTACCCCCTTCAAATAATTCTGGCTTCGCCCTTGGCTCTTATTGCACAGTAATGCACTGCTTGTAGTGCTCTAGATATGGTTAGTCTCTTCCTCCTTGCAGTGTTGCCATTTTGTATAGCCTGATTAAAGCTCATCTTATATGACAATGGCAATGAACAGTTTCCTAAATTTGAATGATTCTTGATAAGTTTAGTCTTGTTCTGCTTACTGCTAACATTAGATTGGATTGCTGTCCTAATTTTGGAGAGCACTGTAGATGGTCATGATAGTGTCATTGTTTTGACATGGTGTGACATTTGTTTGACAGTGTTGTGACATTGTATTGATGATAGTGTGATGTTGTTTGGGTGTAGTGAGACATCTTTACAAGGTTTTTTTTTAAAAACATGGTGTGACATTGTTTTGACAGTGGTGTGGTATATTTGGACATAGTGTGACATTGTTTTGATGTTAGTGTGATGTTGTTTGGATGTTTTGACATTTTTACAGTTTTTTTTTTCTCGGACATGGTGTGACATTTTTTGACAGTGGTGTAATATTTTTGACAGTAGCATGACATTGTTTTGACACTGATGTTTATTCTGTAGCAAAGACAGTGGGAGGAAGAGCAGTTGAAATGTCAGGTGAAGTTTGAAGAGGCTCAGATAAACCCCGCCCCCTTCCAGCTAGTGGAGAGGACTTCCTTACAGAAAGTAAGATGAAAAAAAAACAGAACATTTAGAAAATGCATGGCTGGTTTTCAAGAATGTTCATTTTATCCGCATCTCTGTCTTTTACATAAATAAAACTTTCCAAAATTCAATAATGACTGGGGAATTGAAAAAAGAGAGGATCATTTAATCAAAAAAAAATTTAGCATCAATGCAGAGGAATCTTTCGAAGTGTTTCAGCTTATTCTTGGAAGAAATGGATCCATCATAATGGCATGGGAGAACTGAATTGTACATGCATTCTTTACAGTACCTAAGTAGTTAAGACTTCACCATTTCACTTCTTTCTCACTATGTGGTTGTGGCTATGTTTCAGGTTCACTCTCTGTTCTCACTGCTAGGCCTGAACCATGCCTATGTCACCAATACAGGGAGGTTGGTAGGAGTGGTTGCACTTAAAGAGGTAAACACACATCAACTTGTTACTATCATAACTATATAATACTGTAAACTTGAACCATGCCTATGTCACCAATACAGGGAGGTTGGTAGGAGTGGTTGCACTTAAAGAGGTAAACACACATCAACTTGTTACTATCATAACTATATAACACTGTAAACATCAGAATTGCTGCTATTTGGCACTAGAAAAGTAAATGCTTAATGTGTTTAAAAGTTGTTACAGTATTACTCAGCCTTTGTTAAATCTTGTGTGACCCAAGTCTTGTGTAAGGTGTTACACTCTCAAAGTATAGGTCAGAGAATGATGGAACAAGTTTAACAAATCACAGCATGGGGTAATGCAATCAGCCTGCATTTTGTGCTTGCAGGTGAGGAGGGCCATTGAGGGCCAGGTAGAAGAAGACCATGAACTGATGCGGACACACAAGCATGGCAATACTGTGGAACTGGAGATGGAAGTGAGGGAACGGTCGGATAGTGAGGTTTGAACTACATCAACTCATCAGATAGTGAGGCGTAAATAATAATTGCTCATGGTCAGTTTGGGACAGAAAGGAAAGTAAAGCACATGGAAACTGAAATATTTTATCAGGACATGAAATATGCCAGAAGACAGTGAAGAGAACATTACTAGGAGCTGTGTACCAGTAGAGAGAGAGGAGAGTATGAACTCTTAACATTGGTGCTGTGGTCAGAATACTTGGTGTTTACCATGTACCCCCCTCTCACTGCTGACATACTGCATTTAGAGAGTTATCAAAATAAAGAACAAAGAGATATGGCATGTCATGATAGTCCATGACTTGACAGTCAGTGTCATGGTAACCATTGCCATGACAATATGCCATGACAGTCCATGACCTGACATTCAGTACCATGGTAACCATTGCCGTGACAATATGGCATGACAGTCCATGGCCAGACATTCAGTATCATGGTAACCGTTGCCATGACAACATGGCATGACAGTCCATGACCTGACATTCAGTACCATGGTAACTGTTGCCATGACAACATGCCATGACAGACCATGTCGTCATATACAGTGACATGGTAACCATTGTTTCAGTTCATAATAATGCCAATATCATTTTATCCATGTTAAATTTATTTGGGTGCTTAAGTAAATAAATACATTGTAACTACTGGTGTATGGGGGTGGGGGGGGTTCATGCCAAGGCAGTCCTTTTGTACCCAGAGTTTAAGAGTTTACTGTAGACTGACCTGTGTAATCATCATGTCTTCCAGAAAGGGAGGGGAGACATGATGATAATACAGCTTACTGGCAGTTTACTGTAGACTGACCTGGGGCCGGTTTCACAAAGCAGTAGTTAGTTAGAACAACTAACTACTGAACTACCTCGCTAACGAGCAAACCTAGCGATTTTCGAGGGGTGTTTCACGAAGCAGTCGTTAACTCATCGCTAAGTTCAGTCGTAAAGTTCGGTCGTTAGTTCTCTCGTTACTCACCGTAGTCTCGAAACCGTCTGCCGGAAGTGGAACTCTTGCGTAAAAGTGTCACGAAAGCACTAACTCTCCAATTTTTGGTGGCTGGAAATGCATAAGAACGTCTGCTTTGAGGTCGTCGTAAAGGATCTCCACCACCTTTTTGCCGCTCTTTTTGTCACAGCTAGGCGCAACCTCTCGTAAATTGCATCATCGTGTGTATATTCTAATAGATTCTGCCTTTCATGAAAACGTCGTAGTCTACGTTGCTGTCTGGCGGTACGGATAGCAAGAAAAGTAGCCGCCATATTGGATACAAAGACAAACGACAGACAACGGTAACTAAGCAACCTTTCTATTTCATTCATTACGCATGCGTACGATGAAACTCTAGATTTAGCGACTGGTCTGACCAGTCGTTAAATATCCAAGGCAACAACGAGACAATAACGAGCGAGAGAACTAGCGACTGCTTCGTGAAACGGCACTATAACTAGCGATAGGCTAACTACCGATCGCTAACTAACTACTGCTTTGTGAAACCGGCCCCAGTGTAATCATAATGTCTTCCAGAAAGGGAGGGGAGACATGATGATAATACAGCTTACTGGTAGTCTACTGGAAACTCCAAAACTCTGGATGCCATTTTAGTCATATATTTGTATATATATATTAACATTACCATATTTTTTATATCTCTTTTTGTACAGACTGCATTATGATTTAAATTAGCTTTTTGAATGGTCAAATGATCCCTTGTTTTCCTTGTTCTGTTTATTTCAGTCATTGGCATATTATCATTATTCATAAATTTCAATTATCACAAAACAGATACAACTGTAACAGTGAATTTCCCTCTGGGGTTTAACTGTTGTTTATATTTAACAAAAAGAAACAGCACTATGCTGTCAAGTGCAAGGAGCCAAGTTGTTTTAAAATAGGTTGTTCTATTAAAATAGACAGAACTGTTTTTATACGCTGTGGTGTACAGTGTTTGTCCACATAAATAGAATTCCTCTCTCTTCTTTAGAATGTCAATTTAATACTTTTGATTTACAAACATATATTATCTCTATCTTATAAAGTATAAGGGTGTGTGTATGTGTGTGATCATTTGTGGGTGTGTAACAGTATAAGAAACGTTGTGCAGCATAAGATTTCTTAAAACTACAAAGCATCTCTGTGCGTCTTGATAGCCTTATGTATAAAGTTGGAGCCATGATATGTAAAAAATGAAGTCATCTTTTTCAGATATTCTAGTCTTACATACAGTATGTAGTATTGGACCAGAATATCACTTGTTCTAGTCTTACATACAGTATGTAGTATGGATCAGAATATCACTTGTTCTAGTCTTACATACAGTATGTAGTATTGGTCCAGAATATCACTTGGTTGTTGCGGGATTTTGTACTTTTTACTATTCAGTCAGAAAAATTTCATTAGCATGGTGGGCCTCATATAATATGCTTACAAACTTCAGCATTGGTTGATCAAAATTTATATTGTTTATGCATCAATTATGTGCATATGTTATTGTTTATACAGAATGAAGTTAATCCAAGCCTGATATGCGTATATATTAGTGTTATGCAAGGTGTATTTAATAATAACGAACAGCAGTATTAACTACAGACTTCAGTGCAGTGATTTAGCTGGCATTATACCAGGAAGTTTATCAACAATTCTGTCTTCTCTGTAATGCTGAGATTTGAGACACAACTGTTGACCTTTGCAATTAATGAAAAATAAATATATTTTTCTTGAAATACAAGCTATTGTCTGTCTTGATTGACAGTAGACAAAGTTGTACATATATTCTGTAAAGAAGTTGGATGAAAATGACCACTACTGGTAAGATCCTTAAAACATTACTTTCCATTTGCAATTGAAAAACGATTCCGTATAAACTTTTGTAGTTCTAAGGTATAAGCTAGGGTGATATTTACAAGACTGAAAAGCTTTTAAGCATCAATTTATCAGCAAAATTTGGAAAAAGTAACCTTAAAGATATAAATATTTTGGATGGTATATCTGTGCTAGTGTATACTTCATATTGCCTAGTAACAGTTGCCTTGGTGATCTCCAAGGCAACAAGTTCTGATTGTACTGGCTGTATGGAGTTGTGCCAGTCACTGCCAAACATGCCTACGAATGATTTCACCGCTCTCTCCGTCCCTGAAAAGATAGGGTTTGATTAATAAAATGTAGGTAGAAAGACCAAGGAAATATTTAGTTGTAATCAATTAATTATTGTTTTGAAATAGAAAAATGATGGATTTAAGTTGGAAATTAGGATTACTGGAAGAGGGCACTGAATAGGTGAAAATACAACCTCTTTCATATCAAATTCACATGATAGATATATTTTATGAATGTACATATGAACCAAGCATCGGTGGAGTGTGGATTCCCAGTAACACATAAACCACTTCTACTAGTTTCTTATACGGCTCAAATAAAATCAACATGACAAGGGATAAACTGAATAAATCACTCGTTCTGCCAAAAAAGAGCTTTAGACTGCTCCTTTCTTTAAATTTTTGGTCAAAAACTTTATCTACTTTCCTGACCTAGTTTTCTGCCACATTGATATACAGCAGCAAATCCATTCAGATATGATTTTTCGGGTAAAATTAAAAAGTGTCTTTTGGTTATCATCTTAGTTATACTACTAAAAACTATATGCTGGCAATTTGATTAGCTTTTATAGCAAAATGTGCCAGAATTTAAGACTGAAAGATTTATTTACTCCTTTATTCCATATGCACCTTTAAATCGTGGAACGCAACTTATTTTGTTCTATGTTCAGTAGTTTCAAAGCTCCAACAGCAAACATGAAGTATTTTATTATTACGTGTATAATATTGTAATGCTATCTGCATGTTTTGTACAACTTCAAAACGAACTGGAAATTTAGCAATAAAATAACATTTGTTTCATTATTAAAATTTTATCAACATTCTTTGGTACCACCAGCATTCCAATCACATGCAAGCACTGGTAAATATATAGGCACTTTGTACGTGTGAAATAAGAATAACAATAATAAATACGATAACATTAACACATACAAATCACGCTGGACTACCAAAAATTACATAAATTTACTTGTACTTACGTGTAGCGCCTACCATACACAAGGTGACGGATACCCCAGAGTTATAGAGAGCCAGTTCCTGTACTTACGTGTAACGCCTACCATACACAAGGTAACAGACACCCCAGAGTTATAGAGAGCCAGTTCCTGCCTGAGGACGCCAAAGAACCCCTGGAGAAAGTACTTAGTGGCGGTGTACACGGCTGTATATGGAGTGGCGGTAACTCCTGAAATAACAGCGTGGTGTGAATTAGTACATACGCTGTAGTGACTTATTACTTATTATTATTATATATACAGTCATCCAGAGGAAACAGTTCAAGTCTTATGATGTTTACTGCTATGAAATACGCACACGGGTCTGGAAGAAATACAACAGTGGTAAAAAAGGTTGTCCCACCCCCGGTTTCATGTGCTTTTATTTATAAATGATCACATCACAGGAGTTAATTGCTATAAATTGTGTTTTTCATTCCAGATACCATAGCTAACTTGATTAGTGGTAAAGAAAATACAAACTAGCGGTGAAGATACCAACATTTAATACCATTTATTCACATTTATTACGTGTACCCCCTCAAATCCGACGTTTCACTGTGATTTTCACAGAGGTAAAGTAATGCATGTCCATTAAATTGAAATGACACCACGCGCTAGCGCTAGCACATGAAAGCTTTTGACCAATGTTGTATATACCATAAAACTAAGAAGAGCTAGGTCGTGATTATTTCAAATGAATTCAATATTAAATCAAAACACTCAACCTGTCTGAAAAGGTCTTCTGCAAGAATGTTGTTCGAGACTGAACAAACGGTAATTTTTTTTCATCTTCTTGTTATTTGAGACGTTTTATTTCAAGTGATTGACAGGCAGACGACATACCCACCCGCAGTAGAGGAGACCACTGAAAGGTGACCACGACTATTAGTCAACAGAGGTAGTGCATGGGACGCCAGATGAACAAATGACCGGAAGTTAACGTCCATACTGGTGGTCAGTCTCGTGAAGTTATCCTCTGTCCCCAGCCACGGCTGGACGTTAGGCGATATAGCATGGTTCAAAACCAGTATGTCCAGCCCGCCGAGTTTATTTTCCGTAAACTCGGTGTATGAAAAAAACAACAATGTTTTTATAATATTTAACCAAACGTTTATTGCAATTCTAGAGACATTTTGCAGTTGTACACACTTTAATTGCTGTACTGTTTTCACTGTTCGTTTAAAATTGCTTTTGTTTAAAGGCAAGGAGTTATGTTTAGGTCACAAAAGTCGTCACGCCTGTTTCCATGAATATTATATTAATGATAAAAAACTAAACTTGGCATCCAATTGCTCATTATTCAGACATCTTCTTGTATATTTGACAATACTGTATGTAATTCACAACGTTCACATTGTTCAGGACCCATATACTGTAACCCCTCTACCCATGATGACTGCCGAAATTGATAATGCCAAAAGTTTAGCTGGGTCCCCGATCTTAATTGCCCTGAGTGTCAGAGTCACTGTGAAGCCAGTTTTGCTGATATGGGTTATATATGAAATCAAGATCGAGCTGCAAAACTGAAATCTAGAACCTAGGGTAGATCTTAGCGTCCTTCTGTGGAAAATCCTTCTGTGGGAAATCCTTCTGTGTGTGTGTGTGTGTGCTATGTACCTTGATAACCCTAGCGGTCTCCTCCATGTCTCCCAGGTCAATGTGTGTGTGTGTGTGCGTGTGTGCGTACTGTGTACCTTGATAACCCTAGCTATCTCCTCCATGTCTACCAGGTCAATGTGTGTGTGTGTGTGTGTGTGTGTGTGTGTGTGTGTGTGTACCTTGATAACTCTAGCTGTCTCCTCCATGTCTCTCAGATCAGCTACTGTGTACATATGGTTAGACTCAGGTGCCGGAGATAACTTTTTACACTCTGCTATGACCTGAAATCGTTATTATGGAAAGATGCAACTGACACTCAGCTGATTGTTCAAATAGCTAAATTATAGAGCAGCTTTTGTAAAGGAAAATAAAATCGTTAATAAAGTATATTGTCTAAGACACGAAGTCCGAAGCTGTTATTTGAAGGTTGACCTTCCCTCACTTATAATTTATTACCGGCAACTGACCTTTTTTAAGAGGTTTTCTCTGCGCGCCGTTAAAACAAGATTTGCTCCCATCTTGGCGAAATGGTACGCCACCTGTTCTCCAATTCCAGAGGACGCCCCGGTAATGAGCACTCTCTTGCCTCTCACCATGGCTGTGATAAAACTGATATGCTTATATCAGCCTATTATCATTTTGATTTCTGTTACAAATCTGGCAATTTAATAACGCACCGGTAGGCCTGATTTAATCCATATGTAATGACAAATATGTGGCTTTATCTTAAGCAGACAACGTAGATATTGTGGTAATGGCAATTTCATAGATATTAAAAAAATCATATGCCATAACAAAGTTCTATGTGGCTTTATCTTGGGCAGACGTCGTAAATATTATTTTGGAGACTAGGATAGAAATAGTACGAAATCCATGCGCTATCACTCTTCTTTTCGGATACTGATATCCACTGGTTGCGTAAGCAGGTTACAGCCAACACGTACCAGCCATTAAAATGGAATGCTAACGCATGGATTCCATACGTTAGGATCGAGAGAAAGAGAGAGTGGTACACAAAAATATGATCGACTGGCGTATTTTCAACCTCACCAAACTAAGTTGGTCTGCCCTAAGTCTTTAATCGTTTACTCACATACTGATCACAAGTGTCAGTCCCGTGTCCACATGGTAGAGTACAGTAGACTATATGAACATGTACATCAGACTTAGATAAGGACCGGCAAAGACCGTTCATGCTCACCGGGATCGAAATCATCCACGTAGAGGCTGGCGATGTAGACGGCAGTCACAGTGAGGAGGACAGCAAACAGTGTTTTTGTCTTGGAACCCATATTGAATTTTTTTTATTTCTGAGACGCGACGACCTCTGCAAACCCCACTGACCTTTTAATGTCCCCACTGCACACACTGCTGGCAGCATTAAGTGTAATACCAGTACATAAGGTCAGCATTAGCATCCCTGCTTTGGCCAGGTCAGTACATTTAAGACTGGGTTCCCATACCTAGACTGATCTTACAGGATCGATCCATCTCCACGGGGTTTCTCGCTAAATTGCTGCTAAACAATAGTTAATTACCCCCTATCAGCTTCAGTAGGTGTGACAGACATTTAAGCCGCTTAAGTTAATTGCAATTGAGTGAGAATCCCCATGGAGATAGTTCGATCCAAAGTTAGTACAATAGGGTCTGGGAATGGTCTCTTATACCAGTACACAAGCTCGATGGTTGTGTTGTAGCAAGTTCATTTTATTTGTATGCTATCATTACTGTAGAGTAAAATAACATAAAGATGTTCTGGGTGATCTGTCTTTTCCTGATATGCGAGGTAGGTGATCAAAATCTTAAGGGAAAACAGAAGCTTTATTTGTTTTTCAACATTATTCAAGGTTGCCTACTAAATGTGACGATGGTATTGACTTCTGTCTTTTGCTGACAAATACGACTCAGTTATAGTCGTTCTTATTCTTTATTTACTACGTCCCTGTTGTTACTCGCGCCGCTTCCAACATTTCTATTTCTACCTCTTGCAATCTTTAGCGGCCTTCTCTACGTTTACCTTACATCATAAATACCATAAGAGCATGTCAATCAACTCAAGTTACTCTACAAAACACTCCCCGCTCCTGTCAATTACTAACATTACATAAATTGCATCAGTTATTCTAACAGATAGAGGGGCTTGTAAATAAAAGCGGCCGTCAGCGGCTAAGTTTTGAAGATGAAACTGGTGTATGTCTTAGGGAGCATACACATCGAGAAGAGCCGAGGTCTAACAAGGCCGCGACCTACATGAAAGGGAAACCGCTTAATCCTGTAAGGTTCTCTCCGCCTCTCACACGGCTCCCCACTCGGCGGCCCTCGACCGGTTGAATTAACCCGAGATTTAATTAGTGTGCCCCTGCAGGGACGACGCATGGGGAGGCGTGTGAGAGGCAGAGACCATTAATGGATCAAGCGTTCTTCCTTTCATGTAGAACCGCCATAATTAGATCGCGGCCTTACTAGACCTCGGCTCTTCTCGATGTGAATGCTCCCTTAAATTGTTACTTTTGGTGTGCATTAGGAGACATAAAGGACACACACGTCATCAAAGGGATTTAATCTCGGCTCCGATGTTTAATTGCTAGGCCCCTGCAGCAACGGCGCATGTGGAGGCGGGGAGACCGTCGAGAATCAGCGGCAGCTCTTGTGAAGTGTGGTCGACCATATTTAGTCGGCGGATCAGTTAATACTCGGATCATCTTTTCTGAATGGAGCCTTAATCTGTGTTTGTTATTCAACTTCTATTGAAGTGTCTACACTCATATTTTGTTACTTACATCATAAGATACAGTGGCGGATTTAGAGGGGAGGGTTAGGGGGACCTAACATCCCCCTTCCGTTTTTCAAAAATAACACTATTATTCCACCCTTGAAATTAGAGTTTTAACTTGCTGATTTATAGTCAACCTTTTCAAATGGAACCGTTTGACCTTCAAAACACCAAAATATTTTGAGGCACTTTAGCGGGCCCAAACTAAATCTCAGCACAAAACGAAGTCACAGAACGTTCCGCGCTGTCTTCTAAAACAAGGCCTCGTGTACGTCGTTAACTTCAACGCTGCGAGCATAAGACCATGCTCGGGGACTAGCGTTGCGCGAGATGAAATAATACGGCATCAGGGTTATCGATTGTAATTACCAATGTAAACATGCGCAACCACACTGGCCCTCTGCGTGATTAGGTAGAAGGTTTTTATTTGATTTCAAATCTACCAATGAATCTTCTGCGGCTCCGTGTAATTCCACTGTCTTAACACAGCTAGCTTACCGCGGTACATGTATAGCCTTGTACGCGGGTTTTTATGCAGTATTTTTTCTAGACTTTTTTCCTGAAAATTGCATTAAGAAGTAAAACGTATATTAGGTGGGCGGGTGGGTCTGGCACAGTGCTGTCGTTGGCGTGCACGGGTGCAGGTTACAACAACGACCTGGCCCTGCAATCGAGAAGGCAAGGGAAAAAGTCGATGGTTTAGAATAAGTGATCGATTTGACACTGACAGCAAAATTATTACTGGTCATTATCTTAAAGTATTCCTTTCTCTTCAAATTTTGCTTTAGAATATTAGAGTTTACTATTAAGATTGATTTAGATTCTTTGGATGGTCATAGTCAGGGCCGTAGCCCCGGGGGGTGGGGGGGGGGCATGCGCAGGGGCAGCTGCCCCCCCCCCCCCCCGGGATTTGAGGTGCAAAAAAAAAAAATAATCGCAAAGGTAAAAAAAAAAAATTGCAAAGTTGGTATAAAATCTGTGAGAAAATGCACTCATGGCCACTAGACAATCATTCAACAATGTGTTTACAAAGGTGTATTGTTTTTAGTCAACTCAGTTCATGCCTAAAAGTCCAATTGGCGTGTTGTGTTGAAAAAGTGGCTGTACTTATGGCAAAATGAACCCACAATTTCTGACTTCTGATTGAGCAATAAGTAACAGTTAAAATGCACCAGAATGCAGTATTATACATACAGTTTTTAAAAATTTTCCACACCGTGGGAGTGGGACAGCCCCTCCCACACCCTCCCCTCTCGGGTGCTTTGCTCCCTCGTGTCCGCTTACTGCCCCCCCCCCCCTCAGGCTACGGCCCTGATAGTTCTCTATCCTTGACCAGCTACGCCACAGATCAAACTTGAATGGAGTCAATAGCTAATCCTGCATGGCGGCATGCATGTCATACTGCCCTTTCAACAAAAGCAAGAAGTGTTCTTATTTTTTTCAAAAGTCACCCCCCCCCCCCCTTCAAAAAAATCCTGGAGCCGCCCCTGTCATAGCAAAAAAGTAATCTATCTTGGAACGCTCCGTTTTCGGATTTTCAATACAGGCCTTCCCAACTACCAGACTCGGCACATAAGGATCCTGAATTAACCGGTATATCGGACCACACTACCCGTTTTCAAGGTGTGTGTCAGATCGCATTTCGGAGTATCACACCCCAGAACAAATTTTGTAGGACGACCGCGGGCTCATCCACACTCGGCTGTCGCCTTGATTAGAGCTCGTGTACAAGATGAACTTTAACAACGATGATGAAAATACTATGTTTGCAGACTGGCGATGCGCGGGTTGGCGGGTCAGTCACGGCGCAGTCGGTAGCGTGCTTGATTGCAAAAAAAAAAAATAATAATAATAATAAATAAATAAAAATAACAGCAAACCATGGTAACGGCAAGTCACGAGTTCAAATCCCAGATGACGCATGTCAGTTCACCACAATGTTCAACGAGCTGGCCCCGCAATCGAATACGAATGCAGGTTCTCGTGGTCTGAGATGTCGTTTTTGTTTCCAACTTCTTTCCCATCTCGACGCTTTTCCTAATCATAATGCCTCGCTTTAGAAGAAACGGCAGGACAGGTCAGAAAATGGCACCACAGGCCACAGGTACTACAGGCCAGTTGTTAATAGATGGCGCAGCGAGCAGTTTTTAGAGGACATTGTGTTTTCG
This sequence comes from Lingula anatina, assembly GCF_051362555.1. Lineage (NCBI taxonomy): Eukaryota > Metazoa > Brachiopoda > Lingulata > Lingulida > Lingulidae > Lingula > Lingula anatina. The sequence continues at coordinate 19,678,973 of NC_141775.1, forward strand.
GTGCAAAGATGAAAAAAACCACTTTCGTCAGGGTTTATAATTGTATTTTTTATGGATTATACAATATATTTCTATTTTTTTTCTTTTTACCTACACAGTTTGGTAAAATGTTTTTTCTCCTTGATTAAATCGGCTTATAGAAATTTAAATTAAAATTGTTTTGAAAAAATTAATGTAATTTTGAATTTTTACAAGTGTTAATTTCTATAAACATGTATGTTCAAGCTCTATTTAAATAAAAGAAAAAAAATAACAGGAATAAAAGTTTAAGCAGAGTTTCGTTTTGTTGATATCGAATAAGAATTAAAAAAAATTATGGTGGATATTTACTGGTCGTTGATGCTGTTTCCCCTCTCTAGCTCTGACTTGAAGAGTGACAAGCCCCCGAGTGTCCAGACCCCGAGGCCCACGCTAAGGAGGCGAGGGCCATTCCCTAAAAAGGCCCCCCCGGAAAATAACCTGTATCCGTCCCTGCGACCCCCCTTTCAATGAATCCTGGATCCGCGGGGAAGGGGGGCATGAATGCCTGTCAACTCCTGCCTTCGCTTTCTATAATGATCTCTCTACCCATGTGGAATCAGTTACATTTAGGAGAAAACGACACAGCAGGCCAAGAAATCGTTTACGTTAATATTTTTGATACTGTCTTTTTTTCTCTCTTACAAAGATTCGTAAAAATATTGTCTCCTAGACGTATCTGTTAAATATCCCGACTTTTCTTTCTTTTTTAAATTATATAATCTTATATAGAAATTAAAAAATGAGTTAAGGAATTAAAGCCGAAAACCTATTGAATGATCAGAGAGAGAGAGAGAGTGTGTGTGTTTTGCCTTACAACTCTTACCACCGCTGTCAAAAATAAACTCTCCAGCCGTGTGGTATCAATTATATTTGGGAGAAAAGGACACTACAGGTCAGGACATCTGTTACATTAATATTTTTGATACTTTTTTTCGCTTTAACAAAAACTTGTAAAAATTGTGTCTCCTTGACATACATGTATCTGTTAAATATCCCACTACAATATCCCCAAGTTATATAATCTTATAGGCCTATAGAAATGAATTAAATGATTACCCATGATACGATAGCTTTCTGTAGGCCTAAGATAAGAGAGAGAAAGAGAGAAGCGGGGCAGAATTTTGCTGGAATTTTTGGTGAACTTGGCCTGGATGTGGTGTGAAACAATGGACATCGGACACATTTCATCGGACTTGAAGAACAAAACTAACAATCACAAAGCAAGCACGAACGTAATCTCCTCTCACGTGGTCAAATGCACCCGCCGGTGGACCACTGGTGTAGGGCCTACTGCTGATGGTTAGCTGGTGGCAGATTGCCATTGGTAATGTAGCTGGTGACCGGTCCACCGGTGAGCCATTCGCGATTTTCTCATCGTATTGTAAAGTGTAGATTTTTTTTTTTTAAATACGCGTATGCGTATTGTAATAACGTTACCTCATTTCGGCGGAAGTGTTTTGTGTTTTTTCCTTTGTTCACTCATTTGGGAGTGCGCAATTTCCAAGCATTTCATTGGCCTATAAAAAGTGTCACCCCCTGCAGAGTAATGAAAGTTATAATGCCTGGGTCTACTCTTAATATGACTATTGAGTATAAAACCGCTGTACTATGGAATTGTATTCTTTTTTTTTTTTTTTTTTTTTTTTGTGAATTTTGATGTTTATAAAATGATACCAGGAGCATATCATTCCAGAGTCATTTATCTCCCCCGAAGTATTGGTTCACTTCTATTGTCCAGTGTGTGTAACAAATAAATAAATAAATAAATAAATAAATAAATAAATAAATAAATAAAAATAAAAGAAAAATAAATCAAAATAAAATAAAAGAAAAATCACTGTTACAGGTGATAATTGTGATGAGAAATATTAGTTTTATGCATATCTATTTTATCTGATATTAAATTATTATTTTCCAGTTACCTTTGTACGGCATTTCTTTTGTGCGTCTATAGTTTTGCTGTGAAAAAAATACCGGAACTCGTGTTGCGCAAAGGATTATGGTCTATATGAATGAGGCGCCATTTTCTTCAACAACCAGGAAGTAACAGGACGGAGATTGTGGGATAATGTTGAACATATTTGACAAAGAAAGAGATATGATCTGACCGACTTGTAGGTATATGGAGCAAGTGTTTATGTTACTGTGATCTCCAAGCTGCAGCACCAGAAGTGAACATAAAGTTTAGCAATCGCTGACAGAAATATTACAGGATCTACTGTCGGAATGGAAGCCATGTTAGGGCAGTCTAGACGAGGTGTAAATCCAAGATCAGGACAGGTGACAGTACAGACACAACCTCCATTAGCTGGACAGGAAACAAATACAACATTAGCTACACATCCTAATGTTTTCTTAGAGAAGGCAGAATGTGTGCGTTCCTTCAGTGCTAAACTGGAAGATGATAGAATAACTGACATAACTGGGTTAGCCATAGATAAGGAACACATGTTTGTTGTGGATAGATATAACAACAGAACAAAAGTATTCACACATGAAGGACAATTTAAGTTTGACATTAAAGTAAACATACCATGGGATGTGGCTGTGTCACAGACTGGTCACCTGTATATAACATCATGGGGTGACAGATGTGTCCAAGTGTACTCCACCAGAGGTCAGCAGGTGACAACCATGGGTCAGGGTCTACTGGAGTTACCACGGGGTATTACACTGAACAGACAAGGTCATGTGATGGTTTGTGACAGTGTAAAGAAGTCCATCTTCACATTCCATGCAGACAGTGGACAGCTCCTGAACACTATTCCACTCAGTATGTGTGAATACCCAGAGTACATCACAGTGAACAGTGTGAATGATAACATTGTGATATCAGACTTGGACTGTGTACATGTGCTGTCACCTACTGGTGATCATCTGTACCAGTATGACGACAGCAGAGAAGGCAGTGGACTGAGTTCACCACGTGGAGTGTGCACAGACAGCTATGGTCACATCTTCATTGCTGACTTTAGTAACCACAGAATAGTGGCACTGAGTCCACAGGGACAGTTTATCAGATACATTGTCACTATGGATGATGGGTTGAAGGATCCCAGTGCAGTGGTCATCAACCCTGCTGGTGAACTGGTGGTGGGAGAGGATGACGGCAATGTTCATGCATTCCAGTACATTGAACTGAAACAAGGTGAGTAACATGTATTAACTGTGGATAGATATGTTTATTATGTAAAAAATTAGAAAGTTTATTAGTTTTACAATGTTTTTATCCATGAATATGTTTGCCTTTATTTCAATAAAAAAAACTTTTAAGCAAATTTAAATTCAGTGAGCACACAGCTGTGCTTTAGTAAAAATGTATGTAGAGTGGAGACATTTTCTATAGTTAATACTTTACTGTTACTGACAAATTTCTATGAACCCATTATAGTGATTAGGATTTTGAATAATGATGAAGAACTCTTTTTAATGGAATTTATAGTATGCTTTATTTGTATTTTTATTAAGTCACAAGAAAAACATCTTACATTGTTTAATCCCTGAACTTCTTGTCCATTTGTCAGTAAAGAACAAATCAAGTCTCACAACAGAACAGTCCAATTCTTCATATTCTTCATCTTGTAGCTGTTCATGAAAGCTTAGATATACCTCAATATATCTCAAATGTACTTTGTCAAGTTTCTCAATGTCTTACCACTTCTAGATTCAAAGACATTTCATCACCAGTTTGTTGTTAACACACACAAATAAATTAAATGTTGAAGTACTTTGGATGATACCTTATTTTCCTGACTTTATGGATTGTTGTTTGCAAATAAAACTAGCAGACGACCATTTTTCATGAAATGGAACTACTTTTTACAGGAAGTAGTGTATTCATACACAACAGTGACCTTGGGTTTGGAATACAAAAAAATAGTACATGCATTCATACTGTCACAGCATGCAAATTATAATGAAATATACAAAACTAAACACATTTTTATGTAACACAAGTTAAATGCATTTTTATTTATTAAAATAATTTATTTATTTATATTATTATTATTATTATTATTATTATTATTATTATTATTATACTGGATAAAAACATTGATGAAATGGTTTTGACCACCTTTTTGGACTTTTTAAACTTCATGCTGATAGACCCACATATTTATGTCAAAGGCCCGGACTGAATCTAGTCCCATGCATAAAAAGCCCAGACCCCATGTTTATTACGCCCTGGCTGGGCCCATTCTTTATGGTGTTTGTTTTGTTAACAGCATAGTGGGCAAGTTAATTGACCAAGTTAATTGGCCAAGCTGCCAGTTTGTTTGTATGGCATGTGCGGGGGGGGGGGGGGGGGGGGTCTTATAGAATAATAAAATCAGACAGAATATGCTGTGATTCCTAAATAAAATAGATGGGGGGGGGGGGGGGTAGGAGACACCAAGGGGCTTATGATTATAAATACCATAGCATTAATAATAATGGTTACATATGCACAACTCCTTCCTTATGTTTAAGTCATAATATGATAAATTCATCTTATTATCATGTTGGTGTAATATTTGGCCTTATCAAATATGTTTTTCATTGCATTTAACAAAAATAAGTAAAATGTGTACAAAAGCCTGTTTCAGCAAAATGGTTAAAATAAATTTTTACTCAGAACATATCTTTGGAAGAACCTGCTAGAGGAGAAGACATATGTTGTGGGAATTATACACCAATATCATATTCACCATAAATCATTGACATAAAGAGCTAGTGCATCATATTTATGACCTAAGTTGAAAATGACCCATTATCAGCGGGCGATGTCGATGAGCCAGAAACAACAGAAATGCCGTTCAGTTCCAAAATCAGAATAGTTGCTTTATTGAATTTCACTTAGATTTTTATTACAGATTACTAGTCAAAATAACATTGTTTCATGTTTATTTCTTTGACTTTCCACTGAGAAACTCTGGAAGATAACTTTCACACACACCTAATGCATGCCAGCACATCTTCAGCTTTTGACTTCATTCAAGTATGTGTGAATAGAATACTTCCACAGTCCCTCAGCTTTACACCTAAATAACCTTATCATAATTAATCTCCTGCTCAAATAAGTTTTGCGCCTCAAAACTTTCACAATTAAAATTAAATAATCTATTTCCAATAAAATTCTATATCATAACAGTTAAATCATTTTATTTAAAATCATGCTTAATTAAAGATACCTAAACATTATTTAATCATATCATATTCTGTTTATATAAAACTTCTCATTACTGTTAGTATGCACACACAAAAAAAAAATTTGAATTAATAAAAAAATTATAAAGTAACATTACATAATACTCATTCCCTACAGCAAATATACTAAAATTTAACATAACATATCTTAGTTGTATTAATTGGCTATATACTTCTAATTAATACTCCTTCAGTCCTTTAATACATATCTCTAAAAAAAATTAACACTAGTTAATCAATTATGATTACTTCCATCTTGTAATCATTATCTTATTTTAAGATAAAATTTATAATCCATTAAAATATTTTTAAGCATACATATAAATATATTGTTTATATTAATAAGTTGTCATTCAGTCAATATTTCAGCACAAATAATCATTTAATGTTTATGTAGTATGAAGCAACATAACATTTTCACTTAATAAAAAATGTTAATCATTTGCTTACTTATATATCCATATCAGTATCATACAATAAAACTATCATTTAAACTACTCAATTTATTAGTAACACTTAAGTATCTTCAGTTCATTCTGTTAAATTGTACCATTTAATATATATTATCCGTTATTGATCAAGGATATTTACTCTTCAACTAATAATATTCACTTCCCATTTCAATAACATTTTAATGATTCCTGTTACAAACAAACCAAAAAAAAAAAAAATGAAAATTATATATATATATATATATATATATATATATATATATATACAAGTGAAAATACATGCAAAAATATGTGGGTAAATAAAGAAAAATGTTAGTTATAACATTGATAAGCTCATTAAGTTCTATTTAAACTGAATAATAAATTTATAATTCATTACTTGTTATAAATGTTGTTTAATAGTGAAATAAAACAATTATATAGAAAGTTTAAAAAAATACTAAATCTACTTAATTCCTTAACATGACATTAAACAAAACAATATGGCACAATTAAATTTGACTAAATGTAATATATATTTATTACAAACAAAAGCTAGGCATAACAAAACAAGTGCAGATGAAGCAAGTATTTGAGTAAACCATCCTCCTTTTGTTTATTTACATTAAAACAATCTAATATTGGCACAATGCTAATTTCTCTCCTCTCTTAAAAAAATATTTATTCAATGATAAACCAGAAATTGATCATGCAGAAAAATGATTCTGGCATCAAAATTTTCTTGGAATATTTTCATTATTTTAAAGTATTTCCAGCAGTTTATTTGAAACTAAATGGCAAGATAAGAACTTTTTTTTTTTTTGTTGACTTGATTGATAATTTTTATGTACAGACACAGATGTGTCTGTACATATAGCCGTCATTTGCGTCTGTCGTCGCCATCGTTGCTGTCGTCGCCGTCGCCGTGCACTTTTACCGATAACACGATAAGTGGAAAACTGTTTTTTCTTTTTGTTTGAAACTTACAGAACTGATGAATATTCATAATACGCAGGTCAAGTTCGAAAATCAGCATGATCGGGTCACTTATAGGGAATTTGTGCTGTTTTTTCACTTTTTTCAGCATATATGCAGCACCGATAACACAATAAGTGGAAAACCATTTTACCTTTTGGCTTGAAACTTAAAGAACTGATGAATATACATAATACGCAGGTCAAGTTCGAAAATCAGCATGATTGGGTCATTTTTAGTGAATTTAGGCTATTTTTTCTCTATTTTCAGCATAAATACAGCACCGATAACACGATAAGTGGAAAACCATTTTACCTTTTGGCTTGAAACTTACAGAACTGATGAATATTCATAATACGCAGGTCAAGTTCGAAAATCAGCACGATCGGGTCACTTATAGGGAATTTATGCTGTTTTTTCACTTTTTTCAGTATATATGCAACACTGATAACACAATATAAGAAAGACAGATTGGCCAATTGTTGTAGAAGTTATGCTGTTTTTTCACATTTCCTTACATTCAATTCTTAGGCATGTTAACAGTCTCATTATTGAACTAATAAGGTACATAAAAGTGTTTGTTTGACATTTCCTGCATCTTTACAACATTGTTAGTTGATTTTGTAAAAATGATGGTAAACTTGTTATCATGTATTGTGTAATAAAGTGTCAAAAATGGAAATAAACTCATATCATTGCAGTTTGTCAGATGCATTCATCCACTATGTTCAGAATCTCAGAATGGAGGAAGTTGGACATTTAACACTGTTCTATTGATACTTTTCCCATCTCATCAATTTTCTTAGTTGGTCATATAAAAATGGCAGTAAACTGTTTATTTTGTTTTATGTTAAAAAAGTGTTAAAAATGGAAATAAACCCATTTCAGAACAGTGCTGTCTTGTTTACATTTTGGCATTTTCAAGATGTGACTTTGAAGTTCCATGGGCCTGAAGACTTTTGCTAGTTACATTTTCTGAATAACCATGATACTAATATTTTATAATTAAAAATTGATGGTCATTATGCTGTAAAACATTATGTAATATTGCATCAAAATTTGAAGAAACCCCTATTTTGGGCACTGCTCCCATGATGACCATTTAAGGAAAATCATGTCACTTACTGTTCTCACACTTACAGGAAAGAAACATGGGACTAAAATACAGCTTCAGTAGGCAATGCAGTCTGTTTGGTAAATTTTTATGGCAATTAAACAGTTTTTTGTGAAAATTTAATTTTTCACATATTGGCATTTCCAAGGTGTGACTTAGAACCTCCACGGGCTTGAAGACTCATGCTAGTCACATTTTGTGAAAATCCATGACACTTATATTTTATTATTAAAAATCGATGGTCATTATGCTGTTAAGCATTATGTAATGTTGCATCAAAATAGAAGAAAACACAATTTTTGGTGCTGCTGCCTTGATGACCATTATGGGAAAACCGTGTTACTTATGACTGTCAAACTTTCAAAAAAGAAACACAGGACTAAAATGCAGCCTGAGTTAGAAAAGCAGTCTAATTGGCTTCTTTTTCTGGAAGTTATACATTTTAGTGTAATATTCATTATCTTTTTGGCATATTCATTGTGGGACTCGGAGCTCCCAAGGACATGAAGCCAAATGGTAATCATATTTTCTACATGTCCATCCTATTTATAGTCAATAAACAAAAATTGGTGATAATTATTCTCTAATTTATTATGTAATGTTACATCAAAATTGACAACAATCTTTTTGCGCTGCTACTGCAAACTTTTAATCTTCCAGTTTGATATATATATATATATATATATATATATATATCAAACTGGAAGATTAAAAGTTTGAATAGCATCTTCATTGGAATTATATTTACCTCAAGCTCTGCCAAGAGGGTTATATTTTCACCCCTGTTTGTCTGTCATCCACATAACACAAAAAGTTATGGACCGATTTTGCAGAAATTTTCAGGAACTGTCAGAAGTGGGCCAAAGAGGACAATGATTAATTTTTGGTGGTGGTCCGGATCAATAATCAATCAATTATCAATAATAATCAACAATTGCTGCCTTGGCAGAGGTCTGCACTCTCAAAGTGCTTTTCAAGTTTTGTTGTTTTCCTTTATTATTTTTTCTCAAACACTTGCATTTGTGACTTTTAACTCTCATCTGCCTGGGGCTCTGCACATTTTCTGTATTTCTACATAAGTTGTATTGTTTTTTATGTCTTTAAACATTATGTAATATTATTTTATGCACTGTCATCATTTTTCAAATATTGAGACTTTCATAATGTGAATTTGAACTCTCATGGTCCTGAAACTGTAATCTTATTGTAGGGGTGGATTGAGACCATCTTCTGGGTCTTCCGGAAGACAGTCAGATTATTAAGTTTATATTGACTGGTATCTATTTTTTTCTGTTGGAAGACCATCAAAATGGAGGATGGATCAACATAGATACTTTGTAATACTGTCAGAAAATATCTCTGGGTCTGCTCCTGTTATTGACCATGTTACCTGTTGTGCAAGATTAAAATTCAGTGTTGACTGACAGTGCTATTATAAGCATTATTTATTATTGCATCAAAATTGACAAAATGACCTTTTTTGCAACTTTATTTTCTGTTTTTTGTCTGTACATTTGACAGCTTTGCTGCCTTGTTATATCTCCCCATTCAAAAATTAATTGTTGGAAAATCTCCTATGTCAATATGGTTTCATATGTGACATTGTAATTGTTTGGCTAAAACGTTTTGATGGGCAAAATAATGAACTGCTCTTCTATAGTCAATTCAATAGCAAGACAATTCTTTGAACTTTTCTTCCTTTTACATACCCCAATCAAGACGGCAATAAGTAAAATAAACTGAGAAACTCTGGAAGATAACTTTCACACACACCTACCCAGCGGGCAAATCAACATTGAATCAATGTTGAATCAACGTTGATGGTCAACGTTGAAACTATGTTGATATGACGTTGACTATGAAAGTTGACTCAATGTTGAACCATCAAGGTTGAATCAACCTTGGTCTCAATGTTGAATCAACGTTGATGGTCAACGTTGAAACTATGTTGATATGACATTGACTATGAAAGTTGACTCAATGTTGAACCATCAAGGTTGAATCAACCTTGAGGTCTCAATGTTGAATCAACGTTGATGGTCAACGTTGAAACTATGTTGATATGACGTTGACTATGAAAGTTGACTCAAGGTTGAACCATCAAGGTTGAATCAACCTTGCGGTATCAATATTGAATCAACGTTGACGGTCAACGTTGAAACTATGTTGATATGACGTTGACTATGAAAGTTGACTCAAGGTTGAACCATCAAGGTTGAATCAACCTTGAGGTATCAATGTTGAATCAACATTGACGGTCAACAAGTTGACTCAACGTTGAACCATCAAGGTTGAATCAACCTTGAGGTCTCAATGTTGAATCAACGTTGATATGACGTTGACTATGAAAGTTGAATCAACGTTGAACCATCAAGGTTGAATCAACCTTGAGGTATCAATGTTGAATCAATGTTGACAGTCAACATTGAAACTATGTTGATATGACGTTGACTATGAAAGTTGAATCAACGTTGAACCATCAAGGTTGAATCAACCTTGAACCATCAAGGTTGAAACAACCTTGAGGTATCAATGTTGAATCAACATTGATGCCTCAATGTTGAATCAATGTTGAAATAAAGTTGAATTTGAAAATTGAATTAACGTTGATATATCAATTAGGCTATCAGGATATTTGATTGAAATTTGCCTGATGGCTGAAGGTGTTCTCCAAGATATCAAGTATTTCTTGAAATAAAAAGACTCAGATCTGAAAAGGGGGGGAAATTAGGAAAATTACCTACAAAAAAAGGTAATTTCGGAAGAAAAGGGGGGGGGGGGTCCAGACCCCGGGGCCGGCCCCTGTCTCCACCTATGGGTCGTCAGATTCTTTTTAAACTTTCCAGTTTGATGCTCAGTGTTACGGACCAAAACAGCCCGAACATAAAAAAACACAAACAACAACTAACTTAACTATGAATATAATATATTACAAACAATGAACATACACTACATAAACTAACTACATGTAATACTATCATGTTGCATAAACTTTAACATTTGTCAAATACAGTTAAATTCTAACAGATTCGTAGACAGTTAAGTTTTGAAGACGCAATGTCACAGTTTTACGAGTCCTTTTCTGTTAAACGTTCCTCCTGATAGTGTGGGGTTTTGAAGACACAATGTCACCATTTTCCATGTCCTTATCTGTTGAACGATCCTCCTGATAGTGTGGCCTCACAAAGTACTGTTAATAAAGTACAGTTTTTGTACTGTAAAAGTGTTACACACTGTCCACACTCACGTGTTGCATCAGTTCATGTTATCCGGAGTCTCGCACTTAATAACAGTCCCGCACTTCATTTACATTATACAAGTATGCAGGCACATACGATAATTCCTCATAAAAATTAAACAACAAATTAGCTTTACTAAAATAATTATAACGTCACATCAGGTAGTTAAGATAATTTTAAGAATACAAAAACAAAGGGTCACCAGTCTAATTTTTTTTCTCACAGCTAACTTAAATTTCCAGAAAAACAGGCATTTTTGGCTTTTTCAAGCTTTTTCTTCAACCTTGAGTAAAATTTTGTCAATTTGCCATAAAGTAAGGCTGGTGACCCTATGTTTTTTTTTCTTTTTCTTAAAGATAACCTGTGGAAAGTTTAAAAAAAAAACTGACGACCGCTTTTTTCACAAAATTAATTTTAATGAAAAAGGGGTAAAACAAGCGTTTTATGAGGGGTAATTACCCCTATGCATACCTCTCTAGTGAGATAATCATTTAAAACTATTATCAAGGTTATGATTAAGGTTATAAAGTTAAGGTTGGCCCAATGTTGAGATCCAGTTGATATGTCAACATTGACAAAGGGTTTACAAACACAGGTTGATTCAATGTTGAAATCCTGTTGATCTATCAACATTGAAAACTGATTGACAAAGAAAGGTAAAATCAATGTTGAGACCCTGTTGATCTATCAACATTGACAATTGGTTGACAAGAAAAGGTTGATTCAATGTTGAAATCCTGTTGATCTATCAACATTGAAAATTGATTGACAAAGAAAGGTTAAATCAATGTTGAGACCCTGTTGATCTATCAACATTGACAATTGGTTGACAAGAAAAGGTTGATTCAATGTTGAGATCTTGTTGATCTATCAATATTGATGGATCAACATCATCTCAACCTATCCTCAATGTTGAATCAACGTTGAGTGCCCGCTGGGTAATGCATGCCAGCACATCTTCAGCTTTTGACTTCATTCAAGTATGTGTGAATAGAATACTTCCACAGTCCCTCAGCTTTACACCTAAATAACCTAATCATACCATCGTAACAGCTAGAAATAGGTACTTTTTGGACACATAATTGGCCATATTTTTGTAAATTGTAGTCTGATTATTATAATTCTTTTTTTATTTTGCTCCTATGAACAGTGTCTTTGATATCAGTCAATCAGCAATCTCTAATCATAAATTGTTAATTTATCAGACACTTGTAACATTAACCATATTTAATTGTTCACCCTGATGGGTAAGTATGGAAAAATTGTCCTTTACCCCAGTAAATTTTTTTTTTTTTTTTTTGGGGGGGGGGGGGGGGGAGGGCAAAATAAACAGTTGTTATCTCTTTAATTTGAGGATGTTATTGTACAATAACAGTACAATTTACAACATCTGCACAGTGCATGTGTCCTGCCAGATACCAGTAATGATACATTACAGATGTGTATGCCACTGATAACTACCATGTAAAACTAAAATAGAAAAATAATTATTTTGGAGATTTGAGGACATAAGAAGTTCAACTTGGAACCAGCTATGGGAATGATAGTCCGGTGGCTTAAGGAAAAAATCGTGACACGGCGGATAAAAGCACCAAATTTGGCATGTAGTTACCTTTTGACAGTATAAATCAAATTAGAGCCGTAGCCCTCTCAAACAGTTTACCGTTTGGTCAAAAAATCCAAAATGGCCGCCAATTTATAGAATTCTATAGAAATATGTACATACCTATGTTGATTTTTATCAAATAAATTATTTCCCCAGAGTTTTCCACACCCTTATTACCCATTTTATTCATATATGTCTGATAGCAAACAAGTTCCCTTGGACTTTTTGAAAAAATCCAAGATGGCTGTCATATGCCATACAAACAGCCATAGGAATACTAGTGCACAACTAATACCAGCTAGAAAGACACGTTGTCCACTATCAAATTAAGTCTGTTTCTCAGATTTTTGTTACCCATATGTTTTGTTACCACATATGTTTGTGGTGAGTAACTACGAAGTGTTCTTGGGCATTTTGGAAAATCCAAGATGGCTGCCATGTGCCACAAGAATTCTAGTATACGGGGGATTTAACTAATGGCAACTGAAAAGATTAATTTTCCACTATCAAATTAAGTTTGTTTCTGAGTTTTTTCCACATCCATCCACACAATATGTATGTGGTGAGGAACTAACATGTATTCTTGGGCATTTAGAGAAAATCCAAGATGGTCGCCATATGTCATAGGAATACTGCTAGTATTACAAAGGGTTGGAAATAATGCCAGCTAGGAAAAACATAATTCATTATCAAGTTCAGTTTATTTTTTCAGTGTTTTACACATTATTATTACACTGTGATACATATCTAGCAGGTAATAAATGTGCATAAGATGGCTGTCATTAGCCATAGGAATACAACTGGAATAACAAGTACTACCAGGGTGAAATTGTGTTTGCTTATCAAGTTTTGCCCATCCTTATTAGTCCTATGATATATATCTGTTGGGTAAATAGTGTGCATCCTTGGATATTTTGAGAAAATCCAAGATACATGTATCTTCAATTTGACATGGGAATACTAATGGGTGGGTTTCAATTGCTGCTAGAGAGGCATATGGTTCACTATACAATTACATTCCCATGGGTTTGTTTTAAAAATAATATATTTTTTTCATTCCATTTATTATTACCCCTATGATGTATACCTGGTCTGTAGCATGTGTGTATCTTTGGGTATTCTGAAAAAAAATCAAGATGTCTGCCTTTTGTCATTAGAACATTCGTACACATAATCAAATAATGCCAGAGACACACTTAGTACAATTTAAATGTAGTTAACTTTAGATCGTATTTAAATGTTTTTCATATCCTATTTATCCTTATGAAAGGTTCTGTGTGTGTAGAAAGTGTATGTATCCTTGAGTACTATTCGGAGAAAACCCAAGATAGCTGCCAGTTGTCATAGGAATATATCATTCAAATGCACATAGGTGTCAATTAATGGAACAGTTCAGACATTGATTCCAACATGAAATAAAGCCGTTCAAACATGTTGACATCCTTATTAACCTTACTCTATATAAATCTGGTGTGTAGCAAGTGTGCATCTTGCGTATTAAAGAAAATTCAAGATTGCTGCAATTCACAATAGGATTAGTAGGCCTACAGTCAACTACTTCGGGTTCAATATAAAATGAATTTTGTTTCTTGGTATTTCCCACATTCTTTTTGGACTCTGAGATATCTATCTGGTGGGTAACAAGTGTGTACCCTTAAGTATTTTGACAAAATATCATGATTACCCTCATTTGCCTTAGAAGTGCCTAAAATCCAATGCACCAGCTTTCCTATGGGGAAAAGAAGGCCATCTTGGATTTCCCCAAAATGATCAAATATAGACATTAATTACCTAACAAATATGTATCATGGGTTAATGATAATAATAATAACAATAATAAAAATAATTAACAGAATAACAACTGAATTCAGCTTCATTTTATATGGAAGCCTATCTCTCCCAGGTATTAACTGAACCCCACCTTCTATGGCTAGTGGCAGCCATTTTGTTTTGTTTTGTTTTCAAAAAGGACACATATAACATTCTCATCACATATATTATGTGGATTAAAAAGATGTGGAAAATACTCAGAAACAAACTTAATTTATTAATTGATATCATATCTCCATTGCAGAAGAAGTCCTATGTGTATACTAGTATTCCTTTGATATGGCGGCCATCTTGAGAATAAACGTTAGTTACTTACCACAAATATATTATTTGTGTAATAAGTCACTCAGAAACAAAATTAATTAGATAGTGGGCAATGTATCTTCCTATAGTTGGCATTAGTTGAAAACCCTTGTACATGTTCTAGTATTCCTATGCCATACAGCGGCCATCTTGGATTTTTCAAAAAGTCCAAGGACACTCGTTTGTTATCTGACATAAATGCATAATATGGGTAATAAGGAAGTGGAAAACATTGAGAAAATACTTTATTTGATACAAATCAACATAGGTATGGATATATTTCTACAGAATTTCATAAATGGCGGCCATTTTGGGTTTTTTGGCCAAACGGTAACTTTTTTCCGTGGGCTACGGCTCTAATTTGATTTAGTATGTCAAAAGGTACCCACATGCAAAATTTGGTGCTTTTATCCGCCGTGTCACGATTTGGTCATTTTTTTACCCTAAGCCACCGGACTATGACAGATGCATGGCTGTGTACTGCATTTCTTGTTAAACATTTTTAATCATTCTCATACCATCTTTATTTTTTTCTTATTTATTTATTTATTTATTTATTTATTTATTTACTAGGTATTTTTTTCTTTTTTTGTGGATCTGAAATATTCCATTTTAAATATCCACTTTGTATTTGAAACAATATAGTGATGTTTGGTTGAGTTTTGTAGCAGAACTATGACTGAAAATGCAGCTTTAATGTTTCAGATCAGTTTTCAGAGGAAATCAATAGACAAGACCCACTACTGCAAGAAGCATATCAACGAGCATGTAAGGATGGCTTTGAAAGAGTGAAGAGGGCCAGGGTGATGCTACTGGGCCATTACGGTGCAGGTAAAACACACCTGAGAAAAAGGCTACTGGGAAAGGAATATGATGAAGATAAAGATCCAATCACTAATGGTATAGAAACTGACTACGTTCTTGTAAAGGAGGGTTGGAATTCAGATGAAGCTGGTAAGAATAACTGTACAAGAATTAAAAAGTGTTTCAATATTGAAATTCATTTACTTCATATATTTCAACTCTTAATATATGACTTGAAGATTTATTAATCTGCAAGGACAATTCTTTCAATTCCTCCTTGTTTATCATTTATTAACAGCAACTAGATCACCTCAATCTCTTTGTATTTCATGACAAATAATAAAATTATTATTTTAATTTATAGAGTGTCATGGGCCAGCAATATCACATTTGCTTGCTGTTAACACGAGAAAGATACATGAGGAAATCCGGGCAAGTCATGCAGGTAATTCCTGAGTGTACAACTAACTACTAGAACTAGAACATGTTTACAGTATATGTAAAGTGTTGACATGATTAACTGCAGAAACATTTTCTAATTTGAAACAAGAAAGTAATTAATCATAAAAACTTAAGATTGTATTATAAATATATGATATGCATATTCTTAGAATAATTTTAATGAACATTTGATTAATTTGAATTTTTGAATGAATTATTGTAGAGTTACAACCCTTGGGTCAAGTTGTGCAGGCAACTAA
Organism: Lingula anatina; assembly: GCF_051362555.1. NCBI lineage: Eukaryota > Metazoa > Brachiopoda > Lingulata > Lingulida > Lingulidae > Lingula > Lingula anatina. Next base: position 19,695,184 of record NC_141775.1, read on the forward strand.
TGCACCAACATCAGAGAAAGTGGAGAAATGTAAGTACTATGATACTCAAAATATAGAGATGTAGTGGTATAAAACTTGCGGGAACATGAGATAGCTCAAGTCAGTAGTTTCTATACATGGGATAAACAAAAAGAAGAAACAATTAGAAAAGAAGAAAAAAATTGATCGAACCATATGTTTGTTAGTGTTCATTCAAATGTTTCTTAGTGTTCTTTCTTTTAAAAAAAGGATATTATGACAAAACATCAGTCTAAGCAAATACTTTGGAGTGATCATGAATAATGTTATCTTGAAGTACTCTGTAGAAGAATCCCAATTGTGATGATATCTTTGTGTGTCAGAATGCCATTTAGAACAATCCTTAGTCTGTTTCCATTTTACAGTGTACGAAATAAGGACCGACCGGCAGCCCGGGACGGCTCAGTTATCACCCGGGCGGTCTCTTTCCAAAAGTTGCCAGTCCGTCGGTCTGGCCATTTTCTGGCCTCTAAAATAATTGTAAATCAAAATGCAAGTTCATATTAAGCAGATTTGGTTGAAATAAAACGAAAACAATGAGGCTTACCCTTCAAGAAATCGACACTCGCAACAAATGAACGAAAACCGAAAGTACATGCTTATTCACCGTTTTCCCGACATGCCTAGCGCAAAGACCCTTCACCGTGTTATGAAACGTCTGATACAAAGTATCAAACGCGTCATTAATATGCTTGTTTACGAGACAAGTTACGAACGATGTGTGGTCATTCAAGTTCATACAATCTCGTCTAATTACGCAGTTTAATGTTTGCTTCTTCTATAATCTGTAATTATAATTGTACGATGTCTTTCTCATAAAAAAATTTAATTGAATGACGTCACAACGCACGTGGATTGCGCCTAAGTCGTAGTCAGGATTACCCCTGTCGCAGTCTACCCTCTGTAGGCCTAAGTATTTTGGTGCTAATAATGAATGTGATGCACCAGCACGTAAGAAAAGAACACAGGAAGGTATCACACAATCAAATAAAGTGTATGATGACACCAAAGCAGGGCTCCATAGGTAAAAATTCAGTTCGGACAAGAGAATTGGCAGGGTGAGCTGTCCGACGGACAGGTTATGTTTTATTAGAACTTAAGAACAAAAATCTTGAAAAATAATTTTTTGCTGCATACTAACGTCTTCTCGTCTCTTCCTGGATTGCATTGAAAAGAGTGACCTACATTTGGTACAAAACACGTGGTCCCAAAACGAAGTCTAGCAAACTTACCGCCAAATTATGAAAGTGAACACCTTCCAGGACTTCACAACTTCAAGACAAAATTTATTCACATAACAGGCTGACTACTGAATATTTATTTGTTTAAAAATCAACGTGCTCTAGTAACAAAGACCGTTCCTAAAATAGAAACTACACAAGTACTGGGTACAAAAGCCAGATTGGACTGGATGTATCTAGTTTGTTGTCAAGGCAACATACTGCCTGTCAATCAAATGTGTTGCACGCTATCTCCTTACAACTATTTTAATTTGGAGAGTCAAACTTTGGGACTGAAGATCTTGTTGAACTGTTGTTTATTTGCATAACCTGAAATTTTGTCAGATGTTTAATTTAATGACTCTAGCACCACCTGTGTTATTTACAGTTCAAAATTTAGTGCTGGAATTTGATAAATTAGCAATGCTATTACATACCAGTGTGGTATTGATGCAAGGAAGAAAATTAGTAATAAAAATATGAGAATTTATATAAATAAGAAGGGGGGATCTTTTAAAGACTGATTTTATTTAATTCAATCTGTATATTTAAAAAATCAAACACATGTTACCCCTAAAGAAACCAAATTGTTATTATAAATAACAATTTAAAAACTTTAAAATTAGTGATATTTATATAAGTAAACTATTGTACAATGAATATTCTTCAATTTTAAATAAAATTTATTCAAATATAAATTTTGAATATTTTAATAAAAAAATATAACACTGCCCCCCCCCCCCCCCACCTCCAGCTCAGTATTTTTTTAAAGACTTAGTTAAACTTCATGTGATAAGACTGATAGTTAAAAGGTCAAACTTTTTTGCAAGACCTATCGAAGTGTATTTGCACCATTGGTTTCTAGTCAACAACCAGAAAGATTTCATAAGTATGCCCATGGAACATTTGTAACAAGCGGTTCATGCAACTAGACTGATTATGACAGTCACAGTGAATCAGAATTTTCTGATTTGGGTTCAGAGCATAACGTTTCAGATGCTGTCAGGGAAGAATCTACTTGAATAAATTCACATTGAGACTAAGAGTCCTTGTTTCAATATCGTTCTTGCCTGCAATTGGTTTAATCAGGTAATTTTCAAAAAAAATTCAGGACTGGCTACTTTTGGTCAGGGCTGGCTACTTTTCAAGTTGCCAGCCCTGCTGTCCGGCTTCAAATTTATACGAATTTCATACCCTGCATTTTATATATTTATTTATTTATTATTACATTTTGTTATTTAACTATTACACCACAACCCACTTTAAGTACAAATGGCAGTGATGGATCAAAATGCATACTGATTGTAAGAAAAAATACTGAATATTTCATTTACCCACATCATCTTATCTTGTTATATATATGTTGTACCACACAGATACATTAGTCCTTTACTTTTTTTCTTGAAAAGCCACATCGAAGTCTCCAGAAATGCAGTCTGATGTTATTCAAGAGAAAATTATAGCAGGTATATCAAACATTATACAAATATGAAGAAAAGAAAACCATTAAAATACGGGGCACACCTCCCCTCACAATAGAGGACACCTCTGCTCACAATAGGAGAATGTGTAAGGGGAGACAACTTAATTGGCTGTCAGACCAGAAATGGCCTTACTCATGTTTTAAGATCATGTAAGACTATTTGTGATCTTAATTTGCACTTTAAGACCAAATCAAGCCCACTAGTGGCACATGAGTATTATGACGGAGCATAAAGATTACAAGTTGCATAGTTATATGAGATCTTAATTTTATAGGTTTTTGGTGGATAATGCATAAAGATGCACACTGCACAAGTAGAAAAGATCTAAACGTGTATTTAATTTGCATTGTTTCTCTCTTTTTATGGCAAGTTGCTCCAAAACTTGAAGATGAGAACACTTTATCAACAGGTGGACAAATTTCGGCATCACAGGACAAGGAAAGGGGTACAGTAGGGTTTTTCACATCTTAGAAATTTGTTGCAATTATCTTAACCCATAATAAACTGCTATCAATATGTAATGACAGAACATTATGCACAGTAAGGCAGGTAGTCTATTTCCCCTGAATCAAAAGTAGTATAACAATAAGACAAGACATATTACCATGCAGTTTTCTACTGGGTATCTATCTGTACTACAAATTTTGTTAAAATATCCTTGTCTACTATAAATATGGCAATTTTTTTTTATTCTCAATGCGTCTCACCCACATTAGCATAGTATGTTATGGCATAAGGTAATGGCTTCATCATTTCAAACTTGGAATTAATGAATTTAGCAGATACTGTATTTTTTAAGTAACAAATTCTAAAATTAGAACATTCATATTTAATGGTAACAACACAATTGAAAAGCAGACACCCTAACAGTTCTTTTCTATACAGTAGAAGCACCAAAATGCTACATTAGAAATTGTCATTTATTTCAAAATTATAGGACCATTCCCAGACCCTATCATACTAACTTTGGATTGATCTATCTCTTACGGGATTCTTGCTAAATTGTAATTAGCTAAAATGACTTAGAAGTCTGTCACACCTACTGAAGCTGACAGTGGTAATTAACTATCCCTGAGCAGCTTTAGTAGGCATTCGAGACATCTAAGCTGCTTAAGCTTAAAGCAATATATAGTGAGAAACCCCTTGGAGATGGACCAATCCTGTTAGATAGATCTAGGTATGGGAACCCAGTCTATGTCTCTGTTGAAATGATCAAGCCATCACCGTGTAAACCCCTCTAGCTTTTATACTGTAGTTCTTACAAGTAATTGATTAGATTTGTGTGTATTCATTTTTAATACTGAAATATGTAAACTGTGTATATTTATATTTTTAGAACATCAGCCCAGCCCTATTAGTTCCAAGGAGGCTTTGTCCCATTTAAAAACAGAGGAGAGTATGGAGCTCCCGCCTGATGTCTTAACACATTTGACAGAAAGCTCATACGACATTGAAAATCCACCAGCTCGTCTAGCAGTCTGGGATTTTGGAGGGCAAAGTGTGTATTACAACACCCACCACACTTTCCTTTCTTCCAGAGCTATTTACATTCTTGCCATTGATATGAGCCTTGCTTTAACAGACAGGCTTGACGACCAATGGCATGGTGCTGAACACTTCTCAGGAACTATTCTTGGTAAGGAATCCGCCAGCTCACAATTGTGCTTCAGTTAGTGAGTATATAATTAATATTCAGTTGTACAAGTGTTTCATCAAATCATTTTAGTACCAATTGTGTTGCTGTATACCAGCTAGCAGATATGAAATGGTGATTGTAGTTAAAATTCTTAAATTGAATCTGGTTTGCTCAAAATTAATATATGTCTCAGTAAAATTTGGTCTTGTTTATCTATTTATATAATTGTTGTTTTCACGTAGCATTTTCAGGGCTTGCTTGGGAACAAAGCACTATTACTAGTAAATATTACTGGTATATATATATATATATATATATATATATATATATATATATATTATCCATAGAATACTCATATTTCATCATTTTAGTGAGACAGCTTTCTATACTCAAACAGATCAAACAGCAAAAAGTGACAGTAAAGTACATTTTGAAATGTGTCTGATATATTTCCAGACTTTACTTATTACTGGATAGATGCAATCCATACTTATGCGCAACAGCAAAACATGAGTGAAGATGGGGTATCTTCCCCCCGAATAATCATTGCTTGCACACATAAAGACAAATACCTGGAAAATGTTCCCAAAGAAAAGGTAGGCATTAGTACTGAAACAAACAAAAATAATAATAATAATAAATTTATTAATTAAATTAAACTGTTTGTTCTTAAAAAATAGTTATGACAATTGACTGATAAAATATGTGATTGAAGCTTGCTTGCAGTGTGTTGATAAACTGTTTCTCCCATTCTCTTACAGCATGAAGAAGAAATAAATGCATACTTTGATAAATTGCGGCAGCATATACAACAGAAGAGAAGTGGTGTGCATGTTGATCCTCGTTTCTTTGCAATTGACAACACATGTCAAGATGAAGATCAAGAAATATCTGATCTCCGTCGATATATTATGAAAATTGCTGAAAGCCAAAAATCTTGGGGAGAGAAGAATCCAATAAGATGGATTAGATTAGAAGAAGATCTTCAGCTGCGACGAGCACCCGAGAAACGAGGAAAAAGGTGGATAAGGTATGAGGAGCTGCAAAATTTAGCTCTTAAAGTTGGAATGCAGGATGCCATTGAGCTGAAGTCATTCCTCCAGTTCCATCATGACATTGGAGATCTTATGCACTTTCAGACTGATGATCTCTCTGACACTGTCATTTTGAATCCAACATGGCTGATAGATGCATTCAGGTCTATTATAGCAGTTGATAAACACCATGTCAAAGCCAAAGGGACTCCTTATTGGTCTGCATTAAAGAGGGGCATCTTAGATGAAAGACTTCTGGATGAGCTATGGGGAGATGATAGTGAGTTGAAGTCCATTGTAATCGGTGTTATGGTACAATTCAACATTCTTTTGCAACAGGATGTCAAGCCAGGTACAACAGAAAAGCCTACTTCTCGACAGTTCTATGTGCCCAGCTTACTTCAGGTATGCAAGAATCCAGAATCTGGGGTTGGCAGTGAAGGAACACTATTCATACAAGGGAAAGAGAACTTTATGCCACATGTGCTTTTCAACCGTCTCACAGTGAAGTTAGTCCAAAATGACACTTCTACAGGAAGAAAAGGTTTAAGAAGAAGAGGTGACTTTTTCCTCATTAAAAATGAGCTGTACTATGATTATGCTGTATATGCAATCGATCCACGCAGAGGAGCGCGTTGTGCTTTGAGAAAGTCAACAAAAACCTCTTGCATTGAACTAATTCCCTTATATCCCCCAGCAACAAAGTTTGACAAAACAATCCGAGGGGCATATGCTAAGTGGAAGAACCATGTTTTGATGCAAATTCAGCATGTTAAGCAGACCGTCTGCCCAAATTTGCGACTAGAATGGTGTGTCAGAGACCCGAGAAAGCCAAAAGTCAGAGAGGAGCTGATGGCAATAGATCCGAAGGAGTCTGATCTCACAGCATGTGGGCTACCTGAGGATTCAGTGTACAGACTGTGGTTTATGCCAGACTCGAGTGAGAAGGTAAGTCATGTAAATATATAATGGAAGCGTGGCTCAGTCATAACTTCAACATGAATATTAAATGTATTTTTGTGACAGAAATATATTTGATTTTAAATAAATGAATGCTCAAAGTATTTGATCACTGGGTTTCTTTTATATTGGATATTTTAATATTTAAAAATGTATCTTTGTGAAATGTATTTTGTTTGTAAGTAAATGGGTAGTCTATCTATCTGATTACTGGTTTTCTTTTATTCAATAGGAGCATGGTGTTACTGAACCCTCCATGAGATTACCAAGTGATGCTGGAGGTAAATAAGATGTTAAGAACATAAAACTATTCTAACACTCTAAAAATAATAAAAAAACATCCTTTTTTATGTACAGACACAGATATGTTGCTGTCTGCCTTTGCTGCTGCAGTTAAGGACAGTGACCATTGAAGTTAAACCATGTCACTTACTGTTCTCATACTTACAGGACAGAAACATAGGACCAAAATGCAGCTTCAGTCTGGAAGTTATACAATTGTTTGCGAAATTTCATTTTTCACATGTTGACATTGTCAGGATGTGACTTTGAACTTCCATCAGCTTGAAGACCGTGCTTTCTGAAGACTCACACTTTCTGAATATTCATAACAAATGCATTTTATTATTCAAAGTTGATGGTCATTATGTTGTTTATCATTATGCAATATTGCATCAAAATTGAAGAAACCCTATTTTGGGCACTGCTCTCATAATGACCATTAAGGAAAACTATGATTCATATTATTTTCAAACTTACTGAAAAGATTCATCCGACTGAAACGTAGCATGATTGGGAAAACCAGTCTGATTGCATTCTTTTCTGGAAGCAACGCAGTTCTTTATGAAATCTTCATTTTTCATATCTTGGCATTTTTAGCATGGGGTTTGTAACTCCCACGGGCATGTAGACGACTATTAACCAAACCTCCAAATGTATAGTAGATAATCAAAATTTGGTGTTGATTATGCTTTTAATTATTATGTAATATTGTATCAAAATCAACAAAAAATACTTTGTGTACTGTCACCACAAATGTTAGAAAAAGAAAACTGTTATTAAGTTTTACCTTACAAAAATAATTCTTAGGATTGATATACAGCTCAAATTGGAAACCAGCTTTATTGGATTATCATTTTTATTGAATTAATGCAATTTTTTTTTTTTTTTTTTTTATGCGTTTATTCACTCAAAGAAAAAAAAAAGAAAATATACATATATAATGAAATATTTAAACAGATAATCAAAGATTGAATGCATGTAAAACAATGCTGATGATAATTACGGTAGTTAAATACTAATAGATAAATAAAAAGAGCGTAAATATATAGAAATACTCTCACTCACTCATCCATCCATGCATACTACGCGTGAGCTACGTATCGGCAACTATAACATATTTAATGAAATGTTTAGACAGGTAATCAAAGATTAAATGCATATAATACTGATGGTAATTACGGTAATTAAATACTGATAAATAAAAAAGAACATAAATATATAGACATACTTTCACTCACTCATCCATCCATACATACTACACGTATACATGCTTGTTGTGAACTACATAGCGGCAACTATAGCGTACTAGAGGTGAAAATTTTAACACGTTATGGTAGGAATGCGTTTCCATTTTGTATTAAACCTATCTTCTTTTCCTGTCTTTATAGCAATGTATTTTTCTATTTTTTTCTTCTGGCTAAGAAAATGCAGAAACAGTTCAAAATCATAGACTGATGGATTTTCTGAATTTTTGTTTATGAATTGTTTAGCCACAATAATACAGAAATTTAAAGCTTTTACGCGCTGGTCGCTTGACAGACACCCGTGCATTATAGTTTTTTCATTTTTTCTGAAGTGTATGGTATTATTCGGAATGTTCCACCAGTTTTCAAATGCAATCCAAAAATTTCTTGCGCGTACACATTCCACAAAACGATGTATTATTGTTTCTTTCATATGGCAGTTAGTACATCCTGGGCTAGTAACTATTTTCATTTTGAACAGTGTAGAATTTGTGTACAGCACATTGTGAATTATTCTGTATTGCATTACTTGTAGTTGAGTTTCTTTGACAGACTCAAATGGTATTAAGAAAACTCTCTGCCAATCATTTTCACTTATGCCTGATTTGATAAGATGCAAACTTGCTGTGGGTAGATTTATTACATTTCTTTCTATTAGCTTATCGTAAATGGTTTTTGTAGAGGCAAGAGTCCATACTATCTCATCTGAGTCTGTGTTGTCAACTGTTTCTGCATTTTCCCGAAGTTTACGTAACCATGATATCGGAATTGATTTTTTTACTTTTTCGTATTCTAGAAAATTCAGCAGCTTAATGGCGAAGTTGTGTTGATTTATTATTTCTTCTAATGATATAAATTCACCATTAATATTTATGATATCTTGAATATAATTTACTCCGGCTTTTGACCAATGCCTTAGATATATTGACTTTTTATTTACAAGTATGAATCTATTATTCCATATTATCTGTTTCTTTATATCGGAGGCATTATTAGGGTCTGTTTGTATTAAATCACTCCATGCATCTAGCATGGCTACGTAATAAGGTGGCATGTCCGAAATGTTAATATTCTTAAGTTCATAATTACAACTGAAAATGAGTTTTCCTCCCACACTTCTTAAATATTTCAGTATGTTTATAACCCACGGATCATCGTTGTCAGCTAACATTATGCGCTTAACCATTGAGGCCTTCAGAGACCGCACGTGCGATGGCACATGTGTCAAATTTAAACCACCTTTACTCTTTGGGGCTATTAATGTATTCTGCTTTAATTTTGTTTTTTTGTCATTCCATAGAAATTTTTTGAATAAAGCATCTATCCTCAAAATAATATCATTTGGGGTCTCAAGAACTGTATTAGCATAAACCAGTTTAGCCAGACCCAATGTTTTCAGTATTTGTATCTTTCCAATCCATGTGAGGTCTCTGCTGGACCAAAGGTTAAGCAGCTTTTCAATTTGATCAACTTTACTATCGAAGTCTAGAAACCTACAGCTTTCGTAATCATAAGAGAAATGAATTCCGAGAGCTTTTATTGGTCTATCTGGCCATAGCAACCCGAGGGGCTTTTCGTTGTTGAATCTATTGCTTCCAAGCCACAGGGCTTCGGACTTGCTCAAGTTTAGTTCTAAACCAGAAATTTGTTTGAATTCAGATATTAATTTCAATGCGTTTTTAGCGGACCTAACATCATTTAGAAATAGCGTTGTATCGTCGGCATATTGGCATAATTTGTGTTCATGACGATCAATAGTGATTCCCCGTATGGATGGATCTGCGCGTATTGCGCAGGCTAGTATTTCTACGGCCAGCACGAATAGAGGGCCGGACAGTGGGCACCCTTGTCTTACACCTCTTGTAATTGAAAAGAATCGCGAGGAATATCCGTTGTTTGTAATACAACTGGAAGCATTGGCGTACATAATGTCAAACCACTGAATGAAGTCAGGGCCAAAGTTAAATATTTTTAGGCATTTTTTTATAAATTCCCATTCAATGCAATCGAACGCTTTTTTAAAATCTAAGAAAATCGCCATCCCTTCTTTATTTTGCCTTTTTGTTGAGTACATAAGATCCCAGATGAGTCTTATATTTTCACCGATATATCTTTTTTTAACGTACCCGGTTTGGTTTTTGTTGATAATGGTTGGTAAAGTCGTTTCCATTCGTTTTGCAAGTGCTTTTGCGGCTATTTTGTAGCTTACGCTTAGCAAAGAAATAGGTCGCCAGTTTTCCAAACGGTGTCTATCCTTGTCTTTTTTGGGAATTAGTGTTATTATGCCCTGTCGTTGGCTAATATTTAACTGACCAGTTTCAAAAGCAAAATTTAAACAGTCTGCAATTTCTTCTCCTAATTCTTCCCAGAATTTCATGTAAAATTCTGCGGAGAGCCCATCAACACCCGGGGTTTTATTCTTCTTTTTTGTAAGTTCTTTGAGTGCGTTTTTGCACTCGTTGATGGTTAGCTTTCCTTCACATGAGATTTTTAGGTCGTTTGGAATTTGGGGTATGTTTTGTACATTGAAAAATTTGTTTGAGATTCTCTCGTTAATGGTAGTGTTCTGTGAGGTGTACAAATTTTCATAAAACTTTTCCTGTTCTTGTAGAATATCTTTATCATTAGTTACTGTTAGTGTATCACTAATTTCCAGTTTTGTAATTGTATTTCTGACTCGATTCCGTTTTTCCAAGTTGATAAAGTAATTTGTATTGCGTTCGCCCTTTTCGTACCATCTCACTTTACTACGCATTATTGCACCTTCAGTTTTAGCTTCTAAGATTAAATCATGTTCAGTCTTAAGTTTTTCTAATTCTTTAGCTTTTTCTTTATTAAATTGATTGTCTATCTCGGCCTGTAGCACGTTGATTTTTTTCCAAATGTCTCTTTCATTTTCTCTATGTTGTTTAGATTTTTGCTTTGAAAATTTTATTGAAAACTGCCGTATTTCCATTGTTATCATATCAAATGCTAAACCACGGTCCTCTAAGTAATTGTATCTGTTTTTTGCTTCATTAATTACATTTTTCATTTCGTTAATATATCTTTCGTCTCCTAGTAAAGTATTATTGTGTTTCCAAAACCCTCGCCCTCTAACTGTCACATCTTTTGTCTTTAAAAACAAAGATATTGCATCATGATCAGTGTAAGGTGCGTAAGGAATTAATGCAATATTTGTGACTTTTTCATTTTTTATTCTGGTGTTTTCAAAGTTTTTACTTGAACTCTTATGGGCCTGAAGCCTTTTGCATGTTACAAATTTTACTTACATCAGTATTACTTGTTCTGCATAATTGTGCCACTAGAGATACACAATTTAGGCTTTGTAAGTCCTCCGGTCTAGGTGTGGCCATCGTTACAATACACCCTTGTCCTTGCAATATTAAATGCTAAATATCTCCAAAACCAAAGGAATTATGGGAAAAAATTATATAAATGGCTGACTGAAAGTCATATGTAGAGATTTCAAATAGGCCCTTGGATTTGACCTTTTACCTTAATTTCAAAGTCAAACATGCCAAACTTTTCTAAAAATGATAATTTTTTACAAATGAAAATTTTATTTGTGCCAATTTTTGGAAAAAACTACACAGACACAAGCTTTAATATTTATGGGCAGGTGTTCCACTTAGGTCATCTTTCATGTTCTTGAGTTTGGGGTCAATCGGTGCATTTTCATGGGAGAGGCAGCCTTTAGATACTGAAACTGACAACTAATCCTGTATCCATAAATGTTAGAGACCTCTGTTTTTTCAGAGCTTGTCAAGCGCAACATTGAAATTAATTTTCCTTTTTTGTTTGTTTCCATACAGTTTACAAGTTACACTTTATCAAAAAATGCAAGGTCGCAATATTCAGTGGTGAAAATAAAATGTGATATAACTCCAAGACTAGAAGAGATACGCCCATAATTACTCTTGAACTTGAATAGTAAGTCATTTACTGGCAGTCTAAATGTGACATTGAAATTGACCTTTAACAAACTTTTCACCATGAACTGAACAAGTTATCCATCGCATAATATTTGATATATCTCCATCAGTAGGACACATACTGTTGAAAAGTGGTGTACTTTAAAATTTTAGCACGTCATGATTGTCCTTTTGTTACGTCTGCATAACAAATTAGCCTGGGAATGGCGACTTACTGAAAATGAGTACATGTACGTTGCAGGTACATGTAAATTTCTATTGAAAAATATTTACTGTGGCTTGAACTTGTATATTTTAGAAAGTGAATAAGCATTTGTTCTTCTGTCCAAAAGAGAGCATGTTTTACCAATTTGCTGTCAAGAATTCTTACCACCACAGCCTGAATACAGGACACAATTTTTAACAAAACCAAAAATGCATATGCCTAGGGATGGACTATAATGCGAAAAATTCATTTACAAATACAAAATTCGCTTAATTGAAAAATGATGGTCAGTGTATCATGGTTTTTATTTTCAATTGTCAGTCTCTGTGAAAAATCTGGGAAGTTGGTAGCGCAAATTTACTCCCATGAAGCACAATCTAATAACTTTTAATGTTCATTTTTGCCCTCCTTCAAGCAAATAAATGCCCTCGTTCACTCTAAAAAGTTTCAAATTAAAATTAATATTCACATTAGGTTCTATGGTCCATCATTTCTACCTACCTTAAACTGGTGGTTACATCCCTATATGTCCCTGCACCAATATTCCCCCACACCAATACCCCCCCCCCCCCCACCAAGGGCGCATTCCCATAGATTTTACATCGATCAACCCCCGTGGGGAGTCTCACTAGATTACTGTCAAATAATCAGGCTTAAATGTCCGTCCCGCCTACTGCAAGCTGTAGGGGGGTAATTAACTTTCGTGCCCACTCGGCTGACAGCTATTTAGCGTGAACCCACAGGGAATTGGATCGATCTAATCTCTGGGAATGGGGTCCAATATTCTCCCGCATTTTTGATAGGGGAAGCAATGATATGGGGGAGTAGCGGTGCGCCTACATCGGCAGTTTTACTGGGGATGTATCGATGCGGGGATCCATCAGTGTGAGGGGATTATTGGTGTATGTGTGTGTGTGTGGGGGGGGGGTATTGGTGCAGGGGAGTATCGACATGACCCCGAACTGGTTTGATTCATGAATATCATGTGAACAAATGATACATGTCTTAAGTTCAGTGTGATCACAAATAAGGTTTTCAGTTTATTGAGGCAACGATTGTATGGAAAAAAATATAGCTTAAATTAGACGCGAGACTTCGCCTGACCTATTTCATTGGAAATCCCGCCATTTTATCACGACGGTAAAAGACAGTTGGAGTGAATTGTGCGGCCAGTTTCAAATTGCATCAAAACTGGGGGTAAACTATATTTGAGGATAATCATGAGGTAGGTATAGATTTTCAACAAAAGTCAGAAATTATACTGAATACATTTTTTGTCAAAAGTGTACACTTTCCCCTCCAACATCAAGATCAAGACCACATGTATACATACGGTAAATATCTAAGTTGCAAGTTATGGTACATACAGTGTATCATGTATATACTAGTAGTTTTGTTAATAGGGGTATTGTTTATTCTGCACTGTGTGACCTACCCCAACTCATTCACATCAGTTCTGTCAATATACATACTTAATTTTGGCAAGTCTGAATAATGATACGAAGGCAGTTTAACAGCACGAACACCTGCCAAGATTCATTTGATAAGTATACTGGGCACATGCTTAATCTTCAGTGACACTCTTTTAATTGTTATACAGGTACATATCAAAGTAATTTAATTTCACCATGCAAATCTGCAGTAGAAAAGAATTGGGAACCATCATGGTTTCCTGGAAAGCATCATTATGTAATTCATTGTAAACTTTGTTGTAACGGTACCTTACGTACCATAAATATATGGATGAGTGGTGGTCTACTGTAGTATGTCTTGACAAGTGAAAATGTTTATCTTTAACCATGGTCCCCAATAATTTATGTTGTAGTGGTGATTTTTTTCCATTGCAGGTAAAAACGAAGAGTTTCATGCAAGTAACAGAGAAAATGGGTGCTACATAATTTGAAAGTGATCATGGTGATATCAATCAACCTTTCAGATATTGTTGTTTATGTATTTGTTTCCGTATTTCTGTTGATAGAGATATAAAATATATATTTACTGAGTATTTGGACAGGACTAAGGACACTAAAGGTACATACTGTATACATATTCATATGTAATGTATACATATATATACTTTATGGTCACTATAATTTTTCAATAATAGTTGATTATTGCTGCAAACCAGTAGCCGATGGTTTACCACTTAATTGTTGGCTTATAATATTCAAACAGAAGGACAGATAAAAGAAAGAAAAGGGAAACGGGCATTTTGTAGTCTTGTATGTATTAAGCATGCCCTCTCAAAGATTTATGAGCAAAATGTTGTAAAAGAACTAGGCAAAATAATATTGTGAGTAATGTTGAAAATGACACTTCATTTTGAAATTATATACCTTATCAGACTTGATCACAAAGCTTCAATATGTTTTTGACATTTTTATTTTCATTTCATTTCATATAGTAGAACTAGTATTCACTGTGACAAACAAAGTACATTTGTTTTTAAAAAGCTGGTTGTACTTGATAATCAATGCAAATTAAATATACTGGTACTGGTACATTTGTTGAAATATTTTTAATTTGCCAAATGTCTATAGTCATTCTTTAACATAAAACAAACATGGTGCATTTAAATCATTGATGATACAATATATGGAATAGATTATAAAAACATGATGCCTTGGTTTTGAAGGTAGATATATTACTATAATCATGTTAATTTTAATTATCATTTTTCTACTATTATAACTTTTATATAATTGATCAACATGTTTCAATATGTTGTATATGTTGAATAAAGAATTTTTAAGAAAGATATATTCATTAAAAATACTTCTATGCCAATGAAAATGAAGTAAGCAGTCCACTTACCTCATCAATCTCACATGTCACACAGATAACATATGGTATATACAAGCCAATTTTACTTTGCTCATTTACCACTGAAAATTTGGACCAAATCCTTAGGTACTGTTTTTGTACAAATATCAGTCATAACACAGTACATTAAATTGGAACTAAAACTAAATTGTGAAGGAAACCTAAACAGAAAGTATCATATATCATTATAAAAAAAAGAATTGACGACCATGTTTAAAACAAGTAGTCGCCAAAGTGGAAATAGATGAAAATGTAATAAATATTCAGCTGGGCTTGTCTTGACGGATGCATGAATTTGACACCATTTTCCCACTAAAACAGCTGAAGCATTTGTTTAAGAAGATAGATTTGAATAAAAATTTAGCCACACAATTTTTCTAGTTTGGGAACTTTAATGAAAGTTATGATGTTGTCCAGGAAAAATGCCACCTAAACTGGGTCAAATCAAACATTCCCAAATGAAATATTACATGGATATGAAGCTTAAATACCCAATTAATATACCATCTGATTGGAAGTATTAGATATTTACTTCTGCTGATAATATTATTTTCGGTTAAATTTTGATAGTTTTTACAAAACAAATGCTTTGATTTTACGCCGTGACAGTGTGTGTCCTACTGTGAAACTGGCAATCTTACTGTGACCTTGACATTAACCTTTGGCCTACTATTTCCATGAACTGAACTTTGCTAATTTTTCATCCCTTATATCTCCAAAACTTACCCAGATATGCCAATAGATACCACTGAATTTGAATAGGAACTCATCCCAGACAGCCTCAGTAATCTGGCCCAGATCTGGCCCAGATCTGGCAACGTCTGGCAATATCTGGGCCAGATTTTGCCAGACACTTGCCAGATCTGGGCCAGATGAAAAAAGCACAAGCTTATCAAACTGATACAATTCGTTGAGTGATTTTATTCGTGATGCGATTTATTTCGAAGGCATCAACACTGGCGACGAGGATTAACACTAGTGCAAAACTGTGAGCCAATTTTCTTTGAGAAAATGGAGGAAAAATGTGAAAATACGAAATTCGAACCGTAGGCCTACAGAATAAAGTGTTTATGCGAGCTATCTGTCTTCCGTTCGAGGCTCGGGTGTCCTCTCCTCGCACCGAGTGTCCTTATTTAGCTCTGCTCTGCGTCGCCAGATCCGCTCTCCGTGTTCACAGGTCGAAGCTCCTTGTGTAACTGTGTGGGTATATGGTCGTAGAAAGGTGTGTAGGTGAGTCCGCACCCTCTCACGTCGTGGCTCGAACTGCTCTTAGTCTACTAATATACTGCACTCCCGCCAGGTGGTGTAGACTCATCTCCGTAGTTCGGGGAGTGCTTCCGGCACAATCACAACACTCCTCCCCTCTTTATTTGAAAGAGATGAGTTTACTTCAAGTTTTTCCTGATAGAATCATTCAAGCAGTTCCTTAGCAATTCCAGCGGTGCTCACCTGAAATTCTTGAAATATATACAAGTTTAAAAGATATTTACACAAAGAAACGGTACATGTACAGATTTACAAGGGAGTCCCCAAAAACAAAACAAATGACTCCAATATGAACAAAGTTACTTTACATATTTACAAAGACTGAGTCTACAAAAACAAAAATGACTCCAGCATGGACAAAAATAATTATTTACACAGGAATCCACAAAAACAAAACAAAAGATTCCTGTAATTCAGAGAACACAATTGACAAATTCTGAGAATGACGTCTCATGGCTTCAGCCATTCCAGCATGACAATATTATAACTGTCACACAGGCATCACTCTTGATTCATCACTGTGACTGTGACTCTGGGAATATTTACAATCCAAGTGAATGATCATTAGAGGATAAAGTCAAAGACAGTTAAGGACCAATATCTGTCGTATGACAATTATCTGCATGACATACGCGTCACACACTCTTGATCTATCACTAAAGATTGAAGCTCAGTAACGATATAATATCTGTCACTATGAGCTAAGTGTAGTGATGTAAAATCTCCTACACTGTTCTTTAGAGTGCAACAATATAAATCTGTTACACTATACGGTAACCACAGTACAGATGTTGCCCATATAGGTTAAGATCACTGGTTAGATAACCGTTTAGTCTCTTTCTCTGGCTACAACCAAACCATGCAACTAGACATTATCCCAGTGGCTGCAGCATGTCCTTACAGTACCATCATCCAAGTTCACTTCACACATAAAGAGACAACCAGTATCCCTACCCCTTTAAATAAAAAGTAAGGCCAAATGTACATATAGCTACCAGACAGAGATAACAGTCAACTAATCAAAATCCATTCAATCTCCAGGGTTTAGATTGTAATTCTATTTCGTTTCTATACAAATGAGGTCATACGAGATTCCCGTTTTATGCGAGAGCACATGCGCACTTGCGCATATCTTCACTTCCGGTTTCTTGTCGAGCGAGCACAGCACGTGAGGCCAGAGAGCGGCACAAAACTCAATGAATACTATGGCTGATAAGGTCGGAAATAGACCAAAAGTTACAAAATGCCGCAGGGCCACAAAAATCTTCCGACGGGAAGTCAAAAGAAGTGGTGACGCATCACAATTTCTAACACGGAATCAAACATTGACGCAGAATAACGTTAATGAGAGAAATGAAAATGGCGTGTCAACGAGTACCGATAATGCCACGACTGTGGTGGGAAAATCAGTGCAGCATTAGAATAAATAACTGGCTCACTGAAGAATATGAAACGTAATATTTAGAAGCAAATGGAGGATTTTACAAAACAAAATCAGGTATGAATATCCTTCTCATGTTTATTAAGAAGAGTAAATGTCTGACGACACGTCTGTGTTTACTAGTAGTGAAGAGTAAATCTCTGACGACACGTCTGTGTTTACTAGTAGTGAAGAGCAAATCTCTGACGACACGTTAGTGTTTACAAGTAGTGAAGACCAAATCTCTGACGACACGTCTGTGTTTACTAGTAGTAGAAAATATCTGACGACACGTCCGTGTTTACTAGTAGTGAAGAGCAAATCTCTGATGACACATCAATATTTACTAGTAGTGAAGTGCAGAATTCAGATTACTGGTTGATATGGCAGACGCTGCCCATGAAGTTGATACATGTAAGATAAATGATAATAATGAAAATAAATTAGAGGAATAATTTTACCAGGAAAATGATGAAAAATTGTCTCCTTCTAACTGTGATGGTTTGAAACCAATAATAATAAATGAGGGAAAAATGGCCTAGCATCTGTCGTGATGCTGAATCATAAGATTGAAGGTTTCACAGAGTGAACATTTAGTTAAAAGGGTGATTCCTCCTTGACACTTGAAATAAACAAAAAAGAAAGAAGTTCATAAAGAAAAGATTGATGTTTTTATAACAAGAGATGACGCATCTATTAGAGACACAGCAAAAATATTAGAAAAATATCAATGTCAAGTTTGCACGAGTCTGTTATGGACAGTTGCATTATAGGAACTAGAGAGAGGAAAAATTAAAGCATTAAAAGAAAATAAAGATGATTATGAAGCTGTAATGGATTTTACAGATAAAGGAAGTAGACCTAGAATGGCGGTCTAGAAATATTTTTATATGCAACATGTAAAATTAATCATGGCAATGCACAGATTGAAATTCAATCGAATGCTACTCCTTTAGCATGGTTAGATGAATGTAGAAATATGAGAATTGGTGGATTCTTTACTGAAGAATTTTATTCTGTCATGATAATTTTAATGCATTTGATTTGCTTGTTATAAAATGGCATTACATGCCTTAATTCAAAATATCGAAGGAAAGATATGATAATACTACTGCAGTTGCATATATTACACGTGAGGTTTTGAAATCCTCATGATTAATTTGTGATGAAATAGTATCACAAATAGAGGAAAAAAAAATCATTACATTGAAAATGATATATGGCTTACTGCTAATTATTTGCCTGGAATATAAAATGTAAAGGCATATAAGGAATCAAGAAATGTGAATATTACAACTGAATGGTCACTAAATATTATGTATTTAAAAAGTGACAGATATATTAGCTATGCCACATATAAATTTTATTAGATCAAGATCAAATAGCAAATGAGGAATATTTGCTGCTTGGAAACCAGAACCTGGTACTGAATACAACAATGTTTTTGATATCTTAGGAGAATGTATTCCTCCTTTTCAGTCTGATGCTCAGGATAATCAAGAAGTTCTGGGAAAGATCAGGCAGATGCTTAAGTTGTGATACCTTTATGGTTGACGCAAGCATGGCTCAATTAATTTAAAGGAAATATTCACTAGAAGATATTCCTATTCTTTTACTGCCAGCAACAACAGTATTAACATCTTTTCTCACCAGAAAGGGGTGACACACCCAATAGGAGACTGTATGAAATTTTTGGCATGCAATGTATCACGAAAACTGTCAAGTCAGATAGAATTACAGAGAAAGCTATTGAAGTCATATTTAAAGCATGTAAAATCATATTTAAAGCATGTGCAAAAAACCACTATTCAGTCTATATTAAAAAATGAAGAATGTTTTCAAATAAAGTGAAGGTCGTTTTGAGTATAGACCAACTACAGCAATGTGCTAGACTTTTAAGTACATCTCTATGAAGATGGCTCAAATAACAGTGCTATAGACACTGATAGATATGCATTATCAACAACTATTGGCATTGTTGCTTCGACGGTTGGGAGACATCCTTAGATTATATGGTTCTTGAAAGGAGTTTTTAACACTGACCCAGTGCACCCAGATATCAGAAAGTTTGACATGTATCAATTGATTAACATAACTTAAGAAAACTGTCACCAGTAAGACAGTTATCATTGAAAGATTTTTTTTTTTTTTTTTCAATGAAGTTTATCATCCTCATGTCTCTTACATCTGCGCAAAAAGATTTTGTGCATTTATTGAAGTTCAGAGAGTTAGAACTTCACAAAAACTGTTTTATTTAAAATCAAAGAAACTTTGAAACAGTTCAAGACCAGGTGTTGGTACAACAACATTTACATTTTTATGGTACCCCCTAAATAGGGGATTGCATACATTGATATGTGTTAAAGAATATTTGAAAAGAACAAAACCATTAATAAATGGACAAAACCATTAATAAATGGCAAAGTAGGAAAAAAAAAAAATATTAGTTATTGAAAGCCTTAATTCATCCGTTTCAAGAGATACAATATCAAGATGGATTCGGATGTTGATGCACCAAGCATGTGTATAAGAATCATTTAAGGCTCATTCAACCCAAGCTGCAGCAGTGTCAGCAGCATAATTTTCCCATATATGATATTCTTAAAAGCAGCTTGATGATTTTCAAGCAAAGCTTGCTAAGTACTACAATAAACCTGTTTAAGGGAAAGAATTTTCTAAAGCAGGTTGAATAATTGGAAAAGTTATGTAGTATTATATTTTGAGCTAAACTTGCTCTCGTGACCAGCAAGCTTCGAACTGTGAAGATATGCGCAAGTGCGCATGTGCTCTCGCATAAAACGGGAATCTCGTATGACCTCATTTGTATAGAAACGAAATAGAATTCAAAAATTAAATGAGATTTATTGAAATTTAATTGAAATTCTATGAAGTTTCTAATACAAATGAGAGGTCATACGCCCACCCACCTCCCCTATTCCACAGCAAAAAAGGGGGAGGGGGGGAGTGCCTGGTTTACATAGAAACATGTAAAACCACAATTATGGGTTGATATTTATAATGAACCTAAGATAACTTATGTTATCATGTAAAAAATCATAACCATATTTATGGGTTGATTTTTATGTACAGACACAGATGTGTCTGTACATATAGCCATCACCTGCGTCTGTCGTCGCCGTTGCCGTTGCCGTTGCCGTTGGCGTGCACTTTTACCGTAAACACGATAAGTGGAAAACAGTTTTACGTTTTGACTTGAAACTTACAGAACTGATGAATATTCATAATATTCAGGTCAAGTTCGAAAATCAGCATGATCGGGCCATTTTTAGGGAAGTTATGCTGTTTTTTCACTTTTTTCAGCATATATGCAACACCGTAAACACGATAAGTGGAAAACCGTTTTACCTTTTGGTTTGAAACTTACAGAACTGATGAATTTGTATAATACGCAGGTCAAGTTTGAAAATCAGCATGATCGGGTCATTTTTAGGGAAGTTTTGCTTTTTTTTCACTTTTTTCAGCATATATGCAACACCGTAAACACGATAAGTGGAAAACCGTTTTACCTTTTGGTTTGAAACTTACAGAACTGATGAATTTGTATAATACGCAGGTCAAGTTCGAAAATCAGCATGATCGAGTCATTTTTAGGGAAGTTTTGCTTTTTTTTTCACTTTTTTCAGCATATATGCAACACCGTAAACACAATAAGTGGAAAACCGTTTTACCTTTTGGTTTGAAACTTACAGAACTGATGAATATTTATAATACGCAGGTTAAGTTCGAAAATCAGCATGATTGGGTCATTTTTAGGGAAGTTATGCTTTTTTTTCACATTTTCTCTGATTCAATTCTTAGGCATGTTAATAGTCTCATTATTGAACTAATAAGATATGTAAAAGTGTTTTTTATGTACAGACACAGATGTGTCTGTACATATTGCCATCACCTGCGTCTGTCGTCGCCGATGCTGATGCCGATGCCGATGCCGATGCCGGCGCCGGCGCCGTGCACTTTCCTTGTAAACACGATAAGTGGAGGGCAGTTTTACTTTTTGGCTTAATATTTACAGAGCTGATGAATATTCATAAAACGCAGGTCAAGTTCGAAAATCAGCATGATCGGGCCATTTTAAGGGAAGTTATGCTTTTTTATGTACAGACACAGATGTGTCTGTACATATAGCCATCATCTGCGTCTGTCGTTGTCGCCGTCGTCGCCGTCGGTGCCGTCGTCGCCGTCGTGCACTTTTACCGATAACACGATAAGTGGAAAACCGTTTTTGCTTTTGTCTTGAAACTTACAGAACTGATGAATATTCATAATACGCAGGTCAAGTTCGAAAATCAGCATTATCGGTTCATTTTTAGGGAAGTTATGCTGTTTTTTCACTTTTTTCAGCATATATGCAGCACTGATAACACGATAAGTGGAAAACCATTTTACTTTTGGGCTTGAAACTTACAAAACTGATGAATATTCATAATCCGCAGGTCAAGTTCGAAAATCAGCATGATCGGTTCATTTTTAGGGAAGTTACGCTGTTTTTTCACTTTTTTCAGCATATATGCAGCACTGATAACACAATATAAGAAAAACAGATGGGGAAATTGTCATTATACTAACAGGACTGGTCAATCTTACTAAAACATAGGATGAGTGCGAAAATCAGCATAATCGGGCCATTATTTTAGAAGTTATGCTGTTTTTTCACATTTCCTCAGATTCAATTGTTAGGCATGTTAACAGTCTCATTATTGAACTAATAAGATATGTAAAAGTGCTTGTTTGACATTTCCTGCATCTTTATAACATTGCTAGTTGATTATGTAAAAATGATGGTAAACTTGTTATTGTGTATTATGTTATAAAGTGTCAAAAATGGAAATAAACTCATATCATTGCAGTTTGTCAGATTCAATCATCTACTATCTTCAGAATCTCAGAATGGAGGAAATTGGACATTTAACACTGTTCTATTGATATTTTTCCCATCTCATCAATTTTCTTAGTTGATCATATACAAATGGTAGTAAACTGTTTATTTTGTTTTATGTTAAAAAAGGGTTTTAAAAATAGAAGTAAACCCATTGCAGAGCAGTGCTGTCTTGTTTCAGCATGTATGCAGCACCGATAACACGATAAGTGGAAAACCATTTTACATTTTGCCTTGAAACTTACGGAACTGCTGAATATTCATAATATGCAGGTCAAGTTCGAAAATCAGCATGATCGGGTCATTTTTATGGAAGTTATGCTGTTTTTCACTTTTTTGAGCATATATACAACACTGATAACATGATAAGTGAAAAATCATTTTACCTTTTGGCTTGAAACTTGCAGAACTAATGAATATTCATAATACGCAGGTCAAGTTTGAAAATCAGCATGATTGGGTCATTTTTAGGGTAGTTATGCTGTTTTTTTTTTCACTTTTTTTAGCATAGATGCAGCACCGATAACACGATAAGTGGAAAACCATTTTACCTTTTGGTTTCAAACTTACAGAACTGATGAATATTCATAATACGCAGGTCAAGTTTGAAAATCAGCATGATCGGGTCATTTTTAAGGAAGTTATGCTGTTTTTCACTTTTTTCAGCATATATGCAACACTGATAACATGATAAGTGGAAAACCATTTTACCTTTTGGCTTGAAACTTGCAGAACTAATGAATATTTATAATACGCAGGTCAAGTTTGAAAATCAGCATGATCGGGTCATTTTTAGGGTAGTTATGCTGTTTTTTTCACTTTTTTCAGCATGTATGCAACACCTATAACACCTTTGTGCTATATGATGGTACTGTATGAAATTGTCCCTTGGGTTATCCCTAATTAAATTAAGGTCTATAAAGTCTTGCCTAGTAATTAATTTTCTATTGGCCATTAAATGAGATTACATAAAACACTCGTTGAGATTTCCCTGTAAAGTCCCATAGGTTTAGCTCTGTTAACTGTGTCACAAAATTAGGATTTGGTGATAATTATGCAGATAAATAGTGTTTAACATTGCAAATAAATTTACAACAAAAAATGTGTTATGCCAACATGCTATAGATGAATAACAGTGCTTTATTTTTCTCAAACTTGGTGGGGTTATTAATATCAATTTAATACAGCTAGATTAAAAGTTTGAATAGCAGCTTTATTGGAATTTTTTTACGTTTTATTAATTTTTTTTTAAATTTATTTTTCAAACACTAGCATCTTCAAGATGTGATTTTTAACTCCCATCCACCAGAAGTGCTGTGCATGTTCTGTATTTTTGTATATAATCGTTATTTCTTCAGATTTAATTCTTAGGCATGTTAACAGTCTCATTATGGAACTAATAAGATATGTAAAAGTGTTGTTTTGACATTTTCTGCTTCTTAACAATATTGTTAGTTGATTATATAAAAATGACGGTAAACCTGTTATTGTGCATTGTGTAATAAAGTATCATGAATGGAAAGGAACTCATCATTACAGTTTGTCAGATTTAATCGTTCACTATGTTCAGCATCTGCAAATGGAGCAAATTGGACATTGAAAATTGTTCTATTGATATTTTTCCTATGTCAACAATTTTCCTAGTTGAACATTTAAAAATGACAGTTTATTGATTATTTTGTTTTAAAGAAGGTGTTGAAAATGGAAAGAAAATCATTTCAGTACAGTTATCTCTTGCTTACGTTTTGGCATTTTGAAAGTGTGACTCTGAACTTCCATGGCCTTGAAGACCTTCCCAAACCACATTTTCTGAATATTCATGGTACTTTTATTTTTATTTTTTTAATTTGATGGTCATTATGCTGTTAAGTATTATGTTTTATTGCATGAAAGTTGAAGAAAACCCTATTTTGGACACTGCTGCCAGGATAGCGATTAAGGCAAAACCATGTTACCTACGATACTGAAACTTACTGAAAAGTTTCATAAGACAGAAGTGCAGCTTGTGTTTGAAAACCAGTGTGATTGTTTTCTGTTTTGAAAGCAATGCAGGTTTATAGAGTGCTATACTGGCATTTTCAAGTTGTGACTTATCACTCCCATCTGCCAGGAGCCCTGTACTCTTACTTTGTAACATTTTCTGTATTTTGTTAAGTTAATGATTCTTAGGAGTCAAGAATGATTCTTAGGATTGACATACAGCCCCCCCAAAAAATAATAAATTATATATATATGTATAGATATATATTTTTTTAATGAGTTTAAACAATTTTTTGTGTAATTTTCACTGTACCTCATTCTGGCATTTCCAAAGTTTAACTCTTATCAGCCTGACACCTTAGGGACTATTTCCAGACCCTATCACGCTAACTGTGGACCGATCTATCTCCATGGGAATTCTCGCTAAATTGCAATCAATGTAAGTGGCTTAGCTGTCTGTCACGTCTACTGAAATTGGCATGCCAGAATCCTAAGACTCTCAAACTGAAAGCAATTTAGTGAGAAACCCCTTGGAGTTGGATTGATCCTGTTAGATTGATCTAGGTATGGGAACTCAGTCTAATGCTTGATACACATTTAACTTTCATCCTAATCCAATGTTATGCAGAATTAGAATTTGATGTTGGCTATGCAGTTACAGTAAGCATAATACATTAGTTCATCAGAATTGACAGTATCCTATTTCCTGCGTTTTTATTTTCTGGTTTTTGTCTGTACATTTGACAGCTTTGCTGCCTTGTTATAATACACCTTAGATAATTTTTATATTATCTGAGAAACATATAAGGAATTTATATTCCTTTTGTTGTATAGTGGTATTATAATTGCAACAAATTTCTGAGTTGCAATGCTGGTCACTCGAGATAGTGACTATCGTGCGCATGTGCTCTCGCAAAAACGGAAATCTCGTATGACCTCTCATTTGTATTAGAAACTTCATAGAATTTCAATTAAATTTCAATAAATCTCATTTAATTTTTGAATTAACAGAAATGAAACACCTTTCAGAGATATAAACTTTCATAAAACAACCTTCTGAAATTAAGGTTACCTGCTACCGCATGAGCAATTAGACCACTTTAGATGCACCTGTCATTCACCTTAAGACATCCTTAAACCATCTAAATTTTAGTCCCTCAATGCTCTAATCCAGCAGTAACATACAAACGGTATCCCCTTTTTACAGATCATCCAGAAACATTCCAGATAGACACTTGCACTAAACATGGTAATAAGGATTCCGGATTCCAATATATACCATACAGCTTGAATAATAAGCTTTCAAATACAAACCAAAACGTTCACGTCACTTATAATTGTTATCTCTGCACTTGCCAAAAGTTAAGTCCTATCACTGGAATTTCATTGCACAATGTATAAACCAAGATCAAGAACTATACAAAGGCAAGATTTTTTAAATGAAGACCCAGAATAATACTTGTTAGAGTGATCTTTATAACAGTTAACAAGACAACGATGATGAATAAAGTCCATATTGCAGATTTCCAGCAATAGCAACTTCAAAGATATGACTTTCGTTACCAAGGCTACCAAACTCCAATTAACCGTAATGCCTTGTTAAGGGACTTTATCATTCAACTTTATTTGCAGAAAAATATCAACATGAATACCTTTTCTTCACCACAGTGACTGTAATATCCGCCAAAACACAGCAGCAATAATCACTTCAGCAAGTGAACCAACTAGAGCAGAAACATTACAACTTAACTGTTCAAAAGACCATGGCAAACAAATATCGATAGGAAATCTGGGATGTCAAAGATGAAAATAACAAATACATCTTTTGAGTCTGGAATTTTTCCTGACCTCTGTAAAACTGCTGTTGTAAAGCCTCTCTTAAAGAAGAGCAGTCTTGAAAGAAACGAGCTGAAAAACTATAGACCAATTTCCAATTGCTCTTTCATTAGTAAATTTCTGGAAAAAATGGCATTCTCGCAACTGAACAACTACTTAACAGCACATTCTCTGTATGGTAAATTCCAATCAGCCTACAGAACTGGTCATAGTACTGAAACAGCCCTGCTAAAGGTTCAAAATGATATCATGCTCTCATTAAACAATCACTGTGATGTCATCTTGGTCCTCTTGGATCTTTCTGCTGCTTTCGACACGATTGACCATGATATTTTACTACAACGTTTGCAGTGCAGGTTTGGCATTACAGGAATGGCGATTGATTGGTTGAGCTCTTACTTAAAGGGAAGAACACAAAAAGTGGAAATTAATTCCCTTCTTTCTGCCCCTGAAACCCTGAAATATGGTGTTCCGCAGGGATCGGTGTTAGGCCCACTACTTTTTTCACTCTATATGGTGCCTCTTGAGGAGATCATTTCTAAGCACAATCTTCAGACCACAATTTTTGCTGATGATACTCAGATTTATGTAACTTGTGATAGTCGGTGTGATTATTCTGTAGTGTCAGACATAGAGAAATGTATTGATGAGATCGGGGTGTGGATGCTTTCAAATAAGCTGGCTCTAAATGACACTAAAACGGAAATAATCTGGTTTTCATCTGAATTTAAAGATAGAAAGGACTGTGCTACTAACACTAATGTTCGCATTGGCAATGTGTCTGTGAAAGCATCTGTCAGTGCTAGAAATTTAGGTGTGTTTTTTGATTCAGCTGGGATCTTTGACAAGCATATAGACAGTGTTTGTAAGTCGGCATCTTTTTCACTGTGGAGAATAGGGAAGATTCGGAATTTACTAAATATAGAAACAACTACAAAATTAGTTCATGCTTTTATTACATCAAAATTAGATTATTGCAACAGTATTCTTTTTGGGGTGAGTGACAGCAAATTGAAAAAAATCCAATTGATTCAAAATTCAGCGGCCAGATTAGTTAAAAAGATAAGGAACCAGAGCTTAGATCATATCACTCCAGTGTTAAAGGAATTGCATTGGCTGCCAATCAAACAAAGAATTTTATTCAAAGTGTTGTGCATAATTTTTAGAGCTTTTAAAGAAAACGCACCTTGTTATATTGCACATCTTATTCAGTCATCTGAACCTCGCAGGTTAACAAGAAACTCTTTTGAAAACAATTTTATACTCAATCACTGTGAAATAGACAGAAAATGCAACAAATTCTATGGAGACCGGGCTTTTACTGTTTATGCTCCAAAATTGTGGAACAAATTGCCTTTTAGTATCAGAGCTGAAAGTGACTATAATACTTTTAAAGCCTGTCTTAAAACTCATCTTTTTAAAGAATTTTATGGTTAGTGTTCCTTTAAGCCTTTTAGTTGTTTATCATTTATTAAGAGTGAGCTTGGGTTAATTTTAGTAGTATTTTAAAGTTATATCAATAAATTTTCTCTGCTTTCTCTAATTAATTAATTTTATCAGTAAATGTTAAAAGTATTTTAGTATTGTTATTTTTAGACTTTTTTAATTATTTGTAAAGTGCATTGAAATGTAAAAAATGGAATGCGCTATATAAGAAATAAATATTATTATTATTATTATTAAAGTCAAGTTATGGTAAAACAGAGCATGGATTTGATTAACAAAATGAAGTAAGAGCAACAAAATATAAAGAAATGACGACTGTAAATTTGACAAACGAATATTAAGATACAAATGATACAGCCCAGACACACCAATGTCAGACAATAAATAGAACTTAAAGGAATATAAGATAACAATGACGGAAACAGACTGAAGAGATAACAATACATCTGATAAAGTCTAGACACACCAGCATCTGACCATAAAAAAGACATTAAACTAAAAGGAAACAATCTCACAAGCAGCATCATCTTGAAGCTGAAATTGTGTTACTATCATTTAATTGCAATCAAGAAACTTGCTCCGTCTTGTGCTGGCAGAATGACCCCTGTCACCTGTGAGTGTCAATTGTCATTATCCAAACACAAGGTCTGATTCTGACGACAAATGTCACAATTTGCTGCAGAAGCCCTGAAAGATCAATGCAGACAAAGACATCTTACAACAAAAAGAACAGACAAAAACCCACCAGGATCATAAGGCCAATTGCTAACATTTGAGAAAATTGATTGTACAGTACTAAATGATTGTCCCGTCCCTCTGTAGCTATGTGTAGCACCTAAAAGTGTTTGCAAAACGTGCAATGACCACTTTGCCTCCAACATGACCACCAGTTTATCTAATCTACCCTTCCCTTTAGGATAGCCCATTTCTCTGAAAACTTGAAACCTCCCTAGTTTCCCTTTAAATACAAAACAACTGATGTCATTGTGATCACAAGCACCACTGACAATGTTCACTTTATCAGACATAGCTTCACCAGCCAGGAATTTGTCATCAGCAGGTACAGGTTTTTCGCCAGAATAGAGGGACTTTCTATTTTGATCTTTACCTGGGACGTTGGTTTTATCATGTAACTCTTCAAACAAACCTGGTATCCTTTTACTCCCTTTCACTTTTTTGATTTGGTCGATGGAATTGCCTGAAGAAAATTCAAAATGTGACACATTGCTTAACCTGGAATGATTTTCAAAATCCCTTAGCCCTACCCTTGCTATAATTGGTTTTTGATCTTTATTTGGCATTTCTGTCATTTTCATCATTTCACCCCTTACTACAAGAGTACCAGCTTTGATATCAATGATCACCCCCAAATTTTGTAAAACGTCATGACCTAAAATCATTTCATCATGAATGGGAGCTATGTACTGTGTTTGGAAAGTACTGGATCCAAGTTTCATTTTCAGAGAATCGATGAAATAACCCTTCAGTACTGCATTGTCACTTGCCAGACTCATTGCAACATCTCCCAATATTGATGGTTTTCTTTTCAATTTTTCGTAAACTTTTGTGGAGAGAATGGTGACCTCCGACCCAGTATCAACTCGGGCATGGATTGGTAAACCTCCAAGCTTAAGTTTTACGTAAGAATTTGAAGCAACAGTCTGTTGAATAGGAGCTTTTGGTGTTAAATTTTGATCTCTCTTGTTAATTGGTTTTTTCCTTGCACACTCAGCTGGGTTAGGTGTTTTAGTGACAGCTTCTAGAAGATCTAGTTCACTTTCACTTGTTTGTGTAGAAATGTTACAGGTGCTTGTTGACAACTGAGGTACAGGATTGCCAATTTTGTGATTGTATTCAAGTGGATTAGTAATCTCACTTATACTGTTAACATGCACATCCATTTGTGCAGCAACATGGCTGTTAGGCTGGTGAGGTTGAGTAAAATTTCTCAAAGCATTCTCCTTATTTTTCTTCAACCAAATTTTGTGTTTTTCACAATCCCTTTTAAAGTGATCTGGACTATGACAGAAGAAACAGGTTTGTCTTCTACTCAAAATTGGTGTTGCTAATTTCAACACAGTTTCCACTACTTTTTCAAGGTTGTGCACAGGTGGAACTTCAGCAGATTTAACACTTTCTTTCTTTCTGTTTTCGAAGAGCAAAGAAACATGCTGATAATATTTCACTTTGTTTATAGCAGCCTCTATGCTTTTTGGTAGTTCTAAACAAGCATACTTTCCAGCCTCCCAGTCTGAACAACCTAAACAAAATTGTGTTATTGCCTCTTTATTGATGAAAGATTCTGGCAGATCCACATAGGCTGACATTGCTAGAGAAAGGACCCTTGCTGCCCAATCACCGAGAGATTCATTTGGTTGTTGGTAAGAGTGTTGAAATTCTACCCGGGCAATTTCAGGCAAAACTTCATCACTAAACCGAGTTTCCAACTTCTGCAAAATTTCCAAATATGAGAAGTCTTTACCCGATTTTGTAAGGCGTGTGTAGTAGTCTAGAGCATTTCCTTCTAGACTCCATGTTAGATAGTCTTTTGATTGAATATCGGACCAACCATACACTTCTTTATAGCTCTCAAATTTTTGTTTGAATGATTGCCAATTACTTTTCCCATCATATTTAAGAGAATTTGGAAGATCACTGGGATTTCCCCTCTCTTCCCTCGAAAAGTTGGAGTTTTTTCTTAAATTTTTTGAATTTACAGCTTGATGGTTTTTGTAATGGAGCAGGATGTTTTAAAGAATGTGTAAAGTGATCCTTCGATGTTAGTTTGCTATCCCATTCACACTCCTCCTCAGAAGATGATGTTATTCTTCTAGGGTTTAAACAAGATCTAGGACAATTGTTAGAAAGGTTTTCCTCATCTCCACTGCTACGAAAACAAGCAGCTTCAGAATGAGTATAAGCCCCCTGAATGTCATTGTTAGCACTACTGTATGGTGTTTTAGCAGCATGTAATTCTGTTTTAAAATGAGACCTAGATCGAGAAGTATCTTGTTCCTCATTGGAAGAACAAGCATGGGAAGAAAGTCTAGACTTCAGCTCACTTAATATTTCGCTTGATGGTTTTAGATGTTTTTGCGAATTTAACCGAAAATGGCCAGTTTCCGATTGACATTTAGAAGATAGTTTTTCTCTTTGAACTGATTTAGAATCAACTTTGGGCACTGAAGCCATAGCCCCTTCATCTGATTTTTCCATAGCAGCCAACCTGGCTTTTTCCTTCTTCAGTTCTGAAAGAGTTTTCCTTAATTGTAATAATTTGGCAAAGTTTTCCGAAATATGTTTTTCTAAATGTTTATTGGAGAGCTGTTCTCTAGAACTTTCGTTTTCCTCCAGTTTAGCATGACTGAGAGTAGTTGCATTGGTGTACATTGAAGCAGGTGATCTCCACTTTCTCCTATCATCCATAACTGCAATGAGTATATGAACAATAATAAGTCCAAAATAAAACAATATATACAAACTTACAATGGAGAATGTGATAATGAGATACTTGTTGAACCTGAAACAATTTCCAGCAGACCACAAACAGCACACCTAAGACCAAAAGTTGCTAGGCTTAAGTGAGACTAATTAACAGTGCATTAAAAGCTCCTGAAATATAATCAGTTCACTGCAATAATATCAACTGAATAAAATTGCTAAGCCAATGTGAAACAAGTCCCAGTGCATTAAAAGCTCCTGGATTTGACCAGTTCACAACAACAATTGAAAAGCAGTGTGAAACACACCTGATTTCAACTTGGTCCCAATAAACTAGAGTAATGTAAGGTTAAAAGGGTAAAAGTGGTTGAACAGTTCACAAGAAATTTCACAAGGCGTGTACTCAAGTGTATGAAACAGAGTTGCCGGCTATGAGCTTCTAAGATGATAACAGCTCACCTGTGATACAGTTGAGTGAGTTTGTCATGGAGAACGAATAAAGCGAGTATGTGGTGTTATTATTTTCAAAAAACTTGTCAAAATTTCTTTATTTATCCTAAACAGATTCCTTATGGGCCCTTGCAAACTAAACTTCATTGAAATGAATTCAGTTACCTGATGCACCTGCCCCTCCCTTAAAAAAAAAAAAAACAAAGAAATTTCTGACCTCAAGTTTTTGAACTTCCCGCGTAATTTCTTAGGATCCTCGTCGCCAATAAAGTGTTTATGCGAGCTATCTGTCTTCCGTTCGAGGCTCGGGTGTCCTCTCCTCGCACCGAGTGTCCTTATTTAGCTCTGCTCTGCGTCGCCAGATCCGCTCTCCGTGTTCACAGGTCGAAGCTCCTTGTGTAACTGTGTGGGTATATGGTCGTAGAAAGGTGTGTAGGTGAGTCCGCACCCTCTCACGTCGTGGCTCGAACTGCTCTTAGTCTACTAACATACTGCACTCCCGCCAGGTGGTGTAGACTCGTCTCCGTAGTTCGGGGAGTGCTTCCGGCACAATCACAACAAGAAGTCCGGAGACATTAGGGTCACGCTCGACGCGATGGCTAGACAGTTTTAAACTCTTTGCTGACGGAGAAGGATTGATCGTTTCAGAACCAACGGACGGCATGAATAATGAACAAAGCTAGAAAATTAAAAATACATGACAGAGGAGACGCGCGCTTATGTTGTATTCAGCAGGGACAGGTGTACAAGATATTTTCAGGACTCTCCCAAACACAGGTTAGAAACATGAATATACATAAGACAGTTAACGCTTTAAATGAAATTGGAACACCAGAAACTGTGAGTATGATGAAACCGAAGTAATTTGACAAACCAAGCCAGTCTTAACATTACGAGTTTATAGACATGAAAAACGAAGTAGAAACTCCCCGACTGAGAAAACATGGAACGTTGGATCACTTTGCAAAAGTCTGCAAAACTGAAACTATTATTCATGTAAATGACAGCTTTGAACATGATAATCCAGGAGTGCATATACATTTGGTGTGGGAACCAATGCAATATACACAGAAGACATGGAATAAATAGAGGAGGTGTTAATCTCAGTGTATTACCAGATTCAGGTGCATATTGTAATATCATTGATGAAAATACATGGAGAATTCTGAAGTCCAAGAAAAATAAATGTGGCTCTTGTGGAGGACCAGAAAACAAACAGTATTATTCATACACGTCTGAGAAACCTTTAAAAGTGAAGGGAACATTTGAATGTGATGTAAAGGCAAGCAAAGGAAGAGACCGGTAGTAGTGAAAGGACATGGGATTTGATATGAGTTGATTAGTTTTGAGAATTTTCAGTGTGGTTTAAGGAATAAAAGTTGGAGGTCATATGCTATTCTGCAAATGTTTGAAAAGACATTTTAAAGACTGAACTGTCAATTAACATGTTTTGAAAGGACCGTTTCTCTCCAAGAAAGGAAGGGATGTTGTGTTTTGACTTGACATTTGAATGAACTGTTGTTAACTTGGTAGAGTTACTTGTTCCATTGTTGATTCCTTTAATAATTATAAGCTTGTCAAGGAAAAAATATTTCCCCCTCAAACTCCTCCCCCCCCCCCCCATGTATATGCATAATTAATTACAATTTTTGTAATTTGTGTTAATTCAGATTCGATTAGCAGCTTTGTGTTGAAAAAAATGCTGTTATAACTGTTTTCTTTACATGTATGTAAGTGACATTTCCTCTTGTTAAGTGTCTGTATATTTGCCTTTTTGCAGTGTAGTTTTTTTTTTTTTTTTTTTTCAAACATACATTGTTTTGTACAAAAAGACAAGGAGTGGCCCTTAATTTGTTACATGTTAGTTGCCAGCAAGGTTATATAATGTGTAATAATTTTGTTTAGGGCTTTAGCACAGAATAAATACTTGAATTTTGAATCTTGTATGTCTTTTTTTTATAGTAATCTTAATTGAATAATTAAAAATAATTAAAAAAAAAAAAAAAAAAAAACAATCTGGGCCATATGTGGTCCATGTCTGGCCCTAATCTGGCCCACATCTGGCCCAGATCTGGCAAGCCATACGTGGGCCATACGTTTTGCCAGACATTGCCAGACGTTGCCAGATCTGGGCCAGACGTGGGCCAGATTACTGAGGCTGTCTGGGATATATTGACAGTCTTCTTGTGACCTTGTATAATAGGAACTCATATATTGACAGTCTTCCTGTGACCCTGTATTTGACTTTTGACTTACCTTTTGTCATGCACTATATTTAAAAAAATTGGCTTTGACCTTTTACTTTTCCCTTTTATTTTTGTAAAAAGAGACAAAAACTGTTTGTGTCTAGCTCAAAAGCTCAGTTATTTTATTGAGTTTTTTAAATACCATATGGTTTGCCATTTCATACAACCCTTTGTTGTTTACAGATGCCATTGAAACAGCTTGTGAGGCATTCCCACGTGAACCTGGCATTGTGACCGTCTTCCCAGCATACAAAGCAAATGAACAGAGTCCACCAATTATAGCAGTGCTTGTGAGATTTCCATTCCGTGGACATAAAATGACAGAATATAGGGGATTCACTGTCGATTACTGCTCTTGGGACATGCCAGATATGGAGGCTCAGAGGGCCATGTTCTCCAAAGAAGCTGAAGAGAATCCAATTCCACCCGAAAAGTCTGCTGAAATTGGACAGGTCATACAACATGAGTCTGAAGAACTTTTTAATAACCACAAGAACCTGACAATTATTTCAGCATCGCCAGTAAAAGTAACAAGGGGTAAAATAACATGTACACCTTGCATAGTATTATTTTGCCGTGCAAAAGGTGTTGTGCCGTTAGGCAATTCTTTGTTTCCAAAGTCAATTCAAGGTATTCCAGTAGATGTCCGTGAAGGTTATGCTTTGTTGTCCATGAACAGAAGTCAGCCTCAAAACCCACGTGAAGTACACTTTGGTCAAAATCCTGGATTTTACAGTAACCCACTAAGGATGGGATGCGGTATTGGACCTAGAAGTTCAAATTTGTCAGGGACCTTAGGCATGTTTGTACAACATGAGGGGTCAACATGTTTCCTCACATGCTCTCATGTGTTAGGCATTCCACCACCTGCCATAGGGACTGAAGTCTGCCAACCTTCGGATGTAGATCAGGAAACAAACTACTACTATCAGCAAGCCAGTGAGACTGCAAACAGTTCAAGCAATGCTAGAGTTTGTGGTGTTGTCAGAAAATACATGTTTGGGAATTTTGATAATGAAGATAAACAATATGGAATTGATGCGGCTCTGGTCGAAGTCAAGAATAGAAGAATCCATGGGATTCCAGCAGGGTTAGTTCCACAAACAATGCGGGATCTTGTTCTGACACAAAACGAATTAGACTTTAAAAATGCATGTCTTGGATCCATTGAAGATTTGAGTCCCCGTACAGGCCTTATGTACAAGTGTGGCAGGCAGACAGGTTTCACGCAGGGCATTGTCAGGTTCAAAGATGGCGTGGCTTGCCGACCAGACACTGTACAATATGAGACGGGACAGACGGGTGCACCTGTTCATTTTCAAGAAAGGCTTTTATCAATGGTAGAGATATGTGGACTTAGAACTGGAAACAATGACAGCTTTGCTGTCTGTGGAGACTCTGGAGCTGCAGTGTTCTATTTAAAGGACGGGAAACCCCACATAGTGGGGATGGTGGTGGCAAAGACCTCCTATTCTGCTGCTTTAATATCACCCATTTGGCCAATATTCAAATTGTTTAACATTGAACTAGCAAGAATAGAGGAGGATATGGAAACTTAGCCATCAATGCCTGAAATGCTGTACACGACGGATCCTTCTGAAAACATGGCGTAATTTATGGACCATGCACTGAATCATAATTTATCATTAGTTTTGAAGTAGAATGAATAATCATACATTCATTATAAAGAATTTAAAGTGATATGGAAACATATTCAAATTTTTTGAAAAGTAAAACTTGTTATATCAGTAAGAGGGATTAGCAGGATTGTTAAAACTGAAGTTAAATATCTGATTGAATTCTGCACAGTCATGGAAAGTAGTCAACAAACAGCATGAGGGAATATATGATTTGTATTTGCTACATGTGCCTCCTGCAACAGCAGATGACAACAACTTTGTCACAGATATATTGACCCCTCAGTTTTCTTTCTACGACAAAATGTTGGTCCTTTTGAGCCAATTTAAGAAATATTGTGAATATTTTTTTTTTCTTATAAATAATGTAAATTTCACAATCAAAGTTACAAGAAGCAGATTATCCTGTGATATATGTCAATGTTAAGATCCTTCAATGCGATATAATACAAAATAACAAGCTTATGCTTTAATGCTGTATTAAAGGGGAAAAAAGATATTCATGTAGATATTTTTTTTAAATAATAAGCACATTACACATACTATTTACTGTTGTGAAAACATAAATGCAGTTGTATATTGAAAAATTCCACATAACATTTCTAATGGTTGAAACAATTAAAGTGAAAAATGTATTAAAGAAGACTTAAACCCAGAGTACTATGCAAATGAATTACTATATTAGGCTCAAAAATCCAATAACAAGAAGTGTTCTGAATTATATTCAAGTTCTGTTTAACAACATTTGGATAATAATTATGAGTATTTTTGACCATATTTGTGTACAAGATGTAAGACCAGTAAAAACAGGCACACTGCACCTATTCATTGTCATGATCCTGTATATGTTATTATACCCATCTATGTACAAAGTGTGAGACCAGTAGAAACAGGTACACTGTGCACCTATTACAGTGTCATGATCCTGTATATGTTATTATACCCATCTATGTACAAGGTGTAAAACCAGTAAAAACAGGTACACTGTGCACCTATTACAGTGCCATGATCCTGTATATGTTATTATACCCATCTATGTACAAGGTGTAAAACTAGTAGAAACAGGTACACTGCACCTATTACAGTGTCATGATCCTGTATATGTTATTATACCCATCTATGTACAAGGTGTAAAACCAGTAGAAACAGGTACACTGTGCACCTATTACAGTGTCATGATCCTGTATATGTTATTATACCCATCTGTTTAAACTAGCTTATAAATTACTCCTTTAGTTCATTCCCACAAACAAAAATGGATATTTGTAAAAAGCACTGTATATATGTTAAAAAGCATCCATATGCATTTTATGTAAATATATTCTGATAATGTCAACACCATGTAATTTATGTAAATATATCCCCTTAAAGATGGCAACACTACAAATACGTGGGAAGGTGTTTTAATATGTAAAAGAATAGTTTGTAAAGTATAGTTTGATAATTTTACTAGTGTATGCATGTAAGTCCATTTATTATTTTGATATTATTCAAGGTGGATGTTTTTATATGAAGTATTAAATTATATTTACAAGAACACTGTATATATGTAGAAAGTTTTAATAAGCACATTATGTTAATATACATTCCCTGAAAGAAGACAGCACCACAGATATTTATCAGGCCTACCCAACTACCAGACTCGGCACATAAGGTTCCTGAATTAACCGGTATATCGGACCACACTACCCGTTTTCAAAGGTGTGTGTCAGATCGCATTTCGGAGTATCAGTCAGAACACTGACAGGATGAGCCTGCAGTTGTCCTACAAAATTTGTTCTGGGGTATGATACTCCAAAATGCGATATGAAACACACCTTGAAAACGGGTAGTGTGGTCTGATATACCAGTTAATTCAGGATCCTTATCATGTGCCGAGTCTGGTAGTTGGGTAGTGTGTTCTGATATACCGGTTAATTCAGGATCCTTATCATGTGCCGAGTCTGGTAGTTGGGTAGTGTGGTCTGATATACCGGTTAATTCAGGATCCTTATCATGTGCTGAGTCTGGTAGTTGGGTAGTGTGGTCTGATATACCGGTTAATTCAGGATCCTTATCATGTGCCGAGTCTGGTAGTTGGGTAGTGTGGTCTGATATACTGGTTAATTCAGTATCCTTATCATGTGCCGAGTCTGGTAGTTGGGAAGTGTGGTCTGATATACTGGTTAATTCAGGATCCTTATCATGTGCCGAGTCTGGTAGTTGGGTAGTGTGGTCTGATATACTGGTTAATTCAGGATCCTTATCATGTGCTGAGTCTGGTAGTTGGGTAGTGTGGTCTGATATACTGGTTAATTCAGGATCCTTATCATGTGCCGAGTCTGGTAGTTGGGTAGTGTGGTCTGATATACTGGTTAATTCAGGATCCTTATCATGTGCTGAGTCTGGTAGTTGGGTAGTGTGGTCTGATATACCGGTTAATTCAGGATCCTTATCATGTGCCGAGTCTGGTAGTTGGGTAGTGTGGTCTGATATACTGGTTAATTCAGGATCCTTATCATGTGCCGAGTCTGGTAGTTGGGTAGGCCTGTTTATGTGTGCAGAAAGTTACAATATGTTTCATGTACAGGTATGATATTATAGTATACTTTGTTCTCATTCACAGAGTATAGATTGACAGATATCTTAACTTGCTTGTTTATGTATATAAGTTCATCAATTAGTTTTACATTACCCGTTGTAGATATTTGAATATTTAATTTTTTTTGTATTTTTTAAACACTGTATATGTATAAAAATTTTTAATATGTAAGTTAAGTAAATGTATTCAGTCAACAATATGAACATCATATATCATATCTTACTTCAGTATATTTATATATTCCCTCAAAGATGTCAACAGCATAAATATATATGTATATGGAAAGATGTTACAATACGGAACATATTGAATGTATTTGATCTAATATGAACATACATGTACATTTATGTATATTAGTTCATTAATTAGTTTTAGATTATTCATGGCTTTTATTAAATCACCATAAATATATACGGAAAGATGGTTCAATATCTAGCATATGTTAAGATATTATGTAATCACTTTTCACTTACAGAGAACTTAGAGTAAAAGATGTTTTGATTTAATAGCTATTGTACGGGTGTGTATACGAGTTCATTTATCAGTTTTAGGTTAATTATGTGGCTTTTGCAAAATTACCACAATATGGACCTTGCAAATAAACTAATTTCTAATTCAAGTTGTCTTACTTGTATCTTTAAAATATAGGCCTTTATTTCGCCTTTCTTTTATGATACTTTATAAAAGCAAATTGTATTATTTAAAGAAAGGGAGGGTTCCAGATGTCAGCCACTGAAAATTATAACACTTCAATACAACATAATAGTCAAAATTGCTGCCCAGATCACAGTGCTAAAACGTATTTTGATAAAAAAAAAAAAAAATCCTCAGAGAGACCACTAGCCTCCAAAAACATAACATATGTTCACCGTGATACAGTTGCTATAAAAGGTAATTCAAATGCAGTCTAAGAGAATATCTTATTCCAATAAACTCTATATCTGGGTACCAATGTGTCATTTGCCCAATATCTAAAGTAGCCTCAATTCCCAGATATCTTCAGAGAGAGAGTAGAGCGTTTGCCTCTGCTTTATAAACACGGAAACCTCTTATTTTAACTTCTTCAAATTTTAGTTTCCAGTAAACAACACAGATACGGGGAATTTATATAAAATAATAATAAAAAAAACAAATATAATACTCGCATAAATAAAAAATACATATTTGATGATCTGTAGAAAATATAGAGCCTAAAAGTGCATTTATCAACCTGAAATGTATTAAGTTGAAGCCGTTTGTTATTTTGTGTGTAAACATGCACATAAATACCCAGTACATCGACTGCGTATTCTTTTTGTCTCCCTACCGTGTGTTAATAGATATGTTTGAATTAGAATAATAAGATTGTCTTACTCAGTGGCGGATTTAGGGATGGGGTTCAATGGGGTCCTGACCCCCCCCCCCCCTCCTTCGGTTTCTGAAAAAAAATCATACTAAATATTACCCTTTTGAAATGAGATTTTTAAGTTGCTGATTTATAGTTCTTAACCGTTCCAAAAGGCACCGTTTGGCATTCAAAACACCAAAATATTTGGGGGCCCTTCAGCGGTCCCATAACCCCACCACAAGGAGGCTGAGGGTCGGCTTCGAATCCGAGGCCTGTCATTTGTAAAAGACACTGACACCCCCTTCAAATCCTGGATCTACCCCTGTCTAACCACCTGTATAATGCGTTCAGGAGACAAAAATGGTATCTTCTTTGTAAAATTGTTTGGCAAATATGTTTTCTCAAAATTTGCATCGTTGCAATTGCTTTTACACGTTTGAACGTTTTGAAATTATTCTTTCTTTTTATAAGGGGTTGTTTAAACCAAAACCGCCCAAATGTGGGTCACCTTTGATCCCATTGCGCTCCACTTTGTAATAAGTGAACCCAAACTTAAAGGGATAATAACTCTTCGTTTCGGCCAAAAAATTAATTTTTCCTGGAGTAAACAACAATTTTCCCGTACTTACCAATGGTTAATGAATCCATTTAGACATTCAGAGTTAGTCCTTGTTTTTTTTCTAAGAAAAGTTTTTTTTTTTTTGTTAAAATCTCTTAAAAGATTTTAACAGAGTATAGCCATCAATGGAGGCCACGTGGTCTAAAGACAAACTCAGATATCAGAATAATTAATAGCTATAACTGCCATTTTTGTGGTAAAACAGAATACATTATATTTCTATGAGTTATTCACAATGTTTTTATTGTGAAATATAGATTTCATACGAAGAGTTAATTTCCCTTTAATATAAGCACAAAACGAAGGCACAGGAAAAAATTTACTAGGACCGCTCCGTGTCGGCTTCTCAAACAAGGCCTCGTGTACATCATCATGTTCGGGACTGGCGTTGCGTAAGATGACATACATCTGTACGGCACCCGGGCTATCTATTGTAACTGCAGATGTAAACATGTACAACCAAGCTAGCGTGATAAGGTAGAAAGCTTCCATTTGTTGTAAATGTTATCAACGAAGCTTCTGCGACTC
This sequence comes from Lingula anatina, assembly GCF_051362555.1. Taxonomy (NCBI): domain Eukaryota; kingdom Metazoa; phylum Brachiopoda; class Lingulata; order Lingulida; family Lingulidae; genus Lingula; species Lingula anatina. The sequence continues at coordinate 19,735,699 of NC_141775.1, forward strand.
CGTGGTAATTCCACTGTCTTCAACACACGTATTCCTTTGCACGTGGGTTCGAATGCTAGAGTTCTAAATGCAATATTTTTGCTTAATAAGATTTCTGAAAATTGCATTTTATTACTATAAGAAGTAAAACGTATATACGGTGGGCGGTGGGTCAGACACAGCGCTGTCGTTAACGTGCGCGGTTGCAATAAATAAATAAACAAATACAAAATAAAAAAATAAAAATAAAAATCCAAAACGGTCATCAACCGTGGTAACAGAAAGTCACGAGTTCGAGTCCCGGATAACGCATATCAGTCCGTCACAACAACGACCTGGCCCTGCAATCAGGAAGTCACGGGAACGAATGCGGCCTCTTGTCGGTCTGGGAAAAAAAACAAAAAAACTTTTCTATAAGCCGGTATAGTTTAGACTATGTGATCAACTTGGCAACTTATTGCTTATCATAAAGTCTGCGTCGTCAATAACATTTCCTTTTACTTTACTTTTAGTCTTTTAAATGATGCTTAGGCGGGGATGGTCTTTGTTCTCTCCCCTTTACCTGCTACGCCACGAATCAAACACGAATAAAGTCAGTAGGTAATGGCGGCATGGTGGCATGCATGTCATACTTCTCAGCAAGTTTTTTTTTTCAAAAGTCATGTCGCGTTATTACTTTACCCAATCATTTTGTTCTTCCATGTCCACCCCACTGGTTCCCTGCTTATCAGAACTGTTCATATGATCTTACAGTGCCTGGGGCAAATCCACAGTTGACATTTCAAAAGGCAAAACTACTCAAAACTTAAACCGCTTTCACAAGTGTGAAACGCTTTGGCTCTCATCATGCTCTATAACGTCACAGGTGCAGACAAAATCAGTGTAATTTCAGTAATCTGTCATTAATCTCTCTTGAATTAGAAATTTAAATTTGATAAGCTGATTCATAGTTCTAAACCGTACCAAACGGCACCGTTTGCCCCCCCCCCCCCCCCAAAAAAAAAAAAAAAAAAAAAAAAACACTCCATGGGGGCCGAGAGTCGGCTTCTTATCGGAGGCCTATCATTCCTAAAAAAAACGATCACGTAAGATTGCCACCTGACATTTGGGTGCCTTGGGGCCTGTGAAAGGGAATCCCCCCCCCCCCCCCCCCCCCCCCGCCCCAGGACGAATAATCTGTATGAACTCTGCAAAGTGGTACGGTGCACAGTAGCGGATTTGGGGGGTGTCAAGTAGTTCTTGACCCCTTCGATTTCTGAAAAAAACATCAAATCAATGGTCCTCTCTTGAAATTAGAATTTTGCCAAGCTGAATCACAGTTATCAACCGTACCAAGTGGCACCGTTCGCCCTCTAAAATACCAACATTTTTCCGGTCCCTTAAGCGGGCCCCGGACCCCAGTCCAAAGGAGGGGGGGGCGTCGGCGTTGCATCCGCGGACCCCCCCCCCTCTCAAAAATCCTGGGTCTGCCCCCGTCCGACACCCATATTCTTTCTTAATTATATCATGCTAGTTTCCAGAGTTTGACTCTCGATTTATACCGGTCACTTAGCAGGTGACAAGATGATACAACGATTAGCGTAGCATTTATATAAGTAATGGATTAAGACAGACATGGAGTATTCGTTATATTTAATGATATATTCACACATGGAAAAGTGTATCAACATTTTTGGGCAACAATGTATTTCTTGTTACGTTTTATTAAACTTTATTATTGTGTTCTCAGATCTGAGGTTAATTATTTCCACGATATGATTTCTCGCTTGAGAGAGTTATCTTAGGTGGTAGTGACATTAGGAAGCCATCTCCGTGCGTTTTATTGAAATAACCCCTCTAACAACGCAGGTTTTGCTCTCAGCGGTATCGGTTATCTGGACAACATATTGTTTTCACAGTTTTCACAAAATTTGATAAGGGTGGTTCAAAGGAAGGAAAGAAATGATTACAAATTAAACAGGCTCTCGATCTTGTATTCTCTTATGCTTCATTACCATTTACATTTTGGTGAAGGTTTGCATTCAGTTGTGGGGAGATCTGGAGTTTCATTGGTTTAATTGAGAAATACAGGATGAGGGTAAACTGTGCGTAGTCTTCAGTAGTAAAACTGGGATATTAAATAAAAAGAATCAAAAAAACGACATACACGTTACCAGAGGAAAGTGGCCTGCAAGTTTGGTTCTTCTCCATCCTCACCTCTCTCCCTCTCTGTTTCTCTCCATCTCTCTTACTCTCTCCCTTTCCCCCTCTATATCTCCCTCTCTTTTTCTCTCTGTGTGAGTACTAGACTCTCTCTCTCTCTCTCTCTCTCTCTCTCTCTCTCTCTCAAACACTGTATTTCACATGTACAGTATATGTACACAAGATATTGTTTTAAAACGCCTTAGGTTGTATTGTGCATAGCAATTGTACAGTATTTTTACAGTGGCTGATTTACTACATTACTATAGCTTTTGTAAGCAACGTGTTCAAATAAACAAAAAATAGTTAATTTTTAGTCCAATTTTGTTCAATTTTCTTTTTTTTAATCTCCAAACAATTTGCTTTAACATGGAGTAACCCAAGAGAAACATAACCTTTATTTTACATTCTCAGGTGAAGCAGAGCTTTTTGGGAGTTGTACTGAGATGGCTCCAAATCACAAGTCTACAGCACGGCCACTGAGAACCAACGTGCTGCAGGATGAGGTGACCGTTAGTGAGGACGCAGAAGTGACCATTACTGTGGACAACACAGAGTTCGTGTTCTCTGCCGCCAGCGAGGTGTCAGAGTTCCTGACGTCAAGTTATGACGTCAACGACACGTCATTAGTTGACACCATCCCGGACCCAGAACCAATGATTTTCTACAGTAAGTCGTAATTTTATCAGTTGAATTCGTTCCAAATATGTGGGAAACTTATTTATACACATGAATGACACAAAACACACACATACACACGCGCGCTCACGCACACACACACGCACGCACGCACGCACGCAAAAATAATAATAAATAAACGTTCACTCGATAAAAAATGTTGGGCCTTTAGTATGATCTCAAAATTATGGCGATGACGTCGATCTTTACATCTACATGCATTTAACAAACTTGTACAGTGTATCCACTCAATTTCAACAGTGTGATACTATCAAAAAAAGTTGCCAAATAATATTATTATAAAACCATAATAATGGCCGTAGAAGGTCAAAGTTATTGGTCACGATTACTTCATCGCTGTAATTACTAGCGGGATCTCGCGGCTTTGCAGCCTAATGCTAAAGACACAGTTCACTCCAGGGAAATGACCACGGTGAGCTGATAAAGGTAGGGTTCTTTGATGCCAGTTCGTTTGAAAACTGAGTCGTTCGTCTCAAAACGCAGCCGTTGTTTTGTACCCTTGTAGATAAAATATCTCCAGTTCCTTTTGGTCCTGATATATTGAGACTGTAAGATATCCGTGGATGGATACCGCATCAGTTCAGATTGTTCTCCGGGACGTCTTGATAACTTAGTTCGGTTTACCCTTTCAAAGTTTGGCCTTCCAAACATGGGCACCTATCTCGTCTTAGAATAAGAGTTTTTTTTTCGATTTATATCCATAATAAAATATATATATTAAAAGCCGACCAAACGACCACTCTCAGTACCATCAAATGAATAACGACTGCATTTAAAAAACCATTTTCTCACACCGGATTGTTTTATCACATCCACAGCTGTCCCAAAGTGTAAAGTACCTTACGGAATTCTACCGGATCCATCCGACTGTGGTAGATTTATCACTTGTGTCAACGGAGAAGTGGCCAATGCACAGTTTTGTCCTGATGAAAACAACTTTGACTCCATCACCAGCGTGTGCAAGCACCCACGGGAGGCCATCTGTGAGAAAATGGAGGAACCGCTTAGAAACGTAACCGGTAACGAATTATGTATTGAATTTCCATCGTTGTCAAATAAAAAATCATTTCTTTTCATTTATGAATTAATATCAAATATCTAAAAAGCTTTCTTTTTCCATGGAAGACAATGCGGTCAGTTGCAAAATGGCTATATACAATATGATTTCCAACAGAGACAGTCTCTCTCTCTCTCTCTTTCTCTCTCTCTCTCTCTCTCTCTCTCTCTCATCAGTGTCTGAATCAGTTTTTAAGTGGTTTCTAAAGGATTCTTCTTTTTGTCACTTTTGCCATGTAGCTAATTCGACGTGTGAGAAGTTGACGGACCCCACCAGGTGTAACACATACATAGTGAGGTGCAATAAAGGACCAGAGTACGGAAACCGGACGTACGACATGTACTACGCATGCCCAGGAAACATGATATGGGATGAAGAGAAACTGGCATGTGACGCGCCGAGGAAAGTGAAATGTAATAACAGGACACATTATGGTGAGGATTTTTCCTCTCTCTCTCTCTCTCTCTCTCTCACTCTCTCACTCACTCTCACACACACACACACACACAGTGAAATAAAATAACAAAGATATTATAACACGACGTCTCTTATTCTCTCTCTCTTCTTTCATCTCTCTCTCTCACTCTCTTTCTCTTTCACACATATGTAAAAACGATGACTTAACTAAGGCAGAAGGATTTGTTTTGCAGCCACCCCATTGTGTAAGAAACCCAGCGGGAACTTTGAAGAGCCAGCAGACTGCCACAAGTTCCTCTCCTGCTATTTATACCGCGTTGTCCGCCACAGACCGTGTCCCGCTGGTCTCTACTACGACCAGGCATCAGACAGATGTGATTATCATTTTAACGTCAATTGTCATAAGCGGCCCGTGATCGATGTCGTCTTGATGCCAAGGAACACCACTACGGAAGCAGCGCCATCTATGGTCATGTCAAACACCTCAGATGTCGCGGCAGGTATTCAGCATCATTGTGCAATTACTTCACATTTCATTAATTTCTTGTTTCTGAAACCAATACCCAGAGGCATTGATTTTAAAGATGTATGGGATAAACGGTGGAGAGAATTGCACCATTAGAACGACATACTAACTTTTTTGACATTCTTTCACTCAGATTAATTAAAAAGTCTGTTTAGTCTAGGTTATAATAACCACTTAATATGGAATATTATTTTTTGGCGAGTAAATTTACGACAAAATATTTAATTTCTCTCAAACTACTTTAAATCCAAAGCTGAGGTGTCACTCCATGTGTAGCCTGGCCCCCGTTTTACAAAAAAACTTAAGTCGGTTTCCCTGACTAAGAGCTTGGTTACCAACATAATTAAGTCGTTACGTCACTAAGTCCCGTTTCACAAAGAATCTAAAAGGTCGCTTACGTCGTTTTTTTTCTTAGCTGCTCGTCGACGATGTCTAGCCTCCTCGGGAGGAGACTTAAGTCGGCAAGCTCAACTAAAACTCGGTAAATCAGAGCATAAACAACAAAAATTTTGGAAAGAACATACCTCCTTGAAGATATTGTGTTATAATGTCCTTGAATAGCACTGACATTTATGGAATATTGAAATAAAAAATAAAATGCCACTTCACCCAGCCGATCGCGTGTTTGTTTATGTTTTTGACCGCTAGACGTCCGTCAGCAGTGTTCCACGACAAGCTAATGTTTAACTGTTACTTTGAAGTTGTATCGAAGTTAAACTAATCAATAAAGTTCAAAAACAAACTTTGTTTGTGTTTTGGCTGATTTTTATCTTTGATAAACGATCGTTCTCGGCCGAAAGAAGCCATGAAACGTCATGTCTCGTGAAACTTTTGAAACTTTACACCTCCTTTTCTTGAAGAGTTTCTCGTGCGCGTCGACTACGGTAAGCACGCCAAGCTAAGACGTTAGATTCTTTGTGAAACACTCCTAGTCGACTTCAGCGTAGTCGACCTAGCTATAGGTCACCTAGCTCGAGCTAGTCGACTACGGATTTAAGATTTTTTGTGAAACGGGGGCCAGGTGTGTTACCTAATTACCACACAACTCTCGAAACAATTGATGCATGCAGTTGCATGTTCTGTGGTCAGAAAAGTGAGGGGTGGTCTTTTCGGCAATTTCTGCCCTTTTATAAAAACGCATGGGTTTGGTCAATCTTTGGAGTGTGTTTAGAGAAGCAACAAAGGGATCGCTCTGAAACTTGACAGGTACCTTAGTGAAGATATGGTTCGACAGCTAAGCAACGCAGCTTACTATGGGATTCTTGCTCTCAGAGAAAATGGCCAGAAACGGACAGCCATTGCCAGATAATTCAACATTTATCAGGAACCGTTTGTGAAGTCCTCCAAAGAAATGCTGCAACAGGGGCACCTACTCCAATACCTCGACCAGGGTGTCCGCGTATCACACCAAGAAGACAGGATCGCCTTCTCCTTAGAGGACGCCGTGCTGGTCGTACAAAGACAACCAGTGTCCTCAGAAAAGAGAGGAAGAATGTCATTCAAACGCCCGTTTCAAGGTCCCTCGTGAACAAGAGATTACTGCAAGCCGGTTATTTTGCACGAAGGCCAGTAGGGAAACCACTGTTAACAGCAGGTCATATACAGCGACGTCTGCAATAGGCTGGGGACCACGTGCGTTTGCAGCCAAAACACTGGAATCACGTCGTTTTCAGTGATGAGGCAGATATGGATTTTTTAGGGTTGATGGTCGAATCCGTGTCCACCGACGTGTACGAGGGTCATAAAACGATGATTGTGTACTGCCTAGGGTGCAAGCATGGGATGGTAACGCCTCTGTTTGGGGAGCATTTCTTGTCGGTGCCCAGAACCAGTTGGTTTTTCTAGGAGGCAACCTCATCCAGGATTCCTACAGAGACATTCTACAGCAAACAATGCTTCGATTGGTAGGAGTCATCTTCATCTTTGTGTACCAAGACTACTGCGCAACCCCACATCGAGGCCGCAGAATCACTGTTTTTCTTCAAAACCAATGGGTTCAGCAACTGCCCTGGCCTGCAAACTCTCCAGGTATGAATCCAATTGAAAATCTGTGGGCGGAAGTAACTCAAAGAATTAATAGCTATGGTCCTCGGCCGGTAAATAGTGATGAACTGCGACAGGCAAATATCACTGCGTGGAATGACATCCCCACCCAAACTCTAAAAAACGTGTCACAGGGTATGCCATGTAGAATGAGGGCGCTGCAAGCGGCTGCTGGAGGTCATACCCGCAATTACTGACTTTTCATGATTTACTGTAGTGAGTTCTTTGATTGTGTAACATATCAATGTCCGGAGGCTATCATTTTCTTTAATATCTTATCTTAAAATTTATACTGACATCAAACTGTTGATATGGTTTTCTGGGGGTGTTCCTTTCTTTTGAATGGCATCTTATGTCAGTTTTGATATTATTGACCAAAATATCTCTCAGCAGAAGACTGGATGTTATTATCACTCAGTGACATATTTTTCAATGACTCAAGCCAAAAAAATAATAATCAGCACTCAAAAATAACAATGATAAAAAATATTCCATATTAAGTAGCAACCCTGTACGTTGAGTTATTACTGTTGATTAAACTTAATGGGCCACGTTTAGAAAAGATGATCCGAGTACTAACTGATCCACCTACTAAATATGGCCGACACCACTACAAAAGAGCTGCCGCTGATTCTCTATGGTCTCCCCGCCTCCACATGCGCCGTTGCTGCAGGGGCCTAGCAATTAAACCTCGGGCCGAGATTAATTTCGTTTATGGTGTAATTCGTTTAATTCCATATTCCAGGCGTTCCTTCTTGTCTGGGTCCAGACGGCCTGTTCCCACACCCGCTTCACTGTAACCAGTACATCGCCTGTTATGGCGGCGTTCCCATGGAGACGTTCTTCTGCCCAGAGAACCAGAACTTCGACTTCAGGGACGGTCATTGTAAGAGGAGAGATAACGTCACCTGCGTCCAGCGTCCGTGGTTGATGCGGGAAGGTCCTGTACCTGTAGGTAAGGTCAAAACATAGTCTCTGAAGACAGGGGCCGCAGTACTTAGTCTCTGAACACAGGGGCCGCAGTACTTAGTCTCTGAACACAGGGGCCGCAGTACTTAGTATCTGAACACAGGAGCCGCAGTACTAAGTCTCTGAACACAGGGGCCGCAGTACTTAGTCTCTGAACACAGGAGCCGCAGTACTTAGTCTCTGAACACAGGGGCCGCAGTACTTAGTCTCTGAACACAGGGGCCGCAGTACTTAGTCTCTGAACACAAGGGCTGCAGTACTTAGTCTCTGAACCCAGGAGCCGCAGTACTTAGTCTCTGAACACAGGGGCTGCAGTACTTAGTCTCTGAACACAGGGGCCGCAGTACTTAGTCTCTGAACACAGGGGCCGCAGTACTTAGTCTCTGAACACAGGGGCCGCAGTACTTAGTCTCTGAACACAGGGGCCGCAGTACTTAGTCTCTGAACACAGGAGCCGCAGTACTTAGTCTCTGAACACAGGGGCCGCAGTACTTAGTATCTGACGAAGGGGGAAATGAAGTATTTCTTAATGAGTGGGGACAATGGTCCATCAATTCAGGCACGCACGTAAATTATATTACAATAAGAACCGAGTCAAACAATTCCCAAATTTTTTTACTTTTTTTCAGTGGGTAATGGCAGTTGCATGTTTTCACAGGACGACACCAACTGTGGAGGCTTTGTCCTCCACTGCCTCAACTCCACAGTGAACTACTCCTGTCCCGGGGAACTGAGGTACGACGAGAACACCGCAGAATGCAAGATGGCCGCCTGTCGGAGACATTTAATATTTCATAGACGATGTCAATAATTTCAAGTCATAACTTTTATTGTATTCTCTATAATACGTTGTGTCAATTTTGAAGAGGCTGAGTAGGGCTTGTTTACCTGTCGCATTAAGAAGCCAGTGATAAGGAAGTGTATGAAGCCATTGGCTGGAGTACGTACTAAATGTTGTAATATTGAATAGAGAGTCAGGATGTACCTGAGCAGGCAACGAGTTCACATTAAACGATAGTCACATTAAACGATGGTCATTTTTGTCAGTGTGGATTTCCTCTGTAGCGTCTAGACGTAAAAATTTCGACCGCGAATCTGGAAGGCTATATACTAAAGCGTTATCCTAACTAAAGTATCCAACGGTGTCCGCATTTCGAGCTCAAGTCTAAATTACGTTTATATCTAAAATTGCGTGGTTCCGGACACGTTTTGGCGTCGCTCGCCAGTTAAAATTTTTACGTTTCGCAAGAGGAATATCTGAGCTTACACAATGGCCGAGGGGATGCAGCAACTCGTGGAGACGCTGCAAATAATTGCACAGGACATTCAAGGAGGGCATGTGCGTTCTATCAAAGAGAGGAGAATAGAAGAGGCGGCTAAAGGTATAACAGTCTGCGACGGAGCAGTGGTGTCGGAGGTAAGGTCGTACTTAGACGACCTAGAGGTAATGTATGCTTCTTTACATGATATTGTCGGGGGAGCAGTTAAATTGGTAACGAAAACGTCAAGGGGGGCCCTTAGGAGGGAGATAGAAAGGTTTTTACAAACGCAGCCGGCAAGGCTAGAAACCCCGTGGAGAGTAATTAAAGAACACATACAACGATCTTTCTTATCGGCGAATGAATCCGAGCGCCTTAAATCGGAATTGGAGGTTTTACGACAAGCATCGTTCGAGACGTTGCTGGAATTTAATAGAAGGTTTAGGGAGGCGGCAAGCCGCGCGTACGCCGCTCCACGTGGCGCGGATACGGAGAGATTTATCGTGAGAGCATATACGCGCGGGTTGTTGGATCAGAGATTGGCTGAGGAATTAATAGTCAGGGGTCGACCTGAAACTCTGGAGGCAGCCATTCAGTGGACTGAAAACGAAAATTGCGGGAGAGAAATTTTTCGACAAATGACCACGCAAGGTCATCACGCGCCGCAGACTAACGTCATCGCACAAAACAAATTTGCCGCGACGGTTGTTTCACCAAGGGTAGAGGAAGATATGGATATATCTTCTATGAACGCGATTAATAAAGATACGGCATTACTTTTATCCCAATTACAAGAGACCTCCAAAAGCATACAACAAGCACTTAAAGCGCAGGAGCGCATGCAAACGCGTATCGCAAAAGTGGAAACGCACGTGTACAACTCTCCAGACCACACTCCTACGGCGCGAAATCGTATACAGAAGCCACACCAACAATCGCGTAAACAGAAAGGTTACGGTTCACCGCGGGCTTACCGAGATATTGCAGGTTGGCGCGAAGACGGTACGTTATTATGTTTTCACTGCAACAAACCGGGGCATAAAAAAGCGGAATGTTATCAATTAAAACGTCAAAGGAATCATTTAAACTAGTTACCGCAGGCGCTATGACCAGACCACAGAGTTATAGATTAGGCGTAGCACTATCCGTTAACGGAGTGCAGTGTAAAAGCTTGATTGACAGTGGTGCCAGTTGTAGTTGCCTGCGTTTAGACATGTTTTTGAAAATCTGCAAAGCAACGGGTAGAACGTGTTTTTTAGAGAAGACCAATGAAATTTACAGTGTGTCGGGAGAGAAACTCGAGGTCAAAGGCAAGGCAAGAATAAAAATTGACGGGGCCGGTATTTTTGAGGTCGTGGTGATCGCGAACATCGGGCATGAAATGATACTGGGGATCGATATTTTAAAGAGCGGGAATGCGGAAATAAATTGCGTACAAAAGACAATGGTCTTCTTCGACAAAGAATGGCCCTTGACCGACTATGGACGGCCAGGTCTGATCGCGGAAATAGTTCAGTTGCCACCGTCATCGGGAAATGACGATATTGACGCGATGATCAACGAATACCGCGACGTATTTAGTTCGACCGAGAATCCCCTAGGCAAATGCGACCTGTTGCCAATGATTATCGACACCGGAGACAATAGACCCGTTCAACAACGAGCTTATCGCGCACCGCTGGCAAAAAGAGAACTCATAGAAAAGGAAATACAAAATTTGCTCGATAATGACGTGATAAGGCCGAGTCAGAGTCAGTGGAGTTCCCCGGTACTTCTTACGCCGAAATCAGACGGTTCCATGAGATTTTGCGTCGATTATCGCAAAGTAAACGAGATAACAAAGGTCGATAGGTATCCGTTGCCACTTATCAGCGACATTTTTGACAACATGGGAGGAGCGGCGTATTTTAGCGTCCTGGACCTGAAACAGGGGTTTCACCAGTGCACGTTAGACGAGGCAGATATGCACAAAACCGCTTTCATTTGTCACAAAGGCTTATTTGAATACAAACGTGTCCCGTTTGGTTTGGTTAACGGACCTAATCACTACCAGAAGCTGTTAGATCGCGTTTTAAACGGCCTTATTGGGAAGTCGGTGTACTGTTACATTGACGACTGCGTGATTTTCTCGAAAACAATGGAGGAACATGTCGAACATGTGCGTCAGGTGTTAGAAAGATTCCGCGAAGCTAACCTCAAAATCCATCCAAAGAAATGCGAATTTGCCAAAAGTGAAGTACATCTCCTCGGTTACATCATAAGCAAAGACGGGATTCGCAGCAATCCCGACAAATTACAACCAATTAAAAACATGCCGACGCCGCGAAAAGCGAAAGATGTTAGGTCCTTTTTAGGCACATGTAACTATTATGCGCGTACGGTCCCTGATTTTGCAAGAGTAGCAGCCCCATTGTACAAACTAACGAAGAAAAACGAGCGATTTGAGTGGAGGGAAGAGCATCAGAGAAGTTTCGACAGATTAAAAGAACTGCTTATGTCCAACAAAGTGATGGCGCACCCGCGAATAAACGAGCCGTACAAACTCTACACGGACGCTTGTAATCACGCGATAGGCGGTGTTTTGGTGCAGACAGACGAACAAGGGAAAGATAGAGTGGTTCAGTATGTCAGCCACAAATTGTCACCCAGTCAACAACGGTACTCGACCATCGAAAAAGAAGCGTACGCGGTCATGTACAATGTCAACAAATTGCGACCGTATTTGTGGGGGGCAGATTTGACCATTTACACCGACCATAAACCCCTGAAAGCGCTATTTTCTTCTAAACTGCAAAATGCAAGGTTGCAAAGATGGGCGGCAATTTTAGCTGAATATAATCCTAAAATTGAATACATAAAAGGCGCGAAAAACGTGTGCGCGGATTTTCTGAGTAGACTCCCATCAGAGCGCGAGGAAGTAGCCATTATCGACACGGAAGAGGATTGGGTGGATCCGAGGTCATTTCCTGATAGCATGGCTTTACATAACATCCCGATAGAAGCCGATGGATTAAATGTTGATGACATACGACAACATCAAATCGCGGAATTTCCGGCGGAGATAGCCGAAGCTCAAAACGAAGACTCGGATTACGAAATTCTTCAAGGGATTCTTTACTCGGTCAGACCACCTAATCCGACAGAACCCGATTATCCGCGTCTAGTGCTACCCAAACAGTTCAGAAACAATATCATTGCCCGTTGCCATAAAGATGTTGGACACATGTCCGTGTATAAGACACTCTGCCGAGTCAGGGAGTGTTATGTTTGGAAAGGGATGAGAAAACACATCTCTAAATGGGTAAAAAGATGTCCAACTTGTCTAGCCCATAAAAGTACTCCCCAAAGAACCACCTTAGGCGAATTGCCAATGCCCGCTTACCCCTTTCAAGTTGTGGGTATGGACCTGATTGGCCCGTTTCAAGAATCACCAAAGGGAAACAGGTATTGTTTGAATGTTATTTGTTATTTAACGGGTTGGGCCGAAAGTTATCCCATTCCGGACAAGTCTTCAAAAGCAGTTGAATTGGCTTTAGCTACAGAATTCTTTCCCAGACATAGCATACCAGAAATTATCATCACAGATAGAGGTAGCGAATTTAGCGCGGGGGAATTTCGCAATTATCTTCAAACAATGGGTGTAGATCATAGGCGGACCACAGCTTATAACCCCAAATGTAATGGCAAAGTTGAAAAGTTTAATCAATGTTTCAAAGGATTATTGGCCCGCCTTGTTAACAACAATACTCGCACATGGGAAGAGCAGATAGCTAATGCTTTGTTTGCTTACAGGAATAGTGTTTCCTCAGTGACCGGGTACACACCATTTTTCCTAGTTTATGGCAGGAACCCTAGAATGCCACTGTCGACGTTGGTAGGTGCATCAAATAACCATCATCCTTTGAAAGGTCGGCTCAGTGATCTGTCTGACGCTCTAACGGCAGCCCGAGATAATCTTCAGGCAGCTAGATTAGAGAACAAAAGACGTTTCGACGCTAAGGCGAACGCTAACAAAATTGAGGTAGGTGATTCAGTTATTGTTTTCGCACCTGATAACGTGACTTTTGGATCAAAATGGGACCCAGTCTGGACAGTGACCAGACAAAGAGGGAACGTCTTCTGGGTAAGTCATCAGCAAACAGGTAAGTCGCGTGTAGTGAACAGGGACAAATTACGACTTGTGGACAGAGGATTAGCCTGGGATGAGATCAGACCACGTGCGCGTCGAGTTTTCAGGAGACGACCCAACCCAATAAGAGCTGAGTTGCAACTTGGTACCACACCAGTCAACGCCAACGCTCCAAGGGCAGAGGTCAACCAGCGCGCAGCGGTAAGTAACTCCAACGGGCGTAGCCAGGTAGCGGAGAGGATCGAATCCGAGATGCCGGTAAGTGTTGGAGGTGAGTCACAGGCAGCTTCACGCAGGCCAACATTGCATGCAAAACGTAAGCATAACACCATAACACGACACCACACGCCCACGCACTCACATAATACAAGGTTTAGGAAAAGATGTATCCAAGCAACGGAACAGGAAGATGCGCTGTTGTCGCAGATTGAAGGGGACGAACTAGACGGTCCCCAGCCTGTCAAGGCGTTAAGGATAACCGACAGTGGGTCGGGAGAGAATATGGAAGTGGACTCCATGCATAGATAGGAGCATGGGTAAGTAAAATGGCGGTTTTAAGCATATTGCTTGGTATTTTAGCCCCAGGGTGAAATGGGGGTGGCAGCAGCTACCTGATGGCGTCCTAGTGACCCAGAGGCAGCTCTTTGGCGGTGACAAAGGCCGTATGGACGGTAGAAGTCACCAAGGAGAAACCGCTGGTAGTCTAAGAGGAGACTGGTAGTCTCAGGGTAGACTATGGATACGGATCGCCGTAGTAACACGGGATTACGTAGAACAGACTGAGGGAGGTGTACATAACCTCAGTGGACAGGGAACAAGGGCGAAAGGGATAACGGTTAACTTTAACCCTTTCTGCAGGTAAAATGACTCTCAAACGGCTGTACCAGCCTTGGCCAGGGCGGGTCCAGTCGGTTCGAGCGAAGGTGCACATTCGTCTCGGACAAAACTACGAGGGTTATTTGACTTTGTAGGATGGGCGGCTAATGTTCCTTTTGGTATCGGCATATTCTAAAGTGCTGACCAGTGTCGCCAGGTTGTTCAAGAACGACATGTTCATGATAATACTAGGGAGTTACCTAGTGAGGTGTTCTTTGTTTCTTTTTTTCTGGTACTTGGGTTATCCCACGAAATTATATTCGCTAATTTCATGTAAAACTTGTATTTTTCAGAAAAAGTAAGAGCCTACTAAGGTGACCATCCAAGAAGCCACGCCGAGCAAGACGAGCATTTTATCCCAGAATCCACTGGGAGTCTTGAAATATAATGATATTGAATTTCATTTAGTTTGTAAAGATTTATTTTTTCTTTACATGGCGAGCTCAAATTTGGATTCAAAATGTGTTCATAAAGAATGAGGAGGGTGATGTCATACCTAGCAAGGGCAGGTATACATACCCCATATTTTTGTCACTTGATTCTATGAACTATGATACAATTAATGTGGATATAGGGTTATTTTCGATATAGCACTTATGTTTTTTCTCATTTTTCTGGTAGACAGCGCATGACCCAAGGAAGCATGGAAATGTACAAGTAATTTTGGTTTCCAATATTATTGTAGATAGATAATGATTTTCGTATACTACCCTAATGATATTTTTCTTTTTCTTCTAGAGAGCACATAGCCCAGTGGACGGAGTAAAAGGATAAAATATTAACGCTTATAACAATTTTTTTTCAATTAACATGAATTCTTTTTCAGAAAATCCGCATTTTGCGTTTTAAGTGTACTTTCAGTTTCAGAGCGAATTCCGTAGCAGTGTCAAATAGGGCGCGGCTACAACCATTACCGGGCCGTCTTCGATTTGTGATCTACGACATGTTAACACCAGCGGGGAGTGATAGCTGAGAGGGTTCCACCTATGGAGGCATCGCCCTTTTCCATCCTACGAGTTGTCTGTAATCTACACAACGCACGGGCGGCCTTCACTCTCCGACGCTATTATCATCGGCGCTCCGATCGTCATGGTGGGCTACGAATCGTTTGGGTTTACTGGTGGATGTAGTCACTTCGCATTGGCTACGCACAAGATATATGGACTCTAACTAGAGAACAAATGACTCATATATTAAAAAGAAAGAAATATTAAAGCAAATGGTCGAGAGACAACTCGATTTTTTGTTTTTTTTTGTGCTGTCTGAGCAATTGGGTAAACCTATGTCCCTCTTCCTAAAGAAAAAAATAGGGAGAGGCTGGCGCAGCCGGCTCTCAGCACCGTTTTACATTTGCTTATTCAAGGTGTTGCTTGCTCAGAATTATTATTATTATTACTATTGCTAACTTTTTGATGCATATAATATGTTCCTTGGTGTTGTTTTAATGACTATAATTTTCCTGGTGCTAATAGCAAAGTGCATAATACTTAGTGTGTAGCGTACATTATTATTATTATTATTAGATTAAAATAATCTGGTAAATAGGGTTTCCATGGTAATGCTTGCAGGGTTTAATTGAGATTCTCATTTTAAGTAAGGCCGTATAATTATTTGAACGTCTACAAAGTAAGAAAAATTTCATATATATATTCCATTTTTCTTTGTTTGGGAAAGGGAGGAATATGTCGGAGACATTTAATATTTCATAGACGATGTCAATAATTTCAAGTCATAACTTTTATTGTATTCTCTATAATACGTTGTGTCAATTTTGAAGAGGCTGAGTAGGGCTTGTTTACCTGTCGCATTAAGAAGCCAGTGATAAGGAAGTGTATGAAGCCATTGGCTGGAGTACGTACTAAATGTTGTAATATTGAATAGAGAGTCAGGATGTACCTGAGCAGGCAACGAGTTCACATTAAACGATAGAAACTGGTCATTTTTGTCAGTGTGGATTTCCTCTGTAGCGTCTAGACGTAAAAATTTCGACCGCGAATCTGGAAGGCTATATACTAAAGCGTTATCCTAACTAAAGTATCCAACGGTGTCCGCATTTCGAGCTCAAGTCTAAATTACGTTTATATCTAAAATTGCGTGGTTCCGGACACGCCGATGTTGACTGTAACGGCAGACCAGAATATAGTAGGTCAAATCTATATTCAACCTGAGATATTTAGTTCAATGAACTGTCACTATGCGGTTGGTATGAAACCAGTTCTGGTGCAGTTTTACATACGTCATCGTTTAGACTCTATAAACAAGTACTATCTGACCACAGGGGGCGCTGGCAGTCTGTCACAGAAATATTGAAAGCGACACAGTGTAAATCATCTCATAGAAATTATAGCTTTTGTATAGTATTCTTGTGGGGCCCTGATTTCAGAGGGTAAGAAACAGGCCACATCCGGTCAGGGTTAGACCACTTCTTGCTAATCAAATTGCATATCGAGATCATGCATGCCCCCGGTAAATGTCCATGTACATACCCAGGTTTGGGGGGGGGGGGGGGCAAAGGGAACGTAATGAAGATTGACGACAGTAATTTATAATTAAGATTATAGTATTGGGTTTTTGTAAATGTATACTGGACTTATTGTTGCCTTGGTTTTCATGTACTGTACACAGGGTTACAGAGGCAGACACTTAACATGCCTTGGTTTTCATGTACTGTACACAGGGTTACAGAGGCAGACACGACGGGGGTTAGTGGTAGTGGTAGTGGTGGTGGTGGTGGTGGTGGTGGTGGTGGTGGGGGTACTACATGTGGGGAGGTGGGGTGGGGGGGGGGGCATTATCAAATGTGGAGAAAAGACTGTTGACACCTAAAAATGTAATGAAATATGTCTCATAATTGCACCGTATTATCCAAACAAATTTCCTGAATGGGAAGAGGTCAAACATTGTAAATATCCCACCTTGTTCCTTGAATATTACTTATCACTCGTAATTGAAAAAAATGAAACTGAAAAAAATTAAAACGGGTGTTAGAGTAGTCGAAAGTTTAAATGCCTACAAAACATACATGTAAGAAGCGATAGATTAATTCTTATGAAAAAAAGTTGAAATTGTCACTGATGACAACAGAAGGGAGATAGTTTCCAGTTCTCAAATGCAAGCTCTTGGTTTATGTTACCTTTTTCATCGCACGTTAAACGCTTATGCTTTGAATAAACACGGGTATGTAAACCTTAAATGTAAGTATTGCTGTTGGAGCAACATAGTACCATTACAGCTGAGAAGGCATATTGCTACAGGTGAGATGACACAACACATTCATCACCACCTCTTTTCCTACTTTCAGAGGCCATTTGCAATCGTCACAATGGAAACTTTGAGGAACCCACCAACTGCGGGGAATTCGTCTCTTGCGCGTACAACCGGGTCTTCCGCCACCGTCGATGCCCCGCCAGCCTTAATTTCAATCTGGAACTCAACAGTTGTGATTGGCCATTTAGAGTCACGTGCGGGGACCGTCCCACAAAAGAACCAAAAGGTGCACTTGTCAAAGACAAAGATTAATTCTTTCGCAATTTTGAAGGTCAACCAGTTCGAACGCGCCACGTTGATTATTTAATAATTCTATGACATCGGGTTCTCATTGCCTCTTGTGTTATGATATAAGAATGTAACTTGTGTTATGATATAAGAATGTAACTTGTTCTCAAGAATTTTAATTTGATTTCTAGCTACGAGACGCAACTTTTCGACCCTTCCTTGGATGACTTTCCTCCCTCATAACGCCAATACCTTTGAGGAATGGTTGAAAACTATGCCGTAAAATCAAAAACACCTTTATTCTCCCTAGTTACCTTTTGTTTTCATCATATGTGACTGTTTAAGTTCAACATAATTTACTGATCAAAAGAAAAATAAAGTATAAACATGTTTATATGCATACATTTGATCCCATGGTGCAAAGTGCTTGATAAGCTCAGAAGTAATTGATACATTCAAGTTGTTCAAGGAGCGGTTACTGTCTGTAAGCAGGGTCGGCAACCCAATTTTTTTTGACACGAATAATTTGAGTAGGCATGGCGCCTGAAGCTTTTGATCGGTTATTTTCTTTAAAAACGAATTTACAGCATAATAATTACACAACAGGTCGGTAGATCAAATAAAAATGCCATTATGATGGTGTGACTGAATCACAATATTTAAACAGGATTATAACTAAATGGCCAGTGCATATTAACAGTACAGAGAACGGCACTAGAATCATACTTGAGCGACAAATACATGTGATATTGGAAATATTGGACTTACGTGTTACCTTCTGAAGTTATATACCATCCGTTTTAGATTCGTTTTAAATTCATCCTCAGAGAGACCCCTGCCTCAGAAAACACAGAACATTTTCATCGTGATTTTATTGTTGTGGAAGGAAAAACCAGTCAACAGGCCTCCAGCATACTTTAAATGCTTGGAAGTATACTGTGGCAATTAATTATCTGCAAATTAACAAAAGACAAAAGTTGATATTTTCAATAGCAAAGACAACATTTTGATTACACTGTTGGAAATAAAGACTTTATATTGCCATAACCAGTTGGTATGGATAGCAACGAGCTACCTATACACAGGCGTTCTCTTCACAAGGCTGGATACGCTAGCCCTTGCACAGCAAATTTTACAACTACTATTCATTTTAGTATCAGAAGACCTTAAGTGAACGGATTATATAATGTTGCAATGTTATATGGTCCAAACATAAGACTTTTGAGTCTTACATGTACATGTACCCTAATGCATGAGTGAACCGTGATAACGCTGAAACACTCGGTGGAAGCTGCCAAAAGTGATTCTTGGAATCTATGCGATTTCTAAATGGAGATTTAGTCAGAAATTATTATCAGCAATCCCGAGCGACCCCTTGCGGTGGACAGCGAGTGAAGAAGACAAGGAATGGGTTGGGGTGTCTAACGCACCTTTTTCTAAAACTGCTCCGGGTGAGCAAGGACCGATGCAGATAAAAGTGCGTTTCGTGAAACACTCGTGAAACAGCAATTTTCTGTCTGTATAAAACATCCTTACAGGAAAATAATGAGTCACATGTTGATTATTATTTCTGGATTGGCACAAACTGCACACGTTTTGCATATGAATGAGGACAGACTGTTTTATACGGAAAAGATTGCTACGTGTATCAACCCATGACCTTGAAGCTCTTTATTCTGGGATGGAAGGAGTTATTTGTTTCGCAAAGCGTACAAAGGCCATGTATATACATTGAAAATCAAGTAGATAAGATCCGCGGAATAGGAGTCCATATTAACGCACCATGATGATGTTCTTCTTTCAGCGGAAACTGATAATGATCCTGCACTCCTAGAAGGACGTGTACTAGACGATCTCTGAGAGACGAAAATAAAGCAATTCTACAGTATTATTTAAATGCCTTTCATAAACTACAATTTATACGGACTACAATAATTTGTTTTGAAAAACTACGCTGAATACAATCCTTGCTTAAGGTCATAATGGAGGTCTCCTAAACTTATGGAATCTTATGATCTTATGTCATTAAGTGCCATAACTATTCTACAGTATATCATATTACTCCTAAAAGATGCCCGTCTTTCAGAATACTTTTTAATTCCCTTTTAAGGATTTACATAAATGTAATATTTCACAACCATATATAGTACGTTTATTAGCCTCTTAACACTGTTCCTAACGAAATGTCTAGCTCTGCCTTAATTAAAAAAAAGCAAGACGGCTCTATCCCTTAAGGCACCACCGCAGTACTTTGCATTCAAATAAAAGGTGTGCACTTGATTGTACCCTACCATGACATACATGTAAGTTATACATTTCAGGTTCAAGGTTGATATATGATTAACCTATATAAAATAAAATGTGAGCACTTGATTGTACCCTACCATGACATACATGTAAGTTATACATTTCAAGGTTGATATATGATTAACCTATATAAAAATCACCAAAACATGTTTATCCCTCAGAAATCGCTGTGTCATATATATATATATATTTTTTTGCTGGGTTCGCAATTACCACACGTGTTAACACATGCACGTTTCCGAATTGTCTGGTATCACGCCGTGCTCAGTTCTGAATTGATTACCAGAGCGTGTCAAAGGATATTCTTTTAACTCGTATTGTACCAGGAAGTTAACTGAGACTTCTGTCTTCTCAGGACTGTGGGTATTTGACACACATATGGCCCGTGAAGTTATCCAAATAAAATATATTTCCCTTGAAATACAAACTGTTAATGTGTCTTTCCTAAACTAAACGGTATTATACACATTTTGTTTAAACATGGTGGATCGAACTGACTACTACTGGTTTAATTCCGAGCTAACAGATACATTCTGAAGAAAGTTAAAGCACCCAAACTAGGATGATATCTACAAGACTAAAAAGCTTTTTAGCATCATTTTATCAGCAAAATTTGGAAACAGTAACCTTAAAGATATGAATATTTTGGATGGTATATCTGTGCAAGTGTATACTTCATATTGCCTAGTAACAGTTGCCTTGGTGATCTCCAAGGCAACAAGTTCTGGTTCTACTGGCTGTATGGTGTTGTGCCAGTCACTGCCAAACATGCCTACGAATGATTTCACCGCTCTCTCCGTCCCTGAAAAGATAAGGTTCAATAAATAAAACGCATCTAGAAAGACCAAAGAAAACATTTGTTTTTGATTCTTGTTTATCATTTTGAAAGAGAGAAAAAGTAAAGAATTAAGGTTTGATTTTGGAACCATCGGAAATGCCATTAAAACGTCAAGTTGAAGTTATACAAATATTTTTTCCACATTCACATGATTTCACCCTGAGCTTCAGAGATAACTTGACACTAACCTCTTCACAATAGCCTATCTTCATCGTGTCAAGTTACCTCTGACGAAAATAGTTTGACCTAGTTTATATAAGCCAATCGAATCCAAGTTTCAAAATTTTTCACCAAAGTTTGGTGAAAACGCTGATTGGTTGACCGTCAATCGGTAATCCTCGGCTGATTCCGCAAGCTCCATACTAACAACAAAGTTACTGTCGAGTGCGGAGACATCCGAGTAGTGCCGAGTGCATAACCGTACACAAAGAAAGCATGGCGTCTTCTACGAGTGACTACGTAAAATAATGTGTTATCTCTTGATTCTTTGCATAATATGAGTATATCGGAATTGAAACCAGAGCAGTTTGAGGCCCTGCATCATTATCTACTGAGGGATGATGTATTTTGCGTGCTGCCCACAGGTTACGGCAAGTCCCTGATATTGAGCCTTATCTCTGATTGGTCCGGATTTGAACAAAGCGCGCTTTGACTCGTTCGCGTTCATTGGCTAGATCGTTCAATGAGTCATTGAGTGCGCGCTTTAAATTTGATTGGCGGGCGGCGGGGGCAATCGAATGTGGTCAGAGGTAACTTGACACGATGAAGATAGGCTATTGTGAAGAGGTTAGTGTCAAGTTATCTCTGAAGCTCAGGGTGCATGATTTACATAATGTGCAAAAATCAAAGACACTATGTACTGCCAAATACAAATAACAATAATAAACACAATATCACACTTGACTATAAACGATGGCATCGCTATACCTGTACTCACGTGTAGCGCCTACCATACACAAGGTAACAGACACCCCAGAGTTATAGAGAGCCAGTTCCTGTACTTACGTGTAGCTCCTACCATACACAAGGTAACAGACACCCCAGAGTTATAGAGAGCCAGTTCCTGTACTTACGTGTAGCTCCCACCATACACAAGGTAACAGACACCCCAGAGTTATAGAGAGCCAGTTCCTGTACTTACGTGTAGCGCCTACCATACACAAGGTAACAGACACCCCAGAGTTATAGAGAGCCAGTTCCTGCCTGAGGACGCCAAAGAACCCCTGGAGAGCGTACTTAGTGGCGGTGTAAACGGCTGTATATGGAGTGGCTGTAACTCCTGAAATAACAGCGTGGTCTGAATTAGTACAGATACTGTAGTGACATCTTCAGTCATTAGTACTTAGTGGCGGTGTACACGGCTGTATATGGAGTGGCGGTCACTCCTGAAATAACAGCGTGGTCTGAATTAGTACAGATACTGTAGTGACATCTTCAGTCATTAGTACTTAGTGGCGGTGTACACGGCTGTATATGGAGTGGCGGTCACTCCTGAAATAACAGCGTGGTCTGAATTAGTACAGATACTGTAGTGACATCTTCAGTCATTAGTACTTGGTGGCGGTGTAAACGGCTGTATATGGAGTGGCAGTAACTCCTGAAATAACATTGTTCATTGCTATGACATACGCCCACTGGACTATAGGTACCATAAAACTAAAACAACTATGGTCGTGCTATTTTAAAATACATTTTTTATAAATATATTTATATAATTATAAATATATCATATTAGTTCATAATGAGATTGACAGAATTGTAGGAAAATAAAACGATGTAGTTTGAAACACGTGACAGTAAACGTTTGAACATGTGTGACAGGAATGGAAGACCGGGCTCCCATATGATTAGTACAGGTTAGGGTTAGCGGTGTGACAGGAATGGTAGTCCTAGTAATGGAAGTCCAGGGTCCCATATGATTAGTACAGGTTAGGGTTAGCGGTGTGACAGGAATGGTAGTCCTAGGAATGGAAGTCCAGGGTCCCATATGATTAGTACAGGTTAGGGTTAGCAGTGTGACATGAATGGTAGTCCTAGGAATGGAAGTCCGAGGTACAATATGATTAGTACAGGTTAGGGTTAGCGGTGTGACATGAATTGTAGTCCTAGGAATGGAAGTCCAGGTTCCCATATGATAAGTACAGGTTAGGGTTAGCGGTGTGACAGGAATGGTAGTCCTAGGAATGGAAGTCCAGGCTCCCATATGATTAGTACAGGTTAGGGTTATTTGGAGTTTTGGGGTTATTTTATTGGACTGTACAAAGTTGTGGAGAATGGACTACAGTTCCTGTCAAACTGACCACTTCTGACGCGTCTTCAATACAACAGCAACACTTTCAACATTTTATGGAATTGAACTTTTTTTTAATTCTCTTGTTATTTGAAACTTTTTTGTTTGAAGTGATCGACAAGCAGACGACATACCCACCCGCAGTAGAGGAGACCACAGAAATGTGACCACGACTATTGGTTAACAGAGGTAGTGCATGGGACGCCAGGTGAACAAATGACCGGAAGTTAACGTCCATACTGGTGGTCAGTCTCGTGAAGTTGTCCCCTGTCCCCAGCCACGGCTGAACGTTAGGGAGTATGGCATGGTTCAAAATCAGTATGTCCAGCCCTCCGAGTTTGTTTTCCGCAAACTTAGAAAAAAAATAATAACGTTTTTTTAATATTTAGCCAATCGTTTGTTGCAATTCTGGAGATATTTTGCAGTTGTACACACTTTTAATTCTCACTGTTAATTGACACTGTCCTCACTGTCCGTGCTTTCGTTAAGGTCGCAAAATTCGTCACGCTTGTTTCCATGAATATTATATTATATTTAAAAAAAAAGAATAAGATTGGTATCCAATTCCACTTTATTTAGACACCGTCCCGTACATTTGACAATACTGTAATTCACAGCGTTCACATTGTTCAGGACCCATATAACCCATCTACCAATTGTCGGGAGCGCACGTGGATCAAGAGACGCTCCCGATGACCTAATTACGTAAATAGACTTCATTAACTTTGTGCGCTGATTGGGCATTGGTCCTGCAGCAGAAAATCCACCTAAGATCATAATGATAAAGGAAACTAGTATAAAAGATCATATTTGTTGTCCCCACAAAATGAAAAAGACCCCTTTTAGACCTGGAAGACGGGCCCTTTTCTTCCCGGACCCTTTCCATAGGCACCTTTAACGGGCTAAAGAAAGTTTGCTGGGCATCCTCTAGATAATGAAAGAGATTTAGACTACCCTCCAACCTCTGTCTCCATTGCTATCCTTCGTTAACCGTAACGAAATTTTCCCTTTTTGCCCAATTCACTTCTTTCATTATATCTACAAACTTACCTCTAATAGTGACATTGTCCCATTGGGGGTTTTCAATAGTCACTAGGACAATCCACTGAGCCTTCATGACTTTCAATGGCTGCCGTTCCATAAGGAGGACTCCGTCCGTTAACTTTTGTAACTCCCCGTGAACTCCCGAAGAAAACAAAAAGATTAACAAAGTTAGTAGGGACTTACCTGCTAACTTACCTAGTGGGAGACGTCCATCTCCACTTCCTGTGCCACATCCTCGTGGTCTACAGCCTGTGCCACATCCTCATGGTCTACAGAACCGTCCTCCATTTCCTCTGCCGCTTCCTCGTGGCAGGTATTGCCTTTTTGCTCTGTCGCTTCCTCGCGACAGGCTTTCTTCTTTGGTTGCTCGTGAACCAAGTCCTCTGCTGTTTGCATGCATCTTTTTCTGTGTCTAGTGAAGTGTGAATGTTGGGGTACGGTGGCTGCCTGTATGCGCCTTTTCCTGTACCTGGTGTTGTGAGTGTGTGTAGGCACTGTGTTTCGCTTTGATGCTACTGGAGCTTCCCACTCGTGCACTGATTCAGTGTCTGAGTTGTCAGTGTCTGAGTTGTCGGAAACACTTACCGTATCACCTACCTGGCCCTTCGCAGGTCTGGCTACTTGGTCAGCAACTCTGTCCTCAGCTGCTAACTGCCCCTGCCTTGCGTCTGGAGTTCTTTTTAACACCCTCGGACGTCTGGCCCTCGGCGCTATGCCATCCCAGACTACACCTCTATCAACTAATCGGATCTTATCTCTATTAACTACTCTGGTCTTACCGGTCTGTTGGTTAATTAGCCAGAATACGTTATTTCTATGGCGCGTCACTGTCCATTGGGGGTCCCACTTTGATCCAAATGTAATATTATCAGGTGCATATATGATCACACTATCACCCACCTCAATCTTGTTCGCGTTTGCCTTTGCGTCATACCGTCTTTTGTTTTCTAATCGGCCTGCTTGTAAATTGTCGCGCGCGGTGATCAGGGCGTCTGATAAGTCACTTAAACGGCCTTTTAGCGCGAGAGGGTCATTAGACACGTTTAAGGTTGCCGACAGCGGCATTCGCGGTCTTCTTCCGTACACTAGGAAGAATGGGGTAACATTTGTGGCTACCGATACGCTGGTTCGATAAGCAAAAAGCGCGTTCGCGATGTTTTCCTCCCATGCCCGCGTGTTGTTATTTACAACTCTGGTTATCAAGCCCTTGAGTGTTTTATTGAATATTTCTACTTTCCCTTTACACCGCGGATTAAAACTCGTGGTTCTCCTGTGATCTATTCCCAGGCCTTGCAAATATGAGCGAAATTCGTGCGCGCTAAATTCACTGCCTCTGTCCGATATTATAATTTCGGGCACTCCGTGTCGCGGAAAAAATTTCGTAGTCAGCGCGGCTTGTACTGATTCGGATGTTTTATTGGGAATGGGAAACCTTTCTGCCCAGCCACTAAGGTGACAAACAACGTTTAGACAATATTTGTTGCCTGGCGGAGACTCTTGGAAAGGACCGATTAAATCCATACCAATTATCCATACTTATTATTGGGTACGCGGGTAAAGGTAACTCGCCCAAGGTGGTTCTTTGCGGTCGCGTTTTGTGTACCAGACTCGTGGGACATTGTTTTATCCATCGCGTCACATGCTTTCTCATTCCCGGCCAAACGTACGCGTGAGTGAAAGCTTCCTACGATTCAGTATGTTCAGTACACAATGATAACTGCCGAAATTGATAATGCCAACAATTTAGCTTGGTTCCCGATCTTAACGTCCTTTTGCGTGTGTGTACAGTGTACCTTGATAATCCAAGCTGTCTCCTCCATGTCTCCCAGGTCAATGTGTGTGTGTGTGTGTGTGTGTGTGTGTGTGTGTACTGTGTACCTTGATAACTCTAGCTGTCTCCTCCATGTCTCTCAGATCAGCTACTGTGTACACATGGTTAGACTCAGGTGCCGGAGATAACTTTTTACACTCTGCGATGACCTGAAACCGTTATTATGGAAAACTGTAAATGACACTCAACTGATTATTCAAATAACAACCCCAATCTGTAAGTTATAGAGCAGCTTGTGTAAAGAGAAATAAAATGTTAATAAAACACATTGCCTTAGATACGAAATGAGAAGTTATACCGGCAACTGACCTTTTTTAAGAGATTTTCTCTGCGCGCCGTCAAAACAAGGTTTGCTCCCATCTTGGCGAAATGGTACGCCACCTGTTCTCCAATTCCAGAGGACGCCCCGGTAATGAGCACTCTCTTGTCTCTCACCATGGCTGTGATAAAACCGATATGCTTATATCAGCCTATTATCATTTTGATTTCTGTTACAAATCTGGAAATTTAATAACGCACTGGTATTTTTTTTTAATTCACGTGTAATGGCAAAGTTTCATGTGGCCTTATTTTGGGCAGAAGACGTAGATTGTGGTTATGATTTTGAAGACAAGGAAAGAAATATATGCATGGTACGAAATCCATGCGTTAGCACTCCTTTTTTCGGCTTTATGTATGTGTTTTCTGGTTGTGTTTACTTTGTTTAGCGCGAAGAGAGAGAGAGAGAGAGAGAGAGAGAGAGTTGTACACAAAACATGATCGACTTGCGTTTTTTTTTCAAGTTTTTTCAAGCGTTTTTAGAAACTAAGTTGGTCTAACTAAAGTCACTAATCGTTTACGCACACACAGATTACAAATATCAGACCCATTTCAACCATGTAGAGTACAGTAGACTATATGAACATGTACATCAGACTTAGATAAGGAGCTGCAAAGAGCGTTCATGCTCACCAGGATCGAAATCATCCACGTAGAGGGTGGCGATATAGATGGCAGTCACAGTGAGGAGGACAGCAACCAGTGTTTTTGTCTTGGAACCCATGTTGAATGATTTCTCATGTCCAGTTCTCAAACAAAGAGCATAGGCCTACCAGTGCGCGATAGCCTCTGCATCCCTAAGTGACCTTTTAATGTATTCCCGGCCTACTCCCCGTTCTATCAGTAGCATTGAGACCTATCATTATTAAACTATGAACATAACATTACTGATCAGGTCAGGTTAGTACATAAGATAACAAGTACGTGTGAGGTACGCTGGCTGGCAGGAGTCTTAAGTCGACAACACTAAGGGCTTGTACAGGGGGGGG
Organism: Lingula anatina; assembly: GCF_051362555.1. Lineage (NCBI taxonomy): Eukaryota > Metazoa > Brachiopoda > Lingulata > Lingulida > Lingulidae > Lingula > Lingula anatina. The sequence continues at coordinate 19,762,946 of NC_141775.1, forward strand.
GGGGTAAGACTGGGTCTGCTGTGTTAAATCCTATATAGGGCACATTCAACTGAAACACTTATCATACATATTATATCTTTATTATGAATACTGCGGATATTAAGAGGACACGAGGCATTCACTTACACTTAACATTTAAAAGGCTAAATGAATAAGACTGAAGTAGCCAACACATGTGGCTAGAAACAAACGGTGGTATGTAAGTGTTTGGTGATCATCATGCACGTGTTGCGTACACACAGACACTTGTCTTGTGCGTTCTTGTTTATGTTCAGACAGGACAGGCGGTAATTAAGGGGATATGTATAGACAGTTCAAAATGAGAGAACGATGTTATACACAGTCTCCAATCGTTTGATTTTGAAGAACTATAAACCTTTTTCAAATTCATAATAGAAGACTCGTGATCTTATATACCATCAAATATAATGTTTATTTTTACCGTCCCGAATCCAAAATCGTGTCAGAACCCAACCCATAATTGTGATTATATTGATTAACTTTTCTTTGAATACATTCTGGCTCCGCAAAAAAAAAAAAAAAAAAAAAAATATATATATATATATATATATATATATATACGTCACACGTGAATATTCTGTGTGCGACCTCTTACACTGACCGTTTATTACCATAGTCTTTTTTGTAATTCGTTTTGTTTTCGCCCCTGACGAGGCCTCAGGGGCCGGTTTCACAAAGCAGTAGTTAGTTAGCGATCGTAGTTAGCCTCTCGCTAGTTATGAGTGCCGTTTCACAAAGCAATCGCTAGTTCTCTCGCTCGTTATTGTCTCGTTGTTACCTTGGATATTTAACGACTGGTCAGACCAGTCGCTAACTTAGAGTTTCATCGTACGCATGCGTAATGAGTGAAATAAAAAGGTTGCTTATTTACCGTTGTCTGTCGTTTGTCTTTGCATCCAATATGGCGGCTACTTTTCTTGCTTTCCGTACCGCCAGACGGCAACGTAGACTACGACGCTTTCATGAAAGGCAGAATCTATTAGAATATACACACGATGATGCAATTTACGAGAGGTTGCGCCTAGCTGTGACAAAAAGAGCGACAAAAAGGTGGTGGAGATCCTTTACGACGACCTCAAAGCAGACGTTCTTATGCATTTCCAGCCACCGAAAATTGGAGAGTTAGTGCTTTCGTGACACTTTTACGCAAGAGTTCCACTTCCGGAAGACGGTTTCGAGACTACGGTGAGTAACGAGAGAACTAACGACCGAACTTTACGACTGAACTTAGCGATGAGTTAACGACTGCTTCGTGAAACACCCCTCGAAAATCGCTAAGTTTGCTCGTTAGCGAGGTAGTTCAGTAGTTAGTTGTTCTAACTAACTACTGCTTTGTGAAACCGGCCCCAGGGCCGAAACGGCCGTAGGGCATTTTTTTTAATAAAATGCAGAGGAAGGTCTGATTTGTTCACATCCTTGATTTTATATATATATATATATATATATATATATATATATATATATATATATATATAAAATAAATTAAAAAATAGATTTGCACACCTTTTGGAACATGAGTTAACGCAGTATTTCAAAATTATTATTTCAATAAAGTAGCTGTCGATAATTCCCATAACTCTAGCTCTGTTACTAATGAGAAATCAAATTTTGAATTTGATAACAATAATGGTAAACAGCACCCCTCATAAGATAGGACTACTTTACATTCAAAAATAAGTTGTGTAATAGATTCTACCGCTTTCATACAAAAGTTACACAATTTACTGCATCATAGACAAGGCTTACTAATACCTGTACATATGATGGCCCTACTCAAAAATCACCACAACAAATCACCGCTTCTTATTCACTGGTGACTGTTACTTACTAATATTACACACACACACACACACACACACAGTACACACACACACACACACACACACATACACACACACAGTACACACACACACACACACACTTATATGTGTCCATCTGACAGCCGAAAAGCACTGTGTGTTTTGTGTGTGTGTGTGTGTGTGTGTGTGTGTAGCGACAACATAGATCACTGACGCTGTTGTGAATACAGTGTACCACTAGGAAATAATGGTGATGACGATCTAGAGGATGAACACCAAGAAAAGCAACATCATCTTGTAACAAAAAAGTGCTACATTTGTAAAATAAAACTAAAAAATCATGTCAGGGTTCTTGAAGAAGCTGTTTAATGGGGTTTGACATTATGTCACACTGTAAGTAAGTTAAACGAAGTTAGGGTATAGTTTCAAATGCAGTTCTTTTCGGTCAATCATATTGGACACGTGTACTCAGTTCAGTTATGGACCAGGTGATGAATAGTTTGCTTCTTTCTCTCATTTGTAACAAAATTCAGGTCAAAACAAAGCTTCACAAGTCCTTGCGATATCATTTATTGTTTCTAGTAACAAACACAGTCATTGAATTCATGCCGGAGTCAATGTTGTACTTGTAGACCCGTGCTTTGCTGGCTCAAGATCGTCATCATGATGAATTGCTGAAAAACAAGGAAAATGTACAGTATGAAATATTATGAATATATATATTATGATAGCCATCTTGCTGTTTAGAAAAACTATATAAAAGGATAGCACCAGTATTGAGAACACCAGTGGGATTGGTTAAGTGCAGTATTTCCTGTCAGCAATCAAATCCTCCGAAAGTAGAAATGTTTCCTCAAATGCAAATTGAGGACGCAAAGATATTTTTTGGTAGAAATATGAATCTTTTGAATAAATTCTCTCTCCATTCAATTCCAGATAAATCATTTATGCGTTCTACTAAAACAATAAATATTCATCATAATCCCTGTGTTGATCTTGTTTTTAGAATTCTTAAATTAGGCTCAAATGCATTTATAAAGATCAACTAAAATTACACATGTAAATATAAAACACCCACGCTTTCAGCAAAGCGCCTTCTTCAGGGACTGTTTAAGCATAATTTTGACATTAAAGCCACCTACAGTCACAATCATCATCAAAATGGAAGGACCTCCTTAACTCTCGAGAATGCATAAATAAATATCCAAACAGCGCACCTGAAATTAAGAATACATGAGGCATGTTAGCTACATTATGATAGGCTCCAACAAACGTGCTAGTGGCATTATGATAGGCTCTTACAAACATGTTAGCGACATTATAATAGGCTCTTACAAACATGTTAGCGACATTATGATAGGCTCTTACAAACATTATAATAGTCTTTTACGATCACTGGGAGGGTCTACAGTCTATCGGATATTTAGCTGCTATCCCCGATATTCAAACAGATCCAAAAATAAAAACAAGGCAGCAAAGCTGTCCAATACACAGACAGAAATCAGAAAATAATTCACAACATTTTAATTTTAACAATAAACTATATAATTTCCAGAAAAATTGACAGGTTTTTCAATTGTAGCTGTATTTTAGTTCTATGTTACCTTTCTGTAAGTTTGAGAAGAGTAAGTGACATGGTTTTCCTTTAATGGTCACTATGGGGGCAGTGCCCACTTAATTTTTGATACAAAATTACATGATGCTTAACAGCATAATGACCATCAATTTTAAATAATAAAATAAAAGTATCATGAATATTCAGAAAATGTGACATGGAAAGGTCTTCAAGGCCATGGAAGTTCAGAGTCACACCTTGAAAATGAAAAAAATGTAAACTGTGATGAAATGAGTTTATTTCCATTTTCAACATCTTTTTACATAAAACAAAATAATAATTTTACTGTCATTTTAAATGATCAAACAAGAAAATTGTTGACATAGGGAAAATATCAATATTAAATGTACATTGCTGCATTCTGAGATTCTGAACATGGTAAATGATTGAATCTGACAACCTGCTATGATATGAGTTTATTTCCGTTTTTGACACTTTATTACACAATATGCAAAAAACAGGTTAACCATTATTTTTATGTCATCAACTAACAATATTTTTAAGATGGAGAAAATGTCAAAGGAACGTGTCACTTGTGCATATCTAATTAGTTAAAAAAATGAGACTATTAACATCCCTAAGACTTACATCTGAGACAGAAAAAAAAAGCATAAATATATATAACTTTTGTAAAAATGGTTCGATTAAGCTGGTTGTTTTAAAACTCCACCTGTATTTAAGTAAGATTGTTCACTCCTGCACTCCTGTGAATTTCAAGACAATAAGCCAGTTTAAAACCTTTGGCCTGTGGAATTTATTTGAGTCATACAAGATACTAGATACTAGATACCAGATACTTATATGCATTATTGGGAATCCACGCTTCCCCAAATAAATAAATCACTCCATCAACCATAAAATAGCTTTAAACTACTCATTTCTTTAACTTTTCGGTCATAAATTTAACCTACTTGCCAGTATCTGACCTAATTATCTACACTCTTCATATACAACAGAGAAAGCTAGCAGCAAAATCTGTTCAAATATCATTTTTCGGTGAATATTAAGCAATGTCTTTTGGTAATTTCTTATTTATACTATTTGAAATTATCTGCTGGTATTAGGTTGGCTTTTGTGGCAAAAATTGACTTTGTATATGTATGCATCTTTAGAAGTCTTTGCCTTCCTATAAATTGTGATGGTGCTTTGTAAGTTAATGTTTCATGAAATCTTTCCTAAGATACTTTGTATTGTGGTTGAAGGAATCTGTGACGGAACAGATTTATATAAACAATACTTCAATATATATTGTATTTCTGGTCTTAAATTCCCCGTTGGTGTCTATTATTATTATTATTATTATTATTATTATTATTATTATTATTATTATTATTATAGATTTTCTTTCTGCTTTCGTCATGATAGACGCAAACGCGGTGCTCTGTTCCTGCGCCAAACCTGATAACCTTCCCCTTTACCGGCACTACCAATGTTGTCTACCTATATTTTCCATTCAAGTTTCGATCTGCTGTCGGGACCCACATCATGTTAAACCAGGCATGGTTCTTAGTAGTTCTATACATGTTACCACATAACAAGGACTGAACACATGCTGATATACACTGTAGATCCTGTGGCACAACCATCTGTATACATGCATTTATGCATATTTTTATGTAACTGGGTGTTTATGTGAATCACTATCATTCAGTTCATGTACACTTTGGGTTAAAACACAAACTAATGCACACACGCACATACAAACACACACACACACACACACACACACACACACACACACATACAAACACAGAGAGAGAGAGAGAGAGAGAGAGAGAGAGAGAGAGAGAGAAGGTGGGGAGTGAGAGAGAGAGCATTACAATCACCTGTCCTCTTCTTCACTGGAGCAGCTGGAAAAAATGTGATAAACATTTTATAAAACAAAATAACTGTTGAATCGCTTCAAGAGATTCCAGTCGAAACTTTCTTTCTCTCTCTCTCTCTCTCTCTCTCTCTCTCTCTCTCTGTGTGTGTGTGTGTGTGTGTGTGTGTGTGTGTGTGTGTGTTTCACTTACCGGAAGATATCATAGCCAGGGTCAGGAGACAGGAGAGAATAATAACTGCAGTGACTTTCATCTTTATCTGATATTCAGAGTGCTGCATATGGAAACGTGGTACAAGATAAAATACACATCAACGTTTGCGTTACAGGCGACAGATGCAAACGGATTTTAAAAAAATGCTGGTGCACCTTAATGTAGTTTTCATGTTTCCATACTGGTATATATTTGTCATTTGTTGGGAAGTTAGCTTCAGTATAGAAGGTCTTGTATTGTAAATGTTTCTGTGGTCCTCCAATATCTACTGCATGTTTATAACAACTGCCTTGTTGTCAGAACACGTGTTTATTAGAATCAGCCCACTGAGATACACAATGACCTCCCAGGTCAATACACACATCATATAGGTGGCGCGCTGCACAATATGTGACATCTCCCTTTTTATGAAGAAACAGGCACCGTACAAGACTTTAACTTTAAACTTTAACTTTGTTAGAAATAGTGGCTTGTGTGAACCATTCAAAGCAGTGCCTGACTAAAGAGCAACAGTGAAACATTAACTTCATTAACAAACTGCATAAATCACTGTTCAAAGTTTTCAATAAACAACGTGCATAAAGTCACTGTTCAGTTTTCAATAAACAAACTTTCAATAAACAGTCTTTTCAAAACACACACAAAGTTTAACTTACTAGTCTACAAAATACAACACCCAAAGGAATAACTGATTATAAGTGTCAATGTTCCTTCTGTTGATAAACTGTCAACTTTGTAACTCCAGACTAGTAACTTTTCACAGAAACATAGACACAGTTTAGGTTAATGAACCATGAAAGTACACATGCACTGAGATGTCATCAAAACAAACATAACAAAACAAAAGGCAGAGGTTGCTAGCACATGCCTTATTTATAGATTAAGCCTATCTGGAGGTTTACTAAGCCTTCCGGACCTGGTATATTTCTCACATTGAACTCCAGATTTCTCAGTGCTTTCCTGGTGTTTCTTTTGATGATATTTTTTAAGTGGCGACTCAGATTTACAGTCCTGATTGACTGGTGACTCGGGTTTACTTGTTTCATGGAGATAAGGTATTTCCTGCAAATCATTGGAAAATTTGAAGTTCCCTTTTCTGAGGTGTCTTCTGTTCCTCCTGAATGAATGACCATTGTAGCTTACTACATAAGACCGAGGATGTGCGTCCCTCTTTACAACTGATGCGGGCTTCCATTCTCCCTGGCACTGAAGACCGACTGATTCTCCTGGAGTTAACTCGGGCAACTCCTTTGCTTTTCTGTCATATATTCTCTTGTACCTCTGCTGTTGTCTATGTAGCTGCTGCTTTGGAAACACTACTTGTGGTTCAAGTAGCTTGGTAGCTGTTGGAATCTTAGAACGTAAAGCTCTGCTCATTAGCATCTGGGCTGGGGAAAAATCCATTCCTGAGATTGGAGTATTACGATACTCCAGCAAGGCAATGTATGGATCTCTTCCATCACTCATGGCTTTCTTCAGGATTTTCTTAATAGTCTGAACTGTTCTCTCGCTCTGTCCATTTGACTGAGGATAGTGAGGACTCGAGGTATCCTGGTTTATTCCCCATTCTCTTGCGAAGTTTTTAAAGTCATAACTCCCAAATGGCATATTGTCAGAGACAATTGTCTCAGGAATTCCATGTCTAGCAAATATAGACTTTAAGTGTAGTATCACGGTCTTGGCCGTTTTGTCCTCTAAGTAAGAAATCTCTGGGTATTTGGAATAATAATCTACCACAACCAGGTAGTCTTTACCCTTCAAAGTCATAATGTCCGCTCCAACTTTCTCCCATGGCCTGTGTGGTATCGCGTGCGGAATCAAGGGCTCCTTTCCGTTGCTTGGACGAAATTTACTGCACACCGAGCACTGGGCAACTATCAATTCTATGTCCGCTGACATTCCTGGCCAGTATAGTGAAGATCTTGCCCTTGCTTTGCATTTGTCAGCACCCAAGTGGCTTTCATGAATTAGAGACAACATGTCTGATCGTAACTTGGCGGGAATTACGATGCGCTCTCCCCGAAGAACGAGGCCTTCTGCTATGTGTAACTCATCCCTTACATCCCAGTAGGGCTGGACGTTCACTGGCAGCTCAGACTTCCTGTCAGGCCAACCGCGTTTTATAACTGACTGAAGTCTTAGTAACGTGTAATCATCAGCAGTGGCTGCTTTAATCTCCTCCAGTTTGTCTGTAGAAGCAGGGAGACTGGTAACTAGGCTGTGTACCATAACTTCAATATCCTCTGGAGCACCACACTTGGACTCATCCTGAATATACGCTCTAGAAAGCGTATCAGCTACATGCATGTACTTTCCTTTTATGTATCGGACAGAAATGTTGTATCTTTGTAGCTGTAACATCATACGCTGCAGTCTTGGAGATGCCTTAACAATAGGCTTCTTCAGAATAATCTCCAATGGGCGGTGATCAGTGTGAATCTCCACTTCTTTGCCATACACATACTGGTGGAATTTTTCACAGGCAAAACAAATAGCTAGAAGCTCCTTTTCTATTTGAGAATAATTTTGTTCTGCTGAAGTAAGAGCTCTCGAGGCATATGCAACAGGTTTGTTTCGTTGGAGTAAGCATGAACCCAACCCACCTTGAGAGGCATCTGTTTGAATGGTGACTGGCTGTGTCACATCATAAAACTGCAGAACGGGCTGCTTGCTTAGAGCTTCCTTTACTTGCTGCATAGCATGATCCTGCTCTGGTCCCCAGTGCCATTCAATATCCTCTTTCAGCAGCAATCTGAGAGGAGCAGTTAGGCTTGACTCATTGGCTATATATGGTGACAGATATTTCACCATTCCCAAGAAACGCATCATTGAAGCTCTGTCTGTTGGCTGGGGCATGTTAATGATTGCATCGACTTTGGCAGGATCAGGTTTAAGTCCTTCTTCAGATACAGTATGACCCATGTAGTTGACTGACTTCACTTTGAATTGGATTTTATCCTTGTTGAACTTGACATTCTGTTCACGTGCTCGCTGCATGACCTTATGAACTATACTATCATGCTCTGCCTCACTGCTACCTGCAATGATCATGTCGTCTGCTATGACGTGCACCCCTGGAATGTCACCAAATGCTTCCTCATTACGCTTCTGCATCACTTCACTAGCAGAGGATATTCCGAAAGGCATGCGCTTAAATCTCTTTCGGCCCCATGGGGTGTGGAAAGTGCAAAGATATGATGATTCTTCAGATAGTTTCACGTGCCAGTAACTATCCTTCATGTCAACAACTGTGAAGATGCATTTACCTGCTAGTCGGCTCTGAACATCAGCTGGCGTAGGTATCTCATATCTCTCACGCTTTATGGCCTGGTTGAGTGGCTTGGGATCGAGACATAGCCTAATGCTACCATTGCGTTTCTCTGTAATCACTAAATTGTTCACCCAGTCAGTTGGTTTGTCAACACTTGCAATGACATCTTGCTTTTCTAGCTGAAAGAGAGCCTCCTTCAACTTGTCATGCTTAGCAAAGGGTATCTTACGAGGAGCTTGCACCACTGGGGAAACACTTGGGTCAACAACAATATCATATTCTCTCTTATATTGTCCAAGTCCAGTAAAATTGTCACCATACTCACTCAATAGCTTGTCTTGGGTCAAAGGTACATTCGTAGACTGGACTATGTTCACAGGTACACGTTGTATAAGCCCTAGTGAAGCACATAACTGACGTCCAAGAATGGCTGAATAATCTCCTTCAGTCACATAGAAAGTAGCTGGCTGAGGCATAAGAGAGGGCTTGGTTGAGACTGACAGCTGTGCTTGACCCACTGGTTTTATTGTAGCATTTCCAAATGCTGTCAGAACAGCTTTAGTGACACGGAGAGGTGTCTGGCATACTTGCTTATAGGTACCCCATGGCAGCACATTGACATCAGCTCCAGTATCCAACTTAAATGTCACTGGCTTCTTGTTAATATACAGAGTCTCAGAATACTGCGTAGAACAATTGCTGCTTGTGAGACTGCCAACGAACAGCCTCTCACCTTCATCACTGCCAACAACCTCCGTGTCTAGCTGGTGTATCTTCTTTGATGATAATGGTTTCTTTCTGAAGCCTCCACCCAGACAAACAACGGCAAAATGATTTAACCCCGAACATTTCTTGCACTTCTTACCATAAGCTGGACATCGTTTCGGAAGGTGTGAAGTTCCACAGTACTTGCATTTAGATGTGACTTTGGCGATACGCTGTTTGCTCTTAATAGCATTGACTTCAGGTAAACTTGCCGGGACTGTCATGGCGGCCATTTGCGCTCTGCTTACTTCTGCTGCACGTGCAATGTCAAGCGCTTTTTCTAACGTAAGAGAGGTTTCCCTTAGCAATCTTTCTTTGACTTTAGGAGCCAATACACCAAATACGAGTTTGTCTCTGATTAACAAGTCTTTTTGTTCACCAAACTCACATTTGTCGCTTTGCCTTCTCAGCTCCGTTATCCACGTGTCTACGGATTCCCCTTCTTGCTGACTTCGGCTCCAGAATTGGTATCTCTCAAAAACTACATTGCGCCTGGGCTCACTGTACTGTCTAAATTTTGTCAAGACCGCGTCTACATCTTGTTTCTGTGAGTCATCTTCAAAAGTGAACGTGTTAAAAATATCTTGCGCCTCCGGGCCTGCAGTGTGAAGCAAGATGGCGACTTGCGTCGCGCCAGACTTTTCTCCTAATTCGCATGCATTATAGTACACCTTGAATTGCTGCTCCCATTTACGCCAGTTTGTAGCCACATTTCCACTCTGGAAATTAACGTGTGCAGGTGGTTTCAAGGTTTCCATTGAGAATCCCGCTTCTAGACACCATATAACAACTGCCTTGTTGTCAGAACACGTGTTTATTAGAATCAGCCCACTGAGATACACAATGACCTCCCAGGTCAATACACACATCATATAGGTGGCGCGCTGCACAATATGTGACAATGTTGGCATAGTTGTGACACTACATTTTCAGTTCACTTTCACGGTCCACATTTCAGTCCGCTAAAAACTGGTTTTATTATTACAATGTGACTGTACCAATTTTGACACTACAGCCCCTTACACCATAAACCATTTGGCCAAGAAGCAATCACTTTAAAAGGGAATATCAGTGAACAGTTCCACAGATTATCTATATTCCACAAACTCTATACTTATCTGGTGGCCGGCATGAAGAATAAATGTAATTTATAACGACAACAAAGATTACTGACACTGAGATGAAAACCACTAAGTACCTGCATCAAAAATAATATAAATTTGTTCATACATATATATATATATATATATATATATATATATATATATATATATATATATATATCATGTTTCTGAAAAATTCTTCTAGGCCTGTTGTCCAATTCATCCCGTTGAATATTTCAGTCTATGTATAGATTATTTCTCATAAGGTCTGTTGAGTATATAACATTACAGGCACACAACTCGAAAGCATCGCGAATTGCGCCCGCACGCAAGTATAGCGACCAATCGCTATTTGCGACGGCGATTGTACTCACCTACCAACTCAAAGCCCTAGCAAACGCAACGCGATTATAGTAGCTTTCGAGGCTATAAACGCAACGCGATTATAGGCTCGAACGCTACTAAAATTCTATTGCCGCATAAAGTGAAGACGTCATAACATAATTACACACAATGTAATTTTATTTCAGAATGATGCTTATCAAGACATTGTTTTAATTCATAGGAATATCACAATTACAAATATTTATGTTTGAAGTGTTTGACACCAATAAAATGTCAAAAACAATTCAATAAGCAAAGCGCACGTGTTTGGACTGATACAATTATTGATACATTGGTGAGAAGTGTTCAGTCTCACTTTAACAGACACTGAGGAAAGTCACGGTGTGATGGAATTCTTTGTTTCTGCTTTTTCATTTTGTGAAGCAAATGACATTTTTAAACTTATGGTTATTATCAATAGACTACTCAAATGAATATTCATCAGAAGATATAAAATGATATATGAAATATTTAATTTTGAAAAGATATGCAGAATAAAACATGAATTTGGCATTCATCACGTGAAAGTTACGCAGGTTTTTTTTTTTTTTTTTTTTTTTTCAGAAGTACAGAGTGACTCATTCTTTTATAAGCTCTCATGTTTTGTAATATGCTATTAAGACTGGCAACCCAAACTTGCCGCCATTATTAATTACACCAAAGACTCTATAAAAGGGAAATGTATGCATGCGCAAAGGCCATCATACGTAATGGGATTTACTCGTCACAAATAATAGCCTGTAAACTAAAGGTGATGTCGCTATTAGCGCTCGGTTGTGATTTGCGATGCTTTCGAGTTAAGGGATAGCGACAATCACCATACTTGTGCTCGGTCGCAATTTGCGATGCTTTACAGTTACTGACCCATGATCTACAAAATGTCTAACAATTATCATTTATCAATTGTAATAAATACTACAAATATTAAGAGAGCATATGGTATTCACTTACAGAAGATAGAAACAATTGTTTCATTTGAAGAACTATAAACCTTGCTTAAATTCAAAACAGAAGTCTTATGATCATATACCACCAATTATTTTCCGTATATCATCCAAACGGATTACAATCTATCATTGGAATTAGATTTCTTAACATTTTTTTGAAAAGATACCATTTTTCAGATTACATTCTAACTCCGCACATATTAACCCTATAGGTTCAAGATTTCAGTTTTGCCAACTCGATCTTGATTTCATATATAATGTTTTTATATCTTCAGAAGCAAATGTTTTTGATAAGCAAAAAATGCAAAAACATCCGGTGTATCTTTTTCTTTTAAAATGTATTTATTTTTCAATTTACATCTTACATACAGTAAATGAAATTAAATAAAGCAAAATTAAATCTGATTTACGTTTCATATTGGACTATGTGTGTGTGTGTGTGTGTGCACGAGAAAAGACAGAGATCTTGAAATCATGAGCACATTTGAACTGGCCTTTACAAGGTGACAACAAGTTTGTAGAACACGACACGAAGGCTGCCCTAATCTTACACTTCTTGCCAGTATATACTGCCATGCATACGTTATTTTCTGGACCTCTTTTGCAATACCCCCCCCCCCTGTAAATTAATATTTTGAAATTTTGTTCACTTTTAAAGCGGTTAAAAGACATGCATAGTGATTTGAATGAAGCAGGAAATTTAAGAAATCATCACATGTATTCACATCAAACTGGCAAAGGGAAATGTAGTTTTGAGTTTCAGCTTTCTTTCAAGTTTTTAGGTAGAAGGTACTTAATTTTCAAATAATAATAATAATAATAATAATAATAATAATAATATAGTCTGATTTTCATGATTTTAACAGGTCATTTGACTTTAATTGAACTACATTATTTTGTTACAATATGATCGATCTATCAACATAAAACGTGTCACATCAAACTAAACTCCTTATTCAAGGAAAAATTAAAGTTAAAGCGTTGACAGCACGTCGTGTCCAGTGCCACTTCTGTACTTTCTTTTCTTGAGGACGCTCAGTGGCACTCCCGGAACACCCAGCTCTACTATCATTGCTGGACAATGGCATCTCATTGCCCTATATAAACATTATATTTGTAAGTTGGTGCGATACAACTGTTGCGTTTGCGAAATATATTCTGGAATTTGCTTCTCCCTGTGGGTCAAAATTTAGATCACACTTATTACTCCATAAAATAAAACAATTATCATTTAAATTCACAAACTAGTGTTGTTTGGGTCATTTCATAAAATACTACTCTGCAAGGAGAATTCTTTATCAAACAAAAAGCAAAGATGAGGCAAATAAAATCAAATAATGCAATGTTTTAGTAGACGAAGTAATTATATTATAGTGATCAGGGATTTCCAAGGACTTCTCAGGAATCCAAGCACCCCTTGTGGTCTCTGTATTACTTTAAATGAAGTTATATTCTGAAGATATACATCTATGTGTATAAATTTATAAGGCTGGAGACCTTGCCTTCAGTTCTTTATTTTTATTCAGTTAATTATTCTATTTCGCTGAAGTTCAGTGGTTAACAGTGTCTGTTTACATACACTGTATAGGATAATGCTCTTCTGATACAAGTTGGGCCTTTGGGTTTCCTGTACACAATGATCACACCGTAAGTGTTTGTCAGGAAAAACAACAGCGCTTAGAACGCTTCCAAAATTATTTATTCTATATTCATACAGTACTACATCTCATGTAAACCTACTGTCACAGGTGCATGTTGTGAACTAGTAACTCTCGGTATTTCAGAGGTAAATCTTTTATCCTTGCGTAATCGTGTTTCCCCGATACGTCCTTGAACTGTCCCGGTCCTAGGTCTGAATTACAATGCACTTCATTATGATAACAAATAAGTGCATAAAGGGTCCTAAAGCAAAGTGGTGTCATTGAACAATACTGCCAGGAAAGACAACAGCGCCTAAAACTCCTCCACAATCATCCGAAACAGCCATGCCGCATGGCCCCGATTTTTCTTCTCCCCCCCTTTTTTGTGATCTCCCAACCCAGGAGAGCTTAATTCTCTGACAACTACCCCCTACTAAGAAAAACATTTACTGTTTTTCAATTAATAAATGGTTAAGGTTACAAACACGGTAATAACCCTTTTACAACTCTATATAAAACGTCAACATGTTCATCTACACAACCAAATAAATTAATTAGTCTGACGACAACCCCTGAACTGTGTAACACCTTCAAAGAATCTTAACTATATATATAATAACAGTAAACAGCTTAACTACTTAAGTTACACAAGAACTCTTACTAATAATAAACTTAGTAACTACAATGGAACTCTTGAAACAACTTGACCACTTCTTCACTTACAAATGTGAAACTTAATATAACATCTAGCACAAACTTCATATTTAACACAACCTACTGAGGTAATCTGCACCCACATTATCTGATCCTTAATAGCTTCGACTCTGAAATTATTCTTCAGATAAAGTGCCCATCTCATCAATCGACCGTTTTGTCTTTGACTTCTGGAGGTAGGTTAACGGTTCATGATCAGTTTGCACTGTGAACTCCTTCCCATACAAGTAATTTTGAATTTTTTTCACACCAAACACTACACCAAGACATTCTCGTTGAAACTTTGTGTCAAGTTCTTGCTTTTCATTTCTAATTCATGGTTTAATCTTAACACTTCTAATTCCTGTTTCTTTCTTTCATCCTCACGTACCCGCGCCCTCTCTTCACGCTCTAGGTACTGCTGTTCACATTTTGCAACATACTCTCTCAACTGTTCAGCTTCATACCCTAACTTTTGACCATCACTGATGTATTTACTCGTATCCATGCTGTAGGATGTTTTCTAGCTGTCTATAGGTAAAACGAATATCTACTCAACTAAAGAGTGCTACACACTACTCTACGTACAACAGTGCTTTACTAAATCACTTAAGTACACTTAGCACTCTACAGTTCTATGTTACCACACTGTATCACTACAGCAGACTACCACCTACATGTACTGTTACTACACTTCACTTAATTACACTCCTGTAATGTAACACTGTTGAATATATCCACGCACTGTACTTCTTGTAATGTAGACACAACTAAAGGTAACACGAAATCATCATACCAACACATTACACACTTTTGTAATGCACAACACCGCTATAGGGTACAACTGTATTACTGCTAACCACTGTTAGACAGAACCAACACATTACACACTTTTGTAATGCACAACACCACTATAGGGTACAACTGTATTACTGCTAACCACTGTTAGACAGTACCAACACATTACACACTTTTGTAATGCACAACACTACTATAAGGTACAACTGTATTACTGCTAACCACTGTTAGACAGTACCAACACATTACACACTTTTGTAATGCACAACACTACTGTCACTGATAACATTTAAGTGTCAGTTGATCAACCTGAATAAACACTGTCAGCTGCATGGGCTATAACGTTCATAACACCAGTCCACTTCTAGTATCACACGGCACACAACTGTAGCTAACGGTATGATAGCATATGTTCCAGTCAGTTCGTTTCACTACACCGAGCATCACACAGTTATTATAGTTATCAAGGCTACAACTCACGTCACACGTTGATATCGGTTGTTCCACAGTCAGCATCGTTCCGCTGTCTTTATTCAGCTCCCGGACGAGCCCCCAAATTGTCAGGAAAAACAACAGCGCTTAGAACGCTTCCAAAATTATTTATTCTATATTCATACAGTACTACATCTCATGTAAACCTACTGTCACAGGTGCATGTTGTGAACTAGTAACTCTCGGTATTTCAGAGGTAAATCTTTTATCCTTGCGTAATCGTGTTTCCCCGATACGTCCTTGAACTGTCCCGGTCCTAGGTCTGAATTACAATGCACTTCATTATGATAACAAATAAGTGCATAAAGGGTCCTAAAGCAAAGTGGTGTCATTGAACAATACTGCCAGGAAAGACAACAGCGCCTAAAACTCCTCCACAATCATCCGAAACAGCCATGCCGCATCGCCCCCATTTTTCTTCTCCCCCCTTTTTTGTGATCTCCCAACCCAGGAGAGCTTAATTCTCTGACAGTGTTTTAAAAAAAGTCCTTACATGTAACAGCGCTCGGCTGACTGCAATATAGCGTGAACCCCCAGGGAGTTAGGTCGATCTAGTTGGATCGATCTAAATCTCTGGGAATGCCATCATAGACGACGTGCAATTCTTCCTTTATGCAAGGTTAGGGAGACAACAGGGATTTATGGTTACAAACTGAAATAACCTTGAAACTTATCTGAAAACTTAGAGCAAAGATGTATTTAGCCTGCACGTATGTGATATCTTCAAGATTATAAATCCATTACTCAATAAAAAACGCCGTTAAAATGAAAAGTATAATGGTAATATAATTAAAACGCCACACAGGTTACACAAAGTGACAAAGAATCTAATTCGTGGCAATAACTGATATCTATGAATCAAGTCACAGAAGTACAACGAGTTATTTCAATGACAGTATCCTCTTTCAGCAGTCACTGTGCTGGTAGGTACACATGTATGCTAGTACCTGTTATACAACGAGTTATTTCAATGACAGTATCCTCTCTCAGCAGCTACTGTGCTGGTAGGTACACATGTATGCTAGTACCTGTTATACAACGAGTTATTTCAATGACAGTATCCTCTCTCAGTAGCTACTGTGCTGGTAGGTACACATGTATGCTAGTACCTGTTATACAACGAGTTATTTCAATGACAGTATCCTCTCTCAGCAGCTACTGTGCTGGTAGGTACACATGTATGCTAGTACCTGCTTTAAACACGTATGACATGGTTACTGGGATATTGAAAAAGGCAGGGTCACATGCAACATAGCACGTAAAGAGACAGTTTCCCGCCATTTCCTAAAAAAGGGAATTGCCGCCCTATTGTCGTAGATTGATATTGATAGTTTTCTGGCCAATAGATGTGATTGTAACATTACATCCTAGACACATTTCTTGACACGTGTACCGTAGGTATGTGGGTTTTTACTGGTCACAATTTGTCGAGCATAATGAAATACCTTTAACTGTTTAACGCTGCAGGCAAACATGCAGCAGTTTATCAGAGGAAGGGTGCGACAGTTGCTAAGGATCATTTCTGCCTTGTGTGAGAACATTTGAGATAAAGGACATTAACGCTAAGAGCAGAAGGTTTGTTTCATTTAAACTGTATATACTCGTCCACACAGAGCACTTGTACTCGCTGACTAATTGCAGGAACAAAGCAACCACAGCAGCTATCAGAGTCGCTACATGCAAGCCTTATAGACTATCTGCGGGTAGCCATTCCTCACCAAATCAACGGCGTATTGAACCAGCTACGACAAATACTTCGATGTTGTTACTTGGATATCGGTCGAGCTTGTTTTGGCAGTTTTTAGTTGCCCCCTTCTGGCAAGTATATTATATGTCAATTTTCACGGTTAATTCCATCTCTCTGGTATTTTAAGTATAGACTGCGGTGCAGATTATGGACCTATATTTGACTTTATTTAATTTATCACAGTCTGTGTATACAATCGACGTAAAACTCGCTTCTGATACTTTGCATGTACCTGCGTTTATGATAGAGCTTAACATCATGTTCCCCCTATATCATAATATTGGCGTCATTTATCAGTGTCGGATTTAGAGGTTGTCAGGGGGATCCCTTCGATTTCTAAAAAATAAATCACACCAATGGTCCCCTCTTGAAATTAGCCAAGGGGTGGTTCGGTTTTGCGTGCCCGGATCCCCCCTTCAAATAATACTTGACCCGTCCCTGATTAAAGATGGAAAATGCTAAAATAATGGCTCAATGTGTGCCGTACTTAGACCCCGGATGATGGGACGAAACGAAAGTGTGTTCATAACGTTGCGTGAGGTAACTTTCCTCCCTGCTGTCTGCAAAAACCAACACAAAGTTATGAACTGAATGTTTCATAAGGGGAACCTCTCAGTCACCCATGATGAGGCAATAGTCGACTAGCCTGCCTCACGAGATAGACTGAGGGACAGCTTTCCGTGCACACCTCCCTTACGAAAACATATTGTTTATTTAGTGCCGTATTACAAGTTCAGTGTTATTGTTCACTATGTCAGCTCAGCGTAGCAAGGATTTGCATTCACATTGTGTGTACAAAGAAATACTTTCTGGATGGCTATATTTAGAAAACGTACATAGTAACCAACCATTTATTGCCTGCCAAATGCTGTCCTTTGGGTGTTCCAATAACTTCTGTCAAATTGTTTTGGATTTGTTTATAAGAATATGCCATATTGTTACGAATGTTATGAAAGTAAGAAAAAAAGGTCAATTAAGAAGGCGAAATATGGACGCTAACAGAACCACAGACAACCTTCTATACGACACTAGTGGACTGCAATATTTTGTGAGGTCAAATGACACTTATCAGTATGACAAAGACGCAGAAGAATGCACGTAGTATATACAGCCGCCGAGCACAACAGAGGGTTTTTTTCTGACAGTACATCAACACAATTAGCTCAAGCACTTAAGCAATAACTACAAATGCAGGTCTAACAGCAAAGGTGGCCTTATACAAGGGTTCTTTTTAATGTTCCTCTAAGTGATAAATAAATGACATATTAACCAAAATGACGGCACGGGATTGAACACCATACACTTCTCGCCACCTGTGTAAAACTTGGTCAAGATCTCATTTAAGCCTAGGTCCCAAATGCTTTTTGGACGCACGGATTTTAGGTTCCTTGCGTCTGGCTAGGACGTAACTAGATCGCACGTACACTGTAAAAACAGTGTTTAGCATTTAAATACAAACAACACACGTTAGACACCTATACGCATTTAGAAATCTGTGTAAATGCTAAACGAGTATAGCTTTTCAAACGTTTCACAGAAGAAAAAGCTAGACACGTTGGCATTGTTACACGTTTAGCTATGTGTTTAGCTTCACCGGCATATGATTCTATAACAAGTCTATCACAAGCTAAGCACATTGGCTAAGCACTTCCCCTGCTAAGCGCGTGAGGCTGCTAAACATATGGAGCTGCTTTAGGTGTGGAATTCCTTAACGCGTGGAGCTGCTAAACAACATGTTTAGCTTTTCAAGCTCGTCACAGAAAAAAATGCTTCACAATCCCATATATACGATCCCATAACAAGTTTATTACAAGACTCAACAATTTTGCTTAACACTTCCCCTTGTAAACATATGGGGCTGTTGGAGGCGAGAAGCAGCCTGCTCGAACGGGTTGTGTCCTTCCTTGCAGTAACGTGTGATTATTTAAAATAGGCCTATTAAGTAATAATCCAAATAACAAATAACGTTTTCACGACGTTATCAGCTGGTTACATGATGGTGATGGTATAGAATAACGTCATGGTAACGTTATGGGTGGTTTTAACTCCATGCAAAATGATGCCCTTGCAGTTTTATAAGCGTTTTATAACATTCTGGTAAAACATTATTTAATGTTTTGAAAACTTTTTTTTATTAATCACCAAAACACGTCTTATGCTGTATGAACTATAGTTAGCGGTTAATTCCAAAATGGGCTTGGGTTAGTCGGCGACTAGAGCGGTGCGATTTGAAAAATATTCGGACTATCGTTACCAAAATAACCAGCATGTGATGAAAGCTTAAATAAACCATTATAATGAATACCCCACCATCATCCTGATGTTCTATTGTTCATTACTTCCGGAAAAAATAAATGAACATCAATACCTTAACGCATTTTATCAAAATATGAAAAAAAATGTTTTAAAGTAAAAGTGATAGTTGTTTCTTGTCTTTAGTAAACTAGTGAATTTTCCTAACTTGTTTTTCAGAAATATATTCCAATTAACTTCCTCGCAAGGTCAGCTAACACAAGGATGAATAAGTCCCGCTGTAAAGATGATGGTGTGAATCAACTATGTTGACAGTTCACGGTACCCTGTTGTAGATAGAGATAGCTATAGCAGTTAAAGGTGACCGTGACTTCGCGCGCACTCGCGAGTGTGTGTGTGAGAGAGTGACTGAAACAGTTGAAAACGTTACAACCTTAAAGTTAAACAAATACACCCTACATTTATTAGGCGTCAAGCACGTCAAAGCGTGTAACATGTTAATAGGCTAAACGTGCTTAGGTGCTAAACGCGTGGAAAAAATGAGACAAAACAGGCGCTTAGAAATGTGTCTCCGAGCTAAACACTGTCTTTACAGTGTAGCGGCTGTTGAACATGTCGTTAAGTTTCTACGTGCTGTTTGCGTCCTCCAAAAGTCGCACGATGGACGTACTCCTCACGCACGAACTCCTACGTTTTCCCCATTTTTCGGCCGTAGAAAACTCGTAGCAGCCCGTACGTTCGGTTGGGACCTAAGCTTTAGGGATGATGTTACACTGCACGCCCCATACGCAGGTCTCATAAAAGATAAATTATAATTGCCGTTTTTTGACACGGTCCTTAGACCAGAGTGTATCAATAACGCCACTGGAATGGTAACTGATCAGAATGTTTCGAATGCTGTCGGAATGCCGTGAGAATATTTTAAACGCAGTCATAGTGTAGTTAGAATACTATTCAAATGCCATTCAATAATTTTCCACTTGAAATGCACTTCTAAAGTTTTTAACATTTAGGCGGACCACAAGAATGGGTAAAAATATTTGAAATTCACTCGGAATCTTTAGAATGCTCTTTGAATATCCAGGAATGCACAAAGAATTGTCTTTCCGACGGCATTCTGGCTCATTCTGCCTCCAGTGTGACGGGGGTAGAAGCAGATAACGCAGTCATAGTGTAGTTAGAATACTATTCAAATGCCATTCAATAATTTTCCACTTGAAATGCACTTCTAAAGTTTTTAACATTTAGGCGGACCACAAGAATGGGTAAAAATATTTGAAATTCACTCGGAATCTTTAGAATGCTCTTTGAATATCCAGGAATGCACAAAGAATTGTCTTTCCGACGGCATTCTGGCTCATTCTGCCTCCAGTGTGACGGGGGTAGAAGCAGATATCATTTGCAGTGAGGCAAATCAACTACTGCGGTTATTATAAACACTGCAGCAGCTATATAAGGCCATTGCTTTATGGATCACAACGATCCAATTTTGTTTTGTCAATATGTGATACGTCAGAAGGGAAGGGGGTGACGTACGACATAACCAACATAGTCCACAGGTCTATGACATATTCCGAAACGATTTCATAGAAATTATAAGAACATCTGACCGAGAGTAAAAGTTTTAAAATACCCGCACTATAAGGGGGTTTTGGTAATTAAAATGTATTGTTGCCAATGAAAATTATCAAAACCGTGTATGTTAGACGGTTCATTTGGCCTAAAGGAAGCGTGAGAAAGGCAATCGGTTATCTCGAGAGGACATTTTATTGCATGCACCCCTTTCTTCTCGAACCCCACACAGTATGGTGGTTATCTATATTTCTTCTTGATGTCTATTAGGAATTGTAAAGTCTAAAGTCAGGCGGCTTAGCCCAAATATTTTGCAAAAGTTGATAAAATCATGAAACTTTTCACGATGAATGATGCATGAACTTTTCATGATGAATGGTGGGGGGGGGGGGGGGGGGCATCTCTGAAATGTATTAGTACCTGGGTAAGCGGCTTTGTTAAATATGATGACGTTTTAGTGGGTCCAAAATTCACGTATACGAGGCCTTCCTATAAGTTAGAAGGTATAAATTGTTCCCAAAAGACAAAGAGGTATGCCTTTTTCTTACGAAAATTTGGCACATGTAGTGTGGCCAGCGGTTTTCAATATTTATTAACTTATAATTCTTTTAGCAAAAATAATAAAAAAAAATACACTCTCAAAAATGGAAATGGTTTGACGCTATATTGTTGGACACGTTATAGACTAGAAAAGAAAAGATGTACATATAAACATATTCATAATTTATGACGTGTCGGCAACACTAACATCATACTAGAAGGAAAGTAAAAAGCACAGCAACAAAATCAGCTACAATAATTGCTACTGACATTTGTATAATTTGAGTCAATAAATTTGTTGGTTATTTAATAATTTCAGATTTATAACTGATAAAACTGTTATCAAAGTCTCTCGTATCCCACCGTGTTCAGGTCTGTTAAAACCATTAGTGTTCGCTTACTGAATTCATTAACATTTACGCACACAACATCTTAAGGGTGACGTTATTATTGCTATTTGGGGTAAATTTGAAAAATCCTGTTTCTCAAATTTCTCCTTTAAATGAACAGCCATGAACACCGTTTTAACGCCAATTTAATGACACAATTTAGTACTCCAAAACCCTGTCAGCAATTTTTCTCAACAGTTTTATTCAGATATTATCTATTATCGTTGATAAAGCAATATAGTCAATCTGTTTAGTGAGGATATGTAAATAAGAGCTTCTTATTCCATTATAAAACTCTTTTTTAAAACCAAAATGATGGAAAGGGGATTGTAGCCCATTGACATGTGGTCAACTACGACAATTTTCGTGATATTATTTTGTTCACTGATAACGCTACGTCCCAAATCGATTTTTATCCCACCTCAAAATAGAAAGGTGTTAAATTGAAGATTAAATCTTAGAGTTGCCTTCGCTTTAGCACTGCTACGAGAATTATTACGCCAATATTAGATGACATTTTATTGTTTTAAATCAGCAAAGATAGACGCGTTATTGAATAATTAGATGCAGGAAAAATATCATTTTCGGTTTCTGAATTATAACAAATGCTTAAAATACCTCTAAGCTTCGTCAGCTTATTTTCTTAACATCCAGCATGCAGCTTAACAGGCCGAGTCCTATATAGTGGCGTCACCACTTATTTAGCAAGCGGTGTCCAAGACTGACGAAACGCCTGCTCTATTAAAAACCTCTGCATTTTTTTTTTTTTTTTTTTTTTTTTTTGTGAATTAGGTATGACTTCCTTTGTCCTTTCAGATAAGTTCAGCTAAAATATTTATGATTTTGATAGTTTCCCTACATGCATAATAAACAAGGCAAGGTACTGCTACAGGGGGGAACACAAGTTCTATAAAAAGTGATCTTGAAGGCCTGGACCTCGTTGATTTTGAGAAAAATTAAAACAATGAGAGAACTATTAACTTAAACACCGCTCTAAAACAGTGGATAACGTTTTGTTAACAGTGTTCTCGAAAGCCATGCGCTTGTCTTCAAACAGTTATAACTCTGAGCTAAGCAAACTAAATTGCAAATATAACATCATTTCCATCTATTGCTTATGCTGCAGGGACAGCTTGTAATGAAAACAGGGAATTTGTCTTGGCTTATCTGCCACTGTGTTGTTCAAGTCAACCAGGTCGTTGTAAAGGCAGTCTTCTAAAAATAAGTTCTCTTTTATTAAACATACCAAGGTACTTGTAGGTAAAGGTATGCGGGGTATGGTATTATTTTCTGCTTACCTGCAGACGGGGATAAAAAGAGAGTTAACCTCTATAACCAAGATACACTGATCAGGGCATGGGGATTTTATTGACGACAGAGCTGGGTGTAGTGATGCTCTTTGCCTACGCCTCTTGATGCAGAATGGTATTGTGACAGTTAGTGCTCGTATGTTGAAGAGCGGCATAATACACTTTCACCCGAGCAATATATCCAATATATAACAGCTTGTGCATCAGAGATGTTAATGTCTACATACACAAAGATATTAATAGGTGCACCTTTTTTGCAATCGACATGGGGTTGGGAGACTCTTACTAACTCTTTTACTAGCTTCATAGATGGCATTTTGTAAGGCGAGTGTTCCAAAAAACCAATTGGTTATTTTCAGCTGACCTATTACGAGCCACATCATTGATATCAATTCTACACCACTGCCTGTCAAAATCAAAAATCACGGGTACTTTCTCAGCATAGATCCAAAAGATATCATCTGATCTCTTTGCCAATAACAGAGAAAGAAGCTCCCATAGAAACGTCCAATTGCAACCTTACTCCCATTTACTGCAGTTACATATAATTACCTTTGGCTGCATTTAGAACAGGGGACTAACTAGTCCGTGGGTCAAATATGGCAACCCACTAAAAGCTTGCCTTCTAGTCCGCTTACAGACACTGAATAAATTCCCCGTGGGACGTATTCAATTGAGCTGGTCATATTTGATCCGCTGTTATGATTGCGACCTACAGTATATATATCCCCTGTTTTGCGTTATTAGGCGAGGGGATAACAGATAAAATCTCAGCTAAGAAATTGACTAATATGCTCTGTTAACCTGCCTGCGAATATTTTCTGTCCTTTAACAGCTGTCCAAATCGCCGAGAAGGGTTAACTTTCCCCATCTAAGACTGGGTTCCCATCATAATAGCTGGATCGATCTGAGTCTGCGGGACTTTTTTTTCTAAAATGCTTTCACTGTAATAAGATTAATTGTGTGGCACGCCCGCATGAGTACCAAGGGGATTTTTAACTATGATTAATTACGCCCTAAAGGCATAATTAGGGGTGCCAAATATCTTACCCGTTAACACTTATAGCAATAAAGTGAGAATTTCCCTGAGCTAGATCGTAGGATGGATTTGTGGGAATGCACCCTATAAGGAACAGATCGCTACAAAAATCACCCTACTTGTTGTGAAGTACTTGAACTACACATTGTTATCGGGGGTGGGGGGGGGGGGAATTGTTGTTTTTAAGTTAGTCTTTTGAAGTCAAATCCCAAATGACGTAAAGTCAAATTTAACGTAAAGGAAAAATAAAATCAGAAGGAAGTCATTTAACTGCGTTCCCATAATCTTGTCGTTCTAGCAGAACCGTTCCATCTCAGTAGGGATTTTCTCTAAGGCGCAGTCAATTTAATCAGCTGGACCCCTCGCAAGGTAACATGAACAACATGATAGACCACAAAGTTTTCCCGACTTTACCATAGTACTTTAAATTACAAGGGAGCGTGGCAGCCCCGCCCCAACAGCCCCGTGGTATGTATGGTGCATATATTGCTCGGGTGATAGTGTATTATGCCGCTCTTCAACATACACTAACTGTCACAATACCGTTCTGGCAGACATTTTAAGCGCTTAAACTGAATGCAATTTAACGAAAATCCCCGAGGAGTTAGATTATTCCAGCTTGTACGATAGGGTTATAAAAGCACTTCCTGAGAAAATCTCCTTGTATCATTTGGAAGTGCCCCCCCCCTTTATGATGCCGTTTAAATCACTTTAATAGCTCTCCTGGTATTAGAGAAAATCCTGTAACCGAAAACTAATATAGCTGCAGCGTCACCAGTTGGCCAAAGCACATCTATGTAATAAATTGTATTTTTGGGATTTTTTTAAACAGCAATTTAGAACAGGGACATTATTTTTATGATTTTATCCGTTTCGCTGTCACCCACCTTATAGGGGGGAGGGATAACCAGTGGCTCACATGCGTCTATAGCAGTATAGACATTAGTATTATCTCTACACTGCAAAAAAGAAGGTATTGGCAAGCTATTGCAACATACGGTTTTTGCAACGTCAGCAATTATTTCATATTTTCAGATTACACCGCCTTTTAAAACTACCTTTTGCTATCAATGCAACGATGTGAGAAATTGGGGAGTAGGTGTTCAGATTTGAGTTGTCTGACACGTCCCCACAGAAAGGGGAAAGAAAAATGATCACGCCAGCATGATGAAATGTGTATTTGTCTTTAACGTGTGAATGCAGCTGAACAATGTGAATGCAGCCGAATATCACCTACACTTTATCACCTATCTTATATGTGTGTAAATAAAGGCCGAGTGCCAGGTCGGCACTTGAAGTTTGGGATTTGGACACCGCAGTCGTGTTTGTGTCTACATGTCATGGCAGAGGATAACCCATGTGGATGTGATGAAATACCATCGGGGAGGTACAGTTTATAGCATTTATCTTTATTGGTCATCATTTCGTAAATATTGCTGAAATACAAGGTTGGAGTAACATTTTTATAGTACAATTATCTTTATTGGTCATCATTTCGTAAATATTGATCTCATGGTCAGGCCAGTGTGTATCATTGCGCTTTCTCGCCACTACAGTACAACCAACGATTCATGCAGGGTAGTCTCCGCTCAAAATCTGTCATTGGACCGTTTCCAATCGCGATCTGTCATTGGAAAATCAGTGATTCTCTTACAGCAGGTTCCGATTGCAGTCTGCCCTAAGAGAATTTGAACGTTTCAATGGATAGAAAAAATGCCAAGTCGATATATGATGCATTAGCGAATCAAATAGACAGTTTGTGTAATACAATGGATGCTCAGATAAGTGACCCCGTAGAACTAAACAATCGGGTAGATGAATTTAGTAGCATGTTAAGAGATACTGTGTTGCCTTTTTGCAAAGTAAACAAGGTAGATAATCATTCCTTCATAAAGCAGTATGAGAAGAAATATTTACAGACTGCCAGTAGAAAATTGGATAAACCATGGTTTGATGAAAATTGTAAAGAAAAGCTAAAATACTATAAGACCGCTCTACATGAGTTCAATATGGAAAAAG
This sequence comes from Lingula anatina, assembly GCF_051362555.1. Taxonomy (NCBI): domain Eukaryota; kingdom Metazoa; phylum Brachiopoda; class Lingulata; order Lingulida; family Lingulidae; genus Lingula; species Lingula anatina. The sequence goes on from NC_141775.1 coordinate 19,789,379, forward strand.
CACCAGATAAGCATAAAATCCTCTTAGACAAAAAATCAAGTTAGAAGAATATTTGCAAACAGCTAAAAAGAAAATAAAGTCGCTTTGAAGGTGATATGTTAGAATATACCAGAAAGCACAATCCGCGTGTTTTTTATAAGCAGTTCTCACGTAAAAAGAGTGTAAATGTTAATTCGGAGCTTACTATCGATAAACTCTATGATTATTTTAAGAACGCGACGAATGGTGGAACAGATTGTGACATACGCGAAGTAGACTCCAATGTAGGCTTATACACCGAGACAGTTTTCAATGAATTAGATAGTCCTGTGAGTGACGGTGAGATCATAGGCGCAATTAAAACAATAAAAGCTAACAAGAGCTGTGCCGAGGACTGTATGATAAATGAAAATTTTATACACTGTAAAAATGTTTTACTACCGGCGTTAAGAACTTTGTTTAATTCTGTACTAGATTCGGGGCACTTTCCAGAGAATTGGTGTAAGGGTTGTATTATACCTTTACATAAAAAGGGAAATGTTGATGATCCTTGTAATTATAGGGGAATTACGATAACTAGTTGTTTAGGCAAGCTGTTTACTTCCATACTTAATAAAAGGTTAGAAGCTTGGGATAATTAGGATAATAGTGTTACAACCGACGCACAATTTGGATTTAAAGCGGGACATAGTACCGTAGATGCTATCTTTGTGCTACAGCACGTGATAAATCGTACTTTAAGGAGTAAGAAGAGATTATATTGTGCGTTTGTGGATTTTAAACCCGCTTTCGATTCCATCGATAGGTAAAGTTTATGGAAGAAATTAAATAAACTCGGTGTCCAGGGTAAATTGCTCCAAATTTTAAAAAAGTCTTTACAGCAAAGTAAAGGCTTGTGTTTTAACAGTTTAACTTAAAATTTTAAAGGTCAGCTATCTGAATACATCCAAATACACACCGGTCTATTACAAGGAGAGGTAGTGTCCCCGCTACTTATTTCTTTATATGTTAATGATTTTGAAACTTTTTGCTTATCGGAAAATTTTGAAAGTATTGAAATACGGGGCATAAATCTTTTTTTTTACTTATGTACACAGGTGATACGGTACTTCTATCGGAAACCCCTCAAGGACTACAAAAACTTTTGGATACTCTGAAATTATACTCACAAAAGTGGAATTTAACGGTCAATACAGCAAAAACAAAAAAATGGTCTTTAGAAATGGGGGTAAGTTAAGGGCTGAAGAGAAATGGAAATATAACGGTGTTGTCTTAGAAAGGGTGAATCAATTTAGTTATCTCGGATTACTTTTTAATTTTAATGGAAAGTTTTGTCAAACCCAAAAACATATAGCAGAACAGGGTAAAAACGCATTATTTGCTATTAGTAGCATGTTAAAAAACCATAACTTTAACCCTCAAGTGACCGAGTGGGGTCATTTACGACCCCAGCCATATGATTTAATGTGCCATCTCTTTATTTTTTATTCGAATTTTCTTTCCTTGTATGAGTTTGTCAGTCTACTAATCCTACACACTTTCACAGTTTTTTTGTAGGGATCAATCAATTAGTATGGTGTATACACCACAAACTCTTGTGGGGTCATTTATGACCCCAAAGAGAAGCATTGGCTTTTAAATATTAGTTTTTAAATTTTATTCAAATGTTTTGCCCAAGCAACACTGACAGGGAAATATCACATTCATGTGATTCATGCAACCAGCCAATGTGCCCAAAACATAGGCACAAATAAGTGGTTTGTGAAGACTGTGCTTGAAGTGTTACTAACAGTGCATCGCTGAATCTAATTTCAGTAGCTTTGTTGGAACGTGTTCTCATAATTGGGGCTCTCATTTTGACGGTTACAATTTTCGGGTATTTTGGAAATATAAAGAATTCTGTCAACATCATATTATACATATATTAACAAATTGTTGGTGTGGATTTTGTTTTATACAAAGATGTGATAGTAACATACATGTAGGTTGGTTGAATGTGTTCTGAGTAATATGACTTCCTTACCAGCATTAGGGTATTCCCTACTCAGCAAGTCAGCTAATTATTCTTATTGCAGTTAGTAGGATGCTATCTCAACATAAGTCAAAATATTTTTACTCAAAGTAATTTTGTAATGTACTTTTTTCATTTAGTGTGGCAAATAAAAAGAGAAATATTTCTGCAAGTAGAAACTGACAAGGACTGTCTAAATACCGGTGTAATGTTGTTCTTAAAATCTGTGCTTGGTTATTCCATGCAATAAAAGTATTATTACCGAATACTTATTACATTAGATCATTATAAAATACTTGTCTTAAATCCTGGGAGTAGTACAGGTGTGATAAACCATCAACAGCCTTTTATAATAAGGATCCCTGTATAGAGCATAATGGGGTCATAGATGACCCCACTTGGTCATTTCAGTCGGTAAAATAGCTTGGTCTCTTGAGGGTTAATGCGTCCACCAGGTGTGCAGTATTTGATACGTACGTTGGTAGTATTTTAAATTATGCATCAGAAATATGGGGATATAATAAGGCAAAGGATATAAGAAAGGTACATACCGATTTTTTGAAAAGAATGCTGGGTGTTAAAAGAAGCACTAGTAATAACTTAGTATATTATGAAACCGGACGATATCCACTTATTTTAAGTAGAAAACTAAGAATTTTTAAATATTGGCTGAAAATCCGCTCTTCAAAAAACTGTATTATACAAACATGCTATAAAGATATCTTTAACAATGATTTTGAGTGGATAAATTGTATACGGATGACCTTGAATTAATGGCCTGTCAGTTACTTTTTATGAAAACATGTCGGATGTTTGTATACTGTCTTTGATAGAACAAAATTGAAGGATCAATTTAGACAAGTACTGACAGGAGAAATATTCACAGCCAGTAAAGGGCTTCTGTACCAACACCTTGTCGATAATTTCACAATGCAATTATACTTGAATAAGCCAATTTCACAGAAAAGTAAGGAATTTATAGCAAAATTTAGGCTTTCATCACATAATCTAGCTGTAGAGACTGGCCGATACACAGATACAAATAGGAAATTAAGAATCTGTAAGTTATGCAATTTAAACGATGTAGAGAATGAATTTCATTTTATTCTTAGATGCCCTCACTACAATACGTTTAGGCAGAAATATATTAAGAAAATTTATTTTACAAAGCCAAGTGTCTTTAAATTAATCGAATTACTATCACTTAACAATGTATCACAATTAAACAATTTGGGAAAATACCTGAAATGTGCATCGGAACTAAGATTAAGGTCAATCTGATGAATCATTACTATTATTATTGTTTGTATCAGTAGTAGTTATTGTAGTCATAGTAGTTGATTAGATATAACTTTATATTGTCACTGTTTTATATTCTGATGACCCATAGCCCGCACGAAAATGCAGTAGTATCGAAGTAGCAAAGAAGCATTAACGCAGTAGTGGTGTGGAGCATATTTGCAGTAGAAATGCAGTATAGCCTACTGCAATTCTACTTCAAAAATTACATAGGGTTGTACAGAGGAGGAGCATTAATGCAGTAGATTAGCAGCATGATAGAAGCATGTTTCAAATATGCAAATTAGCTTCCACATCGAAGCAGATTTGACGCATGTTTGCAGTATGATTGCAGTAGTCTACTGCGCTGGAGTATCTACTTCGTTTTTGTGCGGGAGGGCTTAAAGGTTCAATAAATTTAATCAATGGGTCTTCCTCGGCAATCGAGTAATTTTACCTGGGAAATTCCTTCTCTGTTATCGGCAAAGTGATCAGATGAAACTGTCTGTCGAGAAAAAGTGGCCGTCACTTGTGTTAATACGAGTTTTTTACAGGTAACGCTGCACGATTATTTTGTACGGCACTTGGTAATTGCCAGATCAATGGAAAAATCCAGTGATTACGTCAGAGCGGTATCTCTCGAAATGCCAGCTAAGATAAAGTGGAGACGCTCTGTTGCACAAGAATCAGCGGTAAAAGTGGCTGAGAGAAGGCGTTTGAATAAAATGACAGAGTGTGGGTGAGTTTTGAAACCACGAAAGTGTTGATTGTAAAAAAGAATCTATTCATATCTTTTGAAGCATGTAAAAGTTGCGTCGGCATTTTACTGTGGATAGAGTCCAATACCAGATCAATTACCGTACTTAAGGATAACATGAAGTTATTAATTATTTTATGAATAGGTCTGATTTCTCACATTATTGCAGACCCCTAATAGCAAAGGGTATTTTCAAAATGCGATGTTACTGGTTAATCTGAAAATATGGAATGATTTCTGACATTGCAAAAATCAATTGTTGCAATAGCGTTGCCAATAATTATAACTTATTTTTAGCGGTGTAGGCGCAATATTAAATGTCGGTAGACGCATATGAGCCACTGGTTAACAACCCGAGCTATGTGAATGCAGCCGAATAAAACCTACACTATCACCTATCTCATTTGTGTCTAAATAAAAGCCGAGTGACAGGTTGGCACTTGATGTTTGGGATTTGAACACCGCAGTCGTGTTTGTCTCTACGTGTCATGGCGGAGGATAACCCATGTGGATGTGATGAAATACCATTGGGGAGGTACAGTTTATAGCATTTATCTTTATTGGTCATCATTTCGTAAATATTGCTGAAATACAAGGTTGGAGTAACATTTTTATAGTACAATTATCTTTATTGGTCATCATTTCGTAAATATTGATCTCATGGTCAGGCCAGTGTGTATCATTGCGCTTTATCGCCACTACAGTACAATCGCCGATTCATGCAGGGTAGTCTCCGCTCAGAATCTGTCATAGGACCGTTTCCAATCGCGATCTGTCATTGTAACATAAGTGATTCTCTTACAGTCTGCCCTAAGAGAATCACCGATTCGTTTGTTATCTCAGCAAGTAAAAATGCAAAATAGATGATCTGCTTTTTAAATGTCCACTTTATTAAAAATGTCATACTGTCTGCAGGTTTTATTGTAATGGGTTTAAATATACATGGTAAATATTGATCTTATGGTTAGGTCAGTGTTTATACCTGTAATTGCGTTCTGACGCAGAGTATTCCTTACGTTTTTCACTTGAGTCCATGACAATTGTGTATTGCGATCCTTTATTTGTGTTTAAGTATTCACTGGTTCTACTTACTGAGTCAGATTGTATATCGTTGTGTATTGTCGTCTCTGTTATCCTACACGTCTGCACGGTAGCTGTATTAGGGTGTATTTCCAGAGATTTAGATCGATCCAGGGACTTAAATTTAGATCGACCTAACTCCCTGGAGGTTCACGCTAAATTGCAGTCAGACGAGCGGGCACCAGAGTTAATTACCCCCTTACAGCTTTTAGTAGGCGGGACAGACGCTTAAGCCGGCCAAGCTGACAGTAATCTAGTGAGACTCCCCACAGGGATAGATCGATCTAAAAATCTATGGAAATGGGGTGTTAGCGAAAACTCACCCGGATAAGGCGGGGATATTGGGCTCTCCACCTGGTGGGCGCAGTACTTACCGTAATTGCGCACACGTACTCTGAGCAGGGAAGAAGGGAAATACACACCGTTGTCTTTCAGTGACATTTTAAGTGAAATTCCAGATATGTCACTATAGTCGAGTAGCCAGAACGCTAACCCTGCAATGTTTTTCCTGTAAACTTTTTTGCTGAAATGCATTCTTTAGGCCGAGACAAGAAAAATTAGCTTGGTTGCTATTTCCGAGACATTTAGCATTTTTCAATATGGCCGTCACTTTGTGAGAAAATGTAGAAAAACGACCAGAAGTCGCCGGGTATACTTTATTTAGAATTACTTTAAACATTTTTCATATCAGGAGAGCACAGCTGTACTAGTTTATACACTTACGCGCGAAACATTTAGCAAAAAGTCAAAATGGCCGTCAAAATATATGGCAGAAAGTTTAAAAAAAGCTGCAAATTCAGTTCGCTTTTTGCATATTTTGTCTTAATAAAAGCATATCCGCCTTTTCTGTTCATGTTCATCGTGATCATTTGTTAGCCATGATCCGTAACTCTCAGAAACTGCTTATTTGACATTTATCAGATGGTGGCAGGCGGTGTCATCTCCAGAGAGTCCATTTACCACTCCCACGAGCCCCCATAGTGAAAGCCTACTATGTTATATCTTACAAGCTTTTTAAAAAAGCAATTATTTCATCTGGGTTTTAAAACTTAGAAAAACTTATTAAGCTTGGCTTTCTATGCAAGTTTATACTTACGAGGCATTGATAGTTTTTCAAAATTCAAGATGGTCGTCAATCTGTTGTAAGAATAGCAAGAGCCATACATTCAAATCAAAATGTGTATGCTTCACTCCATTGCTCGCCATTGCATATTTATGTGTACATCCATGCACATTGCGGTCATTTATTTCATTTCATTTCATAAATAATGGTCTCCAAAACATAATGGAAAGGGCAAAAAATTAAACAACCGTAAAACTACAAGCCCTTTAACTGAAATTGACCTTAAATGGAACAAAACGATAAACCTGCGGTCAAGACATAGCACAGAATAAAACATATTTTTAGGTTAAATAATACAAAAGAGAAAACCAATATGTCCGTCAATGCTACTCTATGATCAAACCAAACATTAATTGCGGATATCTTAGTTCTGACTACTAGTTTTTCATTCTAAATCAAATATTACATGGTGGATGAGGTCAGTGGATGTGGATAAGATGTGCAAGGTATTATCATCCCAGTGTGTGTAAACTAAATCATTCTGAAATTTAAAAAGGCGTCAGATCGTTTTTCTTAGGGTTGGATTATTTTTATCCTCTTTTTGTAATTTTTAAAATATTTTTAACACCTATGGGTTAAGGCAAATTTGTTGTATAATTATGAATTTGATTATAAATAATCAAGACCCAGGCGGCGGCATACAAACCCAGTGTTTGGGGCCAATGAGGTCAGCTATTCTTGACAACGTGGCATAATTCGGGGATATGCGATAGCTACCCATGTATTTGAAATGTTGTTTTTGCCAATATACACTTACAGCCTATGGAAGCTTTGAGATAGGAATGTATGCATATTTTTAATTGTAGGTGAGTTGTAATAGTTCATTGTGGATTTATTGATGATTTAGTGCTCGGGTAGTTGAGATAATGATGAGTCATCATGTCGTCATGGTCCGTTTCACATGGTTTTGCAAAAGTGGACCAAATACACATTGAGCAATAATCAGTGGCATCTGCACATTTTAAGGATTGGTTTTGGAGCCTATAAAGGCCCATAAAAGGCCAGCATTGTTGTTAGTCCAGTGAACGGAATCATGCCATATTGTTTATCATGTGAACAACGTACGCGCTGGGTGTGAGGGGAGTCTGAATTGGGCTACAGTGTATGGGCTGCTCCCAACCCACAATCAGGAACCTGGTTGAATGACACAACATGCCAGGCTCTGATGGCGATAGACTGCAGCCAGGGCGAGAAAGTGTCAACTCCCGACCAGGATCGCTACATCAGGTTGCACCACCTGCGGGACCAATTTCGCCATGTCAGTTGTACAGCAAAAGAAGCACACAGGAGGAAGAACAACCGGAGCAGCAGCCAGACTGTGCGTCGACGCTTGCCGGAGGTCAACCGTTGGTGGTCGTTGATTGAAACATACCAGTAATTTCCTGTCAAAACAAAGATCAAATTCTGCTACCTCACATGACCTCGTTCATGCAGCAGCAAACTTATGTCACCGTTTCCCAACAGGACAAGACCCGTACACATTCGGCACAAATGATCCATGCGTATCTGGAGACCTAAGGGTGGATGTCCTACCCCGGCCTGCCTATTCTCCGGATATGAATCCGATTGAACACTTGTGGTACTATCTTTGCCGTCCGTTGGCAAGGCAGCAGCTGATCCAGGCACTACGGCAAGACAGGAATAGGATTTTGCATGACATCATCCCATTTATAGCCCGAGAATGCGCCAACGGATCATTATTAATTTTACCCTCCCCCCGTCCCCACAAACGTACTTGGTTGGACTCTCTGTAAATTTAGGGTCCCGATTACAGATTAACATTTTGGACTCCCTGTACCACAAATCCTGCGGAAAGCCCTGCTGGCCCTTGAAAAAATTTCCATCAGACTGAGACTGTATTAAAAAGAGAATGTAACTGTCAGTCCTATCAAGGACCCTCTTTTATAGAGTCTTAGTATAACTATACCTTACTAGGACACCTTGTCAATAAATAAATAGAAGGGTTTAATGTATATTATGGGCATTCTTACAATCCTGGGCACTTTTCAGATTTTCCCACATATTGCTAATTAACAAATTACATACATATGATCAAAGAATTCTTTTATCACCATGTTAGAGAGTGGTGTAAGTGAAGATAAACACTGAAAATAGAAACCAAATATCAACTCCGAGTCGAAAGTTATGCTAAAGCAAATCCCGAAAAATGACCAAACAAATTTCCCGTTTTAGTCATATGAAATAAAAAGCAACCTGAAATAAATTAAAACAGTGTTTGAAATTGCATTTTTTTTTTATTATAAAACACTCAGTAGTAAGGTGGAAGCAAAAAAGTTTAAATATTAACAGGAGAGAGGTGTATCCTAGAAAAAAAGTATTTTAATGGCATGCTGGTATTTCCGTTAAACGAAATGTCCATTCCGAAACAAAAATATATTACTTTCAGAAAATATATCATAAAACATACAGTATAATTAACCATCCTAATCATTATTTGGATGTATTGGTATTGTTTGTATCAAATAATGAAATCTGCGCGATGATTCTGGAGCTTGACATAGAGTGCAAAATAACCCTACCGTGTTTTTCCGTTAAATTTGTCCATTCCGAAACATTGGGTTTCTCTTACATAAAAAGAACATGTTGATACCTAGCCTGTAACAATATATATTTCTCTAAAGCCCAGGACATGTGATATTTATTTTTATATAAGAAAACCCCAGTGCACAGAAACCCATTTAACTGTGGCCTTTTTTGAGATGCTTGTTAAAAATTGTCCATTCCGAAACAAAGTACCTTTACATTGCCAATGTTATAAATAGAGAGAATTCTGTCTTTTTAATGCTGTATTTTTCACTTGGCATGAGCAAATTACTGTTAGAGCATCATGCATATGACATAAAAATAATAGAAAAACATTTCTTTAGTGGCATCTTTTTAAATTTTTATATCTATCCTCAACAAAAAATTCATTTTTGCAAGTCAGCATCTTTTCTTTGGATCTACTAGAACTTCCATTGCATATTTCCCCAAAGTTCATGTATTTCAAAGTCAAATTAACAATTAATTGAAGAGATTATAACAGTATAAATAGAAATAAAGGCAATTTGGATGCTTTGTATCGGAAAGGACATTTTTAACACATTGTCTAAAACACTTGTTTACTCTTTGGTCTGCTCATCTATTTATTATTCCTGAGGAAGAGGATGATGGGAAGCACATCAATATTATGTAGAATATAACTGTGAATAATATAGCTTACCTTACTTTAAATATTGCTTACTTATGATGTACATAAAAGTATTCGAAAATAGTTATGAGGCTACACATGTTAAAGTTGCGAGAGTCAGTTCACTGGCAGGGTTTACGGAGGCACTTGCAGGCAGACACGTGCAGGTTATACTTAACTTCCTGTGATTATTTATAATATATACATACGTCATGATATATATATATATATATATATATATATATATATATATATATATATATATATATATAATTTAAGCAGTTTCGTTAATGTTAAATAAATGTCTATTCCGAAACACAGGACATGCCACAAAGGACATATTTAAAAATGTAATTACTTAATTTAAACCTGACCTTGTCAAATAATATTTTATACAGCTATGAGCTGTATCAAAAGGAAGTATAATAGGGTATAATGGAGTGTAGAAGACTCTATTTAATGTCATGATCAAATACTAATGGAGAAACATTTAAAAAAAGAATCAAAAACTATCCAAAATGACCAATTAATGTAATAAAAACAGTTCAGTTTTAATCTAGTTAACTCATATTTTGTCCAATGATTGCTTCACCTGTACCTTGTAAACCAACATACTATGAGATCTTAAGGCATTTTCATAAATGTTAAATAAATGTCCATTCCGAAACAAGGACATGTCTAAAAGGACATATTTTTAAACATGTCTTTACTGTTGGTAAATCTGACATTGTCAAATAATATTTTATACAGCTATGAACTGTAACAAAAGAAATTGTAATAAGAATCAATATTTAATAAAATATCTCAAAATATATCAGAATCGAAAACTTCATGGAGTCACATTTAATACTGAAACAGGAAAATTACAAAATATCATTGATTCGTCAAATTTTGGATATTTTCATCCATTTTTTGCAAAAACATAAAAGAGCAATAGTCTCTGAGTAAAAGTAAGTGGTTTTTTGGAGATCAATACCTTAAATTATCATAAAAGTCACACACTTCAAGGTTTAGCTTATGAAAATTAAAAAAATGATTTTCAAAATTCAAATAATCATATCTTTATACATACACAAGGTTTTATCTCGGGATTGTCATTTCTTATACCCTTCAGGTCTATACTTTCAAGAAAAGTACAAATTTCAACACAATAATGACTTCTATAATGACCCTTGGTGGAAAGAAAAGGAGCCCAGGATTGTAAAAATGCCCATATAACCTTGGATTGTGTGATAGACATGTAACTTTAGTTTACAATCTGTGATAACTTTATTTTGTCAAGACGAATAAATCTCTCTACTGCATTGAGTAAATTCCAACATACCTTGAACCCTACTATGTAGAAACAGTTGTGATCAGAGGGGAGAACAGAACAATTAAAACATCTTGACGTCATTTTTATTTACTACAAATATAGCGAAAGTCGACTGATTTTCTTGAAAGAAAGAAGCACAGCGACCTAATATCCGCGACCAAATCGGCTATAATATTTGCTAATGACAATTGTGTAAAGAGAGCCAATACATTTATATGTGTATGTTAGAAAAGTTTCTCTTTTGTATTTTGATTCTTTACCACTTCTCCGTTTCCAAATCTGAAATTACTTAATATCCAGTGAAGAAATACCCCTGGATCTAATGAGTTCATATGAGCAATATGGTCAGAATTAACCACAGATATGACAGTTTTATTTAGATCTACTAGTACCTAGCCACAACAACATTTCAAACTAAGGGCAACACAAACGTGGTCTTCATGTTTGTTGCGTATTGTAAGGCAATGTTACATCCAAGCTGTAGTGACATTGTTGCTGCGTGGTTAAAGATGCTGTAAGCATATCCCAAAAACTCCTTGTTTACTGCCTTGCGTACATTATAGTTGATAACAGATAAATCACCAGTATTCAGTTACTGTATTAATTAACTTTTATACACGTCATCTTACGGGTGACGTCATTAATATGATTTTGTGGCAAAACTGAAAAAAGTGTTTCTCAAATTTCTCCTTTACTTGAAGAACCACGAACACCGTTTTAACGCCAATTTAATGACACCTTTAAGTAATCCAAAACACTGTCAGCAATTTTTCTTAAAATCATTATTCAGATATTATCATCGATAAGGCAAAACAATCCCTTTCTTTAGTGAGGATCTGTATATAAGGGCTCGTTAACTCCATAATAAAAGTATTTAAACCAAAATGACGGAAAGAGATTGCAGCCTTTTAACTTGTTGTCAGCTATGCCAATTTTCGTGATACAGTCTTATTCAGGGATACAGTTACGCCCCAAACCGATTGCTTTCCCACCTCAAAGTAGAATGGTGCTAAATTGACAAATAAAGGTTTTGGATTTGCCGATAATATATCGCCGACAATTTATATTTTTGAGGGCATTTTATTGTTTTATATCAGCAAAGATAGACCCACTATTGAATAATTAGATGCAGGAATATCTCATTATCGCTATCGGGATGATAACAAAGGCTTACAATACCGTTAAGATTCGTCAGCTTATTTATTTCTAACAACCAGAACACAGCTTATCAGGCTGAGTACTTTAGTGGCGTCACCACTTATTCACCAAACGGTGACCCCGCCTGACGCAACACCTGCTCTATTAAAAAAAATATCTGAACATTTTTGTGAATTAGGTGTGACTTCTTTTGTCTTTTCAGATTAAGTCTCTAAAATATTTACAGTTTTGGTAATTTCCCTTCACATAATTAACAAGGAAAGGTGCTACTACTGGGAGGGGGGGAGTTAAACGTTCATCGATCATTTGGAGGAATAGTGCCCTTGCTGGCAAGGACCGCGCCGATTTTATGAAAACTTAAGCACTCTTAACTTGTGCACTATTCTAAAAAGGTGGATTACGCTCTGTCGCCAATGTTCTGTAAAGTCATGTGCCTGTCTACATAAGACTTAAGCCCTAAACTACGTGAACTAATTATTTTGCAAGTATAACAACAGTTAGGTATATTTTACATTATTTCCATCTATTGTAAAAGCTGCAGGTGAACTGCAGTGTTATAAAAAGGAAACTTGCACCGTAAAGATGGGAAAATTGTCTTGGATAATTTGTCATTGTGTAACTCAAGGTCAGAAAGGACGTTGCAAAGGCAGTCTTCTCAAGATAACTTCTCTGTAGAGTATATTCAATAGATACTACATTTAGTTTTATTTTATTGACCCTGTCACTTTTACGTAAAGATATGTAAGGTATGGTATCATTTTCTGTTTACCAGCAGACGGGGATAAAAAGAAAGTTAACCACTTTAACCAAGATAAACTGATCAGGGCATGGGAATTTGTTGACATCAGAGCTGGGTGCTGCGATACTCTTTCGAGAGAACGCACCGTGACGGGTTAAATCTGTCCACGCTTATGGATGCAGAAAGGTATTGTGACAGTCAGTGAATAGCTAAGAGCGAGGTAAGACCCTGTCACCTGAGCACTATTTGCTATATATAACATCTTGGCATTCCAGTGCGCATTAGACCTGTATTCAGCATATTATTAGTAATTCTTGAATTTCCCATATCTTCCTGTAAATCAACAACACGCAACCATAAATCTTTGTGATCTGTATATCTGTCCTTGAGATGGCAATTGCTGATTTTTTGAGTCATTAAATTTATAATGTAGATTAAGACTGGCGATTTTCACATGTGGCGGTATTAAAGTAATAGTAGTTATAACTTGCTCTTCTCTTGTTTGTCTTTTGTCTTACTTGATCATCTGTATAAATAGTCTATCACCAAATTCAAACTTCAGTACTGGAATTGTTCGTTGACAAGGTCATTCAACTGTGGTAAGTGAAGATTTCCTTTTACAAGTTTAGTTGTAATCTATCTGTATACTGAAGTACTTTGTACCTTTCATTGGAGATGCCTTGAGATGTTTTCTAGCTGGCCAGACAGTCATTATTTTCAAATCGGCTTTGATTTCTGGCACGCCCACTGAAGCTGTTAGAGGGTAATTAACTATAGTTTAGCGGCTTCAGTAGGCGTGCCAGACATAAAAGCCCTTCAAATTAAAAGCAATTTGGTAAAAAAAAAACTCCTTGGAGATAGGTCGATCTAGTTAGATAAATACAGGCATGGGAACCCAGTCTAAGAGACCATTCCCAGAGACTATCGTAATAACTCTGCTCGAACTGAAAGCAATTAGGCGAGGGACACCGTGGAGATGGATGGGAACCCATTCTAAGACTGTATTCCCATTGTAGTAGCCGGATCGATCTAACTTTGCGAGACTTGTCCCTAAAATGCTTTCACTGCTATCAGATAAATTTCTTCACCCGTTGAGTTACCAGGGGGTAATTAGTTATCAATAATTAACCCCTAGCAGCTTGATTAGGCGTGAAAGATAGATTAGCCATTTACACTGAATGCAATTTTGTGAGAATGTCTTTGAGTTAGATCGATACAGCTAGCAAGATTGGGTTTATGGGAATACTCTCTATATGGAACTGATCGCAACATAATCACGTGACTTGTTGTGAAGCATGTGATCAACAGTTTGCTATCACAGATTGTGGAGAAAATTGTTTGAAGGTTACCGTCTTTTGAAGTGAAATCCCCAATGAGGTATAGACAAATTTAACGTATAGGACAATTCACTCAGAAGGAAGTCGTTTAAGACTGCATCCCATAACCTTGTCGTAATTAGCAGGGCATTTCTATCTCAACAGGGATTCTCTTTAATACCCCCGTCACACTAGAGGCGGAATGAGCAAGAATGGCGTCGGAAAGACAATTCTTTGTGCTTTCCTGGATATTCGAAGAGCGTTCTTAAAGCCACTAGTAGCAAGACGACCAAAGGCATAGAAAGAATACCCTGGGCTTATAGGTTTTTATAAAAAAATTAAACATACTTCCCAAAAGGCCAATTAAAGACAGAGATTAAGTGCAGTGTCCAACGGATGACGCTATAGCGCCAATTTGGGGGGGGGGGGGGGGGAATGCTGTTTTCGGATTGGGAATTTTCTCCATAACCAAGACAGCTATTCAAGTGATTCAAACGGCCTCATAAAGCTGGTTGGAAGCACTTCAAATGGGTATCAGGGAATCGTCTTAGGCTGCGTTCACATGAAAATCTAAATTCTAAAAACCTAAAAATCCATTGGCGGTATCTAGTGATCACGGTCTGTACCCTGAATACCTCGCGGCGTAATTAACTAGCAGGCGGGGGTGGGGGGGGTGTTAACCAGTGGCTCATATGCGTCTATCGACATTAAAGGACAATGGTCATGACGTCAGAATGACCTGAACGGAACATATTCTTCAGACAACATGCCCAACTAACGATATCTTTATCTAAATACTCGAAGTAAAAGCTCGTTTGGTAAATTTTGGACTCTAAAAACGTCCTTTCTGCTTGGCCTGCGAGTTAATGAGCTAAGTGGTCACGTGGTCCGATGACGACAATCGAGCCACCGGCGGAGCTGTCAAACTCAGCTGTATTGTCTACCTGTAAGATTAATTTTCTGGCTATACTTATTCAAATCTCTTATCCGAGGGGTCTAAATTCTCGTGAACCTTTCATTTGAATAACTTAAGGGTACTGTTGATTATTCAATATGAGCTCCATGTTCTTTGTGAAATTCAATTTATTTTATTACGCTGACACCCCGTCTTGCATACTTTTATTAAACTGAGGTAAACAGTGCCTGTTACCAAGTCCTATCTTGATCATCCATCTAACTGAAACATCCTTTACTTCTTAATTAGAGGGTTAAATGGCATTCAGTTCTCCTGTAGCCTTTGTCTTGCACTCTCGCTGGCAGTATTTATCTCAGGTAAAAATCTACCTGTGCGTTAGTTTCAAAGAGCGGCTCCCGCAGACCTGGGGGTACTAGATAAAATCTGAACACCAGGTTTATTGAGGAGCTAGAGAAATAAAGGAAGAATTTTTCCTGCACAGCTTCATAGGAATATTAACACAGACTTGATCCAGCTTAGACCTCCAAAATAACAGGGTGACGTGGGCAATTTTCACAAACAAAAAATAAAACTATATTTCAGTTAGCCTCCCTTTAAATAAATTAGAATAAATTGGGTAAATTAGAATATTTATAAAATCGCCAGAATATTTTTGACTAAATGATTATTTTATTATAAATGGAAATTAAGCTACTTTATGTGGTACACGTGCTGTCCTTGATATTTTGCGTTAGACTACATTTTGCTGTACGTGCTTGGAATTTTTTTAAAATTTTTTATAATAACGTACGTAAAACTGCACATTTAGTAAACATTCAAGTAATGACTTTCCATGCTACTAATAGCAAACAATGCTCTTTTACCTTGACCTGCTACATGTTTTTGGGTTTGATAAAGCTTACAAATTTGCAAAAAGTTTTGCGTACAGATGCAGAACTTGCTTTTCAAGTTATAAAATGATAAATCTTTTAAATTATTTAATATTTCAGATGAAATAACCTTCAGAAACAAATCCTCAAAACATAAACGAATTAGGGTTACGAACCATTTTATTACAGAAGTTACCGTAAATTTCTTTAATATACCGCTCTTTTTCCTGTTATTCCTCAACACGTTTTCTTCCACGGAAGTAATGCTTGGGCATACGCATGCTTCAAGATACCCAGAGAGCAATTACTTTTATTAATGTTCGCGACGGTGTTTGTACTCAGTTGTTTAAATATTGACAATTAACGTCATTTACCAATACCAATCAAACGAAAAAAATGAGATATATTGAAAAATATGAAAGCCCACCAAGACGGTTTTGATTTTTCAATTTATTTAAAATTTTAGCCCTACGGCTCATCAGACGATTTTGATACCTGTTATTACCTGGGTTGTGAAGTGCAGCGGTGCATAATTAACAGGTTTTATTATAAACGAGCTCTTGGTCAACTACAATGCATCAGCAATTAGTAAGTTTGCCAACTGATGGCAGTTAATCTGAAAGACTATCAGCTTTCGATATGATCTAAACCACCTGAGGTGTCCATGATCTCGAGCATCACAACTATTGTCACCAAAGTTAGTCAGTAAGTCACGGAAGACCGTCACAGACAAAGAAAAGATTGTCAACGAGTGCTTCAATTTTGGTGAATCCCACGGCAACACACTAAGGCATAACGAAAATTGCTGAACTCCGTTCAACACAACTTTCCTAAACTTCTATATCTGTATGCACCATGCAGCTCAGTTGAGTCTCATAGACCTTTATCGTGATTGTCGTCACAGTACCACGTGACCCAGATCTGTTGCTTCATTTATAATGCATATTGAGGTGAGGTTTACTACATCGCTTTTTGTGTACTTATAAATTGTTTTTATAATTTTTAAATGGCGGGGATCGATTAAAACATAACTGTAGTGTATAGATTAAGTGCTGGATCTTCAGAATTCGAAAAATGGATTTCAATATGACTATTGTCCTTTAATATTGCGTCTACACCGCTAAAAATAAGTTTTAATTATTGGCAACGCTATTGCAACATATGATTTTTGCAACGTCAGAAATCATTTCATATTTTTACATTATCCAGTAACATCGCATTTTAAAAATACCCTTTGGTATCAGGGGTCTGCTATAATGTGAGAAATCAAGGAGTAGGTATTCAGATTCTTCATATTTCAGCTCATCCGAGGCACATTCGAAACATTCTGGCGGGATATAAAATCCCCGTCACACTAGAGGGGGAATGATTAAGAATGGCGTCTGAAATACAATTCTTTGTGCATTCCAGGATATTCGAAGAGCATTCTAAAAACATTCTAAAAATTCTGAGTCCATTCCTCTGGCGTTATTTATACACTC
The DNA here is from genome assembly GCF_051362555.1 of Lingula anatina. Lineage (NCBI taxonomy): Eukaryota > Metazoa > Brachiopoda > Lingulata > Lingulida > Lingulidae > Lingula > Lingula anatina. The sequence continues at coordinate 19,806,591 of NC_141775.1, forward strand.
TTGGCATCGTGTTACATTCTAAACATGTTAGAAAGTAATTTTAATTAAGTATTTTAGGTATTTCAGCTGCATTATGTTTGAATTATTTATATTTCAAACCATCACAGCCATACCGGGAGCAGTTGACTGCATTTGAGTTCGCTTCATATATCATTCGAGGCATCTTCTTACATACTTCTGCCTGTATTCGGCCAGCAGTCAAACCACACTCGTACGGCATTTGAATTTCATTCGGAATATTCTGACTTCAATTTGAAATTCCCTCCCGATTATGGCAGGAATTTTTCAATTTATTCATTCTGGCTGGTTCTACCTTGATTCCTGCTGGTTCCGAATAAGTGCGACGGGGGCCTTAAGTCGCGTACCAGTTCGAATATCCCTCGAATGTGATCAGAATGTTTTGAATGTTGTGAGAATATTAAGAATGCAGTCACAGTGCTGTTAGAATACTATTCAAATGCCATTCGATCATAAAAATCCCGCAGACTACATTCTCTCCCCGAATACGCATGCATGCGTACATCTTTTCGTAGCGACTTACAACAAGTCGGAGGCAGTTGTAAATTTACGTGCATATTTGCAAGAGTTTGTAAGTTACAACCTTTCGAGAATACGGCCCCAGTTGTTAATAGATGGCGCAGCGAGTAGTTTTTAGAGGACATTATGTTTTTGGTGCAAAGATGAAAAACCACCTTCGTCGGGGTTTACAATTGTATTTTTTATGGATTATGCGATATAGGCCCATTTCTATTTATTTATTTTTACCTACACAGTTTGGTAAAATGATTTTTCTCCTTGATTATATCGGCTTATAGAAATATAAATTAAAATTGTTTGGAAAAAATAAATGTAATTTTGACTTTTTACAAGTGTTAATTTCTATAAACATGTATGTTCAAGCTCTTTTTAAATAAAAGAGAAAAATAACAGGAATAAAAGTTTAAGCAGAGTTTCGAATTGTTGATATCGAATAAGAATTTAAAAAAAAAATAATGGGGAATATTTACTTGTCGTTGATGCTGTTTCCCCTCTCTAGCTCTGGCTAAGCGTAGTGGAAACCAGAGGCCAATTCCATAAGAGCATTCTAATTTAGCATGATACTAGGTCTTAGAATGATTCTAAATCCCTAGGTGTATACTTGTTAGCAATCAACTAATTTCTCTTCCATAAAACCATACAAAGAATCATTCTTACTAGTAGTTTGCTAAGATTTGGCTAGAATGGTGTCTTCATAGGAAAACCACAAAACCACAGGGTCAGTTTCGCCAAACAGTAGGCAGTGACAGGGTGAAAGTTAAACTGAGTGCAGGCTGAGGGAAGTACTGGTCAAGGCATTCCCATGTATTCTATAAAAGCCCTATACAGAAAGTGGTCAAAATAGCAACTTCAGCTTCAGGGAAGATACAACGAAAGCCAAATTATTCAACACACGAAAATCTCTTTATAGCCAAATGCTATGAGGAATTTAAGGACTCATTAGATAATCAAAACAAGGATGCCAGCACCAATGCTAGGAAAAATAAAGCTTGTTAAAGCAAACTGAATCAGCACAAGGCAAGGTTTCCTAATGTTTCGAGATCTTTGGAAGACTTGAAGACAAAACTGCCCAAACTAAAAATGGAATCTCGTGCAAATTAATTAAGCAAGAGAATCCAAAGTTAAAACAAAAAATATTGAAATTGGAAATTGAACTTTTGGAACATAAACTTAATGCAAGCACACATAAAGATGACACTGACCATTCATCACCAGTGTATTTCAGTTTGTGACCAATACCAGTTATCCACTGTCTGTAAAATAATTCTTAATGTAAATTGTAGGACATTTGCCTAAAACATTAGATCTGGTGTCAGATCATTAAATACAATGTTCTTTCTTATTTCATTCTCTCAAGCAAGAGTAAAGTTTAGGATCTATTTTGTATAAGTAATGCACGTACTCTGTGTCTATTTAACTGTAATAAGGTAATAAGGCATGGTTTCTCCCGGTAGGGTGGGTAATGTCATTTTTTGACAATGTCAGTTTTCAGCAAAATGCCTTCTCTGGGAAATCTGTATCTTTTTACAAGTTCCACATCATCAAAAATGTTCAACGTATTCCTTCTATCCCGAAACACTCTCCTAGACATATCTTTTAAATATATCCCGACCTTTCTTTTCTTTTTTAAATTATATAATCTTATATAGAAATGAAAAAATGGGTTAAGGAATCAAAGCCGAAAACCTATTGAATGGTCAGAGAGAGAGAGAGAAAGTGTAGGTGTTTTGCTTTACAAATATCCCCAAGTAATATAATCTTATAGGCCTATAAAAATGAATTAAATGATTACCCATGATATGATAGCTTTTTGTAAGATAAGAGAGAGAGAGAGAGAGCCGGGGCGGAATTTTGCTGGAATTTTTGGTGAACTTGACCTGGGTGTGGTGTGAAAAAAATGGACATCGGACTCAGGTCGGACTTGAAGAACAAAACAAACAAGCACAAAAGAAGCACGAGCGTAATCTCCTCTCAACTCATCTAACACACTCACGTGGTCAAATGCACCCCAGGTCAGCCTCCCGGTTTATAGCCGCCGGTGGACCACTGGTGTAGGGCCTACTGCTGGTGGTTAGCTGGTGGCAGATTGCCGTTGGTAATGTAGCTGGTGACCGGTCCACCGGTGACCCATTCGCGATTTTCTCATCGTAATAGTTAAGAGTAGCTTTTTTTTTTTTTTTTCAAATACGCGTATGCGTATTGTAATAACCTTACCTCATTTCGGCGGAAGTGTTTTTTTTTTTTTACCTTTGATCACTCGTTTGGGAGTGTGCAATTTCCTAGCATTTCATTGGCCTATAAAATTTACGTGACGTAAGCCTACTGCACGCGACGGCTGCACGTGACGTCTGCGTCGACCACTCTACTCCGCCTGACTGCTGCCACTGGGCTTTGATTTCACTATATTTCATGCAAAATAGGTAAGCCTACTAATATTTAAATACACTGATTGACAGATCTTTTTCAATGTAGGCCTAGATCTACATGTAGGAAAAATGTTGATTTTTAAAACAGGTTTTTTAAAATAAATTCTGGAAATTAGAACATTGTTATTGAGTGGAAGAAACAAAACGCGAAAGCTCCACCTACTATAGCCCTATAAGATATAGGTATGAAAAAAATTATTATAAGATTAGTATTTTGTATTTGAAAGTTTGGTATTTTTTGCCTATTGAAAAGATCGAGTCAATTAAAAGGTATACATTTTCAAAGTGTATATATTTTTAAAAAATAAAAATGTGGTGTATCAGTGAGTTATGAAGGGTTTTCTGTGGCTTTTATTTAAAATTCATTTTAATAAGAATTAAAATGGAAAAGACCCATAATAGATTTATGCATGATATTGATAACAATTGGAAAAAGTAAAGTTTGTATCTTAAAATAAACCTTGGAATATAACCAGTGAACATTGGTCCTTTTTCTTTTGTGGTCCTGCCTAGCTAAATATTATTATTAAAATATCGGCAAAACGTCTGACATATGTGATGACTTGAAAACTGCGCTGCACTCTAACGAGACGGAAGAGACTATAATCACTCACTCAATTTGGTAGTTGTGACCGCCACTTCTATTTCTTATTTCAATTTAATTTCAATTTATTAAACCTTTGACCCCAACGGCACATCAGAATGAAATACAGTGACATTATAAAGTCATATCAACGAACTACCACTTCAACAAAAACTACTACTGATACAAATAATAATAACAATAATTTTAATCTTACACCCCATTTCCAGAGATTAGATCGATCTACTTTAGATCGACCTAACTCCTTGGGGTTCACGCTAAATAGCTGTCAGCCGGACGGACACGAAAATTAATTACATCCTTACAGCTTGTAGTAGGCGGGACGGACATTTAAGCCGGATTATCTGAGAGTAATCTAGTGAGACTCCCCGCGGGAATAGATCGATCTAAAGCTCTGGGAATAGAGCCTTAGCTCCGATGCACATTGTAAGTATTTCCCGAAGTTGTTTAATTGTGACACATTGTTAAGCGATAATAATTTAATTAGTATGAAGACTGCGAGCTTTTTGACCTTTTAACACACACACACACACACACACACACACATATATATATATAGGCCCTATTATATGAAGCCAGGGATCTTCTCTTGAAATAGTATTTATTTCAAAACATTTACACATCACGGTCTCCTCTGCATTCACAGCAGCGAGGCGGCCCGGCTCGTTAAAATTCTCTCTCTTTAAGAGACTCTCTTAAATTTGTAAAAATAAATAAATAAATAAATTAATGAATAAATAAATAAACAACCCTCGCTGAGATAAATTACTACTAACAGTATTTTTTATTCAGGTTAACTGAAAATTATAAAGATGGTGAAGTAGCCATTCCTACGAATCATGTAGAAAAGTGATGAATAGAAAATATATGGAAAAATTGGTCGTTTATAACTGACCAATATCTGAACAGATATTACAGTTTACATTCAAGTTGTTTTGTGTTCTGACCACCAATATCTGACATATGCATATTTGTAATGTTAAGATTTTTCATGTTTTTAAAAAGGCATTTCGGTGTTAATTAAATTAAGACTAGCCATATGGAAGTGCACATGTGTAATGAACCTTTTACATATGCCTATGACGAATGTCCTAAACTTATATAATTTTGTACGCTTAATTCAAGCGTGGGCTCGAAATAGGACATTACGTTTTCGTCTAACTTAGTGGATAACGCGATCCAAAGACTCCACAGTTCGTGTCAGATTTACGTAAGGTCACTCAAAGAAAACCCAAGTCCACATAATGACCAGTTAAATGATTTATTCGTTGACGCTAGGTAACTACATATTCTAAATGAAGCCTGCAACTCTTAACTCGTCAGCTCCGTACTCCGTCGCTTCCAATCTCCTTCTCCGCTGCTTCCTTCTACGTGTCTCCCTCAATCTCCCCGTTCAAATCTCATCACTTACTTTAAATACTATTTTGTTATCTTTACATGGATCCAGTGCTGCACTAGTATGAGATGTACGTCAAACATAATTACCTTTAATTGTATAATTAATTTCTTTACCTCGGCGTTATACAAAGAGGCCACCACATTACTTAATAACTATTGGACTAATATAACACATTACGTCATATGACTTCGTGTTAAGGTCCACTAAATGCATGTGATGAAATCACTCATTTACATATTATGTTTATACAATCAGGCAGCATATTATCATTCACCTTGCTTCAGTCTTGAATGAATATTTATCATCCTCTGTATTGGCATACCTGATAAGTACAACTGATATAACTTTCTCTCACTTGTTATCTATTGCATTGCAATTAGTATTTAAATGAGTTGCTGCCACTGTGACATGCAGATAGATTCCCTGTAGATAATGTGTATAAATGCTGAATGCTTGGACTTAATAAAGGACTTTTAGACTTGGAACTGAATATGTGAGTCTGTGGTTATATTCCCTCTCCCATGTATCAGTGACAGGTAAAATATTAGAAGAACCTGGGTAGGGTGGAACATGGACCCCTACATTCGTACGATCTTTATGTCGGACCCGACACATGGTGCATTTTGTGCATTTTGGTAGTCATTTTAAGGTATTTTCATTAATTCCAATCTGATTTCTTTACCGATAAATTATTCTTATTATGGTTTTCAGATAACGTTTCATCTTCACCACCCTCCTGCAGATTAAAGCTATGCTGAAGAATAACACTATTGTTCTTACAAGGTTAGAGCAAAAATTGAAATAGAACAGAAGTCCTGATGACAATATTGTCTTAATTGACGAGTTTGCATTTCCTATGGAGACTAGGGAAGATGTGGCAAGGGTTGAAAACATACTTAAATATAAGCATAATGAAATTACTGGTAAGTTAAGAAAATAATAGTATGATAAAAATTAATGTAGTGATTGTTGTGCTGAAGCTACATATGGAATAAATAATAAGTTGTTTTTTAAAATAGTGGTTATTTTATAAATGATTAAAAAAAAACATTTTAATCTGAACACTTATCATTTGTTGTATGTATATATATAAATGTGCTTTACTAATTAAGAATATTTATATTTATTTCAAAGGTCAAACCACCTTGCCACACTGGGAGGGTTTTCCTCCAAGGAAATGGTACAGTGTAGATAGGATCATGTCTACTATTTTTAAAACTAACATATTGCATGCCAGTGTAACTGGATTGGGAAGTGCGGAAAGGTTGCACTAAAAAACCTGGCCTTTACAAAAGCAATGGAATGTTTGCATTTCGTAATGATCAAATAATGTTTGCTCAGATATATTTTTACATATTAATTGTATTATAATGATCCTGAAGTAAAGTTACAGTTCAAAATGTAAAGGTTGTTTCTTCTGAACAACTTTGTCTTTTTATGCTTTTTACATATATTCTCTTAACGATAAACGCATATCAACCTATTTCTGTCCTTTGATGAGACCATTCCGTTTTGTAACTCCTGTTTGAACCATTTTTGTTTACTGTCAAATTTAGCACTGTTAAGATAGGAGGATTAAGTTAAGTTTTTTTTTATGTTTTCACAGATGCAGGTAGATCGAGAGCTACCGAGGCTGAATAAGACACATGCATCAAATTGTGGCTCAAAAATGCACATGATAGGGATGGCGGCAGAAAATTGAGGAAAATCAAAAAAAGGAGGTAAATAAACACACTGGACAAAAGAAGTGTCACCCCCTGAATCAGAGTACTAAAAGTTATAATGCCTGGGTCAATATGACTCTTAATATGACTAATGAGTATAAAACCGCTGTACTATGGAATTGTATTCTTTTTTTTTTTTTTGAAATTTCATGTTTATAAAATGATACCAGGAGCATATCATTCCAGAGTCATTTATCTCCCCAAAGTATTGGTTCACTTCTATTGTCCAGTGTGTGTAACAAAAATAATAAATAAATAAATAAATAAATAAATAAATAAATAAATAAATAAAAATAAAATAAAAATAAATAAAAATAAAATAAAATAAAAATCACTGTTACAGGTGATAATTGTGATGAGAAATATTAGTTTTACGCATATCTATTTTATCTGATATTAAATTATTATTTTCCAGTTACCTTTGTACGGCATTTCTTTTGCGCGTCTATAGTTTTGCTATAAAAAAAATACCGGAAGTCGTGTTGCGCAAAGGATTATGGTCTATATGAATGAGGCGCCATTTTCTTCAACAACCAGGAAGTAACAGGACGGAGATTGTGGGATAATGTTGAACATATTTGACAAAGAAAGAGATATGATCTGACCGACTTGTAGGTATATGAAGCAAGTGTTTATGTTACTGTGATCTCCAAGCTGCAGCACCAGAAGTGAACATAAAGTTTAGCAATCACTGACAGAAATATTACAGGATCTACTGTCGGAATGGAAGCCATGTTAGGGCAGTCTAGACGAGGTGTAAATCCAAGATCAGGACAGGTGACAGTACAGACACAACCTCCATTAGCTGAACAGGAAACAAATACAACATCAGCTACACATCCTCATGTTTTCTTAGACAAGGCAGAATGTGTGCGTTCCTTCAGTCCTAAACTGGAAGATGATAGAGAAATACCTGACATAACTGGGTTAGCCATAGATAAGGAACACATGTTTGTTGTGGATAATAAAAACCACCGAACAAAAGTATTCACACATGAAGGACAATTTAAGTTTGACATTAAAGTAAACTATCCATGGAATGTGGCTGTGTCACAGACTGGTCACCTGTATATAACATCACTGGGTGACCGATGTGTCCAAGTGTACTCCACCAGAGGTCAGCAGGTGACAACCATGGGTCAGGGTCTACTGAAGTATCCACAGGGTATTACACTGAACAGACAAGGTCATGTGATGGTTAGTGACGGAGGAAAGAATTCCATCTTCACATTCCATGCAGACAGTGGACAGCTCCTGAACACTATTCCACTCAGTATGTGTAAATACCCAGAGTACATCACAGTGAACAGTGTGAATGATAACATTGTGATATCAGACGTGTGGGGACACTGTGAATATGTGCTGTCACCTACTGGTGATCATCTGTACCAGTATGATGGCAGCAGAGAAGGCAGTGAACTGAGGTATCCACGTGGAGTGTGCACAGACAGCTATGGTCACATCTTCATTGCTGACTATGGTAACTACAGGATAGTGGCACTGAGTCCACAGGGACAGTTTATCAGATACATTGTCACTAAGGATGATGGGTTGTGGCGTTCCAGGGTAGTAGTCATCAACCCTGCTACTGGTCAGCTGGTGGTGGCAGAGACAGCGGGCAATGTTAAGACATTCACGTACATTGAACTGAAACAAGGTGAGTAACATGTATTAACTGTGGATAGATATGATTATTATGTAAAATATTTGAAAGTTAATTAGTCTTACAATGTTTTTATCCATGAATATGATTGCCTTTATTTCAATAAAAAAAACTTTTTAAGCATATTTAAATTCAGTGAGCACACAGCTGTGCTTTAGTAAAAATGTATGTAGAGTGGAGACATTTTCTATAGTTAATACTTTACTGTTACTGACAAATTTCCATGAACCCATTAGTGATTAGGATTTTGAATAAGGATGAAGAACTCTTTTTAATGGAATTTATAGTATGCTTCATTTGTATTTTTATTAAGTCAGAAGAAAAACATCTTACATTGTTTAATCCCTGAACTTCTTGTCCATATGTCAGTGAAGAACAACTCAAGTCTCACAACAGAACAGTCCAATTCTTCATATTCTTCATCTTGTAGCTGTTCATGAAAGCTTAGATATACCTATAAATTCTCAAATGTACTTTGTCAACTTTCTCGATGCCTTACCACTTCTAGATTCAAAGACATTTCATCACCAGTTTGTTGCACACAAATAAATTAAATGTTGAAGTACTTTGGATGATACCTTATTTTCCTGACTTTGTGGATTGTTCTTTGCAAATAAAACTAGCAGACGAGCATTTTTCATGAAATGGAACTACTTTTCACAGGAAGTAGTGTATTCATACACAACAGTGACCTTGGGTTTGGAATACAAAAAAATAGTACATGCATTCATACTGTCACAGCATGCAAATTATAATGAAATATACAAAACTAAACACATTTTTATGTAACACAAAAAGTTAAATGCATTTTATTTATTATATATATATATATATATATATATATATATATATATATATATATATATATATATATATATATATATATATATATTATTATTATTATTATTATTATTATTATACTGGATAAAAATGTTGATGAAATGGTTTTGACCACCTTTTTGGACTTTTTAAACTTCATGCTGATGGACCCACATATTTATGTCTAGGTCCCAGACCAAATCTAGTCCCATGCATAAAAAGCCCAGACCCCATGTTTATTACGCCCTGACTGGGCCCATTCTTAATGGTGTTTGTTTTGTTAACAGCATAGTGGGCAAGTTAATTGACCAAGTTAATTGGCCAAGCTGCCAGTTTGTTTGTATGGCATGTGCAGGGGATGTCTTATAGAATAATAAAATCAGACAGAATATGCTGTGATTCCTAAATAAAATAGATGGGGGGGGGGGGGGGGGGTAGGAGACACCAAGGGGCTCATGATTATAAATACCATATAGCATTAATAATGATGGTTACATCCCAGATATTTTGCTCCTATGAACAGTGTCTTTGATATCAGTCTATCGGCAATCTCCAATCATAAATTGTTAATTTATCAGACACTTGTAACATTAACCACATTTAATTGTTCACCCTGATTGTGAAACAGCCGTTTGCCCCAGATGTACTTAGTCTTCTCCAAATTAAAAAAAAAATATGGATGTTGATAAAATTTATTCTGAACAGTCTATAAGCCAGGCAGATTCAGTACAATGGCATATGTATTTATAGGTTGATAAGTTATTAAATAAAGAAAAAAAAAACTTCATGTAATAATCATAATAGTGATACATAATACATGTATGATGATACATTTCACCACATTATGATGCAAACACCATCAAATGGAAACAAAAATAAACTTGTTATTAAACCAACTCAACAAATGTTTGTGCCAAGCAGATATTTAGCATTGTACAATGTACATGTATTTCAGGAACTGCTCAGAATTATGCTGATTGCCATTTCAATTCTAAATTAAACAAACATCAACGTTGCCTACAAAACTGATACAACTGCACCAAATATCTCTTGCTATATGAAATACTTGTTGAAATGATGTTTTCAATAGAACTTATATTTTGTTTCATTTTTTTATTTAATCATGAGAAAAACATTCTAAAATGTTTAATCCCATTTCTTAGTATTATCATTATGCTTCACATATATATCAAGGCTGTTGCAATGTTTTTTTATGTACAGACACAGATGTGTCTGTACATATAGCCATCATCTGCATCTGTCGTCGCCGTCGCCGTTGGCGTGCACTTAACCGTAAACACGATAAGTGAAAAGCCATTTTACCTTTTGGCTTGAAACTTACAGAACTGATGAATATTCATAATACGCCGGTCAAGTTTGAAAATCAGCATGATCGGGCCATTTTTAGGGAAGTTATGCTTTTTTTTCACTTTTTTCAGCATATATGCAACACCGTAAACACGATAAGTGAAAAACTGTATTACATTTTGGCTTGAAACTTACAGTACTGATGAATATTCATAATACGCCAGTTAAGTTCGAAAATCAGCATGATTGGGTCATTTTTAGGAAAGTTATGCTTTTTTTTTCACTTTTTTCAGCATATATGCAACACCGTAAACACGATAAGTGAAAAACTGTATTACATTTTGGCTTGAAACTTACAGTCCTGATGAATATTCATAATACGCCGGTTAAGTTCGAAAATCAGCATGATCGGGTAATTTTTAGGGAAGTTATGCTTTTTTTCACTTTTTTCAGCATATATGCAACACCGTAAATACGATAAGTGAAAAACTGTATTACATTTTGGCTTGAAACTTACAGTACTGATGAATATTCATAATACGCCGGTTAAGTTCGAAAATCAGCATGATCGGGTAATTTTTAGGGAAGTTATGCTTTTTTTTCACTTTTTTCAGCATATATGCAACACCGTAAACACGATAAGTGAAAAATTGTATTACATTTTGGCTTGAAACTTACAGAACTGATGAATATTCATAATTCGCCAGTCAAGTTCGAAAATCAGCATGATCGGGTAATTTTTAGGGAAGTTATGCTTTTTTTTCACTTTTTTCAGCATATATGCAACACCGTAAACACGATAAGTGAAAAATTGTATTACATTTTGGCTTGAAACTTACAGAACTGATGAATATTCATAATTCGCCAGTCAAGTTCGAAAATCAGCATGATCGGGTAATTTTTAGGGAAGTTATGCTTTTTTTTCACTTTTTTCAGCATATATGCAACACCGTAAACACAATATAAGAAAAACAGATAGGCCAATTGTCATTGTACTCACAGGAGTGGTCAATCTTACTAAAATGCAGGTTGAGTTCAAAAATCAGTATAATAGGGCCATTATTTTAGGAGTTATGCTGTTTTTTCACAATTCCTCAGATTCAATTCTTAGGCATGTTAATAGTCTCATAATTGAACTATTAAGAAATGTAATAGTGTTTGTTTGATATTTCCTGCATCTTTACAACATTTTTAGCTGATTATGTAAAAATGATGGTAAACTTGTTATCGTGTATTGTGTAATAAAGTGTCAAAAATGGAAATAAACTCATATCATTGCAGTTTGTCAGATGCATTCATCCACTATGTTCAGAATCTCAGAATGGAGGAAGTTGGACATTTAACACTGTTCTATTGATACTTTTTCCATCTCATCAATTTTCTTCATTGGTCATATAAAAATGGCAGTAAACTGTTTATTTTGTTTTATGTTAAAATAGTGTTAAAAATGGAAATAAACCCATTTCAGAACAGTGCTGTCTTGTTTACATTTTGGCATTTTCAATATGTGACTTTAAAGTTCCATGGGCCTGAAGACTTTTGCTAGTCACATTTTCTGAATAACCATGATACTAATATTTTATAATTAAAAATTGATGGTCATTATGCTGCAAAACATTATGTAATGTTGCATCAAAATTTGAAGAAACCCCTATTTTGGGCACTGCTCCCATGATGACCATTTAAGGAAAATCATGTCAATTACTGTTCTCAAACTTACAGGAAAGAAACATGGGTCTAAAAAACAGCTCCAGTAGACAATGCAGTCTGTTTGGTAAATTTTTCTGGCAATTAAACAGTTTTTTGTGAAAATTTAATTTTTTACTTATTGTCATTTCCAAGGTGTGACTTAGAACCTCCACGGGCTTGAAGACCCATGCTAGTCACATTTTCTTAAAATCCATGACAGGTATAATTTATTATGAAAAATGGATGGTCATTATGCTGTAAAACATTATGTCATATTGCATCAAAATTTGAAGAAACCCCTATTTTGGGCACTGCTCCCATGATGACCATTTAAGGAAAGTCATGTCACTTACTGTTCTCAAACTTACAGGAAAGAAACATGGGGCTAAAATACAGCTTCAGTAGGCAATGCAGGCTGTTTGGTAAATTTTTCTGGTAGTTAACCCTCAATCACCTTTCAGGGGCCTCGCAGGCCCGGACCCATGTATCTTTTGCTCTCTCTTCGTTCGCATGAGGTTTTGAGCCTGTTCCTTTCATGTAATCCTGAAGCAACTTATATCCCATCAATGGATAAATAATTAGTTTTGAAATAATTTACAACATATGTAGAAATTAACTTTTCCAAAAGTTAGTCCCATTTCCTGGAAACCGGGCCTCTGAGGCCCGGTCCCTTGATAATTTTACTTCCACATGGGATAAATAAGTCCATGTTACCTCAAATAGCTTTACTATAAAATGTTTTACACAAGCAATATCATGTGTGCTATGACTATCAGTATGGTCAATGAAATCTGCCTGTGAAAGATTCAAGACCTGGAGAAATTATTATTTATGAGTAATCGGTCACCTGATATGCAGATATCAGTTTAAATCTATCATTATTACATACCTGATAGACTGCGCTACCTTTGCGAAACTTTCCATTTTGAGAAAAAAAAAAAAAAAAAAACACTTTTCTGCATTTTCCATACACAGTGTATACTCATGCACCCAGGTGGAGGTAAAGGGAGCAAGGGACTGGTGTAACATGAAAATCTGACTCCCCCAGTCAGATTTTCATAATGAAAATCTGACTCCTCATGAAAATTTGACTCCCCCACCACAAATGTTCATAAATCTTATTTTATTTGAGTATATGACTGTGATATTGTAGTATGTAAAATGGAGGATACTTTGGCACTTTTTTTAAGTTTGCAGGTGAATATTTTCATGAAAAAAATATGAAAATTTAAAATGTGCACTTAACCGCCCATTGTCTCCCCTTTGAAAAAGCTATTTATTTGATATTGGATGATCATTTCTACATCTTTCCTTTAAATTTACTTTATGAAGATTATATTGGAAATATTTGAAAGTTTGATGGTAAACTATTGGGTGAAAAAACTAAAAACAAACATGAAAAATGGAAAATTAAAAATGTGCATTTTATCACCCAATAGCTCCCCTATGAAAAAGCTATTTATTTGATATTTGATGATCATTCTGACATCTTTTCTATTAGGATACTTTATGAAAAATATATTGGAAATATTTAAAAGTTTGATGATAAAATAGTGAGTGAAAGAATGAAAAATAAATCATGAAAATCTCCATTTTTATACCCATGAGATTTGGATTCCCATAAAGAAAAGGACCTATTTTATATTCAGTCACCATACCATTGTTTTCTACATAGTTTGCACAGAGATGTACATTTTGTTATTATTTGAAAGTTTGGTGGTGAAAACTTTGGTGAATATTTTTAAAACAAGTATTCATCTTAATACCTGTAGGTTTTGCACTTCCATGTCAAAATGCTACATTTTTAACTCAAGAAATTGGCCCCATCGCCTTTTTACTGAATTCTTCTTATATAGCATACCCAGTGTTTTACCATTCAAACTTTCAAATATTTCCAATATATTCTTCATTAAGTATCCTTAAAGAAAAGATGTCAGAATGATCATCAAATATCAAATAGATAGCCTTTTCATAGGGGAGTCATTGGGTGTTAGAATACAAATCGTTAATTTTTCTTATTTTTCATGTGTTTTTTTTATTATTTTTTTCACCCAATTTTTTAACCATCAAACTTTCAAGTACTTTCAATATATTCCTCATAAAGTATCCTCAAAGAAAAGATGTCAGAATGATCATCAAATATCAAATAAATAGCTTTTTCATAGGGGGGTCATTGGGTGTTCTAATATAAATCTTTAATTTTTCTTATTTTTTAATGTGTTTTTTATTATTTTTTTTTCACCCAATTTTTTAACCATTAAACTTTCAAGTACTTTCAATATATTCCTCATAAAGTAACCTCAAAGAAAAGATGTTGAAATGGTCATCAAATGTCAAATAAATAGCTTTTTATAGGGGAGTCCTTGGGTGGTAAAATACAAATCTTTAATTTTTTTTTTATTTTTTCATGAAAATTTTCACCTGCAAACTAACAAAAAGTGCCAATGTGTCCTCCATTATGCATACTACAAGATCATAGTCATTTACTCAAATTAGATTAGATTTTTGAATGTTTTTTGATGGGAGTCAGATTTTCATGGTACACCGGGCCTCTGAGGCCCGGTTTCAGGGTTTACGTAGGGTTCCATTTCCTTGTGGATGAGGGTTAAGCAGTTTTTTTGTGAAAATTTAATTTTTCACATATTGGCATTTTCAATGTATGACTTTGAAGTTCCATGATCCTGGAGACCTTTGCTTGTCACATTTTCTGAATATGCGTTATACTAATATTTTATAATTAAAAATTGATGGTCATTATGCTGTTAAACATTATGTAATATTGCATCAAAATTTGAAGAAACCCCTGTTTTGGGCACTGCTCCCATGATGACCATTTAAGGAAAATCGTGTCAATTACTGTTCTCAAACTTACAGGAAAGAAACATGGGTCTAAAATACAGCTTCAGTAGGCAATGCAGTCTGTTTGGTAAATTTTTCTGGCAATTAAACAGTTTTTTGTGAAAATGTAATTTTTCACATATTGGCATTTCCAAGGTGTGACTTAGAACCTCCACGGGCTTGAAGACCCATGCTAGTCACATTTTCTGAAAATTCATGACACTTATATTTTATTATTAAAAATCGATGGTCATTATGCCGTTAAGCATTATGTAATGTTGCATCAAAATAGAAGAAAACACAATTTTGGGTGCTGCTGCCTTGATGACCATTATGGGAAAACTGTGTTACTTATGACTGTCAAACTTTCAAAAAAGAAACACAGGACTAAAATGCAGCCTGAGTTGGGAAAGCAGTCTAATTGGCTTCTTTTTCTGGAAGCTATACATTTTAGTGTAATATTCATTATCTTTTTGGCATATTCATTGTGGGACTCAGAGCTCCCATGGACATGAAGCCGAATGGTAATCATATTTTCTACATGTCCATCCTATTTATAGTCAATAAACAAAAATTGGTGATAATTATTCTCTAATTTATTATGTAATGTTACATCAAAATTGACAACAATCTTTTTGCACTGCTACTGCAAACATTATGAAAAGAAAACTGTGCGACTCATTATCATTTTTAACTTACAAGTACGATTTTTAGGATTGGCCTTCAGCTCATATGAGAAAACCAGCTCTATTGGATTATCATTTTTATTGAATTTATGCATTTTTTGTGAAATTTTCATTTTTCTCATTCTGGCACTTTCTAAGTATAAACTTGAACTCCGATGGGCCTGAAGCCTTATGCTTTTAATTTCATCTGTGTTACCTGTTGTGCATAAGTTGATGTTGACTGTGCAGTTAAACATAATGTATTATTGCATCAGGATTGGTAGTCTCCTATTTTGGGCATTATGGTTTTGTGCTTTTCTTAAAGTGTGACTTATGGGCCTAAAGACCTTTGAGTGGGTCAGTCTGTAAATTACCCTTGGGTATCACTAGATTAATTTCAGAGTTATAAAGTCATTTGCCTTAATAGGCCATTAAATGAGATTACATAAAGCACACTTGTTGATATTTCCCTGTAAACTCCCAAAGGTAAAGCTCTCTGCTAGAATAATAATAAGGAAGCAGTGATAATTATGCAGGTAAATTTTATTTAATATTGCAAATAAGTTTTAAATAATATATATATATATATATATATATATATATATATATATATATATTATTATATATATCAAACTGGAAGATTAAAAGTTTGAATAGCATCTTCATTGGAATTATATTTACCTCAAGCTCTGCCAAGGAGGTCATATTTTCACCCCCGTTTGTCTGTCATCCACATAACACAAAAAGTTATGGACTGATTTTGCAGAAATTTTCAGGAACTGTCGGAAGTGGGCCAAAGAGGACAATGATTAATTTTTGGTGGTGGTCTGGAACAATAATCAATCAATTATCAATAATAATCAACAATTGCTGCCTTGACAGAGGTCTGCACTCTCAAAGTGCTTTTCTAGCTTTGTTATGTTTTCCTTTATAATTTTTTCTCAAACACTTGCATTTGTGACTTTTAACTCTCATCTGCCTGGGGCTCTGCACATTTTCTGTATTTCCACATAAGCAGTTGTATTGTTTTTTATGTCTTTAAACATTATGTAATATTATTTTATGCACTGTCATCATTTTTCAAATATTGAGAGTTTCATAATGTGAATTTGAACTCTCATGGTCCTGAAACTGTAATTTTATTGAAGGGGTGGACCATCTTCTGGGTCTTCCTGAAGACAGTCAGGTTATTAAGTTTATATTGACTGGTATCTATTTTTTTCTGTTGGAAGACCATCAAAATGGAGGATGGATCAACATAGATACTTTGTAATACTGTCAGAAAATATCTCTGGGTCCGCTCCTGTTATTGACCATGTTACCTGTTGTGCAAGATTAAAATTCAGTGTTGACTGACAGTGCTATTATAAGCATTATTTATTATTGCATCAAAATTGACAAAATGACCTTTTTTGCATCTTTATTTTCTGTTTTTTGTCTGTACATTTGACAGCTTTGCTGCCTTGTTTTTTTTTTTAACTAATAAGCAAAATCTCTTACACTGCTACAGCACATCATCTACTAGCTACAATTTTTACATCTGATGGTTTTTAAATTAAAACTTACTGTCCCTGTGATTCATCAGCTGAGATTTTTTTTTTTTTTGAATAAGTCATATTGTGTAATATTATTCTGTGTTGTTGTTAAAGGGATAACAACTGTTTGTATGATATCCATATTTACTAATAAATATATTGTAAACAACTCATAAAAATATAACAAATTATGTTTTACCACTAAAATGGCAGTCAACACATTTATTAGTACCACCAGCCTGTAAGCTGTTGGTACTGGGGCATTCCGTGGTATTCGTTTTGCATTATGGACGGAATTTTGACACTTTAAAAATAAATTCTACAAAAACTATAATACATACATTGTTCAAATTTGGCAGGAATATTGATTAGTGCAAGCCTAAACTTGTGACCAAAAAACTTGAAATAACATTTATTAGTTTAGGAGAAATATTGGTTATTGATCACCATTACGGACGGAAAAAAATGGACAAGCGTTTTTATTAATCAACTTCAACTTCAAAACTCTGCTCTGTTTGTGGCTTTTTAAAGATAAAACTGCATTGACATGACAATTTCATTATTCTAGTTACTAGAAATGTAAAAGGTTATTGAAAAAAAATTTTTTTTTGTTATGAAATTTTGAAGTTTAAAAAATCATGTCAGATTACGGACGGAAAATTACGGACGGAAAATTTGTCCACAGTGCAAAACTTACACAGAAGCCATTAAAAAAGTACAATTAATCATTTATTCATGGTTAAAGTTAACTATTTACTAATTACACACATAATAGAAAGTTATTTTTGATGTCAACTCAAATATTTTTGTGAGCTATTTCAAATTACAAAAATCAACTACAGTGTACACTTTCAGGAATAAGAGATTCCTGATATAGTCATTGTTTAAAATGCTGTGTTGAATGCTCATTCAGAATAGCTACATTTTAAAAGTCTTTTTTTTTTTTTTTCATGCTAAAGTTTAAACAGTTTGTTTTTATTCTGACACATTAAGATCAACAGAGAATTTGTATCTCTGGCGTTGGTCCATCACAGGGAATGGTAAAAGTTTGATAATTTGGTCATTGGAAATCCACGGTCTTCTTGAGAAGGAAAAGCAAATAGTGTTTTTGACTTGTCCTTTGCTCGGAGAAAAGTTACTTCTATATCACCTCCATCTATGAATATAATTTGACCTAAATAATCTTTACTGTTAATCTCTGAACCAGGACATAGGATACTTTCAGGTAAGTGGCATGTTGCCAAAACAAAGGCCTGGCCTCTAGTCATCTTTGATTAATTGCGGTCAGTAATTATCTTAACTGCTTATCTCCCAGGTATATGCAACATGTATATGACAGGTAAGTGATCAGAAGCACATTTTATCTTCAAATTGCAATCAAAGTAACTGAAAATATCCAGGAGAAGCCATGATCATAAGTGATCCTTAAGGTGCAATTCAAATGCCACTAATTGACAAGTGAGACAGATGTTTACAAGTCTTGCCAGGTAAGAAAAAGCACTTTTTGACTTTAAATCCTGCATTTTTGAATAATCTTTTTTTTTAAATTAACCTTTATAAGGGAAACAGTTCTTCTTTAGTTTTAAAATTCATAAATCTATTTCTTGAGTATGCCACATGAAACCACTCAGTAGAAATGTTATAGCCAGGTAGCTATGCCTTTCCGTCCGTAATGCTAATTTTCCGTCCGTAATGATTTTTTATTATGAAATTACTTTGTCATCAAACATGTTTAAAACAATTTTTTTGGATATTTGGTAAACATAGGACTAGTGTGAGGAGAATATGAAAGGAAATTTTTTTTTGCCAAGTAGTCTTTAAAAAAAACCTAAAAAATAGAGCCCAAATCATTACGGACGAAAAAAAAAACGACTTTGGATTAATGATTAATTAACTATTTTTTAAAGATTTCACTTGGTTTTTTATGTGTTTACCTCAAGGAATTGCTGTAATTTATGTCTCAATTGAAAGATATTGATTAAAATTTATTTTGAGTGTTACATGCAAAACATAAAAAATTCCGTCCGTAATGCTAATTTTCACATTTTTCAAGTTTAACGTGCTATAAAATCATGAATTCAAAAAATACAGGTAAATCTTTTACAAATTCTTATCCCCTGAAGTCTCTTCTTTCAGAAAATCCAACTTTTGATTGATTTTTGTACATTTGAAAATTTTATGCCCAGGACACAAATACCACGGAATGGCCCTACTCCTAATTTTATTCCCGACCCGTCTCATACAGCTCCACTAGCTCCGCATTCTGGAGCTGGATACAAGTCACCATTCTCCTCCTAGACCCCAAGGACCCATGTCCCCATCTCTTGGATTTAGGTCACATATTATCTCAATTTGAACCTTTTTTTTTGGCTCAGTTGGTGCATTATCCTGGGCATGACGTTCGTTGAAACGCACCCTTGTCAAAATTTTTGAAAATTCGATGCCAAATATCTCTCAAACCAAAGGAATTATCGGAAAAATTACTATAGAATTTTGACCAAAAGTCATATTTGTAGATTCCAGATATGCCCTTGGATTTGACAGTTGACCTTTATCTCAAGGTCAAACAGGCCAAAATCTCCAAAAAATGGGGATTTAAAAAAAATATGTTTGTGCCAATTTTTAGAAACTACACCGACCTAAGTGGGGGGATTACAATTTGGGACTTCTTCGGGAGTTTGGGGTCAATCGGTGCATTTTCACAGGAGAGGCAGCCGTTAGATGCCAAAGCTGAAAACTCTCTATTAAACCAGAACCCTAAATACAAGAGACCTCTTGTTTTTTGCATTTCGTAGAGCTTGTCAAGCTCAATTGATACGTACTGGGGTTGGAATCCATTTTTTTGTTTGTTTTTGATATGTAGGTTAGGAGTTGTGCTATATAAAAAAGTACATTTCAATATTCAGTAGTGAAGCAAAATGTGAAATACTCAAAAACTGGCAGAGATACACCCATGGTTACTATTGACCTTGAATAAGAAGTCACATACTGGCAGCCAAACTGTGACCTTGAAATTGACCTTTGACCTACTTTTTCATCTTAAACTAAGTCTTGCAAATTTTTTGCCTCTTTTATCTGCAAAAATGGCAGAGATACACTTTGTGTGCAAATCGACTTTGTGATTTATGAAAAATGTCTGTATACTTCACTTTGTTCTTCAGCAGTGATTCAGTATCCAGATTACACACCCTTTTTATCTATCTGTCTATTTTACTCGAAGTTTGTTTTACCCTGATATAAATATTAATAACGCACCATAGTATTTTTGGGAATTTCTCAATTCAATTCAAAAATTTAATTAAGCTGCGATTTATCGACTTTTGTCATCGTGAAAATGTGAGATTTTACATAACACACTGTTACTCTCAAGCACATATGCAGGCATCCACCTCTCTAGATTTTCTCTCGCTTCCTCTCTGCTATTGCTTCACAATAAATATAACGTCTGCAAACATCATCGTTCACCTTATCCATGAGTCCTTTTGTCAATCTGAAGCATAACATATGTATTACCAGGTGAGTTTAATGAACGGCTTCGCCGATTGTGTGAAAGTGGTAAGATTCCAGTATACCGACAGCGAGTAGCTATTGTTGGACCTTACGGTGTGGGGAAGACTTATCTCGCCAAGCGCCTCATCCATGAGGAATATATCAAAGAAGAAGATGCAAATACAACTGGCGTGAATATATACCGCCATAGGTGTGTTGTCCATAAAGCTGGCCGATCCTGTTGGATCAGAGGAAAAGGTAAGCAGAATATAGGAAAACGTTTGACACATATGGAATATGTTTATAAAGAATACAAAGAACAGAAGATAAGACATTTTCAATTTTACCACATAATTCACAATAAGGAATTATACATACGTGTACGTGTGGGTGTCCAAATGTGTCCTTCCCTATCTTAGTATGGTAGACGAGGGGCTGAGTGAAATAGTATCTAAATAAGTGGTGCCTTTGTATTGTTATCAATCAATTGACATACATGACACTTTACAATCTACTCCTACAGCCCATTGATTATTTTTTAACTGGGTACAAACACTATAATTTCATTCTCTGTAAAAGCACCATGCTTTATTCTACTCAATATTGAATTGAATTTTTCAACGGTGTAGCCTGATACGTACACTCAGAAAGGGTACATTTAGATACAACGCTTGATCTACCTGTATGATCCTTCCAACTATTCTCAGATGATCCAAAAGACCAGTTTGCACAAAACATGGCAATTGGAGTACAGAATTCAGATACGTTTTGTGAGCCGGACTTAACAGTATTGGACCAAACGCCACTAGAGGAATCCCCACCAGATTCAGAAGAGAATATTAATAACATGCTGACAAATAGAGGTATTGTACATGATTGTCTCGAATAGTTCATCTTGGTGCAATTTAAACAGATATTTGTAGTTATTCTTCTTTTTTGCCAAGAGATTCCACCTTCTATGTGTTTTTCTTTGGCCATTCCACATATATGTGCCTTGAAAACATTTTTGTTTACTTCAAGGTTGATTCTTTTTCTGTTAGAATGTTATTTGATATTATTCTTCTCTTTATTCTACAGCCGCTTCCCCTGATGACAGTGAATCACCTGCCTCTCCTGACAAAGCAGCAGGTAAGTAGTTCACATGTAGTAAAACAAAATTCTCGTGTATTGCTCAGAATGTTCGAGAGTTTTTCTTAGCTTGTTGATAAGGTATGTGAGTTTCTATCTTCTTATTTTCATCATACTGGGACTTTGAACTCACATGGGCATGAAGCCTGGTGGTAATCAAATTTTCTTAATGTCCATGTTTTTAATAGAAGATAATTAAAATTTTGTGGTATTTATACAGTTGACCATTATGTTATATTGCATCAAAAACCTACTTTGTGCACTATCACCATAACGTTATAAAAAGAAAACTGTTACCTATTTTATATTTACAAAAAATGATTCTTAGGATTGACAAACAGCTTAAATTAGAAAAATCCGCTCTTTTGAATTATCCTTTTTATCGAATTATGCATTTTTTGTGAAATTTTTATTTATCTCATTCTGGTGTGAGGTTGAACTCTCATGGGCCTGAAGCCTTATGCTTTTACTTACATCGTTATATACTATTGTGCATAATTAAATTTTGGGGTTGATTGTGCAGTTAAGCATTGTATTACATTAGAACTGACAGCCTCCTATTTTGTGCATTATTATTTTCTGCTTTTTTAAAATTGTGACTTAGATATTTCATGGGCCTGAATACCGTTGCTAGTCACATTTGGGTGACAAGCCTCTAATCTTCCATTGGGTAACTACTAGCTAAATTCAGAGCTATAAGGTCACTTGCCTAAATTAAGTTTCAAGTGGCAATAAAATGAGATCATATAAAACACACATGTTGAGATTCCCTGTAAACTCCCATAGGTTAAGTTTTCTGCCAGATAACAGTGTCCATAATAGGGAAGCAGTGATAATTATGCAGATAAATGTTGTTTAATTTTGCAAATTAGTTTTCAAAAAATTATTTTGTATAATGCCAACATTAATGCTAGTTTTAAAAGCAGCTTTACTGAAATGTTTTGTTTTTAATTTTTTTCAAACACTGAGGGTTTCAACTCAATTTTTAACTCCCCTCCACCTGAAGCTCTGCACATTTTCTGTTTTCCCACAAAAGCAGTTGTATTGGTATTTATGTATTTCAGCATTATGTAACATTATATTATTATATGCACTGCTTTCATATGTCAAATATTGTGATTTTCATTACTAGTATGTGAATTTGAACTTTCGTGGTCCTGAAACTGTAATCTTATCATAGGGGCAGATTGGGATCGTCCTCAAGGTTTTCAGGAAGACTGTCAGATTTTAAAGTTAACATTGACGGGTATCTATTTTTTTTGTTGGAAGACCATCTAAAATGGAGGGTGGATTAACAAAGATATTTTAAAATACTGTCAGAAAATACATTTGGATCCGCTCCTGTTATTGACCATGTTACCTGTTGTGCATGACTTAAATTCAGTGTCGATTGACCGTGCTATTACAAGTATTATTTATTATTGCATCAAAATGAGAAATTAACCTATTTTTTGCATCTTTATTTATTTATTTATTTATTTATTTATTTATTTTGTCTGTAGACTCGTCCTTCAAGAAATACATGCCTTCAAGAAATCGACGAAAACTGGAAGTGCATGTTTTTTGCACTGTTTTTCCTGTCATGCCCATCGTAAACACTGTGTTGTCAAGTAAAAGGAAGCGTCTGATACAAAGTATCAAATGCGGCATTGACGTGCTTGCTTGCCAGTAGGACACATACTGTCGATGCGGAGTGATATAACGTCGTTTTCTCGCGCCAGGACGTAACGTCGGGCTCAAATTTTGTAAAAAATTAAACTTGGTCGAAAAATGGCTATATACTTTAAATAAATGCATACTTAGCAAGTCTAATACGATATTATGATTGTGGGGTATGTAGACTTCATATTCACGTAGCCTTCTACTGAAATTTTGTCGTTTAGAGTGAGCTTGCGTTCGTCAAAGTCGCACTGAGCGGCAAAATTTGGCAACACTGTTGTGCATAATTGGCATAATTGGCAACATCGTAACTTTGGCCACTATTCCTCAACTAGAGAGTGTGCGGGAAATTCCGGATAAGAGATAACGTATCTTTTAATCAATATTGTATGTATAAAAAATCATTAAAATCCATCTTTGGAAAAAATTGTTGCAGAATTTTTTGTACCAAAAATCGTGCAAAATCCAGGTTTTTGCGTCATCCATGACTCAAGACGGGCCCAACTCGGCGTTTGTTTACATTTGCAGATGTACTTAATTTTGGCGCTTATCACCGGTTATTTTGGATATTATTACAGTTTTCAATTGAAAGTCAAACAATGCGTGTCAGTTTTATATGTAACTTGTAAATTTAATATTGTTGCACCTTCTTTTTCTATGCCCTACTACCGATACATGTACCTTGCATATGTTTCAATGTTACTTGTGAAATTATGTAGGTAATTGGACATTTCTGAGTCCAAAACTTCAGTTTAAAATAAAACAAAATTGTTTTTCTTTATTTTGCACAGACAAATTCATCGTTTCTTAAATGAATATTTTAAAGGGTTAACAACTGTTTTTATGAGATTCACATTTAAGAATAAATAGTGTAAAGAACCCATAGGAATACAATATATATTCCATTTTACCACCAAAAGGTAGTTTTCACAATTATTTTGGAAACTGTTCTTGCCATCCAATCACATGGTGGCTGCACTCTATAATAATCTTTTGAAATATTAAAATTAATTAAAAAATTACAGTACAGACTAATTTTGAATGTCAAAACTGATTCAGTACCCCAGTAACTATTGGTAAGAAGGGGGAAATTGTCATTTACTCCAGGAGAATCCATTTTGGGCTGATATGAACAGTTACCTCTTTTATATTCAATAAAAAATAGAGGGTAAAAAAACAACAGGACATAATTTTATTTTCAAAACAATGGTACAAGTATACATGCACAGGAAGTCCATATGCATGGGCGCTAGTAAGAATTCACAAAGTGTGTAAAAATGTAAAAAATACATAAATAAAAATTTCCAAAATTAATATAAAATATCCACTTTCATTGCACTAGGTTGAACTTAATGACTTTCCTATCTTTTTTTTTTTTTTTTTTTTTTTTTTTTGCTGAAGAAATTTTCATACATTTTCCATCTTCAAATGCATTATCTCAAAATACATTAGCTATCCTTTTAAGACTTAAAATAAGAGAAAAATATGCTGATCACCAAGGACAATTTATGTCTTTATTCAAAACAGTTTCATATGCTTGTATTTGATATCTGATATTAAAATATGGGAATACACTGTATGTAACTTGCTTCCTAAAAGGGCTCTACCTGTATTTGTGAACACCAGGCATTATATACTGGATATAAATGGATGTGGACTGTAAATATATTCAAAATACCTCTTTTACTATTCTGACATTTTTTTTCTTTTTAAATTCTTGTTTGAATGTGAAAAGCAGCCTGGCTCCTGGGAGTCCAATTAGAAAAAATGTGTCCATAATAACACTTGTTTGCAACACTGCCATCCAATTATCTTAAAGAAATACCACCAAAGTCATATTTCTTTTAAAAAATTCAATTTTTTATGTTTCAAAAAATGTAAGTGCTGCCAAAGAATACTTTGATAACCAATTTTCACTAAGGGCTTGGTGACAGTTTTTTTAATATGACTAATAGGAATGCATGATAATGCTGCAGCATATCATCGTGAACACTTTTCAGGGCACTTCAAAGCCTGTCAGAGATTCTGTAATATCTGAAAAAACTGTTCTTCTTTTATCTGGAAAAGAAAATCAGAATAAATTCAGAATTTACAATTCCATGCAACTAAAAGTAAAAACAATCTGTTTACACCCCTTTTCAATATATAGGTCAATTTAACATGAAAAAAAAAATTGACTAACAATGAGTGAGGGTCGGAAGATATGTCCAAGTGGTACTTAACTAACACAAGTCTAGGAACTCACATAATAAAATAATAGATACTGGCTTTATCTTTTTTTCATACAGAAAACAGAAAATGGATTATATTTTAAACCTTTATTACTGTTGCTCTTAGAACCATATGACATTCTCCAATAGATCTACTTCATTTTAACTTAAGTAAAAAATCTACAACTTCAACAGTAAGCGAGTATGGTGTATAAATGTCTCAACTTTCATTTTTATACCTGTGCTAGCAAGTCACTGATTTTGAAATTTTCAACGATTTATAAAATAAACCCTACACTTTCAAATGGACCTTTATACTAAAAATGAGTGTTAACTGATCATGAAAAAAGCTCATAGTACATAAATACTTTTACCATTCTACATGTATATCCAAACATCTTTTTCCTTACATCAATGTTAGAAAGTTTTTAGATTTTTATCAGCCTGAAAAAAAGACAAGGGAAATGTTAAATCTTGCCAAATACTCCCCTGATCTATTGCTAATTATTACAAATAAAAGGTGATGTATTCATAATTCAATCAATATATACAACTCTCAAGCACATTATCTATGCTTCACATGACAGGTGCTCGCAATGCTACGTTATACAGCTACAGTACACGTACGTACTAATTAAGGCACATATGTCGTTATGTAATATTAGTATTCTAAATAACACTAGATCAAAAGTTATTATTAAACTGAACTGTAGTCGGAGTTAGATTACTCTGAATGAGCCTGCGTCGGTCACACGGTGCACATTTTAACAACAAATCTACAAGATACAATGTATAACAAATGTGTTTGATTATGTACAGTATGTAGTGGAGCGAAACTAGCACATTTCTCGTAATAAAAAACATTTATATATATTTTAAAATCTAAATAATTTGCATACGTACCTGATAATGAGTCTCTGACATGCTATAAATATGTGGGTTCCATATTTCAGCAAGGATAAAAATCATAACTTGCCGCACAACCTACTTCACCTGTCCCTGCCTCGTTGTAAATTGCGGGGTTTCGTTGGAAAGCACCTCAGTTCACCTCTCGTTTAGTGGGCGGGATTTCGGTAAATTTACTAAATTTGTATTAAGTTTTTGGTCTTTGATAAAAGAAATGTTTATTCTGTTTCTTAAACTTATATTTGACTCAATATGGGTCTATAAAGGTGCATTTTAGCACCCAAATCTGCGCGTCACATGATTTGTATCACATGACTTTTTTGAACTTCCACAGTTCAAGGTCAAAAAAATACTGTCGAAGCAAGTTATGGAACATCATTGCTTTGCGTGAAAATTGAGGTTAGTCACTAACTTTTTTGGATGAATAAACGTAATTTTAAGTTCGGGAAATGAATGAGATGTGCACTCTTATCGGAGGTGCCTCAGGGGAGAAATTTTGCTCTGTTTTTTCACAACTTTTCGGATTTTCTGTCGAGACTTCTTAACCAGAGAGTGTGCGGGAAATTCCCTTCAAAATCGAAAACCTGGATATATATTCGACCATTTTATTAATTTTAAGCCAATTTCGTATTTGGAAACAATTTCCTCGCAATATAGTCCCTCGCTATACAAAAGCATTTTCGGACACGTAAAATTTTCAGTTTTCTTGATTCGGAGAGAAATAATTGTAACTCTGTACAGTGCATTGACAAAAGCTTACAGTTTTTCAATAGACGGATAACTCCTCGTTTAGTCTCTAAAATATGGAAAGTCAATTCACTGTAGTTTTTTCGCAAAGTTTATTTATTTCAGACGTACGCATTTTTCATCGCGCCGCTTTTTTGGCGCTATTTCGTGACGCGGATGTACCAAAAAATCCATGACGTTTCAAATCACACCTAAATCCTGACAGTATGTGTCCTACTGTTGCAATGTGTTCAGTACACTTTGTTTACACTGACAAGTCGAGGTCAGAAATGCACAATGTTTTTCTATGTTATTACGCAGTTTCAATTTTGATTAGTGAATTTTCTTTTATCTGCATGGTCATTTTCCGAACATTTGTATAAGCCACGAAATATTTCTCATCGGAAAATCACCCAGCAGCTTTCCAAGTACAAGCGAGTGACGTCATGACGCACTTCCGGTTTTCGTCAAGATCTTGAAGGGATTAGCGTTACGGTTTGCTGCACATTTAAAGCGTTCTGTCTCAAAATGTACTCGACTGCTTGGATTGAAATTTACAGAACTTATTCTTCACATGATATCACACATATGTGCTTAATTTGAGAGCTTTAGCTGTTATATATTTTCTACATTCAAAATTGAAAAAGAGCTATTTTCCGTCGATTTCTTGAAGGGCAAGTCTACATTTGACAGATTTGCTGTCTTGTTTTATCTGGGTACAAACATGACAATTTAATTTTCTGTAAAATAAGTCTTCTTTATATGACTGAGGATTATTTTTCTTTTTGCCAAGGGATTCCACCTTCTATGTGTTTTTTGTTGGCCATTATACCTTATGTGCCTTGAAGACTGGGCACTTGATACCAATTATACTTGATCTTATTAGACGCATTTTCGATGTAATTTATTTATTTTTATACAATATTTATAGACCAATATCCCAAAGTTATATGTTAAAATTTTGTAAAGAAATTCCTTTATCTTAGCCACGTTTTTGTTTGCTTTAAGATTGAGTCATTTTCTGCTAGAATGGTGTTTGATATTCTTCTTCTCTTTATTCTACAGCTGCTCCCCCTGATGACAGGGAATCACCTGCCTCTCCTGACAGAGCAGCAGGTAAGTAGTGCACATGTAGTAAAACAAGATTCCGTCTTTTGCTCAGAATCTGCGAGAGTTGTTCTTAGCTTGTCGATTAAGTATGTGAGTTCCTGCATTCTTATTTTCATCAATTTGTATTAATAATGTTACATTAAAATTGACTATACCTTACAATTTTAATTTATGTTTTGAGCTTACTCACTTGTATTCAACAGAGAGGATACATTTTTAAGAAAAAAATGTTTTTTTTTTTTTTCGCAAATTGCCGATAAACCTTCAGAAAGAGACGAAAGCTTCTAATTTATTTGATAACTGTTTCACAAAGTTAATTGACACTAAATACATTCAAATTTTGTCAATAATTACGATACTTTTTTATGCTAAAAAGTTTTATTTTAACCGCACTGTTTATTGTACAGTCCTTTTCAAAGGTGAAAGTGGATGTCATACCTCTGGGGAAGAAAACATGAGTTGTATAAGAATGTTGACGATATGTCGATGTATGAACAGTCCCTGACAAATGAAATAAATTAGATTGAAAGCATGTCTATAAAGATTAAGGTCTAGTCTCTCTCTCTCTCTCTCTCTCTCTCTCAACCCCCCCCCCCCCCCCCCCCCCCTTGAAGAAGGCACATCAGCTGAAAACTCAATCGGGCGCTTGATACCAATTATACTTATTACATGCATTTTCAATCTAATTTATTTATTTTTATACAATATTTATACAATATACTGCGGGATTAATACGATGATTTGGATAAATATGCACGCATTGCAATACATAACAATATGCATTGTGCTAAAATCAGTTAGTTCGGACATAGCTTATTTTATTCCTCGCAGTGGCAGAAAGGGACCATCTAGATGATATTGACAAGGAGCTATTGGAAAAAATTGAGAAAATTGCCCGAGGAGAAGATGTGGAGCCAGAGAAACAGGTCACAATTTGGGATTTTGCAGGACAGGATGTCTACTACACCACACACCAAACGTTCCTCTCAGAGCGGATCATCTACTTGTTGGTATTCCGACTTGACCAGGACCTCGATGATAAAATCCGTGTATACAGGGGAGAGAAGACGCTGAAAGGTATTGTTGAGCTTTATGTATATATCTTTACATGTATAAACTACTCAGGGCCCTCATGTAAATAATGGCCTGTCAACTGTGTGTAATTTCTTTATTAAAAGACCCACATTTTTAAATCTCTCTATTGCTCTTAATACATGTATATTGCTATAGGCATATATATATATATATATATATAACATTGAGTTTTTAGTAGCGTTAATTTTAAATGGTTCCGGTGAGTGTTTTAGACTTTAATATTGTAGTAATTTTAAAGATTTTAGTTATATTATCCATTGTAAGACACCCAATAAGAACAATTATTATTATATTAATGGGCGCTATTTTTAGCAATGCTGAGGAGAAAACACTGAATAATATTCATCTTTGCAATTACCTTAAGGCTTTATATACATTTTTCAGAGTTTATTATGTTTTGGTTAAACTCAATCCATATGCACACTATTGGAAAATTGAGGGAAGAAGACAAAAATGCCATGCCATACGTCTTGATTATTGGAACTCATAAGGACATGTTATGCTCACAGGTGAAAACGCTTTTCTTATAACAACTATTCAATTACTACCATACTTATTCTATGTATAATTTGTATCCCTTCAACCACATCACGATTCCTGACGAGTGACTTAAAGCAATAATAACTCTTCCTTTGAGATTCAAAAATCCGCATGAAATACATTGTAAAAAACGCATGGAAATATATTCTATTGTATTTTACCACTAAAACGGCCGTTATTGTAGGAAAACTAAAATCTGTGCTTGTCAGTAGGGCTTACGATGCCTTTTTTCCGGTCGACAAGTGCATTCGTTGCTAATGACGTAATGGTGTCACGCGGATTCTCGCGTTCATTTGAGACCAAAATAACATGGCACCAAACGCATTAGTGCAGACGCAGACGTAAGTTGCGAGTTTTTGTACAGTGCGTCGGATAACGAAAAGCCCAGAATGGCACACATTGTGGATATAAATGCATTTTTAACAAAAAGACGAATATATCTCATGAATCTTATATAGTGTTGTTGTTGTCTGCTTTTCCCGCAGTTTTAAGTAGGTCACCAGTGACTTTGCAATGTCAGAGAGAGCTCCGTCAGTTAAAATCTCTTAAGAGATTTTAACAAAAAACCGTACGTTTAGGAAAAAAAAACCTGGATTAACTTTGAATGCAGGAATGGGGTCGTTGGCCATTGGTAAGTACGGGAAAATTGCCGTTTTTTCCAGGAAAATCCAATTTTTGGCCAAAACGAAGAGTTATTATGACTTTAATTATTTAGAAACTTTTCACTATGTGACTATTTGTGGATGGCATGATTTAATGTTGGGGGAAAAGGGTGTTCCTTGCCCCCTGTACTCCATCCTAATTTTATAGGTTCATTGCAACATACCCCATTTCTCAACTTGAACAAAGTGGACTATATCATATACACACATACACATACACACATCCCGGTAAATGTTTTCTTTCGCACTGACAATTTAACATTATTATATGGTAATGAACAACAACTACAAAAATGTCTTAACTAGTTTTTATTCATAGGGCGACGTTGAAAAGATTTTTGATAAACTCAAGAAGTGTCTCGACGACAGGCAGGTACTCAAGGACCACGTCTACCGATATTTTGCCATAAGCAACTTGGCCGAAGATGATGGGGAGTTCGCTGAAATAAAAAAAGCGATCGAAGATTTGTGCGGTTATAGCAGCAACAGTATTGCTACTGTTCAACATCTTTCAGTGAATTGGATTAAATTGGAAATGAATTTGGCAGAGAAGAGTGAAGAAACCCCCATCATATCTATTGAAAAACTGAGGGAAATGGCAAAAAGGGTAGGACTCCCCGATGAAGAATTACAAGAAAAATTCATTCCTTACCATCACCGTCAAGGCGACATCCTACACTTCAAAGTTGATGGACTGGAAAATGTTGTCATAATAGATCCACTTTGGTTAGCAGTTGTGTTTTCTGCCATCATGACCAATGCCAGCAGTCAACCTGGAGGCAGTCACTTTGATCTCCTGAAAGACGATCTGAAAAGAGGAGTGCTCAATGAGGAGGTATTTGATGAATATCTAAAACAAATCAAAATGGCCGAAAAAAAGACTGAAATCATTCAACTTATGCTGCATTTCGACTTGATGTTAGAAATATCCCAAGCAGTTGAAAACCCTCTGCCTGGGTCTGGAAAGAGAAGATTCATCGTGCCCAGTATGCTGGTATCCAATATCAGTGTAAATAATGCCTTGTCTGAGACGGATCCACAGAAATATTTGCTTATCGCATTCCCTCACATTCTGTTTCCTATCGGGTTGTTTCATCGTCTGATCATCCGTCTTCTTAGGAAGTATAGAGCTCAGGAATATAAACATAACATTCCAGTTGTTGGGTTTGACTATGCCTCCTTCCGTTTGGGAGACGAACAATCGGTGCTCCATCTCGCCATTGAAGAAAGGGCCATGAGAATGATGATAACAAATGCTACTGGAAACAAACCAAAACCTGACATATACTCCAACGCACGGGAAACTGTTGAAAAAGAACTGTCAACTCTTAAGGACACGTACTGTCCCAGGATGCAGTTAGGCTTTTGCATTCGGTTAAATGACAAAGGAAAAGATATTCCAATAAAAGCAGAAGACGTCCAAGAAAACGATGAGATATGTAGATCTGTAGAGGGCACTGAAATGCCAATCCATGTGACACCGTATCGTGTTTGGTTTTCAGGTAAGCATTAAAATTTTAGGTAGTTTTGCTGTAAACAGACATTATGTTCCTGAATATAATTAGGGGTAATACAGTCATTGAAATCGGTGATACTTAAACTGATGTAAATGCAACTAATCATATTGGGTGATGTACTATGATGTATATGAAGAGAATTAATATTTCAAATTGTTGCCAATAAACCAAACTTTATATATTTTAAAATAATGTAACTTGATAAATACCCAAAGGTATTTTTTATAATCCCCGAAAATGATATCTTTACAGATCTTATCAGCATTTTTCCCCTTGGCAAATTTTTGCCCATCGCCTTTGTTAGAACAGTATAAATATTGCCCATAAAGTCATGCAATTTATATTTTAATCATTCCAACAAAACGAGTTTTACATGGGCATCAACGTCTGTGTGAGGGTAAGACTGTTGCAGTTCTATGTGCCGAACATTTTTATGTACAGAAACAGATGTGTCTGTACACATAGCCGTCACCTGCGTCTGTCGTCGCAGTTGCCGTAGGCCGTCACCATTGTCGCCGTTGCCGTGCACTCAGCAATAACACGATAAGTGGAATACCATTTTACATTTTGTATTCAAATTTGCATATATGCAGCACTGATAACACAATATAAGAAAAACAGATGGGCAAATTGCCATTATACTCACAGGATTGGTCAACCTTTCTGAAACGTAGGACGAGTTTGAAAATCAGCATAATCTGGCCATTATTTTATAAGTTATGCTGTTTTTTCACATTTCTTCAGATTCAATTCTTAGGCATGTTAACAGTCTCATTATTTAACTAATAAGATACCTAAAAGTGTTTGTTTGATATTTCCTGCATCTTTACAACATTGTTAGTTGATTATGTAAAAATGATGGTAAACTTGTTATCATGTATTGTATAATAAAGTGTCAAAAATGGAAATAAACTCATATAACTGCAGTTTGTAAGATTCAATCATTCACTATGATAATGTTCAGAAACTCAGAATGGACTAAATTGGACATAAAACACTGTTCTATTGATATTTTTATGAAAATGGCAGTAAACTGTTAATTTTGTTATATGTTAAAAATTTGTTAAAAATGAAAAAAAAATGCATTTCAGGACAGTGCTGTCTTGTCTACATTTTGGCATTTTCAAGGTGTGACTTTGAAGTTCCATGGGCCTGAAGACCTTTGCTAGTCACATTTTCTGAATATCCGTGATACTAATATTTTATTATTAAAAATTGATGGTTATTATCCTGTTAAACATTATAATTCATTCCTTACCATCACCAGCAAGGCGACATCCTACACTTTAAAATTGATGGACTGGAAAATGTCGTCATAATAGATCCACTTTAGTTAGCAGTTGTGTTTTCTGCCATCATGACCCCGACCAGCATTCACTCTGGATGTAGTCGTGGGAGTCCTAAAAGAGGAGGTATTTGATGAGTATCTAAAAGAATTTAAGATGGCTGAAAAAAAGACTGAAATCATTCGACTTATGCTGCATTTCGACTTGATGTTAGAAATATCCCAATCAGTTGAAAACCCTCTGCCTGGACATGGAAAAAGAAGATTCATCGTACCCAGTATGCTAGTATAAAATAACAGTGCAAATGAGACAAATCCGCAGAAATATTTGCTTATCGCATTCCCTCATATTCTGTTTCTTACTGGGTTATTTCATTGTGTGACCGTCCGTCTTCTATGGAAGTATAAAGCTCAGCAATATAAAAATAACATCCCAGTTGTCGGGTTTGACAGCGCCTCCTTCCGCCTGGCTGATAAACAGTCGGTGCTGCATCTCGCCATTGAAAATAAGGCCATGAAGTTGTTTATAACTAACGCCACTGGACTCCCTCCAAAGACTCATGTGTACTCAGAAGCAACAAAAACAGTTGAAAATGAGTTGACAGTCCTTCGGGATACATACTGCCCCAGGATGCATTTTGGCTACAGCATCAGGTTAAAAAATGACGGACCCAATATTCCAATAAATGCGCATGACGTCCAAACAGCCGATTCCATATGTGTGTATGTAGAGAACTCTGAAGTGTCGGTAGATTTAAGGCCATATCGCGTTTGGTTTTCCGGTAAGCAGTTTGAAATATCACGTAGTGTTGTTGTGAATAGACATTAGGCCCTATGCTATTTTAACATAGAACATGCATTCCGTGTTAATTGGTTCACAGATCTTAACATTTTAAAAGATCCCTGATTACACAGCATGTAATATCTGAAACCAGATACCATTAGAAAATTTAGGTTTGATTAGTTTTAATTTTCAAAGTAATTTATCTGGAAAAAAGTATTAAGGATATTTCTGTTTTGTACATATATTTTTGAAAATATTGATTTTTTACACAAACACTAATGACATACAATGTTAGTTATTTCTTATGAATACTCAATTGTATATGCAATAGACTAAAAATGCACAATTAGAAATTAATGGGAAAATTTATATTAATCTACCCTTCT
This sequence comes from Lingula anatina, assembly GCF_051362555.1. Classification (NCBI taxonomy): domain Eukaryota; kingdom Metazoa; phylum Brachiopoda; class Lingulata; order Lingulida; family Lingulidae; genus Lingula; species Lingula anatina. The sequence goes on from NC_141775.1 coordinate 19,841,295, forward strand.
TAAATGAACTAGGTACTTGTTTGTAACATTTTTATTAGAAACAAAAGGCAAGATATCGTATTCAGATTTTACTCAAACATGTTATGAATTAGCAACCTGTGATAACAAGTCATTAGAAACATGTCAGTGAGAAATAAAACCAAAATTAACAATCATTTCGGAATGACACTTGGATTTTGCAAGGAAAAGTACGGCGTAGGATAGGACATAAAGTATTTTGATGGGGCCCTAGAGGCCAAGTGCCAATATATAATATATATTAGGCCAATCTTACCATTTTAGCAGCCCCAGAGAATCAAGACCGTCGTGCAGCCAAGTGTCCTGAAACGGAGGCAAGTTATGAGCTTTTAAATACGTTTGTGTCTTAGTACTGTGCAGCAAACACATAACGTTATTATAACGTTGCCATATCATATGTCCAAAAACATTTTGGTAACATTATAGTAACGTTTTGTGTTTGCTGACCATTATCCTCACTTGCACAAGTTTTAGTAAGACCATGAAATTAAATGTACTTGTATATACACAATCGTAAGAAAAATTGGATACACTTAGGCATAAATGCGCACTTTTCACTCTGTTACACTTGCTATACGACCTTCGATATTTCTAATGATAAATTTCACATAAAGACAGTGTATGTGTGCGTTTCAGTACAAGAACGATTCCGAACCAAGAGGTCGTGCACTCATTATCAACAACAAGACATTTTCCGTGGACTGGCTTTCAGAACGTGATGGTACCGAGGTAGATGTTGTTGCCTTGAGGAAACTATTCCGTTACCTCCATTATGAGACAGACGTTATCAGTAACCTGACTGCACATGTGAGTTCATTAATAAGATCATGGTGTGTTTGTAATAAAACGAACATCGTAAAAGCCAAATGGCTTTTAGGTTTCAAAGACTAACATACTTTTTGGTGATATCTCAATATATTTATCAGTGACACAAAGATGATACAATTGATACTTGAACCTTTTGGTTCAAAACAGGTGTTGTCAAACAAACTTTTCGGTCACATTTTATTATGTTTATCTATTTCACTGCAATATATTTTTCTACTAAAATGAAACTTTTCACTCGTTTCTGTTCATTGCATGTATTTGTATTTATATGAGAGACGTATGGTACACTGTATAGTTATACAACATTGGTCAAAAAGGTTGTCCCACCCCTATTTCCATGTACTTTTATTTACAAATGATCACCTTACAGCTGTAAATTGTTAGAAATAGTGCTTTTTTATGTACAGACACAGATGTGTCTGTACATATAGCCATCATCTGCGTCTGTCGTCGCCGTCGGCGCCGTTGTCGCCGTCGTGCACTTTTACCGATAACACGATAAGTGGAACACCGTTTTTGCTTTTGGCTTGAAACTTACAGAACTGGTGAATATTCCTAATACGCAGGTCAAGTTCAAAAATCATCATGATCGGGCCATTTTTAGGGAAGTTATGCTGTTTTTTCACTTTTTTCAGCATATATGCAGCACCGATAACACGATAAGTGGAAAACCATTTTACTTTTTAGCTTGAAACTTACAAAACTGATGAATATTCATAATCCGCAGGTCAAGTTCGAAAATCAGCATGATCGGGCCTTTATTTTAGAAGTTATGCTGTTTTTTCACATTTCCTCAGATTCAATTCTTAGGCATGTTAACAGTCTCATTATTTAACTAATAAGATACGTAAAAGTGTTTGTTTGATATTTCCTGCATCTTTACAATATTGTTAATTGATTGTGTAAAAATGATGGTAAACTTGTTATCGTGTATTGTGTAATAAAGTGTCAAAAATGGTAATAAACTCATCATTGCAGTTTGTCAGATTCAATCATCCACTATGTTCAGAATCTCAGAATGGAGGAAATTGCCTTACAATAATGGCTAATATACTAAAATCATTAAAATGACTACAATATTTTAATCATAAACTCTCATTGGAAACCATTTAAAATTTACACTACTAAAAATCAATCTTATTAAAAAAAACATATATATATTAAAATAAAATCTAAGAGATATAGACAGAATTAAAAAAGTGGGTCTTTAAAAGAGATTTAAAATTGTCAAAGTCTTCTGTTTTCCTAATAAAATTTGGTAGACCATTCCACACTCTTGGGTCGTAGATTATAAAAGCACGATCTCCATAACTTTTTAGGCACCCCTTCTCTAAAACAGAATGTTCTAAAATAAAATCATTCTCAGTATTAAAACGTGTGGACCGCCGTGGTAAGTTAAAACAGATAAGATCAGATAAATATAATGGTCCTTGTGAATGGATCGCCTTAAAAATAATACAGAGTACTTTAAAATCAATCCTCTGCTTCACAGGCAGCCAGTGTAATTCTTTCAGAATGGGAGTGATATGGTGTGTACTATTGTACTTAATTTGACAAACCAGTCTTGCAGCTGAGTTTTGAATAACTTGTAACTTTTTAATCTGATAGTCACAAATACCAAAGAGGAGACTATTGCAGTAATCTAATCTTGATGATATAAATGCATGTACTAATTTTTCAGTGGTTTTGTTATCTAACACTTTCCTTATTTTTCCAATGCGCCATAGTGCATAAGATGCTGATTTACACACTTCAGATACACGCTTGCCCATAGTGCCATTTTCATCATTTACTATCATTTAAAGCCAACATGTTCACTTTCATCCATTCTCGAATCTCTGCAAGACAAGTCTCCATAGAAGTGATTGTTGCAGACTGGCTGCTCTTGCATGTAATATATACTTGTGTATGGGACTGTCAAACCTTTAAAAAAGAAACACAGGACTAAAATGCAGAATGAGTTGGAAAAGCAGTCTAATTGGCTTCTTTTTCTGGAAGTTATACATTTGAGTGAAATATTCATTATCTTTTTGGCATATTCATTGTGGGACTCGGAGCTCCCATGGACATGAAGCCGAATGGTAATCAAGTTTTCTACATGTCCATGCTATTTACTGTCAATAATCAAAGATTGGTGATAATTATTCTATAATTTATTATGTAATGTTACATCAAAATTGACAACAATATTTTTGCATTGCTACTGCAAACATTATGAAAAGAAAACTATGTTACTTATTATTATTTTTAACTTACAAGTATGATTTTTAGGATTAGCATGCAGTTCAAATTAGAAAGCCAGGTCAATTGGGTTATCATTTATTATTGAATTTATGCAATTTTGTGTGAAATTTTCATTTTTCTCATTCTGGCACTTTCTAAGTATAAACTTGAACTCTGATGGGCCTGAAGCCTTATGATTTTACTTTCGTCGTTGTTACCTGTTGTGCATAATTAAAATTTGATGTTGACTGTGCAGTAAAACATAATGTATTATTGCATCAGAATTGGTAGTCTCCTATTTTGTGCATTATTGTTTTGTGCTTTTCTTAAGATGTGACTTATGGGCCTGAAAGACCTTTGAGAGGGTCAGTCTGTTAATATCCCTTGGGTATCACTTAGCTAATTTCTGAGTTATAAAGTCATTTGCCTAATTGATAGGCCATTGAATGAGATTACATAAAGCACACTTGTTGATATTTCCTTGTAAACTCCCAAAAGTTAAGCTCTCTGCTAGATTAATAATAAGGAAGCAGTGATAATTATGCAGGCTATTATATATATATATATATATATATATATATATATATATATATATATATATAATCAAAGATTAAAAGTTTGAATAGCAGCTTTATTGAAATTATATTTACCTCAGGCTCTGCCTAGGAGGATAATTTTCACCCTTGTTTGTCTGTTATCAACATAACTCAAAAAGTTATGGACCGATTTTGCTGAAATTTTCAGGAACTTTTAGAATTGGGCCAAAGAGGACAATGATTAGTTTTTAGTGGTGGTCTGGCTCAATAATCAATCAATAATCAACAATAATCAACAATTGCTGCCTTGGCAGAGGTCTGCACACTCGGTGGTTTTCTAGTTTTGTTATGTTTTCCTTTACAATCTTTTCTCAAACACTTGCATTTGTGACTTTTAACTCTCATCCGCTCGAGGCTCTGCACATTTTCTGTATTTCCACATAAGCAATTGTATTGTTTTTTATGTCTTTAAACATTATATAAAATTATTTTATGCACTGTCATCATTTTTCAAATATTGAGACTTTCATCATGTGACTATATTCTCTCATGGTCCTGAAACTGTAATCTTATTGAAGGGGTGGATTGAGACCATCTTCTGGGTCTTCTTGAAGACAGGTTATTAAGTTTATATTGACTGGTATCTATTTTTTTCTGTTGGAAGACCATCAAAATGGAGGATGGATCAACATAGATACTTTGGAATACTGTCAGAAAATATCTCCGGGTCCGCTCCAGTTATTGACCATGTTACCTGTTGTGCATGATTAAAATTCAATGTTGACTGACAGTGCTATTACAAGCATTATTTATTATTGCATCAAAATTGACAAAATGACCTTTTTTTGCATCTTTATTTTCTGTTTTTTTGTCTGTACATTTGACAGCTTTGCTGCCTTGTATTACGGATACCGTGTCTAACGTGATTAATGGTTTTAAGATTACAAAATAGTGGTGAAAATATACATATTTTATACCATTTAGTAAAATTTATAAGAGGTACCCCCTCAAATCGACTGTTTCACTGTGACTACAGATGTAAAGAAATGTCTATAAAATTGAAATGACGCCATCAAATGTCACCAAATTCACACACAATAAGCATTAGGGTATGCTCGATAAAGGTCATGTGCCTAACAGCATGTGCGTCTACCGCGTACTGCAATTATCTTCTGTAGATGGCAACAAGCCTTCAACACGGGTTACAATTCTGCTTTGTGGGATATTGTCCGATTCTTCTTAAACAAGCTGGGGGATTTGGCCCAGGTTTTTATGGGGTTGGTTCTCCTTTGCATTGCACACTCCAATTCATGTCACAGTTGATTAGTAAGTTTAATATCAGGGCTCAAAGATGGTGGTGCCATCCTTAGGCCATTGTGTTTCTTCAACAAACACTTGCCAGGCGAAAGGTGTGAGCAAGTGTGCAGTCATGATAAAGCCTGAAGTTAACCTTAAAGTCAGTTCTTGAAGATGGAATGAGATATCAGCTGAGAATGCTACGTTCAGTGATCCCACAGGCACCTGAACCTGGTCATCCATCACTGGAAGGAAGTCGATTTTTGATGCAGAATTAAATTATTACTTGTATCCCATCGATGGTCAAAAAGGGTCCATAAACATGTTATGAAATATCTCTAGGAAGGGTGTGTGTAGGGTAATATGGCCTGAGGTGTCAGATCAATCTGCATTTGGAGAACATTCCAAGCCCATGATATAAGTACATTGTTCCTTTTGGAACAAAACGTAACAGGGACATTTTTATGTAACATTCTCAACAGAAATCTCATTCTATTTGCAAGAGGTGACTTCAGGGATGCAACTGGCCCCATTATGACAAGGCGCTTGTTCACAGCTCTCGTCTGGCAAATGATTTGTTGCAGAAACACAGGGCTCTGAGGATGGGACAACCGTCTTTGAGTCCGGATATTAATCCTACTGAGCACCTGTTGCATGAATTGGAATGTGCATTGCAGAGGAGAACCAATTCCTAAATAATCTTGACCAATTCCGCCACACTCTTTAGGCGGAATGGGACAATATCCCACATAACAGAATTGTTGCCCATGTTGAAGGCTTGTCGCGCCATCTACAGGAGATAATTGCAGTACGCGGTAGATGCACACGCTGTTAGCACGTGATCTTTAACGAGCGCACCCTAATGCTAATTGTATGTGAATTTGGTGACATTTGATGGCGTCTTTTAAATTTTATAGACATTTCTTTACATCTGTAGAAATCACAGTGAAACAGTCGAACTGAGGTGTACCTCTTATAAATTTAACTAAATGGTATAAAATGTGTATATTTTCACCACTTTTTTGTATTTTTTTAACCATGAATCATGTTAGACACGGTATCCATAATAAAAAGCTCTATTTCTAACAGTTCACAGCTGTGAGGTGATCATTTGTAAATAAAAGTACATGGAAATGGGGGTGGGACAACCTTTTTGACCAATGTTGTATACAGACAGACATGGCGTACAATCTACAAATATACCACCATATGTCCGTCCTCAGTGGCTACTGCCTTTCACATTCTCTGTTAGTGTCAAGTATGAATTGATGCTGCCATTTTGCTTTATGCTGTCGTTGATAACCCAATTCTGTACGTACCACGTCTCTGCAGTCATTACATGCTATTGCGTTTGAGGTACACAATGTTTTTATGTCACTTCTTCTTTTATTTTAATGTGTAAAGGAAATGAAGGAAGAAATAGAACAAGAAAGTCAAAGAGACGATCACAAGATCTACGATTCTTTCATCTTGTTTCTACTGAGCCATGGTACCAAGGGTGCTGTTTATGGAACGGATGGCTATCCTTTACCCTTCAAAGATATCAAAGCCATTTTGAATAACAGGAACTGTCTTGGCCTGTCGGGCAAACCGAAAATGATATTTATTCAGGCTTGCCAGGGAAGTAAGTTATGGAATGTATTACACAAGCTTGAATACCTGCGATGAAAATAACATGCAAAATTATTAAACAAATGTATTGAGATATTAAACTGTATTAACAGTTTGTCTCCTTTAAATTATATTCAGCCACACGAAACGAATGACGCTTAGTTTTATGTTATTGTTTAATTAGTTAATACTGATATCAATTCTAACTTATATGTAAACATGTAATCCACATAAGGGTGTATGGGGTATTTCATTTTTTTTCCATATTCACCCAGATAAATTGGACAGTGGGACACTCCTGGACGGACAAACAGTTCAACAACCACAGCAAGCACCACCTGCAGCAAACCTTGGCGATGAGGTACCCGATGCGCCACACGAGATTCCAAAGCCATCCAATGATCCGACTATGTCTGATTTTCTCGCGGTCCATGCGACGTCACCAGGTACTTTAACCGTGTTTCTTTGTATGCCATTTTACTTAGGCCTTACAAATGTGTTTTTCGTCAGAAAAAAAAATCAAAATGATAAGGTGCACGTGGTGATGCTGGGATTATGGCATTTTGCCTCAGGTAGAAGATGGTGTGCATTTTGTGGTCTTTCGACATATTGTGGAGAACTGTATTGTACGTGTATACTTTAAAATGCGCACTACATTACTGCACCAGTAAATACTGAAAATGGTGCATGTATTTTTATACAGTATCAAACAAAATATATGTGCCAAATTTAATTAAAATTTACGTACATTTTTGCCATAATGCCTTTAAAAATGCGTTCACAATCACTATGAAAAAAGAAAGTGTGTCGAGACGTTACCTAATTGTATTTGGGATGCTGTCAGATGATTTCTTTCGATAAAAAAGACTTTGTAGCTTATGCAAATGTTGAGAAAAAAACATGCCGATTATGGAAAATTCAATTATCAAAATTTAAACTACGTAATTCGACAGATTTTAATTTAATTTAATTTAAAAATCGCCATCATGTATTTCTGACATTGAATTCTCAGTGTGCACAAAGTGTAGGCATCGAAGGCATTCATGAATGTCGACATGTTTGATTCTTTGAATCAGACGCTTAATGTTACTTGATAGTAGCAGAGGCATGCCAGGGAAAACAGAGGAAGAAAAACAAGTTCTGGTTTTTCTTGATTGAAGGCTTCGATTTGTTGAAGGGCAATTCTGTATAGCCTGGTTTCCAAAGATCGTGTGGCAGGCATATCAGCAAAACAAAATGCATCGCCAAGGACCCGAATGCCATGGCAAAATGTTTTAAGTTTACTTTGTTATTTTGATACAAATAAGCTTCCAGTTGACATAGATTTGACTGGTCTCCAACTTTCCATGCTGCACTGTGCCTGACCGAAACCCCCCCCCCCCCTTAAAATGAGTAGTGATTCAGTGTTCCAATGATGCCTGCGACGGCTAGAAACGTGACCCGTATTATTGGCCTTTTGGAGATCATTTCAGGTCGGTTCACTGTAACACTATCGGCAAATATACTTTACTAATAGTTCCTCTATCTACGCGATTTATGAAATTTGCTTTTCCGCTCTCTCAGTGAGACTAAGTACTGTTATATTAACAAAATAAAAATAAACAGTACCGTTGGATCTACGAGTAAATAATACATTAAGGCTTCAGTATTTTCTGTTTCAGATTACGTATCTTGGCGACACACGGGAAAGGGAACATGGTTTGTTCAATCCATTGTCGATACATTTTATCGTGAAGCACACAAATATGACGTTTTACAAATGTTGGTGAATGTAAGTACTGAAATAACATGAACTACATTATTTTACATTGAAAGTGTGTTAAATTCATTAGAACACCAATCAAATATAAAACATAGCTACCAGAAGAAGTGACATGTCGTAAGAGGTGACTTATGTAAATACAGTCCAACATGCACAGACTTTTTAAGAACCAGCGAAATGCTCTTCTGTTTATTTTGACAGTTTAATCAGAACTGTTCACTTTATGTAATATTTTATTTCACCAGGTCAATCACGCGATCTCTCAAAAGCAAACAACAATGGGCAATAAACAGGCACCAGAGATAGTTACCAGCTTACGCAAGAAAGTTTTCTTCAACATAACTCCAGGTAAGCAAAAAGAATCACATCTTCCCGAGGTGTATTCGGCCGAATAATAAAGACTCGAGATCAAAAGTAAGCAAAAACAACGAACCTGGAACGTGTTAAGGTACAAACAATGCTGCTAGTCCTGCTGAAGATCTCATCCTTTTATCAAATGTCTCAAATCTCCCACCCAGTTGCAGACCCCACCTACAAAATTGTTTCCCAACTTCAATAAATTATTCCCAACTAAAGCTGGAACTTCAAGGTTATGATCTTCATAAGGTTATTTTTCTCATCAATGTTATTTCTATGTGTTTCCACCTAAATTGCACCACAACTCCCAGCATTCACACACCTCACATTCATTTATCAGTACTTACTCCTCCTAAAGCCATTTGGGACTACATTGAATCAGGTTATCCTTTGGGCAGATTGCTGGCACAATTTAGTCTCCTTCTTACAGATTTCAAATATTCAATGTTACATGTTGTCCCTAAATCTGATCTTCACAAAACTCGTGTAATTTACGATCTTTTTTTTTATCCCAACCTGGTCTCGGTTGATTCTAACATTCCAAGAGAGTTCTCTGTGGCACTTCATTGATGCTGTTATCGCACATGTCCAACATTTTGTTCGTGGTGCTCTTTTAGGTATATCTTATATTCAAGATGTTTTCCACATTTTACCGATTATCAACTGCGTCCATCCCTTAAAGGGCCAGTGGGTCACCTGTGACCTACACGTTTGACACGTCCCCACCCACACCACACAAAATGAATCCACTTCATTTTACCATTTCCTATTCCTTATGTACTAGTTTATCCTTGTTGACCAATTAGAAACTAGATCATTATCCTTCACTTCACTCAAATATGTCTGCCTCCATAAGAATGAGTTAATGCTATTGTCTAGTGGGTTTTTATGTGTCTTTATTGTCATCTCAAGGTAAATAATAATTTCAATATTCTGCCTTTTCATTATAAATACAATAGTCTTAAACCACACAGAAATGTTTTATACAGTTGTTAGCTACGCTTCCAGGATTAAATTTATTTTTTCATGTTGTTATTGTAATAAAAAGAGGTTTGTGATATCTTGAAACTTAGTCATTTGTTTACCTCTAAAGCCCAGTGGGTCACCGGTGGAACATAACCAAAAACTAGGTCAATGTTGCCCAAAACATTTTTTTCAACATTTATTGATAAATATGCTTATTACAACCCTATTACCTAGGCATTAAACTTTTCATGCAAGAAAAACATGTCCTGGAGTGATCTGTTTTATTATGAGAAATGTTTGCCAATAGGTGCAAGTTGTTCGTGCCAGATTTTTTAATCTATGAGTAAAGCTATGCAATGGATTATGTTGGAGAGATTTCATTATTCGGCCATGTCCCGTATACTAGATGATATCTGTTTCATTGGACCTCAAAATTCCAAGAAGTGTCAGGTTGATTTTTCTTGTGTTATGCACATGGATAAACGTTTCCATTAACGCAGTAAAAACCTTTACTCTGACCACTTGTTTAACGTAAACAACCTTTACTCTGACCACTTTTCTTTATTTTATCTCATTGAAATAGATATAATACAAATGAAACCTTGGTTAGGCTTTTAGGGTTTAATCTGAAATAAAATATCAGGCATCGGTCAAACGTGTCTAATTTGGTTCAGTTTTGTTGTGGGATATGGTTGATTGGGCGAGTAATGACCCACCCACTTATTGTCCATGTGGTTCAAGTATGGTGATTTTGATGACCAAGGTAACTGCTTACTCCCTTGTTTCATTAAGTTATCTGCTATTCGAGGTACTCTGTTCGAACCAGAAATCTCATTGTGCAACCTTAAATTACTCCTAATGTACCCCCTAGTCATGCGATTCCCAGATTGTAACTTACTTTGATGTGTTTAGGATCTTATTATTTTTTTACTATTAAAAATGATAATTTTCAGTCATATGCACTTTACCTCATTTGCCTTTGAGCAAAAACAGAGCTGCGTTGTGCTAATGATCATTTGGCTACATAAAACAGCAATTTAGATAATTGTGTTTATGTAGGGAATGTCTACATCAGTGAGATTTAAGTCATCCAGCTTTTTAGCTGCTTGATATTTACCCGCATTGTTACGTAGTGCAGTTTAAGCAGCTACGCTGGAAGATTACTTGCTTCGTTATTTAATTTTTATTTGGACACATTCCACCTTCCCCCATCACCCGCCTTAGTCCTTGTGTTTTTCTCTATTTTTTTCTTTTTTTTACTAACCAGAGTCTCTATTTCTGCGCCAGTTACTATTGTGGTTTCATATATATTTTATTCTGAATTTATCTTGGTTGCACCCATTAAACTATATTATTATTATTTATATTATGACATTTATATAGCATGGGGTGTATGATAATCCCCCATTTTTGTAAGTTTATATCTCATTATCTTCGTCATTAATAAATGACAATTTTCAGTCATATGGACTTTATGCTATTTACCTTTGAGCAAAAAGCTAAGCTTTGTTGTGTTGGTGTGATTATTTGGCTACATGAATAGAATATTTCATCCACAGAGGTGTCTCTTGGTTGTAAGATATATGAAATAATATTCAAATAAATCTGAACTGAAAAAAAAATTAATTAATTCTATAAAACGCAATATTTTGAAGAAACATGTTGTTGTAAAGAACAGTTTTCTTGCTGCTGTCATATCACCTGGTAATTGTTTGTGTTCTAGGTGAAGAAGAGCGAGTCCAAGACCAAAACTAAAGACGGCTGTCGACGGTTTCATGCACAGAGAGCCCGCAAACGAAGTACACACACTGGACAATAGAAGTGTCACCCCCTAAATCAGAGCAAGGAGTTATCTCTTATAACTCCTTGATCAGAGTAATAAAAGTAGGCAGATCTTCGGTACTTATAATGTCTGGTCTACTTATAATGTGACTAATGAGTATAAAACCGCTATACCATGGAGTTGTATTGTTGGTCTTCAACTTGTACATGTACAGCAAATATTATTCCTGTCTTCCTCCAATATGGCAAGATACAGGCAATTACATAACGGTTATATGCGTCAAGTTTTTAACCTGAAGAGACGGAATATAGGCAATGTCAGAATATAGATACAATTGAATTGTTCAGTCAGAACCGTGCAGAGGGTCTGGTCTCGGTATGGAAAAACTGGATCAAGAGACAAATTGCCTCTGATGGGTCGTCCAAGAAAAACTACTGTCCGTGAAGACCGACGACTGATTTTGATGTCCAGGTTGTCAAAGTTCGACACTGCTTGTCAGTTGACAAGACAGTGGAACAATTTTACACATAAGAATGTGTCTGTGAAAATTACTAGGCGTCGGTTAAATGCTCAGAGAGCGTATAACAGGGTAGCAAGACAAAAAAAACTCTTATATCGTTACAAAACAGGCAAGGTAGAGTGAACTAGGGTCAACAGGATCTGGAACTGGACAGTCCATGGCAATTGGTCCTATATATTTTTTTCTGGTGGGTTTGGCTTTGGTCTGACCTCTGATGACAGATGTGTACGATGCTAGCGAACTGCTGGTAAAGCATATAATGAATTTTCGAACCCGGAGCAGCATATTTATCATGGTGTGGGGCTGCATCAGCATCTATTGCGTGGGCGAATTGGTAGTGGTTGATGGAAACATGAATCACTAGAAATATATCGATGTTTTGGAGTCAGGCTTGCTGCCATCTATAACTAACATGTTTGGTGACAGGAGTTATCCATTTGTTCACCAGGATGACAATGCTCCTTGTCACAGGCCCAGAGCAGTTGATGATTGGTTTGAACAACAGGACATTCGCAGGTGATGTGGCCTGCCCAGAGTCCGGATGCACGACCAGATGCAAACATACCTGTAATAGAAAATGTGTGGAATGATACAGTGGTCGGAATAATTTTGTTTCCGTTGTACATCGGTGTAACAGCGTTCGAAATGTTTTAATCCCTATCTTGTGAATAGAAGGGGGCCGACAAACAATGGAGGGCCGTATAAATCCCTTCAAAATTCGAACGCACAAACACAATAGCTTAGGTGGAATAACACAATACTTAATACGAGTGAACCCCATGACGCCGGTTTCTGTGGTCCAGTGCGAGTGCGACAATCCGCTGTAACTAGGTGTAATTAACAGCAGGATACATCAGCCAGAAGGTCCCTATTGTTTGTTGCGGCGATAGGATTATAGCTTTAAGAGGCTAAAACCCATGCTAACGCGTGCCACGCGAGGCGAACTTTCCTTTTGTTCACTAGTTTGGCACGCGCAGCTGGTTTTTAGTATTGCTAACAAACTGCTAGTTAAATCTGTTATCAGTTATAATATAATTATTTGATCCAATATGAAATTTCCTCAGTCAAAAATTGAACTAAGTATTGTTTGTTTGATTGAGATGCATGAGTGTCTCAAAAAATCTTATTGCATTAATTTATAAATGTATAATTTATTCATGTACTTACGTTTTAATTTGCAACATCTGCATTCAAGTATTCAAGTATTTTTAAAACATGAATGATAATGAAAGAGGAATAAGGAAAGAATATATTACTTATACTATGCTTATATTATACTATTGAAATTAAATGAGGTGCATTGACATAGGCGCAAGGTCAATCCAACTCTAACGTGCAACAGGGGGAAGTCTGGCTGTGTGATCAGACAATATACGAGAATACGGTCAATTAACATTGTAAATCATCAGTTAAAGAGGAGGGGGTCTTACTATAGCTCGCAATCTATTGTTAAAAGCGACTATTATTATCTCTCGAACAAGCTTAAACCATGCTTATACAATTACTGTGTCTCCGGCTGCCGCTCAGAAACGCAATGTCGAACATATTTTGCTACAGTGAGAGACATGGTACACCAGCGACTTGTTTTAGATCACCCAAGAAAGAATGCATACGTGCGACACCTAAGGAAAAACAATCAAGTATGCAAGTGATCTATTAATAGTAATTGCACAGTGCATGTTACTAGACCTTTGTCCTAACTCAGAAGTTAGGAATAGGATGCTTGGATAAAAAGCTTCTATTCAACTCGCTTAGACCCAGGGCGTGATGCTACTATCATCCGATGAAACACGTAACTGAACCCTCTACCTGAACCTGAAGTCCCTTTAACTGAAACAAAAACTGCACCTTGAACCTGTCCATTTTTTAATCGTCAGATGATTTGCGATTTCATTGAACGTCTTTGATCGAAAGCTTTCAAGTGACAATAACCGAATCGTGTGTTGATTATTTATTAAAGCGTAATTAAGTTTATTCATCATGATCTATTTTGTAAACAATACTTGCCTAGATTGTGCTTGGATTGATCATCGTCACTGTTTAGCTACTCGCCTATAATGCGTGCTAAACGACAGACAACCTATAAATATTATCTGTGCCACTGTGCAAATGAACACATTTAGTTAAAGCAATAATAACTCTTTGTTTCGGCCAAAAAATGAATTTTCCTGGAGTAAACAGTAATTTTCCCATACTTACCAATGGTTAATAATTCCATTTTTACATTCAAAGTTAGTCCCTGGTTTTTTTCTAAAAAGTTTGGTTTTTTGTTAAAATCTCTTAAGAGATTTTAACAGAGTATAGCCATCAATGGAGGTCACGTGGTCTAAAGACAAGTTCAGATATCAGAATAAAAGCTATAACTGCTGTTTTTGTGGTAAAACAGAATAAATTATATTTCTATGAGTTATTCACAAGGTTTTTATTGTGAAATATAGATCTCATACGAAGAGTTATTATCCCTTTAAAATATAACGGATTCGGTGATTTAATCCATCCAACATATTTATATTTGTTCTTTTAAAACCAGTGTCAGGTTAACACCAAATCAAAGCAAGCCTTGCAGACTGGTTTTGTTTAAACTGTCGTATATTAAGTAAAGCTAAGTAAAGCCTGTTTCTACTTCGCAGTGTCCCTCTCAGCTATAAAACTGCATGGAGGATAACAAGACTCCGTAACGAATTAACTTTCACAATGCCCTGTGCTTCAGGTTTCCAGGAGTCCCTTGTAACACAATAATATCGAAGAGTATGGCCTGAGAGTAATACAAATATGAGGCCGTGTATGAAAGATTTTACAAATTAGAAATTCAAAAATTTAAACATGCTAGGTACATGTACATTACTTTTAAGTAAAATAAGTCATTTCAATAAAATTGCACTTAATTGTTTAGATTAACCTCTACTTTTATCAATCTCATCGCCTTGTATCAACCACCTAAAAGAAATATAGTGAACATGAGGAAAAGTAACACGTTTACATGCAGGCCAATGAGTCATACTTCAATATTAATCGCGAACAATATCAACAGCGACTCAAGACCGTTGCCCGTCTTTCACACTTTTACACAAACAAACGAAGGTTAAATAAAGGGAGTCGCGGCGCGATATCTATCTCTTTCATTCGAACAAGCAAAGGGCTGACCCGAAGTAAGCTTTCTAAACTAATGTCCTTTTTATTGTATATTGTAATTACTCCACTTGCTCGCCTCCATTGTCTTGTAAAAGTGATAATGAATGTGTTTATTCACACACGAGTTGAAAGAACTTTGCATAACTCATTTGCCTTAAGTTGCATAATGTCTTTCTCAAGGTTATAATCAGTGTGAAGAGGGAGTCTTGCCTCATTTAAAAATGGTGTTGTTCTTCATACTGGTTGTTGCTTAACTTATGCTAATCTATTATGTACCAATATGGTTTTAATAAATCGCCAAAATTATGACATTAATGAACATTGTGTATCAAACGTTTTGTTACGATTTAAATAAATGGACGAGGAGGATTACAAAATTAGGTTCTATTTACCTCTGGCGTTAACTTCGCCCTGCTATATAAATGAACAAATGTTGCAGATCGTAACAAAAAACTTTCTTATAGTGTTTTATGACATATATGATTTACACATTTGATAGCGAAACACTCCTCGACTTTAACGAATCACCTGAAGTAAACTGTCTACCCACGCTCCCCGAAAAAACTGTTTCTTTTAATTTTGAAATGAATTGCTTTTAAGGCAAAGAAGTCCATTAAACCTTTTAGGACTCATTGTCATTGTACAGCATGTTGTAATCGATATTTAAAATGTTAATTTTTGTACTCCGCTTTTATCGGGGATACCTCTGGTTGAGGTTACAATTACGTCGCTCGCCTATGCTACTGGAATATATATTTAAGGACAAATTAAGCTTTGTAAAGTCCATATTGTCACACACCATAGATACTTAATTTTGTCTTGAATGAAAAAATAGCCTCAAATGATCGTTTTGTGCTTAAACATTTCATTACTTGAACCAAGATCTGTACTATAGCTACCAAGACGTACATTCATCAAGTTGGGTCTGCTGGGGGAGGGGAGCATTTAAATGATAAACGAGGAAGTCTACCTACAAAAGCAGCAGCAGTGGTTTACATAATCGCTATCTAGACTCCTTTTCTTTGACAGCAACATAAAAAGTGCTTAGAGAGAAAGTCACACAAAGATCCGACGTTGTTTTGTCTTCAGCATTTCCTTTTCCTTGTTTACAGCAATTACTATAGTCAATTAATGAAATCGAGAAAGCAATTGAATATAGTCACTAGGTGCATTTCGCTGAGTGTTTACAAGATCTAGCGACACATTTTAAATATCGCCACGCATTCTAGTTTGATTAATCAGGGGCCGTTTATGCTGAATCGGGGAATGAAGAGATATGTCCCTAAATGGGGAGATTCTCGAGGAGACCAGTAGTGTTGAAAGGTCTGAATAATTTTGTCTGATAAATGTGGAAACTAGCTTAGATTATCATACAATGAATGGTATCATACGTGCCTTAGATCGTCAGTGTGTGCAACAACAAGTGACGCAAAAACGGCAAATTGTTAGCAAAGAGGCGTGTGTTTGTTTATGGGGGGGGGGGGGGGGGGGGGGGGCAGCTAGTGATATTTTATATGTGTAGTTGGATAAAATAAAATTGTCCAGAATAGCGTACGTACAGGTTTGAGAAGTTGAATATGAAAACATTTTCGACAAATAATAAAAAAATTCAGGAAAAAAACGAAATATAATGTTTTGAAAATTAAACAGTTACTCTGGCGGCTTTCCGTCATTGCTATGAATCTGACATCGAATTTAGTCCAAAATATTAGTAAATTCAGAATAACTAGCTAAAACGTAAATTGCCATAATTTGTCAGATAATCAAAAATACCGGTGATCACGCGGAGGGTACGCTTTCCTGAAGGTAGCGGCGACGAACGGCGACGATATTTTTCTGAACAGTGAACCTTTATTAGTTACGAAAAGCCCCCTTTTCAACAGGCGCGTTTTATTAATTACTTCATGTCACAAAGTTAATTTATACAGGCAAAACTTTATTCAAGGAAATAGTTTCACGAAATGAACGAGAGTAAAATATAAGTTGGCACAAATATAAGTCATACAACAATGAGTCATGTTATGGATCATGCTATGGGCCATGTCGGATTATAATGGCATACCTTGATGCAAAACAGTCTAACATTTCTTTATTTAATGTAATGTATTACTCATTACCCGTTTCA
The DNA here is from genome assembly GCF_051362555.1 of Lingula anatina. Taxonomy (NCBI): domain Eukaryota; kingdom Metazoa; phylum Brachiopoda; class Lingulata; order Lingulida; family Lingulidae; genus Lingula; species Lingula anatina. Next base: position 19,858,452 of record NC_141775.1, read on the forward strand.
TTTGACACTCTCTCTTTTTATCTCCCCTCCCCTTTCTCTTGTTAGAAGGAGGGTAAATAATTAAGCACTCAAAATCTGCATCACCAATCTTCAGAAAAAAATAAGTCAACGAACCAGTGGGCTGATACACAACATCCGACACAGCAGAATGAATCAAATAACAGCTAGCACAAATTTCTATGCAGATAGCTATAGTGTCACTACATACATAATCAGCTGCACGCGCGAAGCTGTTGAACAAAAGGATAGTTCGCTACGGGAGACTGTTTGTTTACATAAGTACTCTAAGGGGGCGTGGCTACCCAGGCGACCAGGGGATTAGGCAAGTTACTACACTATAGCTAATAAGTCCCCGGTCACTTTAATAGCACACGCTGTCTACATCAGACGCGCTAATGCGCACGTCCCCGACAGAGTTAATGATAGGGGGATTACGATGGACAGCGCATGTTGCTCACAGCAGTAGGCACTGCCGCCGAAGTTAAACCGGTAATTAAGTCTTTAACTTGACTAAACATGTTTTGCCCTGTAACTTGCGTCCTTCAGTCTTGCTGTTGCGGAAGCGCCGGCGGGACATATCTCCACCTTGCCGATATTTATCCCGACTCTCGACTTTAAAAGTATTATTGGTTTTGATTTTATCAAAGTCTTATTATATCAGAAAACCTGCATATTTTCATACGTTAAGAGAATTATAGAAACTGTAGAAAAAGCTACTCGTACATCAGGGATAAAAAACAACACCTTGCAGCACTATTACCTATTATTAATCACCAGAAGTTACTGTTTCACTTTTTTCTCCCAAATTACAAAGTCTGATGACAACTGAAAGCCTTTAGCCATACCTCAGGGCAGTGGGAGATAGTCTGGGTTTGATTAAATGTAATAAAAGTATATTTTGAAGAATTTTCCTAGCCTTCGGCAATTTCCGCAAAGCTTCGGCATGCGCGGCAATACAGAGCTGTCGATATCTGCATGCGTGAACAATAGAATTGGTGGAACAACGGTTAACGTCGTTGAGTCCTCTGCAACCTATCCGACGGGAGTTCGTGTCCCTGTTGGTACTTTTGAAGATTTTGAAATTGTCATTATTAAAAAATATCTATTAATATATAAAACAGTCGTGGCTAATTGTATTTGCAACGGAAAGCACAGTAGGGAGGTTTGTTGTTATTGTTAAAGTTATTATTACTGGGGACATAAATTAGTATGCTAATCTCTTATCATGGTATAATGATTGATACGATGGGTATCAAATAGTTTTCCTTTGATATAAACAACAAAAGAGCGGCCTTCCAAATATCTTTGCTGAATGTTTATAACGTAGGTACTATTATGCGCAAAAATATTGATACATGACGCAAACGACATTTACTAATTTTGGTAATATCAATTTTAATTAAAATTAAATTTAATTGAAATTAAAATTAAAATTTGTCTAAACGTGCATATTACCATTCACCTTGTTTAAAGGGTTCGCAACACTTTACATTCTAATACATCTTGCCAATTTTCATGTTTGCTAGTTTATTTTGATTTGAGAGAAAGCGAGAGAAGACCCTCTACTAGGGCCGCAAATTAATTATGAGTATTTTTCTTCAGTGCAAGAGACTGTGTAATGAAAAATCAATCTGTAACTCTGGTATAGGGTGGCCTTGTGTGTGTAATAATATACAAGTAGGGGCAGGGGTACAGTTTTATAGTACAAATAGTCATTTTATACATCTTATTGATCTCATCGTCGGGTCATTGTTTACAATAGCGCTTTGTCGCTGTGCGTACCTTTTTGCATTTGAGTTAGACTCAGTCAGTAACAGCTGGTGATTTTGTCTTTTTTGCGTTTCATTGACAATATTTTGGCCACCTAAGTAGGGAAATGTGGCTCTTTGTTTTGAAATGACATTTCCATTGTTCCTTTGAACACGCAAAAGTCAACACACTTACGTCAACATACTTACTTTGTAATAACAACCCAGGGGAAGAAACAAAAGCCTCATAAGGTGTCGTCATTCACACTGTAAAAGGTGTTAATTTCATGCTTCTATTGTATGCCCATGAATCATTATGACAAATTTGTAGGGTTGCCAGATCACTGGCGCTTCATTCAATTCTCTATATCTGCCCTGCAGCCTGGGATGAGTGATACTTGACTGACCTTTGTTTACATCTGGAGATTTTCTTTATAATTCGATCAGTGTGCATAAATTATGATATTTTCCATCGGGAAAAATACGTGATAATGTTACGATTCTTATTTTACGGATACATAATTACAAAAATTAATTCCTGATTTAATACCCCCTATTTCAGCGCCTATTCCTGGCTGCGTTAATTATGGGGGGTTGGAAAGTAATCCGTTAGAACGCAGGAGTGATGATTGCTACTCTTACCAACGGTGCATCACCGATCAACTAATCTCAGCCACCTGAAGCAGAATCACCAACAAAAGACAAATTGGACTACATCTGCCTTCTTGTTGAGACATCTTATGTAAAAAAAGGCGATAACGGTCAAAACATACGTGCTTCGTGGTTTATTAAATGTTCATCGTATTTTTTCGTTCATTATTCTTATGAGTTAAGCAGCTTCACCTCCGTGACACCATTTTTATTTATTTAAACCATTGTTAGATAAACCATGCGTTTCACTCCAGATTTCACGATCGAACAGCTGATCATGAGGAGAGTGTAGCATGCTATAGTAAACTACCCCAAATATATATACAACACCTCCAGGGTTTCACGATCGAGCAAGTGATCATGAGGAGAGAGTGTAGCAGAGAACTTCATTAATGGTCGTCATAATTGGTGGTTGCCTTGGGAAAATGAGTTACATGATTACATAATACAGATACATAATAACATAAGATTAATACTAAAATTTTCCCTGATACAAAAACCCCTATTTGAGCGCTTATTCCTGACTGCGTTAATTACGGGTGATTAGAAAGTAATCTATGAGGACGCAGGAGCGATGATTGCTACTCTTACCAACGGTAAATCACCGATTTACTTGACTCCGCTACTTCGAGCAAAATCACCACCAAAAGACATATTAGACCACGTTCGTCCTCTTATTAAAACAAAGAATGTAAAAATGTGATGTCGGTCAAAGAAGAGGACTAGACTACGTGCTTCATGGTTTATTAGATAGGCCTATTCATTGGATTTTTTTAGTTCATTATTATAGCTTCACCTCGCGAGACCCTTTTTTATATATTTAAAACACAGCACCCCACTGGTTTCGCGATCATGAAGAAAGGGAGTGTAGCAAAGAACCTCATTAATGGTCGTGATAATAGGTGGTTGCATTGTAGGCCTAACCTTGTTCATTTTAGTCGACAGACTAAGCTAGAAGAAAGAACAGATCATTATCGCCTCTCTTTACTTAGGAACAATAAGGATGGCTAGTGGCAGCATTTATAAGTTCTTTTATTTAGAAACTTTCCGATCCTTTGTCTGGGACTGCGTCCGAGAAACGGCGATAACAACAGAGACGTCCTCGAACATTTTGGACTCAGTGCAAATAAAAAAAAAAATCCGTTAAGAAGTAGCCTTTAAATGTCCCGGCAAATAACTTTGCGATGGCTCAGAGAGTTCTAGAATGAATGACAAGCAACGACATTAGGGTTAATAATAGACTAAAAACTATCAGAGTGTAGGCCTGTCTTAGGCCTACTTCATTTCTAAGGCCATCTTGTGATACGAGTCATGCTACACTATGATTTAATATAGGGATACCATCGATAGTATATCAATAGAAAATCGCAATCCTCAAATGTTTTTTAATTCATTAAATATAAACGGTCTTTTCTCGTACAATGGGTCTGGTATAGTTGTATTGGCCTATCAGTTGGAAACACGTGGTTCGTCTACAATTGCAAATGGCGGAGGTGCCGTGGTAGTTATTGTCGTAAAATTAGCTGGATACGGTGCACGTGAGAAAATTATTCATTAAATTTAGTTTTCGAGCGTCAGCTTAATCTGGTAAAATGCGAGACGAAAAAAAATCATAGATAGAGCCTTATGACCCACTGTAGAATGATGCCGAATAATACATCAACGACGTAGTTTATCGGCAGATAAACGTGTTTCCATTCTCGGCTGACTGAGGAAAGTTTTGAGAGAGCATTTAAAGAAGAGGCGGTAGAACCAATAGTGAGTAGGAAGTGTGCTGCAATCAAGACGAACAATACCGATCATAAGTGGACAGCTAATAACCCCTAATTAAGCCCGGGTTACGCGCTGCTGTGTTGACTCCTTGCTGGGGAGCGGTAGCGGCCTCCTACTGCTGTGAGTAATCACGCATTGTCTTCTAACCTGCGGCTTAGTTGACTCCTTGCTGGGAAGGGGTAGCGGCCTCCTACTGCTGTGCGTATTCAAACATTGTCTTCTAACATACGGCTACACGACGGTTGCATTGTATTAATAAAGTAAAACCTATTCATAAGGAAGGGGGCGGATGGTAATTTTACGAGAATTAAATCAGTTACCGATCATACGCGTACCAATAGTCGTGTTTTTTTTTAGCTATACGGTATATGCCGTCAACAATCGTTTAGCGACCCTATCATTATACACTCTCTCTATTGTATTTTCCACCGCATTAATCGCAGTGTAATCTTCAAATGGTCCACGGGGTAAATGTACACATTCTTAATCCTAGTACGGTATGTCAAAACTTTTGACAAATGTCTGTCTAACCAGTAGAGAATAATAGTTATATTATATAGAAAATAGTTATATTCAGTGTTTCACGCTTGGGCCAGCATAATCCCTGAACTCATCAGACAATTATATGAAACCTTGCCTCGTAGGCTGGCACCTATTATTAGGTCACTTGGCTATGCCATAAGGTACTGGACCTGAAAGTGCATATTTTGGTAGAATGTATACTTGGTTCTCATTTTGTGATTTTTTTGTGAAATTTGATGTTAATAAAATGATACCAGGAGCATAATATTCCACAGTCATTTATCTCCCCCATAGTATTGGTGCAGTAGGGGAGACACTGCTATTGTTCAGTGTGTGTACTTGCATTTTTTACTAGATTCTATTTTAAAATGGAGATATTAGGCAGTTCTCTGTGAACATTTCATTCGCCTTTGGTGTAAATATTACAAAGGATTATGCAGTGCAGAGGTCAAATGTCTGATATTAGGGACATTCTGTCCAGCTCTTAAGGAATTATGGGGTAACATTTCATTAAACAGACTTGTAATTATTTCTGAATATATGTCTCGCCGTCTACAGGAGACACATGCAGCACTTAGACATTAGCTTCTAAATAACGCAGTCTGATGAGGATAAAATATATGCTCTTGTTGATAATGTACATAAATTTGGTGATAGTTGGCGGGGTCTTATCACTAAATGAATATTTTTACCTCTCTGGAAATCAATATAGAATATCAGATAAGATGGGCATGAATAATCTAAATCTGCAATGTGGTATAAGATATGGATTTTCACACTGGTATTTTGTTTTATGTACCTTAGCCCATGTTGATTACAGTGTCTGCAATAAAAATATTAGAGACGGTTAACAGGTCTGATGCGATCATTTGTAAACGAAAGCACATGCAATTGGAGACGTGAAAACCTTTTTGATAAGTGGGTATGTTATAATAGAAATATAAGGCCACACTTTTTTATTTTTATGGATGACATCCTCTGGGAACCCCAAAATCGGTGCGAGCGGGCGAAAAAAAAAAAACAGTCAAAAAAAAAAAAAAAAAAAAAAAAACCTGCTTAAGAAAAGTTATGTGTTCAGTACACAGCTGGAAACACTAATTTACCACAGAAACACGTATCAAACTAACAACATGTCTTTATCCATGCTCTCAAAATATTAAAGCATTGTGAATATGGCCTACTTCGTAGAAAGGTAAAAAGTCATGAATATACCTTCGTAGAAAGGTAAAAAGTCATGAATATATATGCTGCATATTACCAAATCTATTTAAGGTTATTTCATGCATTCTGTTGGTATAGCAATCAATAAAACAAATATAATAAAATATAATAGCGTGTCTTTATTTGTACTCTCAGAAAATTAAAGCATTGTAAACACTTCACAGAATTGTTTAAAAAAATGAAGCAAAGATAGGCCTTTGCTTCCTACTACCAAATCTAAAAAAGGTAATTTCGGTCGATGCCATTTTGTCTACTTCGACTCACACGTAGCAGCCAACTATCGGGTGGCCTGTCCGACCTTCAGTCCACCAAATACCACGACGCTCTTGTCGACCCTTTTTTCGCTACAAAAAAACCTGGTATGTGCTGCTTTGGACAGAATGTCACTGAAATTTTCCGGGAGATGATCGCTGGCCGCGGCCAGCCTTTCGTATAATTGTAAAAGGGTGATATCTCCATGACAATATCAATGGCAAACCAATCCAAAACGATGGCCCCGTTCTCTTTATGACTTTAATTGTCGTGTATTTTGAAATGAATGCTAGAGATGAATTTGACGGCAAAGCTGCCATATTTCCACGTGGTGATAATACGCATGCGCAGAAAGCTCATTTTCCGCACTCGGAACTACTCGGATGTCTCCGCAGTTGACAATGACAGTATGGAGGTTGCGGAATAAGCCGAGGATTGCCGATTGCATTTTCCGGTAAATTCAATAAAGACGTTTGCGACAACCGACTTCACATTAAGCACAACATACCATACAATCTAGCTCGAAGACTATGCACAATTGTCTCAAAGGAAACCACATTAAAACAAAGGCTCAAAGAGCTGGAAGGATTCCTATTAAGGAGACAATACCCAAGACAACTGATACAAACTGGGATTAAAAAGGCAAAACAGATACCGAAGAATGACCTGAGGACCACCAAAGACAAAATTAAAATTAAAAAGGAAGCCATACCGTACATATCAACATATAATCCAAAAAATCCGGAAATACACAAGGTCATAACTGGAAACTTACCTTTGGTAAAACAAGATGACAAAATGAATGAGATACTAACCGAAATGCAGATTATAAAGAGTAAGAGACAAAGTCCATCACTAAAGCAAATTTTAACAAAAGCAAAAATTGAAAACAATTCCAGGACATATGTGGAAACCTCAACAATACGAGTACAGAAATGTGAGGTACCCAGGTGTGGCACCTGTCCACTAATTAAGCCATATAACATTTAAAAATGGACTTACATTCAGAATCAAACACCCATTCACCTGCACTAGCTCAAATTTAATCTATGTATTAACTTGCAGTGGATGCGGTGAGAACTATATAGGACAAACTGGAGACACTCTCTGACATAGAATAACCGTTCACAGACAACAAATAACACAACCTAAATATCAGTGCACGTCTGTGAGTGGGCACATTAGGGAATGCTCTATGAAAGAACTATTTAGGACAAACTGGAGACACTCTCCGACATAGAATGACCGTTCACAGACAACAAATAACACAACCTAAATATCAGTGCACGTCTGTGAGTGGGCACATTAGGGAATGCTCTATGAACAAATACAAGGATTTTACGGTATTCCCATTTTATAAATTCACCAGGGAAACAACCCAAACAGAAAGGGAAATAAAAGAAAATCTATTCATTAATAAGTATAAACCTACATTGAATAGATAAAAGCATTGGTAAAAGTAACAATAAACACTCATTGTTAAAGACGTCACACTTAAGCCTTTATGACATCACCTAGTAACAAATAAACAAAACCCCCTGAAGAAAGAAAGAAACCGGTCGGGGCAAGAAAGTTGCTGTTCTTCTTTTTCTTTTATTATATATAATATTACTCGTACAGGAAAAACGTTTTCATTTTTAATATATATATATAATTGTTATTTTTATTTTCATTATTTTTATTATTTCAGGTTTACAAATGTAGTTGCAAAATGGCCAGGTTCAACTCATGACAGCTTCATTTTCAACCAATGTGCTATACATGAGATGTACGAAGCAGGAATGCTGCCAAGGAGTTATCTACTCGGAGACAGTGTGTATGCTCTGTCTCCTCTCATGATGACACCAATCCTGCACCCGATCACTGCAGAAGAAGAGGCCTATTCTGAGAGCCAAAGGAAAACCAGGAGTGTTGTTGAACAGGCACTTGGTGTAACTAAAGGCAGATTCAGGTATGTTTACCCTTTATGGTATATAAATCTAATCCCTATTGTGATAACACCCATTAACTAAGTTTGTGTATTTACTTTCATCAATCAGTTCCCAACCTACATTCAATAGGGTGACTCCCCTTTTCACCCACACCCACACATAATTATAAAACCTGGCAAATAATTGTGTTTCAAAAGTCTTGATTATAAATCATAATAACGTTATCTAGTCAAAAAAAAAAGTCTTATAAATTTGTGATTTATTGTTTCCTGTAAGAAATATAATCCAATGTTCTGATACAATAATATCTTCTTTATTTTAGGTGTATGCACAAGAATGGTGGCCATCTCTGGTACACCCCAGAGATGTGTGGGAGAATCATCATAGTCTGTTGTATCCTGCACAATTTTTGTCAGAAAAACAACGACCCGCACCATGAGGATGAAGATCCTGACATTCATGCAAGTGTTCATGACAATGTGTTCGTTGGTCCCGTACTTTCCTCTGGTCTCAGGACCAGGGAAGAAATAATCAGGAACTTCTTTACACATTAGTCATGTACACCTGCCTCGATGTCAGGATCTTCAACTCAGCAGCCACATGAATCTGCCTTATGGTACACCAAGAGCCTTTTCAACAACACTTCTGTATTTTGACTCTCAGAAAATGCCTCTTCCTCTCAATGATCGGCCCCAGGATTAATGACATCATGATTGGAGACAGTGGAAATACTGCCACTGAGTGGGAAGCCACTTGGCATTTCCTACCTTGTACATCTCTTGTATGGTACAGATATTGAAAATGAAGCTGTCGTGGGTTGTTAGCCAGCCCACCTTGGAACTACATTTGTACACTGAAAACTTTCCACAAACAAACATATTCACATCAAAGGAATCAGGATGGAACTTTTATTGGAGCTAGAATAGCACTGATGGCACTGATGACCTTCTGGAAGCCGAATATATGTTTAACTCTCCTAACATCTCCCTCTTTACTTGGGAACTTGATATGCAGTGCATGGACACAGCATGGATACCGACAATGATGCCAGATCAAGGTTGTCTCTCTGCCACCACTTTGATCTGACCCAGTAGAGACTACATGTAAAGCAGCAATAATTGGTGTAGCAAGCACTTGTGACAGTGTTTAAGACCTCGTGGTCAGTCTTCTTTAAGGTTCTTCATTGATCCCTTGAGTCAGTTTGAGCACATTCTCTGAAGTCATGCAGGATCTCTTATGAAATAGATGAGGTTGGAACTCTAGCATAGGATCTCTGAGCCTCACACACACACTTCCATATTCTCCTGGTATTTTTCTCTAACTCTCAGTTGGATCATTTATGAATCATTGTGGGATGAATACGGATTATTGTTTCATTAAACAAAATAATGAAAATTGATGTTCTCTTTAAAATGTCATAATTTATTATATTTTGCATATAATACTAAGAACTGAAATTTAAAATAAGTGTACAAAATGACAAAGGTGTACAGGTTTGATTTAATATAACAGCTAGTGTTCATGCAAGAAATTTAATAACAAATTCCAGGAATCAAAAAGACTGATACTTTAAGTCAATTACTTTTGAAGTACACTTTCAATGCAAAAAGGGCAAAATAAAATCACTTTAAAGTTTATGTAAGAAACAAAACAGACGGTCAAGTTATGTTTTACATAAATTTTCTATTTTATGAAACAATAATATTATGAAAATATAAAATATAAAAATAATATTATAAACAATTTCCTAAATGTATATTCTTGTCTAAATTAAAGTTAATAAGTACAATATAAAAATAAAGTCCTTTTCAAGGACAAAAGCAAATGAAAACTATCCCTTCTAAAAGATTTGTAACAAATTCCAGTTCTTTGCCGAGGTCATAAACTTAGTTTAAAATACAGCACTGAATGATCAAACTGATTCACATATTGAAAATTACTGAATGAAAAATACTTAAAAATTATCAAAAAGAAATTGCATAAATTAAAGGAAAAAATAATACAGTCAAGTTGGCATGTATATCCTTATAATCATTCTTGTACGTAAAAAAATAAGTAACAAAGTTTTATTTTTCATTATATTTGTGGTGGCAGGGTCCACAATAGGGATTTTGCCAATTTTGATGCAATATAACATAATAATCAACAGCATATTCACTACAAAATTAAATAATATAAGTATATGTGAAAGTTCACAGTACAGGGATGATGACTGCAACAACAGATGCAACTAATGGCTAGTACAGTGATGTACAGTAACATACAGCTAGTATGTGTCTTGGCAAAAACATAAAATATCATGATCCCAATAAGATGCACTCACTGGTAAGTATCTACAAGAGACTCGCACTTCAGTACATCCAACTTCATTTCACAGTATTCTGTTATTTTTTCAAATAACACTTTGTTACTTTTGTCAATTTCTAAAACCTCCCTTTCTAACTGTAAACGCTCTTTTTCTACTTTCAACTTCTCCTCTAATGCTAAGCGATCCTTCTCTACGTTGTAAAGCCTTTCACTTACATCTGAAATTTGAAGATGTATGTAATTAACAATTAAATATAAAAATGATATAATAAGAACTCAATCTTTTCAATATTCTAAATTTTACAGATACTGTACTTTTAAGTCAATGTGATAATTTTTCATAAATGAACATATTCCTGTTGAGTTGCAGCAACAAAAATGAAAAGCCGACCATCTGACAATGTTGAACGCTTTCATAAGCTATATGTTTGAAATTACCAATAAAGTTTCATTTGTTAATAGGTATAGAAATAATTAACTCATATGTTTCAACCAATTATAGACTGAAAAGCACACCTGGCTGCCCACAGATGGTAATGCCTATCACAGCCCTCATTTCCCTGATGAAGTCTGGCTGTAAGCAAACACTATATACATAGGTATATACTCCCCGAACAAATGATTTAAGAGCATTACTTATTCAAACACAAATGTAAATATTAATGTTTATATACCTTGTGATGATGTATGCACCTTCTTCTTTCTACTGGATGAACCGGTTGCTGAAATCAGCATTTACATGTTAAAATTAGCTGATATAAATAACAATAATCAAAATGCATTTTGATCAAGTGATTATGTAATGTCCTAAATTCATGTGTTAAAATGGGTGATGTAATTATACATTAAAATATGCAAGTAATCAGAAGCAGTTAACATTGATTGGAAAACATAAAATAAATACATATATTTTAATAAAATCTAAAATTAAATATAATAAATACCTCTTCTTTTAAATGGTACATGGCAGGAATGTTCATAGCTAACAAAGAAAATAGCAACACTATATATGAACATATGATGATTACCTTTCCCTGATGTTAACAAATAATATATCTGTATAAGGATGGGTCCCACTCTACAGTGACTCTTGTAAAGTGTAATCTGCATAACTGAATGACATGCCTCCTCCAGCGGCTACAGGGTACTGAACTTGCATGTGTCAGATTAATTACCTCCTAGGTGTTGAAGAAGGCAAGTCACACAGTAAAGGTATAAGGATCTCACACAGAGTTGTACCAACCCAACTCAATGTAATAGGCTGTGTTTCCCTGTATGGGGATCTAGGAGATTGCATTCTTTTAATTTTAATTTCAATGTTTCTCTCAATATGATAATTTATATTGTTTTACTTACAACTTTAAACAGATGCATTAGAATATATATGCAATAAGCACCTGTTCTTAAGCCCGTTTCATGACTAGAATCTGTAGCTTGCACGTCTTCATGCCTAGTATAGATGGAGGTGGATTCTGCATTACTATCATTCCTAGTATAGATGGAGGTGAATTCTGCATTACTATCATTCCTAGTATTCATGGAGGTGGATTCTGCATTACTATCATTCCTAGTATTCATGGAGGTGGATTCTGCATTACTATCATTCCTAGTATAGATGGAGGTGGATTCTGCATTACTATCATTCCTAGTATAGATGGAGGTGGATTCTGCATTACTATCATTCCTAGTATAGATGGAGGTGGATTCTCCATTACTATCATTCCTAGTATAGATGGAGGTGGATTCTGCATTACTATCATTCCTAGTATAGATGGAGGTGGATTCTGCATTACTATCATTCCTAGTATAGATGGAGGTGGATTCTGCATTACTATCATTCCTAGTATTCATGGAGGTGGATTCTGCATTACTATCATTCCTAGTATTCATGGAGGTGGATTCTGCATTACTATCATTCCTAGTATTCATGGAGGTGGATTCTGCATTACTATCATTCCTAGTATTCATGGAGGTGGATTCTGCATTACTATCATTCCTAGTATTCATGGAGGTGGATTCTGCATTACTATCATTCCTAGTATTCATGGAGGTGGATTCTGCATTATTATCATTCCTAGTATAGATGGAGGTGGATTCTGCATTACTATCATTCCTAGTATTCATGGAGGTGGATTCTGCATTACTATCATTCCTAGTATAGATGGAGGTGGATTCTGCATTACTATCATTCCTAGTATAGATGGAGGTGGATTCTGCATTACTATCATTCCTAGTATTCATGGAGGTGGATTCTGCATTACTATCATTCCTAGTATAGATGGAGGTGGATTCTGCATTACTATCATTCCTAGTATTCATGGAGGTGGATTCTGCATTACTATCATTCCTAGTATAGATGGAGGTGGATTCTGCATTACTATCATTCCTAGTATTCATGGAGGTGGATTCTGCATTACTATCATTCCTAGTATTCATGGAGGTGGATTCTGCATTACTATCATTCCTAGTATTCATGGAGGTGGATTCTGCATTACTATCATTCCTAGTATTCATGGAGGTGGATTCTGCATTACTATCATTCCTAGTATTCATGGAGGTGGATTCTGCATTACTATCTTTCCTAGTATAGATGGAGGTGGATTCTGCATTACTATCATTCCTAGTATTCATGGAGGTGGATTCTGCATTACTATCATTCCTAGTATTCATGGAGGTGGATTCTGCATTACTATCATTCCTAGTATAGATGGGGGTGGATTCTGCATTACTATCATTCCTAGTATAGATGGAGGTGGATTCTGCATTACTATCATTCCTAGTATTCATGGAGGTGGATTCTGCATTACTATCATTCCTAGTATTCATGGAGGTGGATTCTGCATTACTATCATTCCTAGTATTCATGGAGGTGTATTCTGCATTACTATCATTCCTAGTATAGATGGAGGTGGATTCTGCATTACTATCATTCCTAGTATTCATGGAGGTGGATTCTGCATTACTATCATTCCTAGTATAGATGGAGGTGGATTCTGCATTACTATCATTCCTAGTATTCATGGAGGTGGATTCTGCATTACTATCATTCCTAGTATAGATGGAGGTGGATTCTGCATTACTATCATTCCTAGTATTCATGGAGGTGGATTCTGCATTACTATCATTCCTAGTATTCATGGAGGTGGATTCTGCATTACTATCATTCCTAGTATAGATGGAGGTGGATTCTCGTTACTATCATTCCTAGTATAGATGGAGGTGGATTCTGCATTACTATCATTCCTAGTATTCATGGAGGTGGATTCTGCATTACTATCATTCCTAGTATTCATGGAGGTGGATTCTGCATTACTATCATTCCTAGTATAGATGGAGGTGGATTCTGCATTACTATCATTCCTAGTATAGATGGAGGTGGATTCTGCATTACTATCATTCCTAGTATTCATGGAGGTGGATTCTGCATTACTATCATTCCTAGTATAGATGGAGGTGGATTCTGCATTACTATCATTCCTAGTATTCATGGAGGTGGATTCTGCATTACTATCATCTACATAAGAACAAATACATGTACTTTATTACCAAACATTACATTTAAACCACTTTCAAGAACTAAGTTGAATAACTTGGTCACATATTTCTTCCAAAGCAGTTATTACAATTTCATACATCAAATTCATACACTGTACATTGTAGCTATATCATTTGACCTTTACTAGACTAATTCATTATAATTAAATTTCATACCTATGAACAACTGGCTGTCGTTTCCAGCCAATTCTTTGATACCCTCTACTGCAGTTTCTCCAATTATCTCTATTACCTGATCAGTATAAACATACAGAGATATATGTATATATAAAATATGCCTCCTGGTGATTGGACATTCCAATAGGGCATGTCTGTGAAACTCAGTGTTGACGTATTCATATTCACAGAGTCAGTCTAAGTTAATTACTCTACTTAATATCATCTTGATGTTCTTAAAGCAATTAAATATAAAACGAAGTTAACCATTGTGCAATTTAATATACAAATTCATTTTTTTAAAATAAATAACAAAATAACACCTTCTTCTTCCACTCTGACAGTGGACTGGGCCCCACACCACCACCTGTCTGCCGCATTGCTGCACGGCGTTTGGCCTCTTTGCGCTTAGTGCGAGACGTGAGGTCATGCCATTTTTTCCTGACCTCTCGGAAACTCCTCTTTATATGTGAAACACTGTTAACTCTAAAAGGAAAGCATTCATAATTTTAATAAAAAAAATATATATATAAGAATCACCACTTTATTGCTTCATCATACTGTGCATGACCATGTCAAGATGTGTTAATAGAGAGCAATTACAATTACTTTTATTGAATAACTACAACAACATACCAAACTAAATCATCAATAAGCAATAATTAAATATAATGGATATAATTTTAACATGGCAAAACAGACTACGATTAACAGAAAAGGACTGTTAATCATAATTATTCAACTTACTTTTCGGCAACTTTAGCCCATTGTTTTTCTTTGGACTTTAGAGTCACGGTGTTGGTGAAGGGGCTAAATACTGTAGGTCTACACGAGACCTCCTCCACCAACACCGCGAGCTCATCGGTTTTATAACGCTCCCTGCTGTGTTTCTCCATTTCACGTGCGATTTACTATCGTCCCTCAAAACAAAAAAGAACCGCTAGGCGTATGTATGCGTGTGTTCGAGACTATAATTGTACTTCCGGACAGGCATTTATTGCGTTGCGTTTGCTAAGGCTTCGAGATATCAGGTGGGTGCAATCGCACTAGCAAATAGCGCACGCTAGCTATGCTATAGCGCGTGCGCAACATAGCGATCCTTTCGAGATTCTGAGCCCAGCTCTCTCCAACACTACGGTCCTGGCAACAAACACAGCAGACACATCAAAGCCGAATACGTCCTCACCTGTCCCGATGGCAATCACAGTGCTATCCCCGGGACAAAGTCCAATCCGGAGACCAATGGGGAATACCCGCTTTAAGGGTCTGCCGCTAGATGGCGTGGGGGTGAAAGCAGTCCTTCTTAAATCTCGCAGAATCTCGCTCACGGCTTTACACCAAAGTTTAACATGGAGCGTGTGCATGCGTCGCTGACAGTGAACCAACTCAAACGCAATTTACTTGAATGTGGTGCCATAACATCTGGATGAAAATGTGAATTGACTGAAAGGTATGTGTTTTCTTTTCATTTAGTGCTTGAAAAACACGAATGCTAACTATTTTCCTTGAAAAAAAATCGAACATTAGTCGAGGTGTGTGTGTCAAATCTGACATGTTATGTACATGTAGACTACTGTAGGTACGAGTAGGCCTACGCTCATATTTTGTTTTAGTAGCACGAAAGACGAAGATTTTTTATACTTTGTAAATGTACTTATTTATTTTCTTTATAAGGTTACCCAAAGAAGGTCCATATATTGGGGGCAAAGCCTGAAACTGTCGATTTCAGGACCCCCAGGACAGCCAACTTCAAGAGCAGGATAAAATGATTACTTCAGGAATCTTACCCGTCACTTCACATCAGCGGCAAAGAATGATGTAGCCACCAGTTATGCCTGCCCTAAAGCTGACTTACAGGCGGCTGTGATGGACAACAACTATTGCCAAGTGCCATGAAAACAATAATGCATGGATAGAGGGAATGATGTAAGTGAAAACAGAGGTCTAATATTAAGAATCAGGCCCAAATATGAGAAAGAATTATCTAACTAGGTGATGTGTGACATCATAGAAATATAATACTGTATGTTAACTATTTAATGCTGTAACCATCTACCATGCTTTAATGGGATATGAATATTTCAGGTTGAGGAACAAACAGCGAAGGACACTGAGCATAGCAAGTTATAACAAGGAAAGAGCGCAATCTGACACAAGGAGAGACAATGGCAGATCACTGCTTCCAGGTTTGGAGAGATAATTGCAGCTACAGAGAAGAAGTATATAAACAAACTGTATGAATCATTGTTGTGTCCAAAACCATTGCAGACACATGACAGTTGGACCCGGACCCGATTTCCCCTTTTTGGAATGTGTATCTCGTGCACGAATCTGGGCCTAAAGAAAACCCGCGAATACTATACTAAGTTAGAAGGCCAGATGTTCATTACAAATTGCCCATTCTGCTATTTTGTTGTGTTTACATTCAAAGAACTGTTTGTGGGATTGATTCATTCTGACGCTGGGTATTTTTCTACATGTATTTTGCCCAGGATAACTTTTTTTAATGAAAAACACTATAGGAAGTATGTGTCAACTAGTTTATAGAAAGTACCCCTGTATGAGATGGTTTTAGCTGCAATCATAATTTTGAAGTGCAATTTTAAAAAATGTTTTAACTAAAATGAAATAATTTGGTGGTGCTATATTCTTTACAAAAAGTACTTATGTGTTTATGCTGTTTTTAATAATATTTAACTGTAATGAAAAAAAAACTATGATGCAATTTTGTAAAGTATTTCAGTGGGATGAAATAAATTGCTAGTTGTATTTACAGCAAATAATTTGGTTTTTCTGCTTTTTAAAGAATTTTCAAAGTGATGACATAATGTGGTGGTTCTATTCAAGTAAAATAATTCATAAGTACTATTTTGTAAAAAGGAACAAAAAACTGTGTTAATTTGTAAAATGTTTGCTTTCTTTAATTTTTATTTCTTAAACCGTTACAAAAAGTTTTCCATACCTACAGTAATCCATTGGCTGAAAAATTGCAGCTATATATTCAGGAAAGTTATAGCACAAATAAATTATCTAAGTATTACATGGTTTCATGGTTTTTACTATGGACTGAATAATTATTTTGTTTAAATATTTGGTTTTGCTGCTTTTTAATGAATTTTCAGAGCGATGAAATAATATGGTGTTTCTACTCAAGTAAAACAATTGAGAAGTGCTATTTTGTAAAAAAAAAAAGAACAAAAACTGTTCATTTATAAAATGTTTTCTTTCTTTAAATTTTATTTCTTAAACTGTTACAAAAAGATTTCCAAACATGCATTAATTATTCCATTGGCTGAGAAATTGCATCTATACATGAACAAATAAATTATCTAATTATACCTAGTTTTATGATTCTTACGAGGTACTGAATAATGATTTTAAATAAAAATAATTATTTAATTAATATTACCGGTCATGCTCAATACACCAATAAAAAAGGATATTACTTAATAACACAACCTTATGCAGGTAGTAGGCTACCGGCACTTATATATATTTACTGACAACTCTTCTGAAATTACGGACATAAGAAAACGCACTTTGATAAATCATACTTCCTAGGGGCACTTTCTTGCTATGGAGCTCTCTTTCCAAAACTTCATAAGTTTTGCCAAGATCAATTAACCTTTTTACGTGTATTCTTTTTGAGGCAACTCGTCTATCTTTAGGGGCCTAATTACTGTGCCTGGGTCAAGTTGTAACTGTCCCTTTAACATGGAAGGTGTTTTGACATGGGCAACCCTTCACTTCAAACGAAGCCCTGAATCCTCAAGAAAATTATGCCCACCTTGCCGACTTTGACATTCAGGTACACAACAATACTGAGGCATGTTTATTAAGGCCAGTACCACAGTCCAACGTATATAATATCCAACATGGCGACTGTGGAAGGACTGAATTCACACTAGCGACACCTGGCGCCAAGCGGGCTGGTATTCCTCATTGCAACGAGCAAGGCTCACTCAAGACGATCGACACAAATGTCTCTCTAACGAAGCCTAATAAGCACTTTGTGTATCTTTACGTACAGGTAACTATCAGTCGTTACGATGATAAATTGACGATTACTTTGAGATCTCACCTTGTAGAAGGGTGTGACTGGTTGAAAATCCGTTCCCTCCCATACGGTGGATGGAATGTGCTATTGTTCAACTGAGAAGTACAGTCACCGTTTGTTTGCTATCTACCCAAGATCTCCGTAAAGTTCAAAAGATCGTCAATATCGTTGAAAACAGGAAAAGCTGAATCCTGTCGACTGCGCCATTTGTAACCGAGTATCACAACAAACATCGACTGAATCTCAGAAGAATCAGCTTCTTTATATATTCCTGTACATACATACATGCCAACGTGACAGTGTGAGTAAAAATAACTCAAGAATACTGTTGGGCGGGTAATTTATATTTCCCGCTCACGTGACTAACAAAGCTCACGTGACCGCCAAAAGGGCAGTGTTGTAGATAAAGTAATAAAACTTGCTGGTTCAATTTTTTTTATTATTATTTCACAGTTTTACATTACTTCCACGTGTGTGTATCACAACTCCGCATGGATTTCCCTCTCTAACATGGAAAACACGTGTGCCAATAAACATGTTAGAACTCCGCATGGAGTCCACACTCTCCAACCTTTTAGAACTACTCAATTTTTTTACACTAGAGGGACCCACTGTATAGTCACCTCTAACACAATTGGTTTCACCATACAACAATATTTGACAGGCGGGAATGCTTTCGTAATGTTTCACCCTATTACATGTGTACTGTGTACTTTGATAACCCTAGCTGTCTCTTCCATGTCTCCCAGCTCAATGTGTGTGTGTGTGTGTGTGCGTACTGTGTACCTTGATTACCCTAGCTGTCTCTTCCATGTCTCCCAGCTCAATGTGTGTGTGTGTGTGTGTGTGTGTGTGTGTGTGTGTACCTTGATAACCCTAGCTGTCTCCTCCATGTCTCTCAGATCAGCTACTGTGTACACATGGTTTGGCTCAGGTGCCGGAGATAACTTGTTACACTCTGCGATGACCTGAAGCCGTTATTATGGAAAAAATGCAACAGACACTCAACTGTTCAAATTGCAATACCAATAAGTAAATTACAGAGCAGCTTTTGTAAAGGAAAATAAAATCGTTAATTTTTTAAACAATGTTTATTCGAAAGAAATGGAGGCAAAGCGCTAAAAGCATTAGATTCAAAGATTTCAGTATTGGAACAATACAAAATGCAATGCAAAATCGTTAATAAAGCATATTTTCTAAGATACGAAGTTCAAAGCTGTTATTTGAAGGTTGACCTTCCCTCACGTGTCTTAATTTATTACCGGTACTGACCTTTTTTAGGAGGTTTTCTCTGCGCGCCGTCAAAACAATGTTTGCTCCCATCTTGGCGAAATGATACGCCACCTGTTCTCCAATTCCAGAGGACGCCCCGGTAATGAGCACTCTCTTGCCTCTCACCATGGCTGTGATAAAACCGATATGCTTATATCAGCCTATTATCATTTCGATTTCTGTTATAAATCTGGAAATTTAATAAAGCACTGGTTTTTTTTTTAATTCATGTGTAATGGCAAAGTTTCATGTGGCTTTATCTTGGGCAGACGAAGTAGATTGTGTTTATGATTTTGAAGGCAAGGAAAGAAATGGTACGAAATTCATGCGTTAGCACTCCTTTTTGCGGTTATAAATATGTGTTTTCTGGTTGTGTTTACGTTATTTAGTGCAGAGAGAGAGAGAGAGAGAGAGAGAGAGAGAGTGGTGCACAAAATATGAACGACTTGCGTTTTTTCAGCATCACCAAACTAAGTTGGTCTAACTAAAGTCATTAATCGTTTACGCACACACAGATTACAAATATCAGACCCATTTCAACCATGTAGAGTACAGTAGACTATATGAACATGTACATCAGACTTAGATAAGGACCTGCAAAGAGCGTTCATGCTCACCGGGATCGAAATCATCCACGTAGAGGGTGGCGATATAGATGGCAGTCACAGTGAGGAGGACAGCAACCAGTGTTTTTGTCTTGGAACCCATGTTGAATTATTTCTCACGTCCAGTTCTTAAACAAAGAGCATACCAGTACGCGATAGCCTCTGCATCCCTAAGTGACCTTTTAATGTATTCCCGGCCTACTCCCCGTTCTACCAGTAGCATTGAGACCTATCATTATTAAACTATGAACATAACATTACTGATCAGGTCAGGTTAGTACATAAGATAACAGGTACGTGTGAGGTACACTGGCTGGCAGGAGTCTAAAGTCGATAATACTGAGGGCTTGTACAGGGGGGATAAGACTGGGTCTGCTGTGTTAAATCCTATATAGGCACATTCAACTGAAACACTTATCATACATATTATTTAGATATTTATATTTTTATTATGAATACTGCGGATATTAAGAGGACACGAGACATTCACTCACACTTAACATTTAAAAGGTTAAATAAATAAGACTGAAGTATATGTCAGTAAGCCCCTAGTTCAATAAATATACCATTCTAAGCAAGGCCTTTTTTCAGCGAGCCCTCCAGCTGCCAATTGAACGGCCGCTGTCATCACTGGACGGCCTATGTTTTCAAATTTAGAAGGCTGGATGGCTTACGATTAAAAAAGTCTTGACTTGTCGGGGCAGCTGTGGACGTCGTATGAAAATCCATTGCAGTAATTTGACGTATGAATATTATACTACTTTGTTGCACGCTGTTTTTCAGTCACGACGTAACTACTACCTAAAGCTAACAAAACACAATAAAATGTTTCCATTGACTTTAAAATATATAATGCAGAAGTGACAAGAATAATCTACATTCGGTACAAAACACGTGTAGGCCCTAAATGAAATATGACCTAACTTGCCGCCAAATTATGAAAGGGGACACCTTTCGGATCTTTATACGTATGGCACCTGACAAAGCTAAAACATAACAAAGGCAATTTTTATATCTTCGGGGAGAGATTGTTCGCAATCCGAAAGAGACGAGAAGGCAATTTTCATATTTGTTCAAGAGACTTCGTTAACCGAGGATCGGGAACAAGAGATAGTTACCGACCGCAGCGAGATGAAAAGCCAATTTTTTCGTATCTTCAGCAGGAGATCGAGCATGATCTGAGCGAAAAGAGAAAGCAATTTTCACATTCTTTCAATGGACTTCGTTCGCAGAAGATCGTCAGCCAGAGATCGTTCGCGATCCGAGCGAGACGAGAAGGCAATTTTTATATTCATACAAGGGCGTTCTTTCGTGGAAGAACGTGACGGGAGATCGGTATCAATTATTTTTAACCCTCTTTTCCAATGAAATTTATTATTAAAAAAAGATTCCATTAATTTTTACCCCATCCCCACCCCCGCTCACGGCTTTTGGAAAAGTTTGAGGCCCTGAAATTTTGAAGTAAGATACAGATGGCAATTATGTATGGCCTGTACCCCAATCCCGGAAAAAGCGTTGGTTCTGGGTGAAATAATTTACTGGAACTTAATTATATTGAGGGAATATTTTAAACTTTAAGTAATGATTTTATAAACGGTGAAAACTAAGCTATTATATTTGGCACATATAATTTAAACTGCCCTTCATCTTTTGCGTAAGTCGATCTACATTTAGCTATACCTGGGAATTTTAAAATTCTGTGCGTACAATTTTAAAAGGTCTGGTTACGCCCCTGTTTATTGAACTAGGGGCTTACTGACACAAACTTTGAAAACATATGCAAATTATGCCCGCTTGTATCAAGCTAAATTCTGAATAACGGTGAGGCACCTTTGTTCGATGTGGTTTGTTGCGGTTATCCCGAGTTGTCAGAAAATAATCTTAAGAACAGTTGATCGTTGTAGGATTCTTACACCTTCTTGCTATCCATGGCAGGGCCGTAGCCTCCGGGGGGGCAGGGGGGGCAGCTGCCCCCCCCCCCCTGGAAATTGGGGTGCAAAAAAATGATCGCAAAGGTAAAAAAAATAATTGCAAAGTTGGTATCAATTCTGTGAGAAAAGGCACTAATGGCCACTAGACAATCATTCAACAATCTGTTTACAAAGGTGTACTGTTTTTAGCCAACTCAGTTTATGCCAAAAAGCTCACCCTCCGCTTACTGCCCCCCCCCCCCTGGCATTTTGCTCAGGCTACGGTCCTGCATGGTCAGCTTAATGATGAATCTTCTAAAAGTTGAACTTATATATGGTATCATCCAAAATCAAACAATTATATTACAGGATAAAGCTCTGTTTGTTTGTGAAAATTGCCCATATCACCCTGTTAGTTTAGAGGGTTAAGCTGGGTCAAGTCGTGTCAAAATTCTTTAGAGCTTTGCAGGAAATATTTTTTTGTTTCTCTGGCTCCTTATAAAGCCCGTTGTCCAGATTTTATCTAGTGTCCCCAGGTCTGCTGGAACTGCTCTTTGAAAATAACACAGGTAGATTTTTATCTGAGATAAATCTCGCCAGCGAGTGTGCATTCGACACACTTAAGACAAAGGCTACCTGAGAGTTGAAGGGCATTCAAACCTCCAATTAAGAGGCAAAGGAAGTTCCAGCTAGATGGACGATTAAGATAGGACTTCTGGAGGTAGCTAGTATTGTTTATTTAACTCAGTTCTGTGAAAGCAAACGAGACGGGGGGCGTCAGAACAATGGTGCGTATACGATTCATACAGAAGATTTGTACATTTAGGTGACTCTAACTTGCAATCGAAGAGGATTTTCGATTATTTTTCGTGAAAAATACACTAAATTTATAGAGAATAATATCGTGATTGGCTCAAAAAATTGTACGCACAGTGCATCCGTGCGTATGCCTAGTTACGCCCATGGATGTTATACACAGTCTCAAAGCGTTTGATTTTGAAGAACTATAAAACTTTTTCAAATTCATAACAATTTACCACTACACACACTGCTGGCAGCATTAAGTGTAATACCAGTACATAAGGTCTGTATTAGCATCCCTGCTTTGGCCAGGTCAGTACATTTAAGACTGGGTTCCCATATCTAGACTGATCTTACAGGATCGATCCATCTCCACGGGGTTTCTCGCTTAAATTGCTTACAGCTTAAACGGCTTAGGTGTCTGGGACCCCTCCAAAGCTGCTAAACAATAGTTAATTACCCCCTATCAGCTTCAGTAGGCGTGACAGACATTTAAGCCGCTTAAGTTAATTGCAATTGAGTGAGAATCCCCATGGAGAAAGTTCGATCCAAAGTTAGTACAATAGGGTCTGGGAATGGTCTCTTATACCAGTACACAAACTCGATGGTTGTGTTGTAGCAAGTTCATTTTATTTGTATGCTATCATTACTGTGGAGTAAAATAAAATAAAGATGTTTTGGGTGATCTGTCTTTTCCTGATATGCGAGGTAGGTGATCAAAATCTTAAGGGAAAACAGAAGCTTTATTTGTTTTTCAACATTATTCAAGGTTGCCTACTAAATGTGACGATGGTATTGACTTCTGTCTTTTGCTGACAAATACCACTCAGTTATAGTCGTTCTTATTATTTATTTACTACTTCCCTGTTGTTACTCGTGCTGCTTCCAACATTTCTATTTCTACCTCTTGCAATCTTTAGCGGCCTTCTCTACGTTTACCTTACATTATAAATACCATAAGATCATGTCAATCAACTCAAGTTACTCTACAAAACACTCCCCGCTCCTGTCAATTACTAACATTACATAAATTGCATCAGTTATTCTAAAAGATCGAGGGTCTTGTAAATAAAAACGGCCATCAGCGGCTGAGTTTTGAAGATGAAACTTGTGTATGTCTTAGGAAGCATTCACATCGAGAAGAGCCGAGGTCTAACAAGGCCGCGACCTACATGAAAGGGAAATCGCTTAATCCTGTAATGTTCTCTCCGCCTCTCACACGGCTTAGGACCACGCGTCGTCCCTCGACCGGTTGAAGTATGCCGAGATTGAATTAGAGTGCCCCTGCAGGGACGACGCGCGGGGAGGAGTGTGAGAAGGCAGAGAAACTATTAATGAATCAAGCGTTCTTCCTTTCATGTAGAACCGCCATATTTAGGTCGCAGCCTTACTAGACCTCGGCTCTTCTCGATGTGAAAGCTCCCTTAAATTGTTGCTTCTAGTGTGCATTAGGAGACATAAAGGACACATACGTCATCAAAGGGATTTAATCTCGGCTCCGATGTTTAATTGCTAGGCCCCTGCAGCAACGGCGCATGTGGAGGCGGGGAGACCGTCGAGAATCAGCGGCAGCTCTTGTGAAGTGTGGTCGGCCATATTTAGTCGGCGGATCAGTTAATACTCGGATCATCTTTTCTGAATGGAGCCTTAATCTGTGTTTGTTATTCAACTTCTATTGAAGTGTCTACACTCATATTTTGTTACTTACATCATAAGATACAGTGGCGGATTTAGAGGGGAGGGTTAGGGGGACCTAATACCCCTTCCTTTTCTCAAAAAAATAACACTATTATTCCACTCTTGAAATTAGAGTTTTAACTAGTTGATTTATATTCCTTAAATATGCATACAAAGTCAATTTTTTGTCACAAAAACCAACCAAATGCCAGCATATAGTAACAAGTAGTATAACTAAGATAATTGCCAAAAGGCATTGTTTAATTTTACCCGAAAATGATGTTTGAATGGATTTTTCTGCTAGCACTCTATGCTGTATGTCAATGGGACAGAAAAGTAGGTCACGAAAGTAGGTTAAATTTCCAACCAAAAATTTTAAGAAAGGAGCAGTCTAAAGCTCTTTTTGGGCTGATCAAGTGATCTATTCAGTTTATCCCTTGGCATGTCAAATTTATTTGAGTCGTATAAGAAACTGGTAGAAGTGGTTAACATGTGTTACTGGGAAACCACTCTCCACCGATGCCCGGTTCGTATGTACTTTAACCGTTTCAAATGGAACCGTTTGACCTTCAAAACACCAAAATATTACGGCTCCCGGGCTATCGATTGTAATTGCAGATGTAAACATGTACAACCAAACTGGCCCTCTGCGTGATAAGGTAGAAGGTTTTTCATTTGATTTCAAATCTACCAATGAATCTTCTGCGGCTCCGTGTAATTCCGCTGTCTTAACACAGCTAGCTTACCGCGGTACATGTATAGCCTTGTACGCGGGTTTTTATGCAGTGATTTTTCTAGATTTTTTTTCCTGAAAATTGCATTAAGAAGAAAAACGTATATTAGGTGGGCGGGTGGGTCAGGCACAGTGCTGTCGTTGGCGTGCACGGGTGCAGGAAAAAACAGTCCGTTACAACAACGACCTGGCCCTGCAATCGAGAAGGCACGGGAAAAAGTCGATGGTTTAGAATACGAGGGTTGATTGATAAGTAGTGAGCCTCGTGTGGAAGGGCCGGGGTTAAGCAGGGATATCCCTTTTTAGCCCTTCTATTCCCTGACTATTTAAAGGTGTGTAGCCGAAGTTTGGTGTCATTTGGTTAGTTGATGTCGACGAGGTAGCACTCTCAAATAAGCAAGGCAAGTGACATTTGCAAAATGCCCCTGCTCACAAGCCTGTCATCGCCATGGCTGCAATCAACGAGTGTGGCTTTGAACTGATAGAACATCCACCTTATTCGCCTGATCTTGCTCCCTCTGACTATTATCTATTTCCCAAATTGAAAAAGGCCATTTCAGGTACTCACTCTGTGTCAGATGATGACGTCATACGTGAATTGGAGGGGTTTCTGAACAGCCAAGAGAAGGGCTTCTATAAAAGTTGCAAAGAGGCTCTCAAAACTCGCTGGAAAAATTGTATAGATACTCAAGGAGACTATGTTGAAAAATAAATGAAAAATATTTGTAAAATGTGTACCCCTTCTATATGAGGCTCACTACTTATCAATCAACCCTCGTAAGTGATCGATTTGACAACAAAATTTTTACTGGTCATTATCTTAAAGTATTCCTTTCTCTTCAAATTTTGCTTTAGAATATTAAAGTTTACTATTTAGATTGATTTAGATTCTTTGGAATGGTGCCTGATGACATCGGTATTATAGTTTCACAAGATTATTCCTCTCTCTTCACTTTTTTCACTTAAAAATGATGTTCAGGCGGGGATGGTGATAAGCCCCCGAGTGTCCGACCCCGAGTCCCACGTCAAGGAGGCAAGGGCCATTCCCTAAAAACGCCCCCCTCTCCTGCAAATAACCTGTATCCCTCCCTGAGCCCCCTCCCCCCTTTCAATGAATCCTGGATCCGCGGGGAAAAGGGGCATGAATCCCTGTCAACTCCTACCTTCACTTTCTATAATGATCTCTTCACACATCTGGAATCAGCTACATTTAGGAGAAAACGGCACAGCAGGCCAAGAAATCTTTTACGTTTATAATTTTAATTCTGTCTTTTTTCATTCTTACAAAGATTTTAAAAAATACCGTCTCCTAGACATATCTGTTAAATATATCCCGACTTTTCTTTTCTTTTTTAAATTGTATAATCTTATATAGAAATGAAAAAATGAGTTAAGGAATCAAAGCCGAAAACCTATTAAATGATTAATATTTATGATACTTTTCTGTTTTTGCTTATACAAAAATTTGTAAAAATTGTGTCTCCTCGACATACATGTGTCTGTTAAATATCCCACTACAATATCCCCATATAAGATAAGAGGGAGAGAGAGAGAGAGAGAGAGGCGGGGCGGAATTTTGCTGGAATTTTTGGTGAACTTGACCTGGGTGTGGTGTGAAAAAAATGGACATCGGCCTCAGGTCGGACTTGAAGAACAAAACAAACCAGCACAAAACAAGCACGAACGTAATCTCCTCTCAGCTCATCTAACACACTCACGTGTTCAGATGCACCCCAGGTCAGCCTCCAAGGGTCATGTAGATACACCCCCGCACCGATAATCCCTCTTAGTAATTTTTTGTATTATGCGCATCGATGCGACCCCACACCGATAGATCCCCGCACCGATACTCCCCCGCACCAATACTTCCCCTCAGTAGGCCTATATGTGTAATTGTGGGGATGTAGCCTACCGGTGCGGGGGAGTATCGGTGCGGGGACGTATCGACAAGTAACCCGCCTGCCAGATAATATGCCACCAGTGGGTCACCTGTGGCTATAAACAGCAAACAGCCACTGGTGGTCCACTGGTGTACCGCTGGTGGTTAGCTGGTGGCAGGTTGCCGTTGGTAATGTAGCTGGTGACCGGTCCACCAGTGACCAATTCGCGATTTTCTCATCGTAATTGTTAAGTGTAGATTTTTTTTCAAATACGCGTATGCGTATTGTAATAACGTTACCTCATTTCGGCGGAAGTGTTTTTATTTACCTTTGTTCACTCGTTTGGGAGTGCGCAATTTCCTAGCATTTCATTGTCCTATAAAAATTTACGTGACGTAGGCCTACTGCACGCGACGGCTGCACGTGACGTCTGCGTCGACCACTCTACTCCGCCTGACTGCTGCCACTGGGCTTTGATTTCACTATATTTCATGTAAAATAGGTAAGCCTAATAATATTTAAATACACTGATTGACAGATCTTTTCAATGTAGGCCTACATGTAGGAAAATGTTGATTTATAAAACAGCTTTTTAAAAAATAAATTCTGGAAATAAGAACATTGTTATTGAGTGGAAGAAACAAAATGTGAAAGCTCCACCTAGGCCTTCTATAGCCCTATAAGATATAGGTATGAAAAAAATTGATTATAAGATTCGTATTTTGTATTTGAAAGTTTGGTATTTTTTGCCTCTTGAAAAGATCGAGTCAATTAAAAGGTATACATTTTCAAAGTGTATATATTTTTAAAAAATAAAAATGTGGTGTATCAGTGTGTTATGAAAGGTTTTCTGTGGCTTTTATTTACGTAAAATTCATTTTAATAAGGATTAAAATGGAAAAAGACCCATAATAGATTTATGAATGATATTGATAACAATTGGAAAAAGTAAAGTTTGTATCTTAAAATAAACCTTGGAATATAACCAGTGAACATTGGTCCTTTTTCTTTTGTGGTCCTGCCTAGCTAAATACTATTATTAAAATATCAGCAAAACGTCTGACATATGTGATGACTTGAAAACTGCGCTGCACTCCAACGAGACGGATGCGACTAATTTCTCACTCAATTTGGTAGTTGTGATCGCCACCTTTATTTCGTATTTCAATTTATTAAACCCTTGACCCCAACGGCTCATCAGAATGAAATACAGTGACATTATAAAGTCATATCAACGAACTACCACTTCAACAAAAACTACTACTGATACAAATATAATAATAATAATAATAATAATAATAATAATAATAATTTATTATACTGACGCTAGTCTTAGCTCCGATGCACATTGTAAGTATTTCCCGAAGCTGTTTAATTGTGAGACATTGTTAAAGGCCCAGTCACAATGTCGGCGATCTGTCGGGGATTAGTTTTGGCCGGGGGTCGTCGTAGAAAATAAAAAAAAAATCCTTGAACAATCCTAGCAATAATCCTAATAAAAGTGGAGCAGTCACATTGTCTGAGATTTTGACCCGGTTTTGTCGAAAAATCGTGGGATTAGCCTCCGATTGCATCGGAGGCGATCGGAGACGATACCTGCGAGCGTCTTTTCTCTTAATTTTTTCCCCCTGGGTATATGTGGTTATATATGGGTATATATCCGGAGGACGCCTCCGATTAATCGGAGGGCATCGTAGGTCATCGGAGATTGTGTCTGGGATGCCCAAAATGGGTGAAAAATCTTGCGAGCAATCTTAAAATTTTAAGTTCAAAGTTGGGGACCGCGACGGGTGTGGCGATGTCTAAAAAATCTGCGACAACCCGCAGGCGTCCGGAGAGCGCCTCCGACGGGTGCAAAATCGTGAGATCTGTCTCAAGATTTTGTTAAAATTTCCCGGGTTTTACCCATCCCCGACGCATCGCAACTGATTTGTGACTGGGCCTTAAGTGATAATAGTTCAATTAGTTTGAAGACTGTAAGCTTTTTTTACCCTTTAACATATATATATATATATATATATATATAGATAGGCCTATATGAAGCCAGGGATCTTCTCTTGAAATAGTATTTATTTCAAAAGATTTACACATCACGGTCTCCTCTGCATTCACAGCAGCGAGGCGGCCCGGCTCGTTAAAATTCTCAAGAGACTCGCTTAAATTTGTTAAAATAAATAAATAAATAAATAAAACCCTCGCTGAGATAAATTACTACTAACAGTATTTTTTTATTCAGGTTAACTGAAAATTATAAAGATGGTGAAGTAGCCATTAATTTCCTACGGATCATGTAGAAAGGTGATGAATAAGACAATATATGGAAAAACTGGTCGTTTATAACTGACCAAATATGTCTAGAGATAATACAGTTTACATTCAAGTTGACCACCAATATCTGGCATATATATGCATATTTGTAATGTTAAGATTTTTCATGTTTTTAAAAAGGCAAATAATTAAATTAAGACTAGACATAAGGAAGTGCACATGGGGCATTTTGGTAGTCATTTTAACGTATTTTCATTAATTCCAATCTGATTTCTTTACCGATAAATTATTCGTATTATGGTTTTCAGAGATCGTTTCATCTTCACCACCCTCCTGCAGATAAAAGCTATGCTGAAGAATAACATTATTGTTCTTACAAGGTTAGAGCAAAGATTGAAACAGAACAGAAATCCTGATGACAATATTGTCTTAATTGACGAGTTTGCATTTCCTATGGAGACTAGAGAAGATGTGGCAAGGGTTGAAAACATACTTAAAGATAAACATAATGAAATTACTGGTAAGTTAAAAAAATAATAGTGTGATTAAAATTAATTAATGTAGTAATTGTTGTGCTGAAGCTACATATGGAATAAATAATAAGTTAATTTTTAAAATAGTGGTTATTTGATAAATGATTAATATAACATTTTAATCTGAACACTTATCATTTGTTGTATGTATAGGGCCTATATATAAATGTGCTTTACTAATTAAGAATATCTTATATTTATTTCAAAAGTCAAACCACCTTGCCACACTGGGAGGGTTTTCCTCTAAGGAAATGGTACAGTGTAGATAGGATCATGTCTACTATTTTTAAAACTAACATATTGCATGCCAGTGTAACTGGATTGGGAAGTGCGGAAAGGTTGCACTAAAAAAACCTGACCTTTACAAAAGCAATGGAATGTTTGCATTTCGTAATGATCAAATAATGTTTGCTCAGATATATTTTTACATATTAATTGTATTATTATGATCCTGAAGTAAAGTTACAGTTCAAAATATAAAGATTGTTTCTTCTGAACAACTTTGTCTTTTTAAGGTTTTTACATATATTCTCTTAAGGATAAACGCATATCAACCTATTTCTGTCCTTTGATGAGACCATTCCGTTTTGTAACTCCTTTTTGAACCATTTTTGTTTACTGTCCAATTTAGCACTGTTAAGATAGGAGGATTAAGTTAAGTTTTTTATATTTTACAGATGCAGGTAGATCGAGAGCTACGGAGGCTGAATAAGACATGCACCAAATTGTGGCTCAAAAATGCGCATGATAGGGATGGCGGCAGAAAATTGAGGGAAATCAAAACAAGGAAAAAAGGAGGTAAATAAACACACTGGACAAAAGAAGTGTCACCCCCTGCAGAGTAATGAAAGTTATAATGCCTGGGTCTACTCTTAATATGACTATTGAGTATAAAACCACTGTACTATGGAATTGTTTTTTTTTTTTTTTTTTTTTTTTTTTTTTTTTTTTTTTGTGAATTTTGATGTTTATAAAATGATACCAGGAGCATATCATTCCAGAGTCATTTATCTCCCCCAAAGTATTGGTTCACTTCTATTGTCCAGTGTGTGTAACAACAAAAAATAACAATAATAAATAAATAAATAAAGAAAGAAAAATAAAAGAAAAATAAATCAAAATAAAATAAAATAAAAATCACTGTTACAGGTGATAATTGTGATGAGAAATATTAGTTTTACGCATATCTATTTTATCTGATATTAAATTATTATTTTCCAGTTACCTTTGTACGGCATTTCTTTTGCGCGTCTATAGTTTTGCTATGAAAAAAATACCGGAAGTCGTGTTGCGCAAAGGATTATGGTCTATATGAATGAGGCGCCATTTTGTTCAACAACCAGGAAGTAACAGGACAGAGATTGTGGGATAATGTTGAACATATTTGACAAAGAAAGAGATATGATCTGACCGACTTGTAGGTATATGGAGCAAGTGTTTATGTTACTGTGATCTCCAAGCTGCAGCACCAGAAGTGAACATAAAGTTTAGCAATCACTGACAGAAATATTACAGGATCTACTGTCGGAATGGAAGCCATGTTAGGGCAGTCTAGACGAGGTGTAAATCCAAGATCAGGACAGGTGACAGTACAGACACAACCTCCATTAGCTGAACAGGAAACAAATACAACATCAGCTACACATCCTAATGTTTTCTTTGACAAGGCAGAATGTGTGCGTTCCTTCAGTGCTAAACTGGAAGATGATAGAATAACTGACATAACTGGGTTAGCCATAGATAAGGAACACATGTTTGTTGTGGATAGATATAACAACAGAACAAAAGTATTCACACATGAAGGACAATTTAAGTTTGACATTAAAGTAAACATACCATGGGATGTGGCTGTGTCACAGACTGGTCACCTGTATATAACATCATGGGGTGACAGATGTGTCCAAGTGTACTCCACCAGAGGTCAGCAGGTGACAACCATGGGTCAGGGTCTACTGGAGTTACCACTGGGTATTACACTGAACAGACAAGGTCATGTGATGGTTTGTGACAGTGTAAAGAAGTCCATCTTCACATTCCATGCAGACAGTGGACAGCTCCTGAACACTATTCCACTCAGTATGTGTGAATTCCCAGTGTACATCACAGTGAACAGTGTGAATGATAACATTGTGATATCAGACTGGGGCAGTGACATGCGGAGGTACTGTGTACATGTGCTGTCACCTACTGGTGATCATCTGTACCAGTATGACGGCAGCAGAGAAGGCAGTAAACTGAGTTTTCCACGTGGAGTGTGCACAGACAGTTATGGTCACATCTTCATTGCTGACCATGGTAACGACAGGATAGTGGCACTGAGTCCACAGGGACAGTTTATCAGATACATTGTCACTTGGGATGATGGGTTGTTGTTTCCCAGTGCAGTAGTCATCAACCCTGCTGGACAACTGGTGGTGGGAGAGAACAAGGGCAATGTTAAGACATTCCAGTACGTTGAACTGAAACAAGGTGAGTAACATGTATTAACTGTGGATAGATATGTTTATTATGTAAAAATTTTGAAAGTTTATTAGTCTTACAATGTTTTTATTCATGAATATGTTTGCCTTTATTTCAATAAAAAAACTTTTAAGCATATTTAAATTCAGTAAGCACACAGCTGTGCTTTAGTAAAAATGTATGTAGAGTGGAGACATTTTCTATAGTTAATACTTTACTGTTACTGACCAATTTCTATGAACCCATTAGTGATTAGGATTTTGAATAAGGATGAAGAACTGTTTTTAATGGAATTTATAGTATGCTTTATTTGTATTTTTATTAAGTCACAAGAAAAACATCTTACATTGTTTAATCCCTGAACTTCTTGTCCATATGTCAGTGAAGAACAACTCAAATCTCACAACAGAACAGTCCAGTTCTTCATATTCTTCATCTTGTAGCTGTTCATGAAAGCTTAGATATACCTAAATTCTCAAATGTATTTTGTCAAATTTCTTGATGTCTTACCACTTCTAGATTCAAAGACATTTCATCACCAGTTTGTTGTTAACACACACAAATAAATTAAATGTTGAAGTACTTTGGATGATACCTTATTTTCCTGACTTTGTGGATTGTTGTTTGCAAATAAAACTAGCAGACGACCATTTTTCATGAAATGGAACTACTTTTCACAGGAAGTAGTGTATTCATACACAACAGTGACCTTGAGTTTGAAATACAAAAAAATAGTACATGCATTCACACTGTCACAGCATGCAAATTATAATGAAATATACAAAACTAAACACATTTTTATGTAACACAAAAAGTTAAATGCATTTTTATTTATTTATTTATTTATTTATTATTATTATTATTATTATTATTATTATTATACTGGGGCCGGTTTCACAAAGCAGTAGTTAGTTAGCGATCGGTAGTTAGCCTCTCGCTAGTTATAGTGCCGTTTCACGAAGCAGTCGCTAGTTCTCTTGCTCGTTATTGTCTCGTTGTTACCATGGATATTTAACGACTGGTCAGAGCAGTCGCTAACTCTAGAGTTTCATCGTACGCATGCGTAATGAGTGAAATAAAAAGATTGCTTAGTTACCATTGTCTGTCGTTTGTCTTTGTATCCAATATGGCGGCTACCTTTCTTGCTATCCGTACCGCCAGACGGCAACGTAGACTACGACGTTTTCATGAAAGGCAGAATCTATTATAATATACATACGATGATGCAATTTACGAGAGGTTGCGCCTAGCTGTGACAAAAAGAGCGGCAAAAAGGTGGTGGAGATTCTTTACGACGACCTCAAAGCAGACGTTCTTATGCATTTCCAGCCACCAAAAATTGGAGAGTTAGTGCTTTCGTGACACTTTTACGCAAGAGTTCCACTTCCGGCAGACGGTTTCGAGACTACGGTGAGTAACGAGAGAACTAACGACCGAACTTTACGACTGAACTTAGCGATGAGTTAACTACTGCTTCGTGAAACACCCCTCGAAAATCGCTAAGTTTGCTCGTTAGCGAGGTAGTTCAGTAGTTATTTGTTCTAACTAACTACTGCTTTGTGAAACCGGCCCCTGGATAAAAACCTTGATGAAATGATTTTGATCACCTTTTTGGAAATTTTAAACTGCATGCTGATGGACCCACTTATTTATGTCATACACACTAAACATAGATGAGAAATAATATATCACCATGAACATAAAGTAACTTGTATATAAATATATATATTTATATATATCATGCCTAATATGTATGCACTACAGGTTTAATTCCAAATGTTATTCTTTTAAAAAAACCATATAAATAAAAACAATTTTTTAGAATGCTTGAAAGTGAAAATTTCTGAGTATGATTTATTTTAAACAGAACAACTTTATGGCTGTTGACACTTCTGGAAAGTCCAATTATATAGGCAAAATAAACCATAAAGCATCCTGCTATTGGAATTAATAACAAATCATAAATAAACATCAATGCTGCCATATCATACATAATACAAGAAAAATGTACGTCTACAGTGTTTTATTTACAATTTGGAACTAGAGAGTCAGATCACTCACTGACACTACAGAATACGAGTAATTTTTTACTTTCAGAAGTCAAATTTTTCCCACCTTTTTTGAAAGGGAATTTTAACTAGTAATGATGTGTACAACCATATATTATGTAAATAAATTGTATATGAATTGGTGTTGTTTATTAGTACCACCAGCGTATACGAGTAATTTTTTACTTTCAGAAGTCAAATTTTCCCCGCCTTTTTTGAAAGGGTAATTTTAACTAGTAATGATGTGTACAACCATATATTATGTAAATAAATATGAATTGGTGTTGTTTATTAGTACCACCAGCGTATACGCTGGCGGTACTCATGGTTTTAGTCCCGACCTGTCTCGTACGGCTCCTGCGGCTCCGCCGGCTCTTGCGGCTCCGCAGTCGGGCGCAGTCGGAAACAAGTCACCGAAAAAAAAACATAACAGTTAAAATGGTCCAATCAAGGAGATGTTCAAATTGACCTAATTGACCTGTGTTTTCCTATCACTGATCACTCCTTTGATTTTCTAGACAATAGGCCTATTGGTTTTCCTTGAAATGCATTATAAGTATTGCATATTTTTATGACTTTCCAGCAGCATTTTTATGTTGCTGGAGTACTCCTGCTACACTCCGGGAGTACTTAGGCAACATTTTACGTTCTGTAAATGCATGCATTTCTAAGTTTTATAGTAAGCACACAGCTAGGTGTTAGTAAAAATGTATGTAGAGTGGAGAAACTTTTTACTGTTAGTGACCAATTTCCATTGAACCCATAAGAATTATTAGTGAGAATGAGGCACCTGCCCATCAGGCAAGTACAATATGTCTGTAAATCTACTTGCCCTGCTCCAAATGTACTTGGTCTGCTCCAAATTAAAAAAAAATGGGTGTTGATAAAATGTATTCTGAACAGTCTATAGGCAGATTCAGTACAATGGCGTATGTATTTGTAGGTTGATAAGTTATTAACTAAAGAAAAAAAAAACTTCATGTAATAATCATAATAGTGATACATAATACATGTATGATGATACATTTCATCACATTATGATGCAACCACCATCAAATGGAAACAAAAATAAACTTGTTATTAAACCAACTCAGCAAATGTTTGGGCCAAGCAGATATTTAGCATCGTACAATATACATGTATGCTGATTGCCATTTCAAGTCTAAATTAAACAAACATCATTGTCGCCTACAAAACTGATACAACTGCACCAAATATCTCTTGCTATACGAAATACTTGTTGAAATGATGTTTTCAATAGAACTTATTTTTTATTTTATTTTTTTTTATTTAATCATGAGAAAAACATTCTAAAATGTTGATTCCCATTTCTTAGTATTATCATTATGCTTCACATATATATCAAGGCTGTTGCAATGTTTTTTTTTAACTAGTAAACAAAATCTCTGACATTGCTACAGCACATCATCTACTAGCTACAATTTTTACATCTAAGGTTTTTAGAAGTTACTGTCCCTGTGATTCATCAGCTAATATTGTTTTTATCTCAAGGTCAAACAGGCCAAAATCTCCTAAAAATGGGGGTTTAAAAAATATATATATATGTTTGTGCCAATTTTTAGAAACTACACTGACCTAAGTGGGGGGATTACATTTTGGGACTTCATCTTCGGGAGTTTGGGGTCAATCGGTGCATTTTCACAGGAGAGGCAGCCATTAGATGCCAAAGCTGAAAACTCTCCATAAAACTGGACCTGGAATAAGAAGTCACATACTGGCAGCCAAACTGTGACCTTGAAATTTACCTTTGACCTACTTTTCATCATAAACTAAGTCTTGCAAATTTTTTGCCTCTTGAAAAAAAAAACAAAACATTTCCACCAATTTAGAGTAGGTACGAGGGAGTTTTTGTGCAGGGACGGAGCGATAAGGGGTAGTATCAGTGCAGGAAAATATAAGTACAGGAAGTATTGGTGTGGGAAATTTAAACTGTGACGTACCTTATACACATGTAGGTACTGGGAATTGTCGGCACGGGGGTTGTATAGGTACGGAGGAGTATTTGTGTGGGGAGTATCGATCAAGGGACGTACACGGAAAGGTACTGAGAGAATTGGTGCTGGGGCGTTTAAGGTACGCTGCAGTTTAGTAGCAGTAGCGAGAGTGTACCATTATTATGTTAAAAATTTGTCGTTGTGACAGGAAAGGTAGTTTTAATGGGTGGATTCAAATATGGTCGTAGGCACGATCTGTACATATTTCTGTAACATACATTGAACACTCCAATAACCTTTTCCCAGCCTATTTTGTCTTGATATTATCCTCCTCTGTGCTGCTCCTTCATTGTACCACCAGCCTAGGCGCTGGTGGTACACATGGTTTTGGTCCCGACCCGTATGTTCCACCGGCTCCGCCGGCTCCTGCGGCTCCTGCGGCTCCGCCGCCAAGTCACCGTTACCGCTTCTCCTTCTAGACTGTAAGGGCCTCCATACCCATCTCTTGGATTTAGGTCACCTATAATCTCAACTCGTTCCACGTAAAATTTGGGCTTTGTCGGTATTGGGGTCTAGGTGTGGCACTCATTGCAATGGACCCTTGTCCAAAAATGGCAAAATTAAATGCTAATTATCTCCCCTACGGAAGGAATTATGGGAAAAATTTCTACATACAGCTTTCCAAAAGTCATATGTGTAGATTTCAAATATGCCCTTGGATTTGACCTTTGACCCTTATTTCAAGGTCAAACGGGCCGAAATTTTCAAAAAAACAAAATTTTTGCGCTCTTATTCAGACACCACACAGACTTAACTAATAATATTAATGGAAAGTGTTACTCTTTGGGTCATCTTTCATCTCTGTGAATTTGGGGTCAATCGGTGCATTTTCAAGGGAGTAGCGGCCATAATATATCAAAACTGAAAACTGTCTCTAATTCGGGAACCGTTAATGCTAGACACCCATTCTTTTTTTGCATTTTGTAGAGCATGTAAAGCCCAACACTGAATGTGGTCTCCGTTTTTTTTGTATTCCGTACGGTTTTCGAGTTACGCTTTATCAAAAAGTACATATTGGTGGTGAAAGCAAAATGTGCAGTATGGTAACGGATAATGAATTTTGAACTCCCGAAAAATAAAACATAAGGCTTGGCAAAGGAAGTCATATACTGGCAATCTAAATGTGACCTTAAAATTGACCTTTGACCTACTTTTCACCATGAACTGAACTTTTCAAATTTTGCTTCCCTTTTATCTCCAAAACTGGCAGAGATAGGTCCATAGTTACTATTGAACTTGAATAGGAAGTCAAATACTGGCAATCTTAAAGTGACCTTAAAATTGACCTTTGACCTACTTTTCACCATGAACTGAACTTTGCAAATTTTGCTGCCCTCTTATTTCCAAAACTGGCAGAGATAAGTCCATATATAGTCTCTATTGAACTTGAGTAGGAAGTCATATACTGGCAATCTAAGTGTGACCTTTAAATTAACCTTTGACCTACTTTTCACCATGAACTGAACTTTGCAAATTTTGCTTCCCTTTTATCTCCAAAACTGGCAGAGATAGGTCCATAGTCTCTATTGAACTTGAATAGGAAGTCATATACTGGCAATTTACTGTGACCTTAAAATTGACCTTTGACCATCTTTTTACTATGAACTAAACTTTGCAAATTTTCTTTCTCCTTTATGTACAAAACTGACAGAGGTAGGTCCATAGTTACTATTGAACTTGAATAGGAAGTAATACACTAGCAATCTGTGACCTTGAAATTGACCTTTGACCTACTTTTTATGATGAACTGCTTTTTGCATGTTTTCGGGTCTTTAAATCTGCAAAATTGGCAAAGAAATGCCCATGGTTGCTATTGAACTTGAATAGAAATTCATATTCTATGATATTGAAATTGACCTTTGACCTACTTTTTCACCATGAACTAAGCTTTGCATATTTTCTTGCCTCTCATATCTTTCAAACTAGAAGAGATGTGCCCCTTGTTGCCCCTAGGTTTTCTCTTTTGTCAGCATATATGCACCATTGACAACACTTTTCAAGGAAAACCAATAGGCCTTTTTTCTAGAGAATACAGGAGTGATCAAGGGTAGGAAAATGCAAGTCAATTCGAAAATCTGCTTGATTGTATCATTTTTTTTTTTTTTTTTTTTTTTTGCATATTTTGAGAACTCTTATTGATTGCATCTTATAGAGCTTGTCAAGCACAAGACTGGTGATGGTGTCCCTTTTTGGAATGTGCTTACTCCAGCTGGTGGTACAATATCCGGAGGCAGTATCGCCTCTCTGATCCTCTAGTTTACTGTTTAAATTCACTTCCTTTCTTGATTGACACTCCTTCCATCATCTTATCATCATCATTTAGACATAGCTGTTCAGTCTTGCTACTACTCACCTCCATCCTGTTACTCTCAAGCACATATGCAGGCATCCACCTCTCTAGATTTTCTCTCGCTTCCTCTCTGCTATCGCTTCACAAAAAATATAACGTCTGCAAACATCATCGTTCACCTTATCCATGAGTCCTTTTGTCAATCTGAAGCATAACATTTGTATTACCAGGTGAGTTTAATGAACGGCTTCGCAGTTTGTGTGAAAGTGGTAAGATTCCAGTATACCGACAGCGAGTAGCTATTGTTGGACCTTACGGTGTGGGAAAGACTCATCTCGCCAAGCGCCTCATCCATGAGGAATATATCAAAGAAGAAGATGCAAATACAACTGGCGTGAAGATATACCGCCATAGGTGTGTTGTCCATAAAGCTGGCCGATCCTGTTGGATCAGAGGAAAAGGTAAGCAGAATATAGGAAAACGTTTGACACATATGGAATATGTTTATAAAGAATACAAAGAACAGAAGATAAGACATTTTCAATTTTACCGCATAATTCACAATAAGGAATTATGCATACATGTACGTGTGGGTGTCGAAATGTGTCCTTCCCTATCTTAGTATGGTAGACGAGGGGCTGAGTGAAAAAGTACCTAAATAAGTGGTGCCTTTGTATTGTTATCAATCAGTTGACATACATGACACTTTACAATCTACTCCTACGTCCATTAATTATTTTTTAACTGGGTACAAACACGATAATTTCATTCTTTGTAAAAACACCATGCTTTATTTGACTCAATATTGAATTGAATTTTTCAACGGTGTAGCCTGATACGTACACTCAGAAAGGGTACATTTAGATACAATGCTTGATCTACCTGTATGATCCTTCCAACTATTTTCAGATGATCCAAAAGACCAGTTTGCACAAAACGTGGCAATTGGAGTACAGAATTTAGATACGTTTTGCGAGCCGGACTTAACAGTATTGGACCAAATGCCACTACAGGAATCCCTACCACATTCGGAAGAGAATATTAATAATATGCTGACAAATAGAGGTATTGTACATGATTGTCTCGAATAGTTCATAGTTGGTGCAATTTAAACAGATATTTGTAGTTATTCTTCTTTTTTGCCAAGAGATTCCACCTTCTGTGTGTTTTTCGTTGGCCATTCTTCCTTGAAGACTGCATCCCAAATTTTATTTTATATGTTTAAATTTTGTAAAGAAATTCCTTTCTGAATTCTTTTATCCTAGCCATGTTTTTGTTTACTTCAAGGTTGAGTCATTTTCTGCTAGAATGGTGTTTGATATTATTCTTCTCTTTATTCTACAGCCGCTCCCCCTGATGACAGTGAATCACCTGCCTCTCCTGACAGAGCAGCAGGTAAGTAGTTCACATGTAGTAAAACAAGATTCTTGTGTATTGCTCAGAATGTTCGGGAGTTTTTCTTAGCTTGCCAATTAGGTATGTCAGGGTCTACATTCTTATTTTCATCAAACTGGGACTTAGAACTGAAACGGACATGAAGCCCAGTGGTAATCAAATTTTCTTAATGTCCATGTTTTTAATAGATGATTAAAATTTTGTGGTATTTTTACAGTTGACCATTATTGCATCAAAAACCTACTTTGTGCACTATCACCATAACGTTATAAAATGAAAACTGTTACCTATTTTTTTATTTACAATAAATGGTTCTTAGGATTGACAAACAGCTTAAATTAGAAAACCAGCTCTTTTGAATTATTGTTTTTATCAAATTATGCATTTTTTGTGAAATTTTTATTTATCTCATTCTGGTGTGAGCTTGAACTCTCATGGGCCTGAAGCCTTATGCTTACATCGTTATATACTGTTGTGCATAATTAAATTTTGGGGTTGACTGTGCAGTTAAGCATTGTATTACATTAGAACTGACAGCCTCCTATTTTGTGCATTATTATTTTCTGCTTTTTTAAAATTGTGACTTAGATATTTCATGGGCCTGAATACTGTTGCTAGTCACATTTGGGTGACAAGCCTCTAATCTTCCATTGGGTAACTACTAGCTAAATTCAGAGCTATAAGTTCACTTGCCTAAATTAAGTTTCAAGTGGCAATAAAATGAGATCATATAAAACACACATGTTGAGATTCCCTGTAGACTCCCATAGGTTAAGTTCTCTGCCAGATAACAGTGTCCATAATAGGGAAGCAGTGATAATTATGCAGATAAATGTTGTTTAATTTTGCAAATTAGTTTTCAAAAAATTATTTTGTATAATGCCAACATTAATGCTAGTTTTAAAAGCAGCTTTACTGAAATGTTTTGTTTTTAATTTCTTTCAAACACTGAGGGTTTCAACTCAATTTTTAACTCCCCTCCACCTGAACACTGCACATTTTCTGTTTTCCCACAAAAGCAGTTGTATTGGTATTTATGTATTTCAGCATTATGTAACATTATATTATTCTATGCACTGCTTTCATATGTCAAATATTGTGATTTTCATTACTAGTATGTGAATTTGAACTTTCGTGGTCCTGAAACTGTAATCTTATCATAGGGGCAGATTGGGATCGTCCTCAAGGTTTTCAGGAAGACGGTCAGATTTTAAAGTTAACATTGACGGGTATCTATTTTTTTTGTTGGAAGACCATCTAAAATGGAGGGTGGATTAACAAAGATATTTTAAAATACTGTCAGAAAATACATTTGGATCCGCTCCTGTTATTGACCATGTTACCTGTTGTGCATGACTTAAATTCAGTGTCGATTGACCGTGCTATTACAAGTATTATTTATTATTGCATCAAA
Organism: Lingula anatina; assembly: GCF_051362555.1. Taxonomy (NCBI): domain Eukaryota; kingdom Metazoa; phylum Brachiopoda; class Lingulata; order Lingulida; family Lingulidae; genus Lingula; species Lingula anatina. Next base: position 19,899,926 of record NC_141775.1, read on the forward strand.
ATGAGAAAATAACCTATTTTTTGCATCTTTATTTATTTATTTATTTATTTATTTATTTATTTTGTCTGTAGACTTGTCCTTCAAGAAATACATGCCTTCAAGAAATCGACGAAAACTGGAAGTGCATGTTTTTTGCACTGTTTTTCCTGTCATGCCCATCGTAAACACTGTGTTGTCAAGTAAAAGGAAGCGTCTGATACAAAGTATCAAATGCGGCATTGACGTGCTTGCTTGCGATGTGTTCAGTACACTTTGTTTACACTGACAAGTCGAGGTCAGAAATGCACAATGTTTTTCTATGTAATTACGCAGTTTCAATTTTGATTAGTGAATTTTCTTTTATCTGCACGGTCATTTTCCGAACATATGATAAGCCACGAAATATTTCTCATCGGAAAATCACCCAGCAGCTTTCCAAGTACAAGCGAGTGACGTCATGATGCACTTCCGGTTTTCGTCAAGATCTTGAAGGGATTAGCGTTATGGTTTGCTGCACATTTAAAGCGGTCTGTCTCAACATGTACTTGACTGCTTGGATTGAAATTTACAGAACTTATTCTTCACATGATATCACACATATGTGCTTAATTTGAGAGCTTTAGCTGTTATATATTTTCTACAGTGCCCATTCAAAATTGAAAAAGAGCTATTTTCCGTCAATTTTTCTTGAAGGGCAGGTCTACATTTGACAGATTTGCTGTCTTGTTTTATCTGGGTACAAACACGACAATTTAATTTTCTGTAAAATAAGTCTTCTTTATATGACTGAGGATTATTTTTCTTTTTGCCAAGGGATTCCACCTTCTATGTGTTTTTTGTTGGCCATTATACCTTATGTGCCTTGAAGACTGGACACTTGATACCAATTATACTTGATCTTATTAGACGCATTTTCGATGTAATTTATTTATTTTTATACAATATTTATAGACCAATATCCCAAAGTTATATGTTAAAATTTTGTAAAGAAATTCCTTTATCTTAGCCACATTTTTGTTTACTTTAAGATTGAGTCATTTTCTGCTAGAATGGTGTTTGATATTCTTCTTCTCTTTATTCTACAGCCGCTCCACCTGCCTCTCCTGACAGAGCAGCAGGTAAGTAGTGCACATGTAGTAAAACAAGATTCCGTCTTTTGCTCATAATCTGCAAGAGTTGTTCTTAGCTTGTCGATTAAGTATGTGAGTTCCTGCATTCTTATTTTCATCAAACTGTATTAATAATGTTATATTAAAATTGACTATACCTTACAATTTTAATTGATTTTAATGAATGTTAAAACATTCAGTATTTATCACCCAGTTATGTTTTGAGCTTACTCACTTGTATTCAACAGAGAGGATACATTTTTAAGAAAAAAATGTTTTTTTTTTTGGAAATTGCCGATAAACCTTCAGAAACAGATGAAAGCTTCTAATTTATTTGATAACTGTTTCACAAAGTTAATTGACACTAAATACATTCAAATTTTGTCAATGATTACAATACTTTTTTATGCTAAAAAGTTTTATTTTAACTGCACTGTTTATTGTACAGTCCTTTTCAAAGGTGAAAGTGGATCTCATACCTCTGGGGAAGAAAACATGAGTAGTATAAGAATGTTGACGATATGTCGATGTATGAACAGTCCCTGACAAATGAAATAAATTAGATTGAAAGCATGTCTATAAAGATTAAGGTCTAGTCTCTCACAAACCCCCCCCCCCCCCCCCCCCCCCTTGAAGAAGGCACATCAGCTGAAAACTCAATTGGGCGCTTGATACCAATTATACTTATTACATGCATTTTCAATCTAATTTATTTATTTTTATACAATATTTATACAATATACTGCGGGATTAATACGATGATTTGGATAAATATGCACGCATTGCAATACATAACAATATGCATTATGCTAAAATCATTTAGTTTGGACATAGCTTATTGTATTCATCGCAGTGGCAGAAAGGAACCATCTAGATGATATTGACAAGGAGCTATTGGAAAAAATTGAGAAAATTGCCCGAGGGGAAGATGTGGAGCCAGAGAAACAGGTCACAATTTGGGATTTTGCAGGACAGGATGTCTACTACACCACGCACCAAACATTCCTCTCAGAGCGGATCATCTACTTGTTGGTATTCCGACTTGACCAGGACCTCGATGATAAAATCCGTGTATACAGGGGAGAGAAGACGCTGAAAGGTATTGTTGAGCTTTATATCTTTACATGTATAAGCTACTCAGGGCCCTGATGTAAATAATGGCCTATCAACTGTGTGTAATTTCTTTATTAAAAGATCCACATTTTTAAATCTCTCTATTGCTCTTAATATATATATATATATATAACATTGAGATTTTAGTAGCGTTAATTTTAAATGGTTCCGATGAGTGTTTTGGATTTTAATATTCTAGTGATTTTAAGGATTTTAGTTATATTTACCATTGTAAGCCGCCCAATAAGAAACATTATTATTATTATTATTATTATTATTATATTATTGGCGCTATTTTTTAGCAATGCTGAGGAGAAAACACTGATTAATATTCATCTTTGCATTAACATCAAGGCTTTGTATGTATTTTTCAGAGTTTATTATGTTTTGGTTAAACTCAATCCATATGCACACTATTGGAAAATTGAGGGAAGAAGACAAAAATGCCATGCCATACGTCTTGATTATTGGAACTCATAAGGACATGTTATGCCCACAGGTGAAAACGCTTTTCTTATCACAATTATTCAATTACTACCATACTTATTGTACCACCAGCGTAGGCGCTGGCGGTACACATGGTTTTAGTCCCGACCCGTATGTTCCGCCGGTTCCGTCGGCGCCTGCGGCTCCGCCGCCAAGTCACCGTTACCGCTTCTCCTCCTAGACGGTAAGGGCCTCCATACCCATCTCTTCGATTTAGGTCACCTATAATCTCAACATGTCCACGTAAAATTTGGGCTTTGTCGGTATTGGGGTCTAGGTGTGGCACTTATTGCAATGCACCCTTGTCCAAAAATGGCAAAATTAAATGCATATTATCTCCCCTATGGAAGGAATTATGGGAAAAATTTCTACAGACAGCTTTCCAAAAGTCATATGTGTAGATTTCAAATATGCCCTTGGATTTGACCTTTAGAGTTTCGAGTTACGCTGTATCCAAAAGTACATATTGGTGGTGAAAGCAAAATGTGCAGTACGGTAATGGATAATAAATTTTGAACTCCGGAAAAATAAAACATAAGGCTTGGCAAAGCAGACAACTTGTGGTCAAAAATGATATTCTTTCATCAAATTTGAACATCTGGAACTTCAGAGCACCTCCCATTTCAAGAATTTTGACCAAAATGATGTTTTCTTTATTTAAATTAATCTTTTCTGTAGGAAATTTATGGCACATTATGGTAACTCAAAAATTATAACATTTAGTCCCTTATATCTCCAAAACTGGCAGAGATAGGTCCATAGTTTCTATTGAAGTTGAATAGGAAGTCATATACTGGCAATCTACATGTGACCTTAAAATTGACCTTTGACCTACTTTTCACCATGAACTAAACTTTGCAAATTTTGATTCCCTTTTATCTCCAAAACTGGCAGAGATAAGTCCATAGTTACTATTAACCTTTTTCATCTTTTGCGGAAATACGAAGTGCGCATGACAGGAACCGCGCGCCACAGGGGTCATGGTGGTCCTCTGCTGTTTCCAGCATGGCAATGCTAGGTGTAGATGATGTACAAGGTGCGCATATAAAAAGGTCGTATGAAGCGTGCATTGCTTTCTGTCAAACTAAAAAGGTGGCTGAAGCACAGAAATGCGTAAACTGTAGGCAAGAAACAGCTATTTGGACGGAGAATCAAGCAATTAAATATTTTCTTTCTCAGTTTAAATACGATGCGCTTTACAACTAGACTTCACCTAAGCGTCCGAGCCTTGGCTGCACTTTCAATAGTGATGACGAACTAAAACTACGGAGTTCTTTTAAATGCTTCCGATAATAAAGATATGCGAAAGAGACTCGTTATTTTTATATATATAAAATCAAAATAGCCAGTAGACTCGTACACAGCTTTCAAGAGTGTGGACAGGTGCGCAGGCCTACGTCTCCACAATTTTGTACATGTTGTATGCAAGCTGTGGCGATATCACCTCATGTACTGGCAGTGTCATTTCATTACGATTTTTATGTCTTGTTTGAAGGATATCTTAAGAGATTTTTAAAGAGATAAAATGAAAAGATTTCCTGCATTGTTTGACTCGTAAATACTGTGTATACAGGTAAAACTGATACGCAGATCGTTCGTCGGTGAACTGATTAAATCGTTTGGTACCTGATAAGGCATCAGGTGTTACTTGTTCAATTGTTCGGTAAGGCGGGCGGCCACGACTACGACCTTTCTCTGTAATTAAAACCTTTTAAGTGTTAAATAGGTGAGACAGGAATTCTTGACTCTTTCCCAGATGATAATTAAAGTTTACCGTGTCTTACTCTAGTATATGCACAAAATTTACGTCAGGTAAAAAATGTCAGCCTTTCGGTCTGACAAGTATGAAAATTTTGTCAATCTGAAACAAAAACAAAATTATAGCAAGAGCCCAAATTATTTGATTTTTAAACATTTTTATGCGTATTTTCATCGTTTTCAATCACAGACAATTAAAACATTCAAATAAAGTGTTTCCCACACATTTCATACTTTTCAACTATCTAAGACAATTAAATATACGTAGGCCTACTTTAATACTAAGCATATTTGTATTACTTTACAAATACGTTGTTGGATTATGTTTATTATCCATTTTGTCTTTACCATACATGTATTATGTATGTGTAGCTTACAGAAAGGCTTTTCTGCATTTTTTGTAAAAATATGCCCATTGAATTTTCCAATGCTCTTGTCATTGAGTTCAGAAATAAATAACTTTTTATTTCGCCGATAACGCGTTCAACAAGAGCCGATGTACTTTCTTCTTCGTATGTCTCTGTTGATCTTGATAATATGAGCTCCGTTTGTACAAATCAGTAATACGTATACGGGACTGAATACATAATAATAAAAATTTTATTAACGTCTCACGTTAAAAAAATAGAACCCACCCTGCTAAGGGTTATTAGAGACTAAAACCTGTGATGGGCCTACAACATTTAAAATGATCACTTATCAATAAAACACACACAAAAAGGATATTACATACAAAACTTTTCAAACCTTCTCTTTGTTGTTACACAAAAAGTCGTAAAAGTTCTTGAATTTTTTGTAAGTAGAATCCCCGTGTAAAACTTCAAAGCTTTTACTTTCTTTTTCCATAATCTCATGCTTGAAGTCTTTTCTTAATTTTTAGGCCCCGGCCTATTCTTCAATTTTTTCTTCAAATCTTTATAATGTTTTTTTTCTCGCATTTTTTACCCCGAGTTCTATTTGCCGATAGTTCGTTATATCCGTTGTTTAACTAAGCATTTCTGTTTTTTATTAAAGCACCGTTGATCTCCTAATATTATAGTTTTTCTTACCGCCTTCGAAATGTTCAGCGCAAACGCGGTGCCCTGCTTTTGATACAAACTTGCTATATTTTCCTTTCTTTCCACCATATTTTTCATTCTAACGGGTTTGTTGGGAACTTATTAAACCTCATGTGTCGATCTCGCTTACTGTTATTGTAGTAGCGGGACAAAAAGCACGTAAACCCAGCCATGGTTTTAAGCACCGCTGTAAGTGTTTCGACGTAGCAGGGCTCCCCTACCCACAATGCAATTTCCATTTCCGGAAAAGATGAAAAAGGCTAATTGAACTTGAATAGGAAGTCATATACTGGCAATCTAAATGTGACCTTAAAATTAACCTTTAACCTACTTTTCACCATGAACTGAACTTTGCAAATTTTGCTTCCCTTTTATCTCCAAAACTGGCAGAGATAGGTCCCTAGTTTCTATTGAACTTGAATAGGAAGTCATATACTGGCAATCTACATGTGACCTTAAAATTGACCTTTGACCTACTTTTCATCATGAACTGAACTTTGCAAATTTTGCTTCCCTTTTATCTCCAAAACTGGCAGAGATAGGTCCATAGTCTCTATTGAAGTTGAATAGGAAGGCATATACTGGCAATCTAAGAGTGACCTTAAAATTGACCTTTGACATACTTTTCACCATGAACTGAATTTTGCATATTTTGCTTCCCCTTTATCTCCAAAACTGGCAGAGATAGGTCCATAGTTACTATTGAACGTGAAAGGAAGTCATATACTGGCAATCTAAGTGTGACCTTTAAATTGACCTTTGACCTACTTATTATCAAGAACTGAACTCTGCTAATTTCTTTCTCTTTTAATTCCAAATCTGGCAGAGATAGGCGAATAGTTACTATTGAAGTTGAATAGGAAGTCATATACTGGCAATTTACTGTGACCTTGGAATTGACCTTTGACCTACCTTACGATGAACTTAACTTTGATTGTACCATTTTTAGTTATATATATATTTTTTGCATATTTTGAAAATTCTTGTTGATTGCATTTTTACAGCTTGTTAAGCACAAGACTGGTGGCTGTGTTCCTTATTTTGTGTATGTGGGGGTCTATACGAATGCGCTTGCTCCAGCTGGTGGTACAATATTCAGAGGCGATATCGCCTCTCTGATCCTCTAGTTCTATGTATAATTTGTATCCCTTCAACCATATCACGATTCCTGACGAGTGACTTAATTATTTAGAAACTTTTCACTATGTGACTATTTGTGGATGGCATGATTTAATGTTGGGGGAAAAGGGTGTCCCTTGCCCACTGACTCCATCCTAATTTTATAGGTTCATTGCAGCACACCCATTTTTCAACTTGAACGAAGTGGACTATATCATATACACATATATACATGTACATACACACACCCTGGTAGATGTTTTCTTTCGCTCTGACACTTAAGCATTATTATATAGTAGTGAAAAACTACAAAAGAATCTTAACATCTTTTCATTCATAGGGCGAGGTTGAAAAGATTTTTGATAAACTCAAGAAGTGTCTCGATGACAAGCAGGTACTCAAGGACCACGTCTATCGATATTTTGCCATAAGCAACTTGGCCGAAGACGATGAGGAGTTTGCTGAAATAAAAAGAGCGATCGAAGATTTGTGCGGTTATAGCAGCGACAGTGAGGCTACCGTTCAACATCTTCCAGTGAGTTGGATTAAATTGGAAATGAATTTGACAAAGAAGAGTGAAGAAACACCCATCATAAGTATTGAAAAATTGATGGAAATGGCGCAAAGGGTAGGACTCCCTGATGGAGAATTACAAGAAAAATTCATTCCTTACCATCACCGTCAAGGTGACATCCTACACTTTAAAATTGATGGACTGGAAAGTGTCGTCATAATAGATCCACTTTGGTTAGCAGTTGTGTTTTCTGCCATCATGACCCCGGCCAGCATTCACTCTGGATGCAGTCGCGGCCATGTCCTGAAAGATGAGCTTGAAAGAGGAGTCCTAAAAGAGGAGGTATTTGATGAGTATCTAAAAGAATTCAAGATGGCCGAAAAAAAGACTGAAATCATTCGACTTATGCTGCATTTCGACTTGATGTTAGAAATATCCCAATCAGTTGAAAACCCTCTGCCTGGACATGGAAAAAGAAGATTCCTCGTACCCAGTATGCTGGTATCAAATAACAGTGCGAATGAGACAAATCCGCAGAAATATTTGCTTATCGCATTCCCTCATATTCTGTTTCCTACTGGGTTATTTCATCGTCTGACCATCCGTCTTCTAAGGAAGTATAAAGCTCAGCAATATAAAAATAACATCCCAGTTGTCGGGTTTGACAGCGCCTCCTTCCGCCTGGCTGATAAACAGTCGGTGCTGCATCTCGCCATTGAAAATAAGGCCATGAAGTTGTTTATAACTAACGCCACTGGACTCCCTCCAAAGACTCACGTGTATTCAGAAGCAAGAAAAACAGTTGAAAACGAGTTGACAGTCCTTCGGGATACATACTGCCCCAGGATGCATTTTGGCTACAGCATCAGGTTAACAAATGACGGACCCAATATTCCAATAAATGCACATGACGTCCAAACAGCCGATTCCATATGTGCGTATGTAGAGAACTCTGAAGTGTCGGTAGATTTAAGGCCATATCGCGTTTGGTTTTCTGGTAAGCAGTTTGAAATATCATGTAGTGTTGTTGTGAATAGACATTAGGCCCTATGCTATTTTAACATAGAACATGCATTCCGTGTTAATTGGTTCACAGATCTTAACATTTTAAAAGATCCCTGATTACACAGCATGTAATATCTGAAACCAGATACCATTAGAAAATTTAGGTTTGATTAGTTTTAATTTTCAAAATAATTTATCGGGAAAAATATATTAAGGATATTTCTGTTTTGTACATATATTTTTGAAAATATTGATTTTTTACACAAACACTAATGACATACAATGTTAGTTATTTCTTATGAATACTCAATTGTATATGCAATAGACTAAAAAATGCTCAATTAGAAATTAATGGGAAAATTTATATTAATCTACCCTTCTTAAATGAACTATGTACTTGTTTGTAACATTTTTATTAGAAACAAAAGGCAAGATATCGTATTCAGATTTTACTCAAACGTTGTGAATTAGCAACCTGTGATAACAAGTCATTAGAAACATGTCAGTGAGAGATAAACCCAAAATTAACAATCATTTCGGAATGACACTTGGATTTTGAAAGGAAAAGTACGGCGTATGATAGGACATAAAGTATTTTGATGGGGCCCTAGAGGCCAAGTACCAATATATAATATATATTAGGCCAATCTTACCATTTTAGCAGCCCCAGAGAATCAAGACCGTTGTGCAGCCAAGTGTCCTGAAAACGAGGCAAGTTATGAGCTTTTAAATACGTTTGTGTCTAAGTACTGCGCAGCAAACACAGAACGTTATTATAACGTTACCATATCATATGTCCAAAAACATTTTGGTAACATTATAGGAACGTTCTGTGTTTGCTGACCATTATCCTCACTTGCACAAGTTTTAGTAAGACCATGAAATTAAATGTACTCGTATATACACAATCGTAAGAAAAATTGGATACACTTAGGCATAAATGCGCACTTTTCACTCTGTTACACTTGCTATACGACCTCCGATATTTCTAATGATAAATTTCACATAAAGACAGTGTATGTGTGCGTTTCAGTACAAGAACGATTCCGAACCGAGAGGTCGTGCACTCATTATCAACAACAAGACATTTGCCGTGGACTGGCTTCCAGAACGTGATGGTACCGACGTAGATGTTTTTGCCTTGAGGAAACTATTCCGTTACCTCCATTATGAGACAGACGTTATCAGTAACCTGACTGCACATGTGAGTTCATTAATAAGATCCCAGACAGCCTCAGTGATCTGGCCCACGTCTGGCCCAGATCTGGCAACGTCTGGCAATGTCTGGCAAAAGGTATGGCCCACGTATGGCTTGCCACATGTGGGCCAGATGTGGCAATGTTTGGGCCAGATCTGGCCCAGACATTGCCACATCTGGCCCAGTCCACATTTGCTCATATGGCCAGATGTCGGCCCAGATCTGGCAATATCTGGCAAATGTATGGCATGCCAGATGTGGGCCAGATGTGGGCCAGATCATATTCAAATGGGCCAGATTAGGGCCAGACATGGACCACATATGGCCCAGAATGTTTTTTTTTCTTTTTTTTAATTATTTTTAATTATTCAATAAGATTACTATAAAAAAGACATACAAGATTCAAGATTCAAGTATTTATTCTGTGCTAAAACCCTAAACAAAATTATTACACATTATATAACCTTGCTGGCAACTAACATGTAACAAATTAAGGGTCACTCCTTGTCTTTTTGTACAAAACAATGTATATTTGAAAAAAAAAAAATCTACACTGCAAAAAGGTAAATATACAGACACTTAACAGGAGGAAATGTCACTTACATACATGTAAAGAAAACAGTTATAACAACAATTTTTTTTTCAACACAAAGCTGCTCATCGAATCTGAATTAACACAAATTACAAAAATTGTAATTAATTATGCATGTACATGGGGGAGGGGTTTGAGGGGGAAATATTTTTGCACACATTGTCATTTTTAAACTAATTCAAACATATCATTAATAATAATAATCACTAATGAATATAGTTTTGTAATGAATAAATCTTGAATAATGAATGAAAAAACATTGTTTTTTAGATGATGGTGAGTTATAACAAAATTATAAATAACCATGCAGTAACTGTAATTCAACTTGCATGCTGGCTACAGTACTGTACATACATGTAAATTCTGAAAAAAAAATGTATACTCCAGCACAGATATAGATGTACAATTAAAAGAGAATTACATGTGCACAAAAACAAACCCCAGTATCAATGCTTTTGAATTAAATCACATCATGAATCAAATCACTCAATGAATTGAACCAGTTTGCAATGTTTGCGCTTTTTTTAAATCCATAACACTAAGAAATGATACATCCGGCTCCTTGACAAGCTTATAATTATTAATGGAATCAACAATATGGAACAAGTAACTCTACCAAGTTAACAACAGTTCATTCAAATGTCAAGTCAAAACACAACATCCCTTCCTTTCTTGGACAGAAACGGTCCTTTCAAAACATGTTTATTGACAGTTCAGTCTTTAAAATGTCCTTTCAAACATTTGCAGAATAGCATATGAACTCCAACTTTTATTCCTTAAACCACACTGAAAATTCTCAAAACTTATCAACTCATATCAAATCCCATGTCCTTTCACTACTACTGGTCTCTTCCTTTACGTCACATTCAAATGTTCCCTTCACTTTTAAAGGTTTCTCAGATGTGTATGAATAATACTGTTTGTTTTCTAGTCCTCCACAAGAGCCACATTTATTTTTCTTGGAGTTCAGCATTCTCCATGTATTTTCATCAATGATATTACAATATGCACCTGAATCTGGTAATACACTGAGATTAACACCGCCTCTATTTCCTCCATGTCTTCTGTGTATATTGCATTGGTTCCCACACCAAATGTATATGCACTCCTGGATTATCATGTTCAAAGCTGTCATTTACATGAATAATAGTTTCAGTTTTGCAGACTTTTGCAAAGTGATCCAACGTTCCATGTTTTCTCAGTCAGGGAGTTTCTACTTCGTTTTTCATGTCTAAACTCGTAATGTTTAGACTGGCTTGGTTTGTCAAATGACTTCGGTTTCATCATACTCACAGTTTCTGGTGTTCCAATTTCATTCAAAGCGTTAACTGTCTAATGTATATTCATGTTTCTAACCTGTGTTTGGGAGAGTCCTGAAAATATCTTGTACGCCTGTCCCTGCTGAATACAACATAAGCCCGCGTCTCCTCTGTCATGTATTTTTAATTTTCTATCTTTGTTCATTATTCATGCCGTCCGTTGGTTTTGAAAAGATCAATCTTTTCCGTTAGCGAAGAGGTTAAAACTGTCTAGCCATCGAGTCGAGCGTGACCATGTCTCCGGACTTCCGTACGGTTCGAATTCCGTAATTTCACATTTTTCCTCCATTTTTTCAAAGAAAGTTGGCTCACAGTTTTGCACTAGTGTTAATCCTCGTTGCCAGTGTTGATGCCTTCGAAATAAATCGCATCACGAATCAAATCACTCAACGAATTGTATCAGTTTGATACGCTTGTGCTTTTTTCATATCCATAACTCTAAGAAACGCTACATCCGGGTCCTTGACCGGCTTAGCATAAAAAGCGGAATTTTACAACAGCGGAACGAGTAGTTCAAAAAAAGTTTTAAAACAGTGAATTCATTCAAATGTCAAGTCAAATTAAACAAATAGCACACTTATGAGGGGACTTTGAAGAAAAGAGAGAGAGATAAATAAAATCAAAATTTAACAAATGATGTCAGTTTAATGCATTCAGCTCACTGGTCAATAAAAAATAAATAAATAGAAAATAAAAATTGAAAATGAAAGTACCATATCTGGCCCAAGTCTGGGCAGCATCTGGCAAAATGTGGCATAAATGCCAGACTTTGCCAGACTTGGCCCAGATCTGGCAAGTGTCTGGCAAAATGTGGCATAAATGCCAGACTTTGCCAGACTTGGCCCAGATCTGGCAAGTGTCTGGCAAAATCTGGCCCAGATATTGCCAGACGTTGCCAGATCTGGGCCAGACGTGGGCCAGATTACTGAGGCTGTCTGGGATCATGGTGTGTTTGTAATAAAACGAACATCGTGAAAGCCAAATGGCTTTTAGGTTTCAAAGACTAACATACTTTTTGGTGATATCTCAATATATTTATCAGTGACACAAAGATGATACAATTGATACTTGAACCTTTTGGTTCAAAACAGGTGTTGTCAAACAAACTTTTCGGTCACATTTTATTATGTTTATCTATTTCACTGCAATATATTTTTCTACTAAAATGAAGCTTTTCACTCGTTTCTGTTCATTGCATGTATTTGTATTTATATGAGAGATGTACGGTACACTGAATAGTTATACAACATTGGTCAAAAAGGTTGTCCCACCCCTATTTCCATGTACTTTAAAAACCAACCCCATAAAAACCTGGGCCAAATCCCCCATCTTGTTTAAGAAGAATTGGACAAGTCTTTTCAATTTTATAGACATTTCTTTACATCTGTAGAAATCACAGTGAAACAGTCGAATCGAGGGGTACCTCTTATAAATTTAACTAAATGGTATAAAATGTGTATATTTTCACCACTGTTTTGTTTTTATGTACAGACACAGATGTGTCTGTACATATTGCCATCACCTGCGTCTGTCGTCGCCGATGGCGATGCCGATGGCGATGCCGATGGCGATGGCGATGCCGGCGCCTTGCACTTTCCTTGTGAACACAATAAGTGGAGGGCAGTTTTACTTTTTGGCTTTATATTTACAGAGCTGATGAATATTCATAAAACGCAGGTCAAGTTCGAAAATCAGCATGATCGGGCCATTATTGTAGAAGTTATGCTGTTTTTTCACTTTTCAGCATATATGCAACACTGTAAACACATTTCAACAAAAACCGATAGGCCTGTTGTCATGAAACTCACAGGAAAAATTGATCTTACTAAAACGCAGGTCATGTTCAAAAATTGGCATGATCGGGCCACTATTTTAGTAGTTATGCTTTTTTTTCTTTTTTCAGCATATATGCAACACTGTAAACACAATATAAGAAAAACAGATAGGCCAATTGTCATTTAACTCACAGGAGTGGTCAATCCTGCTAAAACGCAGGTTAAGTTCAAAAATCAGCATAATCAGGCCATTAATTTAGAAGTTATGCTGTTTTTTACATTTCCTTAGATTCAATTCTTAGGCATGTTAACAGTTTCATTATTTAATTAATAAGATATGTAAAAGTGTTTTTTTGACATTTCCTGCATCTTTACAACATTGTTAGTTGATTTTGTAAAAATGATGTTAAACTTGTTATTGTGTATTGTGTAATAAAGTTTCAAAAATGGAAATAAACTCATATCATTGCAGTTTGTCAGATTGAATCATTCACTATGTTCAGAATCTCAGAATGGAAGAAATTGGACATTTAACACTATTCTATTGATATTTTTCCCATCTCATCAATTTTCTTAGTTGGTCATATAAAAATGGCAGTAAACTGTTAATTTTGTTTTATGTTAAAAAAGTGTTAAAAATGGAAATAAACCCATTTCAGAAAAGTGCTGTCTTGTTTACATTTTGGCATTTTCAAGTTGTGGCTTTGAAGTTCCATGGGCCTGAAGACCTTTGCTAGTCACATTTTCTGAATATCCATGATACTAATATTTTATTCTTAAAAATTGATGGTCATTATGTTGTTAAACATTATGTAATATTGCATCAAAATTTGAAAAAACCTATTTTGAGCACTGCTCCCATGATGACCATTTGAGAAAAACCATGTCACTTACTGTTCTCAAACAGTACAGTAAATATGTACAGATGTGTCTGTACATATTGCCATCACCTGCGTCTGTCGTCGCCGTCATCGCCGTTGCCGGCACCTTGCACTTTCATTGTAAACACGATAAGCGGAAGGCAGTTTTACTTTTGGGCTTTATATTTAAAGAGCTGATGAATATTCATAAAACGCAGGTCAAGTTCGAAAATCAGCATGATTGGGCCATTATTGTAGAAGTTATGCTTTTTTCAACATATATGCAACACTGTAAACACATTTCAAGGAAAACCAATAGGCCTGTTGTCGTGAAACTCTAAGGAGTAATCCATCTTACTAAAATGGAGGTCAAGTTCGAAAATCGGCATGCAGCCTGAGTTGGAAAAGCAGTCTAATTGGCTTCTTATTCTGGAAGTTATACATTTTCAAAGTGTGAACTTGAACTCTCATGGGCCTGAAGCCTTATGCTTGTTACACATTTTACTTTCATTGGTATTACCTGTTGAGCATAATTAAAATTTGATGTTGAATTTACAGTTTAACATAATGTACTTTTGCATCAGAATTGACAGTAGCCTATTTTGTGCATAGTAATTTCCTGCTTTTTGTCTGTACATTTGACAGCTTTGCTGCCTTGTTTTTTTTAACCATGAATCATCTTAGACACGGTATCCGTAATAAAAAGCACTATTTCTAACAGTTCACAGCTGTGAGGTGATCATTTGTAAATAAAAGTACATGGAAATGGGGGTGGGACAACCTTTTGACCAATGTTGTATACAAACAGACATGGCGTACAATCTACAAATAAACCACCATATGTCCGTCCTCGGTGGCTACTGCCTTTCACATTCTCTGTTAGCGTCAAGTATGAATTGATGCTTTACGCTGTCGTTGATAACCCAATTCCGTACGTACCACGTCTCTGCAGTCATTGCATGCTATTTCGTTTGAAGTACACTATGTTTTTATGTCACTTCTTCTTTTATTTTAATGTGTAAAGGATATGAAGGAAGAAATAAAACAAGAAAGTCAAAGAGACGATCACAAGATCTACGATTCTTTCATCTTGTTTCTACTGAGCCATGGTACCGAGGGTGCTGTTTATGGAACGGATGGCTATCCTTTACCCTTCAAATATATCAAAGCCATTTTGAATAACAGGAACTGTCTTGGCCTGTCGGGCAAACCGAAAATGATATTTATTCAGGCTTGCCAGGGAAGTAAGTTATGGAATGTATTACACAAGCTTGAATACCTGCGATGAAAATAACATGCAAAATTATTAAACAAATGTATTGAGATATTAAACTGTATTAACAGTTTGTCTCCTTTAAATTATATTCAGCCACACGAAATGAATGACACTTAGTATTATGTAATTGTTTAATTAGTTAATACTGATATCAATTCTAACTTATATGTAAACATGTAATCCACATAAGGGTGTATGGGGTATTTCATTTTTTTTTCCATATTCGCCCAGAGATGTTGGACAGTGGGACACTGCTGGATGGACAAACAGTTCAACAACCACAGCAAGCACCACCTGCAGCAAACCTTGGCGATGAGGTATCCGATGCGCCACACGAGATTCCAAAGCCATCCAATGATCCGACGATGTCCGATTTTCTCGAAGTCCATGCGACTTCACCAGGTACTTTAACCGTGTTTCTTTGTATGCCATTTTACTTAGGCCTTACAAATGTGTATTTCATCAGAAAAAAAAATCAAAATGATAAGGTGCACGTGGTGATGCTGGGATTATGGCATTTTGCCTCAGGTAGAAGATGGTGTGCATTTTGTGGTCTTTCGACATATTGTGGAGAACTGTATTATACGTGTATACTTTAAAATGCTCACTACATTACTGCACCAGTAAATACTGAAAATGGTGCATGTATTTTTATACAGTATCAAATAAAATATATGTGCCAAATTTAATTAAAATTTACGTACATTTTTGCCATAATGCTTTTAAAAATGCGTTCAAGATCACTACGAAAAACGAAAGTGTGTCGAGACGTTACCTAATTGTATTTGGGAAGCTGTCAGACGATTTCTTTCAAAAAAAGACTTTGTAGCTTATGCAAATGTTGAGAAAAAAACATGCCGATTATGGAAAATTCAATTATCAAAATTTAAACTACGTAATTCGACAGATTTTAATTTAATTTAATTTAAAAATCGCTATCGTGTATTTCTGACATTGAATTCTCAGTGTGCACAAAGTGTAGGCATCGAAGGCATTCATGAATGTCGACACGTTTGATTCTTTGAATCAGACGCTTCATGTTACTTGATAGCGCAGAGGCATGCCAGGGAAAACAGAGGAAGAAAAACAAGTTCTGGTTTTTCTTGATTGAAGGCTTCGATTCGTTGAAGGGCAATTCTGTATAGCCTGGTTTCCAAAGATCGTGTGGCAGGCATATCAGCAAAACAAAATGCATCGCCAAGGACCCGAATGCCATGGCAAAATGTTTTAAGTTTACTTTGTTATTTTGATACAAATAAGCTTCCGGTTGACATAGATTTGACTGGTCTCCAACTTTCCATGCTGCACTGTGCCTGACCGAAAAAAAAAAAAAAAAAGCCTTAAAATGAGTAGTGATTCAGTGTTCCAATGATGCCTGCGATGGCTAGAAATGTGACCCGTATTATTGGCCTTTTGGAGATCATTTCAGGTCGGTTCACTGTAACACTATCGGCAAATATACTTTACTAATAGTTCCTCGATCTATGCGATTTATGAAATTTGCTTTTCCGCACTCTCAGTGAGACTAAGTACTGTTATATTAACAAAATAAAAATAAACAGTACTGTTGCATCTACGAGTAAATAATACGTTAAGGCTTCAGTATTTTCTGTTTCAGATTACGTATCTTGGCGACACCCGGGAAAGGGAACATGGTTTGTTCAATCCATTGTCGATACATTTTATCGTGAAGCACACAAATATGACGTTTTACAAATGTTGGTGAATGTAAGTACTGTAATAACATGAACTACATTATTTTACATTGAAAGTGTGTTAAATTCATAAGAACACCAATCAAATATAAAACATAGCTACCAGAAGAAGTGACATGTCGTAAGAGGTGACTTATGTAAATACAGTCCAACATGCACAGACTTTTTAAGAACCAGCGAAATGCTCTTCTGTATATTTTGACAGTTTAATCAGAACTGTTCAATTCATGTAATATTTTTATGTACAGACACAGATGTGTCTGTACATATTGCCATCACCTGCGTCTGTCGTCGCCGTCGCCGTCGCCGATCATGTCGCCGTCGCCGTGCACTTTCAGCGTTAACACCATAAGTGGAAGACAGTTTTACTTTTTGGCTTTATATTTACAGAGCTGATGAATATTCATAAAACACAGGTCAAGTTCGAAAATCAGCATGATCGGGCCATTATTGTAGAATTTATGCTGTTTTTTCACTTTTCAGCATATATGCAACACTGTTAACACATTTCAAGGAAAACTGATAGGCCTGTTGTCATGAAACTCTAAGGAGTAATCAATCTTACTAAAAAGCAGATCAAGTTCGAAAATCGGCATGATCGGGCCACTATTTTAGTAGTTATGCTGTTTTTTCACTTTTCAGCATATATGCAACACTGTTAACACATTTCAAGGAAAACCCATAGGCCTGTTGTAATGAAACTCACAGGAGTAATCAATCTTACTAAAACGCAGGTCAAGTTCGAAAATCAGCATAATCGGACCATTATTTTATAAGTTATGCTGTTTTTTCACATTTCCTCAGATTCAATTCTTAGGCATGTTAACAGTCTCATTATTTAATTAATAAGATATGTAAAAGTGTTTGTTTGACATTTCCTGCATCTTTACAACATTGTTAGTTGATTACGTAAAAATGATGGTAAACTTGTAATCGTGTATTGTGTAATAAGGTGTCAAAAATGGAAATAAACTCATATCATTGCAGTTTGTAAGATTCAATCATTCACTATGTTCAGAAACTCAGAATGGAGGAAATTGGACATTTGACACTGTTGATATTTTTCACATCTCATCAATTTTCTTAGTTGATCATATAAAAATGGCAGTAAACTGTTAATTTTGTTTTATGTTAAAAAAGTGTTAAAAATGGAAATAATCCCATTTCAGAATAGTGCTGTCTTGTTCTTATTCTGGCACTTTCAAAGTGTGAACTCTCATGGGCCTGAAGCCTTATGCTTGTTTCACATTTTACTTACATTGGTATTACCTGTTGAGCATAACTAAAATTTGATGTTGAATTTGCAGGTAAGCATAATGTACTTTTGTATCAGAATTGACAGTAGCCTATTTTGTGCATTGTTATTTTCTGCTTTTTGTCTGTACATTTGACAGCTTTGCTGCCTTGTATTTCACCAGGTCAATCACGCGATCTCTCAAAAGCAAACAACAATGGGCAATAAACAGGCACCAGAGATAGTTACCAGCTTACGAAAGAAAGTTTTCTTCAACATAACTCCAGGTAAGCAAAAAGAATCACATCTTCCCTAGGTGTATTCGGCCGAATAATAAAGACTATTGAACGCCATTCACGCAAAAAATGCAGAAGTCAATTCAACATTCTATCTGCACTATTTAACAGCCAAAACCTACTTCAACTATCTAAAGTTAATTCTACTAAATTAGTTTTTGTCATTTTAATCATTCGTCAAAATCTAACAATCAATAAACGATTCAAAAGTCAGTTACTGCAACTCAACAATCAGTCACCGCAACTCAACAATGTATTTTTGCGTGAATGGCGTGAATGCATGGAACGCCATTCACGCAAAAATTCAGAAGTCAATTCAACAATCTACCGGCACTATTTAACAGCCAAAACCTACTTTAACTATCTAAACTTACTTCTACTAAATTAGTTGTGGTCATTTTAATCATTCGTCAAAATCTAACAGTCAATAAACGATTCAAAAGTCAGTTACCGCAACTCAACAATGCATTTTTTGCGTGAATGGCGCGAATGCATGGTGCGCCATTCACGCAAAAAATGCAGACGTCAACTCAACAATCAGTTGCCGTAACTCGACAATCAGTTGTCGCAAACGGTCATTCGCAGACTTAACACCAGATGGCGTGCGCGCACCGTCAGCGATCTGAAACGTCCTTGACCTTTTCCATGTTTTCAATTCCGCATATTATGCGCGTACATGTGGTTCATCGTGTTCGTATTGTCATGATATAGTTAAGTATATAATAGTATGATGTGATTGAACGCAATGCTACTATTATATACTATTATATAGTTAAGTATATAATAGTAGCATTGCGTTCAATCACATCATACTGAAATTAGATATGGCAATGAACCACATGTAGTTCCTACTCGCATAATATGCGGAATAGCACAGGTCTCAAACTACTGCGCATGCGCGAAAAGTACGCTGTTTGAAATAAACAAATGCATTTATTTTCTCTTCACAAATAGGGTAATTCCTTTCGCATTTATAGTGTTATATGTGGCACCAAGGGGATTTTCCACCCCTCCCCCACTCTTGATTAATAAAATTATCCATCGGGAGAAAAGAAAATTATATTGCAAAATACATTAAAAAGCGTAGAAAGGTTAATTGCAGATAATGCTGTGAGGATATTCTAGGGGGTCATGCTGATACTCCCCCGCACCTTAACTCCCCCGTACAAATACTCCCCCGCACCGATACTTCTCCTTAGTAAATTTTTGCATTATGCACATCGATACGACCTCACACCAATAGATCCCCGCATCGATAAATCCCCTCTAAAATTGCCGTTATACACACCTCGCAACGATACTCTCAGCATTATTACTCCCCCTATGCAATTTCCACGAAACTGAGGGTCTGGGTAACGGAGAGTCATCCCTTTATTTAATTATAGGCCTACAGGTTAGGGTCAATCGACGTAAGTGGGTCAAAATCTAGGGCGGGGCTGAATTACCTATGCAAATTGATGGGAACTGGACTGTCTATCATGGGAGAGTCTGTCACCTTGCATCAATTTTTTTCACATATAGATTTGAAAAATTGGTCAACGACTTGGAAGCACGGCCTACATTGTATAAGAAATACTTTTTTCAAATGGAAAAACGCTTTGGATATTGGTGAGATAAGTAAAAAAAAAAATGACCACAGGGAGATCCTTGGTGATGTTGTTTTTATGCTATTGCACAGTGCATACAACTCTTAATTGCTTACAATTGAACATCGATATTGTACAAAAGAAGCCGCAAAGTTCCTAAAAAATCTTGGGCGACAACACATTAGTCTCGGTCACAACCGGCCGCACGGGCTCTTACGACCCGTTTGAGTCCAAATTTTGCGGAGAATCTCACGTGCCAAGCAAGTCCTGTATGCGAAATTACGAGTTCGTATGCACGTATGTAAGCACGTATGGAGGATACTAAACATTTCCAATAGATTCTACAAATAATCTTTGTTACGCTTTATTCTACAAATAATCTCAAGTTACGCTTGCGGCCTCGCTGTTTAAATAATCTTTAAACAGCGAGGCCGCAAGCGTCACTTGCTCCCTTCGCAAGGAGTTTGCAAGTGAGACTTGCGTGGTCCAAGATGCACGTCGCAAGCAATGAAAGAGAAAGTGCCCTTTGCGTGTTGAGTACTGCGCACGCCCTCACATCTATGACGAATTAAGTCGAAAACACGGCGGGACTGGGAGAATAATAGTTGTGCTCACGACGCATGCTCGTATCTCTACAATTTCGTTGTCCAACAATTTTCAAAAATTTTGAATTTTGCTCAATTCAGATTCTAATGTGCCTCCAAAAGACAAGGGAAAGAAATTTAAGAGCAGAAAAGAAGGTTGGAGGAAGATAACAGAAAACGAAGCGCTTTAGCACTGCTTTTTTATTATTTAATAATTTAACAAAACCATCGTTGCCTGAAGAAAAGACATAGCTGCGTCATCTTAGATTAAAACTAACTTTGCCTTAAGTAAATAAATATAAGGGCATATAATATAAATATGGTAACTACAGTAGGAGAACAATATTAATTTTGCACAAACATTACTCAGCTGTAGGCCTACGTACTGTTAAGCTGCACGCAAAGTCTGAGATCGACTTCGAGTAACGCCCTTTATTTTCCCCAATATATTTCGAATAAAATGTGTCAATTATGTGTCCCAAGAGGGTGGTGCATCTTTAAAAAAAAGTAGCATAATATAAAGGGTTTTGAATCACGATTTGTGTTTACAAAGCCCAGGGAATCTTTGCTTTGGGGGAGTAGTGTTTTTGCAGAGTATTGGTAGGCGGGAGCATCAGTGGGGGGAAGTATCGATGCGAGGATGTAAAGAAGCGGGGGAGTATCGGTGCGGGGGAGTATTGGTGCGGTGATGTAAAGAAGCGCGGGAGTATCGGTGCGGGGACATATAGGCATTCTAGACGGGGGCGAACTCGGCCAACATAAAAATTTTAACTTTGTCTTACGATTTTGGAGCGCCTGTTCTAATTTTTAAAAGCGAGGCAATGGAACCAAACAATACGAATCTCAAAAAAATTGATATTTTTTAATAGAGGTTATAGCCGGGCGTACATCAAAAGGCGGCTCGTTTATTATTGTGATATGTAATAATAATTTATGTAAAAGATACGATATAATAGGTTCTTGTCGATTAGCTTTATTGATTTTTTAAGTATTTGGAGACTAAAAACACAATTTAAGCTGAATGGTTTCAAATCGAGGCACCACGTATTTTAATACTGTTAAAACCATGTAAAAGGTCAAGGACGTTTCAGATCGCTGACGGTGCGTGCGCGCCATCTGGTGTTAAGTCCGCGAATGACCGTTTGCGACAACTGATTGTTGAGTTGCTGTAAAGCCCCCTTTACACTGGACGGCGTCCTTTCTGCGTCCAGCAGTCCGGTCCCATTTGAGAGTTAAAAAATTATAATATTATACATGTCGACAACTGGCCGATCATTGAGCATTCATTCTGATACAAAATTAATGCTCGTGCCTCCTTTTTAAGACCACAGCGATGCCAAATTTCATGGTCGCAGAAAGGAAGCAGAAAGGACGCCGTCCAGTGTAAAGGGGGTATAACTGATTGTTGAGTTGCGATAACTGATTGTTGAGTTGCGGTAACTGACTTTTGAATCGTTTATTGATTGTTAGATTTTGACGAATGATTAAAATGACCAAAACTAATTTAGTAGAATTAAGTTTAGATAGTTAAAGTAGGTTTTGGTTGTTAAATAGTGCTGATAGATTGTTGAATTGACCTTTGCATTTTTTGCGTGAATGGCGTTCCATAAAAGACTCGAGATCAAAAGTAAGCAAAAACAACGAACCTGGAACGTGTTAAGGTACAAACAACGCTGCCAGTCCTGCTGAAGATCTCATCCTTTTATCAAATGTCTCAAATCTCCAACCCAGTTGCAGACCCCACCTACAAAATTGTTTCCCAACTTCAATAAATTATTCCCAACTAAAGCTGGAACTTCAAGGTTATGATCTTCATAAGGTTATTTTTCTCATCAATGTTATTTCTATGTGTTTCCACCTAAATCGCACCACAACTCCCAGCATTCACACACCTCACATTCATTTATCAGTACTTACTCCTCCTGAAGTGATTTGGGACTACATTGAATCAGGTTATCCTTTGGGCGGATTGCTGGCACAATTTAGTCTCCTTCTTACAGATTTCAGATGTTACATGTTGTCCCTAAATTTGATCTTCACAAAACTCGTGTAATTTACGATCTTTTTTTTTTATCCCAACCTGGTCTCGGTTGATTCTAACATTCCAAGAGAGTTCTCTGTGGCACAGTACGACTTCATTGATGCTGTTATCGCACATGTCCAACATTTTGTTCGTGGTGCTCTTTTAGGTATATCTTATATTCAAGATGTTTTCCACATTTTACCGATTATCAACTGCGTCCATCCCTTAAAGGCCCAGTGGGTCACCTGTGACCTACACGTTTGACACGTCCCCACCCACACCACACAAAATGAATCCACTTCATTTTGCCATTTCCTATTCCTTATGTACTAGTTTATCCTTGTTGACCAATAAGAAACTAGATCATTATCCTTCACTTACTCAAATATGTCTGCCTCCATAAGAAGGAGTAAATGCTATTGTCTAGTGGGTTTTTATGTGTCTGTATTGTCATCTCAAGGTAAATAATAATTTCAATATTCTGGCTTTTCATTATAAATACAATAGTCTTAAACCACACAGAAATGTTTTATACAGTTGTTAGCTATGCTTCCGGGTTTAAATTTATTTTTTATGTTGTTATTGTAATAAAAAGAGGTTTGTGATATCTTGAAACTTAGTCATTTGTTTACCTCTAAAGCCCAGTGGGTCACCGGTGGAACATAACCAAAAACTAGGTCAATGTTGCCCAAAACATTTTTTTCAACATTTATTGAAAAATATGCTTATTACAACCCTATTACCTAGGTATTAAACTTTTCATGCAAGAAAAACATGTCTTGGGCCTTTAAGGGTTTTTCCTGGAATGATCTGTTTTATTATGAGAAATGTTTGCCAATAGGTGCAAGTTGTTCGTGCCAGATTTTTTAATCTATGAGTAAAGCTATGCAATGGATAATGTTGGAGAGATTTCATGATTCGGCCATGTCCCGTATAATAGATGATATCTGTTTCATTGGACCTCAAAATTCCAAGAAGTGTCAGGTTGATTTTTTCTTGTGTTATGACATGGATAAACGTTTCCATTAACGCAGTAAAAACCTTTACTCTGACCACTTTTCTTTATTTTATCTCATTGAAATAGATATAATACAAATGAAACCTTGGATAGGCTTTTAGGGTTTAATCTGAAATAAAATTTCATGCATCGGTCAAATGTGTCTAATTTGGTTCAGTTTTGTTGTGGGATATGGTTGATTGGGCGAGTAATGACCCACCCACTTATTGTCCATGTGGTTCAAGTATGGTGATTTTGATGATCAAGGTAACTGCTTACTCCCTTGTTTCATTAAGTTATCTGCTATTCGAGGTTCTCTGTTCGAACCAGTAATCTCATTGTGCAACCTTAAATTACTCCTTATGTGCCCCCTAGTCATGCGATTCCCAGATTATAACTTACTTTGATGTGTTTAGGATCTTATTATTTTTTTACTATTATCTTGGTTGCACCCATTAAATTATATTATTATTATTTATATTATGACATTTATATAGCATGGGGTGTATGATAATCCCCCATTTTTGTAAGTTTATATCTCATTATTCTTCGTCATTAATAAATGACAATTTTCAGTCATGTGGACTTTATGCTATGTACCTTTGAGCAAAAAGCTGAGCTTTGTTGTGTTGGTGTGATTATTTGGCTACATGAATAGAATATTTCATCCACAGAGGTGTCTCTTGGCTGTAAGATATATGAAATAATATTCAAATAAATCTGAACTGAAAAAAATTAATTAATTCTATAAAACGCAATATTTTGAAGAAACATGTTGTTGTAAAGAACAATTTTCTTGCTGCTGTCATATCACCTGGTAATTGTTTGTGTTCTAGGTGAAGAAGAGCGAGTCCAAGACCAAAACAAAAGACGGCTGTCGACGGTTTCATGCACAGAGAGCCCGCAAACGAAGTACACACACTGGACAATAGAAGTGTCACCCCCTAAATCAGAATAATAAAAGTAGGCAGATCTTCGGTAGTTATAATGTCTGGTCTACTTATAATGTGACTAATGAGTATAAAACCGCTATACCATGGAATTGTATTGTTGGTCTTGTACATGTACAGCAAATATTATTCCTGTCTTCCTCCAATATGGCAAGATACAGGCAATTACATAACGGTTATATGCGTCAAGTTTTTAACCTGAAGAGACGGAATATAGGCAATGTCAGAATATCAACACAATTGAATTGTTCAGTCAGAACCGTGCAGACCCAGATAGCAAGCATACGTTGGGCCAACGTTGGCCCAACGTTGCCTTGGTTGACCGTGCAACGTTGGCCCAACGTTGGGTTTCCATCTAAGTGCTCACTTTGGCCAACGGTTGGCTGAACGTCTTTTTAATGCCAACGCATTGCCAACGTATTCCCAACCAAACTGCGTTGGCCCTACATTGGGCCAACTAATAACCAACATTGGTTCAACAATTACCCAACCTGTAACCAACAGTGTATTGACGTTGGTTCTACTAATAACCAACGTCAGTCCAACGATTTCCCAACCAAACTGCGTTGGCCCTACATTGGGCCAACTAATAACCAACATTGGTCCAACAATTTCCCAACCTGTAACCAACAGTGCATTTACGTTGGTTCTACTAAAAACCAACATCAGTCCAACAATAACCCAACAAATAATACAAAAAGACAACAAAGAAAATTTTTATAAAATGTTATAATATTGTATTTAAACATTAATAAGTGTGTCTTATATCAATTGTTATTTTACATGATTCACATCAAGAAAAAATATCAACAGTCCTATGACTTTTCACTTATTCCTGGAGTCAAGGCATTTTTCTACTAGTAAAGTCTTTTTTTGCCTCATTTCAATTTTTAAAAATATTTTCATTAAATTGAATTTTAAACCAGAAACCCTTGTTAATGTCAGGTAAGATGCTTTTCATAAGTTACATGTCAAGTCTATAAAATCACAGTCTCTTCCTTCAGGCAAAATCTCAGACATTGTCTCTTTAAAAATCAAGTCAGTGGTCATATGAGTTCAATCTTTGTTTTTTCTCTCTTTCCTGTTCTGCACCTGTGTGATCTTTGGCAAAGCACAATTAGTTGGATGTATCCTCAATATATTTGTCTAACCAGTCACAGAAGAGTGTGCTGCACCTACAAATTTAAATATTAAAAACACTTGAAATATAATGCTAGAATTGGTATGGTACATAACATGACTGTACCTCTTCCCCCATCACTGTTTTCATATACAAACTAGTGCTAGTAGGTGTGTATTATATGATAATGTCCCTACCTTTTCTAAGTTAGGCAACAGCCAATATCTTAACTATAAATGTGTGTGTCTTGTGTGCAGTAATTTATAGTGATTTATTTAAATTAGTTCTTACGTGTACACTTGGCAATGAATTCAGTTTTTAGACAACTGTTATGTACCACTAAATTCCACATCATTTAATCATTCCAACAACTCTATCACATAATTTACTGGCCAGGATTCATACAGACACATAAAACAGGTTCTGATTTCAGCTGGCAATCATTTAGTCATTTGGCCAACTAAACATAAACTCCTTGAGAGTGTGCATCTGGGTACTCTATCAGATTTAATTGCATAATGCAATGAAACCTAATCTCCAACTATTTAATTCAGGTTAGTACAGAGATGATTGACACTGACTTCTGCCAAGTTTTCCTCTCAGCTAACTTTATCCATAGATAAAGTTAGCTGAGAGGCCCAAAGCAGGAAACTGTGTCAGAAACTCAAACCAGGTAACTCTATCTACAGATAGAGTTACCTCAGACGCATTTTTAAAGGAATTAAAGCCATTACACTTTGACTATCCATGGGTTGGTTCCAGTGTTCAAACTCAAAAAATAAACATTATCTCTGAAATATCTTGAAGTATCATAGTCTTTATTTTGAAGGGCCCAAAATAAAGATTTAACCTCTGTATAATTATATATGGTACTTGGTATTTTCAACTAATGAATGGCACAGTAATGCCAATTGTAAATGAAAAATATTAATTACTTAATTCTTTCAACTTGTAAAAAAATATTAATTATGAAATTTTCATTTAAAAAGATCTTCTACATTTACTGGGGGGGGGGGGCAGCTTTTCAATTACAAGGGTACTACAGTGTACTGTTGTATTTATGCTAGAATTAAAAATCAAGTAACCTAAGTCTTAGGTCAAATATGGCAGAATACACACTTGAGATGAAACTGCTACTCAAGTAAGTGGTTGTTTATTACATAGATAAAATTACTGTAGTGTGATTTCCTTTCAGTTTGATTTATTTCAAACAGGCTTAGTAAACAATATATCTAATCTTTCTAAAGCAAGGGGGTTGAAGGGGAGGGCTGGGGATGGGGATGGGGACTGCATCACTCCCTCATATATTAACACCTTACTACTGGGTATTGTAGCATTGCATATATTTGTGCCTGGTGAGTATGTAGGTCAGGAATTTGTCTGAGGTATTTCACTGGGATTTGCATTATGCAAGATATCAATTACATATGGCTGAGAAGATAACAGACTTGTTGTATGTTAGGTCTTAACACAGCTTTAATAGGACAAGTGATAGTGATTAATTTACATAAGCTTCTTATTATTTATAGCATCTCATTTTCAAATGACATTCACTCTAATACCTTATAATAATTAAGACATGTTTCCTATACATACTTTTATTATGTATGTTTTCATTCTAAAGAATTATATTGTGCTAAACATCAATAAAAGTGCACTTGATCATTCAAAAGTGCACTTGATGATCTGAAAGGTAAAGCCATGAAGGCGGTTTTGCAGTTAAGCAGGCGGGCCCAAGCAGGCTTCACAGTCCACCACCAACAATATGACCCAGACACATTTAAAACTCTCCGATGCCCTTTTATAAAACCCATACTGATGTACAGATGCGAAATCTGGGGACCATCAATCAAATATAACAGCCAAAAAAACCTTAAATACATGAATATTTTGCCATTCGAAGTAGTACGAAATAACTATTGCAAATACATTTTAGCATAAGACGCAATGCCAGTAATATAGCAGCTAAAGCAGAACTAGGCAGATTCCCAATTACGCATGACATAAGTGGTCATGCTACATCCTATTGGCAAAGATTTTCTGAAATGCCAAAGCAGCGCATGGCAAAAACAATGTATGCATACGAAACAAAACATGACACACAGGTAAAAAATTGGTCAAGCAAAATTCAATACATTACTCAAAATCTAATCAAAACATCAACTAATACTCCCTCGAAAGCAGAAGTAAAACATGCACTGGAAAGTCACTATACCTTTTTGTTTCTCAAAGAAACAGAGTGAGCATATAGCATACTACGTACATATTGATTATTTAAAACAAATTATGAAAGGAAAGCATACACAACAGCTAGCACCTATACCAAAACATGAAATGCAAAATTTGGTAAAATTTAGGACAGGGGCACACAAATTAGCAATCCAAAGAGGCAAATACCGAAAACTAAAATCAATATCCCCTGAACAAAGTATCTGCAAAATATGCTCAGCTGAAGTCGAAAATAAAATACACTTCTATTAAAATGCCCCTCACACCAAACACAGGGAGATCCTAAAACCAGATCCTACACAAATAATCAGTAAATGCGTAATTAGATAGTTAAAACAGTTTAAGTGCAGCTATGTTTTCTTTCAAAACAGCGGAACTTGGGACTAAAATTCATAAGGAATACCGGGCCCTCTAACTATTGTAATATAGAATCCTCAGAACAGCAGTCGATTTTTTAACTTGACTCCTACAATTTTCATATTTTCGGATCCTCTGAACAACAAACCCATAGAATATAAGGCATACCCGCAAAATTAAGAGCCCTGTGCCTGGTTGTTCAATGCATCAAATTGAGATTAATTTTAGACCATTTATGATGCAAAATGAACTAGCAATCCCTCTCTCTCTCTCTCTCTCTCTCTCTCTCTCATTTTGATCTTTTCACAGGGGAAAATTAGTATCACTTGGTAAGAAAAATGTGAGACACTTTTGTAAGTTAACTGATTTTGTGGCAGTAATTTAGCTAGATGGCTGTGATAGCTTTGCCTCAGACTTGATGCCAGTTGAAATTGTCTTGGGCACCTCCAGCTAGGACCCAGGCTAAGAATATTTTGTATTCTGGCCTCCAATAAGCAACCCATGGGGAATCATCTGATGTCAGTTGACCTTAACCAATTAATCAGCATATAATCCTAATATAAGCATCCTCAGCAATGCCAGAGGCCTCTGAGCTCACTGATTACTCCTCCTGAGGAAAACTTGATTCATCTTAAATTACCTATGGTACATGCAGGGTGTCCCAGTACAAATATAACCCAAGAATGTGAACATAATTTATTTTCTGATAACATACGATATGCAGCCCATACACTGTATACTAAAGATTAAGGTTCCAGGATGCAACCCCCTTACCAGAGCTAAAGGCAGCAAACACTTAAGAAATCTCGGAGCTTTACCAAAAGAAGAGTGCATACTAATGTAATCATGTATCCATAGACTGTTCCCTTGTGACCTTGTACCAGGCCACAAGGGGAATGAACCAATGATAAAATGGAATCACTGTTCCCATAGACTGTACCTGTGGAGTATGTGGCCTTGGGTAGGGAACTAGTGGCCTGTGTCTAGGGAACAGAGGGAATGGACATGTTCATTCTTTGGTGGACTCCACAACGGAAAGCAAGCAAACGTTGCACTGATTTTTCTTCAAATTTTGTTCTCATACAATGTTCATACAAATTAATAATAATAAAATATGATAAAAAATATGAAAAATACAAAAAAGCTCGATCCATCACATTCACACAGATTGACAGCATACCTGAAACGTTAGAAGCGGTAATTCATAATTTGGGTGAAAATATTTACCAAAATGAACGACATTAAGAGATAATTCTGCACCATGTTCTGTATAAAACACAAAAGTACATTTGGAAATTAACAGAACCTGATAGTACTTGCAAAGGTAACAAATAAAGATTTTAGTACTGTTGTTCAGTACACGGCTGCGCTTCGCTATGCCGAAGGTTCGCTGTGCCGAGGGTTCGCTATGCCGAAGGTTCGCTGTGCCGAGGGTTCGCTATGCCGAAGGTTCGCTGAGCCGAAGGTTCGCTATGCCGAGGGTTCGCTATGCCGATTGTTTTTATTTTGTGCCGAAAGGTTCGCTGCGTCGACGGCTCGCTATGCCGAAGCCATCGTAGAGTTAGATAGCCCATACTTTGAAGAAAATATTTTGAAAAAAATACCTTTTTTTCCCGGGAAATTTTCACAAAATCTTGAGACAGATCTCACGATTTTGCACCCGTCGGAGGCGCTCTCCGGACGCCTGCGGGTTGTCGCAGATTTTTTAGACATCGCCACACCCGTCGCGGTCCCCAACTTTGAACTTAAAATTTTAAGATTGCTCGCAAGATTTTTCACCCATTTTGGGCATCCCAGACACAATCTCCGATGACCTACGATGCCCTCCGATTAATCGGAGGCGTCCTCCGAATATATACCCATATATAACCACATATACCCAGGGGAAAAAAAATTACGAGAAAAGACGCTCGCAGAAATCGTCTCCGATCGCCTCCGATGCAATCGGAGGCTAATCCCACGATTTTTCGACAAAACCGGGTCAAAATCCTTGAAAAAATCTCTGTGACAATGTGACTGCTCCACTTTTATTAGGATTATTGCTAGGATTGTTCAAGGATTCTTTATTTTCTACGACGACCCCCGGCCAAAACTAATCAAATATAAAACTATATGTCATTAAATAAATAATAAATAGTAATTAAATAGATAATAACAAAAATACGAAGCTAAAATAACTGCATGTGACAATAACGACTACTAAAAGTATAATGATAATAAATAAAAAGATGTTAATTTTACACACACCCAATAACTACAAGTTCGCCAAAAATAATTAGAGAATGTTTTCTTTCAGTAATTTCCTAAAGTGGGTGACGCCCATAGTGCCAAAAATAATTAATAAATTAACTTACAGAACTGATTATTTAAAGCGATTTAAGATGTTTATGTCCATTAGGATTAACTTTCAATGCGCAGTTTTAACAAATTCAAATGGTACGGATGGAAGAAGAGAACTTTTTAAACTCGTTTATTTTAAAAAAAGGCCACTGCTCGTCACGTTATATAACAAGCACAATGGGTGATGGGTAGCCGACTTTTTCGGCGCAGCGAACCCTCGGCACAGCGAACCAGATCCTTTCGGCACAGCGAACCTTCGGCATAGCGAACCTTTGATTTTGGGGCTCCGGAAAACTTAGCCGATTTTAGACCAATTTTCCGGTTTTGTCGGCACAGCGAACCCTCGGCACAGCGAACCCTCGGCACAGCGCGCTGTCCCCCAGTACACAAGCCGTGGGGAATATAGGTACAGTAATTAGGAGGAGATATAATGTAAACTGTCTTGGATTAATGGGTAGCACACATTATCAAGAAATTTAATCATCTAGATTGTAAAGGTAGAAACTATGATATGATTACTAACTGCAACAAAGATTCCTGCTCCTGCAACTTTATCTTACAGTTTATTATAGAAGTTTTTTTTTTACTTTATTAAATGTGCTTACTGGAATTCCCATTGCTAAAGGTGATATATCTGAACTTTGATTTTTCCCTTGTTTTTGTGTTCTGTTCACAAGTTTATTTTCCCAAAATTAAAAAATCTATTGTTCCCCTCCCAAGTGACATCAGCGACACACTGGTTATTCTAAAGCTGTCAGTTGCACAGTGGGTCCCCGGGTGACAGAGCTTTCACCCCTCCTGTTATATTTCCATGGTTAAGCCACCTAACCCCTAAATCATTGTAAAATGGTGGTACATATTTGAGAAAATCACACTGCAGTAATCTGCTTAATAAACAACCTACTTTTGTGCTGCAATTTTCTTTCATTCGTATCTCCATTTTTGCCATGTTATTATTCTATTTGTAGTTATTTTTGAAGGCTCCTTATTAGTATCTCATTATGTTAAAAGAAATTAGCCTACAATATTAATTATTTAGATTTAGATATGCCTAGTCTATTTTAAGAATCATATTTTATAATAATAATATCACAGGTTTCATTATTGTTGAAACCCATTACTGATAAGCACACCACACTGTAGTAAAAAAGTATGAAATACACAAAAATGTTTGTATCCCAGTATTATATAAAACACTCAAACAAACCTAATAAAAGTATAAAAAACATGTTTTAATTATTATATGGTATAAGAGTGAATGGCAATTGAAAATGAGATGCTACAAGTAATAAAAAGTTTATGTAAATTAATCACTATCACTTGTCCTATTAAAGCTGTGTTAACACCTAACATACAACAAGTCTGTTATTTTGTCAGCCATATGTAATTGATATCTTGTGTAATGCAAATGCCAGTGAAATTCCTCGGACAAATTCCTGACCTACATACTTTAATCCTTGATCTTCAGCACACTCTCAGCAAAGAGGAATAGTATAATGTTCTTGTTGCATTGAGTCGATTTATTTTGGAAAAGTAAGGCTTTAGACATGATCAGCCATTTTGAGCTGCAAATTTTATAGGCAGTTTAATTTGGGCCAGATTCAAAACCAAGTTGAGTTACCTAATTAAGTCACTGGTCAGAAATGTCAGAACACACAAGGAAATCACACTACAGTAATTTTATCTATGTAATAAACAACCACTTACTTGAGTAGCAGTTTCATCTCAAGTGTGTATTCTGCCATATTTGACCTAAGACTTAGGTTACTTGATTTTTAATTCTAGCATAAATACAACAGTACACTGTAGTACCCTTGTAATTGAAAAGCTGCCCCCCCCCCCCCCAGTAAATGTAGAAGATCTTTTTAAATGAAAATTTCATAATTAATATTTTTTTACAAGTTGAAAGAATTAAGTAATTAATATTTTTCATTTACAATTGGCATTACTGTGCCATTCATTAGTTGAAAATACCAAGTACCATATATAATTATACAGAGGTTAAATCTTTATTTTGGGCCCTTCAAAATAAAGACTATGATACTTCAAGATATTTCAGAGATAATGTTTATTTTTTGAGTTTGAACACTGGAACCAACCCATGGATAGTCAAAGTGTAATGGCTTTAATTCCTTTAAAAATGCGTCTGAGGTAACTCTATCTGTAGATAGAGTTACCTGGTTTGAGTTTCTGACACAGTTTCCTGCTTTGGGCCTCTCAGCTAACTTTATCTATGGATAAAGTTAGCTGAGAGGAAAACTTGGCAGAAGTCAGTGTCAATCATCTCTGTACTAACCTGAATTAAATAGTTGGAGATTAGGTTTCATTGCATTATGCAATTAAATCTGATAGAGTACCCAGATGCACACTCTCAAGGAGTTTATGTTTAGTTGGCCAAATGACTAAATGATTGCCAGCTGAAATCAGAACCTGTTATAAGAACAATTGGCTTCCAAGGACTTTTAAGGCCTTAATTCAAATCATTTTCAATGATTTTTAACTAATGAGGGCAAGTTATACATGAATACAGTTATTTTAAAGTGTACATACCAAAGGAAAAAGGACTCATTTCATGTAAACTTTGTCTTTGTAACACATTGATGATGAAAAGTTGAAAATAAAAGTACAAGTAATGATGTATTAAAACGTAAGGTATACCCCCATCTGTGAATCATTGTCTGTATTCATGTCAATAAACTACAAAGTTTTAAATAATATTTTTACAAAGACAAAATGCTGAAATGCAAACCTTTTTCAAGCCTAATAGCATTTTCAAGTACTTTTCAAAGTTACATTTAAACTAGTACAAAGTGCTGGACTAAATTTGAACATTTTTCAAGGCTGTATGGATCCTGGTGCATCAGTAAATAATGGGAAAATACACAATTAAAAAGTCACTTACCAGTACATGCTCACTTCTTATCCTGTCTCTTTATCTCTTCATTTCCAATTTCCAAAAAGATGTCTTCTTTTTATATCCAGAAATCAATGCTTTCAGTCGTAATTCTTGCCTCTTCCTTAGAACATTTCTGACCTTCTGGCTTAGATTTTTAAATTGGCTCAACTGACCGCGCGCTTAAGACTGTGCTATGTATAGTTATTTGACCTGTTTGAGCAGGCAGTAGGCAAACTGTTTATATCAAACTGACAGTTAAGATAAACACCTGGCTTGTAATGAATCTGGTCCAGTGAAAGTTACCGGTTTACTTTAATCAAAAGTCAATTGATGCTAACTATAAAGTTTAAAATTTATATATTGTACAATTGTACATTATAATAAGATTTCAATCATTTGTCTGATTTCAATAACAATAATAATAATAGCAATAATAAAAAATATGTTTCACAGCATTATTTAAAAATATAAATCTGTTCACTCAGTTATTTTTTTATAGGTGAAGTCTATGTACTACATATGAGAGTATATAGCTTGGAAGACAAATAAAAGCAGAAAACTGTTTTTTAACCCAAGGAATTTGACAAACTCTTCATAAAAAAAAAAAAAAAAAATTTAATCCTAAAAACTATATGTTACTGATCAATAGATAAGCACATGTGATTCTCAGTTGTGAACAGAAACATTTTTATTATAACAGAAACATTATTCATTTCTATTGAGTTGTTAAAACAACTCAATAGAAATGAATAATGTTTCTGTTATAACTAAAATATTTCTGTATTAATTAAAATTGGATACGTTGGCCCAACGTTAGGCCAACGTATGCAATAAATATACACACGTTGGCCCAACGTTGGGCCAAGGTGAGCATATTGCAGTTATGTTGTGCATATTATGATGTGGTTGGGCCAACGTTGGGCCAACGTATTACTACCAACGCCAACTATGTGCCAACAAACCAACGATTCCCCTACGTTGGCCCAACGTATGCTTGCTATCTGGGGAGGGTCTGGTCTCGGTATGGAAACACTGGATCAAGAGACAAATTGCCCCTGATGGGTTGTCCAAGAAAAACTACTGGCCGTGAATACCGACGACTGATTTTGATGTCCAGGTTGTTAAAGTTCGACACTGCTTGTCAGTTGACAAGACAGTTGAACAATTTTACACATAAGAATGTGTCTGTGAAAATTACTAGGCGTCGGTTAAATGCTCAGAGAGTGTATAACAGGGTAGCAAGACAAAAAAAACTCATATATCGTTACAAAACAGGCAAGGTAGAGTGAACTAGGGTCAACAGGATCTGGAACTGGACAGTCCATGGCAATTGGTCCTATATATTTTTTTCTGGTGGGTTTTGCTTTGGTCTGACCTCTGATGACAGATGGGTACGATGCTAGCGAACTGCTGGTAAAGCATTTGAAGCACATGCACTGAATTTTCGAACCCGGAGCAGCATATTTATCATGGTGTGGGGCTGCATCAGCATCCATTGCGTGGGCGAATTGGTAGTGGTTGATGGAAACATGAATCACTAGAAATATATCGATGTTTTGGAGTCAGGCTTGCTACCATCTATTACTAACATGTTTGGTGACAGGAGTTATCCATTTGTTCACCAGGATGTCCGATGACAGTGCTCCTTGTCACAGGCCCAGAGCAGTTGATGATTGGTTTGAACAACAGGACATTCACAGGTGATGTGGCCTGCCCAGAGACCGGATGCAAGACCGGATGCAAACATACCTGTAATAGAAAATGTGTGGAATGATATGTCAAAACTTTTGACAAATGTCCGTCTAACCAGTAGAGAATAATAGTTATATTATATAGAAAATAGTCATATTCAGTGTTTTTTTTTTGTGAAATTTGATGTTAATAAAATGATACCAGGAGCATAATATTCCACAGTCATTTATCTCCCCCATAGTATTGGTGCAGTAGGGGAGACACTGCTATTGTTCAGTGTTTGTACTTGCATTTTTTACTAGATTCTATTTTAAAATGGAGATATTAGGCAGTTCTCTGTGAACATTTCATTCGCCTTTGGTGTAAATATTACAAAGGATTACGCAGTGCAGAGGTCAAATGTCTGATATTAGGGACATTCTGTCCAGCTCTTAAGAAATTTTGGGGTAACATTTCATTAAACAGACTTGTAATTATTTCTGAATATATGTCTTGCCGTCTACAGGAGACACATGCAGCACTTAGACATTAGCTTCTAAATAACGCAGTCTGATGCGGATAAAATATATGCTCTTGTTGATAATGTACATAAATTTGGTGATAGTTGGCGGGGTCTTATCACTAAATGAATATTTTTACCTCTCTGGAAATCAATATAGAATATCAGATAAGATGGGCATGAATAATCTAAATCTGCAATGTGGTATAAGATATGGATTTTCACACTGGTATTTTGTTTTATGTACCTTAGCCCATGTTGATTACAGTGTCTGCAATAAAAATATTAGAGACGGTTAACAGGTCTGATGCGATCATTTGTAAACGAAAGCACATGCAATTGGAGACGTGAAAACCTTTTTGATAAGTGGGTATGCTGTAATAGAAATATAATATACGTACAAAGAAAATTTTGTAATAGACTTGCATAGTTGGTTCTGATTTTTATTTGAATATTAAATGTAACAAATGTATTACAAAACATTTGTTTATTTATATAAGCTGTGAATACCTGTAGCTACGATGTTAATTCAAATGTCTGGCGGGCATTCTATTCATAGGCGTCTGATTTCCAACAACTGTACCAGCACAGCTTTTTCTGACCGTACCATTGGCGAATCCACTGGGGCAAAGTAAGCCCTCTCCCTCATTTCTTAGCGCAAAACCACATGTGGGCATGTATTATCCTTACCCCACTCTTTCCCTAAGGGCCCCTTTACACTGGACGGCGTCCATTCTGCGTCCAGCAGTACGGCCCCATTTGAGAGTTAAAAAATGATAATACTTTATATGCCGACAACTGACCGATCATAGAACATTCATTCTGATACAGAATCAATGTTCGTGCCTCCTTATTTAGATCACAGTGATGCCAAATTTCATGGTCGCAGAAAGGACGCCGTCCAGTGTAAAGGGGGTATAACAGACAAATCCAGTCAATATTCCAATTCATGCGCTCTGTATTACAATAAAATTGTCCTGGTCTACAAAACATTTTTGTCCTTGACCTCCCCCCCCCTGCTCCCACGTCCTTAGCATTACACTTGCCCCCAATGGGTAGCTACAGATAATACGCCGTCCCTCCCATCCACTCAAATTGCATTTACTGTTACATTGCTTAATTCCAAATTTCCATACTGACACAATACACATCTATCATATCTAGTAGGTGTAGTTTCATAGTGTGACTTGTCACAACTATAGCGCACTCGTGTTAGCAACGGACAAAATCTCGAAAAGATAGACGCGGGTACGATTCTTCATTTTCATGTTTCCTTGCAAGCCAGGTTGTTGTGTCTCAGCTACAAGTGCATTTGTTTGAAGTTTACGGCGACAATCACAAATGTTTGACAGGCTTATTAAGTACGTCACAAAAGAGTTCTCAACAAGAGAGTTCCGAAAAGGCGTAGACCTGTTGTATAAAAGACATTAACAATCGCTATAAAATAACGCTCGTATTCAGTACGTAACAAAACAAAACGTAAAATGAATGTGTCGAGTTATGAAACGTTTCTGTCAAATGTTTTTAGGAACCATGAAACTCGAATAACTAAATTCTGTTTTTGATTGGCGAGGTGAAATTGACGGTTCATGTCAGATTCTGGCCAGCGCACTTGAAGGTTGGAAAAAGAGCGGATTTCGATGCACATATGATCCGCAAGTAAAATTTCATAATCCTTCCCCCTCTCTCTCTTTCTCCTTCAAGTGACCCTGGCTATGCAACCCGTGGGGTTCCCGAGAGAATTCAAAGCCAGATGTCGCGGGAAGTGGTTGGTCATTCAAAGCCACAAGGTCGGAGATCTCTTCTTCAACAGAACATGGACAGCTAGAGTATGAGAAAGGGTTCGGAAACCCAGTCACTGGGGACTACTGGATCGGAAATGACGTCATTTCTTACATTACTAATAGCGGAAACTACAGACTTAAGGTTGAGTTCACAACTTGGGATGGCACACAACATGTGTTTAAGTACACTTCGTTTCGAGTCGGTTCCTCCTCGGATGGAAAACGCCTCTTCTTGCAAGATTTTAAGGGGTTCTGGGCTACAACTAACTTCACCTCAAACGACTCGAGCTGCCCGTCTGCGGACACGTGTTCCAGCGGGCAGACGTTCTCCACCTGCGACTATGGCGGCGAGTCGCACTGCGCATGCGCCAATGGTGGAGGATGGTGGTACGGCCCCAACTGCACAGAGCTGGGTCTGAACTCCTGGTATCCGGGCACTGGGCATTGTGAACTGAACTCAGGGCAGTATGAGCGCTGTATGAAGTACGCCGGAATGGGAGGGGAGAACTGTGGACTAAACTGTATGTTAGGGAAAGTAGAGATGATGATTGCTAAATAAGCAAAGAATAAATAAAAATAATTAAAAGGAATTGAACATTAATTTTCAAAATGAAGTTCGGCCTTACTGCTTTATAAGAGTTTAGAGTTTTAATTTTTCACAAAGTAAAATAAATAACTAAATATCTGCGGACTTAATATGCATGGCCAGCTCCACTTAAAAACAATGCTGCCTAATCCCATAATAGTCTCCCTACCTCTACATGTGCCATCTGTACAGGGGCCTAGCTATTAAATCTTAGCCAAATTCTAATCTGTTTAATTGCTAGGGTCCTGTGGTAAACATATTTTTATTTTGACAAATTAAAAAGTCCATCAGAATTGACTTCTCTGTTTTAGTACTTGCCCTATGCGTCCATTTATCAAAATAAGAAAATAAGTGAATAGAAGAAAGTTCCAGTACAAACATGTTATCTTTCGTCTCTTTGCTACTGTGCTTTAGAATAAAACTTACAAAAAATATTTGTCTAATTTTCTGTTCTTAATGGTCTCTTAGTTGATTCCCAAACCAAGCTGAAGAGCACAGTGCATGCATCTCAGCAAGACAAGTCCCATTACTAGTTTCCACATTTAGCAGCAATAAAGTGAGTTGTTAACCTACACTTTGTCAGCTGCTACAGAAAAGATTGTGCCTTAGTTACAATGCAAGTTGTTCCTTTTGTTTTTTGTTTAGTTTTTAGTTCCGCTGAGATTCTTTTGTATTGCCGCGGTCTTAAGATTTAGGAAAACACTGTGCACAGTATACGTAGCAGCAGCTGCATTAAAAAAAGAGTAAATACAGTGAATTACCTTTTGTCGAACTAGGGCTATTTTCATAATGCGTCCAGCTAAGCGTAAATCATACCTTTGCAAGTTTTGCATAGTAAGAAACAGCTAGACTCGCCCTTCAAGAAATCCACGCCTTATTGCATCAAAATGAGAAATTAACCTTTTTTTATGTACAGGCACAGATGTGTCTGTACATATTGCCATCACCTGCGTATGTCGTCGCCGATGCCGTCGCCGATGCCGATGCCGGCGCCGTGCACTTTCCTTGTAAACACTATAAGTGGAGAGCAGATTTACTTTTTGGCTTAATATTTACAGAGCTGATGAATATTCATAAAATGCAGGTCAAGTTCGAAAATCAGCATGATCGGGCCATTTTTATAGAAGTTATGCTGTTTTTTCACTTTTCAGCATATATGCAACGCTGTAAACACATTTTAAGGAAAACCGTTAGGCCTGTTGTCATGAAACTCACAGGAGTAATCAATCTTATTTAAATGCAGGTCAAGTTCAAAAATCGGCAAGATCGGGCCACTATTTAAGTAGTTATGCTGTTTTTTCATTTTTCAGCATATATGCAACACTGTAAACACAATATAAGAAATACAGATAAGGAAATTGTCATTAAACTCACAGGAGTGGTCAATCTTACTAAAACACAGGTTGAGTTCGAAAATCAGCATAATCGGGGCATTATTATAGAAGTTATGCTGTTTTTTTCACATTTCCTCAGATTCAACTCTTAGGCATGTTAACAGTGTCATTTTTGAACTAATAAGATACGTAAAAGTGTTTGTTTGACATTTCCTGCATCTTTACAACATTGTTAGTTGATTATGTAAAAATGATGGTAAACTTGTTATCTTGTATTATGTAATAGAGTGTCAAAAATGGAAATAAACTCATATCATTGCAGTTTGTCAGATTCAATTATTCACTATGTTCAGAATCTCAGAATGGAGGAAATTAGACACTTAACACTATTCTATTGATATTTTCCCCATCTCATCAATTTTCTTAGTTGATCATATAAAAATTGCAGTAAACTGTTTATTTTGTTTTATGTTAAAAAATGTGTTAAAAATGGAATAAACCCATGTCAGAACAGTGCTGTCTTGTTTCACATTTCCTCAGATTCAATTCTTAGGCATGTTAACAGTCTCATTATTTTACTAATAAGACATGTTAAAGTGTTTGTTTGACATTTCCTGCATCTTTACAACATTATTAGTTGATTATGTTAAACTGATGGTAAACTTGTCATCGTGTATTGTGTAATAAAGTTTCAAAAATGGAAATAAACTCATATCATTGCAGTTTGTCAGATTCAATCA
The DNA here is from genome assembly GCF_051362555.1 of Lingula anatina. Taxonomy (NCBI): domain Eukaryota; kingdom Metazoa; phylum Brachiopoda; class Lingulata; order Lingulida; family Lingulidae; genus Lingula; species Lingula anatina. The sequence continues at coordinate 19,940,049 of NC_141775.1, forward strand.
TTCACTGTGTTCAGAATCTCAGAATGGAGGAAATTGGACATTTAACACTTGTATTGATATTTTTCCCATCTCATCAATTTTCTTAGTTGATCGTTTAAAAATGGCAGTAACCTGTTAATTTTGTTTTATGTTAAAAAAATTGTTAAAAATGAAAAAAAAAAAAAAAAAAAAAAAAACATTTCAGAACAGTGCTGTCTTGTTTACATTTTGGCATTTTCAAGTTGTGACTTTGAAGTTCCATGAGCCTGAAGACCTTTGCTAGTCACATTTTCTGAATATCCATGATACTAATATTTTATTATTAAAAATTGATGGTCTTTATGCTGTTAAACATTACGTAATATTGCATCAAAATTTGAAAAAAACTATTTTGGGCACTACTCCCATGATGACCATTAAAAAAAAAAACAATGTCACTTACTGTTCTCAAACAGTACAGTAAATATGTACAGATGTGTTTGTACATATTGCCATCACCTGCATCTGCCGTGGTCGCCGTCACTGTCGCCGGCGCCGTGCATTTTCATTGTAAACATGATAAGTGGAAGGCAGTTTTACTTTTTGGCTGTATATTTACAGAGCTGATGAATATTCATAAAACGCAGGTCAAGTTCTAAAATCAGCATGATCGGGCCATTTTTGTAGAAGTTATGCTGTTTTTTCACTTTTCGGCATATATGCAACACTGTAAACACAATATAAGAAAAACAGATTGGCCAATTGTCATTAAACTACGTACGGATAAAATTTAGTCCCAAAATATTACATGTCCCTATACTCCCGTTACCGATAGATACATAAAGGAAAAACTGAAAAAACGTCCTTTTAGATTTAAATACCGATAGATCCGATTTTTTACTGCTGTCCTATATATTTGCGTTCCTATAGTTACGACGTCCTCATAAACCCACGGCCTTTAAATCCGCATACCTATAGATCCACGTATTTTGAGATCCAAAAACCGATAGATCCATTACAGGTATGCTTTTGCTCAAAATGGTTGGTATAGGCCTACTACTCAGTACATAAAATGCACTTCTTTAAAACGACAGTACACATATTAATCATTTTAGCAATTTATATTCTACTAGATCGTTTTCACACAATACTCAGTGAAAGAACATAAAAAGAACATTAAAAATGTGTTCTATATATTTCACAACGCTTAGGCCCTACTGTTCTAGCGTCAGAACACTGTTAAAAGCGTTCTCAAAATGTAACATTTGAACACGTAAAAAGTGTTCTGAATTTACATGTAAATGTGTTCTAAAAAAAAAAAAAAAAAAAAAAAAAAAAAACATAAAAATGTGTTCTATATTTCACAACGCTCAGTGTTCTGGCGCAGAACACTGTTTTTATAAAAGCGTTCTCAAAATGTAACATTTGCACACTTAAAATGTGTTCTGTTTCATGTTTGCGACGCGTTCCCGAACTTTAGAGTGTGATAGACGTGTAGACGCGAACGTACATTGTAGGCCCTACATGTATGTCTTGTTTGAAAACCTAATAAATATATAAATACATAAAAATGAATAAATAATAAATATAAGGTTGTAATTAAGTCAGATCACTAAGTGGATCAGTATGTATGTATTCGCAGCCAGACTATCACTCGAAAGCCTCATACCTGTATCACAAGTTGATATCGGCCTTAGGCGAGTACGATGTCAGATAGATGGATCTAGCGGTACCTGGATCTAAAGATACACACCATACGTGGGTTTATAGGAATCTGTTGGTGGATCTATCGGAACGTAAATTTAACGAGACGTAAATCTATTGAGACGTGTATGTATAGAGGCGTATCTATCGGGACGAATATTTATTGGGACGTTTATCTATATGGCGGACCCCGTGACTCACAGGAGTGGTCATTCCTGCTAAAACGCAGGTTGAGTTAAAAAATCAGCATAATCGGGCCATTATTTTAAAGAAATGCAGTTTTTTCACATTTCCTCAGATTCAATTCTTAGGCATGTTAACAGTTTCATTATTTAATTAATAAGATACTTAAAAGTGTTTGTTTGGCATTTCCTGCATCTTTACAACATTATTAGTTGATTATGTAAAAATGATGGTAAACTTGTTATCGTGCATTGTGTAATAAAGTTTCAAAAATGGAAATAAACTCATATCATTGCAGTTTGTCAGACTCAATCATTAAAATTTGATGTTGAATTTGCAGTTTAACATAATGTACTTTTGCATCAGAATTGACAGTAGCCTATTTTGTGCATAGTTATTTCCTGTTTTTTGTCTGTACATTTGACAGCTTTGCTGCCTTGTTTGCATCTTTATTTATTTATTTATTTATTTATTTATTTATTTATTTTGTCTGTAGACTCGTCCTTCAAGAAATACATGCCTTCAAGAAATCGACGAAAACTGGAAGTGCGTGTTTTTTTGCACTGTTTTTCCTGTCATGCCCATCGTAAACACTGTGTTGTCAAGAAAAATGAAGCGTCTGATACAAAGTATCAAACGCAGCATTGACGTGCTTGCTTGCGATGCGTTCAGTACACTTTGTTTACACTGAGAAGTCGAGGTCAGAAATGCACAATGTTTTTCTATGTAATTGCGCAGTTTCAATTTTGATTAGTGAATTTTCTTTTATCTGCATGGTCATTTTCCGAACATTTGTATAAGCCACGAAATATTTCTCATCGGAAAATCACCCAGCAGCTTTCCAAGTACAAGCGAGTGACGTCATGACGCACTTCCGGTTTTCGTAGAGATCTTGAAGGGATTAGCGTTACGGTTTGCTGCACATTTAAAGCGTTCTGTCTCAAAATGTACTCAACTGCTTGGATTAAAATTTACAGAACTTATTCTTCACAAGATATCACACATATGTGCTTAATTTGAGAGATTTAGCTGTTACATGTTTTCTACAGTGCCCATTCAAATTTGAAAAACAGCTACCCAGATAGCATGACGTCGTCGGCCCGACGTCGATTTCGAGCTACGCATATAGACCTCGACCCCACATTATGGAACGACCCCGGATTATGGAACAAAACCGGAAGTTTGCCCTTTTTACCCAGCATGCAGAGCGTAAAAAATCCCCGTTGCCACGAAAGTTTCGAGCGTCTGCTACAATGTATCAAACGCGCTATGCAGACGCATGTTACGACCTGATACAATAGAAGTGTTAGCGTTTGAAAGTTCGTTGTTCTCAAATTTGATAAAATTATTAATGAACTTACGTTTATTCAAGCACGTTTTAAAGCCGTTTATCGTCCGCTTTCGTCTGCACGTGTTACTGTCAGTTTCCGATCTCGATTTTTAACTTTTTCATACTGGTTACGGGTAGGTACATCGATCGCTGTGGACGTAAACACGGCCGTCTTTTACTGCTATAAGTATTGTAGCCTAACTTGTCTCATCCCTTAGCCTATTGTTTGTAGGCCCCTATTTCTTGTTCTCGGCTTAATGAAATTATTTTAAAACATCCACTTTCAAGAGGTTGAAGTATTCCAAGATCTCATAAAAATGGCTTTGGTTGGTCATTGCTGTGGGTGTTTTCTGCTCACTGTAAACTGTCGCTAGAGAACGCTACGAGCGCTATTAGACTCAAGCGACTTGTGAAATAAATAAATTTGTTCTCACAAAATAACACTTTGTATTGACATTATGAGAGAAAAAATCGTTACTGACCTTTTTCATGCTCGATAAATTTCGGCATGTCAAAGAGGAAATTATAGGCCCACTTTTATTCAATATCAGAGGCGGCACGTAGGCCTATAGGGCCTATTTGAGGTGCCAAAGACGATCATTTTAAATCATATTTCAGGTAGGCCTACACAAATGACACATGATTGATCTTTGTTGTGATGAAAAAAAAAAAAGACTTATGAATCATTTAGGGCCTACTAGGTTTGCGCCTTTTGCTGGGAGTTTTATCTTTAAAACTTCTTATTTCAACTATCTCTATCCAGTATCTTCTTCTTCTATTTTTCTTAAATATAGGCCTACCACAGGTGCTCTCAAGGGAGGTGGTTATGGGAAGTTGGCCCTCAGTCACTCTGATGAGGCAGCTCTAGTCCACTACTGCCTTATTATGAGTGACTGGGGGTTTTCCCTCACCAAAGACTTGGAGTCTGCAAGTTTTTTCTGGCGGTGGGAAAACAAAGGGATAGGCCTATGGGCTTTTCAGCGTCGAACGGCTGGTGGGATCGGTTCATGAATCGACATCCCGAGTTGTAGGCCTACCTTAGAAAACCGGGAAGGATAAATAGGTGCGATATAGTGAAATAAAAAACATGCTAAATAAATGAAAAATAATGAGAAAATGAATTTTGTCTTCAAATAAAGATTTGTTCGGATATCGGATAATAAGAAAGCATTATTTAAAGACTTGGAAGAAAGAAAGAAAGAAAGAAAGAAAGAAAGAAAGAAAGAAAAGAAGAGCTGTAAAAAAAATGAGATAAGCCGAAGATGGCGCTAAGCGAAAAATGGAGAAAGAGGAGAAGAGAAGAGCGGGCGTGGAGAGGGAGAGGAAGAAGGCTGAGGTACGAGAGCGAAAGGCACAGAGGGCATTGGAGGTGAAACGTACGTAGAAAAGATAAGAATGAAGAAGAGAGAGAAAAAAAATTTACGTTGCGTTGTTTGTAAAGCCTAGGTCCCAACCGAACGTACGGGCTGCTACGTGTGGTCTACGGCCAAAAAAAAAAATGGGACAAACTTGGGAGTTCGTGCGTGAGGAGCACATCCATCGTGCGACTTTTGGAAGACGCACACAGCACGTAGTAACTTTTCGACATGATCAACAGCCGCTACGTGCGATCTAGCTACATGTACGTCCTAGCCGGACGCGAGGAACTAAAAAACCGTGCGTCCAAAACGTATTTGGGACCTAGGCTTAACGCGCAAGAACATTTCACTTGCGCTTAAACCAGTACATTTTTGGACGTTTTCCTGTGTTAGGCCTATATCTGCTGGAATTTATCTCAGTAAAGGAGAAACATTGGTTGAGTTCTTTTGTTTTATATATTTTTTTAAGATTTATATTTTTTTTCTTACTTATACCGCAAAAGTACATGGGCCTACAAGTGATATGTTCTTGTGCGTTACAAACGTAAAAATAAACATACATACGTACATGTCACCAATACAGGGAGGTTGGGAGGAGTGGTTGCACTTAAAGAGGTAAACACACATACATCAACGTGTTACTATCATAACTATATAATACTGTAAACTTGAACCATGCCTATGTCACCAATACAGGGAGGTTGGTAGGAGTGGTTGCACTTAAAGAGGTAAACACATATCAACATGTTACTATCATAACTATATAACACTGTAAACATCAGAATTGCTGCTATTTGGCACTAGAAAAGTAAATGCTTAATGTGTTAAAAAGTTGTTACAGTATTACTCAGCCTTTGTTAAATCTTGTGTGACCCAAGTCTTGTGTAAGGTGTTACACTCTCAAAGTATAGGTCAGAGAATGATGGAATGATGGAACAAGTGCAGGTGAGGAGGGCCATTGAGGGCCAGGTAGAAGAAGACCATGAACTGATGCGGACACACAAGCATGGCAGTACTGTGGAACTGGAGATGGAAGTGAGGGAACGGTCGGATAGTGAGGCATGAACTACATCAACTCATCAGATAGTGAGGCGTAAATAATAATTGCACATGGTCAGTTTGGGGCAGAAAGGAAAGTGAAGCACATGGAAACTGAAATATTTTATCAGGACATGAAATATGCCAGAAGACAGTGAAGAGAACATTACTAGGAGCTGTGTACCAGTAGAGAGAGAGGAGAGTATGAACTCTTAACATTGGTGCTGTGGTCAGAATACTTGGTGTTTACCATGTACCCCCCTCTCACTGCTGACATTATGCATTTAGGGAGTTATCAAAATAAAGAACAAAGAGATATGGCATGTCATGATAGTCCATGACCTGACATTCAGTATATGGTATATGTTGCCATGACAATATGCCATGACAGTGCATGACCTGACATTCAGTATATGGTAATTGTTGCCATGACAGTCCATGACCTGACATTCAGTACCATGGTAACCATTGCCGTGACAATATGGCATGACCGTCCATGGCCAGACATTCAGTATCATGGTAACCGTTGCCATGGCAACATGGCATGACAGTCCATGACCTGACATTCAGTACCATGGTAACTGTTGCCATGACAACATGCCATGACAGACTATGTCGTCATATACAGTTACACAGTAACCATTGTTTCAGTTCATAATAATGCCAATATCATTTTATCCATGTTAAATTTATTTGGGTCCTTAAGTAAATAAATACATTGTAACTACTGGTGTATGGGGGTGGGGGGGGGGGTGGGGGGTTCATGCCAAGGCAGTCCTTTTGTACCCAGAGTTTAAGAGTCTACTGTAGACTGACCTGTGTAATCATCATGTCTTCCAGAAAGGGAGGGGAGACATGATGATAATACAGCTTACTGGTAGTTTACTGTAGACTGACCTGTGTAATCATCATGCCTTCCAGAAAGGGAGGGGAGACATGATGATGATAATAGAGCTTACTGGCAGTTTACTGTAGACTGACCTGTGTAATCACCATGCCTTCCAGAAAGGGAGGGGAGACAAGCTGATAATAGAGCTTACTGGCAGTCTACTGGAAACTCCAAAACTCTGGATGCCATTTTAGTCATATATTTGTATATATATATATATATAAACATTACCATATTTTTCATATCTCTTTTTGTACAGACTGCATTATGATTTAAATTAGCTTTTTGAATGGTCAAATGACCCCTTGTTTTTCTTGTTCTGTTTATTTCAGTCATTGGCATATTATCATTATTCATAAATTTCAATTATCACGAAACAGATACAACTGTAACAGTGAATTTCCCTCTTAGTCTGGATGACTGGTGCTATATTTTGGCCAAATTGCTCAAAATGTGGAAAAAGCATGAAACTTGGCACAAATGTTCTTTGGTCTATACTGATCATTTTCAAGGGCAGTGCCCAAAATTTCAAAGCGTTGCTTAGCAACTGTTGCTATGGAAGTGAATTTCCTTAGTAACAAGCTAATTAGACCTTTCTTGTCCAGTTTAAATGGTTTAGAAATGCTAATAACTATGTTACAGGGCATCAGAACTATCACTAGACTATTCAAAAGTAATTAAAACCCAAATTAACCTAAGCCATGATTGCTAGGCAGTATATTACCCTAGCAACAAGCATTTAAAGTTGCGTTAGTCTATTAAGTAAGGCAAATCTATAATACTAGCTAAGAACTATACTTTTGAGAAAGATATTCATACTTTTAATATACTTACATGCACACTAAACTTTACATGGCTTAAAAGACTTCTTTATGAAGAAAATAAGAGTAAGTGGAGAACCTTTTTTCTCGGAATTGGTAGTAACAAAAGGTGGATTAAAAATACTAAAAGCAGCTTCTTATCACTTTTGGCAAAGATTAATGGTTCTTTGAGTGAAGTTCAGGAAAATTGCATTTTAACCCCAGACGAAATCCTATCACAACCATTATGTCAAAACTCAAAAATTGAAAGAAATTGAAAAACTGTTTTCCATAAAAGATGGTGTAAAAATGTTTTCTTTTTTTACACCAATGATATTATAAATGACATTTGAAATCCCCTTTGTCTAGAGGAACTCGACAAAAAATTAACCTTAACACCAACTTTCTGGGCTAATTCAGCATCCAAAAGAGCTTACCATCTGAATGGCTATCTCTTCCCATGGAAGGAAATTGAGCATAGCAATCCAAGAAATAATTGACTCAATTAAACAAGTTACCAAACCATCCAGATATTTTTTTCGCAAAAATCCTCCAAAGCCATATAATATCACTAGATAAAGGTGTAGGTGAATGGCAGACATATTTAAAAAAAAAAACCTTGAGTACTGATAATTGGGAACTAACATTTAGGAAACAGATCACAAGAAAATGAAGTTTCTCCAATTCAGAATAAATCATAGAATATTCAATACTTATGCTTATCTTATGAATTTGAGAATTTTGCAATACTGCTAGGGAAAATATTCAGTTTCTGTTCGTTTTTTGGGATTGTCCACATGTAAAAAATGTTTGGATGTGCATCACTTGCCCAGCTAAAGATAATTTAGGTGTGGTCATTGATAGATCTCCAGAGATATTTGTATTTGGGTTTGTGCAAGCATACACTATTTATGTACCTATCTTAATAACTAAGAAACATGTGAGTATATGTAGAATGAGAACAGAAAGATGGGAAGGAACTGGAGGGTATGTAAAATGCTACAGAGATACCTGTAAATATATTATTAAATATATATTATTAAATATATATTATTAAATAAATAATGTTTAATACTTGTTGCTAGGGTAATATGCTGCCTAGCAACTGTTGCAATGGTTTACTTGGATTTTTAATGTCTTAAAATAATATAGTGATAGTTCTGATGGCTTGAAACATTATTAAGAGCCTTTTTAAATCATTTAAACTGAACAAGAAAGGTCCAATTAGCTTGTTACTAAGGTAAATCACTTCCTTAGCAACGGTTGCTAAGCAACGCTTTGAAATTTTTGGCACTACCCTTGAAAATGATCAGCATAGTCCAAAGAACATTTATGCCAAGTTTCATGCTTTTTCCACCTTTTGAGCAATTTTTGCACCAGTCATCTAGACTATCTGGGTTTTAACTGTTGTTTATATTTAACAAAAAGAAACAGCACTATGCTGTCAAGTGCAAGGAGCCAAGTTGTTTTAAAATAGGTTGTTCTATTAAAATAGACAGAACTGTTTTTATACGCTGTGGTATACAGTGTTTGTCCACATAAATAGAATTAAAATAGGTTGTTCTATTAAAATAGACAGAACTGTTTTTATACGCTGTGGTGTACAGTGTTTGTCCACATAAATAGAATTCCTCTCTCTTCTTTAGAATGTCAATTTAATACTTTTGATTTACTGAACAGCTGTGGCCAACAAACATATGTTATCTCTATCTTATAAAGTATAAGGGTGTGTGTATGTGTGTGATCATTTGTGGATATGTAACAGTATAAGAAACGTTGTGCAGCATAAAATTTGTTAAAACTACATAGTCATAGATAGCCTTGTGTATAAAGTTGGAGCCATGATATGTAAAAAATGAAGTCCTCTTTTTCAGATATTCTAGTCTTACATACAGTATGTAGTATTGGGCCAGAATATCACTTGTTCTAGTCTTACATACAGTATGTAGTATTGGGCCAGAATATCACTTGTTCTAGTCTTACATACAGTATGTAGTATTGGGCCAGAATATCACTTGTTCTAGTCTTACATACAGTATGTAGTATTGGGCCAGAATATCACTTGTTCTAGTCTTACATACAGTATGTAGTATGGATCAGAATATCACTTGTTCTAGTCTTACATACAGTATGTAGTATTGGGCCAGAATATCACTTGTTCTAGTCTTACATACAGTATGTAGTATTGGGCCAGAATATCACTTGTTCTAGTCTTACATACAGTATGTAGTATTGGGCCAGAATATCACTTGTTCTAGTCTTACATACAGTATGTAGTATGGATCAGAATATCAATTGTTCTAGTCTTACATACAGTATGTAGTATTGGGCCAGAATATCACTTGTTCTAGTCTTACATACAGTATGTAGTATTGGGCCAGAATATCACTTGTTCTAGTCTTACATACAGTATGTAGTATTGGGCCAGAATATCACTTGTTCTAGTCTTACATACAGTATGTAGTATGGATCAGAATATCACTTGTTCTAGTCTTACATACAGTATGTAGTATGGATCAGAATATCACTTGTTCTAGTCTTACATACAGTATGTAGTATTGGGCCAGAATATCACTTGGTTGTTGTGGGATTTTGTACTTTTTATTACTCAGTCAGAAAAATTTCATTAGCATGGTGGGCCTCATATAATATGCTTACAAACTTGAGCATTGGTTGATCAAACATTTATATTGTTTATGCATCAATTATGTGCATATGTTATTGTTTATACAGAATGAAGTTAATCCAAGCCTGATATGTGTATATATTAGTGTTATGCAAGGTGTATTTAATAATAACGAACAGCAGTATTAACTACAGACTTCAGTGCAGTGATTTAGCTGGCATCATACCAGGAAGTTTATCAACAATTCTGTCTTCTCTGTAATGCTGAGATTTGAGACACAACTGTTGACCTTTGCAATTAATGAAAAATAAATATATTTTTCTTGAAATACAAGCTATTGTCTGTCTTGATTGACAGTAGACAAAGTTGTACATATATTCTATAAAGAAGTTGGATGAAAATGACCACTACTGGTAAGATCCTAAAAACATTACTTTCCATTTGCAATTGAAAAACGATTCCGTATAAACTTTTGTAGTTCTAAGGTATAAGCTAGGGTGATATTTACAAGACTGAAAAGCTTTTAAGCATCATTTTATCAGCAAAATTTGGAAAAAGTAACCTTAAAGATATAAATATTTTGGATGGTATATCTGTGCTAGTGTATACTTCATATTGCCTAGTAACAGTTGCCTTGGTGATCTCCAATTAAGGCAACAAGTTCTGATTGTACTGGCTGTATGGAGTTGTGCCAGTCACTGCCAAACATGCCTACGAATGATTTCACCGCTCTCTCCGTCCCTGAAAAGATAGGGTTTGATTAATAAAATGTAGGTAGAAAGACCAAGGAAATATTTAGTTGTAATTAATTAATTATTGTTTTGAAATAGAAAAATGATGGATTTAAGTTGGAAATTAGGATTACTGGAAGAGGGCACTGAATAGGTGAAATTACAACCTCTTTCATATCAAATTCACATGATAGATATATTTTATGAATGTACATATGAACCAAGCATCGGTGGAGTGTGGATTCCCAGTAACACATAAACCACTTCTACTAGTTTCCTATACGGCTCAAATAAAATCAACATGTTAAGGGATAAACTGAATAAATCACTCGTTCTGCCAAAAAAGAGCTTTAGACTGCTCCTTTCTTTAAATTTTTGGTCAAAAATTTTACCTACTTTCCTGACCTAGTTTTCTGCCACATTGATATACAGCAGCAAATCCATTCAGATATGATTTTTCGGGTAAAATTAAAAAGTGTCTTTTGGTTATCATCTTAGTTATACTACTAAAAACTATATGCTGGCATTTTGGTTAGCTTTTATGGCAAAATGTGCCAAAATTTAAGACTGAAAGATTTAATAGTATTTAGTCCTTTATTCCATATGCACCTTTAAATCGTGGAACGCAACTTATTTTGTTCTTATTTTATTATTATTATATATACAGTCATCCAGAGGAAACAGTTCAAGTCTTATTATCTTTACTGCTATGAAATACGTACACTGGTCTGGAAGAAATACAACATTGGTAAAAAAGGTTGTCCCACCCCCAGTTTCATGTCAGGAAATGACGTAACCGCAGAGGTCGCATTGTCCAATGGCATGGCTTCTTTTTATGTACAGACACAATATAAGAAAAACAGATTGGCCAATTGTCATTGTACTCACAGGACTGGTCAATCTTGCTAAAATGCAGGTTGAGTTCAAAAATCAGTATAATCGGGCCATTATTTTAGGAGTTATGCTGTTTTTTCACAATTCCACAGATTCAATTCTTAGGCATGTTAACAGTCTCATAATTGAATTAATAAGAAATGTAAAAGTGTTTGTTTGATATTTCCTGCATCTTTACAACATTTTTAGCTGATTATGTAAAAATGATGGTAAACTTGTTATCGTGAATTGTGTAATAAAGTGTCAAAAATGGAAATAAACTCAAATCATTGCAGTTTGTCAGATGCATTCATCCACTATGTTCAGAATCTCAGAATGGAGGACGTTGGACATTTAACACTGTTCTATTGATACTTTTCCCATCTCATCAATTTTCTTCATTGGTCATATAAAAATGGCAGTAAACTGTTTATTTTGTTTTATGTTAAAATAGTGTTAAAAATGGAAATAAACCCATTTCAGAACAGTGCTGTCTTGTTTACATTTTGGCATTTTCAGTATGTGACTTAAAAGTTCCATGGGCCTGAAGACTTTTGCTAGTCACATTTTCTGAATAACCATGATACTAATATTTTATAATTAAAAATTGATGGTCATTATGCTGCAAAACATTATGTAATGTTGCATCAAAATTTGAAGAAACCCCTATTTTGGGCACTGCTCCCATGATGACCATTTAAGGAAAGTCATGTCACTTACTGTTCTCAAACTTACAGGAAAGAAACATGGGACTAAAATACAGCTTCAGTAGGCAATGCAGTCTGTTTGGTAAATTTTTCTGGTAGTTAAGCAGTTTTTTTGTGAAAATGTAATTTTTCACATATTGGCATTTTCAATGTATGACTTAGAACCTCCACGGGCTTGAAGACCCATGCTAGTCACATTTTCTGAAAATTCATGACACTTATATTTTATTATTAAAAATCGATGGTCATTATGCCGTTAAGCATTATGTAATAGATTAATAATAAGGAAGCAGTGATAATTATGCAGGTAAATTTTGTTTAATATTGCAAATAAGTTTTAAATTATATATATATATATATATATATATATATATATATATATATATATATATATATATATATATATATATATATATCAAACTGGAAGATTAAAAGTTTGAATAGCATCTTTATTGGAATTATATTTACCTCAAGCTCTGCCAAGGAGGTCATATTTTCACCCCCGTTTGTCTGTCATCCACATAACAAAAAGTTATGGACTGATTTTGCAGAAATTTTCAGGAACTGTTTGAAGTGGGCCAAAGAGGACAATGATTAATTTTTGGTGGTGGTCTGGAACAATAATCAATCAATTATCAATAATAATCAACAATTGCTGCCTTGGCAGAGGTCTGCACTCTCAAAGTGCTTTTCTAGCTTTGTTATGTTTTCCTTTATAATTTTTTCTCAAACACTTGCATTTGTGACTTTTAACTCTCATCTGCCTGGGGCTCTGCACATTTTCTGTATTTCCACATAAGCAGTTGTATTGTTTTTTATGTCTTTAAACATTATGTAATATTATTTTATGCACTGTCATCATTTTTCAAATATTGAGAGTTTCATTTTATTATTAAAAATTGACGGTCATTATGCTGTTAACCAATATGTAATATTGCATCAGAATAGAAGAAAACAATTATGGGTGCTGCCACCATGATGACCATTATGGGAAAACCATGTTACTTATGATTGCCAAATGTTCAAAAAAGAAATGCAGGACTAAAATGCAGCCTGAGTTGGAAAAGTAGTCTAATTGGCTTCTTTTTCTGGAAGTTATACATTTTCAAAGTGTGAACTTGAACTCCCATGGGCCTGAAGCCTTATGCTTGTTACTCGTTTTACTTACATTGGTATTACCTGTTGAGCATAATTAAAATTTGATGTTGAATTTGCAGTTTAACATAATGTACTTTTGCATCAGAATTGACAGTAGCCTATTTTGTGCATAGTTATTTCCTGCTTTTTGTCTGTACATTTGACAGCTTTGCTGCCTTGTTCGTAATGGTAGGTTAGAGAGGACTGATATAAACATCAGAGGTGGAATTTGGATATACGGTTTGATTGTGCGTATGCCATGCACGGAATTTACAAACGAGCGACGGGATGATGTAGCCTGCAGTATTAGCGGTAAGCGTGCCAAGTTTTAGGCCGCTCCGATGCCCGGCAGTATTTTATTTCGATTATTATTAGGGGTGGGCAAATGAAAGCTTTTTTGGGAAATTTAATTTCAGACAAGTGGATTCTATGGCCATTTTGGCTGCTGAATACAAATCTAATAAGTATTTTCATTTTAAATTACATCTGATATTGGTATCAGGTGATTTTTCAAAATGGCCACCAAACGCTCCCTCAAATCACATATTTCTCATGTAAATCTTTAAATATCAGTTCAAACATGGCTTTTTATATGTCTAACCATATGATTTCATGATCAATGAGCATAAATAGATACATCATTTTGGTTGGGTCACTTCATTTTGGGTTAAAAAGAGGATTTTTTGGTCAATTTGAGGTAAAAATCACCCCAAAATCACCATTTCTGTGTACATAAATACAAATGTTTATATGCAACTGTGGCTTTTAAATTAGGAAAAACAATAATACAACAAATGTGGTCAGTATTGTTCAAGGATCACATGAAACTGAAAAGTTTTGACATAAAGAATAGCATAATGTTAGTTACATATGGGAATATTTACAGTAGAACACTCAGTAGCAGAGCATTAAGGATATTGTTACTCTTTATTACCATCCAGATACCGAAAATGAGTTTTTTCCTTGCATCTAATTATTCAATAATGTATCTGTCTTTGTGCTGCTTTGAAACAATGAAAAAACTCTTGAAAATATGAAATAATGGCGTTTATATTTTTTCGTTGCAATGTATAAGCATAAGCAACGCAAAGCTTTAATCATCTATTTAACAGCTTTCTTTTTTGAGATTAGTTAGCAATGCATATGGGGCATAACTTCATCCCTGAACAAGATTTTATCACAAGGATTGGCCAATGGACCACAAGGGCATGAGCTACAATCCCATGCCAATGTTATGGTTTAAATGCTTTTGTTATGGAGTCATTAGTCCGTAATGACCGATCTTCTAAAAAAACAAAGGTATTATTTTGCTTTATCAACGATCAAATCTGAGCTAAGGTTTTTAAAAAATCGCTGGCAGGGTTTTGGGGTACTAAATGGTGTCATTAAATTCGCTTTGAAATAGTGATCACGGGTGTTCAGGTAAAACAGACATTTGAGAAACCGATTTTTCAGTTTTTACCCCCAAACTGCAATTATACCATCCACGTAAGATAATGTGTAAATGTTAATTGATGTAATCACTGAACACTGAAAATTTATTTATCACCGAAAAGAATGTATGTAAGGCAGTGAATAAGGAGTTTTGGGTGAACGGTGACAATATCCTTATTGTCTTCATTTATAACCTAGTCACACTATAGGCGGAATGAGCTAGAATGTAGTCGGAATAAAAAATTCTTGTTTGTTCCTGGATATTTGAAGTATCTTAAAATTCTAAGCGCATTATAAATGTTTGGGTCCATTCTTGTGTCCTGTTAAAATGTTTTGCTCATTCTCAAAACTTTCGAAGTGCATTGCAAGTGGAAAAATATCGAATGGCATTCAAGTGTATTCTAACTGCACTATGAGCGCATTCTTAAAATTCTTACGAAATTCCAACAGCATTCGAAACATTTTGATCACATTCGAGGGAGAACCGAAATGGCAAGGCGCTTCAAATCTTGTCAGAATGTTCCACATTGTGCCTCCAATGAGCAGGGATGCAACTCGAATGCATCTTGATTGCAGGCTGGGATTCAGCCAACAATGAAACCACACTTGTATGGCATTTGAAGTGCATTCTAAATATTCTCACTATATTTAGGGTGAACGGCATTAGCATTAACGATATTCCTAATGTGTTCCAACTACATTCGAGCTGCATTTGAGAGCTAATACAATACAACCGAAATGCGCAAGAATCATTCCAGTTGGGTTCGAAGCGCATTCTGAGGTATTCTTGCTGGAATTAAGGTCAATTTGATATTACCCAACAAATGTGGCGCGAATTTTGAAAATTCTTCATTATGGCTCTTTCTGCTTGATTACTTCAGATTCCAAATAAGTGTGACAGGGGGCTTTACAGTGCCTTCTGGTCTCAGTGTATTTCTTGTTGATGCTTTCATGGTTGTGGTGAGATACTCTTAAACTACACAACTGAAACTAAGTACTATTCCAAGGTCAAGAGCTTAGAGGTTGTAAGAGGTTGATGTCACCTGACAAAGTTTTAGCTGTTCTGAAGAAAAGAAAAATTATACAGCATAAAATTTGTTGGTACACATCCATAAAGGTATTTTCAGCATTGTTTTTATACCAAACTGTAATCCATGAATTCAGTATGTACATAATGGCCATTATTTATATTTATCTTAGGCTCGAAGTGTGTTTTTTATGTATATGTTTGTTTTAAATAACATATTTTTACAGATGTCACCCTAACAATATTGCCAATGTCTTGAATATGCTCATATTTGAACTCAGCAACCCTCAAAACATATAGAAAGACATATTACACATCATTTTTATGTACTTTACTGTGAAAATATGGCCAAAAAGCCATTTCCCACCTTTTTTCACAAACAAATAGCAGATACCGATATAAATCTTTAGCTTTGGTAAAAAATATTGTCAGATTTGTGTTCAGCAGCAAAAATAGCCATAGAATCCACCTGTTTTAAAAAAATTTTGTCATTTGCCCACCCCTATTATTATGTTGGAACTGGTTCTTTTTTGTTTCACAAGCTCATTCTATTTTATTGTCTCTATGGAGGTATATGGGGACTTTACGACATTCGGTTTGAAGGCTTTAACCACTTGTTATAGTTTATTTTTGCATTGTATTGGATTAATGTGGCAGTCTGAAGTTGTCCTAGGTGGTTTTCAAGTTTATGCACCGGGTTTTAATATCATTTAGCGATTTTACGACAACCGTTTACTATCCAATCAAGGTGACAGCCGAGCGTGCTTTTGACCAATGTTGTATATACCATAAAACTAAGAAGAGCTAGGTCGTGATTATTTCAAATGAATTCAATTATTAAATCAAAACACTCAACCTGTCTGAAAAGGTCTTCTGCAAGAATGTTGTTCGAGACTGAACAAACGGTAATTTTTTTTCATCTTCTTGTTATTTGAGACGTTTTATTTCAAGTGATTGACAGGCAGACGACATACCCACCCGCAGTAGAGGAGACCACAGAAAGGTGACCACGACTATTAGTCAACAGAGGTAGTGCATGGGACGCCAGATGAACAAATGACCGGAAGTTAACGTCCATACTGGTGGTCAGTCTCGTGAAGTTATCCTCTGTCCCCAGCCACGGCTGGACGTTAGGCGATATAGCATGGTTCAAAATCAGTATGTCCAGCCCGCCGAGTTTGTTTTCCGTAAACTTGGTTTATGAAAAAAACAACAATGTTTTTATAATATTTAACCAATCGTTTGTTGCAATTCTAGAGACATTTCGCAGTTGTGCACACTTTAATTGCTGTACTGTTTTCACTGTTCGTTTAAAATTGCTTTCGTTTAGGTCACAAAAGTCGTCACGCTTGTTTCCATGAATATTATATTAATGATAAAAAACTAAACTTGGCATCCAATTGCTCATTATTCAGACATCTTCTTGTATATTTGACAATACTGTCATTCACAACGTTCACATTGTTCAGGACCCATATACTGTAACCCCTCTACCCATGATGACTGCCGAAATTGATAATGCCAAAAGTTTAGCTGGGTCCCCGATCTTAATTGCCCTGAGTGCCAGAAACGTATCATTCTCATCTAAATCGTTAACTTTAGGCAACTAACCAGAAATATCCGAAAGGCTAACCTTTCTCGCTGATAACAATACATCCATGGTTTAATAATTTTACTTGCTGTCAAAAATATCCAACAATAAACACGAGCATAAAAATCCCGCACACTACACTCTCTCCCCGAATGCGCATGCGTACAACTTTTCGTAGCTACTTACAACAAAACGATCGGACTTACGTGAAAAGTTACAATAATTTTTAAGTTACAACCTTTCGAGAATACGGCCCCAGTTGTTAATAGATGGCGCAGCGAGTAGTTTTTAGAGGACATTGTGTTTTTGGTGCAAAGATGAAAAACCACCTTCGTCGGGGTTTACAATTGTATTTTTTATGGATTATGCGATATAGGCCTATTTCTATTATTTTCTTTTTACCTACACAGTTTGGTAAAATGCTTTTTCTCCTTGATTATATCGGCTTATAGAAATATAAATTTTAAAAAATTGTTTGAAAAAAATGAATGTAAATTTGAATTTTTACAAGTGTTAATTTCTATAAACATATACAGTAGGTTCAAGCTCTATTTAAATAAAAGAGAAAAATAACAGGAATAAAAGTTTAAGCAGAGTTTCGAATTGTTGATATCGAATATAAAAAAATAATGGGGGATATTTACTGGTCGTTGATGCTGTTTCCCCTCTCAAGCTCTGACTTAGCGTAGTGGAAACCAGATTTGAAGAGTGACAAGCCCCCGAGTGTCCAGACCCCGAGGCCCACGCTAAGGAGGCGAGGGCCATTCCCTAAAAACGCCCCCCCCCCCCCCCCCCGGCAAATAACCTGTATCGGTCCCTGCGTCCCCCCCCCCCCCCCCCTTCAATGAATCCTGGATCCGCGGGGAAGAGGGGCATGAATCTCTGTCAACTCCTGCCTTCGCTTTCTATAATGATCTCTTCACACATCTGGAACCAGTTACATTTAGGTGAAAACGGCACAGCAGGCCAAGAAATCTTTTACGTTAATAATTTTGATATTGTCATTTTTTCATTCTTACAAAGATTTTTAAAAATACTGTCTCCTAGACATATCTGTTAAATATATCCCGACTTTTCTTTTCTTTTTTAAATTATATAATCTTATATAGAAATGAAAAAATGAGTTCAGGAATTAAAGCCGAAAAGTTATTGAATGATCAGAGAGAGAGAGAGAGAGAGAGAGAGAGAGAGAAAGAGAGAAAGTGTGTGTGTTTTGCCTTATAACTCCTACCTCCGCTTTCAAAAATAAACTCTCCAGCCGTGTGGTATCAATTACATTTGGGAGAAAAGGACACTACAGGTCAGGACATCTGGTACATTAATATTTTTGATACTTTTCTTTTTTCGCTTTTACAAAAATTTGTAAAAATTGTATCTCCTCGACATACATGTATCTGTTAAATATCCCACTAAAATATCCCCAAGTTATATAATCTTATAGGCCTATAGAAATGAATTAAATGATTACCCATGATATGATAGATTTTTGTAAGATACTGGGGGAGAGAGAGAGAAGCGGGGCGAAATTGTGCTGGAATTTTGGGTGAACTCGGACTGGCTGTGGTGTAAAAAAAATGGACATCGGACTCAGGTCGGACTTGAAGAACAAAACAAACAAGCACAAAACAAGCACGAACGTAATCTCCTCTCAACTCATCTAACACACTCACGTGGTCAAATACACCCCAGGTCAGCCTCCAGGGGTCATGTAGATACTCCCCCGCACCGATAATCCCCCTTAGTAATTTTTTGTATTACGTGCATCGATGCGACCCCACACCGATAGATCCACGCAACGGTAGCCTACATCCCCACACCAATACTCCCCCGCACCGGTACTTACCCTCAGTAGGCCTATGTTTGTAATTGTGGGGATATACAGTAGGCCTACCGGTGCGGGGGAGTAGGCCTATCGGTGCGGAGACGTATCGACAAGTAACCGCCTGCCAGATAACATGCCACCAGTGGGTCACCTGTGGCTATAAACAGCAAACAGCCGCCGGTGGACCACTGGTGTACCGCTGGTGGTTAGCTGGTGGCAGGTTGCCGTTTATAGCCGCCGGTGAGCCACTGGTGTAGGGCCTATTGCTGGTGGTTAGCTGGTGGCAGATTGCCGTTGGTAGGCCTAATGTAGCTGGTGACCGGTCCACCGGTGACCCATTCGCGATTTTCTCATCGTAATTGTTAAGTGTAGCTTTTTTTTTTTTTCAAATACGCGTATGTGTATTGTAATAACGTTACTTCATTTCGGCGGAAGTGTTTTTTTTTACCTTTGTTCACTCGTTTGGGAGTGCGCAATTTCCAAGCATTTCATTGGCCTATAAAATTTACGTGACGTAGACCTACTGCACGCGACGGCTGCACGTGACGTCTGCGTCGACCACTCTACTCCGCCTGACTGCTGCCACTGGGCTTCGATTTCACTATATTTCATGTAAAATAGGTAAGCCTAATAATAATTAAATACACTGATTGCCAGATCTTTTCAATGTAGGCCTACATGAAGGAAAAATGTTGATTTATAAAACAGCTTTTTTAGAAATAAATTCTGGAAATTAGAACATTGTTATTGAGTGGAAGAAACAAAACGTGAAAGCTCCACCTAGGCCTACTATAGCCCTATAAGATATAGGCTAGGTATGAAAAAAATTGATTATAAGATTCGTATTTTGTATTTGAAAGTCTGGTATTTTTTGCCTCTTGAAAAGATCGAGTCAATTAAAAGGTATATATTTTCAAAGGGTATATATTTTTTAAAAATAAAAATGTAGTTAATCAATGTGTTATGTAGGGTTTTCTGTGGCTTTTATTTAAGTAAATTTCATTTTAATAACAATTAAAATGGAAAAGACCCATAACAGATTTATGAATTATATTGAAAACAATTGGAAAAAGTAAAGTTTGTATCTTAAAATAAACCTTGGGATATAACCAGTGAACATTGGCCCTTTTTCTTATGTGGTCTACCCTGAGTGTCAGAGCAACGTAAAAGCTAGCTTGCTAAATATACCTTGTGGAGTCGCTTTTACTAGTGCCTGGTATTGCTACTATGAGTTATATATGATATCAAGATCGAGCTGGCAATACTGGAATCTAGAACCTAGGGTAATGTGGTCCTGCCTAGCTAAATATTATTATTAAAATATCGGCAAAACGTCTGACATATGTAATGACTTGAAAACTGCGCTGCACTCCAACGAGACAGATGCGACTAATTGCTCATTCAATTTGGTAGTTGTGCCGCCACCTTTATTTCTTATTTCAATTTATTAAACCCTTGACCCCAACGGCTCATCAGAATGGAATACAATGACAATATAAAGTCATATCAACGAACTACCACTACAACAAAAACTACTACTGATACAAATAATAATAATAATAATAACAATAATTCATTATACTGACGCTAATCTTAGCTCCGATGCACATTGTAGGTATTTCCCGAAGTTGTTTAATTGTGAGACATTGTTAAGTGATAATAATTTAATTAGTTTGAAGACTGCGAGCTTTTTGACCTTTTAATATATATATATATATATATATGAAGGCAGGGATCTTCTCTTGAAATAGTATTTATTTCAAAACATGTAGGCTTTACACATCACGGTCTCCTCTGCATTCACAGCAGCGAGGCGGTCCGGCTCGCTAAAATTCTCAAGAGACTTGCTTAAATTTGTAAAAATAAATAAATAAATAACTCTCGCTGAGATAAATTACTACTAACAGTATTTTTTTATTCAGGTTAACTAAAGATTATAAAGATGGTGAAGTAGCCATTCCTACGGATCATGTAGAAAGGTGATGACTAAGAAAATATATGGAAAAATTGGTCGTTTATAACTGACCAATATCTGGAGAAATAATACAGTTTACATTCAAGTTGTTTTGTGTTCTGACCACCAATATCTGGCATATGCATATTTGTCATATTAAGATTTTTTATGTGTTTTAAAAGGCAATTCGGTGTTAATTAAATTAAGACTAGCCATAAGGAAGTGCACATGGTGCATTTTGTGCGTTTTGGTAGTCATTTTAAGGTATTTTCATTAATTCCAATCAGATTTCTTTACCGATAGGCCTAAAGTATTCGTATTATGGTTTTCAGAGATCGTTTCATCTTCACCACCCTCCTGCAGATAAAAGCTATGCTGAAGAATAACATTATTGTTCTTACAAGGTTAGAGCAAAGATTGAAACAGAACAGAAGTCCTGATGTCTCAACTGACGAGTTTGCCATTCCTATGGAGACTAGAGAAGATGTGGCAAGGGTTGAAAACATACTTAAAGATAATCATAATGAAATTACTGGTAAGTTGAAAAAATAATAGTGTGATTAAAATTAATGTAGTGATTGTTGTGCTGAAGCTACATATGGAATAAATAATAAGTTGATTTTTAAAATAGTGGTTATTTGATAAATGATTAATATAACATTTTAATCTGAACACTTATCATTTGTTGTATGTATAGGGCCTATATATAAATGTGCTTTACTAATTAAGAATATTTTATATTTATTTCAAAGGTCAAACCACCTTGCCACACTGGGAGGGTTTTCCTCTTAGGAAATGGTACAGTGTAGATAGGATCATGTCTACTATTTTTAAAACTAACAGATTGCATGCCAGTGTAACTGGATTGGGAAGTGCGGAAAGGTTGCACTAAAAAACCTGGCCTTTACAAAAGCAATGGAATGTTTGCATTTCGTAATGATCAAATAATGTTTGCTTAGATATATTTTTACATATTAATTGTATTATAATTATCCTGAAGTAAAGTTACAGTTCAAAATGTAAAGGTTGTTTCTTCTGAACAACTTTGCCTTTTTATGCTTTTTAGATATATTCTCTTAAGGATAAACGCATATCAACCGATTTCTGTCCTTTGATGAGACCATTCCGTTTTGTAACTCCTTTTTGAACCATTTTTGTTTACTGTCCAATTTAGCACTGTTAAGATAGGAGGATTAAGTTAAGTTTTTTTATATTTTCATAGATGCAGGTAGATCGAGAGCTACGGAGGCTGAATAAGACATGCATCAAATTGTGGCTCAAAAATGCGCATGATAGGGATGGCGGCAGAAAATTGAGGGAAATCAAAACAAGGAAAAAAGGAGGTAAATAAACACACTGGACAAAAGAAGTGTCACCCCCTGCAGAGTAATGAAAGTTATAATGCCTGGGTCTACTTTTAATATGACTATTGAGTATAAAACCGCTGTACTATGGAATTGTATTCTTTTTTTTTTTTTTGTGAATTTTGATGTTTATAAAATGATACCAGGAGCATATCATTCCAGAGTCATTTATCTCCCCCAAAGTATTGGCTCACTTCTATTGTCCAGTGTGTGTAGGCCTAAAGAAAAAAAAATTACTGTTAAAGGTGATAACTGTGAAGAGAAATATCAGTTTTACGCATATCTTTTTTATCTGATATAAAATTATTATTTTTCAGTTACCTTTGTAGATCTACGGTATTTCTTTTGTGCGTCTATATATATAAAAAAAAAAATACTTTAACGGATGCAGGTACATGTAGATCGAGAGCTACCGAGGCTGAATAAAACCGCTGTGCTATGGAATTGTATTCTTTTTTTTTTCTTTTGAAGAAGAAATATTAGTTTTACGCATATTTATTTCATATGAAATTAAATAATCATTTTATTATTTTTCAGTTACCTTTGTACGGTATTTCTTTTGCGCGTCTATAGTTTTGCTATTAAAAAAATACCGGAAGTCGTGTTGCGCAAAGGATTATGGTCTATATGAATGAGGCGCCATTTTCTTCAACAACCAGGAAGTAACAGGACGGAGATTGTGGGATAATGTTGAACATATTTGACAAAGAAAGAGATATGATCCGACCGACTTGTAGGTATATGGAGCAAGTGTTTATGTTACTGTGATCTCCAAGCTGCAGCACCAGAAGTGAACATAAAGTTTAGCAATCACTGACAGAAATATTACAGGATCTACTGTCGGAATGGAAGCCATGTTAGGGCAGTCTAGACGAGGTGTAAATCCAAGATCAGGACAGGTGACAGTACAGACACAACCTCCATTAGCTGAACAGGAAACAAATACAACATCAGCTACACATCCTCATGTTTTCTTAGACAAGGCAGAATGTGTGCGTTCCTTCAGGGCTAAACTGGAAGATGATAGAGAAAAAACCTTCATATCTGGGTTAGCCATAGATAAGGAACACATGTTTGTTGTGGATAATAATAACAACAGAACAAAAGTATTCACACATGAAGGACAATTTAAGTTTGACATTAAAGTAAACAAACCATGGGATGTGGCTGTGTCACAGACTGGTCACCTGTATATAACATCATGGGGTGACAGATGTGTCCAAGTGTACTCCACCAGAGGTCAGCAGGTGACAACCATGGGTCAGGGTCTACTGGAGTCACCATGGGGTATTACACTGAACAGACAAGGTCATGTGATGGTTTGTGACACAGTAAAGAAGTCTATCTTCACATTCAGTGGACAGCTCCTGAACACTATTCCACACAGTATGTGTAGATACCCAATGTACATCACAGTGAACAGTGTGAATGATAACATTGTGATATCAGACTGGGGCAGTGACATGTGGAGACACTGTGTACATGTGCTGTCACCTACTGGTGATCATCTGTACAAGTATGACGACGGCAGAGAAGGCAGTAAACTGAGTTATCCACGTGGAGTGTGCACAGACAGCTATGGTCACATCTTCATTGCTGACTTTAGTAACCACAGGATAGTGGCACTGAGTCCACAGGGACAGTTTATCAGATACATTGTCACTAAGGATGATGGGTTGTGGTATCCCTGGGCAGTAGTCATCAACCCTGCTACTGGTCATCTGGTGGTGGGAGAGAGGTTTGGCAATGTTAAGACATTCAAGTATACTGAACTGAAACAAGGTGAGTAACATGTATTAACTGTGGGTAGATATGATTATTATGTAAAAAAATTGAAAGTTTATTAGTCTTACAATGTTTTTATCCATGAATATGTTTGCCTTTATTTCAATAAAAAAACTTTTAAATTCAGTGAGCACACAGTTGTGCTTTAGTAAAAATGTATGTAGAGTGGAGACATTTTCTATAGTTGATACTTTACTGTTACTGACAAATTTCCATGAACCCATTATAGTGATTAGGATTTTGAATAATGATGAAGACCTCTTTTTAATGGAATTTATAGTATGCTTTATTTGTATTTTTATTAAGTCACAAGAAAAACATCTTACATTGTTTAATCCCTGAACTTCTTGTCCATATGTCAGTGAAGAACAACTCAAGTCTCACAACAGAACAGTCCAATTCTTCATATTCTTCATGTTGTAGCTGTTCATGAAAGCTTAGATATACCTAAATTCTCAAATATATATATATTTATGTACTTTGTCAAGTTTCTTGATGTCTTACCACTTCTATATTCAAAGACATTTCATCACCAGTTTGTTGTTAACACACACAAATAAATTAAATGTTGAAGTACTTTGGATGATACCTTATTTTCCTGACTTTGTGGATTGTTCTTTGCAAATAAAACTAGCAGACGACCATTTTTCATGAAATGGAACTACTTTTCACAGGAAGTAATGTATTCATACACAACAGTGACCTTGGGTTTGGAATACAAAAAAATAGTACTTGCATTTATACTGTCAAAGCATGCAAATTATAATGAAATATACAAAACTAAACACATTTTTATGTAACACAAAAAGTTAAATGCATTTTTATTTATTTATTTATTTATTATCTATCTATTTATTTATTTATTTATTATTATTATTATTATTATTATTATTATTATTATTATTATTATTATTATTATTATTATACTGGATAAAAACCTTGATGAAATGGTTTTGACCACCTTTTTGGAACTTTTAAACTGCAGGCTGATGGACCCACATATTTATGTCATACACACTAAACGTAGATGAGAAAGAATATATCACCATGAACATATATATATATATATATATATATATATATATATATATATATATATATATATATATATATATATATATAATGCCTTATATGTATGCACTACAGGTTCAATTCCAAATGTTATTCTTAAAAACAATTTTATTCTTATAAATAAAAACAATTTCTTAGAATGCTTGAAAGTGAAAATTTCTGAGTATGATTTATTTTAAACAGAACAACTTAATGGCTGTTGACACTTCTGGATAGTCCAATTATATAGGCAAAATAAACCATAAAGCATCCTGCTACAGGAATAAATAACAAATCATATAAATAAACATCAATGCTGCCATATCATACATAATACAATTTGGAAGTAGAGAGTCAGATCACTCACTGACACTACAGAATTTGAGTAATTTTTTACTTTCAGGAGTCAAAATTTTCCCGCCTTTTTTGAAAGGGTAATTTTAACTAGTAATGATGTGTTCAACCATATATTATGTAAATAAATTGTATATGAATTGGTGTTGTTTACGCTGGCGGTACTCATGGTTTTAGTCCCGACCTGTCTCGTACGGCTCCTGCGGCTCCGCCGGATCGTGCAGCTCCGCAGTAGGGCGCAGTCGGAAATGAGTCACCGTTACCGCTTCTCCTCCTAGACCACCAGGACCTGTGTCCCCATCTCTTGGATTTAGGTCACATATAATCTCAACTTGAACACCCTGATTTTTTTGTCTCTGTCAGTGCATTGGCCTGGGCGTGACACTTGTTGAAACGCACCCTTGTCAAAAATTTTGAAAATTCAAGGCTAACTATCTCCCAAACTAAAGGAATTATGGGAAAATTACTACAGAAGTCTGACCGAAAGTCATATGTGGAGATTCCAAATATGCCCTTGGATTTGACTTTTGACCTTTTTTTCAAAGTCAAACAAGCCAAAATTTTCTAAAAATGGAAATTTTCTGCAAAAAAATATTTGTTTCTGCTATTTTTAGGAAACTACACAGATCTAAGCTCCCCTGTTATAGTGAGGGGTTACAATTAGGGACTCCTTTCATCTTTGGGAGTTTGGGGTCAATTGGTGCATTTTGACGGGAGAAGCAGCCATTAGATACTGAAACTGAAAACTTGCTTGTATTCTAGAATGGTCAATGCCAGAGACCTTTTGTTAATCACAAGTTGTAGAACTTGTCAAGTGCAGTACTGGAGGTGGTGTCCATTTTTTTGTTTTCGATATGGTTTAAGGTATTGCGCTATATCAAAAATTACAACATTGCAATATTCAGTGGGGAAAATGTTAAATATTCCAAAATTAGCAGAGATATGCCCATATTTACTATTTAACTTTCATAGGAAGTCATATACTGGTAATCTAATTGTGACCTTGAAATTGACCTTTGACCTACTTTTCATGATGAACTGCACTTTGAAGTTTTCTGATCTTTATATCTCCAAAACTGGCAATAGTTACTTTTGAACTTGAATAGGAAGTTACCGGGTATAAGTAATCTAACTGTGATCTTTAAATTGACCTTTGACCTACTTTTCACCAAGACTGAACTTTGCAAATTTATTAGCCCTTATATTTCCAAAACTGGCAGAGATACACCCATAGTTACTATTGAACTTGAATAGGAAGTTATATACTGGTAATCTAACTGTGACCTTTAAATTGACCTTTGACCTACTTTTCACCATGAATTGAACTTTGCAAAATTTGGTTCCCTTTAATCTCCACAACTGGCAGAGATAGGTCTATGGTTACTATTTAATTTGGATAAGCAGTCATATACTGGCAATCTATATGTGACCTTGAAATTAACCTTTGACCTACTTTTCATCATGAATTGAACTTTGCAAATTTTGGTTCCCTTTTATCTCCAAAACTGGCAGAGATAGGTCCATAGTTACTATTGAACTTGAATAGGAAGTCATATACTGGCAATCTTACTGTGACCTTGAAATTGACCTTTGACCTACTATTTATGATGAACTGCACTTTGCAAATTTTCTTTCCCTTATATCTCGAAAACTGGCAGAGATAGGTCCAAAGTTACTATTGAACTTGAATTGAAAGTCATATACAGGCAATCTGACTGTGACCTTGAAATTGACCTTTGACCTACTATTTATGATGAACTGCACTTTGCATGTTTCCTGGCCTTCATATCTCCAATATTGGCAAAGAAATGCCCATAGCTACTATTGAACTTAAATAGGAAGTCATATACTGTGACCTTGAAATTGACCTTAGACCTACATTTTTACCACAAACTGAACTCTACATATTTTCTTCCCTTCCTTCTATCAATCTGCAGGACCTGAAGAATACAAAAACAGCTTTTGTATAAGTAACCAAAGTTTATTCAACATATGACAACAAACACACTAACAGTCATACAACTTCAAAATGATATAGACAAAAGTATGCATTTTGTTTTTTCTTTTCTTGATATTTTTTTGCATCAATTTTAGGATTCATGCGTATTGTACACATGACGCAGAGGTAAATAAAACACTGTGTCTACATGCAAATGTTCAGTGTGTATATGTTGCCAGAGTGTAGCCACTAGCGGCTAACTTCCAGCAACCCTCCGGCTTACCTCCGGCAACATGCTCTATATGTAGCTTCAGATAAGCTGCTAGCGGCTACCTTGTGGAAACATACAAGGCATGTTGCCAGAATGTAGCCGCTAGTGGCTAGGTTCCGGGAACCCTGCGTCTTACCTCCGGCAACATGCCCTGTATATAACCGCAGACAAGACGCTAGCAGCTAGCCTGTGGGGATACTATCCAGCAGCATTTTTATGTTGCTGGAGTACTCCTGCTACACTCCGGGAGTACTTCAGCAACATTTTAAGTTCTGTAAGGGCATGCATTTCTAAGTTTTATAGTAAGCACACAGCTAGGTGTTAGTAAAAATGTATGAAGAGTGGAGAAACTTTTTATGTATAGACACAGATGTGTCTGTACATATAGCCATCATCTGCGTCTGTCGTCGTCGCCGTCGTGCACTTTTACCGATAACACGATAAGTGGAAAACCGTTTTTGCTTTTGGCTTGAAACTTACAAAACTGATGAATATTCATAATCCGCAGGTCAAGTTCGAAAATCAGCGTGATCGGGTCATTTTTACGGAAGTTACACTGTTTTTTCACTTTTTTCAACATATATGCAACACTGATAACACAATATAAGAAAGACAGATAGGCCAATTGTCATTTTACTCCCAGGGGTAGTCAAACTTACTAAAACGCAGGTTGAAATAAAAAATCGGCATAATCGGGCCTTTATTTTAGAAGTTAAGCTGTTTTTTCACATTTCCTCAGATTCAATTCTTAGGCATGTTAACAGTCTCATTTTAATGTGTTTGTTTGATATTTCCTGCATCTTTACAACATTGTTAGTTGATTATGTAAGAATGATGGTAAACTTGTTATCGTGTATTGTGTAATAAAGTGTCAGAAATGGAAATAAACTCATATCATTGCAGTTTGTGAGATTCAATCATCCACTTTGTTCAGAATCTCAGAATGGAGGACATTGGACATTTAACACTGTTCTATTGATATTTTTCCCATCTCATCTTTGGCATTTTTAAGAAGTTCCATGAGCCTGCAGACCTTTGCTAGTCACGTTTTCTGAATGTTCATGTTACTAATATTCTATTATTAAAAATTGATGGTCATTATGCTGTTAAACATTATGTAATGTTGAATCAAAATAGAAGAAAACACATTTTTTTGGTGCTGCTGCCATGATGACCATTATGGGAAAACTGTGTCACTTTTAACTGTCAAACCTTTAAAAAAGAAACACTGGACTAAAATGCAGAATGAGTTGGAAAAGCAGTCTAATTGGCTTCTTTTTGTGGAAGTTATACATTTGAGTGAAATATTCATTATCTTTTTGGCATATTCATTGTGGGACTCGGAGCTCCTGTTACTGTCTTCAAACTTACAGGAAAGAAACATGGGTCAAAAACTTATATATATATATATATATATATATATATATATATATATATATATATATATATATATATATATATATATATATATATATATAATCAAAGATTAAAAGTTTGAATAGCAGCTTCATTGGAATTACATTTACCTCAGGCTCTGCCAAGGAGGTTATATTTTCACCCCTGTTTGTCTGTCATCAACATAACTCAAAAAGTTATGGACTGATTTTGCTGAAATTTTCAGGAACTGTCAGAATTGGGCCTAATAGGACAATGATT
Source organism: Lingula anatina (assembly GCF_051362555.1). Lineage (NCBI taxonomy): Eukaryota > Metazoa > Brachiopoda > Lingulata > Lingulida > Lingulidae > Lingula > Lingula anatina. The sequence continues at coordinate 19,969,630 of NC_141775.1, forward strand.
AGTTTTTAGTGGTGGTCTTTGTCAATAATCAATCAATAATCAATAATAATCAACAATTGCTGCCTTGGCAGAGGTCTGCACTCTCGGTGGTTTTCTAGTTTTGTTATGTTTTCCTTTACAATTTTTTCTCAAAAACTTGCATTTGTGACTTTTAACTCTCATCCGCTCAATGCTCTGCACATTTTCTGTATTTCCACATAAGCAATTGTATTGTTTTCTATGTCTTTAAACATTATGTAATATTATTTTATGCACTGTCATCATTTTTCAAATATTGAGACTTTCATCATGTGACTTTGGTCTCTCATGGTCCTGAAACTGTAATCTTATTGAAGGGGTGGATTGAGACCATCTTCTGGGTCTTCCGGAAGACAGCCAGGTTATTAAGCTGATATTAACTGGTATCTATTTTTTTCTGTTGGAAGACCATCAATATGGAGGATGGATCAACATAGATACTTTGGAATACTGTCAGAAAATATCTCAGGGTCCACTCCTGTTATTGACCATGTTACCTGTTGTGCATGATTAAAATTCAGTGTTGACTGACAAGTATTATTATATACATATATATAAGCATTATTTTTTATTGCATCAAAATTGACAAAATTACCTTTTTTGCATCTTTATTTTCTGTTTTTTGTCTGTACATTTGACAGCTTTGCTGCCTTGTTTACTGTTAGTGACCAATTTCCATTGAACCCATAAGAATTATTAGTGAGAATGAGGCACCTGCCCATCAGGCAAGTACAATATGTCTGTACATCTATTGCCCTGCTCCAAATGTACTTGGTCTGCTCCAAATTTTAAAAAAATGGGTGTTTATAAAATGTATTCTGAACAGTCTATAGGCAGATTCAGTACAATGGCGTATGTATTTGTAGGTTGATTAGTTATTAACTAAAGAAAAAAAATTCATGTAATAATCTTAATAGTTATATACATAATACATGTATGATGATACATTTCATCACAATATGATGCAAGCACCATCAAATGGAAACAAAAATAAACTTGTTATTAAACCAACTCAACAAATGTTTGGGCCAAGCAGATATTTAGCATTGTACAATATACATGTACATGCTGATTGCCATTTCAAGTCTAAATTAAACAAACATCAATGTCGCCTACAAAACTGATACAACTGCACCAAATATCTCTTGATATATGAAATACTTGTTGAAATGATGTTTTCAATAGAACTTATTTTTTATTTTATTTTTTTATTTAATCATAAGAAAAACATTCTAAAATGTTGAGTCCCATTTCTTAGTATTATCATGATGCTTCACATATTATATATATCAAGGCTGTTGCAATGTTTTTTTAACTAGTAAACAAAATCTCTTACATTGCTACAACACATCATCTACTTGCTACAATTTTTACATCTGATGGTTTTTAGAAGTTACTGTCCCTGTGATTCATCAGCTAATATTGTTTTTATCTCAAGGTCAAACAGGCCAAAATCTCCTAAAAATGGGGGTTTAAAAAATATATATATTTGTGCCAATTTTTAGAAACTACACCGACCTAAGTGGGGGATTACATTTTGGGACTTCATCTTCGGGAGTTTGGGGTCAATCGTGCATTTTCACAGGAGAGGCAGCCGTTAGATGCCAAAGCTGAAAACTCTCTATTAAACCGGAACCCTTAATACAAGAGACCTCTTGTTTTTTGCATTACGTAGAGCTTGTCAAGCTCAATTAATACTGGGGTTGGAATCCATTTTTTTTGTTTGTTTTTGATATGTAGGTTAGGAGTTGTGCTATATAAAAAAGTACATTTCGATATTCAGTAGTGAAGCAAAATGTGAAATACTCAAAAACTGGCAGAGATACACCCATGGTTACTATTGACCTTGAATAAGAAGTCACATACTGGCAGCCAAACTGTGACCTTGAAATTGACCTTTGACCTACTTTTTCATCTTAAACTAAGTCTTGAAAATTTTTTGCCTCTTTTATCTGCAAAAATGGCAGAGATACACTTATAGTTACTATTGACCTTGAATAGGAAGTCATATACTGGCAATCTTACTCTACGCTGCTTTGTAATCTGGAACATAGTCGATCTTACACGTCAGACTTTGTGTGCAAATCGACTTTGTGATTTATGAAAAATGTCTGTATACTTCACTTTGTTCTTCAGCAGTGATTCAGTATCCAGATTACACACCCTTTTTATCTATCTATCTATTTTACTCGAAGTTTGTTTTACCCTGATATAAATAAGGCACCATAGTATTTTTGGGAATTTCTCAATTCAATTCAAAAATTTAATTAAGCTGCGATTTATCGACTTTTGTCATCGTGAAAATGTGAGATTTTACATAACACACTGTTACTCTCAAGCACATATGCAGGCATCCACCTCTTTAGATTTTCTCTCGCTTCCTCTCTGCTATCACTTCACAATAAATATAACGTCTGCAGACATCATCGTTCACCTTATCCATGAGTCCTTTTGTCAATCTGAAGCATAACATATGTATTACCAGGTGAGTTTAATGAACGGCTTCGCCGATTGTGTGAAAGTGGTAAGATTCCAGTATACCGACAGCGAGTAGCTATTGTTGGACCTTACGGTGTGGGGAAGACTTATCTCGCCAAGCGCCTCATCCATGAGGAATATATCAAAGAAGAAGATGCAAATACAACTGGCGTGAATATATACCGCCATAGGTGTGTTGTCCATAAAGCTGGCCGATCCTGTTGGATCAGAGGAAAAGGTAAGCAGAATATAGGAAAACGTTTGACACATATGGAATATGTTTATAAAGAATACAAAGAACAGAAGATAAGACATTTTCAATTTTACCACATAATTCACAATAAGGAATTATACATACGTGTACGTGTGGGTGTCGAAATGTGTCCTTCCCTATCTTAGTATGGTAGACGAGGGGCTGAGTGAAATAGTACCTAAATAAGTGGTGCCTTTGTATTGTTATCAATCAATTAACATACATGACACTTTACAATCTACTCCTACAGCCCATTGATTATTTTTTAACTGGGTACAAACACTATAATTTCATTCTTTGTAAAAACACCATGCTTTATTCTACTCAATATTGAATTGAATTTTTCAACGGTGTAGCCTGATACGTACACTCAGAAAGGGTACATTTAGATACAACGCTTGATCTACCTGTATGATCCTTCCAACTATTCTCAGATGATCCAAAAGACCAGTTTGCACAAAACATGGCAATTGGAGTACAGAATTCAGATACGTTTTGTGAGCCGGACTTAACAGTATTGGACCAAACGCCACTAGAGGAATCCCCACCAGATTCAGAAGAGAATATTAATAACATGCTGACAAATAGAGGTATTGTACATGATTGTCTCGAATAGTTCATCTTGGTGCAATTTAAACAGATATTTGTAGTTATTCTTCTTTTTTGCCAAGAGATTCCACCTTCTATGTGTTTTTCTTTGGCCATTCCACATATATGTGCCTTGAAAACATTTTTGTTTACTTCAAGGTTGATTCTTTTTCTGTTAGAATGTTGTTTGATATTATTCTTCTCTTTATTCTACAGCTGCTTCCCCTGATGACAGTGAATCACCTGCCTCTCCTGACAAAGCAGCAGGTAAGTAGTTCACATGTAGTAAAACAAAATTCTCGTGTATTGCTCAGAATGTTCGAGAGTTTTTCTTAGCTTGTTGATAAGGTATGTGAGTTTCTATCTTCTTATTTTCATCATACTGGGACTTTGAACTCACATGGGCATGAAGCCTGGTGGTAATCAAATTTTCTTAATGTCCATGTTTTTAATAGAAGATAATTAAAATTTTGTGGTATTTATACAGTTGACCATTATGTTATATTGCATCAAAAACCTACTTTGTGCACTATCACCATAACGTTATAAAAAGAAAACTGTTACCTATTTTATATTTACAAAAAATGATTCTTAGGATTGACAAACAGCTTAAATTAGAAAAACCAGCTCTTTTGAATTATCCTTTTTATCGAATTATGCATTTTTTGTGAAATTTTTATTTATCTCATTCTGGTGTGAGCTTGAACTCTCATGGGCCTGAAGCCTTATGCTTTTACTTACATCGTTATATACTGTTGTGCATAATTAAATTTTGGGGTTGACTGTGCAGTTAAGCATTGTATTACATTAGAACTGACAGCCTCCTATTTTGTGCATTATTATTTTCTGCTTTTTTAAAATTGTGACTTAGATATTTCATGGGCCTGAATACCGTTGCTAGTCACATTTGGGTGACAAGCCTCTAATCTTCCATTGGGTAACTACTAGCTAAATTCAGAGCTATAAGGTCACTTGCCTAAATTAAGTTTCAAGTGGCAATAAAATGAGATCATATAAAACACACATGTTGAGATTCCCTGTAAACTCCCATAGGTTAAGTTTTCTGCCAGATAACAGTGTCCATAATAGGGAAGCAGTGATAATTATGCAGATAAATGTTGTTTAATTTTGCAAATTAGTTTTCAAAAAATTATTTTGTATAATGCCAACATTAATGCTAGTTTTAAAAGCAGCTTTACTGAAATGTTTTGTTTTTAATTTTTTTCAAACACTGAGGGTTTCAACTCAATTTTTAACTCCCCTCCACCTGAAGCTCTGCACATTTTCTGTTTTCCCACAAAAGCAGTTGTATTGGTATTTATGTATTTCAGCATTATGTAACATTATATTATTCTATGCACTGCTTTCATATGTCAAATATTGTGATTTTCATTACTAGTATGTGAATTTGAACTTTCGTGGTCCTGAAACTGTAATCTTATCATAGGGGCAGATTGGGATCGTCCTCAAGGTTTTCAGGCAGACGGTCAGATTTTAAAGTTTACATTGACGGGTATCTAATTTTTTTGTTGGAAGACCATCTAAAATGGAGGGTGGATTAACAAAGATATTTTAAAATACTGTCAGAAAATACATTTGGATCCGCTCCTGTTATTGACCATGTTACCTGTTGTGCATGACTTAAATTCAGTGTCGATTGACCGTGCTATTACAAGTATTATTTATTATTGCATCAAAATGAGAAATTAACCTATTTTTTGCATCTTTATTTATTTATTTATTCATTTATTTTGTCTGTAGACTCGTCTTTCAAGAAATACATGCCTTCAAGAAATCGACGAAAACTGGAAGTGCATGTTTTTTGCACTGTTTTTCCTGTCATGCCCATCATAAACACTGTGTTGTCAAGTAAAAGGAAGCGTCTGATACAAAGTATCAAATGCGGCATTGACGTGCTTGCTTGCGATGTGTTCAGTACACTTTGTTTACACTGACAAGTCGAGGTCAGAAATGCACAATGTTTTTCTATGTAATTACGCAGTTTCAGTTTTGATTAGTGAATTTTCTTTTATCTGCATGGTCATTTTCCGAACATTTGAATAAGCCACGAAATATTTCTCATCGGAAAATCACCCAGCAGCTTTCCAAGTACAAGCGAGTGACGTCATGATGCACTTCCGGTTTTCGTCAAGATCTTGAAGGGATTAGCGTTATGGTTTGCTGCACATTTGAAGCGTTCTGTCTCAAAATGTACTTGACTGCTTGGATTGAAATTTACAGAACTTATTCTTCACATGATATCACACATATGTGCTTAATTTGAGAGCTTTAGCTGTTATATATTTTCTACAGTGCCCATTCAAAATTGAAAAAGAGCTATTTTCCGTCAATTTTTCTTGAAGGGCAGGTCTACATTTGACAGATTTGCTGTCTTGTTTTATCTGGGTACAAACACGACAATTTAATTTTCTGTAAAATAAGTCTTCTTTATATGACTGAGGATTATTTTTCTTTTTGCCAAGGGATTCCACCTTCTATGTGTTTTTTGTTGGCCATTATACCTTATGTGCCTTGAAGACTGGGCACTTGATACCAATTATACTTGATCTTATTAGACGCATTTTCGATGTAATTTATTTATTTTTATACAATATTTATAGACCAATATCCCAAAGTTATATGTTAAAATTTTGTAAAGAAATTCCTTTATCTTAGCCACATTTTTGTTTACTTTAAGATTGAGTAATTTTCTGCTAGAATGGTGTTTGATATTCTTCTTCTCTTTATTCTACAGCCGCTCCACCTGCCTCTCCTGACAGAGCAGCAGGTAAGTAGTGCACATGTAGTAAAACAAGATTCCGTCTTTTGCTCATAATCTGCAAGAGTTGTTCTTAGCTTGTCGATTAAGTATGTGAGTTCCTGCATTCTTATTTTCATCAAACTGTATTAATAATGTTATATTAAAATTGACTATACCTTACAATTTTAATTGATTTTAATGAATGTTAAAACATTCAGTATTTATCACCCAGTTATGTTTTGAGCTTACTCACTTGTATTCAACAGAGAGGATACATTTTTAAGAAAAAAATGTTTTTTTTTTTGGAAATTGCCGATAAACCTTCAGAAACAGATGAAAGCTTCTAATTTATTTGATAACTGTTTCACAAAGTTAATTGACACTAAATACATTCAAATTTTGTCAATGATTACAATACTTTTTTATGCTAAAAAGTTTTATTTTAACCGCACTGTTTATTGTACAGTTCTTTTCAAAGGTGAAAGTGGATCTCATACCTCTGGGGAAGAAAACATGAGTAGTATAAGAATGTTGACGATATGTCGATGTATGAACAGTCCCTGACAAATGAAATAAATTAGATTGAAAGCATGTCTATAAAGATTAAGGTCTAGTCTCTCACAACCCCCCCCCCCCCCCCCCCCCCCCCCCCCTTGAAGAAGGCACATCAGCTGAAAACTCAATTGGGCGCTTGATACCAATTATACTTATTACATGCATTTTCAATCTAATTTATTTATTTTTATACAATATTTATACAATATACTGCGGGATTAATACGATGATTTGGATAAATATGCACGCATTGCAATACATAACAATATGCATTATGCTAAAATCATTTAGTTTGGACATAGCTTATTGTATTCATCGCAGTGGCAGAAAGGAACCATCTAGATGATATTGACAAGGAGCTATTGGAAAAAATTGAGAAAATTGCCCGAGGGGAAGATGTGGAGCCAGAGAAACAGGTCACAATTTGGGATTTTGCAGGACAGGATGTCTACTACACCACGCACCAAACATTCCTCTCAGAGCGGATCATCTACTTGTTGGTATTCCGACTTGACCAGGACCTCGATGATAAAATCCGTGTATACAGGGGAGAGAAGACGCTGAAAGGTATTGTTGAGCTTTATATCTTTACATGTATAAGCTACTCAGGGCCCTGATGTAAATAATGGCCTATCAACTGTGTGTAATTTCTTTATTAAAAGATCCACATTTTTAAATCTCTCTATTGCTCTTAATATATATATATATATATAACATTGAGATTTTAGTAGCGTTAATTTTAAATGGTTCCGATGAGTGTTTTGGATTTTAATATTCTAGTGATTTTAAGGATTTTAGTTATATTTACCATTGTAAGCCGCCCAATAAGAAACATTATTATTATTATTATTATTATTATATTATTGGCGCTATTTTTTAGCAATGCTGAGGAGAAAACACTGATTAATATTCATCTTTGCATTAACATCAAGGCTTTGTATGTATTTTTCAGAGTTTATTATGTTTTGGTTAAACTCAATCCATATGCACACTATTGGAAAATTGAGGGAAGAAGACAAAAATGCCATGCCATACGTCTTGATTATTGGAACTCATAAGGACATGTTATGCCCACAGGTGAAAACGCTTTTCTTATCACAATTATTCAATTACTACCATACTTATTGTACCACCAGCGTAGGCGCTGGCGGTACACATGGTTTTAGTCCCGACCCGTATGTTCCGCCGGTTCCGTCGGCTCCTGCGGCTCCGCCGCCAAGTCACCGTTACCGCTTCTCCTCCTAGACGGTAAGGGCCTCCATACCCATCTCTTCGATTTAGGTCACCTATAATCTCAACATGTCCACGTAAAATTTGGGCTTTGTCGGTATTGGGGTCTAGGTGTGGCACTTATTGCAATGCACCCTTGTCCAAAAATGGCAAAATTAAATGCATATTATCTCCCCTACGGAAGGAATTATGGGAAAAATTTCTACAGACAGCTTTCCAAAAGTCATATGTGTAGATTTCAAATATGCCCTTGGATTTGACCTTTAGAGTTTCGAGTTACGCTGTATCCAAAAGTAAATATTGGTAGTGAAAGCAAAATGTGCAGTACGGTAATGGATAATAAATTTTGAACTCCGGAAAAATAAAACATAAGGCTTGGCAAAGCAGACAACTTGTGGTCAAAATTGATATTCTTTCATCAAATTTGAACATCTGGAACTTCAGAGCACCTCCCATTTCAAGAATTTTGACCAAAATGATGTTTTCTTTATTTAAATTAATCTTTTCTGTAGGAAATTTATGGCACATTATGGTAACTCAAAAATTTTAACATTTAGTCCCTTCCCAGATAGCAATGAGCGGTCGGGCCGACGTCGGCATTGGTCGGCACGGTCGCTGTCGGCAGTCGTTGTCGGGCCGACGTCGGGCCACTACTAGTGACCCGACGTCGGGCCGACGACTGCTTCACACCGTCGGCCCGACGTCGGTATAACGGTGGCTCATCAGCTGTGCGTCGGGCCACTACTGGTGACCCGACGTCGGGCCGACGACTGCTTCACGCCGTCGGCCCGACGTCGGTATAACGGTGGCTCACCAGCTGTGCTCGATTTGCACTAAGCGGCCAATTTCAAATCGAGGTCACCCACACTAAGCGGCCATAGATCGTTGCAAGTGCACTTGACGGTTATTTCATATTTTCCGTATTTTGCACCAAATTGTTAGGTAAGTATTTACTTTAAAGTGTTTATGTTTTTCGTACTATAGGTGGAGATTTATTTGTTGTAGATGAATTAACGAAAACAAGCAAATCTGTCAATAATTTGTTAGTCGTAGCTGCAGGCAGTTGGCGCGCTGCATGCCACCTTTGAACCAACGTCGGGGCGACGTTGGGTTTCCGGCGGCCAAAAAGATTTTCCCGCTCAAATTCTTTTATGCTTTGAAAGACATTTCAATTACCACATTTCATGTATAGACAATTTATAAATGTGAATGAGCAACGTTCTAGTACTTTTTTTTTGTACTTAGGAGTATATATTGTTTATATTTTCTCTAGTTGAATTTGAAATGCTTATATAATAGGGGTATATAGCAAGGCTGCATGATACTAACATGTAAACTTATAATGTCAGCATGGGTTTAACAATGGATAAACCTTATGGCATACATTCCAAACTGAGTTTAGCATTAAGGGGTATAATGTCCACTCAGATTTTCACAGGTTTTCTGTTCAAAAATGGACCTCAGTAGGCTAACCTAAAATATCCAGAGGTGGTTCTTTTAGGAAGGGGGGGGGGGGCAAGTTTAAATTGAATTTTTTTCAAGATGTTTAGTCAAATACCCACAGGGTATGATATAATAATGTTTCTTTTTTGGTTTAGGCTCATAATTAGACAAGGCATTTTGTGCACATTACAAAGCCACACTTAATATGTATCTCATATTTCTCTTATAGTCTTCCATCATGCATTACTACCTATTTGTCGCCTGTGTTGAGCAGTCAATCCTCACAAGAAAATACACTTGAAAGGTATGTGTGTATATAGTTAAAGTGCTTCAGTGTGTCATTGCCATGGTAAGATGCAGTAGTTTAACTTATATCATCACTATCAATGGATTAAGTAGTAAACAACTAAGAAATTAATTTAGCCTACTTCTTGCCTGCGACTCTCTTCTGGAATTTAGTACATTATTCTTCTTAAAATACATGTAAGTGACAGGGATGGGGGTAGGAGGAGGAGGCTGGAGAAGAAGAAGGGTAATATATTTAGCAGAGTAACCACTTCCCTGGAAAATAATTACATTATTTCGTCTACATTTCAAAGTATACATTAACAACTTCATTTTTAAACGCAACATTACGAATAAGCGCGGGTGGATTGGATGCGAACTAGGAAATAAGTCATTAGAAGACAACTGAAACCAACGGTTCAATAATACGATAGAGAAACATGGATTGTTGATTCGTTGCGGCCAAAATGGAGCGTACAAAACTAACCTGTCTGTCCCTGACCTCATAAAGTTTAGAACATTTCACATCGCAAATAGAAAAAATAATAGTTAGAGAAACGTGGATCAGTATCATGCTAGATTCCTTAAGCTTGGTTTCAGTTGTCTTCTTAGCCGTTTTTTATTTTGCATATCAGTGAAATAACATATGATATTAACGGTGAATTTTGTATGTTTTATTAGATTAAGTGTGAGTTTTTAAATTTTTTTCTATTCTCTTCACAGAGAGAGAAGCAGCCCAGGCGCCGCAGCAGAGTTCCTCAGATGAATCTTAGTCATCATCATCATTCCTCTTCGTCCCGTGTGGGAATTAAGGCCACAGTCACTTCTTTCCAGCGTAGTGTCGTAGTCAAAGATATGCTGCAAATCTTGCGACTCACAGAGCGTCATCTATTTGATATGATGTTAACAATGCCATCAAATGTACGTCGGGGAAACGAGGCAGAAATTAAAAGACAGAATTAGACACCACCGCTGCCCTTTAAACAACAAAAACCTCTTCGTGCCTGTGGGACAACACAACACTCAGCTAAAGACATCACGTCACCGTCTTAAAAGGAAACGACACTAGGCAAAGACGGATCGTCGTACAGAAATGTATTAGAACACTAAACACCCTGAATAATGGACTCAGTAGGGACAATAGTTTCTTAAATGAATATTGATTTTTTATATGTTACGTTTAGCGTTTAGGACGCTTTTGCAGCATCGCGTGCCTTTAACACATCATCGACGCCACATACCCCAGGAGTTTTTCTTCACCATTTTTTAAATGTCTCTGAAGAAGGCCTAGGGACCGAAAGCTTGGATTATATATGACATCTGTAAAGTAGATCTTTAGAGATGCATCAGTAATAATATTTATTTTCAATAACTAATTGAATTATCGTTATTAACTCACTCAGATTTATAAAGATGTTTCTTCACAAAACATGATTCACGTTGTTATTATTATTATCTTTTAGGCCAACGGGACTTTTTCACTTCAGTGAGAGGGTTATTACGAAGAAACGCCGCTGCTACCCTATTGCCAACGTTCGCCAATTGAGTCATAGCTGGCTGACCATGGAGAGTCCATAATAACATTGGCTAATTAAAGAACGGCATTATTTGCATAACGGTGGTAAAACGATGGTTAACTACGTTGGCGCGAAGTTGGCAAGAAGGTGGCACCGTTGGCATAACAGCGGCTAACCGCCGATAGTAATAGCTCATAACGACATTGGCCCAACGTTGGCGCGACGTCGGCAAAAGGTCGGCATTATAGTGGCTGACTGCCGGTTATCGATAATAACGTTGGCGCGACGTCGGCAAAAGGTCGGCATAACAGCGGCTAACCGCCGATAGTAATATAGCTCATAACGACGTTGGCCCGACGTTGGCGCGAAGTTGACAAATTGTCGGCATGACAGCGGCTGACCGCCGTTTATCCATAATGACGTCGGCCCAGCGTCGGTGCGACGTTGGCAAAAAGGTGGCAGACCACCGGTGGGCCAACGGCGGGCCGCCGGACACGCCGACTTAGAACCGACGTCGTCTGCCAACGTTGGCCCGACGGAGGCAAAGTCGTCGGGCCGACGTTGGCGCGACCACTCTTTGCTATCTGGGTTATATCTCCAAAACTGGCAGAGATAGGTCCATAGTTTCTATTGAAGTTGAATAGGAAGTCATATACTGGCAATCTACATGTGACCTTAAAATTGACCTTTGACCTACTTTTCACCATGAACTGAACTTTGCAAATTTTGATTCCCTTTTATCTCCAAAACTGGCAGAGATAGGTCCATAGTTTCTATTGAACTTGAATAGGAAGTCATATACTGGCAATCTAAGAGTGACCTTAAAATTGACCTTTGAACTACTTTTCACCATGAACTGAACTTTGCAAATTTTGCTTCCCTTTTATCTCCAAAGTTACGCTGTATCAAAAAGTACATATTGGTGGTGAAAGCAAAATGTGCAGTACAGTAATGGATAATAAATTTTGAACTCCGGAAAAATAAAACATAAGGTTTGGCAAAGCAGACAACTTGTGGTCAAAAATGACATTATTTCATCAAATTTGAACCTCTGGAACTTCAGAGCACCTCCCATTTCAAGAATTTTGACCAAAATGACCTTTTCTTTATTTTAATTAATTTTTTCTGTAGGAAATTTATGGCACATTATGGTTACTCCAAAATTATACCATTTAGTCCCTTATATCTCCAAAACTGGCAGAGATAGGTCCATAGTCTCTATTGAACTTGAATAGGAAGTCATATACTGGCAATCTAAATGTGACCTTAAAATTGACCTTTGACCTACTTTTCACCATGAACTGAATTTTGCATATTTTGCTTCCCCTTTATCTCCAAAACTGGCAGAGATAGGTCCATAGTTACTATTGAAGTTGAATAGGAAGTCATATACTGGCAATCTACATGTGACCTTAAAATTGACCTTTGACCTACTTTTCATCATGAACTGAACTTTGCAAATTTTGCTTCCCTTTTATCTCCAAAACTGGCAGAGATAGGTCCATAGTTACTATTGAAGTTGAATAGGAAGTCATATACTGGCAATCTAAATGTGACCTTAAAATTGACCTTAAAATTGACCTTTAACCTACTTTTCACCATGAACTGAACTTTGCAAATTTTGCTTTCCTTTTATCTCCAAAACTGGCAGAGATAGGTCCCTAGTTTCTATTGAACTTGAATAGGAAGTCATATACTGGCAATCTACATGTGACCTTAAAATTGACCTTTGACCTACTTTTCATCATGAACTGAACTTTGCAAATTTTGCTTCCCTTTTATCTCCAAAACTGGCAGAGATAGGTCCATAGTCTCTATTGAAGTTGAATAGGAAGGCATATACTGGCAATCTAAGAGTGACCTTAAAATTGACCTTTGACATACTTTTCACCATGAACTGAATTTTGCATATTTTGCTTCCCCTTTATCTCCAAAACTGGCAGAGATAGGTCCATAGTTACTATTGAACGTGAAAGGAAGTCATATACTGGCAATCTAAGTGTGACCTTTAAATTGACCTTTGACCTACTTATTATCAAGAACTGAACTCTGCTAATTTCTTTCTCTTTTAACTCCAAATCTGGCAGAGATAGGCGAATAGTTACTATTGAAGGAAGTCATATACTGGCAATTTACTGTGACCTTGGAATTGACCTTTGACCTACCTTACGATGAACTTAACTTTGATTGTACCATTTTTAGTTATATATATATTTTTTGCATATTTTGAAAATTCTTGTTGATTGCATTTTTACAGCTTGTTAAGCACAAGACTGGTGGCTGTGTTCCTTATTTTGTGTATGTGGGGGTCTATACGAATGCGCTTGCTCCAGCTGGTGGTACAATATTCAGAGGCGATATCGCCTCTCTGATCCTCTAGTTCTATGTATAATTTGTATCCCTTCAACCATATCACGATTCCTGACGAGTGACTTAATTATTTAGAAACTTTTCACTATGTGACTATTTGTGGATGGCATGATTTAATGTTGGGGGAAAAGGGTGTCCCTTGCCCACTGTACTCCATCCTAATTTTATAGGTTCATTGCAGCACACCCATTTTTCAACTTGAACGAAGTGGACTATATCATATACACATATATACATGTACATACACACACCCTGGTAGATGTTTTCTTTCGCTCTGACACTTAAGCATTATTATATAGTAGTGAAAAACTACAAAAGAATCTTAACATCTTTTCATTCATAGGGCGAGGTTGAAAAGATTTTTGATAAACTCAAGAAGTGTCTCGATGACAAGCAGGTACTCAAGGACCACGTCTATCGATATTTTGCCATAAGCAACTTGGCCGAAGACGATGAGGAGTTTGCTGAAATAAAAAGAGCGATCGAAGATTTGTGCGGTTATAGCAGCGACAGTGAGGCTACCGTTCAACATCTTCCAGTGAGTTGGATTAAATTGGAAATGAATTTGGCAAAGAAGAGTGAAGAAACACCCATCATAAGTATTGAAAAATTGATGGAAATGGCGCAAAGGGTAGGACTCCCTGATGGAGAATTACAAGAAAAATTCATTCCTTACCATCACCGTCAAGGCGACATCCTACACTTTAAAATTGATGGACTGGAAAGTGTCGTCATAATAGATCCACTTTGGTTAGCAGTTGTGTTTTCTGCCATCATGACCCCGGCCAGCATTCACTCTGGATGCAGTCGCGGCCATGTCCTGAAAGATGAGCTTGAAAGAGGAGTCCTAAAAGAGGAGGTATTTGATGAGTATCTAAAAGAATTCAAGATGGCCGAAAAAAAGACTGAAATCATTCGACTTATGCTGCATTTCGACTTGATGTTAGAAATATCCCAATCAGTTGAAAACCCTCTGCCTGGACATGGAAAAAGAAGATTCCTCGTACCCAGTATGCTGGTATCAAATAACAGTGCGAATGAGACAAATCCGCAGAAATATTTGCTTATCGCATTCCCTCATATTCTGTTTCCTACTGGGTTATTTCATCGTCTGACCATCCGTCTTCTAAGGAAGTATAAAGCTCAGCAATATAAAAATAACATCCCAGTTGTCGGGTTTGACAGCGCCTCCTTCCGCCTGGCTGATAAACAGTCGGTGCTGCATCTCGCCATTGAAAATAAGGCCATGAAGTTGTTTATAACTAATGCCACTGGACTCCCTCCAAAGACTCACGTGTATTCAGAAGCAAGAAAAACAGTTGAAAACGAGTTGACAGTCCTTCGGGATACATACTGCCCCAGGATGCATTTTGGCTACAGCATCAGGTTAACAAATGACGGACCCAATATTCCAATAAATGCACATGATGTCCAAACAGCCGATTCCATATGTGCGTATGTAGAGAACTCTGAAGTGTCGGTAGATTTAAGGCCATATCGCGTTTGGTTTTCTGGTAAGCAGTTTGAAATATCACGTAGTGTTGTTGTGAATAGACATTAGGCCCTATGCTATTTTAACATAGAACATGCATTCCGTGTTAATTGGTTCACAGATCTTAACATTTTAAAAGATCCCTGATTACACAGCATGTAATATCTGAAACCAGATACCATTAGAAAATTTAGGTTTGATTAGTTTTAATTTTCAAAATAATTTATCGGGAAAAATATATTAAGGATATTTCTGTTTTGTACATATATTTTTGAAAATATTGATTTTTTACACAAACACTAATGACATACAATGTTAGTTATTTCTTATGAATACTCAATTGTATATGCAATAGACTAAAAAATGCTCAATTAGAAATTAATGGGAAAATTTATATTAATCTACCCTTCTTAACCCTCAAGTGACCGAGTGGGGTCATTTACGACCCCAGCCATATGATTTAAAGTGCCATCTCTTTATTTTTTATTCAAATTTTCTTTCCTTGCATGAGTTTGTCAGTCTACTAATCCTACACACTTTCCCAGTTTTTTGTAGGGATCAACCAATTAGTGTGGCGTATACATCAAAAACTCTTGTGGGGTCATTTATGACCCCAAAGAGAACCATTGGTTTTTACATATTAGTTTTTAAATTTTATTCAAATGTTTTGCCCAAGCAACACTGACAGGAAAATGTCACATGCATGTGTTTCATGCAACCAGCCAGTGTGCCCAAAACATAGGCACAAATAAGTGGTTTGTGAAGATTGTGCTTGAAGTGTTACTAATAGTGCATCGCTGAATCTAATTTCAGTAGCTTTGTTGGAACTTGTTCTCATAACTGGATCTCTCATTTTGACGGTTACAATTTTCGGGTATTTCTGAAATCTAAATAATTCTGTCGATATCATATTATACATATATTAACAAATTGTTTGTGTGGATTTTTTTTTATACACAGCTGTGGTAGTAACATACATGTAGGTTGATTGAATGTGTTCTGAGTAGTATGACTTCCTTACCAGCATTAGGGTATTCCCTACTCAGCAAGTCAGCTAATTATTCTTATTGAAGTTAGCAGGATGCTATCTCAACATAAATCAAAATATTTTTTCTCAAAGTAATTTTGTAATGTACTTTTTTCATTTAGTGTGGCAAATAAAAAGAGAAATATTTCTGCAAGTGGAAACTGACAATGACTGTCTAAATACCGGTGTAATGTTGTTCTTAAAATCTGTGCTTGGTTATTTCATGCAATAAAAGTATTATTACCAAATACTTATTACATTAGATCATTATAAAATACTTGTCTTAAATCCTGGGAGTAGTATGGGTGTGATAAAGCCTCAACAGCCTTTTATAATAAGGATCCCTGTACAGAGCACAATGGGGTCATAGATGACCCCACTTGGTCATTTCAGTCAGTAAAATAGCTTGGTCTCTTGAGGGTTAAATGAACTATGTACTTGTTTGTAACATTTTTATTAGAAACAAAAGGCAAGATATCGTATTCAGATTTTACTCAAACATGTTATGAATTAGCAACCTGTGATAACAAGTCATTAGAAACATGTCAGTGAAAAATAAAACCAAAATTAACAATCATTTCGGAATGACACTTGGATTTTGAAAGGAAAAGTATGGCGTATGATAGGACATAAAATATTTTGATGGGGCCCTAGAGGCCAAGTGCCAATATATAATATATATTAGGCCAATCTTACCATTTTAGCAGCCCCAGACAATCAAGACCGTCATGCAGCCAAGTGTCCTGAAAACGAGGCAAGTTATGAGCTTTTAAATACGTTTGTGTCTAAGTACTGCGCAGCAAACACAGAACGTTATTATAACGTTACCATATCATATGTCCAAAAACATTTTGGTAACATTATAGTAACGTTCTGTGTTTGCTGACCATTATCCTCACTTGCACAAGTTTTAGTAAGACCATGAAATTAAATGTACTCGTATATACACAATCATAAGAAAAATTGGATACACTTAGGCATAAATGCACACTTTTCACTCTGTTACACTTGCTATACGACCTCCGATATTTTATATATGATAAATATATGATAAATTTATATGATAAATTTCACATAAAGACAGTGTATGTGTGCGTTTCAGTACAAGAACGATTCCGAACCGAGAGGTCGTGCACTCATTATCAACAACAAGACATTTTCCGTGGACTGGCTTCCAGAACGTGATGGTACCGAGGTAGATGTTGTTGCCTTGAGGAAACTATTCCGTTACCTCCATTATGAGACAGACGTTATCAGTAACCTGACTGCAAATGTGAGTACATTAATAAGATCATGGTGTGTTTGTAATAAAACGAACATCGTAAAAGCCAAATGGCTTTTAGGTTTCAAAGACTAACATACATTTTGGTGATATCTAAATATATTTATCAGTGACACAAAGATGATACAATTGATACTTGAACCTTTTGGTTCAAAACAGGTGTTGTCAAACAAACTTTTCGGTCACATTTTATTATGTTTATCTATTTCACTGCAATATATTTTTCTACTAAAATGAAGCTTTTCACTCGTTTCTGTTCATTGCATGTATTTGTATTTATATGAGAGATGTATGGTACACTGTATAGTTATACAACATTGGTCAAAAAGGTTGCCCCACCCCTATTTACATGTACTTTTATTTACAAATGATCACCTTACAGCTGTAAATTGTTAGAAATAGTGCTTTTTATTACGGATACCATGTCTAACGTGATTAATGGTTTTAAAAATACAAAATAGTGGTGAAAATATACATATTTTATACCATTTAGTAAAATTTATAAGAGGTACCCCCTCAAATCGACTGTTTCACTGTGACTTCTACAGATGTAAATGTCTATAAAATTGAAAAGACGCCATCAAATGTCACCAAATTCACACACAATTAGCATTAGGGTATGCTCGTTAAAGGTCACATGCCTAACAGCGTGTGTCTACCGGGTACTGCAATTATCTCCTGTAGATGGCGCGACAAGCCTTCAACACGGGTTACAATTCTGTTTTGTGGGATATTGTCCCATTCTTCTTAAACAAGTTGGGGGAGTTGGTCCACGTTTTTATGGGGTTGGTTTTCCTTTGCATTGCACACTCCAATTCATGTCACAGTTGATTAGTAAGTTTAATATCAGGGCTCAAAGATGGTGGTTCCATCCTTAGACCATTGTGTTTCTTTAACAAACACTTGCCAGGCTAGAGGTGTGAGCAAGTGTGCAGTCATGATAAAGCCTGAAGTAAACCCCAAAGTCAGTTCTTGAAGATGGAATGAGATATCAGCTGAGAATGCTATGTTCAGTGATCCCACAGGCACCTGAACATGGCCATCCATCACTGGAAGGAAGTCGATTTTGATGCAGAATCAAATTATTTCTTGTATCCCATCGATGGTCAAACAGAGTCCATAGACATGTTTAAAAATGCCTCTCGGAAGGGTGTGTGTAGGGTAATATCGCCTGAGGTGTTAGATCAATCCGCATATGGAGAACATTCCAAGCCCATGGGAATAATACATTGTTCCTTTTGGAACAAAACGTAACAGGGGTATTTTAATGTAACATTCTCAACAGAAATCTCACTCCATTTGCAAGAGATGACTTCAGGGATGCTACTGGCTTTGTTATGACAACGCACTTGCTCACAGCTCTCATCTGGCAAACGATTTGTTGCAGAAAGACAGGGCTCTGAGGATGGGACAACCATCTTTGAGTCCTGATTATATCCTACTGAGCACCTGCGACATAAATTGGAATGTGCATTGCAGAGGAGAACCAATTCCTAAATAATCTTGACCAATTCCACCACGCTCTTTAGGCGGAATGGGACAATATCCCACATAACAGAATTGTTGCCCATGTTGAAGGCTTGTTGCGCCATCTACAGGAGATAATTGCAGTACGCGGTAGACGCACACGCTGTTAGCACATGATCTTTAACGAGCGCACCCTAATGCTAATTGTGTGTGAATTTGGTGACATTTGATGGCGTCTTTTCAATTTTATAGACATTTCTTTACATCTGTAGAAATCACAATGAAACAGTCGAATTGAGGGGTACCTCTTATAAATTTAACTAAATGGTATAAAATGTGTATATTTTCACCACTATTTTGGATTTTTTAAACCATGAATCATGTTAGACACGGTATCCGTAATAAAAATCACAATTTCTAACAGTTCACAGCTGTGAGGTGATCATTTGTAAATAAAAGTACATGGAAATGGGGGTGGGACAACCTTTTTGACCAATGTTGTATACAAACAGACATGGCGTACAATCTACAAATATACCACCATATGTCCGTCCTCGGTGGCTACTACCTTTCACATTCTCTGTTAGCGTCAAGTATGAATTGATGCTGCCATTTTGCTTTACGATGTCGTTGATAACCCAATTCCGTACGTACCACGTCTATGCAGTCATTGCATGCTATTTCGTTTGAAGTACACTATGTTTTTATGTCACTTCTTCTTTTATTTTAATGTGTAAAGGAAATGAAGGAAGAAATAGCACAAGAAAGTCAAAGAGACGATCACAAGATCTACGATTCTTTCATCTTGTTTCTACTGAGCCATGGTACCGAGGGTGCTGTTTATGGAACGGATGGCTATCCTTTACCCTTCAAATATATCAAAGCCATTTTGAATAACAGGAACTGTCTTGGCCTGTCGGGCAAACCGAAAATGATATTTATTCAGGCTTGCCAGGGAAGTAAGTTATGGAATGTATTACACAAGCTTGAATACCTGCGATGAAAATAACATGCAAAATTATTAAACAAATGTATTGAGATATTAAACTGTATTAACAGTCTGTCTCCTTAAAATTATATTCAGCCACACGAAACGAATGACGCTTAGTATTATGTAATTGTTTAATTAGTTAATACTGATATCAATTCTAACTTATATGTAAACATATAATCCACATAAGGGTGTATGGGGTGTTTCATTATTTTTCCATATTCACCCAGAGAGATGGGACAGTGGGACACTCCTGGACGGACAAACAGTTCAACAACCACAGCAAGCACCACCTGCAGCAAACCTTGGTGATGAGGTACCCGATGCGCCACACGAGATTCCAAAGCCATCCAATGATCCGACTATGTCCGATTTTCTCGAGGTCCATGCGACGTCACCAGGTACTTTAACCGTGTTTCTTTGTATGCCATTTTACTTAGGCCTTACAAATGTGTTTTTCATCAGAAAAAAAAAATCAAAATGATAAGGTGCACGTGGTGATGCTGGGATTATGGCATTTTGCCTCAGGTAGAAGATGGTGTGCATTTTGTGGTCTATCGACATATTGTGGAGAACTGTATTATACGTGTATACTTTAAAATGCTCACTACATTACTGCACCAGTAAATACTGAAAATGGTGCATGTATTTTTATACAGTATCAAATAAAATATATGTGCCAAATTTAATTAAAATTTACGTACATTTTTGCCATAATGCTTTTAAAAATGCTTTCAAGATCACTATGAAAAACGAAAGTGTGTCGAGATGTTACCTAATTGTATTTGGGAAGCTGTCAGACGATTTCTTTCGAAAAAAGACTTTGTAGCTTATGCAAATGTTGAGAAAAAAACATGCCGATTATGGAAAATTCAATTATCAAAATTTAAACTACGTAATTCGACAGATTTTAATTTAATTTAATTTAAAAATCGCTATCGTGTATTTCTGACATTGAATTCTCAGTGTGCACAAAATGTAGGCATCGAAGGCATTCATGAATGTCGACACGTTTGATTCTTTGAATCAGACGCTTCATGTTACTTGATAGCGCAGAGGCATGCCAGGGAAAACAGAGGAAGAAAAACAAGTTCTGGTTTTTCTTGATTGAAGGCTTCGATTTGTTGAAGGGCAATTCTGTATAGCCTGGTTTCCAAAGATCGTGTGGCAGGCATATCAGCAAAACAAAATGCATCGCCAAGGACCGGAATGCCATGGCAAAATGTTTTAAGTTTACTTTGTTATTTTGATACAAATAAGCTTCCGGTTGACATAGATTTGACTGGTCTCCAACTTTCCATGCTGCACTGTGCCTGACCGAAAAAAAAAAAGCCTTAAAATGAGTAGTGATTCAGTGTTCCAATGATGCCTGCGATGGCTAGAAACGTGACCCGTATTATTGGCCTTTTGGAGATCATTTCAGGTCGGTTCACTGTAACACTATCGGCAAATATACTTTACTAATAGTTCCTCGATCTATGCGATTTATGAAATTTGCTTTTCCGCACTCTCAGTGAGACTAAGTACTGTTATATTAACAAAATAAAAATAAACAGTACCGTTGCATCTACGAGTAAATAATACGTTAAGGCTTCAGTATTTTCTGTTTCAGATTACGTATCTTGGCGACACACGGGAAAGGGAACATGGTTTGTTCAATCCATTGTCGATACATTTTATCGTGAAGCACACAAATATGACGTTTTACAAATGTTGGTGAATGTAAGTACTGAAATAACATGAACTACATTATTTTACATTGAAAGTGTGTTAAATTCATTAGAACACCAATCAAATATAAAACATAGCTGCCAGAAGAAGTGACATGTCGTAAGAGGTGACTTATGTAAATACAGTCCAACATGCACAGACTTTTTAAGAACCAGCGAAATGCTCTTCTGTTTATTTTGACAGTTTAATCAGAACTGTTCACTTTATGTAATATTTTATTTCACCAGGTCAATCACGCGATCTCTCAAAAGCAAACAACAATGGGCAATAAACAGGCACCAGAGATAGTTACCAGCTTACGAAAGAAAGTTTTCTTCAACATAACTCCAGGTAAGCAAAAAGAATCACATCTTCCCGAGGTGTATTCGGCCGAATAATAAAGACCCGAGATCAAAAGTAAGCAAAAACAACAAACCTGGAACGTGTTAAGGTACAAACAATGCTGCCAGTCCTGCTGAAGATCTCATCCTTTTATCAAATGTCTCAAATCTCCCACCCAGTTGCAGACCCCACCTACAAAATTGTTTCCCAACTTCAATAAATCATTCCCAACTAAAGCTGGAACTTCAAGGTTATGATCTTCATAAGGTTATTTTTCTCATCAATGTTATTTCTATGTGTTTCCACCTAAATT
Source organism: Lingula anatina (assembly GCF_051362555.1). Classification (NCBI taxonomy): domain Eukaryota; kingdom Metazoa; phylum Brachiopoda; class Lingulata; order Lingulida; family Lingulidae; genus Lingula; species Lingula anatina. The sequence goes on from NC_141775.1 coordinate 19,991,752, forward strand.
GCACCACAACTCCTAGCATTCACGCACCTCACAGTCATTTATCAGTATATACTTACTCCTCCTGAAGTGATTTGGGATTACATTGAATCAGGTTATCCTTTGGGCGGATTGCTGGCACAATTTAATCTCCTTCTTACAGATTTCAAATATTCAGTGTTACATGTTATCCCTACATCTGATCTTCACAAAACTCTTGTAATTTACGATCTTTTTTTTATCCCAACCTGGTCTCGGTTGATTCTAACATTCCAAGAGAGTTCTCTGTGGCACTTCATTGATGCTGTTATCGCACATGTCCAACATTTTGTTCGTGGTGCTCTTTTAGGTATATCTTATATTCAAGATGTTTTCCACATTTTACCGATTATCAACTGCGTCCATCCCTTAAAGGCCCAGTGGGTCACCTGTGACCCACACGTTTGACACGTCACGACCCACACCACACAAAATGAATCCACTTCATTTTACCATTTCCTATTCCTTATGTACTAGTTTATCCTTGTTGACCAATTAGAAACTAGATCATTATCCTTCACTTCACTCAAATATGTCTGCCTCCATAAGAAGGAGTTAATGCTATTGTCTAGTGGGTTTTTATGTGTCTTTATTGTCATCTCAAGGTAAATAATAATTTCAATATTCTGCCTTTTCATTATAAATACAATAGTCTTAAACCACACAGAAATGTTTTATACAGTTGTTAGCTACGCTTCCAGGATTAAATTTATTTTTTCATGTTGTTATTGTAATAAAAAGAGGTTTGTGATATCTTGAAACTTAGTCATTTGTTTACCTCTAAAGCCCAGTGGGTCACCGGTGGAACATAACCAAAAACTAGGTCAATGTTGCCCAAAACATTTTTTTCAACATTTATTGATAAATATGCTTATTACAACCCTATTACCTAGGCATTAAACTTTTCATGCAAGAAAAACATGTCCTGGAGTGATCTGTTTTATTATGAGAAATGTTTGCCAATAGGTGCAAGTTGTTCGTGCCAGATTTTTTAATCTATGAGTAAAGCTATGCAATGGATTATATTGGAGAGATTTCATGATTCGGCCATGTCCCGTATACTAGATGATATCTGTTTCATTGGACCTCAAAATTCCAAGAAGTGTCAGGTTGATTTTTCTTGTGTTATGCACATGGATAAACGTTTCCATTAACGCAGTAAAAACCTTTACTCTGACCACTTGTTTAACGTAAACAACCTTTACTCTGACCACTTTTGTTTATTTTATCTCATCGAAATAGATTCAATACAAATGAAACCTTGGATAGGCTTTTAGGGTTTAATCTGAAATAAAATTTCAGGCATCGGTCAAACGTGTCTAATTTGGTTCAGTTTTGTTGTGGGATCTGGTTGATTGGGCGAGTAATGACCCACCCACTTATTGTCCATGTGGTTCAAGTATGGTGATTTTGATGATCAAGGCAACTGCTTACTCCCTTGTTTCATAAAGTTATCTGCTATTCCAGGTTCTCTGTTCGAACCAGTAATCTCATTGTACAACCTTAAATTACTCCTAATGTGCCCCCTAGTCATGCGATTCCCAGATTATAACTTACTTTGATGTGTTTAGGATCTTATTATTTTTTTACTATTAAAAATGATAATTTTCAGTCATATGCACTTTACCTCATTTGCCTTTGAGCAAAAACAGAGCTGTGTTGTGCTAATGATCATTTGGCTACATAAAACAGCAATTTAGATAATTGTGTTTATGTAGAGAATGTCTACATCAGTGAGATTTAAGTCATCCAGCTTTTTAGCTGCTTGATATTTACCCGCATTGTTACGTAGTGCAGTTTAAGCAGCTACACTGGAAGATTACTTGCTTCACTATTTCATTTTTATTTGGACACATTCCACCTTCCCGCATCACCCGCCTTAGTCCTTTTGTTTTTCTCTATTTTTTTTCTTTTTTCACTAACCAGAGTCTCTATTTCTGCGCCAATAACTATAACTTTGTACATATAACCCTCACTGGGGTAGCGCTAACACTCGCCAGTTTAGCCAAATGCTAAAACTTGCTGAAATTGGCTAAAGAAAAAGGGCTTGATTTGACTTGTTGTAGTCAAATTATAACCATTTTGATAACAGTTTGACAAAAAAGTGGTGATTTGCCTAAGAGAAAAAAAAATAGCTAGCGCTACCCTAGCCTCACCTGCCTTTGTCGCCATCGATGCTGATGCCATGTACTTTAACTCTGAGTGGAAAACCATATACACTTCTGTCTTTAAAGCTGCAGAACCAACGAAAAAAAAGGCCCAGCTGGCTTGATCAAATTATTCTTTCAAAACTGATGTTTTTTTTTTTTTTTTTTTTTTTTTTTTTTTACATGTTTTAAGAGATAATAACTCTTCGTTTTGGCAAAATAAATGAATTTTCCTGGAGTAAACAACACTTTTCCCATACTTACCAATGGTTAATGAATCCATTTTTACATTCAAAGTCCCTGTTTTTTTTCTAAAAAGTTTGTTTTTTTGTTAAAATCTCTTAAAAGATTATAACAGAGTACAGCTATCAATGGAAGTCACGTGATCTGAAGACAAGCTCAGATATCAGAATAATAGCTTTAACTGCTGTTTTTGTGGTAAAACAGAATATATTATATTTCTATGAGTTGTTCACAATGTATTTATTGTGAAATAAAGATATCATACAAAGAGTTATTATCCCTTTAACTATATGCAATACAGCTAACACATTTCAAGGAAAACTGATAAGTGTACCTAAAGCACAGATCAAATGACTAAAATGCAGGTTGAGCTTCAAACTTTTGGGTTTGATAGACCTATCATAAATGATGTGCATGGGGACTTTGGATTTTAAAAGTGGACCTGGGGAATTGGGCTGTGCCCGGGAGGAGGGATAAATAAATATTTCTACATTTTAATTTCTGCTATCTTCTCCTATACAATTAGAGGGATTGCATTTCAATGTTGATAGTCAACCAAACATCAGGGATGCATGTGCAGGGGAAAATAGGATTTTCAATACACTTGGGGGTTGGGCTGTCCCTGAGGGTGGTTTATACTAATTTTTTTTCACATTATAATTTTTGATATTTATCCCAGACAATAGCAGTGAGGAAGTTGACATATTTATGTATTGAATCTGTTTTTTTTTTTTTTTCTTTTTTTTTTGATCAGGAGAAATATAGTTCTATCAATTGATTTGACAATTCTTTTTCAATACTTTGCTATAGGAGACAGAGATGACGGTATGTCTCAAGAAGAAAGAATTTTAAAATTACCTGCACCACCCCAGACCAGGCACTCTGCCTCACAAGGCAGGGAGGAGATCAGAACAGATGATCTCAGAGATACATACCTGAGGAAATTCTCCATCACTCCAGAAGGTGGACATGTGCATCTGAAGGAAGTTGGAGTATTCCTGTTAGTGCCTCCAGGAGCTCTGGCTGAAACTACAGAAATGTTCATTGGTATAAGTTGGAGAGAAGAAGACATGCCACCGCTGCCACCGTGTCAGACTAGAGCAAGTCCAGTTGTTGTCTGCGGACCACATGGCCTGACATTCAGAAAACCAGTGTACCTGTCATTTTATCACTGCATATCAGGCACACGTCAAAGAAAGATGGGAAAGATCTGTCCTGAAAATCTGACACAGAGTTCAAGAATGGACAATCCATTTTACGTATGGCATTCAGTAACTCACTTAAATGACCCTTGTAAGTGGAAAGTATTGAGCAGTGATTCTGCTGTGTTGACAAACACCAAATGTGTCTTAACCGTGAACCAGTTCTGCAAACACAGTTTGTCATGTGACAGTAAGCGTCTTTCTGCCTTGGTGTTTGGGTCATTTCAGCCTCGACATGTCTCCTTGCTGAAACTGATGGTGTGCTGTGTCAATGACACCAGAGATGAGGTAGAGGTGAGAATTAACATATAAGTGGTTTTCATTTTTGAGTGTTTATGACTATTCCTGACATATTGGCATAATATCCGTGCTGTGGATGATTGCAAATAACTGAGGTAAAGTTGTAATTGGTCACTGCATTAAGTTCCTTTGTTAATTTTCATTCTTTTGAATAATAATGTGCATTGTATTTCAGTTGGCTATTTGCATGACATAACCCAATAAATCATTTTGTCATCATGTCTGTTGCATTTGTTTGTGGATATCATTTTTTGATACCCCTAAAATGCATGTGTGTTGCTATTGAAGGGTAAATACTATTTGTTTGAATGTTGTAGAATGTGACAACTAAAGCTAAGGAATCTCTCCAAATGGAGATGTTAGATCTGGAAAAGAAGTTTCAATTCTTAACTTGTGAGTACAGTGAGAGTAAAGAAAAGGAGTCCTATGATGTCAGCCTATCGTTGGACAGGTTTGAGACAAAGTGGAACATGCATGAAGATTGTCCTAGAAAGGTTGGTATTAATGAGTTATATTTTTCAATATTGTGCAACAAAGATGTGTACACTATAATATGCAGGCCATTTTATGCACTGAAAAAGGTGGGCTTTTATTGCTTATATTTTACAAAGATATTGTGTAACAAAGATATCCCATATAGGCGTAAAGGGCCTGTAGTGTGATGATTTTGGCAGATTAGTGTGAAAATATCAAAATTAGTTTCTTAGATAATGATAGAGAGAGCTATAATAATAGATAATGATAAAGAGAGAGTGATAGTAAATAAGTCTAAAAAAGACCCTTTTGCGTTTTAGGTGATAAAGTATGTGAAATTGCTGAAAAATGAAACAGAACATGTAATATATACCCTGAGGCCTAAAATGACAGAGGGACTTGATGTGTTTGATTGCAAGATACACATAAAGCAGGAAGTATCTGAGGATCAGGAAGAGGATATCAAAGTGCTGACATCCACTGTGTTTGACATCCACTGGATGTTACCAGTAAGTATAGACAGGGAATTGGGTTACTATGAAGTGAGGAGACATTATCTTATGTTCAGTGTGATATTGTCTTTGTATGATATCATAGTAAGTAAAACATTATATTGTTGTTGCATCTATTGGCAATAATCAACCCCAAGCTTCAGCATAGTAACTATAACATTATACTTTTGTTGCATCTATTGGCGAGGTCCAACCCAGAGCTTCAGCATCATTCAGGACCTAGATTAGTAATGACTAAAATGCAATGTCTGTAACTGTCTTGTTTCTTGTCCACACATTTAAAGGGCCAAGAGCTCTCCGTATGAAATCAATATTGCACAATAAATACATTGTAACTGCTCATACAAATATAATATCATTCCATTTTACCACAAAAACGGCAGCTATAACAATAAATCTGAAATCTGTGCTTGCCATCTGACCATTTGACCTCCATAATAGACCGGTGGCTTAGGGCAAAAAAATGGGCAAATCGTTACACGGCAGATACAATCACCAAATTGTGCATGTGGGTACATTTTGACATACTAAATCAAATTAGAGCCATAGCCCACGGGAAAAAAAAATACCGTTTTGCCAAAAAATCCAAAATGACCGCAAATTTGTGAAATTCTGTAGAAATGTATACAAGTACATACCTATGTTGATTTTTATCAAATTAAGTATTTTCTCAATGTTTTTCACACCCTTATTACCCATATAAGGTATATGTGTCAGATGACAAACGAGTGTCCTTGGACTTTTTGATATATCCAAGATGGCCGCCTTATGGCATAGGAATACTAAAAACATGTACAAAGGTTTTCAACTAATACCAACTAGGAAGAAGCATTTCCCTCTATCTATTAAATTGTGTTTCTGAGTGCCTTATTACACAAATAATATATTTGTGGTGAGTAACTAACCTTTATTCTCAGGCATTTCGAGAAAAATCCAAGATGGCCGCCATATCAAAGTGATACTAGTATACACATAGGGCTTCTTTTGTCATGGAGATATAATATTAATTGATAACTTAGGTTTGTTTCTGAGTATTTTCCTCATCTTTTTAATCCACTAATAAATAAGTGTTGAGAATGTTATGTGTATCCTTTTTGAAAACAAAACAAAACAAAACGGCTGCTATTGGCCATTGAAGGTGGGGATCAGTTAATACCTGCGAGAGATAGGCTTCCATATAAAATGAAGCTAAATTCAGTTGTTTTTCTGTTGTTGTTATTATTATTATTATTATTATTATTATTATTATTATTATTATTATTATTATCCCATGATACATATGATAGGTAATTAATGTCCATATATTTGATCATTTTGGGGAAATCCAAGATGGATTGGATTTTATAGGCACTTCTAAGGCAAATGAGGGTAATTATGATATTTGTCAAAATAATTAGGGGTACACACTTGTTACCCACCAGATATATATCTCAATGTCACATTTTGGTATTTTTAATGTGTGAATTTCAACTGCAAACAGCCTGAAGCCATTTACTAACTAAGAATTCTGAATGCCTATATACAAAGAGAAACATAGAAATATTATTATAATTGCTGGTTTTTATGTTGATCATCATAGTCACCGCCAATTGACTGAAGACTAATGATGCCAATATATTTATATATTATTATTATTTGTTCTTACAGCACCTGTTTAAAACATCCAGAGAAACCTCTGACTTGGGCGAGTCCAGCCTTATGGATGGCAAGTCCATTGTTAAGAATATACAGAAGAAAAGGAAATACAGCGATGACGATGATGATGATGATGATGATGACAGCAGTTACCATCATGGCAACCCTTCAACATCAAAACAAATCAAGTTGACACCAAGCAATACATCCCCTGCTAAAAGAAAAAATGCTACATCAACTAAAAAATGGAAGACTTCAGATGATGAAGATGTACGTTCCTTTGAGCTACATGTATTCCTAGGGACTTTTCTCAAAATAATTAAAGATTTCCTTAAAACATTTTTTCACAATCTGATGATTTCATATTTTACGAATGAAATCGGTGGGTTCCATGAATATTGAGAACCTATAATTTGTGCACTTCTATCACCGACAATATTCAAGGAAAGCTGTGTTAGCTATTTTATTCTCTAATAAAGAATAATATTGCACCGAACTATGTACATCAGTATTTTCTGCTTTTTGTCTGTTCGTTTGACAGTTTTGCAGAATTGTTTGTATTTAACTTGTGTTCTTCTTCTTTTTTCTGTATTTATTATTGTTTATTATTAATACCATTATTTCAGGACCAACTAAGATGGGGGCCAGTCTCTGGCCAGGAACGGGAGAAGCAAGGTGACGCCAACTACCAAACAAGTGGCAATTTAGTTCACGAATCCCCACCTTTACCAGTCACTGCCCACCGCCTGGAGGAACAACGTGGCGTCCACTTTCAAACAAGGAGGAAATCGGGCCATGACCCTGTGGCTACTGGGGATCAAGACCAGGGTGTCCCCAGAACAATGGAAAACCAAGCTCTTAACCCGGCCCATGGGGATAATCAGTTAGAAAGGTTACCTGCGGCAGTGACACATGAGATTGCTGGAGTTCTAAGACAGATCCCTGCTAATTCAGGCAACACAAATGTTACCCTCAATTTGCAACTGGTTAACCAATATTATAACTCAGAAAAGGCATCAATGACACACATGAAAGAGAACGATGTGTCAACATCTTTTCACAAACATATTCCTCCACGTTTGAAAAAACAACTGAATGAGACACTTTCTCAAGATGATGTATGGGACCAAGTAAAGAAGATGCATGGCATTTCAGATGAAGCCCCACGTCCTCCCGATATTGTGGCTTCTTTGTTGTCTCAAGTTAAGGGTTCTATTGCATCTTTCATCAGTGTGTTGTTAAAGTTAAAAGAACGCCACAGAGAAGGACAGCAAGACATTCCACAAAATTTGATTGATGAAGTCAAGGTAACTGACAATTTGGTCAAATGAAAGAATTAGTTTTTTTTTTCAAATTTTACACGCAAGCATACAGAATGATATCATGTTTTGGCTTCAGAGATTTTATATTTTGCAAACATCTGTAGTATTTGTTAAGATGCTCCTCAGCAAATCTATATCTTCAAAATCCAAGTGAAATATCATTAGAAGGTATAAAAAGGAAAACTTAATCTACATGTTGCATATTATATTTTTTATATATTTTTAAACAATTAAAAAAATTTAAAAATGCAAATATCTGCTTGCTTCCAGCAGGGTGCTCTTTCAAAATTGAAGTTTATGATAAGGTGTAAAAATGCACTTGTCTACACAGACTACTTACTTGGCTTCTTATATTTCTTTCCTAGGATGGGCTTAAGGGTGAAATGGAGTATAAGAAACTAAAACAGAATAAGATCCACTTTTCTGAAGAACTTTATATTGATATTGGAAGTATTTTAGATTACTGTAATCAAGATGACATGGTACCAGATGAAGAGATTACAGTGCTTAAAAATACTGCCAAGGAAAATCCACGAGATGCCTGTAGAAAGTTGTTTGAAAGACTAATTGCAAGTAACCCTGAAAAACAACCAATCAAATATTTAAAAGATGTCCTCAGAAAGTGCCAACATTGGCATCTGGCAGATGAACTAGAAGTTAGCCACCAGGATGTAGAGGATGAATTACAGAAATATGAAGTTGGAGGTGATCGGGCTACTTGTGAAGAGCCATCAGCGATAGGAATTTAAGCTCCCCCACACCTGTTACAGGTGAAAACCCTATTTGACCACTTAAAACTACATGTGTACAGTGTTTGACAGTATGATTTTTATGCTGTTTGGGTCACTGTTGACTAGGAACCTATGGTGTTTTTCCACCATATTACTTGCATGCTTTAGATATTGTTATCACATAAAATAAAGTGACTTTCTATTTCTAGTGATATTGAACAAACCTGCCGAAAATCTACAATGGCACAGTCCATGATGCAATATAGATATTTCCCACATTTTTTACTAAGAGCATTATTTGTGCTGTGATACTCATCTGTACTAAAACACATAATGCCATGTGTAGAGGTGTCCTCAAAGAAGTATCTGCTGCTGTTTACCATCATCAGAGCCAGTGTAGACATTCCAGTACTTGTAAATATTTAGCTGAAAACAATGACACATACTTAATTAGGACAATCTAATAGTTGTAAAGTACTTGTATATATTTAGCTGAAAATAATGACATATATTAAACAAGACAATCTAGTAGTTGTAAAGTACTTGTATATATTTAGCTGAAAATAATGACATATATTAAACAAGACAATCTAATAGTTGTAAAGTACTTGTATATATTTAGCTGAAAATAATGACATATATTAAACAAGACAATCTAAATGTTGTAAAGTACTTGTATATATTTAGCTGAAAATAATGACATATATTATACAAGACAATCTAGTAATTCTAAAGTACTTGTATTTATTTAGCTGAAAATAATGTCATATACTTAATTAAGACAATTTAATATATATATATATATATATATATATATATATATATATATATATATATATATATATATATTAAACACACTAACAATACTTAATTGCTACACTAGTTCTTGTAAATATTGAATTGAAAATATTCAAAATAATTAAGATGCCCTAGCACTTTTATAGTAGTTGTAAATATTGATTTGAAACTACAAACAATACTTTATTAAGACACATTGGTAATTATTAAATACTTGTAAATATTGAATTGAAATTACAGACAATGCTTGATTAAGACAGTGCTCTAGTACTTGTTAAGTAGTTGTAAAAATTGACTAAATACTGACAATACGAGATGAACAATATAATACTTGTAAATATTGATTTGAAAATATTGACAATACTTAAGGCTCTCTAGTAATTGCAAAATACTTTTAAATACATGACTGAAAATACTGATACCACTTAACTGAGAGCCTCCAGTAAATATTTAGCTGAAAATACCAACAATACTTAAATAAGACACCCCTGTAAAGTACTTGTAAAATACCAGTAAATTTGGATCAAAAATACTGACAACAGATAGTTAAATGTACATCTCTCTAAATAACTGATTTAATCTGGGTAAATAGTCCAGTTATTACATTAATCACCTTAACATTCATATCTTTTGACATGCATGTTAATTTCAATAAATAAATTACACACCAGTGTTTGTCTTGTTTTCCTTTTTATGGACAGACAATGTCTGCTCTTTAGTGTTGCCTTTGCTGCACTTTCTTCATGTACATTATAAATACACGGGGAATTCAAAGTTCCTTCAGATATTAGTGCAGATTGGATTTAACCACAGTGAAAATAATTTTGAGCTGTTTGTTAATTATCTGCCAAGCAATGAAGTATCACAACAGCAAGGTCAATTTGTAAACAACGAACTAAAAAACTGACAATACTGTATACTTAATGAAATGAATATCCATATTTCAAAAACTTATATTTGTGGGTTATCATTTTACATGACCTCCCCACAAATAAATATATGAAAAATTTCATCACATTCATCATGTAAAATCTTTGATCTTGTGGTATGTTCATTTCAGTACTAATAAAAAAAGAAGTTGGAAAAAATCTGCTGTTTTTATGTACAGACACAGATGTGTCTGTACATATAGCCATCATCTGCGTCTGTCGTTGCCGTCGTTGCCGTCGTCGCCGTGCACTTTTACCGATAACACGATAAGTGGAATACTGTTTTTTCTTTTGGCTTGAAACTTACAGAACTGATGAATATTCATAATACGCAGGTCAAGTTCGAAAATCAGCATGATCCGGTCACTTTTAGGGAATTTATGCTGTTTTTTCACTTTTTTCAGCATATATGCAGCCCCGATAACACAATAAGTGGAAAATCATTTTACCTTTTGGCTTGAAACTTACAGAACTGATGAATATTCATAATACGCAAGTTAAGTTCGAAAATCAGTGTGATTGAGTCATTTTTAGTGAATTTAGGCTGTTTTTATGTACAGACACAGATGTGTCTGTACATATAGCCGTCACCTGCGTCTGTCGTCGCCGTTGCCGTTGGCGTGCACTTTTACCGATAACACGATAAGTGGAAAACGGTTTTACCTTTTGGCTTGAAACTTACAGAACTGATGAATATTCATAATACGCAGGTCAAGTTCGAAAATCAGCATGATTGGGTCATTTTTAGGGAATTTATGCTGTTTTTTCACTTTTTTCAGCATATATGCAACCCCGATAACATGATAAGTGGAAAACCATTTTACCTTTTGGCTTGAAACTTACAGAACTAATGAATATTCATAATATGCAGGTGAAGTTCGAAAATCAGCATGCTTGGGTCATTTTAAGGGAATTTATGCTGTTTTTTCACTTTTTTCAGCATATATGCAACACTGATAACACAATATAAGAAAAACAGATAGGCCAATTGTCATTATACTCACAGGAGTAGTCAAACTAACTAAAACGCAGGTTGAGTTCGAAAATCAGCATAATCGGGCCTTTATTTTAGAAGTTATGCTGTTTTTTCACATTTCCTCAGATTCAATTCTTAGGCATGTTAACAGTCTCATTATTTAAATAATAAGATAAGTAAAAGTGTTTGTTTGATATTTCCTGCATCTTTACAACATTGTTAATTGATTGTGTAAAAATGATGGTAAACTTTTTATCGTGTATTGTGTAATAAAGTGTCAAAAATGGAAATAAACTCATATCATTGCAGTTTGTCAGATTCAATCATCCACTATGTTCAGAATTTCAGAATGGAGGAAATTGGACATTTAACACTGTTCTATTGATATTTTTCCCATTTCATCAATTTTCTTAGTTGGTCATATAAAAATGGCAACAAACTGTTTATTTTGTTTTATGTTAAAAAAAGTGTTAAAAATGGAAGTAAACACATTTCAGAACAGTGCTGTCTTGTTTACATTTTGGCATTTTTATGTACAGACACAGATGTGTCTGTACATATAGCCATCATCTGCGTCTGTCGTCGCCGTCGCCGTGCACTTTTACCGATAACAGGATAAGTGGAAAACCATTTTGCCTTTTGATTTGAAACTTGCAGAACTGATGAATATTCATAATATGCAGGTCAAGTTCGAAAATCGGCATGATTGGGCCATTTTTGGGGAATTTATGCTGTTTTTTCACTTTTTCAGCATATATGCAGCACCGATAACACAGTAAGTGGAAAACCATTTTACCTTTTGGCTTGAAACTTACAGAACTGATGAAAATTCTTAATGCGCAGGTCAAGTTCGAAAATCAGCATGATTGGGCCATTTTTAGGGAATTTATGCTGTTTTTTCACTTTTCAATATAAATGCAACACTGATAACACAATATAAGAAAAACGGATTGGCCAATTGGCATATATTCACAGGAGTGGTCAATCTTACTAAAATGCAGGTTGAGTTCGAAAATCAGCATAATCGGGCCATTATTTTAGAAGTTATACTGTTTTTTCACATTTCCTCAGATTCAATTATTAGGCATGTTAACAGTCTCATTATTGAACTAATTAGATGCGTAAAAGTGTTTGTTTGATATTTCCTGCATCTTTACAACATTTTTAGTTGATTATGTAAAAAAACATGGTAAACTTGTTATCATGTATTGTGTAATAAAGTGTCAAAAATGGAAATAAACTCATATCATTGCAGTTTGTCAGATTCAATCATCCACTATGTTCAGAATCTCAGAATGGAGGAAATTGGACATTTAACACTGTTCTATTGATACTTTTCCCATCTCATCAATTTTCTTAGTTGGTCATATAAAAATGGCAGTAAAATGTTTATTTTGTTTTATGTTAAAAAAGTGTTAAAAATGGAAATAAACCCATTTCAGAACAGTGCTGTCTTGTTTACATTTTGGCATTTTCAAGATGTGACTTTGAAGTTCCATGGGCCTGAGGACCTTTGCTTGTCATGTTTTCTGAATGTCCATGTTACTAATATTTTATTAATAACATTTGATGGTTATTATGCTGTTAAACATTATGTAACGTTGCATCAAAATTTGAAGAAACCCCTATTTAGGGCACTGCTCCTATGATGACCATTTAAGGGAAAACATGTCACTTGCTGTTCTCAAACTTACAAGAAAGAAACATGGGTCTAACATACAGCCTCAGTAGGCAATGCAGTCTGTTTGGTAAATTTTTCTGGCAATTTAACAGTTTTTTGTGAAAATTTAATTTTTCACTTATTGACATTTTCAAGGTGCGACTTAGAACCTCCACGGGCTTGAAGACCCTTGCTAGTCACATTTTCTGAAAATCCATGACACGTATATTTTATCATTTAAAATTGATGGTCATTATGCTGTCAAGCATTATGTAATGTTGCATCAATATAGAAGAAAACACAATATTTGGTGCTGCTGCCATGATGACCATTATGGGAAAACGGTGTTACTTATTACTGTCAAACTTTCAAAAAAGAAACACAGGACTAAAATGCAGCCCGAGTTGGAAAAGCAGTCTAATTGGCTTCTTTTTCTGGAAGTTATACACTTAGTGAAATATTCATTATCTTTTTGGCATATTCATTGTGGGACTCAGAGCTCCCATGGACATGAAGCCTAATGGTAATCAAATTGTCTACATGTCCATGCTATTTATAGTCAATAATCAAAAATTAGTGATAATTATTCTATAATTTATTATGTAATGTTACATCAAAATTGACAATAATCTTTTTGCACTGCTACTGCAAACATTATGAAAAGAAAACTGTGTTACTTATTATTATATTTAACTTATTAGTACGATTTTTAGGATTGGCATGCAGTTCAAATTAGAAAGCCAGGTCAATTGGGTCATCATTTTTATTAAATTTATGCATTTTTTGTGAAATTTTTTATTTTTCTCATTCTGGCACTTTCTAATTGAAAACTTGAACTCTGATGGGCCTGGAGCCTTATGCTTTTACTTTCATCAGCGTTACCTGTTGTGCATAATTAAAATTTTATGTTGACTGTGCAGTTAAACATAATGTATTATTGCATCAGAATTGGGCAGTCTCCTGTTTTTGTGCATTATTGTTTTCTGCTTTTCTTAAGGTGTGACTTATGGGCCTGAAGACCTTTGATAGACAAATTTGTGTGGTCAGTCTGTTAATTCCCCTTGGGTATTCACAAGGCTAATTTCAGTGCTATAAACTCATTTACCTAATTAAGTAGCCATTAATTGAAATTTCATAAAGCACACTTGTTGATATTTCCCTGTTAAGCTCTCTGCTAGATAACATAGTGTCCATATTAAGGAAGCAGTGAATAACAGCTTCATTAGAATTATATTTTTGTTGTTTCTATTTAATTTTTTCTCCAACTCTGGCATTTTTAAGATGTGATTTTTAACTCCCATCCACCTGAGGCTGTGCACATTTTCAGTATTTCCACATAAGCAGCTGTATTGGTATTTATGTCTTTAAACACAATGTAATATTATTTTATGCACTGTCATCATTTTTCATATATAGGGACTTTCATCATGTGAATTTTAACTCTCATGGTCCTGACATTGTAATCTTATTGAAAGGGTGGATTAAGACCATCTTCTGGGTCTCCTGGAAGACAGTCAGATTTTACAGTTTATATTAACGGGTTTCTGTTGGAAGACTATCAAAATGGAGGATGGATCAACAAAGATACTTTGGAATATTGTCAGAAAATATCTCTGAATCTGCTCCTGTTATTGACCATGTTACCTGTTGTGCATGATTAAAAATCAGTGTTGACTGACTGTTCTATTATAAGCATTTATTATTGCATCAAAATTGATATAATGACCTATTTTGCATCTTTTTTTTCTGTTTTTTGTCTGTACATTTGACAGCTTTGCTGCCTTGTTTTAATTTTTTTTCAGCATATATGCAGCACCGATAACACAATAAATGGAAAACCATTCAACCTTTTGGCTTGAAATTTACAGAACTGATGAATATTCATAATACACAAGTCGAGTTCGAAAATCAGCAGGATCGGGCCACTTTTATGGAAGTTAAGCTGTTTTTATGTACAGACACAGATGTGTCTGTACATAGCTTGAGTATGAAAATCAGCATAATTGGGCCATTATTTTAGAAGTTATGCTTTTTTTATACATTTCCTCAGATTCAATTCTTAGGCATGTTAATAGTCTCATTATTGAACTAATAAGATACGTAAGTGTGTTTGTTTGACATTTCCTGCATCTTTACAACATTGTCAGTTGATTATGTAAAAATGATGGTAAATTTGTTATTGTGTATTGTGTAATGAAGTGTCAAAAATGGAAATAAACACATATAATTGCAGTTTGTCAGATTCAATCATCCACTATGTTTAGAATCTCAGAATTGGACATTTTACACTGTTCTATTGATATTTTTCCCATCTTATCAATTTTCTTAGTTGGTCATATAAAAATGGCAGTAAACTGTTAATTTTGTTTTATGTTCAAAAAGTGTTAAAAATGGAAATAAACCCATTTCAGAAAAGTGCTGTCTTGTTTACATTTTGGCATTTTCAAGATGTGACTTTGAAGTTCCATGGTCCTGAAGACCTTTGCTAGTCACATTTTCTGAATATCCATGATACTAATATTTTATGATTAAAAATTGATGGTCATTATGCTGTTAAACATTATGTAATATTGCATCAAAATTTGAAGAAACCCCTATTTTGGGCACTGCTCCCATGATGACCATTTAAGGAAAATCATGTCACTCACTGTTCTCAAACTTACAGGAAAGAAACATGGGACTAAAATATAGCTTCAGTAGGCAATGCAGTCTGTTTTGTAAATATTTCTGGCAATTAAATAGTTTTTTGTGAAAATAAAATTTTTCACATATTGGCATTTTCAAGGTGTGACTTAGAACCTCCACAGGCTTGAATACCCATGCTAGTCACATTTTCTGAAAATCCATGATACATATATTTTATTATTAAAAAATTAATGGTCATCATGCTGTTAAGCTTTATGTAATGTTGCATCAAAATAGAAGAAAAGACAATTTTTGGTGCTGCTGCCATGATGACCATTATGGGAATACCTTGTTACTTATGACTGTCAAACTTTCAAAAAAGAAACACAGGACTAAAATGCAGCCTAAGTTGGAAAAGCAGTCTGTTTAGCTTCTTTTTCTGGAAGTTATACATTTTAGTGAAATAATTATTATTATGTATTTGGCATACTCATTGTGGGACTCGCGGCTCCCATTGACATGAAGCTGAATGGTAATCAACTTTTCTACATGTCCATGCTATTTATAGTCAATATTCAAAAATTGGTAATAATTATTCTGTAATTTTTTATGAAGTGTTACATCAAAATTAACTAAAATCTTTTTGCACTGCTACTGCAAACAATATGAATAGAAAACTTATTATTATTTTTAACTTACAAGTATGATTTTTAGGATTGGCATGAACTTCAAATAAGATAGCCAGCTCAATTGTGTTATCATTTTTATTAAATTCATGAATTTTTTGTGAAATTTTTATTTTTCTCATTCTGTCACTTTCTAAATGTACTCTTGAACTACGATGGGCCTGGAGCCTTATGCTTTTACTTTCATCAGTGTTACCTGTTGTGCATAATTAAAATTTGATGTTGACTGTAAAGTTAAACATATTGTGTTGTTGCATCAGAGTTGGCAGTCTCCTGTTTTATTTTGTGCATTATTTTTTTCTGCTTTTCTTAAGGTGTGACTTATGGGCCTGAAGACCTTGGATAGACAAATTTGTGTGGTCAGTCTGTAAATTCCCTTTGGGTATTCACTAGGCTAATTTCAGTGCTATAAACTCATTTGCCTAATTAAGCAATTAAATTAGGCCATTAAATGAAATTTCATAAAGCACCCTTGTTGATATTTCCCTGTAAACTCCCAAAGGTTAAGCTCTCTGCCAGATAACATATCGTCCATAATAAGGAAGCAATGAATAGCAGCTTCATTGGAATTATATATATTTTTTTCTTTTTAATTTTTTCTCCAACACTGGCATTTTTAAGATGTGATTTTTAACTCCCATCCACAGGGCCGTAGCCTCCAGGGGGGCTAGGGGGCAGCTGCCCCCCATGGGATTTGAGGTGCAAAAAAATAATAATAATAATAATAATAATAATCAAAAAGGTAAAAAAATAATTGCAAAGTTGATGTAAATTCTTTGAGAAAATGCACTCATGGCCACTAGACAATCATTCAACAATCTGTTTACAAAGTTGTACTGTTTTTAGCAAACTCAGTTCATGCCAATGCACCAGAATGCAGTATTATACATACAGTTTTTAAAAATGTTCCACACCGTGGGAGGGGGACAATCCCTCCCACACCCTTCCCCCTTGGGGGGCTTCGCCCCCTCGTGTCCGCTTACTGCCCCCCTGGCATTTTGCTCAGGCTACGCCCTGATCCACCTGACCTGAGGCTCTGCACATTTTCAGTATTTCCACATAAGCAGTTGTATTGGTATTTATGTCTTTAAACATGCTGCAATATTATTTCATGCACTGTCATCTTTTTTCATATATTGGGACTTTCATCATGTGAATTTTAACTCTCATGGTCCTGAAACTGTAATCTTATTGAAGGGCTGGATTGAGACCATCTTCTGGGTCTCCTGGAAGACAGTCAAAATTTAAAGTTTATATTGACCGGTTTCTGTTGGAAGAACATCAAAATGGAGGATGGATCAACAAGGATTCTTTGGAATACTGTCAGAAAATATCTCTGGATCTGCATCTGTTAGTGTCCATGTTACCTGTTGTGCATGATTATAAATTAGCGTTGACTGACTGTGCTATAATAAGCATACATTATTGCATCAAAATTGACAAAATGACATATTTTGCATCTTTTATTTTTCTGTTTTTTGCCTGTACATTTGAAAGCTTTGCTGCCTTGTTTATATCCTTCCATGAACAGCTATCATTTTTACGTACAGATGTGTCTGTACATATTGCCATCACCTGTGTCTGTTGTTGCCGTCGCCGTGTATTTTCAGTGTAAATACGATAAGTGGAAGACAGTTTTTTTTTTTTTTTTTTTTTTTTTTTTTTTTTTTTTTTTTTTTTTTTTTTATGCGTTTATTCACTCAAAGAAAAAAAAAAAGAAAATATACATATATAATGAAATATTTAAACAGATAATCAAAGATTGAATGCATGTAAAACAATGCTGATGATAATTACGGTAGTTAAATACTAATAGATAAATAAAAAGAGCGTAAATATATAGAAATACTTTCACTCACTCATCCATCCATGCATACTACGCGTGAGCTACGTATCGGCAACTATAACATATTTAATGAAATGTTTAGACAGGTAATCAAAGATTAAATGCATATAATACTGATGGTAATTACGGTAATTAAATACTGATAAATAAAAAAGAACATAAATATATAGACATACTTTCACTCACTCATCCATCCATACATACATGTACTACACGTATACATGCTTGTTGTGAACTACATAACGGCAACTATAGCGTACTAGAGGTGAAAATTTTATCACGTTATGGTAGGAATGCGTTTCCATTTTGTATTAAACCTATCTTCTTTTCCTGTCTTTATAGCAATGTATTTTTCTATTTTTTTCTTCTGGCTAAGAAAATGCAGAAACAGTTCAAAATCATAGACTGATGGATTTTCTGAATTTTTGTTTATGAATTGTTTAGCCACAATAATACAGAAATTTAAAGCTTTTACGCGCTGGTCGCTTGACAGACACCCGTACATTATAGTTTTTTCATTTTTTCTGAAGTGTATGGTATTATTCGGAATGTTCCACCAGTTTTCAAATGCAATCCAAAAATTTCTTGCGCGTACACATTCCACAAAACGATGTATTATTGTTTCTTTCATATGGCAGTTAGTACATCCTGGGCTAGTAACTATTTTCATTTTGAACAGTGTAGAATTTGTGTACAGCACATTGTGAATTATTCTGTATTGCATTACTTGTAGTTGAGTTTCTTTGACAGACTCAAATGGTATTAAGAAAACTCTGCCAATCATTTTCACTTATGCCTGATTTGATAAGATGCAAACTTGCTGTGGGTAGATTTATTACATTTCTTTCTATTAGCTTATCGTAAATGGTTTTTGTAGAGGCAAGAGTCCATACTATCTCATCTGAGTCTGTGTTGTCAACTGTTTCTGCATTTTCCCGAAGTTTACGTAACCATGATATCGGAATTGATTTTTTTACTTTTTCGTATTCTAGAAAATTCGGCAGCTTAATATCGAAGTTGTGTTGATTTATTATTTCTACTAATGATATAAATTCACCATTAATATTTATGATATCTTGAATATAATTTACTCCGGCTTTTGACCAATGCCTTAGATATATTGACTTTTTATTTACAAGTATGAATCTATTATTCCATATTATCTGTTTCTTTATATCGGAGGCATTATTAGGGTCTGTTTGTATTAAATCACTCCATGCATCTAGCATGGCTACGTAATAAGGTGGCATGTCCGAAATGTTAATATTCTTAAGTTCATAATTACAACTGAAAATGAGTTTTCCTCCCACATTTCTTAAATATTTCAGTATGTTTATAACCCACGGATCATCGTTGTCAGCTAACATTATGCGCTTAACCATTGAGGCCTTCAGAGACCGCACGTGCGATGGCACATGTGTCAAATTTAAACCACCTTTACTCTTTGGGGCTATTAATGTATTCTGCTTTAATTTTGGTTTTTTATCATTCCATAGAAATTTTTTGAATAAAGCATCTATCCTCAAAATAATATCATTTGGGGTCTCAAGAACTGTATTAGCATAAACCAGTTTAGCCAGACCCAATGTTTTCAGTATTTGTATCTTTCCAATCCATGTGAGGTCTCTGCTGGACCAAAGGTTAAGCAGCTTTTCAATTTGATCAACTTTTCTATCGAAGTCTAGAAACCTACAGCTTTCGTAATCATAAGAGAAATGAATTCCGAGAGCTTTTATTGGTCTATCTGGCCATAGCAACCCGAGGGGCTTTTCGTTGTTGAATCTATTACTTCCAAGCCACAGGGCTTCGGACTTGCTCAAGTTTAGTTCTAAACCAGAAATTTGTTTGAATTCAGATATTAATTTCAATGCGTTTTTAGCGGACCTAACATCATTTAGAAATAGCGTTGTATCGTCGGCATATTGGCATAATTTGTGTTCATGACGATCAATAGTGATTCCCCGTATGGATGGATCTGCGCGTATTGCGCAGGCTAGTATTTCTACGGCCAGCACGAATAGAGGGCCGGACAGTGGGCACCCTTGTCTTACACCTCTTGTAATTGAAAAGAATCGCGAGGAATATCCGTTGTTTGTAATACAACTGGAAGCATTGGCGTACATAATGTCAAACCACTGAATGAAGTCAGGGCCAAAGTTAAATATTTTTAGGCATTTTTTTATAAATTCCCATTCAATGCAATCGAACGCTTTTTTAAAATCTAAGAAAATCGCCATCCCTTCTTTATTTTGCCTTTTTGTTGAGTACATAAGATCCCAGATGAGTCTTATATTTTCACCGATATATCTTTTTTTAACGTACCCGGTTTGGTTTTTGTTGATAATGGTTGGTAAAGTCGTTTCCATTCGTTTTGCAAGTGCTTTTGCGGCTATTTTGTAGCTTACGCTTAGCAAAGAAATAGGTCGCCAGTTTTCCAAACGGTGTCTATCCTTGTCTTTTTTGGGAATTAGTGTTATTATGCCCTGTCGTTGGCTAATATTTAACTGACCAGTTTCAAAAGCAAAATTTAAACAGTCTGCAATTTCCTCTCCTAATTCTTCCCAGAATTTCATGTAAAATTCTGCGGAGAGCCCATCAACACCCGGGGTTTTATTCTTCTTTTTTGTAAGTTCTTTGAGTGCGTTTTTGCACTCGTTAATGGTTAGCTTTCCTTCACATGCGATTTTTAGGTCGTTTGGAATTTGGGGTATGTTTTGTACATTGAAAAATTTGTTTGAGATTCTCTCGTTAATGGTAGTGTTCTGTGAGGTGTACAAATTTTCATAAAACTTTTCCTGTTCTTGTAGAATATCTTTATCATTAGTTACTGTTAGTGTATCACTAATTTCCAGTTTTGTAATTGTATTTCTGACTCGATTCCGTTTTTCCAAGTTGATAAAGTAATTTGTATTGCGTTCGCCCTTTTCGTACCATCTCACTTTACTACGCATTATTGCACCTTCAGTTTTAGCTTCTAAGATTAAATCATGTTCAGTCTTAAGTTTTTCTAATTCTTTAGCTTTTTCTTTATTAAATTGATTGTCTATCTCGGCCTGTAGCACGTTGATTTTTTTCCAAATGTCTCTTTCATTTTCTCTATGTTGTTTAGATTTTTGCTTTGAAAATTTTATTGAAAACTGCCGTATTTCCATTGTTATCATATCAAATGCTAAACCACGGTCCTCTAAGTAATTGTATCTGTTTTTTGCTTCATTAATTACATTTTTCATTTCGTTAATATATATTTCGTCTCCTAGTAAAGTATTATTGTGTTTCCAAAACCCTCGCCCTCTAACTGTCACATCTTTTGTCTTTAAAACCAAAGATATTGCATCATGATCAGTGTAAGGTGCGTACAGTATCTCCGCCTTTTCTATAAAACAATTTTCTATAAGTTCGTTAGATGTTATCCAGTAGTCTAGTCTGCAGGAGATGTTTGATTCGGAGTTTTTCCATGTGTATCTTCTTTCTGCACCATGGAACTTTCTCCATGTGTCATTTAAATGATATTTTTCCATAATAGTTTGTATTTCATGTATAACTTTATCTTTAATGTGTGTGGACAGTCCACCATGTTTATCTATAGCTTGGACAATGTGCAGTTGAAGTCACCCCCTATAATTACATAATCAGATTCATATTTAGCTAGTTCTTTATAGAGAAATCTATAAAATTCAACTTGTTCATTTATTTGATTTGGGGCATATATATTACACATAAGAAAAGTGCTCGTACCAATTTTAATTTTCACGCCTAGAAGACGACCATCCGGGTCTGTAACTGTGTCTATAATGTCATATTCTATGTTATTTTTAAATAAAATCATCACCCCTTTGCTATGCCCAGTACCATGATTATACCAAACCTTTCCACCCCACTGAGCGCGCCATAATTTTTCGACTTTCTGCGAGCTGTAGGTTTCTTGTAGGAGGAAAACATTTTCAGGCCTTTTATGTAACCACCTAAATACTCCCTTTCTTTTCTTAAAATTATTTAGCCCCCGGACATTTAAGGATAATATACTAAAATCAAAACTCATAATAGCATTTTAATGAATTGACAGACATAACGTTTTCGTTGATATATATGTATGTACGACAATGAGCCTCACCATTCTTTTCATCGCTTAACATACAGACATGTACCACGTGCACACTTTTACTTTCGCACACAATCTCAGTCCAAGAAGTTATAATGCTCAGTCTTACGCACGGCCATTATGCACTTACTCACCTCATTTAAACACAAACATACACTCACACAATATACTACATATAAGAAAACGCACATGGGAGAGCGTTCAGTTTTGTGCAACAATTGGTTTTATGTGCAAAATTAAAGCAAGAGGAAAATGGAAAAAGGAGGAATAAAGTTCAAGCTCAAGCGTTTCTTATCTTTAAATTAATATCATCGTGCAGGTCAAATTTCACCCTTTTTGTGCTGTCTTTCGGCCGACCATAGACTGACCCATTAAAGTACCATGCTTGATCAATTTCAGGGTGGTTAACGAGGCGCTGGATAAGTTGTGCGTTCTTTTTTGTGACGTCATCTGCCAGTCTCAAGTTTTGCCTCGAGGTTTTCATTGCCCTTCTGCACCTCATGATTTTGGCTTTTGTCTCCGTGTTATTCACTCGTAAAATTATAGGTCTCGGTTGTTGTGTTTTTGCCCCAGGTATACGATGTACTGCTAGAATGTCATCATCCCGGAGTGTTATCTGTGCTACTTCCTTCAATGTGTCGCGTACGACGGACTTGGTGTTCTCCTTTGTCTCTTCCTTTATCCCGTAAATTTTAATATTGTTCTTACGTGAATACTGTTCATTGTAGTTTGATCGTTTGTCCGCCTCAAGACTCAGTTTTGTGAGATCTTTTATCTCCTCTTTCAATTTAAGTAAATCTTTGTCTTTCCTTGCAATGTTTTCTGTAAGGTTTTTATTTTCAAATTCCAGGAAGTCTAATTTCTCTCGCATATTGTTGATTTGTGAACCCATTTCTTTTTTCATTTCTTTTAACATTTCTGTAACTAAGGTGGTTACTAGTTCTTTCAGTTCGTCTTTGTTTATCATGTCTTTCATATAAGATTTTATTTCTTCTAGTTCCGCTAAGATAATGCTACTATTTTCTTCAGCACTTGTATTGGAGACTTCGCTGTGCGTACGTTTGGGTGTAGGCTCACCCTTTTTAGTGTTTTTTGTGTGTTTGGATGACATGCTGAAAGGTTGACAGCACTGCGTGAAATTTAATGTAGTCAGTATGTATCATCCACTATGCGACGTTCGCGCAGACTATGTCTATGTGATAAGGTTAAAAAATATCAGTGATTCACCTTATTTGTACTTTCTCCACCCGATCAGCTCGTTCACGGATGTACACTTGTTCAGTATGTATCACATCAGACGTTGGGTTCACTTGTCTATGTCAAGAAAGACCAATTTATGTCCCGTGTCCTAGAGTTCGTGTCAACCTCTACGCCATCTTGTCTCCCCGCTCCGTGGAAGACAGTTTTACTTTATGGCTTTATGTTTAGAGCTGATGAATATTCAAAAAACACAGGTCAAGTTCAAACATCAGCATGAACGGACCTTTATTGTAGAAGTTAAGCTGTTTTTTCACTTTTCAGAATATATGCAACACTGTAAACACATTTCAAGGAAAACTGATAGGCCTGTCATGAAACTCACAGGAGTAATCAATCTTACAAAAACGCAGGTCAAGTTCGGTCAGTACGTCAATACAAGCGTGCGAGGCAAGTGTGAAGCAAAAGGAAATTACTTTCGCCCTGCGTAGCATTCTCTTCATAAGTGGTGAGTGCGTGCCAGGTATGCAGGTAGCGAGACAAACTCGAGAAATGAGTACATCGCACCTTGAAATAGAGGCTGTCCGGGTTCTCAACGAGAAGACCCAGGTTCCCCGTGATTTTACGAGATCTGCTTTGAGGTGGGGTTAAAATATGGAGACCACAAGGAAGTAGAGCAGCGATTTCTTTACTTGAAAAATAGCTGAACTTACACATTTTTGGAGCTACAGGCTTGTTCTTTTTTCACTTTATAAAGAAAAAGTATTGATATTATTGATACGTACAACTGACATGTTGAATTTGCCAAGCTAAGAGCCGATGACGCTTGCAAAGCAAAATTCGCCCGGAGGACGTACTACGCAGCAAAGGTCGCGTTAAACAGGCTACATCACCAGATACTTGCTTGTAGTACAGGAAAATGACATTAGAGCGCATTCTCAACGAATTAAGCCAGGCTTTACAAAGCCGGTGACCTAAAAATGGTGGACGTACATGAAAGAAAAACCGCCTAATCTTTTAATAGTCTCTCCGCCTCTCACACGCCTCCCCACACGTCGTCCCTGCGGGGTACAGTAATTAAATCTCGGCTCCGAACATTAATATTTCCGTGAATATCTCTGGTGATATTATCTACGTAGATAGTCGATTCATTGTTGCTCTACGGGTCAAATTATTCCTTTTTCGTCTCTGTTTTCAAAGATAATAGAACAGAAGAGCTTTTTTCCTTCGATCGCCTTCAGCCGCCATGATTTCTTCACCACGAGTTTAACTGATGAGCATGTGCACTTAATATTTCTCAGGTAGCTTCCGCATGGCGAACGGAGACGCGATTTAATTACTGTACCCCGCAAGGACGACGTGTGGGGAGGCGGAGAGACTATTAAAAGATTAGGCGGTTTTTTGTTTCATGTACGTCCGCCATTTTTAGGTCACCGGCTTTGTAAAGCCTGGCTTAATTCGTTGAGAATGCGCTCTATAAGTTACCATGCCCGTTGATACGCATGCCTTTTAGATGAAAGTGGCTAAGATTGAATGAGAATCGGACGGATGATGCCCCGGCAGCTTCCAATTGTTCATGTGGCCAATGTGTTCATTTTTGATTGTTCTTCATTGACTGGTCATTTCATGAGATCCGTTTGAACAACAAAAGCTTTATAACTACAACTAATTTTTCTTTATAAATGTTTTACTATTAAACTTTATTTATAAAGAAGTAAAAAAAATCATTTGACATTTCATTTACTGATGGATGGCATATCAGAACATTAGACTTGCCTGCATCTTTGTTTTAATTTCACTAAATTTATAGTAACTAATTCAAAAGGATCTAGTTTGATCATAAAGTTTATTTTCTTCATATAATTACTTGTGAAAATGATGCTATAGAAACTAATGGATAGCATTCACAAAATGTAAGTTTCATTGTGATCAGATCCGACTTAAATGACAGGAAAGATGACAAAATAAAGTATTAAAATGGACAACATATAAGTTGAAATTTTCACAAAATCATTGCATTTTATTGAC
Organism: Lingula anatina; assembly: GCF_051362555.1. Lineage (NCBI taxonomy): Eukaryota > Metazoa > Brachiopoda > Lingulata > Lingulida > Lingulidae > Lingula > Lingula anatina. The sequence goes on from NC_141775.1 coordinate 20,017,177, forward strand.
AGTTATACACAAATGCAACAAATAAACACGACAAGCGAATTTGTATTTGTGATCTGAGTAAATGATATGAAAAACAGGTGTCATATAGTTATTAAAAAAGTCACTACAGTAACATAAGAATGATACTAGCAAGAAAAATAATTTTCTTCATTAAATCACTAGTGCAGTACAATTCATAGGCATATATATATATATATATATATATATATATATATATATATATATATATATATATATATATATATATATATATATATATAAAACCAAATATTTCATTTTAAAGTAATAAAGAAAATGCCTGATACTGTAAGTGACACCCAGACAAAAATACCACCTGTTGACTCCTGATATAATTAAGTAAACAACATAATAACTAAGGACATAAGAGATTAATATACACTGAACAATCTTCAACATCTGATTATCCTGACCACATGACTCTCACAGTTCTTGCCTGGTCCAATAACATGTGCTGTGTCTTTCATGCTCTAAAATAAATAAAAAATAACTCAGTTTTCTGAAATATACATCATCATGTGATAAACGTTGTTGTAAAATACCAACTATAATTTCTATTTTACTCGCAATTATCATAACTGACCACCCGGCATGGAATGTTACAAATGCAACTGAACATTGTGTATGCTTAATAGGTGTGGAAGGTTCACCAGTATTTCATAATCAGGTACACGTTATATGATTGGAGATAGGAATGGTACAAGCAAATTTGTCTGATATACATGTAGTTACCGTAAAAGACTATTAATCACAAGTACTAGGGCTGTATTACATAAATAAACCATGGTGTCCTGTAAACTACACAAAAAACTTACTTATTAATATGCCCCTCGACCGTTGATGATACAGTCTATACGGTGATGCCATGGAGCCAGTGACGTGCTGGGTGCGAGTTGTCTGCAGTTGGTCTATTTCTTTCTACAAAATACTGCGACCTGATATGTACTTAAAACATGTCGGCACTTAGTCCTTTTAATCTAATCAAGCCCAACTTCTCTTTCTTCACTTCACTTCTCTCGCCAGTCGTGTCCGTCATCCATGGTCATTTTCCTGTTTTTTTCGCTTAACTTTAACTGCAATGCACCCTACGACACAACATTAGCAATTCGCCATTGCGTTGCTCTATCTCAAATTACATGACAACGCCAAATTTTACTCAGTGCAATCCTATAAGTATAACATAGACTTGTGCCCGACCGCGAGAGAAGTTTTAATGGCAGATTTTAACCCCACCTCTCGTGAAATCTCGCTCCAAGACAGATCTCGTTTGACGTCATCTGCTGCGCAGATGTTCAAAATAGGCTATCCCGGACATTCCCTATTAGCGTCCCTGCTTCATACATGGACCCTGCGACTCGCAAGGCAGACTTGCGCCTCCACTGAACCCAAAATTCGCAGGGGCCGTACGATCCTAAAATTCGTGCGTACGGTTGTGACCAAGGCTTCAGTAAGGGGGAGGGAGAGGGATCCAAGCTGCCGCTGGTTCAAAGTCACCTTACTCCTGAGTAAGCAAATGAATTTTACAGAGGTGAATACAGAAGCAGGTCGAGTTATATAATCAATACTGTATATACGGTATATACCAAAAATAGACGCTCTTATATACAATGAATTTACACATGAAAGGACACACGTTTCATTACAACACGTGTCATTTATTTCATCTACTTCAATTTGCGATCTAACCCAGATAGCATGTCGCTGGTGGGCCGACGTGGGGCCACCGACTCCAACTACGTCGGCCCACCAGCTACTGTCGCCGGAGGGACTACATTGGCCTGACCGCCCGTCCAACATTGGCCCACCAGCTACTGTCGCCGGAGGGACTACATTGGCCTGACCGCCCGTCCAACATTGGTCCACCAGCTACTGTCATCGGAGGGACTACATTGGCCTGACCGCCCGTCCAACATTGGCCCACCAGCTACTGTCGCCGGAGGGACTACATTGGCCTGACCGCCCGTCCAACATTGGCCCACCAGCTACTGTCGCCGGAGGGACTACATTGGCCTGACCGCCCGTCCAACATTGGCCCACCATTGGCAGTTAGAGCCTGGCAGCCGTTAAAGCTGGACAGCGTGTAAGGGCGCTCGAGCCCATTTTGCTTCAATTAAAATCGGCTTAAGCATAAGCGTCGAAGATTTTTTTGTTCTTTTATCCCTGACAATGGCTGAAGAATTCCAGTCTTGGGTGAAGGCTAACGAGCTCTCGGAAGACACGGTAGATATCTTAAAGGATGCAGGATTCTTCTCACTCAGGAGTTGCAAGAAACTCACAGAGCCACTCATTCAAAGACATTTCAGTAAATCTCTACCGCTGGCTCAGATCCTCCTTCTCCAAGATGCGGTGCTTACCCTACAACAAGAACATAGTTCTCAGCTACAGAACAACCAGAGTCCAGCTACGTCTAACAGTGTGTCTGCTGCAACCTCTACTCCCGAAACTGGAGACAAGAAAACCCAAGACGAGGCCCCAGCCATCTTGCCAGGGACATCCGGGACCCCTAATATGGCGGCTCCCAGCGCGCAAACTGAAACAGGAAACACCGGGGACCTCGATTACACCAGGTTATCCCAACTACTAGACATTGGGAACGGGAATGGGAATCAACCCAACAGAGTTCATCAGAGAAAGCACGACGGTAAGGGGATATTTGATCCTTTTTCAACTTCTGATAGACAAAGAAAACTTAACAAGCATCGCGACATACGTAGCTATGTAATGTTTGCAGACAAATTTGAAGCGAAAAGTGACACACCAGTCCGTATTGGCGATTTACAGCTTTCCCTCTCCGACAGAAAACTTCCCCTGGAGCGCATTTCCCCACTGCAATACACAGAAGCGTCGATGAAAATATTAAGGGAAATGGTGGCCGACGACGGCGCGGACATTCAAACAGTCATGGACTACACCAGCTACGTGACAAAAGTGGCATGCATGGGACAATCTTTTAATTGGCAATCAGTCTTACGCTTCGACGCAGAGTATAGGAAATCTCAGAGCGAGATGGGATTTCCATGGGGAACCGACAGCCCCTTTCTCATGCAGGTGTTGTTAAAACCGAATTCAACCCAACCAACAGCCAGAGGGAAACAAACAAAATTGGACACAGCGACGGGTCGACCCATTTGTATGAAATTTAACGGTCGCCAGGGCTGCTCTTTCCCGAACTGCCGTTATGCTCACGTGCGTGTAGCCTGTTCCAGTACTACTCATGGGGAATACACGCACAAGCAGCAAGGGACCAGTGCCACAGCAAGAAATCCTTCGCATTGACAAACGCACACCGCAAAAGAATCTCCGCTGCACAAAAACATTGAAAAATGGGAAAAGGAACTACAAGGAGATACAGACTATGATTTAATAATTAATGGTATTCGGGAGGGCTTCCGAATTGTCGACGATTTGGTCCTGGATCGCATCACGAGAACTGAAGTAGAAAACAGTAGATCCGCCACTTGCGAAGCTTTCAAGCATAAAGTTGAGACTCAAATAAAAACAGAAATGGAGGAGGGTCACTATATTGAACCAGAACTCCAGCCTACGATTATTAGTGCAATTTCCGCAGTGCCAAAACCAGACGGCGGCATCCGTCTTATTCATGATTACAGCAGACCTGAAGGGGCAGCAGTAAACGATTACGCAACAAAACAAACATTTCGATACGAGACTATACGGTCGGCACTGGATAAGATTAAACCAGGATACTTTCTCAGCAAAGTTGACCTCCACTCAGCTTATAGAACTGTCGCGTTACACCCTTCCCAGTTAACCCTTACTGGGCTTAAATGGAACTTTGCTGGTTCAACTGAGCCAAGGACGTTAGTGGACACGAGACTCCCATTCGGGGCCCGCAAAAGCCCCGAAATTTTCCACCGGTTAACACAAGCGGTAAACCGGATGATGGAGAAACGAGGCTTCCACGTCGTAGTTTATTTAGATGACTTTTTGGTTATAGGAGAGACATTTGAACGATGCACGCAGGCTTATAGCACATTAATCAGTCTTTTAAGACTCCTGGGTTTTCGCATCAACTGGAAAAAAGTCTGTGACCCAACGACTCGCCTAACGTTTCTAGGCATCGTCATAGATACTGTTGAAGGTGTACTCTCTTTAGAGGAACAAAAAGTTCGCGACTTACTCCGCTTGATCCAAACATTTCAAAGCCGCGTGCGCGCCAGCAGACGTCAGCTTGAATCCCTGGCCGGGAAGTTAGTCTGGGCATCGAACGTCATCCCATGGGGTAGAACACACGTGCGAAATATATTTAACTCCATAGCTTCACTGAAAAGAGCCAGTCATAAGTGCAAGCTAAACCCATTACGTAAAGACCTCCTTTGGTGGAGCAAGTGGCTCATCACGGGAAACAATACAAAACTAATATGGGACGCGCGACCGATTCAACAGGTGTATACCGACTCCAGCATCACAGCAGGTGGAGCGTTCTACTGCGAAGATTGGTTTTACACTAACTGGATACAGGACGCTCCTCACCAGTTAGGGGGTGAACACATTAATGTTAAGGAATTAGCATCCATCGTCCTGGCTGCGTACAGGTGGTCCCCGCTATGGAAGGCACAACGCGTCATTGTTTACACTGATAGTGAAGTGGCAATGAACATTTTAAACAAAGGGGCTTCGCCCAACACCGCCTGCAACAACCTTCTTAAGGAATTATCTCTTCTGGCGCTGAAATATGACTTTTCAATTTATGCGATCCATATAGCCGGGGAAAAAAATAAAATGGCCGATTCCGTGTCACGAATGCATGAGCCAGAACATTGCTCTCTTTTTCTCGAATTAGTCCATCACTGGTATTTAAGCTTACACAGACAGCCACCAGTGTATTTTCTGCAAGACCATATGACAAATTCCTCTTTTTCTTTTCTTTATCCCAGGCTCCGATAGACTGAGACAACAACTAGATAATGAAGTTAACTTCTGGAGAGCTCAACTTTTCTCGGCCTCTACTAAATCAACTTATAGATCACATCTAAGAGCTTATATCAAGTTCTGTGAGGAAATTAACTGTAAACCGATTCCTATATCCCCCACCAACATCTGCAGATACGCCGCTTACCGGGCACGATCGTGCGCTTTCTCATCTCTTGTCCGGATCATCCACACGGATTTCGGACTTCCTAACCCTCTGTGTTCGTGGGAACTGAAGACGACCCTGGGTGGTATTAAGAGACACAAAGGGGATCCGGGCTCCCAGAAAGCACCCATCCTACCACCACAGCTTTTAAGCCTACACTCATTCCTCAACCTGAACGATTTAGAACAAGCACAGACGTGGGCAGCTTGTCTGATCGCTTTCTTTGGAATGCTCAGAGTTAGCAATATTACGGCCCGGTCTCAGACAGATACCGGCCTATCTATATGTCGCCGCGACTTGACATTTACAAAACGAGGATGCACCCTAAGAGTAACCAAATCGAAAAACAACCAGTACGGCCAGAGAACCCATATCGTTACACTCCCCTTTCGTCACGGCAGCCCTTTATGCCCCACAACAGCGCTGACAAATTTTCTGAAGATGTCCATGGACGTCCCGGAATCTGCGCCGCTCCTTGCCACTTCTTACAACGGAGAGACCACTCACCTCACATCGGCAGGCTTTCGTCAAAAACTTGCGCGGTCACTTCGAGGGATCGGACTTTCCACCGCGACGTACAATACTCACAGTCTCCGCAGGGGAGGAGCTACGTGGCTTCTTTCTTTCGGTACTCCTTAAGCGATGGTGAAAGCCATGGGAGACTGGTCTAGTGACGCGGTATTCCAATACATCAAACCCTCGGCGGATATGAAATACGATGTAATGGTGGGAGCGCTGAAGAAAGTTTGAACTTGTAGTTAAATTATGAAAAAACTTTAAGTAGTGGACTGGAAATTAAAAACCTGTGACTGCCCCCAAAGACGAAGCCCACTGTTATATGTCTGGATGGCAGTTTTTTAAGTGCAATTACGTCTATTTTCATTTTCACTCACCTACTCATACTCTGGGTTAGGAATTTTGAACAGCTGCAATGGGGAATACCCGCTTTAAGGGTCTGCCGCTAGACGGCGTGGGGGTGAAAGCAGTCCTTCTTAAATCTCGCAGAATCTCGCTCACGGCTTTACACCAGAGTTTAACATGGAGCGTGTGCACGCGTCGCTGACAGTGAACCAACTCAAACGCAATTTACTTGAATGTGGTGCCATAACATCTGGATGAAAATGTGAATTGACTGAAAGGTATGTGTTTTCTTTTCATTTAGTGCTTGAAAAACAAGAATGCTAACTATTTTCCTTGAAAAAAATCGAACATTAGTCGAGGTGTGTGTGTCAAATCTGACATGTTATGTACATGTAGACTACTGTAGGTACGAGTAGGCCTACGCTCATATTTTGTTTTAGTAGCACGAAAGACGAAGATTTTTTATACTTAGTAAATGTACTTATTTTTTTTTTTCTTTATAAGGTTACCCAAAGAAGGCCCATATATTGGGGGCAAAGCCTGAAACTGTCGATTTCAGGACCCCAGGACAGCCAACTTCAAGAGCAGGATAAAATGATTACTTCAGGAATCTTACCCGTCACTTCACATCAGCGGCAAAGATTGATGTAGCCACCAGTTATGCCTACCCTAAAGCCGACTTACAGGCGGCTGTGATGGACAACAACTATTGCCAAGTGCCATGAAAACAATAATGCATGGATAGAGGGAATGATGTAAGTGAAAACAGAGGTCTAATATTAAGAATCAGGCCCAAATATGAGAAAGAATTATCAAACTAGGTGATGTGTGACATCATAGAAATATAAAATTGTATCTTAACTATTTAATGCTGTAACCATCTACCATGCTTTAATGGGATATGACTATTTCAGGTTGAGGAACAAACAGCGAAGGACACTGAGCATAGCAAGTTACAACAAGGAAAGAGCGCAATCTGACACAAGGAGAGACAATGGCGGATCACTGCTTCCAGATTTGGAGAGATAATGTCAGCTACAGAGAAGAAGTATATGAACAAACTGTATGAATAATTGTTGTGTCCAAAACCATTGCAGACACATGACAGTTGGACCCGGACCCGATTTCCCCTTTTTGGAATGTGTATCTCGTGCACGAATCTGGGCCTAAAGAAAACCCGCGAATACTATACTAAGTTAGAAGGCCAAATGTTCATTACAAATCGCCCATTCTGCTATTTTGCTGTGTTTACATTCAAAGATCTGTTTGTGGGGTTGATTCATTCTGACGCTGGATATTTTTCTACATGTATTTTGCCCAGGATAACTTTTTTTAATGAAAAACACTATAGAAAGTATGTGTCAACCAGTTTATAGAAAGTACCCCTGTATGAGATGGTTTTAGCTGCAATCATAATTTTGAAGTGCAATTTTAAAAAATGTTTTCACTAAAATGAAATAATTTGGTGGTGCTATATTCTTTACAAAAAGTACTTATGTGTTTATGCTGTTTTTAATAATATTTAACTGTAATGAAAAAAAACCCATGATGTTATTTTGTAAAGTATTTTAGCGGGATGAAATAAATTGCTAGTTGTATTTACAGCAAATAATTTGGTTTTTCTGCTTTTTAAAGAATTTTCAAAGTGATGACATAATGTGGTGGTTCTATTCAAGTAAAATAATTCATAAGTACTATTTTGTAAAAAGGAACAAAAAACTTAATTTGTAAAATGTTTGCTTTCTTTAATTTTTATTTCTTAAACTGTTACAAAAAGTTTTCCATACCTACAGTAATCCATTGGCTGAGAAATTGCAGCTATATATTCAGGAAAGTTATAGCACAAATAAATTATCTAAGTATTATGTGGTTTCATGGTTTTTACTATGGACTGAATAATTATTTTGTTTAAATAAAATATTTGGTTTTGCTGCTTTTTAATGAATTTTCAGAGCGATGAAATAATATGGTGTTTCTACTCAAGTAAAACAATTCAGAAGTGCTATTTTGTAAAAAAAGAACAAAAACTGTTCATTTATAAAATGTTTTCTTTCTTTAAATTTTATTTCTTAAACTGTTACAAAAAGATTTCCAAACATGCATTATTCCATTGGCTGAGAAATTGCATCTATACATGAACAAATAAATTATCTAACTATACCTAGTTTTATGATTCTTACGAGGTACTGAATAATGATTTTAAATAAAAATAATTATTTAATGAACATTACCGGTCATGCTCAATACATCAATAAAAAAGGATATTACTTAATAACACAACCTTATGCGGGTAGTAGGCTACCGGGACTTATATATATTTACTGACAACTCTTCTGAAATTACGGACATAAGAAAACGCACTTTGATAAATCATACTTCCTAGGGGCACTTTCTTGCTATGGAGCTCTCTTTCCAAAACTTTATAAGTTTTGCCAAGATCAATTAACCTTTTTACGTGTATTCTTTTTGAGGCAACTCGTCTATCTTTAGGGGCCTAATTACTGTTCCTGGGTCAAGTTGTAACTGACCCTTTAACATGGAAGGTGTGTTGACATGGGCAACCCTTCACTTCAAACGAAGCCCTGAATCCTCAAGAAAATTATGCCCACCTTGCCGACTTTGACATTCAGGTACACAACAATACTGAGGCATGTTTATTAAGGCCAGTACCACAGTCCAACGTATACAATATCCAACATGGCGACCTAGGAAGGACTGAATTCACACTAGCGACACCTGGCGCCAAGCGGGCTGGTATTCCCCATTAGTAATATTGCTACCTGTATCTAAGGGTTGCAACTCATTAACATACGGGTTGATGTACTTTGTTGAAGTAGTTAACGTTTACTGTAGTTATGTAATTTTATGTAAACTTTTATGTAGTTTTAATAAACTTTTAAGCCCGATAGTGGTTCTGGTTTTAAGTACCCTTTCCCTTTGGGAATGGTATTTAAAACCACCACTAGAGGGATGCCTAGGCTGCGGGCTCCGGATTGGTCAGCCAGCTCATGTGGCGCATTCAAAATAATTGGCAGTTAGAGCCTGGCAGCCGTTAAAGCTGGACAGCGTGTAAGGGCGCTCGAGCCCATTTTGCTTCAATTAAAATCGGCTTAAAGCAATAATAACTCTTCCTTTGAGATTCAAAATTCCGCAAAAAATACATTGAAAACAACGCCTGGAAATATATTCTATTGCATTTTCCCACTAAAACGGCTGTTATTGTAGTAAAACTAAAATCTGTGCTTGTCACTTGGGCTTTCGATGCCTTTCTTCGCGGTCGACAAGTGCATCCTTTGCTAATGACGTAATGGTGTCACGCGGATTCTCGCGTTCATTCGGGACCAAAATAACATGGCGGGAAACCCTCAGACGTAAGTTGCGAGTTTTTTTACAGTGCGTCGGATAACGAAAAGCCCAGAATTGCACACATTGTAGATATAAATGCATTTTGAGCAAAAAAGACTAATATATCTTATGAATCTTATAATATTGATATAGTGTTGTTGTTGTCTGCTTTTCCCGCGGTTTTAAGTAGGTCACTAGAAACTATCGCTCGATACGAGAGGGCTCCGTCAGTTTAAATCTCTTAAGAGATTTTAACAAAAAACCGTACGTTTAGGAAAAAAAAACCTGGATTAACTTTGAATGCAGGAATGGGGTCGTTGACCATTGGTAAGTACGGGAAAATTGCCGTTTTTTCCAGGAAAATCGTATTTTTGGCCAAAACGAAGAGTTATTATGACTTTAAGCATAAGCGTCGAAGATTTTCCCACCCTCCCGTCCCTCATATGGGCGGAAGGCGCCTCTTACATTAGCATTACACATTTTGCGTACATGATGTTCACTTAGTTTTTTTAACATTTGCGCTTAGTAAATGGGAATTTTGAACAGCTGCAATTAGTAATATTGCTATTTGTATCTAAGGGTTGCAACTCATTAACATACGGGTTGATGTACTCTGTTGAAGTAGTTAACGTTTACTGTAGTTATGTAATTTTATGTAAACTTTTATGTAGTTTTAATAAACTTTTAAGCCCGATAGTGGTTCTGGTTTTAAATATATATATATATATATATATATATATATATATATATATATATATATATATATATATATATATATATATATATATATATATATATATAGAGAGAGAGAGAGAGAGAGAGAGAGAGAGAGAGAGAGAGAGAGAGAGTATCCGGGGCAACGTTTGAAATGGCAGACTACTCCCAACTAAAATCGCCAATTTGTGAACCGCTTTGGCTCTCATCTTTCTCTATAACGTCACAGGTCAAAATAAATGTACTTGTAATCTCAACAATTTTAGTAAAAGCTCAGTAATATCAGTGCAAAACAAAATGAAAGTATAGGAAGTCATCTAACTAGGAACGTTCTTGGAAATAAAAGTGAATCAGTAGCTTTCCCGCCTTAACACCACGTCATACATACAGTGGTGGATTTAGGGGGTTCTGAAGAGAAGATCACACTTATTTTCCGTTCTTGAAATTAGAATTTTGTCTAGCTAATTCATAGTTCTAAACCATGCCAAAAAGGCGCTGTTTACCTTCTAAAATATTCTAAGGGGGCCAAGATTCGACTTCTTATCCGAGGCCTGTCATTCCTAAACGGGAGGGTTGACTTCGCGTCCGTGTGGACCCCCCCTCCAAAAAACATTGCATCTACCACTGAGGGTAGCAATTACGGTAAAAAATAAGAAGGAAATGGCAAAAACAAGAATCAACCACGTCTGGTCTTTGTGTGGGTACTATCCTGAATACTTTGTATGTCAATGTCGCCATGAAACGAAACTTGCCATGAAACAAAGCTTGTTCCTAAATGAACCGAGGTACCGATCATTTAAACAACGTGCATTGTGTATAATATTTTTTACAAGTCTACTTTCTCAGTTAACGTTTACATGGGTACCACCTGACCCCGCTGAGAAAATGGATCTTCTCCTGACCACCCTGGATGCATACCTGTCTATCCATAATACTTTCATTATATTTCGACATTCCTAAACGGGAGGGTTGACTTCGCGTCGGTGTGGCCTCTCCCCCCCCCCCCCCCCCCCTTCAAAAAATCCTGGATCTACCCCTGAGGGTAGTAATTACAGTAAACATTAAGAAGGAAATGCCAAAAATAAAAACTGACCACGTTTGGTGTTTGTGGGGGTATTATCCTGAACACTTTGTGTATTAATGTTACCATGAAACCAAGCTTGTTCCTAAATGAACCGAGATACCAATAATTTAAACCACGTGCATAGTTTATAATATTATTTTACAAGTCTACTTTCTCAGTTATCGTTTAAATGGGCGCCACCTGACCCAGCTGATAAAGTGGCTCTTCTCCTGAACATCCTGGATGCGTGTCTGCCTATCCATAATACTTTCATTATATTTCGACATTTGGCAAGATTTGGTAGCTGAGTGAACATCAAAACAATAGATTCCAATTTTTTTTTTTAATTTTAAAAAGGAATTTTATGAAGTGAGATAATTGAGACCTCACAAAGACATCTCAGGAGTGTTACAAAAATGTCCCAGTATCAAAGAAAGATTGGCTAACAAAGTGTGGGGAGGGGGGCACCTCTATCTGAGATGTACGATAAGCGACACGACGGAAATATCAGAGTGCAAAAGATCAACTTGTTTAAATTGAAATTAAAAAAAAAAGAATTTTCTATATTATTTTGTGTAGCCAACATATTTCATTTTCGTAATTGTGAAAACAGTGTTAAAACACATTTTGCTAAAGACAGGAAAGTACCTGCCATGAAAAGTGTTACAGTTACGAAAGCTGTATGAGATAATATGTCCACACACATCGTTCCTACTGGCAGCCCTTAAATATTGTGATCCAAGGAGAATGGCTTAATCATAGCTTACGTTAATTGATATGATATGATAACCGATTACAGCACTGATTAACTCACACTCTAGTTGTCCAGATGCATTGTCAGGCCTACCCAACTACCAGACTCGGCACCTAAGGAGCGGACCACGCTACCCGTTTTCAAGGTGTGTGTCAGATCGCATTTCGGAGTATCATACACCAGAACAAATTTTGTAGCACGACTGCGGGCTCATCCACGCTCGGCTGAACAACCTTAAACTGTACTCTTACTTTAGAGTACTCTATTTTATTGTCTCTATGGGGATATATGGGGACTTTACGACATTCGGTTTGAATGTTTTAACCAATTTGATAGGGCTTTTTTGCATTGTATTAGATTAATGTGGCAGTCTAAGGTGCATCTAGGTGGCTTTCAAATTTATGCACCCGGTTTTAAAATCATATAGCGATTTTATGACAATCGTTTACTATCCAATCAAGGTGACAGCCGAGCATGCCAGGGCTCATCCTGTCGGTGTTCTGGCTGATACTCCGAAATGCGATCTGACACACACCTTGAAAACGGGTAGTGTTGTCCGATATACCGGTTAATTCAGGATCCTTAGGTGCCGAGTCTGGTAGTTGGGTAGGCCTGATTGTACTTTGGACTCATCACCTGACAAGCACAATGTGGGATCATGAACAGCGGACACGTCAGCGTCGTCCATGCAGCGGCACAGTAATTAAATCTCGGCTCCATTCGACTGGACGCGTGGGGAGGCGTGCGAAAGGCGGAGAGACCATTACAGGGTTTAGTGGTCTTCCTTTCAGGTAGGGTCCGTCATATTTGATATTTGGATCAGTTGGTAATCGGATATTCTATTCTGAATGTCCCGCCCCATAGTGGGGTTATAAACAGTGGACACGTTTTATCAGATCTGTGTCAAGGAGAACAGGAAACCATGCTTACCATGTAAACATTATAGTTTAGTGGGGTTATAAACAGTGGACACGTTTTATCAGATCTGTGTTAAGGAGGGGAGGAAACCATGCTTACCATGTAAACATTATAGTTTAGTGGGGTTATAAACAGTGGACACGTTTTATCAGATCTGTGTCAAGGAGAACAGGAAACCATGCTTACAAGCGAAACATGCGCTTCAAGAAAAACAGACAGATTTGGTCACGACTGATTTTCATTTCAAGGTCAAGATCAATGTTCTCATTGGTACAGTACTTATAAGTACCCCTATATACCAACTCTCTCATAACGCCAATCAAACGCACTTGTATTACACTGATTGGTACTAAGGACAAAAGGGGGCGCCTCTAAATTTACTGATAAAACGAGTGGCTGTATTCCATAATTTTCGAAAAAATAAACTTATTTCATGTTTCTCGTAGTAATAAGGACAGATGAATGAGACCATAAAAGGTTTACGCGGTCTTCCTTTCATGAAGGTCAGTCATATTTAGGTGTCGGCCTTGCTAGACCTCGGCTCTTCTTGATGTGAATGCTCTCTAATATATCCACACATGGAATGCACACATCTCAAGTTAATACACTGCTAGATCAAGTTATCACTGACACTGTTATTCTTTGTTTGACTAAACTATCATCTCATAGGGAGTTTTTTCTCCGACAATTGGCGGATTTCAGTCTTTTTGGCGTTGTAAGCACTGACAGCAACTTTCATGGATAATCTTTTGATATGTACCATCTGTCTGGGAGATTATGAGGACCCCCGTGTGCTGCAAAGCTACCATACTTTATGTTATGGTTGTATATGTGACCATACCAAGAGAACAATGACCCCAGAAGGGCCTTTTTTTGTGTCCTGATTGCAGAGAAAAGATCCAGTGTCCACCTCAGTTTGCTTCAGTTTTTTTTTCTTTATCATTGATGTGACAAAATAATACCTGGTAAATTCTGTCAATTTTCATGATGCAGTCTTGTTCAGGGATAAAACTTACGCCCCAAACCGATTGCTACCTTAGATCTACCTCAAAATAGGAAGGTATTGAATTGACGATAAAACTTTTGAGATGCCTATGCTTTTACATTGCAACGAGAAATATAACGCCGATATTTTATATTTTCGAGGGCATTTTATTGTTTTTAAACAGCAAAGATAGACCCATAATTGAATAATTAGATGTAGGAAATATCTCATTATCAATATCTAGATAATAACAAAGGCTTACAATACCCTTAAGATTAATCAGTATATTTATCCCTAATAACCAGCACGCAGCTCTTCAGGCCGAGTCCTATAGTGACGTCATCCCTTATTTAGCAAGCGGTGACCCCGCCTGATGCAAGGCCTGCTCTATTAAAAAAAAAATCTCTGAACTTCTTTTTGTGAATTAGGTATGACTTCCCTTGTTTTGTTTTGTTTTTCAGATAAGTCTTCCAAATATATTTATACACTATAGCTAATAAGTCCCCGGTCACTTTAATAGCACACGCTGTCTACATCAGACGCACTAATGCGCACGTCCCCGACAGTGTTAATGATAGGGGGATTACGATGGACAGCGCATGTTGCTCACAGCAGTAGGCACTGCCGCCGAAGTTAAACCGGTAATTAAGTCTTTAACTTGACTAAACATGTTTTGCTTTGTAACTTGCGTCCTTCAGTCTTGCTGTTGCGGAAGCGCCGGCGGGACATATCTCCACCTTGCCGATATTTATCCCGACTCTCGACTTTAAAAGTATTATTTGTTTTGATTTTATCAAAGTCTTATTATATCAGAAAACCTGAATATTTTCATACGTTAAGAGAATTATAGAAACTGTAGAAAAAGCTACTCGTACATCAGGGATAAAAAACAACACCTTGCAGCACTATTACCTATTATTCATCACCAGAAGTTACTGTTTCACTTTTTTCTCCCAAATTACAAAGTCTGATGACAACTGAAAGCCTTTAGCCATACCTCAGGGCAGTGGGAGATAGTCTGGATTTGATTAAATGTAATAAAAGTATATTTTGAAGAATTTTCCTAGCCTTCGGCAATTTCCGCAAAGCTTCGGCATGCGCGGCAATACAGAGCTGTCGATATCTGTATGCGTGAACAATAGAATTGGTGGAACAACGGTTAACGTCGTTGAGTCGTCTGCAACCTACCCGTCGGGAGATCGTGTCCCTATTGGTACTTTTGAAGATTTTGAAATTGTCATTATTATAAATATCTATTAATATATAAAACAGTCGTGGCTAATTGTTTTTGCAACGGAAAGCACAGTAGGAAGGTTTGTTGTTATTGTTAAAGTTATTATTACTGGGGACATAAATTAGTATGCTAATCTCTTATCATGCTAATCTCGTATAATGATTGATACGATGGGTATCAAATAGTTTTCCATTGATATAAACAACAAAAGATCGGCCTTCCAAATATCTTTGCTGAATGTTTATAACGTAGGTACTATTATGCGCAAAAATATTGATACATGACGCAAACGACATTTACTAATTTTGGTAATATCAATTTTAATTAAAATCAAATTTAATTGAAATTAAAATTAAAATTTGTCTAAACGTGCATATTACCATTCACCTTGTTTAAAGGGTTCGCAACACTTTACATTCTAATACATTTTGCCAATTTTCATGTTTGCTAGTTTATTTTGATTTGAGAGAAAGCGAGAGAAGACCCTCTACTAGGGCCGCAAATTAATTATGAGTATTTTTCTTCAGTGCAAGAGACTGTGTAATGAAAAATCAATCTGTAACTCTGGTATAGGGTGGCCTTGTGTGTGTAATAATATACAAGTAGGGGCAGGGGTACAGTTTTATAGTACAAATAGTAATTTTATACATCTTATTGATCTCATCGTCGGGTCATTGTTTACAATAGCGCTTTGTCGCTGTGCGTACCTTTTTGCATTTGAGTTAGACTCAGTCAGTAACAGCTGGTGATTTTGTCTTTTTTGCGTTTCATTGACAATATTTTGGCCACCTAAGTAGGGAAATGTGGCTCTTTGTTTTGAAATGACATTTCCATTGTTCCTTTGAACATGCAAAAGTCAACACACTTACGTCAACATACTTACTTTGTAATACCAACCCAGGGGAAGAAACAAAAGCCTCATAAGGTGTCGTCATTCACACTGTAAAAGGTGTTAATATCATGCTTCTATTGTTTGCCCATGAATCATTATGACAAATTTGTAGGGTTGCCAGATCACTGGCGCTTCATTCAATTCTCTATATCTACCCTGCAGCCTGGGATGAGTGATACTTGACTGACCTTTGTTTACATCTGGAGATTTTCTTTATAATTCGATCAGTGTGCATAAATTATGATATTTTCCATCAGGAAAAATACGTGATAATGTTACGATTCCTATTTTACGGATACATAATTACAAAAATTAATTCCTGATTTAATACCCCCTATTTCAGCGCCTATTCCTGGCTGCGTTAATTATGGGGGGTTGGAAAGTAATCCGTTAGAACGCAGGAGTGATGATTGCTACTCTTACCAATGGTGCATCACCGATCAACTAATCTCAGCCACCTGAAGCAGAATCACCAACAAAAGACAAATTGGACTACATCTGCCTTCTTGTTGAGACATCTTATGTAAAAAAGGCGATAACGATCAAAACATACGTGCTTCGCGGTTTATTAAATGTTCATCGTATTTTTTCGTTCGTTATTCTTATGAGTTAAGCAGCTTCACCTCCGTGACACCCTTTTTATTTATTTAAACCATTGTTAGATAAACCATGGGTTTCACTCCAGATTTCACGATCGAGCAGCTGATCATGAGGAGAGTGTAGCATGCTATAGTAAACTACCCCAAATATATATACAACACCTCCAGGGTTTCACGATCGAGCAAATGATCATGAGGAGAGAGTGTAGCAGAGAACTTCATTAATGGTCGTCATAATTGGTGGTTGCCTTGGGAAAATGAGTTACATGATTACATAATACAGATACATAATAACATAAGATTAATACTAAAATTTTCCCTGATACAAAAACCCCTATTTGAGCGCTTATTCCTGACTGCGTTAATTACGGGTGATTAGAAAGTAATCTATGAGGACGCAGGAGCGATGATCGCTACTCTTACCAACGGTAAATCACCGATTTACTTGACTCCGCTACTTCGAGCAAAATCACACACCACCAAAAGACAAATTAGACCACGTTCGTCCTCTTATTAAAACAAAGAATGTAAAAATGTGATGTCGGTCAAAGAAGAGGCCTAGACTACGTGCTTCATGGTTTATTAGATAGGCCTATTCATTGGATTTTTTTATTTCATTATTATAGCTTCACCTCGCGAGACCCTTTTTTATGTATTTAAAACACAGCACCCCACTGGTTTCGCGATCATGAAGAAAGGGAGTGTAGCAAAGAACCTCATTAATGGTCGTAATAATAGGTGGTTGCATTGTAGGCCTAACCTTGTTCATTTTAGTCGACAGACTAAGCTAGAAGAAAGAAAAGATCATTATCGCCTCTCTTTACTTAGGAACAATAAGGATGGCTGGTGGCAGCATTTATAAGTTCTTTTATTTAGAAACTTTCCGATCCTTTGTCTGGGACTGCGTCCAAGAAACGGCGATAACGACAGAGACGTCCTCGAACATTTTGGACTCAGTGCAAATAAAAAAAAAAATCCGTTAAGAAGTAGCCTTTAAATGTCCTGGCAAATAATTTTGCGATGGCTCAGAGAGTTCTAGAATGAATGACAAGCAACGACATTAGGGTTAATAATAGACTAAAAACTATCAGAGTGTAGGCCTGTCTTACTTCATTTCTAAGGCCATCTTGTGATACGAGTCATGCTACACTACAAAAGAGGGGGTAGCAGTGGATGATATAATACAGGGATACCATCGATAGTATATCAATAGAAAATCGCAATCCTCAAATGTTTTTTAATTCATTAAATATAAACGGTCTTTTCTCGTACAATGGGTCTGGTATAGTTGTATTGGCCTATCAGTTGGAAACACGTGGTTCGTCTACAATTGCAAATGGCGGAGGTGCCGTGGTAGTTATTGTCGTAAAATTAGCTGGATACGGTGCACGTGAGAAAAATATTCATTAAATTTAGTTTTCGAGCGTCAGCTTAATCTGGTAAAATGCGAGACGAAAAAAAATGATAGATAGAGCCTTATGACCCACTGTAGAATGATGCCGAATAATACATCAACGACGTAGTTTATCGGCAGATAAACGTGTTTCCATTCTCGGCTGACTGAGGAAAGGTTTGAGAGAGCATTTAAAGAAGAGGCGGTCGAACCAATAGTGAGTAGGAAGTGTGCTGCAATCAAGACGAACAATACCGATCATAAGTGGACAGCTAATAACCCCTAATTAACCCCGGGTTACGCGCTGCTGTGTTGACTCCTTGCTGGGAAGGGGTAGCGGCCTCCTACTGCTGTGCGTAATCAAACATTGTCTTCTAACATGCGGCTACACGACGGTTGCATTGTATTAATAAAGTAATACCTATTCATAAGGAAGGGGGCGGATGGTAATCTTACGAGAATTAAATCAGTTATCGATCATACGCGTACCAATAGTCGTGTTTTTTTTTAGCTATACGGTAGTTTTGATCATTTCCCTTCATATAATAAACAAGGAAAGGTGCTCCTATGGGGGGGGGGGGGGGGAGGAGGTCACAAGTTCAACGTTCACCATTTGTATGGATAGTGCCCTTGATGGCCTGGATTGCACCGACTTTGTGAACATTTAAAATAATGAGAGAACATTTAACTTGCACGCCTTTCTAAAACGCCAATGTATTTTAGAGTCATGTG
The DNA here is from genome assembly GCF_051362555.1 of Lingula anatina. Lineage (NCBI taxonomy): Eukaryota > Metazoa > Brachiopoda > Lingulata > Lingulida > Lingulidae > Lingula > Lingula anatina. Next base: position 20,035,783 of record NC_141775.1, read on the forward strand.
CCTGTCTACGTAAGTTTATAACCCTAAGCTACGCAAACTAAGTTTCAAGTATAACAACAGTTACATCATTTCCATCAATTGTTAATGTTGCAGAGGGACTGCAGTGCTACAGAAAGGAAACTTGTCTTGAATAATTCGTCATTGTGTAACTCAAGTTTAACAAGGTCGTTTCAAAGACAACTTTTCTATAGAGTATATTCAATGGACACTAAATTTAGTTTTATTTAACTGACTCTGTCACCTGTACGTAAAGATATGCAGGCTATGATATCATTCTCTGTTTACCTGCAGACGCCATATCAAGAAAGTTAACCTCTATAACCAAGATATACTGATAAGGGCATGGAAATTAATTGACATCAGAGCTGGGTGCTGAGATATTACTGTTTGAACAGATTAAATCTGTCTACTCTTGTGGACGCAGGCTGGCACTGTGACAGTCACTGTATGTTTAAGAGCGAGATAGGACACTGTCACCCGAGCAATATATACCAGCTCACCTTGAGCATCAGAGATGTTTTGGCATTTATCTTGAGAGGGGGGCTGTCTATCATGTCACATACATACTAGACTAGTAAACTGAGCGAAAAAAATGGCCTAACCCAGGACTAATTGCAAAAAAAATAAAATTGTAATAATGTTTTTTTAGAAAGCTAAATATCCAAATTTCAACATATTAAAAAACTAGAAAAATTTTAATAGTGGAAAATGTTTTTTTAGGCAGTTTTTCAAGATGGCCGCCAATATATTAAGTCTCTATAGGCAAAGGGAATCGCGCCTCGTTTTTGTCAGGTGCAATATGGCGAGATGGTGTAGCCTTGTAACACCAGAGGAAAACTCTCACCATACATGCTTGCTCCGTCAAATGCGTCCGTCCCGGTAGCCATGAAAACCTTATTTAATCCCTGGTGCCGCGTCTGATACATGTACATGTACTTCGAAGCGCATACTGATACACACCTTGAAAAGGATAGCGCGATCTGTTTATCGGTGAATTCTGGATCATTTGGTGCCGCGTCTGGTAGTTAGGTAGGCCTGACAAAGTAATCGGATGGCATTGTTTGTATCTGTGTTGAGAAAGTACACGTCACTCGTGTTAAAACGAGTTTTGATAGGTAACGTTGCAGGATTGATTTCAGTGATTTGGCACTTGTCTGGTCAACTGAATAATCCAGCGATTATTTTAGAAAACTCACCTTGCAAAATGTCATCTAAGAATATATCTGGTAGTAAGAAGGTGCTCAGCTGCACAACAAACAATGAGTCTATTGCAAAAAAATGCATGTATTCATTTCTTTGTGTGTATGTAGAAGTTCCGTCAATTTTTATTAATTTTTTATCATTTTATTTTATTTTCTTGTAGATTAATTTTGTCTAAAACTACATATATCGACTTTTTTGTGTTTCCTGCTACATGTCATTGGTCCCCTAGTTTCTATCATTTGGCGTTGTCTCTGGGCAGGAATGCCGAACAAAATGACAGAATGCTGACAATCCTATCGCGCCATTACCAAGAAACGATTTTTTGCATCTCAAAGTACTCAAAGATACTAGACAATGAGCAAGGGTTCCATATGATCGTTTAACTGATAACAGTTAAAACTCTGTTTTGACCAATATGCTCTGTTAACCTGCCTGTGGACATTTTTGTCATTTTAACAGCTTTCCAGACTGCCGAGATAAGTGAATTTCTCTCCATCTAAAAGATATATTCCCATCATACTAACTGGATCGATCTAACTTTGCAGGAGTTCTTGCTAATATGACTTCGGTATAATCATCTCAACTGTCTATATAGTGGCAAGTCCCGTTGGGTAACAAGCAGCTTAATTAGGCGTGTCAGCATTTAAGTCTTCGGTATATAATCATCTCAATGGTCTATATTGTGGCAAGTCCCGTTGGGTAACTAGCAGCTTAATTAGGCGTGTCAACATTTAAGTCTTCGGTATAATCAGCTCAACTGTCTATATAGTGGCAAGTCCCGTTGGGTAACAAGCAGCTTAATTAGGCGTGTCATCATTTAAGTCTTCGGTATAATCAGCTCTATTGTCTATATAGTGGCAGGTCCCGTTGGGTAACTAGCAGCTTAATTAGGCGTGTCAACAACTGCAGAGTTAGAACTTTATCCAGCAGTCACGGCTCCATTCCCGTGTACTTCCACCTAAAAATGAAAGCTTCACGTCTTACACAAAACAGATAAAATCATAGAAACACTACCCTGTTCTAATAATCAGTTTGAAAAAAAAAAAACTTCCCAAAATTAAACAGAGATGCGTTTTGTCCAACGGTCGACGCTGTAGCTCCATTTTGGGAAATTTTTCATTTTTGGTTTTAGGATTTTTTTAATATCGGAATTAAACTTATTTCAACGGCATCATTAAGCGGGATGAAAGATTCTTTTTCAAATGATACTGGGGAACTTTCTTGTTCCCATAATCCTATCGTAATAGCTGGATCCATATAATTCCTCGGGGATTCTCACTAAATTGCATTCAGTTTAACTGCCTTAAATATCTCCCCTCCCCCCTCGTAACTTGAAGTACTTGGATAAAGTCAGTTATGGGAACGCAGTTTTAAACACTTTCCTTCTGATTTTATGGTCTTTTACGTTAAATTTATCTTTACTTCATTGACTTCATTGGGCTTTTAACCTACAAAGACGGTAACTTTTAAATAAACAATTTCCTCCAAACTCTCTGATAACAATATGTAGGCCTAGTTCACATACTTCACAACAAGTTGTGTATTTTTGTAGGGATCAGTTCCTTATAGGGAGCTTTCCAACAGACGTTTTTCTTCTATTCTTTGAGGATTGAAAGAAGTGGAAAAGACTAGGACAAAGAAACCAAAGTCTGCCCTAGATTGATATGATCATACATGAGGCGTTTCAATATTTTAAGTCAGTTCGATAGCCGTCCTGGTATTAGAGAACATCCCAAAACCTAAAAAGGATATTTTTCTTCCCAAAATGTCCATAATTAATTGGTCTTTTCGGAAGTTTGTTTATTTTTAAAACAGCAAATTAGAACAGGGGTATTAATATTGACTCTACATCACAAAAAATAAAGAAATTATTCGCATTGCTATTGCCAAATATATAATTTCCTTACGTCAACGATATTTTCAGATTATCCAGTTACAGCACATTTTAAAACTATTTTTTGCTGTCAGGGATCTCTAAGAGACCATCCCCACAGATATTTAAATCGATCTAGCCGCCTGGGGAGTCTCACTAGATTGTTGTCAGCTTAACCAGCTTAAATGTCCCGTCTACTGAAAGCTGTAAGGGGGTAAATAACTTTCGTGTGCGCTTGGCTCCTGGAAGCAGAAATTTAGCGAGTTATATAGCAATTTAGGGAGCAAGATCGATCCAGATGGATCGATCTAAATCTGTGGAAACCCAGTCTAAGACCCCATTCCCACAGATTTTAGATCGATCTATTCCCGTGGGGATTCTCACTAGATTGGTGTCAGATTAGCTGGCTTCAATGTCTGACCAGCCTACTAAAAGTAAGGGAGGGTAATTAACTATAGTGCGGCAGACAGCAATTTAGCGTGAATCCCCAGGGAGTTAGGTGGATTGATCTTAATCTGTGGGAACGCAGTCTAAGAGACCATCCCCAGAGATATTGTACTAACTTTGGATCGATATATCTCCAAGGGGATTCTCACTAAATTGCTATCAACTTAGGCGGCTTAAATGTCTGTCACACCTACTAAAGATGTTAGGGAATAATTAACTACCAGAGGCCAAGCGTGCACGAAAGTTAATTATTCCCTAGTTGATTTGAAAGGCGTGACAGACATTTAAACCACTTAAGTTGATAGCAATTTAGCGTGAACCCCTTTAGAGTTAGACTGATCCTGTTGGGTCGATCTAGGCATGGGAACCCAGTCTTACACAGTGTAATAAATTAGGGAGTATTCAGATTCAAGTTAACATACATCTAGACATGGGAACCCGGTCTTACACAGTGTAATAAATTAGGGAGTATTCAGATTCAAGTTAACATACATCTAGGCATGGGAACCCACTCTTACACAGTGTAATAAATTAGGGAGTATTCAGATTCAAGTTAACATACATCTTGGCAGGGGAACCCACTCTTACACAGTGTAATAAATTAGGGAGTATTCAGATTCAAGTTAACATACATCTAGGCATGGGAACCCAGTCTTACACAGTGTAATAAATTAGGGAGTATTCAGATTCAAGTTAACATACATCTAGACATGGGAACCCAGTCTTACACAGTGTAATAAATTAGGGAGTATTCAGATTCAAGTTAACATACATCTAGGCATGGGAACCCAGTCTTACACAGTGTAATAAATTATGGAGTATTCAGATTCAAGTGAACATACATCTAGGCATGGGAACCCAGTCTTACACAGTGTAATAAATTAGGGAGTATTCAAATTCAAGTTAACATACATCTAGACATGGGAACCCAGTCTTACACAGTGTAATAAATTAGGGAGTATTCAGATTCAGGTTAACATACATCTAGGCATGGGAACCCAGTCTTACTCAGTGTAATAAATTAGGGAGTATTCAGATTCAAGTTAACATACATCTAGGCATGGGAACCCAGTCTTACACAGTGTAATAAATTAGGGAGTATTCAGATTCAAGTTAACATACATCTAGACATGGGAACCCAGTCTTACACAGTGTAATAAATTAGGAAGTATTCAGATTCAAGTTATCATACATCTAGACATGGGAACCCAGTCTTACACAGTGTAATAAATTAGGGAGTATTCAGATTCAAGTTAACATACATCTAGGCATGGGAACCCAGTCTTACACAGTAATAAATTAGGGAGTATTCAGATTCAAGTTAACATACATCTAGACATGGGAACCCAGTCTTACACAGTGTAATAAATTAGGGAGTATTCAGATTCAAGTTAACATACATCTAGGCATGGGAACCCAGTCTTACACAGTGTAATAAATTAGGTAGTATTCAGATTCAAGTTAACATACATCTAGACATGGGAACCCAGTCTTACACAGTGTAATAAATTAGGGAGTATTCAGATTCAAGTTAACATAGCAGCAGGATACATTCATCTCTGTGGGATTCTCGCTAAATTCCAGTCAATGTAATCAGTTAAATAGTCTTACACGCCACCTCGAGAAGTTAAAAGGAAAAGAAAAGTGGGGCAGGGGGGGGGGGGGGCAAAAAATAATAATCGCAAAGGTAAAAAAAAATAATTGCAAAGTTGGTATCAATTCTGTGAGAAAATGCACTCATGGCCACTAGACAATCATTCAACAATCTGTTTACAAAGGTGTACTGTTTACTTATGTGTACTTAGTGGATTGGCTCTCTTACTTGTCCACAGAGGAAGAAACGTTATTTCTGATCCTGAGACAATCTACGAAATGAAGTCCAATTGGCGTGTTGTGTTGAAAAAAATGACTGTACTTATGGCAAAATGAACCCACAATTTCTGACTTCTGATTGAGCAATAAATAACAGTTAAAATGCACCAGAATGCAGTATTATACATACAGTTTTTAAAATTGTCCACACCGTGGGAGCGGGACACCCCTCCAACACCCTCATCTCTCCGGGGCTTCGCCCCCTCGTGTCCGCTTACTGCCCCCCCCCCCCAGCATTTTGCTCAGGCTACGGCCCTGTTACGGTAATTATTTTTTGCGCCATTTAGGTCACATTTACCTCATATTTGAGTAATTTTGTTGATGTATATTTTGTTGATGTTTCTTCTGTTTGCTGTCTGTATATTTACCAGCTTTATTGGTCTAGTTTATAACTTTTTGAGTTGGCACTTTACCTTTACCTAGAAACTGTACGTTACACAAACACGACTATTAATGAAATAATATGCCAACTATACAAAAAGTAATTACAAGATGAGAGTCCTTTCTTACTTCGGTGCACTGCTTATATTGAGGAAAGATATAAATTTCATAAAAAAATGGGTATCCAACAAATGGTATGAACGAAATATTTAAGGTTTAAGTGTGTGTGTGTGTGTGTGTGGGGGGGGGGGGGGGGGGAGGCAATAAGCAACATTTTTTGTCACGATTTTTGATATAAGGCAGAAAAAATGTATACAACAGGTGTGTTATAAGCCCGAAGGGCTGGGTGTTCAATTCCCATTACAAGTAAATAAAATGATTATGTTGATATGATAAACGCTAGGGTTCAGTCATAGCTAACAATTAATAATAACACGATAACCCACAACAGCACTGCTGCATTACTTATTAACTCGTGTCTTCGTCCAGTCATGTTGTACTTTGGACTTATCTGCTGACAAACACGTGATGGGGCTAGAAACAGTGACAAGTAGATTTAGTACAATAATTATCCTTCACTTTGATATCATTTTTGTACCTTGTCTTACTTTATTCTATCAAGAAAGGGTGACTCCCGATTTAGCCACACAGAATAATTATTGAACACAGCTAATAACTTTTTTATACAGTTCTAACTCCCTCAATTCACAACAGATAACTTATTAAAACAATAGAGAGAGAGAGAGAGAGAGAGAAGGGAGGAGGGAAGCCTTATATGTTGCCATTCGCGCGCGCCTTGTCACTCGAGCTAGATCTTATTTCTATCACGTTTACTCAGTTTTCAAGCAAAACGACAAGCGACCCAGAAATCGGTTACCCTATTTTTTGTATCTCTTTTTTACCTTTTACAAAAAATTAAAAAAAAAAAACAGAAATTTTTCATAATGATCTGCTCATACAGATAATTCCAGAAACAGGCCTACGCTTATTAAAAATTCTGGTTTGGTCTTAGATGCCATCGATTCTATTATCATTTCACCAGATTAAAAGAGAAGACTCTTTCCAGACCCCCCCCCCCCCCCTCCAGTCTGATACTGAAAAGCTAATCATGGTTACCTTCGCCTTCCTGTGGGTAGGGAAGATCATGATTTCTTGAAATTATTTCTCTAAAAGCGTACAGATGACCTTCCCCCCTCCCCAACATACAGTACTGTTGTACATGTAATGGTAGATTTGCAAAAATGACCCCTTAACGACCAGGGCCGTAGCCTCCGGGGGGGGGGGGGGGGGGGGGCAGCTGCCCCCCTTGGGATTTGAGGTGCAAAAAATAATCGCAAAGTTAAAAAAAAATAATTGCAAAGTTGGTATCAATTCTGTGAGAAAATGCACTCATGGCCACTAGACAATGATTCAACAATCTGTTTACAAAGGTGTACTGTTTACTTGTGTGTACTTAGTGGATTAGCTCTCTTGCTTGTCCACAGAGGAAGAAACGTTGTTTCTGATCCTGAGACAATCTACGAAATGAAGTCCAATAAGGTCGCGCGACAAGGTTATTTTCAGTTGCACCCTGGATTACGCACGCTTGCTCCGCAAGGTGTCGCCTGTGGTGGGCGGGCATCACAGCCCATATGGTTACTGTGGCGAAGGTGACAGGTACTTCCAAACATTTTTTCATAACTGTAATTTTTCCTCATTCTATTCATGAATTTGATATTTACGGCAATTGAAAATGTGGCACCGGCAAAAGTGAATCTAGGTGCGTTGACAGGCCGCACAGGTGTCCCCAATTAACCGCCGCCAAAGAAGAGACCCCAAGCATTAAACAACACAACCTGTAGATACTGGAAATTTGGCGAAAGTTTTACAAGCAACTGAGGCTTTATTAGATTTGGACAGAAATCGAGGGGAATGTCCAGTGACATGCCAAACCCCTAAGTTCAAGTCTTGGCCCTTGACACCAGTAACGCACCCCTTAGTCAAGAATCTGAACAAATCAATGTTGGGCAGGTATGCTCTGTTTTCTACAGCTGTTTTGTGATTTTATCAACTTGATTGTCAAGTGCCAGACCTTTTGTTCCCAGGTATTAGTAGCAAACTTTATCAGATAACAATCTGACACTAGCCAAGCTGCACTAGAAAAGCGCTGTAAACTCAGTTATCAATGCTGTCATCTTTACCTGTATCTTTACCGGTATTATGCCAGTGGTACGTTTGATACATTTGAGTAAGGCAACATGCTTTAATGCTTATGTTCATTTGTAATACGTTAGCATCAACCTGTTAATAAAAACTTGGAAACTTTCAATGTTATTACACAATAACAGTATAATGATGGGAGATGTTATGATTAAATGCTTAGAAGAATAATAAAAACAAATTATGTGAAATATAAAATGAATTGATTTTATTTGGGTTATTTATTTATTTATTTCAAACCAAATAATTATCAAACATGAAGCTTATTTTTAGAAACATTCGCAGATATATGAAATATAACCCTGCTGGTACACAGACCTACAGTTCTAAAATACAAATACCAAGTACCTTTCACACACCACTGATAAGATGTGAATAATCATATGTATAAAGTAGTAAAAATATCACAAAATGTGTGTAAGCAAGATATTTCTGCAAGTAACCTCATTAATCAGTCAGGAAACTTCATAATGCACCCAATAAATGTAGAAATTTGAGCCAGAGAAATTCTACATACAGGCATGACAGATTTACCATATATTGCCACCAACCCTTAACTGAATGGGCATAGAAAGAACAAAGTGAATCTTCCTCCCATTAAAAATGAAAAATGAAAATAAATAAATAAAAAACAGATACTGTCATTCTTAATACTGAAAAACAATGGCACCTTGCAGCCTTCACTGCCTCACTATTTGCAGACAATGTTCTAGTCACTGTAACTGTGTACTTTTTATGAGACATAGATGCAAGAATAACTTCTTTGAAGTACATGTATATTGTGAAGGTCTCTTTTGTCATAAATCTGCCATGTATAACCTGAATGTACAACGATTCACACCGCAGCAGCTTGTCTTAGTAAGGACTCAACCAGTTTGAAAACTTGTGGCATAGCTTCAGGGACAAGATAACACCATCTATCCTTGCTGTGATGATGGATCTACTAGTACATTATCTATGTCTTGTCCTCCTAGTTTCTCTAATACCATTTCCCCTGATCTATGCTCACATCAATCTCTATAGCTTTACCAACTGCTACACAGTTTTTACATCTGAAAGTATAAAGCAAAAATTGTAATAAAGCACTATCAATTTACTTGTTAGATATTGATTTGAGGGCAAGAGAAAAATGCAGAAACCTCATATCATAATCAAGATAATTGAAAATCAAATATGCATAATCAAATTAATAGCTTTAATTGTACATACTACTGATAATTTAATCTTTTAAACAGCATAAATTTCTCTTGTTAAAGCATAGCCACTTTATCAAAATGTGCTTGAAAAAAAAAATGATAATAATGATAATAATAATAAACAACCTGCACACAAGATGGAACATGGAGGTCAATTGCCACAAAATAAGTTGATTTGTACTGTACTTGGTAGCCTGAGAAATAGTATCAGGTATTAATTTGAGCAGTAAATTGAGTAATAATACCACAGAGTTAACAATGACACAAGCATATGGTGTTGTGTAACAAAATTCATGCATTACTTGCTGTGGCAGTGTCCTCCTCAACCTATCCTGCACCGCAGGTTTTGATTTTCAATGTCATCAAAATTTTTTATTGTTGTTAGTTTGATTTATGTATCTGCTATTCAAATAATATCCTTAGGAAAATAACTTACTGATTTAATTATGCTTTTGCAACATGAAATTATCATTAACTTTGTCGGTTCACGTGTATACAGTACCTTGCAATCAGTGCTGCTCTAATCTCCCCAACTCGCCACTGACAGGCTAACCACATCGTTTCAAAACAACGTTGGTATGCTCCTTTACTTTTGGTGTTGGCAGTTTCGCCCTGGGGACATCGTTTTTGCTTAAAAACAACGTATCGTTTTCACCCATCTATGCATTGCTCGTGTACAAAATGGCCGCTTGCTGCCCCCCCCAAGGGAAAAATCGTAGCACGTGGGTAGTTACGCAAGACCTGTGACGTATAACGCGCGCAAGGTTATTGGCGTGTTGTGTTGAAAAAAAAACTGTTCTTATAGCAAAATGAACCCACAATTTCTGACTTCTAATTGAGCAATAAATAACAGTTAAAATGCACCAGCACGCAGTAGATTATACATATATGTTTTTAAAAATTTTCCACACCGTGTATTATACATACAGTTTTTAAAATTTTTCCACAACGTGTATTATACATACATTTTTTTAATTTTTTCCACACCGTGTATTATACATACAGTTTTTAAAATTTTTCCACACCGTGTATTATACATACATTTTTTAAATTTTTTCCACAACGTGTATTATACATACAGTTTTTAAAAATTTTCCACACCGTGTATTATACATACAGTTTTTAAAAATTTTCCACACCGTGCTTCGCCCCCTCGTGTCCGCTTACTGCCCCCCCCCCCCCGGCATTTTGCTCAGGCTACGGCCCTGAAGACAGACGCGAATACCTTTAATCTTATGTCCCCTAGCCAGTTAGTCTGCAATCTCTAGATTATTATTATTATTATTATTTATATATTATATATATTTTATTTTATTTTTTTATGTGATGATTCTTGTGACCTTTGGTAATTACTAAGATGTCGGAGTCATACCATGATTCTTCTTCTTCTTCTTCTCATTATTATTATTATTATTATTATAGCACAATCCTTACTCCTTGCAGATACCTGTTTTAAAATTGACATTCTACTGGCACCTGAACTCGCTGTGTCATCTATTATCCACTGCTCTGTGATGCCGTTTAGTTTCTCGTGGCCTGTGATGCCGTTGCCGCCATTCTGTGTCCTGTCCTGGCCTTTCTCCTAAGCGAGTCAGTGCTGTACGTGATAAACAGGCGCCATTTTCTTCAACAGCCAGGAAGTAACAGGACGGAGATTGTGGGATAATGTTGAACATATTTGATAAAGAAAGAGATATGATCTGACCGACTTGTAGGTAATATGGAGCAAGTGTTTATGTTACTGTGATCTCCAAGCTGCAGCACCAGAAGTAAACATAAAGTTTAGCAATCACTGACAGAAATATTACAGGATCTACTGTCGGAATGGAAGCCATGTTAGGGCAGTCTAGACGAGGTGTAAATCCAAGATCAGGACAGGTGACAGTACAGACACAACCTCCATTAGCTGAACAGGAAACAAATACAACATCAGCTACACATCCTCGTGTTTTCTTAGAGAAGGCAGAATGTGTGCGTTCCTTCAGTGCTAAACTGGAAGATGATGATAGAGAAATAACCAACATAACTGGGTTAGCCATAGATAAGGAACACATGTTTGTTGTGGATAGAGGAAACAACAGAACAAAAGTATTCACACATGGAGGACAATTTAAGTTTAACATTAAAGTAAACAGTCCATATGATGTGGCTGTGTCACAGACTGGTCACCTGTATATAACATCATGGGGTGACAGATGTGTCCAAGTGTACTCCACCAGAGGTCAGCAGGTGACAACCATGGGTCAGGGTCTACTGGAGTATCCACAGGGTATTACACTGAACAGACAAGGTCATGTGATGGTTTGTGACAGAGTAAAGAAGTCCATCTTCACATTCCATGCAGACAGTGGACAGCTCCTGAACACTATTCCACTCAGTATGTGTAGATACCCAGAGTACATCACAGTGAACAGTGTGAATGATAACATTGTGATATCAGACTTGGACTGTGTACATGTGCTGTCACCTACTGGTGATCATCTGTACAAGTATGACGGCAGCAGAGAAGGCAGTGAACTGAGGTTACCACGTGGAGTGTGCACAGACAGCTATGGTTACATCTTCATTACTGACAGGGGTAACCACAGGATAGTGGCACTGAGTCCACAGGGACAGTTTATCAGATACATTGTCACTAAGGATGATGGGTTGTGGTCTCCCACTGCAGTAGTCATCAACCCTGCTGCTGGTCAACTGGTGGTGGGAGAGGGTTACGGCAATGTTAAGACATTCCAGTACATTGACCTGAAACAAGGTGAGTAACATGTATTAACTGTGGATAGATATGATTATTATGTAAAATATTTGAAAGTTTATTAGTCTTACAATGTTTTTATCCATGATTATGTTTGCCTTTATTTCAATAAAAAAACTTTTTAAGCATATTTAAATTCAGTGAGCACACAGCTGTGCTTTAGTAAAAATGTATGTACAGTGGAGACATTTTCTATAGTTAATACTTTACTGTTACTGACAAATTTCCATGAACCCATTATAGTGATTAGGATTTTGAATAATGATGAAGAACTCTTTTTTAATGGAATTTATAGTATGCTTTATTTGTATTTTTATTAAGTCACAAGAAAAACATCTTACATTGTTTACGGTAAAGTGCCATGAATTTCGAACGGCTCTTGAATTTCGAACGATCTTAAAATCGGCCGTCTGGAGTTTTTTCTGGACCATGAATTTCGGCCAGTAAGCAATTTTGCGCGATCTTGATTTCGTGAATTTCATACACCTTAAAATCGGCCACCGGGCTATTCTCGCGCTTATAAAGATCTAACAGTCGGCAATGTTGCCCAAGCGTACCTTTACCTGAGTACTACGTGTGCGGCCCAAGGTGCAAGATAACGATCGGTACAGTTAGTTTAGGACGCTAAACAACATCGTCATATCCATTCATTCAGATAACAGGAGAATCTATTAAGAGTTGTACTGTCGGGCTGTTGTTTCTTTACCGCAGTATTCGGTGTGAGATAGCGATCGGTAGTTTTGCTGAGGCGCACAATAGCATTGTTAACAGTAGAGACTTCAGTAACAGAACAAAAGAGCAATATAAAGAGCTGCAATAAAGACTACCATTATTGCTTTCTTGTCTCGCTCAGATCGTTCACGATCTCCCGTTGCCAATCTTCCGCTAATGAAGTCCCTTGAAATGTACAAATGAAATGAAAAATATTTTTAAAAATTATAAATTCCAATGGGGAGGGATGGAGGGTTAAAAACAATCGAGAACGATCTCCGGCTGACGATCTTCAGCAAACGAAAGCCACTGAACGAGTATGAGCTTTCTCGTTTCACTCGGATTGCGACGCTGACTGTTCGAAAATTGCGTTCTCGTCTCGCTCTTTGGCTTACGAAGTCTCTTTAACAAATATGAAAATTGCCTCCTGGTCTCTCTCGGCTTGCGAACGATCTCTCGCTGAAAATTTGAAATTTTCCTTTTTGTCAATCAGCTTTGTCAGTTGTCGTGCGTATGAAAGTCCGGTAGGTGTCCCCTTTCACAAATTGGCCTGTAGTTTGCTTCGTGTTTTGTACCGCATGCAGGTCACTCTTGTCTCTGCTGCATACGGCGTGGAATGTGTATCTTAAAGTTCATAGAAACATTTTATTGTGTTTTGTAAGCTTTTGGAAGTAGTTTCGTCGTGACTGAATATCAGCGTACACTACAAAGTACCGGTAGTACCATTCATCTGTGACGCATCATAAAAGCTAGGTACGTCAAATTACTCTAAGAAAATTTCTTACAACGTCCACGGCTGTCCCGACAAGCCAAGACGTCATTAAAAAAAAGTCGCAAGCCGTCTAGCCGTCTTTGAATATATAGGCCGTCCGGTGATGTCAGTGGCCGTCCAAATGACGGCTGGACGGTTCGCTGGGAAAAGCCTTGCTCATAAGGGTATATTTATTTAACTACGGGCTTACTGACATCACCCAGCTTACTTGCGGGTGCATGTCTCCCAAAATTATATTAAAGGATAAAATTGTAATATATCGAAGTTTAATTGTTTGTAAATTTTGTAAAAATTGCCCATGCCACCCCGTTAGTTTGGAGGGTTAAGCTGGATCAAGTCCGTGTCAAAATTCTTTGAAACTTTGCAGGAAAAATCAATCTTCCTTTGTTTCTCTGGCTCCTTGTTTAGCCCGATGATCATATTTATCTACATGTAGTGCCCCCAGGTCTGCTGGAGCAGCTCTTTGAAAATAACACACAGGTAGATTTTTATCTAAGATAAATATCGCGTTCGATACATTCAAGACAAAAGCTACCTGTGAGCTGAAGGGCACTTTATCCTCTAATTAAGAGGTAAAGCAAGTTCCAGCTAGATGGACGATTAAGATCGGACTTCAGATGGTAACTAGTATTGTTTACCTCAGTTCTGTGAAAGCAAACGAGAAGGGTGTCAGAACAATGGTGCGTATATAAATTATACAGAGAATTTGTACATTCAGGTGACGTTTACTTATAATCGAAGGGGATTTTCGATAATATTCCTTGAAAAGTACACTAGATTTATAGAGAATAATATCATGGTTGGCCAAAAAATTATATACGCACAGTGTATCCGTGCGTATGCCTGGTTACGCCCTTGTCGCAAACCAGCAAACCATATCCTGCTGACTACATGAAAATTGCCTTCTAGCACGGACAAAAAGTCCAAGCTTCTATGCTTGCTCGAATCGCTGACGATCTCTTGCTGACGAATATAGTAACGAAGTCCCTTGAACTAGTGTGGAAATTGGCTTATTGTCGCGCTCAAATCTTCGATTTAACGAATATAAAAACTGCCTTTTCGGTTTACTCTAGATTACCTATCTCTCGCGTTTGTTTGAAGATGGTTTCAATGACAAAACGTACACGTTTTTCAAATGCGTACATTGACGCAACTATGCGCCAGGAAATCAGTTGCTGCTTCTGGTTAAGATTGGGTTGCCTGAGCGAAAAAAAAAAACGGCCCTGCATCCCCCCCCCAAATCTAGTATATTTGATCGCAGACAACAATCAGCGGTCATCTTGGTCGCAGCGCACGACGGAGAGAGACCGTAATACACAGTTCGGCTGCCGTGGCGAAGGCTACCTGTGCGCCGCACATACCGATCTGCGGTCGTAGTGGCCTCCCCGCACGGAGGAGAGGCCGTAGTGCCGAGGCTTCTGCAGGGAAGGCTACGTATGCGTCGGAGACACTGACCCGCGAACGGCGAGATGAGGACGCATTCGCGCGTTAAGCTCCGCCCGACTTTAACGGTAAAAGCAACGAACCTGGTCGCGGAAGACACTTATCGCAGATGAAGGCTACCTGCACGTGCGCCACAGACACTGATCGGCTGTCGTCTCGGTTTCAGTGCACAGAAAGGAGCAACGGTAACACTAAGCTTTCATAGTAAAGGTTATCTGGCCGTGGCAGACGCTAATCATCGGCCGTCTCTCCCTCCGTCCACTCCCGTTCTGAGCGCCAGGATCGTTTTTGAAAAACGACACTAGTTTCTGGCTGCCAGAATCGCTTTTGAAAAACGACACTACTGATAACGATGCTGTTTGCGGCCCTAGACAACAGTACCGCTCTATCTATGGGCCATACACAGTGATCGGGTGAAAGTACGTGTATACCTTTGGTCGCAATTAACGACACTCACACATCATACATTATGGTAACTCTAAATAGATCGTCGGGAGAAGATAACAGAAGGCCTAGCGACGAACAGACAACTTCCGGTCAAAATTGACAGAATTCCATGAAATTCGAACTTTTGGAAGTTCTGAGCCCCTCCATTTCATGAATTTCGGCCAGAACGATCTTTTCCCAAATTTAATTATTTTCTACTGTTCGAAATTCATGGCACATTACCGTAATCCCTGAACTTCTTGTCCATATGTCAGTGAAGAACAACTTAAATCTCACAACAGAACAGTCCAATTCTTCATATTCTTCATCTTGTAGCTGTTCATGAAAGCTTAGATATACCTAACTTCTCAAATGTACTTTGTCAAGTTTCTTGATGTCTTACCACTTCTAGATTCAAAGACATTTCATCACCAGTTTGTTGTTAACACACACAAATAAATTAAATGTTGAAGTACTTTGGATGATACCTTATTTTCCTGACTTTGTGGATTGTTGATTGCAAATAAAACTAGCAGACGACCATTTTTCATGAAATGGAACTACTTTTCACAGGAAGTAGTGTATTCATACACAACAGTGACCTTGGGTTTGGAATACAAAAAATAGTACATGCATTCATACTGTCACAGCATGCAAATTATAATGAAATATACAAAACTAAACACATTTTTATGTAACACAAAAAGTTAAATGCATTTTTATTTATTTATATTATTATTATTATTATTATTATTATTATACTGGATAAAAATGTTGATGAAATGGTTTTGACCACCTTTTTGGACTTTTTAAACTTCATGCTGATGGACCCTCATATTTATGTCAAAGGCCCAGACCAAATCTAGTCCCATGCATAAAAAGCCCAGACCCCATGTTTATTACGCCCTGGCTGGGCCCATTCTTTATGGTGTTTGTTTTGTTAACAGCATAGTGGGCAAGTTAATTGACCAAGTTACTTGGCCAAGCTGCCAGTTTGTTTGTATGGCATGTGCGGGGGATGTCTTATAGAATAATAAAATCAGACAGAATATGCTGTGATTCCTAAATAAAATAGATGGGGGGGGGGGGGGGGGGGGGTAGGAGACACCAAGGGGCTCATGATTATAAATGCCATTGCATTAATAATAATGGTTACATATGCACAACTCCTTTCTTATGTTTGAGTCATAACATGGTAAATTCATCTTATTATCACGTAGGTGTAATATTTGGCCTTATCAAATATGTTTTTCATCGCATTAACAAAAATAAGTAAAATGTGTACAAAAGCTTGTTTCAGCAAAATGGTTTAAAATAATTTTTACTCAGAACATATCTTAAGAAGAACCTGCTAGGGGAGAAGACATATATGTTGTGGGAATTATACACCAATATCATATTCACCATAAATCATTGACATAAAGAGCTAGTGTATCATATTTATGACCTAAGTTGAAAATGACCCATCGTAACAGCTAGAAATAGGTACTTTTTGGACACATAATTGGCCATGTTTTTGTAAATTGTAGTCGGATTATTATAATTCTTTTTTTATTTTGCTCCTATGAACAGTGTCTTTGATATCAGTCTATCAGCAATCTCTAATCATAAATTGTTAATTTATCAGACACTTGTAACATTAACCACATTTAATTGTTCACCCTGATTGTGAAACAGACGCCTGCTCCAAATGTACTTGGTCTTCTCCAAATTTAAAAAAAAATCTGGATGTTGATAAAATTTATTCTGAACAGTCTATAAGTCAGGCAGATTCAGTACAATGGCATATGTATTTGTAGGTTGATAACTTATTAACTAAAGAAAAAAAAAACTTCATGTAATAATCATAATAGTGATACATGATACATGTATGATGATACATTTCACCACATTATGATGCAAACACCATCAAATGGAAACAAAAATAAACTTGTTATTAAACCAACTCAACAAATGTTTGTGCCAAGCAGATATTTAGCATTGTACAATGTACATGTATTTCTGATACATTTCACCACATTATGATGCAAACACCATCAAATGGAAACAAAAATAAACTTATTATTAAACCAACTCAACAAATGTTTGTGCCAAGCAGATATTTAGCATTGTACAATGTACATGTATTTCAGGAACTGCTCAGAATTATGCTGATTGCCATTTCAAGTCTTAATTAAACAAACATCAATGTCGCCTACAAAACTGATACAAATGCACCATATATCTCTTGCTATATGAAATACTTGTTGAAATGATGTTTTCAATAGAACTTATATTTTGTTTCATTTTCTTATTTAATCATGAGAAAAACATTCTAAAATGTTTAATCCCATTTCTTAGTATTATCATTATGCTTCACATATATATCAAGGCTGTTGCAATGTTTTTTTAACTAGTAAACAAAATCTCTTACACTACTGCAGCAGATATCACCTACTAGCTATAATTTTTACATCTGATGGTTTTTAGAAGTTACTGTCCCTGTGATTCATCAGCTAATATTGTTTTTTTTTTTTTTTGAATAAGTCATATTGTGTAATATTATTCTGTGGCAGGTGCCATTTTTTTAAAAAATGTTCTTGAAACTAAGGAATTTTGTTTTTGTAGGCCAATATCCTAAACAATTAAGCGATTAATATGAAAAGAAATCCAGGGAGGGGTTTCAAAATAACAATTAATGTCGATAAATATGGCCCCAAATGTTTTAATGACTGTTAGTACACAGGTATAACCAAAAGATTTGTACCATGCTTTGGTTATTGACTCTAAGAAATTTAAAGTGAAAAATGCAGTGGTAAGACAAGTAGTAAGACGTTCCAATTTCAATAAAAAGAAGGGGATTTTTAAAGCTAAAATTTATTTACATACTGAATAAAGTTATTATAAAGATATAAAATCTCAAAAATAGAGGTAAGTATGATCAATATAAAAACTAAAAAAATAAGGTTAATATTCTGATTATATATATTCACAAAAACTAATACAGGACATTTACAACACAATGAGAGACAAAGACACCTTCCAACTGCCATTCACACACTGAAGTTCTTACAAATGTGGGTTAAAAATTCATGTATAATTTTTTAAAATAAAAGAATCTCAGTACACAGTTACAAAAAACTTGTCGAGACTTGATTGATCCAGCAGATGGCAGGCTGCTTGATATCCTAGCTGGCCAAAAGGTTAAACAAACATACTTTACTACAGTTGAATAGCCAAATGGAGCTTTTGTACCCCTTTGGGACTCCTTCCACAACTGTGGCATAAATGAATTGGATCTAACTCTCACAGTCATCTTGTTAAGAATATCACAACACTGAACCCAAAAGCCAGGTGGGACAATCCAACATTAACTGACAAGTCTATAAAAGTCCAGATAGGCAGAGTGAAGAAATACCGCAATATTTACATCTCCTATGCGGGAGCTGGTCTCACAGATCTATACAGAATTCCAGACCAGCTTTACAGAATTGAAATGTTTGTTGTTATCTCTGTCCCCACTCTACACCAGTGACAACTACAACAAGTTACTGCTTGTTCTACTTTATGCAGCAGGTAAGATGTGTACAAAGATAGCGTTTAGTTATGAAAAAGTACACATTTTGTTAGTGGAATTCAAAAGAAAACATAATATTGATAATAGAAATTAAGTTCATAAATAATTTATTCACCTCTGTTTGTTTGTCACCAGCGTAACACATGAAGGATATTGTCACTTTTCCCCAAAAACTCTTTATTTGCTGCCTTACATACACTTTCTTGGGAAATATATAAAACGTCAATGTTCAGCGACTAAATAAATTAACATGTACACCTACAGGTACAACATCTAACGCATGGGCGTAACTAGGCATAAGCACGGATGCACTGTGCGTACAGTTTTTTGGGCAACCATGATATTGAATTATTTCATAGAAATTTAGTGTAGTTTTCACTGAATATAATGAAAAATCCTCTGCGAGTTAAAGTCACCTGTGTGTACATACCCTCTGTGTCAATTGTATGTATACGCATTGTACACCATTGTTCTGACACCCCATCATGCATACTTTTATTGAACTGAGGTAAACAATGCCTGTTACCTTTACAAGTCCTATCTTAATCTTCCATCTAACTGGAACTTCCTTTACCTCTTAATTGGAGTGTTAAGTGGCCTTTAACCCTCCTGTAGCCTTTGTCTTCAGAGTATCGAACGCACTCTCACTGGCGATATTTATCTCAGGAAAAAGTCTACCTGTGCGTTATTTTCAAAGAGCAGCTCCAGCAGACCTGGGGGCACTAGATTAAAGGATTTGCTTCATACCGTCAGAATGGCCTCAACGGAACATATTCTTCAGAAAACATGCCCAACTAACGATATCTTTATCCAAATACACAAATTAAAAGCTCATTTTGTAAAATTTTGGCTTTAAAAAACGTCCTATTTGCTCGGCCTGGGAGTTAATGAGCTACGTGGTCACGTGGTCCGATGATGACAATCGAGCCACTGGAGAACAGAGCGTGCTTAGCTGTCAAACTGAGCTGCATTGTCTACCTGTAAGATGACTTCTCTGGCTTCTGATAAAAGTTAATACTCATTCAAATCTCTTACCCGAGGGATCTAAATCCTCATGAAGCTGTGTAAAACCATTCCCGTCTAGTCAATTCTTTAACGAGCATTTAATTATGGTTATCCCAAGTTGTATAAAACACTGCATTTGAATGAGTAAAGGGTACTGTGGATTATTGCATATGAGGGCCATGTTATTTGTGAAATTCAATAAATTTTATTAAACCGCTGACACTCCGTCTTGGATACTTTTCTTAAACTGAGGTAAACGATGCCCGTAACCTTTACAAGTCCCATCTTAATCATCCATCTAACTGGAACTTCCTTTACCTCTTAATTAGAGGGTTAAATGGCTGGCGATATTTATCTCAGGTAAAAATCTACCTGTGCTTTAGTTTCAAAGAGCAACTCCCGCAGACCTGGGGGTACTAGATAAAATCTGAACACCGGATTTATTGAGGAGCTAGAGAAACAAAGGAAGAATTTTTCCTGCACAGCTTCATAGGAATTTTAGCACGGACTTGATCCAGCTTAGACCTTCTAATTAACAGGGTGACATGGGCAATTTTCAAATACAAAATAAACAAATAATAAAACTATATTTCAGTTAGCCTCCTCTTAAATAAATATACCGTTCTGGATAAATTAGAACATTTATGAAATCGACAGAAAATTTTTGACTTAAATGATGATTTTATTATTAATGGAAATTAAGCTACTATATGGGACACATTTGCTGAGATTACGCTGTTCTTGATGTTTTGCGTTAGTCTACATTTTGCTGTGCGTGCTTGGAATTTTTTAATTTTTTATACTCACGTATGTAAAACTGCACATTTAGTAAACATTCAAGTAATGATTTTTCCCATGCTACTTATAGCAAACAAAGCATACAAATTTGCAAAAAGTTTTGTGTACAGACGCAGAACTTGTATTTCAAGGTATAGAATGATAAATCTTTTAAATTATTTTATACTTCAGATGAAATAACATTCAGAAACAAATCCTCAAAGCATAAACGAATTAGGATTACGAACCATTTTAGTACATAAGTTCCTATTTTTTTCTTTAATATACCGCTCTTTTTTTCTGTTTGTTCTTCAACACGTTTTCTTCCACGGAAGTAATGCCTGGGCATACGCATGCTTCAAGTTACCCTGAGAGCAATTACTTTTATTAATGTTCGCGACGGTGTTTGAACTCAATTGTTTAACAGTCATTCTTTGCTAGTGGTGCACTGCAGGGGGGCCATAACAAGAATGTTATTTAAATTTAGATAGCCAACCAAATTCTCATGACATCGTTGTGTATGTTTCAATAACAAATCAAAGAAGCTGCATGAGCAAGGAGGATGCTGTTATAAAAGCAAAATAAGAGAAAAAGCAGAAAATATATCGAAATTACCCTCAAAATGGCGTCCTTTTTTGTGGAATTTCGACCCTACCTCTATTTAGGAACAGTTTGTTTAGGGTTTGAATGAATTATTGAAGCGGGGAATACACCTACTGCAAGAAGATATAATAAACAGAATGTGCAAATGGTTATTTAAATAAAAATTTATTTGAAGTGACTGAAAAATGATCACAAAATTAGCTTAACTTACGATACATGCGGTGTCCCACCCCGATGAAAATTTCATCTAATCCTATCTTTTTGTATTAAAACTGTTCAATCGTCCAAAGTAGTATGTCGGTTAGTTTGTGTCAAGAAATCCATGATAATATCAGTTTTCTTAAGAATTTCACATTTATTGCTCAGCAAGATCAATTTTTCTTCACCGCGTCCCAATATAACGTTCGCAACGGTGAAACTTCAGAGATCGATTCTTATCAGACGACTTTAAAATGCCGCGTGAAAATTATACATCGATAGCGATCTTCTTCCATACTCACTAACTGATGACGTCTACACACGAATGGCTTCTTTTGCACACTAAAAAAACCAGCTCAAACTGGCGGGTGGTCCATTCTGATAACATATCACGCAATGACGCTGTCGAGATAGGATGCAGGGCACAGGTGTAATTCCCTTGATTTAACCGTCACAGGATTGTTTATTGGGATCTTCTTTGTATGAAGGTGAGAAATAATGAGTTTCGTTTCATTTTTCTTCAATTGTTTCAACATATTTGTGTACCGATTGATTTTTACCATTCTATAAGTAGGGTGACTTCGTCTGAACTTTCGTTTTGCGTCTGTGTCACATGGGGGACTTAAGGTCATATTGAACATGGTGAAGCGGTGATACCGTATTCATGTTCTCTTGTTCTCGAAAACTCAATCATCGAAATTGAATTACTTTTTTTAAGTTTTGTCTTAAATTAAGCGGCTACACTGTATTCCGTGCGTTTAAAATTTAACCGTCTGTAAAAACAGCAATACTGGATTACTAGCAACACCTACGTTACGCAATGAAGCACCGAAAATGGGTGAAGAAAATGTGTCTCAGTAATGCGTGTTTGCCACTCATAATGCACTGCACTTTGTTTGAATAAGCAATAAACTATTTGTGATCTTAGGTTATCCATTGTTCGTTATCAGAGTTAACAGATTCTTTGTGTGATTTTTTTTCAGAATCCCAAGAGTGGATGCCTTAGTGAGCACAGAACAGATATCACCATTGGTCTACATATGTCAGGAAGAATGTTATAATTATGAACTTTGTGTTACACTGAACTTCATTTTGTTAAATTTTGTATTTAACTGAACTTTATTGTGTTAAAATAATAATAAAAAAATAATAATTCTGATAAAAAACTACAATCTGGAACATTCTTTAGATCAACTTTGTTCAGTGTGTGTCCCATATGACAGAGTTACAGTAAATAAAATATGTGCATTATTCCTCTGTGTTTGTCAATTCCATTTTAAAAGCATGTGAAAGTGGTGTGCCCCTCATGATTGAAGTGTGTATGGATAATAGCAAAAATATTGTTATTATTTACATGAGTATAAAAAGTTTTTGTACCCGCGTCAATAATGTTACCGTGACCCACATATTCACCATTTTTATTAATTATGAAATGTGGATTAAATTCTTCAAAACCAGTTTTGAAGCATTGAGACAACACCCCCTTATGATTTAAACTAAAACTGAAAACATTCCATTAGACTTTCATTAGTTTGTGCAAAATATATTACCCAGGGTAACGCGTCTTGGATTTGGTGGGTATAGCTGTTCAACTCTCCTGTGTGCCCTAAAAAGGGCAGCTGCTGTTTCCCTTTTTATGAAATGATAAACTGTGATGGTGTAGCTATCACATCGCAAAATTACAGCTTCCCAGAGAAAGTTTGAAATTTTCGGTCAAATTCAACATTTTGTAACCACTAGCAAAGAATGACAGTTAAATATTGATATTAAACGTCATTTACAAATACCAATAAAATCACCCCATGAAATAAATGAGATATTTTGAAAAATATGAAAGCCCACCAAGACGATTTTGATACCTGTTATTACCTGGGTTGGGAAGTGCAGCGGTGCATAATTAACAGGTTTGTTGTAAACGAGCTTTTGGTCAACTACAATGCATTTAAAATGCATCAGCAATCAGTAAGTTTGCCAACTGATGACAGTTAATCTGAAAGACTACCAGCTCTTGATATGATCTAAACCACCTGAGGTGACCATGATCTAGAGCATCGCAACTATTGTCACCGAAGTTAGTAAGTCACGGAAGACCGTCACAGACAAAGAAAGATTGTCAACGAGAGCTGCAATTTTGGTGAATCCCACGGCAACACACCGAGGCATAACGAAAATTCCTCAACTCCGTTCAACACAACTTTCCTTAACTTCTCCGTCTGTATGCACCATGCAGCTCAGTTGAGTCTCATAGACCTTTATCGTGATTGTCGTCACAGTACCACGTGACCCAGATCTGTTGCTTCGTTTATGCATATTGAGGTGAGGTTTACTAAAACGCTTTTTGTCTACTAATAGATTGTTTTTATAATTTTTAAATGACGGGGATCGATTAAAACATAACTGCAGTGTATAGATTAAGTGCTGGATCTTCAGAATTCGAGAAATGGATTTTTATATGACTATTGTCCTTTAAATCTGGACACCAGGTTTAATAAGAGGCTAGAGAAGCAAAGGAAGAATTTTTTCCTTCAAAGCTTCATAGGAATATTAACACAGATTTCCCAGCAGGCAAATTATGTTGTTTTGACATTGAAACAACGTTGAACCATAACGTTGAGTAGACATTGAATAAACGTTGGATTTGAAAGTTGTGTCAACCTCAGATAACAACGTTGTATCAACGTCAGAAACCAATGTTATATCAACCCCACCCAGCGGGAAATTAGCCTGGATGTGTTTAGCAGTAGGACATGTTTGATGGCTATATATTATTATTATATATATAAACCTTGGAAATTTTAACTTAAAGGCCATACATAAATACCCTACATACATTTAGCCATCAAACTTGTCCTACTACTAAACACATACAGGCTAAAAGGGTGTACCATGCTTAGGTGCAAAACATGCTTAGGAGCTAGATGCGTGGAAAATATCAGGCAAAGCAGGCACTTGGATGTTTTTACAGTGTACGTTATAATTGTGTACCTGTGTTTTGTACCAAAAATAAAAACATTTCATGTCATTTTAATGTCTTTTCATCCAAGAATGTTGTCTAACAACTGGGGTTGATACAATGTTATTATGATATCTGACGTTGATGCAACATTGATATCTGAGGTTGAGTCAACTTTCAAATCCAATGTTAATGCAATGTATTATCAACGTTATGGTTCAACGTTGTTTCAATGTTAAAACAACATAATTTGCCAGCTGGGTAGTGTTTACTTATGAGCATGTAGACATAATATTAATGGAATTTAAATAAAATATAATATTGATGGTAAGGATTTAGTGCACAAGTAATGCATTAACCTCCGTTTGTTTGTCACCAGAGTAACGCAGTAAGTAATCAGTATGGGTGGATTTTGTTGAAATTTTCATGATACATCAGAGATGGGTTTCCGTATAAGTTTTTATGTACAGACACAGATGTGTCTGTACATATAGCCGTCATCTGCGTCTGTCGTCGCCGTCGCCATTGCCGTTGCCGTTGCAAACACGATAAGTGGAATACTGTTTTACCTTTTGGCTTGAAAGTTACAGAACTGATGAATATTCATAATACGCCGGTCAAGTTCGAAAATCAGCATGATCGGGCCATTTTTAGGGAAGTTATGCTTTTTTTTCACTTTTTTCAGCATATATGCAACACCGTAAACACGATAAGTGGAATACTGTTTTACCTTTTGGCTTGAAAGTTACAGAACTGATGAATATTCATAATACGCCGGTCAAGTTCGAAAATCAGCATGATCGGGCCATTTTTAGGGAAGTTATGCTTTTTTTTTCACTTTTTTCAGCATATATGCAACACCGTAAACACGATAAGTGGAATACTGTTTTACCTTTTGGCTTGAAACTTACAGAACTGATGAATATTCATAATACGCCGGTCAAGTTCGAAAATCAGCATGATCAGGCCATTTTTAGGGAAGTTATGCTTTTTTAGTACCACCAGCGTGTACGCTGGCGGTACTCATGGTTTTAGTCCCGACCCGTCTCGTCCGGCTCCGCCGGCTCCGTTGGCTCCGCCGGCTCCGCCGGCTCCGTAAGCTCCGCCGGCTCCGCGTACTGGCGCCGGATACAAGTCACCGTTACCGCTTCTCCTCCTAGACCGCAAGGACCCCTGTCCCCATCTCTTGGATTTCGGTCACATATAACCTCAACTTGAACCCCCAGATTTTTTTGTCTCAGTCGGTGCATTAACCTGGGCGTGACGCTTGTTGAAATGCACCCTTGTCAAAATTTTTGAAAATTCAATGCCAATTATTTACCCTACGGAAGGAATTATGGGAAAAATTTCTACAGACGGCTTTCCAAAAGTCATATGTGTAGATTTCAAATATGCCCTTGGATTTGACCTTTGACCTTTATTTCAAGGTCAAACAGGCCAAAATTTTCAAAAAAATGAAATTTTTTACAAAAAAAATATTATTTGCGCTGTTATTCAGACACTACACAGACTTAACCAATAATATTATTGGAAAGTCTTACCCTTTGGGTCATCTTTCATCTCCGTGAATTTGGGGTCAATCGGTGCATTTTCACGGGAGAAGCGGCCATAAGATACCGAAACTGAAAACTGTCTCTAATTCGGGAACCGTTAATGCTAGCGACCCGTTCTTTTTTGCATTTTGTAGAGCATGTAAAGCCCAACATTGCATGTGGTCTCCGTTTTTTTGTATTTCATACGGTTTTCGTGTTATGCTGTATTAAAAAGTACATTGTGGTGACACATTATTGTAACTCAGAATTGTAACATTATATCTCCAAAACTGGCAGAGATAGGTCAATAGTTACTATTAAAGTTGAATAGGAAGTCACTTACTGGCAATTTAACAGTGACCATAAAATTGACCTTTGACCTACTTTTCACCATGAATTGAACTTTGCAAATTTTCGTTCCCTTTTATCACCAAAACTGGCAGAGATAGGTTCATAGTTACTATTGAACTTGAATAGGAAGTCATATACTGGCAATTTACTGTGACCTTAAATTTGACCTTTGACCTATTTTTGAACTGAACTTTGCAAATTTTTGTTCCCTTTTATCTCCAAAACTGGCAAAGATACGCCCATAGTTACTATTGAATTTGAATAGAAAGTCAGAGGCAATTTACTGTGACCTTTAAATTGACCTTTGACCTACTTTTCATCATGAACTGAACTTTGCAAATTTTCATTCCCTTTTATCTCCAAAACTGGCAGAGGTCAATAGTTACTATTGAACTTAAGTAGTAAGTCATATACTTGCAATTTACTGTGACCTTAAAATTGACCTTTGACCATCTTTTTACTATGAACTGAACTTTGCAAATTTTCTTTCTCCTTTATCTCTAAAACTGACAGAGATAGGTCCATAGTTACTATTGAACTTGAATAGGAAGTAATACACTAGCAATCTGTGACCTTGAAATTGACCTTTGACCTACTTTTTATGATGAACTGCTTTTTGCATGTTTTCAGGCCTTTAAATCTGCAAAATTGGCAAAGAAATGCCCATGGTTGCTATTGAACTTGAATAGAAATTCATAAACTATGATATTGAAATTGACCTTTAACCTACTTTTTCACCATGAACTGAGCTTTGCATATTTTCTTGCCTCTCATATCTTTAAAACTAGCAGAGATGTGCCCCTTGTTGCCCCTAGGTTTTCTCTTTTGTCAGCATATATGCACCATTAACAACACTTTTCAAGGAAAACCAATAGGCCTTTTGTCTAGAGAATACAGGAGTGATCAAGGGTAGGAAAATGCAAGTCAATTCGAAAATCTGCTTGATTGTACCATTTTTAGTTATATTTTTTTGCATATTTTGAGAACTCTTATTGATTGCATCTTATAGAGCTTGTCAAGCACAAGACTGGTGATGGTGTCCCTTTTTGGAAGGGGGGGGGGGTCCATACGAATGCCCTTACTCCAGCTGGTGGTACAATATCCGGAGGCGGTATCGCCTCTCTGATCCTCTAGTTTTTCACTTTTTTCAGCATATATGCAACACCGTAAACACGATAAGTGGAATACTGATTTACCTTTTGGCTTGAAACTTACAGAACTGATGAATATTCATAATACGCCGGTCAATTCGAAAATCAGCATGATCGGGCCATTTTTAGGGAAGTTATGCTTTTTTTTCACTTTTTTCAGCATATATGCAACACCGTAAACACAATAAGTGGAAAACGGTTTTACCTTTTGGTTAGACCCATTTCAGAAAAGTGCTGTCTTGTTTACATTTTGGCATTTTCAAGATGTGACTTTGAAGTTCCATGGTCCTGAAGACCTTTGCTAGTCACATTTTCTGAATATCCATGATACTAATATTTTATGATTAAAAATTGATGGTCATTATGCTGTTAAACATTATGTAATATTGCATCAAAATTTGAAGAAACCCCTATTTTGGGCACTGCTCCCATGATGACCATTTAAGGAAAATCATGTCACTCACTGTTCTCAAACTTACAGGAAAGAAACATGGGACTAAAATATAGCTTCAGTAGGCAATGCAGTCTGTTTGGTAATGTTTTCTGGCAGTTAAACAGTTTTTTTGTGAAAATTTAATTTTTCACATATTGGGATTTTCAGGGTGTGATTTTGAAGTTCCATGAGCCTGCAGACCTTTGCTAGTCACGTTTTCTGAATGTTCATGTGACTAATATTCTATTATTAAAAATTGATGGTCATTATGCTGTTAAACATGTAATATTGCATCAAAATTTGACGAAACCCCTATTTTGGGCACTGCTCCCATGATGACCATTTAAGGAAAATCATGTCACTTACTGTTGTCAAACTTACAGGAAAGAAACATGGGACTAAAATACAGCTTCAGTAGGCAATGCAGTCTGTTTGGTAAATTTTTCTAGCAATTAAACAGTTGTTTGTGAAAATTTAATTTTTCACATATTGGCATTTCCAAGGTGTGACTTCAATACGCCGGTCAAGTTCGAAAATCAGCATGATCGGGTCATTTTTAGGGAAGTTATGCTTTTTTTCCACTTTTTTCAGCATTTATGCAACCCTGATAATATGAAAAGTGAAAAACCGCTTTATTTTTTGGCTTAAAACTTACACAACTGATGAATATTTATAATATGCAGGTCAAGCTGAAAATCAGCATGATCGGGCCAATTTTATGGAAGTTATGCTGTTTTTTTTTCAATTTTTTTCAGCATAAATGCAACACCGATAACAAGATAATCGAAAAAATAATTTTACTTTTTGGCTTATAAGTTACTGAAATGATGAATGTTCATAATACGCAGGTTAAGTTCGAAAATCAGCCTGATCGGGCCAATTTAATGGAAGTTATTTAATGGCAGTTTTTTCGCAATTTCAGCATATGTGCAACATCGATAACACATTTCAAGGAAAATCAATTGGCCAATTATCTTGAAATTCACAGGGGTGATCAGATTTACTAAAATACAGATGAGGTTCGAAAATTAGCTTGATCAGTTCAGTTTTGGTGAAATTGTGCCTTTTTTTGTAAATAAGTCTTTTTTCCTTGGATTTAATTCTTAGGCATGTTAACAATCTCATTTGTGAACTAATTAGTAATGTAAAGGTGTTCTTTTGACATTTTCTGCATTTTAACAATATTGCTAGTTGATTATATAAAAATGATGGTAAACCTGTTATTGTGCATTGTGTAATAAAGTGTCAAAAATGGAAATAAACTCATATCTTTACAGTTTGTCAGATTCAATCATTCACCATGTTCAGAATCTCAGAATGGAACAAATTAGACATTTAAAATTGTTCTATTGATATTTTTCCTATGTCAACAACTTTCTTAGTTGATCATTTAAAAACAACAGTAAATTGATTATTTTGATATATGTAAAAAAAGTGTTGAAAGTGGAAAGAAATTCATTTCAGTACAGTTATCTCTTGTGTACATTTTGGCATTTTGAAGTTGTGACTCTGAACTTCCATGGCCCTGAAGACCTTTCCATATCAAATTTTCTGAATATCCATGATACTTTTATTTTATTATTAAAAATTGATAGTCATTATGCTGTTAAGCATTATGTAATATTGCATCATAATTGAAGACAACCCCATTTTAGACAATGCCTCCATAGTGACCATTAAAGGAAAACCAAGTCACTTACTCTTCTCAAACTTACAGAAATGTAGCATAGCACTAAATTATAGCTTCAGTTGAAAAACCTGCTATATCAGTTAACTTTCTTGGAAATTATATAGTTTTTTGTTACAATTAAAATTTTCACATATGGACATTTTCAAGGTGTGACTTAGTCTTTGATCTTCCATTGGCTTGAATACCATTGCTAGTCACATCTTTTGAATAGCTATGATACATTTACTTTATTATTAAAAATTGATGGCCATTGTGCTGTTAAGCATTATGTTAAATTGCATAAAAGATGAAAAAAAAAACCTTTTTTGGACATCGCTGCTAGGATGACCATTAAGGAAAAACCATTTTACTTATGATATTCTAACTTACTGAAAAGTTTCATAGGACTGAAGAGTAGCTTGTGTTGGAAATCAGTGTGATTGTTTTCTGTTTTGGAAGCAATGCAGCTCTATAGAGTGCTATATGGGGCTACTGTTTATGAATGGTGGTAATTGTCCCTTGGGATAATCACTAGCTAAATTCAGAGCTATAAAATTACTTGCCTAATTGATTTTCAAGTGCCCATTAAATAAGATTACATAAAGTACACGTTAAGATTTCCCATTCAAGTCCTATAGGTTAAGCTCTCTCAACTGTGTCACATAATAAGGAATTGGTGATAATTATGCAGGTAAATGTTGTTTAATATTGCAAATAAGTTTACAAAAGAAAAAAAAAATTGTGTAATGCCAACATTAATGCTATAGATGAATAACAGTGCCTTATTATCCTCAAACGCATTGGGATTATTCATATCATGTTAATACAGCAAGATTAAAAGTTTGAATAGCAGCTATATTGGATTTTTTTTGTGTGTTTTCTTTTTAATTTTTTTTTCTAAACACTGGCATTTTCAACTCCCATCCACCTGAAGCTCTTCAGATTTTCTGTATTTCCACATAAGCAGTTGCATAGGTTTTTATGTCTTTAAACATTATGTAATATTATTTTATGTACTGTCAACATTTTTCAAATATTGGGATTTTCATTATGTGAATTTGAACTCTCATGGTCCAGAAACTGTAATCTTATTGCAGGGGTGGATTGAGGCCGTCTTCTGGGTCTTTCAGATGACAGTCAGATTTTAAAGTTTACAATGACTGGTATCATTTTTTTTTGTTGGAAGACCATCAAAAGTGGAGGATGGATCAACAAAGATACTTTGGAATACTGTCAAAAAATATCTCTGGATCTGCTTCTGTTATTGACCATTTTACCTGTTGTGCATGATTAAAAATCAGTGTTAACTGACCGTGTTATTATAAGCATTATTTATTATTGCATCAAAATTGACAAAATGACCCATTTTGCATCTTTATTTTCTGTTTTTTGTCTGTACATTTGACAGCTTTGCTGCCTTGTCTTAATCTGTCAGGATCTGGTATAGCGGTGAGCACTGCTGCAGCCCCCACCCCCGTGCTGCAGCTGACCTCACCCCAGGGGATGATGGCTCCCGCCCCAGGGGTTGGATTAACCCCTGGGCTGATAACCGTACCCGGAGTTATCCCCACAGCTGTTATACCTGGTATGTGTGGGTAGAGCTTAGGGAGGGTGGGGGAGGTGGCATTGGTTGGGGGGAAGGTAAACAGCTAAGTAAGCCAAAAAGTTAATTGACAAAATTACTGTAACTTTTAGAGGCTTTATATTTTTCTTATCTATTTTATAAGCTTTCAAATAAATTGTTGAGTTAATTAAAGAAGGTATATGAATGAACCACGTATTTGTAGCATTTGTCAAAAGCATGAAATATTTTTCTCTGTTAGAATGGTTGGAATATACATGTACTATGTCAGTTGTATAAGGATTGGAAGGGGAAAGGTTGCAGGGAGGGGGGAAAGAAGGGACACATTAGGAAAATAGTGGACCATATACCAAATAATTTTTGATTTATGTTTATCAAAATAACAGCACATTTCAAATTCACATTTGCACTCTTCTCTTTTTCTTCTCACTGTCCACCAGGTGGTGCTGGAGCAGTGATGGCCCAACAGATGGTGCCAGTTAAAGATGCTCCAGTATTCCACAGAAAGTCAGATCCCACCACTGCCACCGCTGTCCCGACGCCACCTGGGGCAGGTGGAGATGGTCAAGTGTCCATGGCAAACACAAAAGAGAAAACCCCAATGTGCTTAATCAATGAGTTAGCCCGCTACAATAAGGTACCTGAATTGTCATGTAATTTAGTAGAGAGTCTTTGGAAAACTTTTCATCTTTTAAAAATCACACTGAGGTTTGTTCTTATGTTAAAAAAAAAGATTTAATTTTGATTGTAATTTTTTAGATATTAAATCAGGTACATATTTTCTTTAATTGAATACTTGCATGTTTTCTAATATTGATATTTGTTTTTAAATCCAGGAAAAGAAAAAAAATTAAAAGTACTTATGGGTTTTGTTTCTTGTTTTCCTTAGATACTCCACCAGTACACATTAACTGACAAACAAGGCCCAGCTCACAAGAAAACTTTCTTCGTGAAGCTCAAGTTAGGTGACGAAGAGTACGCAGCAAATGGCGTCAGCATCAAAAAGGCGCAGCATGCAGCAGCTGACATTGCGTTAGAGAAGACACAGTACAAACATCCTCCGCCTAAACCAGCAAAGTATGTGGACGGTACAGGAGTCTGTGGTATGCTGAAAAAACTTTGTTACAGTTTTGATGATATTTTTATTTTGATTAACTAGCTTAGAAAAAGAATCATTGTATTAGAGGGTGGGGCTTACGTGAGCCTCTTATTATTTTTCATCATTGACATCTTGATATGAAGATGAATTATGAGTATGATGACAGAAACAATTTTCATTTCTTTTTCCAAATATTTTTCCTTTAAACTTTTCTTTATTGTTACTAGTTATTCTATAGCAAACTGTCCAAAGATGAAATATAAAATAACTGACTTCACTTGACTTATTTTTCTTTTTAATCAGTATGTCAGATTATTATGTTATTCTGCCACCTTTTCAAAGGACATTTTCATGATATCATTCTGTTATTCTTTCCCCAAGATCCTTCTTCCTCCCGTACCATCACTCCCACAGTGGAACTGAATGCTCTGGCCATGAAACGAGGAGAACCTGCTGTGTACCGCCCCATTGAGCCTCCCAGACCTGCGTGCTATGGGCCACCTAACTTGGGCTTCAGGGGCATGTACAACCAAAGGTAAATAACATGTACAACCAAAGGAAGATAACATTTACAACCAAAGGTAAATAACATGTATAACCAAGGGTAAATAACATGTACAACCAAAGGTAAATAACAACCTAAAGAAAATTGATTTTTTTTTTGGGGGGGGGGGGGGGGGGGGGTGCTTTTCAGTCTGAAGTGGCAACCCTTTTTCTCATTTTAAGGGTATTTCTTTTCATTATTTTCTTACAACCAAAATGCCTGGTAGGCATGTGAATACACATACAGGCTTGCTTTTGTGCTTCATTTGAAATCCATTTGCAAAGATCATTTTCTAAAGCAGAAATCCATGCCAGATTATTTCATACTATTGAGTGAGCTGTAGTCAAGCAGTGGCATGGGTGAGAAAATATCGCAGTGGAAGACTGCCAAATTGATAGACAAATTGACAACCGAGCCAGAAACCAGTTAACATTCAGACTTTCTATTCCAGATATCATTATCCAAAAGCACAGAAAGTGTTCTACGTGTCCCTGAAGGTGGGCAACCGAGAATTCATGGGTGAGGGCAACACGCGCCAGGCTGCTCGCCATTTTGCCGCTTCAAAGGCGCTGAAAACGCTGGCCGCTCTCCCTATGCCAAACCAAGACAAAACACCACTCCAAGTGAGCGATGGAGTGGGTGACGGTGGTAAGTATCCTGGAGATTTGCAGCACATGCAGTAGGTTACCAGACATGGGGGAAAAACTTTTAAGATGCTGAAGGTCTAGAGGACATACGCAAGAGGAGATCTGAAGGTTCTCACAACATTCTTCGGAGTTCAAACTAAGTAATTTATTTCTGTTAGACTATGTTTACATGTAAGTGATTATTATATGTTGTATTTTCACATAAACCTAGCTAGTCATAAAGACTTGGGATATTAAAAAATCTTGCAGGTCCTGTAGCATTTCAATTTGATCATCTCCAGTGGGACAGGCAGTTTCCCCATGTCTGGATAACACTGGCAAAGTCACATGAAGTTACTTTCTCTTATACTATGCTGTCTTTGATGTAAGGCATAAATGTTAGATTTTATTGATTGAAAATAAGAAATGTTATATTTTAGAACTTGCGGGCAAACATATCTATATACATATGCATGCACACCCTTGTCTCTGTCACAACTAACACAATGTTTCTGTCACAACTAACACAATGTTTCTGTCACAGCTAACACAATGTTTCTGTCACAGCTAACACAATGTTTCTGTCACAGCTAACACAATGTTTCTGTCACAACTAACACAATGTTTCTGTCACAGCTAACAATGTTTCTGTCACAGCTAACACAATGTCTCTGTCACAACTAACACAATGTCTCTGTCACAACTAACACAATGTTTCTGTCACAACTAACACAATGTTTCTGTCACAGCTAACACAATGTTTCTGTCACAGCTAACACCATGTCTCTGTCACAGCTAACACAATGTTTCTGTCACAGCTAACACCATGTTTCTGTCACAGCTAACATAATGTTTCTGTCACAGCTAACATAATGTTTCTGACACAGCTAACACCATGTCTCTGTCACAGCTAACACAATGTTTCTGTCACAACTAACACAATGTTTCTGTCACAGCTAACACTATGTTTCTGTCACAACTAACACAATTTTCTTTTTATGTACAGACACAGATGTGTCTGTACATATTGCCATCACCTGCGTCTGTCGTCGCCGATGGCGATGCCGATGCCGATGGCGATGCCGATGCAGGCGCCGTGCACTTTCCTTGTAAACACGATAAGTGGAGGGCAGTTTTACTTTTTGGCTTTATATTTACAGAGCTGATGAATATTCATAAAACGCAGGTCAAGTTCGAAAATCAGCATGATCGGGCCATTATTGTAGAAGTTATGCTGTTTTTTCACTTTTCAGCATATATTTCACATTTCCTCAGATTCAATTCTTAGGCATGTTAACAGTCTCATTATTAAACTAATAAGATACGAAAAAGTGTTTGTTTGGCATTTCCTGCATCTTTACAACATTGTTAGTTGATTTTGTAAAAATGATGGTTAACTTGTTATTGTGTATTGTGTAATAAAGTGTTAAAAATGGAAATAAACTCATATCATTGCAGTTTGTCAGCTTCAATCATTCACTATGTTCAGAATCTCATAATGGAAGAAATTGGACATTTAACACTGCTCTGTTGATATATTTCCCATCTCATCAATTTTCTTAGTTGATCATGTAAAAATGGCAGTAAACGGTTAATTTTGTTTTATGTTAAAAATTGTTAAAAATGGAAAAAAAAAAAACATTTCAGATCAGTGCTGTCTTGTTTACATTTTGGCATTTTCAAGTTGTGACTTTCAAGTTCCATGGGCCTGAAGACCTTTGCTAGTCAAATTTTTATGTACAGACACAGATGTGTCTGTACATCTTGCCATCACCTGTATCTGTCGTCGCCGTCGCCGATGCCGGCGCCGTGCACTTTCCTTGTAAACACGATAAGTGGAGGGCAGTTTTACTTTTTGGCTTTATATTTACAGAGCTGATGAATATTCATAATACGCAGGTCAAGTTTGAAAATCAGCATTATCGGGCCATTATTGTAGAAGTTAAGTTGTTTTTTCACTTTTCAGCATATATGCAACCCTGTAAACACATTTTAAGGAAAACCGTTAAGCCTGTTGTCATGAAACTCACAGGAGTAATCAATCTTACTTGAATGCAGGTCAAGTTCGAAAATTGGCATGATCGGGCCACTACTGTGTCTGTGCATAAAAATTTGACTAGCAAAGGTCTTCAGGCCCATGGAACTTGAAAGTCACAACTTGAAAATGCCAAAATGTAAACAAGACAGCACTGATCTGAAATGTTTTTTTTTTCACTTTTCAGCATATATGCAACCCTGTAAACACATTTTAAGGAAAACCGTTAAGCCTGTTGTCATGAAACTCACAGGAGTAATCAATCTTACTTAAATGCAGGTCAAGTTCAAAAATTGGCATGATCGGGCCACTATTTTAGTAGTTATGCTGTTTTTTCACTTTTCAGCATATATGCAACACTGTAAACACAACATAAGAAAAACAGATTGGCCAATTGTCATTAAACTCACAGGAGTGGTCAATCTTACTAAAACGCAGGTTAAGTTCGAAAATCAGGATAATCGGGCCATTTTTTTAGAAGTTATGCTGTTTTTTCACATTTCCTCAGATTCAATTCTTAGGCAGGTTAACAGTCTCATTATTTAACTAATAAGACACGTAAAAGTGTTTGGTTGACATTTCCTGCATCTTTACAACATTATTAGTTGATTATGTAAAAATGATGGTAAACTTGTTATCGTGTATTGTGTAATAAAGTTTCAAAAATGGAAATAAACTCATATCATTGCAGTTTGTCAGCTTCAATCATTCACTATGTTCAGAATCTCAGAATGGAGGAAATTGGACATTCCGTCACTGTCACTGGCGCCGGCGCCGTTCACTTTCATTGTAAACACGATAAGTGGAAGGCAGTTTTACTTTTTGGCTGTATATTTACAGAGCTGATGAATATTCATAAAATGCAGGTCAAGTTCGAAAATCAGCATGACCGGGCCATTATTGTAAAAGTTATGCTGTTTTTTCACTTTTCAGCATATATGCAACACTGTAAACACAACATAAGAAAAACAGATTGGCCAATTGTCATTAAATTCACAGGAGTGGTCATTCCTGCTAAAACGCAGGTTGAGTCAAAAATCAGCATAATAGGGCCATTATTTTAGAAGTTATGCTGTCTTTTCACATTTCCTCAGATTTAATTCTTAGGCATGTTAACAGTTTCATATTTTAATTAATAAGATACGAAAAAGTGTTTGTTTGGCATTTCTTGCATCTTTACAACATTATTAGTTGATTATGTAAAAACGATGGTAAACTTGTTATCGTGTATTGTGTAATAAAGTTTCAAAAATGGAAATAAACTCATATCATTGCAGTTTGTCAGATTCAATCATTCACTATGTTCGGAATCTCAGAATGGAAGAAATTGGACATTTAACACTGCTCTATTGATATTTTTCCCATCTCATCAATTTTCTTAGTTGATCATATAAAAATTGCAGTAAACCATTAATTTTGTTTTATGTTAAAAATTGTTAAAAATGGAAAAGAAAACATTTCAGAACAGTGCTATCTTGTTTTAATATAGATTTTTAAATATTTAAGACATTGCAGAAATCTTGAGTTTGGCAGTTTCTCCATGAAACACTGCTTTTTGGTCATAGCATCCTATAGTAAACTACCCCAAACATATACCCAAAACCCCCAAATCAAATGTCAAGTTTGACCTTGACCCTCATTTTCAAGGTCATTTGGCTATTTCATGGAGAAATATTGAAGTGGGCTAAAAGTGATGTTTAGTTGACCCCCCCCCCCCCAATTCGCACATGCTCTTTCAGAATATAGGGTCAAATTTAACCCATGACCTTCACATGACCTTGTAAGAGCATTTTCACACCTATTTTGCAGGGGAATCCTCCGCCACTGGCTTTAGCCAGTTGCAGTCTAGTTAAAATTTGATGTTGAATTTGCAGTTTAACATAATGTACTTTTGCATCATAATTGACAGTAGCCTATTTTGTTATTTCCTGCTTTTTGTCTGTACATTTGACAGCTTTGCTGCCTTGTTTTAAAATTCTGGTGTTAATATGCAATACCATTTGCCCTCCACCTCTTTAGATATTCTTTCGCTTCTTCTCTGCTATCGCCTCACAATTAAATGTCATCCGCAAACATCATCATTCACGGGACATTTTCCATGAGTCATTTCGTCAATCTGAAGCAATATCATTCGTATTACCAGGTGAATTTAATGAACGGCTTCGCCGATTGTGTGAAAGTGGTAAGATTCCAGTATACCGACAGCGAGTAGCTATTGTAGGACCTTACGGTGTGGGAAAGACTCATCTCGCCAAGCGCCTCATCCATGAGGAATATATCAAAGCAGAAGATGCAAATACAACTGGCGTGAATATATACCGTCATAGGTGTGTTGTCCATAAAGCTGGCCGATCCTGTTGGATAAGAGGAAAAGGTAAGCAGAATATAGGAAAACATTTGGCACATATGGAATTTGTTTATAAAGAATACAAAGAACAGAAGATAAGACATTTTCAGTTTTACCGCATAACCCACAATAAGTGTATGTGTGGGTGTCGAAATGTGTCCTTCCCTATCTTAGTATGGTAGACGAGGGGCTGAGTGAAAAAGTACTTAAATAAGTGGTGCCTTTGTATTGTTATCAATCAATTGACATACATTACACTTAACAATCTACTACTACAGCCCATTGATTATTTTTAACTGGGTACAAACACGATAATTTCATTCTCTGTAAAAACACCATGCTTTATTTTACTAAATGTTGAATTGAATTTTTTAATGGTGTAGCCTGATACGTACACTCAGAAAAGGTACATTTAGATACAACCCTTGATCTACCTGTATGATCCTTCCAACTATTCTCAGATGATCCAAAAGACCAGTTTGCACAAAACATGGCAATTGGAGTACAGAATTCAGATACGTTTTGTGAGCCGGACTTAACAGTATTGGACCAAACGCCACTAGAGGAATCCCTACCAGATTCAGAAGAGAATATTAATAACATGCTGACAAATAGAGGTATTGTACATGATTGTCTCGAATAGTTCATCTTGGTGCAATTTAAGCAGATATTTGTAGTTATTCTTCTTTTTTGCCAAGAGATTCCACCTTCTGTGTGTTTTTCGTTGGCCATTCCACATATATGTTCCTTAAAGACGTTTTTGTTTACTTCAAGGTTGAGTCTTTTTCTGTTAGAATGGTGTTTGATATTATTCTTTTCTTTATTCTACAGCCGCTCCCCCTGATGACAGTGAATCACCTGCCTCTCCTGACAAAGCAGCAGGTAAGTAGTTCACATGTAGTAAAACAAAATTCTCGTGTATTGCTCAGAGATGTTCGAGAGTTTTTCTTAGCTTGTCGATTAGCTATGTGAGTTTCTATCTTCTTATTTTCATCAAACTGGGACTTAGAACTCACACGGGCATGAAGCCCAGTGGTAATCAAATTCTCTAAATGTCCATGTTTTTAATAGAAAATAATTAAAATTTCATGGTATACAGTTGCCCATTATGTTATATTGCATCAAAAACCTACTTTGTGCACTATCACCATAACGTTATAAAAAGAAAACTGTTACCTATTTTATATTTACAAAAAAAATGATTCTTAGGATTGACAAACAGCTCAAATTAGAAAACCAGCTCTTTTGAATTATCCTTTTTATCGAATTATGCATTTTTTGT
Organism: Lingula anatina; assembly: GCF_051362555.1. Taxonomy (NCBI): domain Eukaryota; kingdom Metazoa; phylum Brachiopoda; class Lingulata; order Lingulida; family Lingulidae; genus Lingula; species Lingula anatina. The sequence continues at coordinate 20,074,804 of NC_141775.1, forward strand.
GAAATTTTTATTTATCTCATTCTGGTGTGAGCTTGAACTCTTATGGGCCTGAAGCCTTATGCTTTTACTTACATCGTTATATACTATTGTGCATAATTAAATTTTCAGGTTGACTGTGCAGTTAAGCATTGTATTACATTAGAACTGACAGCCTCCTATTTTGTGCATTATTATTTTCTGCTTTTTTAAAATTGTGACTTAGATATTTCATGGGCCTGAATACCTTTGCTAGTCACATTTGGGTGACAAGCCTCTAATCTTCCATTGGGTAACTACTAGCAAAATTCAGAACTATAAGGTCACTTGCCTAAATTAAGTTTCAGGTGGCAATAAAATGAGATTATATAAAACACACATGTTGAGATTCCCTGTAAACTCCCATAGGTTAAGTTTTCTGCCAGATAACAGTGTCCATAATAGGGAAGCAGTGATAATTATGCAGATAAATGTTTAATTTTGCAAATAAGTTTTCAAAAAATTATTTTGTATAATGCCAACATTAATGCTTGTTTGAAAAGCAGCTTTACTGGAATGTTTTGTTTTTAATTTTTTCAAACACTGAGGGTTTCAACTCAATTTTTAACTCCCCTCCACCAGAAGCTCTGCACATTTTCTGTTTTCCCACATAAGCAGTTGTATTGGTATTTTATATTTCAGCATTATGTAACATTATATTATTCTATGCACTGCTTTCATATGTCAAATATTGTGATTTTCATTATGTGAATTTAAACTCTCGTGGTCCTGAAACTGTAATCTTATCATAGGGGCAGATTGAGATCGTCCTCAAGGTTTTCAGGAAGACGGTCAGATTTTAAAGTTTACATTGACGGGTATCTATTTTTTTTTTGTTGGAAGACCATCTAAAATGGAGGGTGGATTAACAAAGATATTTTAAAATACTGTCAGAAAATACATTTGGATCCGCTCCTGTTATTGACCATGTTACCTGTTGTGCATGACTTAAATTCAGTGTCGATTGACCGTGCTATTACAAGTATTATTTATTATTGCATCAAAATGAGAAATTAACCTTTTTTTTGCATCTTTATTTATTTATTTATTTATTTATTTATTTATTTTGTCTGTAGACTCGCCCTTCAAGAAATCCATGCCTTGAAGAAATCGATGAAAACTGGAAGTGTGTGTTTTTTGCACTGTTTTTCCTGTCATGCCCATCGTTAACACTGTGTTGTCAAGTAAAAGGAAGCGTCTGATACAAAGTATCAAACGCAGCATTGACGTGCTTGCTTGCGATGCGTTCAGTACACTTTGTTTACACTGACAAGTCGAGGTCAGGAATGCACAATGTTTTTCTATGTAATTATGCAGTTTCAATTTTGATTAGTGAATTTTCTCTTATCTGCATGGTCATTTTCCGAACATTTTCATAAGCCACGAAATATTTCTCATCGGAAAATCACCCAGCAGCTTTCCAAGTACAAGCGAGTGACGTCATGACGCACTTCCGGTTTTTCGCCAAGATCTTGAAGGGATTAGCTTTACGGTTTGCTGCACATTTAAAGCATTCTGTCTCAAAATGTACTTGACTGCTTGGATTGAAATTTACAGAACTTATTCTTCACATGATATCACACATATGTGCTTAATTTGAGAGCTTTAGCTGTTATATATTTTCTACAGTGCCCATTCAAAATTGAAAAAGAGCTATTTTCCGTCGATTTCTTGAAGGGCAAGTCTACATTTGACAGATTTGCTGTCTTGTTTTATCTGGGTACAAACACGACAATTTAATTTTCTGTAAAATAAGTCGTCTTTATATGACTGAGGATTATTTTTATGTACAGACACAGGCTTGAAGACCCATGCTAGTCACATTTTCTGAAAATCCATGATACTTTTATTTTATTATTAAAAATTCTTGTTTTCTGTTGGAAGACCATCAAAATGAAGGATGGATCAACATAGATACTTTGTAATACTGTCAGAAAATATCTCTGGGTCTGCTCCTGTTATTGACCATGTTACCTGTTGTGCAAGATTAAAATTCAGTGTTGACTGACAGTGCTATTATAAGCATTATTTATAATTGCTTCAAAATTGACAAAATTACCTTTTTTTGCATCTTTATTTTCTGTTTTTTGTCTGTACATTTGACAGCTTTGCTGCCTTGTTCTTTTTGCCAAGGGATTCCACCTTCTATGTGTTTTTCGTTGGCCATTATACCTTATGTGCCTTGAAGACTGGGCACTTGATACCAATTATACTTGATCTTATTAGACGCATTTTCAATGTAATTTATTTATTTTTATACAATATTTATACAATATCCCAAAGTTATAGTTAAAAATTTTGTAAAGAAATTCCTTTATCTTAGCCATGTTTTTGTTAACTTTAAGATTGAGTCATTTTCTGCTAGAATGGGGTTTGATATTCTTCTTCTCTTTATTCTACAGCCGCTCCCCCTGATGACAGGGAATCACCTGCCTCTCCTGACAGAGCAGCAGGTAAGTAGTGCACATGTAGTAAAACAAGATTCCGTCTTTTGCTCAGAATCTGCGAGAGTTGTTCTTAGCTTGTTGATTAAGTATGTGAGTTCCTGCATTCTTATTTTCATCAAACTGTATTAATAATGTTACATTAAAATTGACTATACCTTACAATTTAAATTGATTTTAATTAATGTTAAAACATTCAGTGTATCACCCAGTTATGTTTTGAGCTTACCCACTTGTATTCATCAGAGAGGATACATTTTTAAGAAACTTTTTTTTTTTGCGCAAATTGCTGATAAACCTTCAGAAACAGACGAAAGCTTCTAATTTATTTGATAACTGTTTCACAAAGTTAATTGACACTAAATACATTCAAATTTTGTCAATAATTATGATACTTTTTTATGCTAAAAAGTTTTATTTTAACCACACTGTTTATTGTACAGTCCTTTTCAAAGGTTAAAGTGGATCTCATACCTCTGGGGAAGAAAACATGAGTTGTATAAGAATGTTGACGATATGTCGATGTATGAACAGTCCCTGACAAATGAAATAAATTAGATTGAAAGCATGTCTATAAAGATTAAGGTCTAGTCTCTCTCTCTCTCAACCCCCCCCCCCCCCCCCCCCCCCCCCCCCCCCCCCCCCCCCCCCCCCTTGAAGAAGGCACATCAGCTGAAAACTCAATTGGGCGCTTGATACCAAATATAATTATTACATGCATTTTCAATCTAATTTATTTATTTTTATACAATATTTATACAATATACTGTGGGATAAATACGATGATTTGGATAAATATGCACGCATTGTAATACATAACAATATGCATTATGCTAAAATCAGTTAGTTTGGACATAGCTTATTGTATTCATGGCAGTGGCAGAAAGGGACCATCTAGATGATATTGACAAGGAGCTATTGGAAAAAATCAAGAAAATTGCCCGAGGAGAAGATGTGGAGCCAGAGAAACAGGTCACAATTTGGGATTTTGCAGGACAGGATGTCTACTACACCACGCACCAAACGTTCCTCTCAGAGCGGATCATCTACTTGTTGGTATTCCGACTTGACCAGGACCTCGATGATAAAATCCGTGTATACAGGGGAGAGAAGACGTTGAAAGGTATTGTTGAGCTTTATATCATACATATATATATATATATAACATTAAGTTTTTAGTAGCATTAAGTTTAAATGGTCCGATGAGTGTTTAAGATTTTAATATTGTAGTAATTTTAAGGATTTTAGTTATATTATCCATTGTAAGCCGCCCAATAAGAAACATTATTATTATTGTAGAGACAGGCAACAAGACGGGAATGTTGACGGGTTGAACTAATCTTTATTCTTGCTTTCTAACATCCAATCAACCATGGCGGGTTGAAATCAACCGTGAAACTAAAAGGAAACAAATAACAAAATAAATAAATGAATTCATGACAACTGTAAGAAACCAGTTAAAATACCTGTACTATACCTCAAATGTTCACAATATCTTATCATACAACTTTATTATACTCTCTTCTCTATTAACACACTCTACCAATCCGTCAGCCGAGGCCCACGCGCCCGCAGACAGCACCATGACACTTAAGACATACTTTAACTAAATAATAATGCGTGTTTACCTACACACACACATACATGAACCCACACTGTCATTTAAATAAAGTACATGAAACCTCTTCCCATGCATAATATCAACATGACTGCAATTCACAATAACTATTGCATCAGCACTAAGTTCAACTGTTACTATACTATATAGCCTTTGGCAGCTTGATAATACCAAACACTTAATACATACTTGTCTATCTTCCACATTAATCCTATACAACCTTATAGATTAACATATTATTTCTTGGTTTAAACATAACACGGAAATTAAACACAATTTAACTTCCTTGCCACGGATACATTTTACACTCACTGACCTTCTAACAATTACTAAACTTGGGAACCCTGCACTACTAAATAACTCAAAAACATGAATTCAGCAAAACATTAACATCCAGTAAACCAAGTGTAGACATAAACTTACCATTGACTCCCTTGTCTCCTATTAATAGGTCCTGCTTGTCTACAACTTTCAAATTCTGGACCTGCCTGTCTCTTAAGTTCAAAATGTCTGCTTCACATTGCATGGTAAAGCTAGAAGGTCACGTGACTACATCTGACCTATATGTGAATTGTGCTAGTTGTGCTGCTGGCGCATTTTTGCACCTACACACCGGCCCCAAAGACGTCTCTGCTGTAAGACGCTCTTTCAACACAAAAGGTGCAATTAAAACACTTATGACTATTTTCATCAGTATACATGTTTTTTCTCTTTAAGGACAAAATGCCAGCATACATATGTGAACAATACTTGCTAACACCATATACAGATACTTAAATATGCAATGAAACTTGGTAACCACTTCTGTATACCTATGCATAAAGATGTTTCCCATATTCAATACTTATACCATACAATGAATTCAGTGAACCCACCTTTGTCACTGTCTATACCAAAGAGTAAATAATCCTACTTGAAGTGTGAAAACATAAACTAATGTAAATCCCAACTTAAATTTCATGCACTTCACAATGTCTAAATAAAACATGTTAATCTCATATAAACTTAAGTGTTCTGCAAAACAAGTTTACACCTACTAACTTAAACTGACATCTCCAAGAGGCACAATTTCCTAACATCTCTGCGTAGCTGTCCCTTAGATGTCTTTAACATCACTTGTCGAACATGACCAAATCTGTCTGGAAAAACTTGCTGAACCAGAGCCTTGGGCCAGCAACCACGCGGTGCATTTTCATCAATTATGAGTACTAAATCACCAACTTGCAGATTCCTTTTTGGACGCAGCCACTTTTGTCTCTCCTGCAATGTAGGTAGGTACTCCTTTAGCCAGCGATCCCAGAACTGATCTGCCAGCTGCTGTGCTCTTTTCCATCCATCTTGAAAATAGTCTCCTTCCACATCTGGAGAAACCCACACATTGGGACGTAAAAGTAGCAAAGAACTTGGAGATATCGGTTCAAAATCCCTGGGGTCATCAGACACAGGAGAGAGGGGTCTGCTGTTCAAAATTTTTTCCACTTCAGTGAGTACTGTCATCAGAGTCTCATCATCTACTAGTTGATTTCCTAGAATAGAACGCAAGATTTTCCTGATTGATCTAATCATACGCTCCCATACACCGCCTGTGTGACTAGCTGATGGAGCATTAAAGTACCACTGAATATCATTCTGACGAAGTTTATTCTCAATTTTGACACAGTCCCACTGCTGCATTGCTTTCTTGATTTCTTGTTCTGCTCCCTTAAAATTTGTTCCATTGTCACTGTAAATTTTCCTAGGAGCTCCACGTCTGCTGACAAAACGGCAGAAAGCTTGAATAAAGGAATCAGTGGACAAACTATGAGCAATTTCAATATGAACTGCACGGACTGCTAAACAAGTAAAAAGACATCCATATCTCTTGGCAGTTCCACGCCTCCACTTCACTTGCAGTGGGCCAAAGTAATCTACACCAACACAAGAAAACGGCGGTTCACCAGGTGTAACTCTATCCATAGGTAGAGGTGCCATAACTTGTTTAATTGGATGAGAGCTCCATCGCTTGCACACAATGCACCTACCAATCACACGTTTTACTGTTTTAAGTCCCCGCACAATCCAAAATTGCTGACGTATGACTGACAAAACATGGTTAGCACCTATGTGACCTTCTTTCTCATGGTAGTGCCTTACAACCAGGTCTCTGACATGATGATAACTGGGTAAAATCATAGGGTGCCTTCTGGATTCATCCAAGTCTGCTTGTTGCAATCTGCCTCCAACTCTCAAAACTCCATTTTGCTGAAATGGATTCAGTTTGCGTAGAGGACTGAGATATCCTTGTGCATTAATCTTTTCACTGGGCATTTCTTTGGATATATCTCTTAAAAAGACCTTTCTCTGAACAATTTTCACAATTTCATGTGTAGCTTGAGTAATTTCAACAACTGTCAATGGACCTGTGTTGACTTTGTCACGATTTTGAAGATAAGACTTAAAACGCAGTAACCAAGCTACTGCCTTTTGTAGTTTGTACCATTGTGAAAATCTATTCACCATTTCATCTAGCTTATCTTCACATGCCTTGGGAAATTCCGTAATCAGACTTAAACAGACCCGTGTCTGTCCTTTCTTCAATTCTCTGTCATCACTTGGTATATCATGAAGAATCTCTGGTTGCTCTGGCCATTCATGTTCAGGTTTCCATAAGAATTTTGGCCCATTCAGCCATGTCTGGATAGCATCCTCATTGGGTTGATCTAAATGAATCCCACGCGATGCATAGTCTGCCACATTTTCGCCTGAACTTATATAGCGCCATTGGCTTGGAGAAGAGGCATCATGGATGATTTGCAATCGGTTTGCTACGAAGGTTTGAAAGCACTTCGAAGTGTTTCTGATATACTGGAGCACTATAGTCGAGTCGGTCCAAAAAGTCACGCTGTGAATAGGAATCTGTAGCTCTTCCTGGACTTGCTTACTGACCTTCACTGCAGTGACTGCTGCAGTTAACTCAAGACGGGGAATTGTCATTGTCTTCAAAGGGGCTACTCTGGATTTTCCGAGCACCAAGCTGCAGTGTATTCTCCCAGAAGTATCCACAAATCGAAGGTAGGTACATACACCATAGCCAGAAAGGGAAGCATCAGAAAAACAGTGAAGTTCAATGGACTGCAATTCATCACATAATGGTGGCTTAAAACATCTGGGAATTTCAAGACTGTTCAAAATTGAAAGATTCCCTTGCCATTTTCTCCACAGAGAAAGATAGTCTTGGGAAAGCTCTTCATCCCAACTGTACCCTGCTCGACACAGCTCTTGGAGAATCTGTTTTCCTGGTAACACAAATGGAGCTGCATAACCTAGCGGGTCATACATTGCTGCTATGTAGGAAAGTATACCCCTGCGTGTTTCTCTTTTAACCTCATTCTTGATTTTGAATCCAAATGTGTCACTTTCAACGTTCCACTGCACACCAAGAGTCCTATCACTAGGGAGTTTCTCCAGATCCAAATTCACCACAGAGGAGGCTCTTTCTGATGCAGGAATGGACTCTAGAACTTCTCGGTGATTAGAAACCCACTTTGTTAAATGAAAACCACCTCGAGACATCAACTCAGTGATCTGTGAGATAAATGATTTGGCTTCTTCTGTTCCACTCACTGATTTCAATAAATCATCAACATAGAAATTCTTGTACACAGAGCCAATCACATGAATGTCAAAGTCCTTCCTGTTATCATGAGCAGTTTTTTGTAATGCATAAGATGCACAACTGGGTGAAGAAGATGCTCCAAACAAATGCACCAACATTTGGTGATCAGTGGGTTCTTTAGATCAATCACCGTCTTGCCACCATAGGAAACTAAAGGCACCGCAGTCAGTGGGTTTAACCCGTACCTGGTGAAACATCTGCTCAATGTCGGAAACTACTGCTATCCTTTCCTGTCTGAAGCGAAGTAGTACACCTAATAATGAGCTCGTGAGATTCGGTCCCTGTAGAAGCTGATCATTCAGAGATGTATTACCAAACCTCGCTGCACAATCGAAAACTACTCGGACTTTGTTTGGCTTATTAGGATTAAACACCGGATGGTGGGGAACATACCACTTGATCTCTGATGTTGTGTCTTCCTCTGTTAACACTCGAGCATGTCCTTTCTCGATGTAATCTGTCATGGTTGCTTTGTATGAGATAAAAAGTGCTGGGTCTCTTTGAAAACGTCGTTTTAGCAGGTTAATCCGCTTCTTGGCCATAGACAAATTGTTGGGCAAACATGGGTGGTCATATTTCCAAGGCAAACCAATCTGGTAGTGGCCATCAATAAACACTGCAGATCTTTCCATGATATCTCTGGCTCTTCTATCTTCCATGGAGACACAATCTTTAACATCTGCTAAATTCTCGCTGAACTCAGTCGTCCACATTCGTTCGAGATTTGTAGACACAGATTCCATGCACTCTATGGGGGCACTGCAGTTCACTGTTTGATCTAAGTGAATAAAGTTGGCGGAAACTGTCGTGATTTTAGTCCCATTTTCACACACGGGCCCCATGATGGTCCAACCTAAGATCGTTTTAATGCCAACTGGCTGTTGTCTCTTTCCACGGCGCTCATCTAGTAACCAATGCGCTTCTGGGACATCGCAGCCGATGAGTATCTCGACCTTCTTATCTTCTAACTCTTCAATGTTGACATCCTTCAAATGTGGCCATCAAGACGCATCTTGAGCATTACAAATCTGTTCACTGGACACAGGTAACTTGTTTGTTGTTAAAAGTTGATCAATCATGATGCCTTCATTTGAGCTCAGGTGTTTGAGATCAAGTTGCACTTTCCTTCCATATATGGTCTTCTCAGCATTTACAGTGGTCAACTTGTAATCAACTGGCTCCCCCTCAATTCCTAATCTTTCAGCTAGGCTCGATAAACACATACTAGTGTCCGATCCACTATCGAGAAATGCGTATGTGCTGATTTCCTGTCCAGAATCTGGATTACACACTCTCACTGGAAGGACTGGGAGAACAGTTCTACGTTGTTGGTGACATTTCCCAAAGTTTACTGATGACTTCACAGCATCTATGGAAGGGGCATCGGTGTTGACATCCTTGGAATGAGATGGCACACCTGAACGACTCTGACTTGCACCTAGACTCCAATGCAGCGCTGTGTGGTGTCGTCTGCCACAACCATCAACTGTACACATTCTTTTACTCTTGCAATCCTTTGCAAAGTGTGGTGGGTCTGCTGACAGACATAGATTACATAGTTTGTGCTTACGTGTGAAGTCCCTCCTCTCTTCATGGGGAATCTTCGGGAATCGGAAACAGCGCGTGAGATTATGATTGTTTCTACCGCAAAATAAACAACCTTTGGTATCCTGTTTTGACTGCATTGCTGTTGTGGCTAATGTTGTGACCCTTTGTGTAATAGCTGGTGATGCCTTTTGTCTGTTTTTGCTTGGTTTCTCTGGTCTGGCTCCAACTAACATTCCAAAACTTGAATTCGCAATCAAGGCCCTTGTCTCAAGAAATGTGGACAAATCTTCAAAGGTTACATCAGAGCAACTGATCAATTTTTTCCCAGCTTCCTTGGCCCACTCGCCTTGTAAATGTAAAGGTAATCGTTTGACTACTTTAGTCATAGTGTCAAATGAATTCAAATCTCCACTATAACCCATCTGTCTACAACACAGAAGTGCATTTTTCATATCCCTTGCTAATTGAGAAAGTCCTTGGCTCTGTTGTGGCTTCAGGACTGGACCCTCTGTACATTTTTGGATTAGATTCTGCACAACAATATGCCTCTGTCCAAAGTTTGTAAACAAGATAGATTTGGCTTGCTGATAACCTTGACTTGGGGGCAAAATTACACAATCCTTTATGGCACTCTTTGCTTTCCCAGTGCAAAACTGTATCAAATAGGTCAACCTAACACAATAATCTTGAACCTGGTTTTCTACATTTATTTCAAAATTTCTCATAAAAGTTGGATAGTTAACAGGGTCCCCATCAAAGTACATAAACTCCCTTTTTGGCATATTAATGCCTTGAATCATGCTAGCATACATAATAGCATCAAGTGAAGGTGGGTTGACATTCTGCAAAGGACCGTGCGCTGGCTGGGGCATACTCACTATGTTTACATACGGCTGCTGCGGAGGTACACTGGTATCCCTATATGCTGGCTGAGTAATCGGAACTCTGGACCCCGTCCCATATGCTGGCTGGGTAACCGGTGCATATGCTGGCTGTGTAACCGGCGCATATGCAGGCTGAGTGATCGGAACTCTGGACCCCGTCCCATATGCTGGCTGAGTAACTGGTGCATATGCTGGCTGTGTAACTGGTGCATATGCTGGCTGAGTAACCGGAACTCTGGACCCCGTCCCATATGCTGGCTGAGTAACCCCTGCATATGCTGGCTGTGTAACTGGTGCATATGCTGGCTGAGTAACCGGTGCATATGCTGGCTGTGTAACTGGTGCATATGCTGGCTGAGTAACCGGTGCATATGCTGGCTGTGTAACCGGTGCATATGCTGGCTGTGTAACTGGTGCATATGCTGGCTGAGTAACCGGTGCATATGCTGGCTGAGTAACTGGTGCATATGCTGGCTGTGTAACCGGCGCGTATGCAGGCTGAGTGTTATTTACAGTTGAATTCAGTGTACAACTGGTGTCAGTCATAGAACAGGTAATGTATATAGGGTTGGCTACTGATACAGGATTATCACTAACCTGCACTTGTGGCAATGTTTGATCATGGTAAACAGTTACTGTTGGCAACAATGGAACACTAACATTGCTTGTATCAAGTTTATTTGCATGTTCTTCTAAAATGTTGTCCCACTTTTCATATTCTTCCTCCCACAGCCTTGCTTCCAATTCTGCACAATCAACTTCATTTTTTACCTTTAGTAGGTTACACTGACTTTCACTCTCTTGTTTTTTGCGCTCTTGTTCCTGTTCATAGATCATTTGTTTATGCTTCATTTCCTCTTCTATGGAGAGTTGTTTGAGTTTCAGCCTGGCAACCTCGGCCTTTACCTTTGTCTCTTTAATCTTCTCACTGACTCGACTACTGGCCTTTGAAGATCTTGAGGAACTAGAGCTGCCTTTGTGTGACGGGTCGGTTAAATGACGCTGTCTATGACGAGATTCATTCCACTCTAAAAGTCTTTGATCAAATTCAAGTTTATTTTTAACTACACTCTCATAAACTGCACTGGCCTCATTCAAATGTTCTGTCTGCTCTAGATGGCTTAAAACATCAGCATACTCTAACTGGATTGGTTTCAGCTTCTCAAAGGCTTCATTTAAGCTGTCCTTTTTCTTGATTACTGCCTGATAGTTATCAAAGTCAAGCATTAAGTTTTCCATTTCATTATAGAGTTTAGTCATCTGTCCCATATAAGCGGCTCTGGACAATTTCAATGTCTCTGCCCTTTCACCTAACACTTCTGTTCGCATTACTGGGGTTCTCACTCGCGCAGCCATGTCTATGACGAGTCAACTCACTGTTGATAGGAACCCCTTGAACTCCAAGGAAATGTTTCACTTTATAGAGACAGGCAACAAGACGGGAATGTTGACGGGTTGAACTAATCTTTATTCTTGCTTTCTAACATCCAATCAACCATGGCGGGTTGAAATCAACCGTGAAACTAAAAGGAAACAAATAACAAAATAAATAAATGAATTCATGACAACTGTAAGAAACCAGTTAAAATACCTGTACTATACCTCAAATGTTCACAATATCTTATCGTACAACTTTATTATACTCTCTTCTCTATTAACACACTCTACCAATCGGTTAGCTGAGGTTTGCGTGCCTGCAGATAGCACCATGACATTTAAGACATCCTTTAACTAAATACGAATGCGTGTTTACCTACACACACACATACATGAACCCACACTGTCATTTAAATAAAGTACATGAAACCTCTTCCCATGCATAATATCTACATGACTGCAATTCACAATAACTATTGCATCAGCACTAAGTTCAACTGTTACTATACTATATAGCCTTTGGCAGCTTGATAATACCAAACACTTAATACACACTTGTCTATCTTCCACATTAAACGTATACAACCTTATAGATTAACATTGTTTCTTGGTTTAAACATAACACGGACATTAAACACAATTTAACTTCCTTGCCACGGATACATTTACACTCACTGACCTTCTAACAATTACTAAACTTGAGAACCCTGCACTACTAAATAACTCAAAAACATGAATTCAGCAAAACATTAACATCCAGTAAACCAAGTGTAAACATAAACTTACCATTGACTCCCTTGTCTCCTATTAATAGGTCCTGCTTGTCTATAACTTTCAAAATCTGGACCTGCCTGTCTCTTAAGTTCATAATGTCTGCTTCACATTGCATGGTAAAGCTAGCAGGTCACGTGACTACATCTGACCTATATGTGAATTGTGCTAGTTGTGCTACTGGCGCATTTTTGCACCTACAGGGTGGGTCAGGCACAGTGCTGTCGTTGGCGTGCACGGGTGCAGGAAAAAACAGTCCGTTACAGCAACGACCTGGCCCTGCAATCGAGAAGTCACGGGGAAAAAAGCCAATGGTTTAGAATAAGTGATCGATTTGACAACAAATTATTACTGGTCATTATCTTAAAGGATTCCTTTCTCTTCAAATTTGGCTTTAGAATATTAAAGTTTACTATTTAGTTTGATTTAGATTCTTTGGAATGGTGTCTGATGACATCGGTAGGCCCCTACTATTGTTTCACAAGTTTATTCCTTTCTCTTCAGTTTTAAAGTCTTTAAAATGATGTTCAGGTGGGGATGGTCATAGTTCTCTATCCTTTACCAGCTACGCCACAGATCAAACTTCAATGGAGTCAATAGCAGATCCGGCATGGCGGCATGCATGTCATAGGCCTACTGCCCTTTCAACAAAAGCAAGAAGTTTTTTTTTTTCAAAAGTCAGGTCGCCACTATTGTTTAACCCAAACATGTTATTGCTTTTTTCATGCCCATCCCCCGTCGTAAGGAATAGTTTTTTCACGTTCCTTAAATAATACAAGTTTTCGTTTTAATTGAAAAATTCGGACACCCTATGAAACTACCATGTTGCTATTGAGTGATCGACAGAAACGTATTATTCTCATCTAAATCGTTAACTTTAGGCACCTAACCTGAAATATTCGAAAGGTTAACCTTTCTCGCTGATAACAATACATCCATGGTTTAATAATTTTACTTGCTATCAAAAATACCCAACAATAAACACGAGCATAAAAATCCCGCACACTACACTCTCTCCCCGAATGCACATGCGCACAACTTTTCGTAGCGACTTACAACATGTCGGAGGCAGTTGTAAATTTACGTGCATATTTACAAGCGTTTGTAACTTACAAAACTTCCAAAATACCAACTGACAAGAACGATCGGACTTACGTGAAAAGTTACAAGAATTTGTAAGTTACAACCTTTCGAGAATACGGCCCCAGTTCTTAATAGATGGCGCAGCGAGTAGTTTTTAGAGGACATTGTGTTTTCGGTGCAAAGATGAAAAACCACCTTCGTCAGGGTTTACAATTGTCTTTTTTATGGATTATGCGATATTTTTCTATTTTTTCTTTTTACCTACACAGTTTGGCAATTTTTTTTCTCCTTGATTACATCGGCTTATAGAAATATAAATTAATTTTTTTGAAAAAATAAATGTAATTTTGAATTTTTACAAGTGTTAATTTCTATAAACATGTATGATCAGGCTATTTTTAAATAAAAGAGAAAAATAACAGGAATAAAAGTTTCAGCAGAGTTTCGTTTTGTTGATATCGAATAAGAATTAAAAAATAATGGGGAATATTTACTGGTCGTTGATGCTGTTTCCCCTCTCAAGCTCTGGCTAAGCGTAGTGGAAACCAGGGGGCCAATTCCATAAGAGCATTCTAATTTAGCATGATACTAGGTCTTAGAATGATTCTAAATCCCTAGGTGTATACTTGTTAGCAATCAACTAATTTCTATTCCATAAAACCATACAAAGAATCATTCTTACTAGTAGTTTGCTAAGATTTGGCTAGAATGGTGTCTTCATAGGAAAACCACAAAACCACAGGGTCAGTTTCGCCAAACAATAGGCAGTGACAGGGTGAAAGTTGAACTGAGTGCAGGCTGAGGGAAGTAGTGGTCAAGGCATTCCCATGTATTCTATAAAAGCCCTATACAGAAAGTGGTCAAAATAGCAACTTCAGCTTCAGGAAAGATACAACGAAAGCCAAATTATTCCACACACGAAAATCTCTTTATAGCCAAATGCTATGAGGAATTTAAGGACTCATTAGATAATCAAAACAAGGATGCCAGCACCAATGCTAGGAAAAATAAAGCTTGTTAAAGCAAACTGAATCAGCACAAGGCAAGGTTTCCTAATGTTTTGAGATCTTTGGAAGACTTGAAGACAAAACTCTCCAAACTAAAAATGGAATCTCGTGCAAACAAAAAAATATTGAAATTGGAAATTGAACTTTTGGAACATAAACTTAATGCAAGCACACATAAAGATGACACTGACCATTCATCATCACTGTATTTCAGTTTGTGACCAATACCATTTATCCACTGTCTGTAAAATAATTCTTAATGTAAATTGTAGGACATTTGCCTAAAACATTAAATCTGGTGTCAGATCATTAAATACAATGTTCTTTCTTATTTCATTCTCTCAAGCAAGAGTAAAGTTTAGGATCTATTTTGTATAAGTAATGCACGTACTCTGTGTCTATTTAACTGTAATAAGGTAATAAGGCATGGTTTCTCCCGGTAGGGTGGGTAATGTCATTTTTTGACAATGTCAGTTTTCAGCAAAATGCCTTCTCTGGGAAATCTGTATCTTTTTACAAGTTCCACATCATCAAAAATGTTCAACGGATTCCTTCTATCCCGAAACACTCTCCTAGACATATCTGTTAAATATATCCCGACTTTTTTCTTTTTTAAATAATATAATCTTATATAGAAATGAAAAAATGGGTTAAGGAATCAAAGCCGAAAACCTATTGAATGATCAGAGAGAGAGAGAGAAAGTGTAGGTGTTTTGCTTTACAAATATCCCCAAGTAATATAATCTTATAGGCCTATAAAAATGAATTAAATGATTACCCATGATATGATAGCTTTTTGTAAGATAAGAGAGAGAGAGAGAGAGAGGCGGGGCGGAATTTTGCTGGAATTTTTGGTGAACTTGACCTGGGTGTGGTGTGAAAAAAATGGACATCGGACTTCGGTCGGACTTGAAGAACAAAACAAACAAGCACAAAAGAAGCACGAACGTAATCTCCTCTCAACTCATCTAACACACTCACGTGGTCAAATGCACCCCAGGTCAGCCTCCGGGGGTCATGTAGATACACCCCCGCACCGATAATCCCCTTTGGTAATTTTTTGTATTATGCGCATCTGGTGGTTAGCTGGTGGCAGGTTGCCGTTTATAACAGCCGGTGGACCACTGGTGTAGGGCCTACTGCTGGTGGTTAGCTGGTGGCAGATTGCCGTTGGTAGGCCTAATGTAGCTGGTGAACGGTCCACCGGTGACCCATTCGCGAGTTTCTCATCGTAATTGTTAAGTGTAGCTTTTTTTCAAATACGCGTATGCGTAGACTCGCCCTTCAAGAAATCGACGCCTTCAAGAAATCGACGAAAACCGGAAGTGCGTGTTTTTTTGCACTGTTTTTCCTGTCATGCCCACTGTGTTGTCAACTAAGCGTCTGATACAAAGTATCAAACGCGGTATTCACGTGCTTGCTTGAGATGCGTTCAGTACACTTTGTTTACACTGACAAGTCGAGGTCAGGAATGCACAATGTTTTTCTATGTAATTACGCAGTTTCAATTTTGATTAGTGAATTTTCTTTTATCTGCATGGTCATTTTCCGAACATTTGTATGAGCCACGAAATATTTCTCATCGGAAAATCACCCAGCAGCTTTCCAAGTAGAAGCGAGTGACGTCATGACGCACTTCCGGTTTTCGTCGAGATCTTGAAGGGATAAGCGTTACGGTTTGCTGCACATTTAAAGCGTTCTGTCTCAAAATGTATTCAACTGCTTGGATTGAAATTTACAGAACTTATTCTTCACATGATATCACACATATGTGCTTAATTTGAGAGCTTTAGCTGTTATATGTTTTCTACAGTGCCCATTCAAAATTGAAAAAGAGCTATTTTCCGTCGATTTCTTGAAGGGCAAGTCTATTGTAATAACGTTACCTCATTTCGGCGGAAGTGTTTTTTTACCTTTGTTCACTCATTTGGGAGTGCGCAATTTTCTAGCATTTCATTGGCCTATAAAATTTACGTGACGTAGACCTACTGCACGCGACGGCTGCACGTGACGTCTGCGTCGACCACTCTACTCCGCCTGACTGCTGCCACTGGGCTTCGATTTCACTATATTTCATGTAAAATAGGTAAGCCTAATAATATTTAAATACACTGATTGACAGATCTTTTCAATGTAGGCCTACATGTAGGAAAAATGTTGATTTATAAAACAGCTTTTTAAAAAATAAATTCTGGAAATTAGAACATTGTTATTGAGTGGAAGAAACAAAACGCGAAAGCTCCACCTAGGCCTACTATAGCCCTATAAGATATAGGTATGAAAAAAATTGATTATAAGATTCGTCTTTTGTATTTGAAAGTTTGGTATTTTTGCCTCTTGAAAAGATCGAGTCAATTAAAAGGTATACATTTTCAAAGTGTATATATTTTTAAAAAATAAAAATGTAGTTAATCAATGTGTTATGAAGGGTTTTCTGTGGCTTTTATTTACGTAAATTTCATTTTAATAACAATTTAATAACAATTAAAATGGAAAAGACCCATAATAGATTTATGAATTATATTGATAACAATTGGAAAAAGTAAAGTTTGCATCTTAAAATAAACCTTGGAATATTACCAGTGAACATTGGCCCTTTTTCTTATGTGGTCTACCCTGAGTGTCAGAGCAACGTAAAAGCTAGCTTGCTAAATATACCTTGTGGTGGAGTCGCTTTTACTAGTAGGCCTACCTGGTATTGCTACTATGGGTTATATATGAAATCAAGATCGAGCTGGCAATACCAGAATCTAGAACCTAGGGTAATGTGGTCCTGCCTAGCTAAATATTATTATTAAAATATCGGCAAAACGTCTGACATATGTACAATGACTTGAAAACTGCGCTGCACTCCAACGAGACAGATGCGACTAATTGCTCATTCAATTTGGTAGTTGTGCCGCCACCTTTATTTCTTATTTCAATTTATTAAACCCTTGACCCCAACGGCTCATCAGAATGGAATACAATGACAATATAAAGTCATATCAACGAACTACCACAACAACAAAAACTACTACTGATACAAATAATAATAATAATAACAATAATTCATTATACTGACGCTAATCTTAGCTCCGATGCACATTGTAGGTATTTCCCGAAGTTGTTTAATTGTGAGACATTGTTAAGTGATAATAATTTAATTAGTTTGAAGACTGCTAGCTTTTTGACCTTTTAATATATATATATATATATATATATATATATATATATATATATATATATATATATATATATATATATATATATGAAGCCAGGGATCTTCTCTTGAAATAGTATTTATTTCAAAACATGTAGGCTTTACACATCACGGTCTCCTCTGCATTCACAGCAGCGAGGCGGTCCGGCTCGCTAAAATTCTCAAGAGACTTGCTTAAATTTGTAAAAATAAATAACTAAATAACTCTCGCTGAGATAAATTACTACTAACAGTATTTTTTTATTCAGGTTAACTAAAAATTATAAAGATGGTGAAGTAGCCATCCCTACGGATCATGTAGAAAGGTGATGAATAAGAAAATATATGGAAAAATTGGTCGTTTATAACTGACCAATATCTGAAGAAATAATACAGTTTACATTAAAGTTGTTTTGTGTTTTGTGCGTTTTGGTAGTCATTTTAAGGTATTTTCATTAATTCCAATCAGATTTCTTTACCGATAAATTATTCGTATTATGGTTTTCAGAGATCGTTTCATCTTCACCACCCTCCTGCAGATAAAAGCTATGCTGAAGAATAACATTATTGTTCTTACAAGGTTAGAGCAAAGATTGAAACAGAACAAAAGTCCTGATGACAATATTGTCTCAACTGACGAGTTTGCATTTCCTATGGAGACTAGAGAAGATGTGGCAAGGGTTGAAAACATACTTAAAGATAAGCATAATGAAATTACTGGTAAGTAAAAAAAAATAATAGTGTGATTTAAATTAATGTAGTGATTGTTGTGCTGAAGCTACATATGGAAAAAATAATAAGTTGATTTTTAAAATAGTGGTTATTTGATAAATGATTAATATGACATTTTAATCTGAACACGTATCATTTGTTGTATGAATAGGGCCTATATATAAATGTGCTTTACTAATTAAGAATATTTTATATTTATTTCAAAGGTCAAACCACCTTGCCACACTGGGAGGGTTTTCCTCCAAGGAAATGGTACAGTGTAGATAGGATCATGTCTACTATTTTTAAAACTAACATATTGCATGCCAGTGTAACTGGATTGGGAAGTGCGGAAAGGTTGCACTAAAAAACCTGGCCCTTACAAAAGCAGTGGAATGTTTGCATTTCGTAATGATCAAATAATGTTTGCTTAGATATATTTTTACATATTAATTGTATTATAATGATCCTGAAGTAAAATTACAGTTCAAAATGTAAAGGTTGTTTCTTCTGAACAACTTTGTCTTTTAAAGGTTTTTACATATATAATCTTAAGGATAAACGCATATCAACCTATTTCTGTCCTTTGGCGAGACCATTCCGTTTTGTAACTCCTTTTTGAACCATGTTTGCTTACTGTCCAATTTGGCACTGTTAAGATAGGAGTATTAATTAAGTTAAGTTTTTTATATTTTCACAGATGCAGGTAGATCGAGAGCTACGGAGGCTGAATAAGACACATGCATCAAATTGTGGCTCAAAAATGCGCATGACAGGGATGGCGGCAGAAAATTGAGGAAAATAAAAACAAGGAAAAAAGGAGGTAAATAAACACACTGGACAAAAGAAGTGTCACCCCCTGCAGAGTAATGAAAGTTATAATGCCTGGGTCTACTCTTAATATGACTATTGAGTATAAAACCGCTGTACTATGGAATTTTTTGTTTTTTTGTGTGAAATTTGATGTTTATAAAATGATACCAGGAGCATATCATTCCAGAGTCATTTATCTCCCCCAAAGTATTGGTTCACTTTTATTGTCCAGTGTGTGTAACAAAAAAATAAAAAAAAAATAAATAAAATTAAATAAAATTAAATAAAAAACACTGTTAAAGGTGATAACTGTGAAGAGAAATATTAGTTTTACGCATATCTATTTTATCTGATGTTAAATAATCATTTTCCAGTTACCTTTGTACGGCATTTCTTTTGTGCGTCTATAGTTTTGCTATGAAAAAAATACCGGAAGTCGTGTTGCGCAAAGGATTATGGTCTATATGAATAAGGCGCCATTTTCTTCAACAACCAGGAAGTAACAGGACGGAGATTGTGGGATAATGTTGAACATATTTGACAAAGAAAGAGATATGATCTGACCGACTTGTAGGTATATGGAGCAAGTGTTTATGTTACTGTGATCTCCAAGCTGCAGCACCAGAAGTGAACATAAAGTTTAGCAATCGCTGACAGAAATATTACAGGATCTACTGTCGGAATGGAAGCCATGTTAGGGCAGTCTAGACGAGGTGTAAATCCAAGATCAGGACAGGTGACAGTACAGACACAACCTCCATTAGCTGAACAGGAAACAAATACAACATTAGCTACACATCCTAATGTTTTCTTAGAGAAGGCAGAATGTGTGCGTTCCTTCAGTGCTAAACTGGAAGATGATAGAAGAGGAATATTCATAACTGGGTTAGCCATAGATAAGGAACACATGTTTGTTGTGGATAACAACAGGACAAAAGTATTCACACATGAAGGACAATTTAAGTTTAACATTAAAGTAAACACACCATGGGATGTGGCTGTGTCACAGACTGGTCACCTGTATATAACATCACTGGGTAACAGATGTGTCCAAGTGTACTCCACCAGAGGTCAGCAGGTGACAACCATGGGTCAGGGTCTACTGGAGTATCCATGTGGTATTACACTGAACAGACAAGGTCATGTGATGGTTTGTGACAGAGTAAAGAAGTCCATCTTCACATTCCATGCAGACAGTGGACAGCTCCTGAACACTATTCCACTCAGGATGTGTAGATACCCAGTGTACATCACAGTGAACAGTGTGAATGATAACATTGTGATATCAGACATGTGGGGACACTGTGTACATGTGCTGTCACCTACTGGTGATCATCTGTACAAGTATGACGGCAGCAGAGAAGGCAGTGAACTGAGTTCACCACGTGGAGTGTGCACAGACAGCTATGGTCACATCTTCATTGCTGACAATGATACAGGGCTCGACATTAGCGCCTGTCCGCCTGTCCGGGACAGGTAAAAATTCAGTTCGGACAGGTGAAGTTGCAGGGTTGGCTGTCCGACGGACAGGTCATGTTTTATGAGAAATTTGGATCAAAAATCTTTAAAAAATCATTTTTTGTTGCATACTAACGTCTTTTTGCCTCTTCCTAGACAACATTGAAAAGAGTGACCTACTTTTGGCACAAAACACATGCAGTCGCAAAACGAAGTCTGAGCAAACTTACCGTCAAATTATGAAAGTGAACACCCTCCAGAACTTCATCGGACAAAATTTATTCACATATCAGGTTCACTACTGAACATTTATTTAGTTAAAATCTACGTGCTCTAGTAATAAAGACACTTCCAAAAACAGAAACTACACAAGTACTGTGCTGGAGCCAGATTGGACTGGATGAACTGGCTATATCTAGTTCGTTGTCAAGGCAACATACTGCCTGTCAATCAAACACGTGGTATGCTATCTACTCACTATAGAAAGTGAAATTTTTGGGACTGAAGATCTTGTTGAAATGTTGTTTATTTGCCAAAATATAACCTGAAATTTTGTATGATGCTTTCTTTAATGACTCTAGCATCACCTCTGTTATTTACAGTTTAAAATTTAGTGCTGGAATATGATAAATTAACATTGCTCTCATATACCAGTGTTATATTGATGTAAGGAAGAAATAAGTAATAACAAATATGAGAATTTAAATAGAAAGAAGGGGAACCTTTTTATGCTGATTTTATTTAATTCATATATTTTTTAAAAATCAAACATGTGATAACCCCTTAAGAAGTTAAATTGTTGACATAAATATAAGTAAAGTATTATAAAATGAATATAAAATAATGAATAAATAAAATAATATATATAATTTTCATTGAACTTTATTCAAATATTATAAAATTTGAATATTTTTATAAAATTATTTTAACAGTACCACCTCCCCACTTCCCGCTCAGTTTTTTTTTTTTTTTTTTTTTTAGCTTTGGTTAAACTTCATGTGAATCTGTTATCAAATTGCAGACTTATAATTAGTAGACCCTGTACCCCAAATCCTAGGAGAAGCCCTGATGTTAAATATCAGACTTATATGCAAGATTAAATCTTCAGGAGTTTACAAGTATGAAAAAACAACTTTTTATCTGAACATAAATTCACTTTAAGGTGCATTTTCGGGGCTCATATGACTGAATGTTTTGGTAATATATACATTAATTTAAATGTATGACTACACATATTAATTGACAAAGTTCAAAGGTATGAATAGAAAAAAATATTGGTTTTGTGGACAGGTTGGATTGAAAATCGGACAGGTCAAATATATGAGCACCTGTCCGAAGGACAGGTGCTCACAAAAGTTAGTGTCTAGCCCTGTGATAACCACAGGATAGTGGCACTGAGTCCACAGGGACAGTTTATCAGATACATTGTCACTAAGGATGATGGGTTGAAGTCTCTCAGGGTAGTAGTCATCAACCCTGCAGGTCAGCTGGTGGTGGGAGAGGGGAGAGGCAATGTTAAGACATTCACGTACATTGAACTGAAACAAGGTGAGTAACATGTATTAACTGTGGATAGATATGATTATTATGAAAATTTTTTGAAAGTTAATTAGTCTTACAATGTTTTTATTCATGATTATGTTTGCCTTTATTTCAATAAAAAAACTTTTAAGCATATTTAAATTCAGTGAGCACACAGCTGTGCTTTAGTAAAAATGTATGTAGAGTGGAGACATTTTCTATAGTTAATACTTTACTGTTACTGACCAATTTCTATGAACCCATTATAGTGATTAGGATTTTGAATAATGATGAAGAACTCTTTTTAATGGAATTTATAGTATGCTTTATTTGTATTTTTATTAAGTCACAAGAAAAACATCTTATATTGTTTAATCCCTAAACTTCTTGTCCATTTGTCAGTGAAGAACAACTCAAGTCTCACAACAGAACAGTCCAATTCTTCATATTCTTCATCTTGTAGCTGTTCATGAAAGCTTAGATATACCTCAATATATCTCAAATGTACTTTGTCAAGTTTCTTGATGTCTTACCACTTCTAGATTCAAAGACATTTCATCACCAGTTTGTTGTTAACACACACAAATAAATTAAATGTTGAAGTACTTTGGATGATACCTTATTTTCCTGACTTTGTGGATTGTTCTTTGCAAATAAAACTAGCAGACGACCATTTTTCATGAAATGGAACTACTTTTCACAGGAAGTAGTGTATTCATACACAACAGTGACCTTGGGTTTGGAATACAAAAAAATAGTACATGCATTCATACTGTCACAGCATGCAAATTATAATGAAATATACAAAACTAAACACATTTTTATGTAACACAAAAAGTTAAATGCATTTTATATATATATATATATATATATATATATATATATATATATATATATATATATATATATATATTATTATTATTATTATTATTATTATTATTATACTGGATAAAAACATTGATGAAATGGTTTTGACCACCTTTTTGGACTTTTTAAACTTCATGCTGATGGACCCACATATTTATGTCAAAGGCCCGGACCAAATCTAGTCCCATGCATAAAAAGCCCAGACCCCATGTTTATTACGCCCTGGCTGGGCCCATTCTTAATGGTGTTTGTTTTGTTAACAGCATAGTGGGCAAGTTAATTGGCCAAGCTGCCAGTTTGTTTGTATGGCATGTGCAGGGGATGTCTTATAGAATAATAAAATCAGACAGAATATGCTGTGATTCCTAAATAAAATGGATGGGGGGGGGGGGGGGGGTAGGAGACACCAAGGGGCTCATGATTATAAATACCATATAGCATTAATAATGATGGTTACATCCCAGATATTTTGCTCCTATGAACAGTGTCTTTGATATCAGTCTATCGGCAATCTCCAATCATAAATTGTTAATTTATCAGACACTTGTAACATTAACCACATTTAATTGTTCACCCTGATTGTGAAACAGCTGTTTGCTCCAGATGTACTTAGTCTTCTCCAAATTAAAAAAAAAATTATGGATGTTGATAAAATTTATTCTGAACAGTCTATAAGCCAGGCAGATTCAGTACAATGGCATATGTATTTGTAGGTTGATAAGTTATTAAATAAAGAAAAAAAAAAAACTTCATGTAATAATCATAATAGTGATACATAATACATGTATGATGATACATTTCACCACATTATGATGCAAACACCATCAAATGGAAACAAAAATAAACTTGTTATTAAACCAACTCAACAAATGTTTGTGCCAAGCAGATATTTAGCATTGTACAATGTACATGTATTTCAGGAACTGCTCAGAATTATGCTGATTGCCATTTCAATTCTAAATTAAACAAACATCAACGTTGCCTACAAAACTGATACAACTGCACCAAATATCTCTTGCTATATGAAATACTTGTTGAAATGATGTTTTCAATAGAACTTATATTTTGTTTCATTTTTATGTACAGACACAGATGTGTCTGTACATATTGCCATCACCTGCGTCTGTCGTCGCCGATGCCGATGGCGATGGCGATGGCGATGCCGATGCCGATGCCGTGCACTTTTCTTGTAAACACGATAAGTGGAGGGCAGTTTTACTTTTTGGCTTTATATTTACAGAGCTGATGAATATTCATAAAACGCAGGTCAAGTTCGAAAATCAGCATGATCGGGCCATTATTGTAGAAGTTATGCTGTTTTTTCACTTTTCAGCATATTTTTCACATTTCCTCAGATTCAATTCTTAGGCATGTTAACAGTCTCATTATTAAACTAATAAGATACGTAAAAGTTTTTGTTTGACATTTCCTGCATCTTTACAACATTGTTAGTTGATTTTGTAAAAATGATGGTAAACTTGTTATCGTGTATTGTGTAATAAAGTTTCAAAAATGGAAATAAACTCATATCATTGCAGTTTGTCAGATTCAATCATTCACTATGTTCAGAATCTCAGAATGGAAGAAATTGGACATTTAACACTGCTTTATTGATATTTTTCCCATCTCATCAATTTTTTTAGTTGATCATATAAAAATGGCAGTAAACTGTTAATTTTGTTTTATGTTAAAAGTTGTTAAAAATGGAAAAAAAAAAAAACATTTCAGAACAGTGCTGTCTTGTTTACATTTTGGCATTTTCAAGTTGTGACTTTAAAGTTCCATGGGCCTGAAGACCTTTGCTAGTCACATTTTCTGAATATCCATGATACTAATATTTTATTATTAAAAATTGATGGTCATTATGCTGTTAAACATTATGTAATATTGCATCAAAATTTGAAAAAAAAACTATTTTGGGCACTGCTCCCATGATGACCATTTAAGAAAAACCATGTCACTTACTGTTCTCAAACAGTACAGTAAATATATATATAGATGTGTCTGTACATATTGCCATCACCTGCGTCTGTCGTTGCCGTCATCGCCGTCACCGGCGCCGTGCACTTTCATTGTAAACACGATAAGTGGAAGGCAGTTTTACTTTTTGGCTTTATATTTACAGAGCTGATGAATATTCATAAAACGCAGGTCAAGTTCGAAAATCAGCATGATCGGGCCATTATTGTAGAAGTAATGCTTTTTTTTCACTTTTCAGCATATATGGAACACTGTAAACACATTCCAAGGAAAACCGATAGGCCTGTTGTCATGAAACTCACAGGAGTAATCTATCTTACTAAAACGCAGGTCAAGTTCGAAAATCGGCATGATCAGGCCACTATTTTAGTAGTTATGCTTTTTTTTTTCACTTTTCAGCATATATGCAACACTGTAAACACAATATACGAAAAACAGATAGGCCAATTGTCATTAAACTCACAGGAGTTGCCAATCCTGCTAAAACGCAGGTTGAGTTAAAAAATCAGCATAATCGGGCCATTATTTTAGAAGTTATGTTGTTTTTTCACATTTCCTCAGATTCAATTCTTAGGCATGTAAACAGTTTCATTATTTAATTAATAAGATATTAAAAGTGTTTGTTTGACATTTCCTGAATCTTTACAACATTGATAGTTGATTTTGTAAAAATGATGGTTAATTTGTTATCGTGTATTGTGTAATAAAGTTTCAAAAATGGAAATAAACTCATATCATTGCAGTTTGTCAGATTCAATCATTCACTATGTTCAGAATCTCAGAATGGAAGAAATTGGACATTTAACACTGCTCTATTGATATTTTTCCCATCTCATCAATTTTCTTAGTTGATCATATAAAAATGGCAGTAAGCTGTTAATTTTGTTTTATGTTAAAAATTGTTAAAAATGAAAAAAAAAAAAAAAAACATTTCAGAACAATGCTGTCTTGTTTACATTTTGGCATTTTCAAGTTGTGACTTTGAAGTTCCATGGGCCTTAAGACCTTTGCTAGTCACATTTTCTGAATATCCATGATACTAATATTTTATTATTAAAAATTGATGGTCATTATGCTGTTAAACATTATGTAATATTGCATCAAAATTTGAAAAAAACCTACTTTGGGCACTGCTCCCATGATGATCATTTAAGAAAAACCATGTCACTTACTGTTCTCAAACAGTACAGTAAATATGTACAGATGTGTCTGTACATATTGCCATCACCTGCGTCTGTCGTCGCCATCAGCGCCGTCACCGGCGCCTTGCACTTTCATTGTAAACACGATAAGTGGAAGGCAGTTTTACTTTTGGGCTTTATATTTACAGAGCTGATGAATATTCATAAAACGCAGGTCAAGTTTGAAAATCAGCATGATTGGGCCATTATTGTAGAAGTCATGCCTTTTTTCACTTTTCAGCATATTTCACATATTGGCATTTTCAAGGTGTGACTTTGAAGTTCTACATGCTTGAAGACCCATGCTAGTGACATTTTCTGAAAATCCATGATACGTATATTTTATTATTAAAAATTGACGGTCATTATGCTGTTAACCAACATGTAATATTGCATCAGAATAGAAGAAAACAATTATGGGTGCTGCTGCCATGATGACCATTATGGGAAAACCATGTTACTTATGATTGCCAAATGTTCAAAAAAGAAATGCAGGACTAAAATGCAGCCTGAGTTGGAAAAGTAGTCTAATTGGCTTCTTTTTCTGGAAGTTATACATTTTCAAAGTGTGAACTTGAACTCCCATGGGCCTGAAGCCTTATGCTTGTTACACATTTTACTTACATTGGTATTACCTGTTGAGCATAATTAAAATTTGATGTTGAATTTGCAGTTTAACATAATGTACTTTTGCATCAGAATTGACAGTAGCCTATTTTGTGCATAGTTATTTCCTGCTTTTTGTCTGTACATTTGACAGCTTTGCTGCCTTGTTTTATTTAATCATGAGAAAAACATTCTAAAATGTTTAATCCCATTTCTTAGTATTATCATTATGCTTCACATATATATCAAGGCTGTTGCAATGTTTTTTTATGTACAGACACAGATGTGTCTGTACATATAGCCATCATCTGCATCTGTCGTCGCCGTCGCCGTTGGCGTGCACTTTAACCGTAAACACGATAAGTGAAAAGCCATTTTACCTTTTGGCTTGAAACTTACAGAACTGATGAATATTCATAATACGCCGGTCAAGTTCGAAAATCAGCATGATCGGGCCATTTTTAGGGAAGTTATGCTTTTTTTTCACTTTTTTCAGCATATATGCAACACCGTAAACACGATAAGTGAAAAACTGTATTACATTTTGGCTTGAAACTTACAGTACTGATGAATATTCATAATACGCCAGTTAAGTTCGAAAATCAGCATGATTGGGTCATTTTTAGGAAAGTTATGCTTTTTTTTCACTTTTTTCAGCATATATGCAACACCGTAAACACGATAAGTGAAAAACTGTATTACATTTTGGCTTGAAATTTACAGTACTGATGAATATTCATAATACGCCAGTTAAGTTCGAAAATCAGCATGATTGGGTCATTTTTAGGAAAGTTATGCTTTTTTTTCACTTTTTTCAGCATATATGCAACACCGTAAACACGATAAGTGAAAAACTGTAATACATTTTGGCTTGAAACTTACAGAACTGATGAATATTCATAATTCGCCAGTCAAGTTTGAAAATCAGCATGATCGGGTAATTTTTAGGGAAGTTATGCTTTTTTTTTCACTTTTTTCAGCATATATGCAACACCGTAAACACAATATAAGAAAAACAGATAGGCCAATTGTCATTGTACTCACAGGAGTGGTCAATCTTACTAAAATGCAGGTTGAGTTCAAAAATCAGTATAATAGGGCCATTATTTTAGGAGTTATGCTGTTTTTTCACAATTCCTCAGATTCAATTCTTAGGCATGTTAATAGTCTCATAATTGAACTAATAAGAAATGTAATAGTGTTTGTTTGATATTTCCTGCATCTTTACAACATTTTTAGCTGATTATGTAAAAATGATGGTAAACTTGTTATCGTGTATTGTGTAATAAAGTGTCAAAAATGGAAATAAACTCATATCATTGCAGTTTGTCAGATGCATTCATCCACTATGTTCAGAATCTCAGAATGGAGGAAGTTGGACATTTAACACTGTTCTATTGATACTTTTTCCATCTCATCAATTTTCTTCATTGGTCATATAAAAATGGCAGTAAACTGTTTATTTTGTTTTATGTTAAAATAGTGTTAAAAATGGAAATAAACCCATTTCAGAACAGTGCTGTCTTGTTTACATTTTGGCATTTTCAATATGTGACTTTAAAGTTCCATGGGCCTGAAGACTTTTGCTAGTCACATTTTCTGAATAACCATGATACTAATATTTTATAATTAAAAATTGATGGTCATTATGCTGCAAAACATTATGTAATGTTGCATCAAAATTTGAAGAAACCCCTATTTTGGGCACTGCTCCCATGATGACCATTTAAGGAAAATCATGTCAATTACTGTTCTCAAACTTACAGGAAAGAAACATGGGTCTAAAATACAGCTCCAGTAGACAATGCAGTCTGTTTGGTAAATTTTTCTGGCAATTAAACAGTTTTTTGTGAAAATTTAATTTTTTACTTATTGGCATTTCCAAGGTGTGACTTAGAACCTCCACGGGCTTGAAGACCTATGCTAGTCACATTTTCTTAAAATCCATGACAGGTATAATTTATTATGAAAAATGGATGGTCATTATGCTGTAAAACATTATGTCATATTGCATCAAAATTTGAAGAAACCCCTATTTTGGGCACTGCTCACATGATGACCATTTAAGGAAAGTCATGTCACTTACTGTTCTCAAACTTACAGGAAAGAAACATGGGACTAAAATACAGCTTCAGTAGGCAATGCAGTCTGTTTGGTAAATTTTTCTGGTAGTTAAGCAGTTTTTTTGTGAAAATTTAATTTTTCACATATTGGCATTTCCAAGGTGTGACTTAGAAGTTCCATGATCCTGAAGACCTTTGCTTGTCACATTTTCTGAATATGCGTTATACTAATATTTTATAATTAAAAATTGATGGTCATTATGCTGTTAAACATTATGTAATATTGCTTCAAAATTTGAAGAAACCCCTGTTTTGGGCACTGCTCCCATGATGACCATTTAAGGAAAATCGTGTCAATTACTGTTCTCAAACTTACAGGAAAGAAACATGGGTCTAAAATACAGCTTCAGTAGGCAATGAAGTCTGTTTGGTAAATTTTTCTGGCAATTAAACAGTTTTTTGTGAAAATGTAATTTTTATGTACAGACACAGATGTGTCTGTACATATTGCCATCACCTGCGTCTGTCGTCGCCGATGCCGTCGCCGATGCCGATGCCGATGCCGTCGCCGATGCCATGCACTTTCCTTGTAAACACGATAAGTGGAGGACAGTTTTACTTTTTGGATTTATATTTACAGAGCTGATGAATATTCATAAAACGCAGGTCAAGTTCGAAAATCAGCATGATCGGGCCATTATTGTAGAACTTATGCTGTTTTTTCACTTTTCAGCATATATGCAACCCTGTAAACACATTTTAAGGAACGCCGTTAGGCCTGTTGTCATGAAACTCACAGGATTAATCAATCTTACTAAAACGCAGGTCAAGTTCGAAAATCGGCATGATCGGGCCATTACTTTAGAAGTTATGCTGTTTTTTCACATTTCCTCAGATTCAATTCTTAGGCATGTTAACAGTCTTATTATTTTACTAATAAGATACATAAAAGTGTTTGTTTGACATTTCCTGAATCTTTACAACATTGTTAGTTGATTATGTAAAAATGATGGTAAACTTGTTATCGTGTATTGTGTAATAAAGTGTCAAAAATGGAAATAAACTCATATCATTGCAGTTTGTCAGATGCAATCATTCACTATGTTCAGAATCTCAGGATGGAGGAAATTGGACATTTAACAATGTTGTATTGATATTTTTCCCATCTCATGAATTTTCTTAGTTGATTGTATAAAAATGGCAGGAACCTGTTAATTTTGTTTATGTTAAAAAAATTGTTAAAAATGAAAAAAAAAACATTTCAGAACAGTGCTGTCTTGTTTACATTTTGGCATTTTCAAGTTGTGACTTTGAAGTTCCATGGGCCTGAAGACCTTTGCTAGTCACATTTTCTGAATATCCATGATACTAATATTTTATTATTAAAAATTGATGGTCATTAAGCTGTTTAACATTATGTAATATTGCATCAAAATTTGAAAAAAACTTATTTTGGGCACTGCTCCCATGATGACCATTTAAGAAAAACCATGTCACTTACTGTTCTCAAACAGTACAGTAAATATATATATAGATGTGTCTGTACATATTGCCATCACCTGCGTCTGTCGTGGCTGGCATTGCCGTCACTGTCACTGTCACTGTCGCCGTGCACTTTCATTGTAAACGTGATAAGTGGAAGGCAGTTTTACTTTTTGGCTGTATATTTACAGAGCTGATGAATATCCATAAAACGCAGGTCAAGTCCGAAAATCAGCATGATCGGGCCATTATTGAAGAACTTATGCTGTTTTTTCACTTTTCAGCATATATGCAACACTGTAAACACATTTCAAGGAAAACCGTTAGGCCTGTTGTCATGAAACTCATAGGAGTAATCAATCTTACTATAACGCAGGTCAAGTTAGAAAATAGGCATGATCGGGCCACTATTTTAGTTATGCTTTTTTTTTCACTTTTCAGCATATATGCAACACTGTAAACACAAAATAAGAAAAACAGATAGGCCAATTGTCAGTAAACTCACAGGAGTGGTCATTCCTGCTAAAACGCAGGTTGAGTTTAAAAATCAGCTTAATCGGGCCATTATTTTGAAGAAATGCTGTTTTTTCACATTTCCTCAGATTTAATTCTTAGGCATGTTAACATGCATGTTTCATTATTTAATTAGTAAGATACGTAAAAGTGTTTGTTTGGCATTTCCTGCATCTTTACAACATTATTAGTTCATTATGTAAAAATGATGGTAAACTTGTTATCGTGTATTGTGTAATAAAGTTTCAGAAAATGGAAATAAACTCATATCATTGCAGTTTGTCAGATTCAATCATTGACATTCACTATGTTCAGAATCTCAGAATGGAAGAAATTGGACATTTAACACTGCTCTATTGATATTTTTCCCATCTCATCAATTTTCTTAGTTGATCATATAAAAACGGCAGTAAACTGTTAATTTTGTTTTATGTTAAAAATTGTTAAAAATGGAAAAAAAAAAAAAATTCAGAACAGTGCTGTCTTGTTTACATTTTGGCATTTTCAAGTTGTGACTTTGAAGTTCCATGGGCCTGAAGACCTTTGCTAGTAACATTTTCTGAATATCCATAATACTCATCATTATGCTGTTAAACATTATGTAATATTGCATCAAAATTTGAAAAAAAAAAACTATTTTGGGCACTGCCCCCATGATGACCATTTAAGAAAAACCATGTCACTTACTGTTCTCAAACTTACAGGAAAGAAACATGGGACTAAAATACAGCTTCAGTAGGCAATGCAGTCTGTTTGGTAATTCTTACTGCCAGTTAAACAGTTTTTTTGTGAAAATTTAATTTTTTCACATATTGGCATTTTCAAGGTGTAACTTTGAAGTTCCACGGGCTTGAAGACCCATGCTAGTCACATTTTCTGAAAATCCATGTATATTTTATTATTAAAAATTGACGGTCATTATGCTGTTAACCATTATTATGTACAGACACAGATGTGTCTGTACATATTGCCATCACCTGCGTCTGTCGTCGCCGATGGCGATGCCGATGGCGATGCCGATGCCGATGCCGTCGCCGTGCACTTTCCTTGTAAACACGATAAGTGGAAGGCAGTTTTACTTTTTGGCTTTATATTTACAGAGCTGATGAATATTCATAAAACGCAGGTCAAGTTCGAAAATCAGCATGATCGGGCCATTATTGTAGAAGTTATGCTGTTTTTTCACTTTTCAGCATATTTTTCACATTTCCTCAGATTCAATTCTTAGGCATGTTAACAGTCTCATTATTAAACTAATAAGATACGTAAAAGTTTTTGTTTGACATTTCCTGCATCTTTACAACATTGTTAGTTGATTTTGTAAAAATGATGGTAAACTTATTATCGTGTATTGTGTAATAAAGTGTCAAAAATGGAAATAAACTCATATCATTGCAGTTTGTCAGATTCAGTCATTCACTATGTTCAGAATCTCAGAATCGAAGAAATTGGACATTTAACACTGCTTTATTGATATTTTTCCCATCTCATCAATTTTCTTAGTTGATCATATAAAAATTGCAGTAAACTGTTAATTTTGTTTTATGTTAAAAATTGTTAAAAATGGAAAAGAAAAACATTTCAGAACAGTGCTGTCTTGTTTACATTTTGGCATTTTCAAGTTGTGACTTTGAAGTTCCATGGGCCTGAAGACCTTTGCTAGTCACATTTTCTGAATATCCATGATACTAATATTTTATTATTAAAAATTGATGGTCATTATGCTGTTAAACATTATGTAATATTGCATCAAAATTTGAAAAAAAACCTATTTTGGGCACTGCTCCTATGATGACCATTTAAGAAAAACCATGTCACTTACTGTTCTCAAACAGTACAGTAAATATATATATAGATGTGTCTGTACATATTGCCATCACCTGCGTCTGTCGTCGCCGTCATTGCCGTCGCCGATGCCGTGCACTTTCATTGTAAACACGATAAGTGGAAGGCAGTTTTACTTTTGGGCTTTATATTTACAGAGCTGATGAATATTCATAAAACGCAGGTCAAGTTCGAAAATCGGCATGATCGGGCCACTATTTTAGTAGTTATGCTGTTTTTTTCATTTTTCAGCATATATGCAACACTGTAAACACAATATAAGAAAAACAGATAGGCCAATTGTCATTAAACTCACAGGAGTGGTCAATCTTACTAAAACGCAGGTTGAGTTCGAAAATCAGCATAATCGGGCCATTATTTTAGAAGTTATGCTGTTTTTTCACATTTCCTCAGATTAAATTCTTAGGCATGTTAACAGTCTTATTGTTTTACTAATAAGATACATAAAAGTGTTTGTTTGACATTTCCTGCATCTTTACAACATTGTAAGTTGATTATGTAAAAATGATGATAAACGGTAATAAAGTGTCAAAAATGGAAATAAACTCATATCATTGCAGTTTGTGAGATTCAATCATTCACTATGTTCAGAATCTCAGAATGGAGGAAATTGGACATTTAACACTATTCTATTGATATTTTTCCCATCTCATCAATTTTCTTAGTTGATCATATAAAAATTGCAGTAAACTGTTTATTTTGTTTTATGTTAAAAAATTGTTAAAAATGAAAAAAAAAAAAAAAAAACATTTCAGAACAGTGCTGTCTTTGTTTACATTTTGGCATTTTGAAGTTGTGACTTTGAAGTTCCATGGGCCTGAAGACCTTTGCTAGTCACATTTTCTGAATATCCATGATACTAATATTTTATTATTAAAATTGATGGTCATTATGCTGTTAAACATTATGTAATATTGCATCAAAATTTAAAAAAAACTATTTTGGGCACTGCTCCCATGATGACCATTTAAGAATAAAAACCATGTCACTTACTGTTCTCAAACTTACAGGAAAGAAACATGGGACTAAAATACAGCTTCAGTAGGCAATGCAGTCTGTTTGGTAATTCTTACTGCCAGTTAAACGGTTTCACATATTGGCATTTTCAAAGTGTGACTTTGAAGTTCCACGGGCTTGTTTATTATTGCATCAAAATTGGCAAAATGACCTCTTTTGCATCCCTTTTTCTGTTATTTTGTCTGTACATTTGACAGCTTTGCTGCCTTGTGTAATATTGCATCAGAATAGAAGAAAACACAATTTTGGGTGCTGCTTGAGCATAATTAAAATTTGATGTTGAATTTGCAGTTTAACATAATGTACTTTTGCATCAGAATTGACAGTAGCCTATTTTGTGCATAGTTATTTCCTGTTTTTTGTCTGTACATTTGACAGCTTTGCTGCCTTGTTCACATATTGGCATTTCCAAGGTGTGACTTAGAACCTCCACGGGCTTGAAGACCCATGCTAGTCACATTTTCTGAAAATTCATGACACTTATATTTTATTATGAAAAATGGATGGTCATTATGCCGTTAAGCATTATGTAATGTTGCATCAAAATAGAAGAAAACACAATTTTGGGTGCTGCTGCCTTGATGACCATTATGGGAAAACTGTGTTACTTATGACTGTCAAACTTTCAAAAAAGAAACACAGGACTAAAATGCAGCCTGAGTTGGGAAAGCAGTCTAATTGGCTTCTTTTTCTGGAAGCTATACATTTTAGTGTAATATTCATTATCTTTTTGGCATATTCATTGTGGGACTCAGAGCTCCCATGGACATGAAGCCGAATGGTAATCATATTTTCTACATGTCCATCCTATTTATAGTCAATAAACAAAAATTGGTGATAATTATTCTCTAATTTATTATGTAATGTTACATCAAAATTGACAACAATCTTTTTGCACTGCTACTGCAAACATTATGAAAAGAAAACTGTGCGACTCATTATCATTTTTAACTTACAAGTACGATTTTTAGGATTGGCCTTCAGCTCATATGAGAAAACCAGCTCTATTGGATTATCATTTTTATTGAATTTATGCATTTTTTGTGAAATTTTCATTTTTCTCATTCTGGCACTTTCTAAGTATAAACTTGAACTCCGATCGGCCTGAAGCCTTATGCTTTTAATTTCATCTGTGTTACCTGTTGATGTTGACTGTGCAGTTAAACATAATGTATTATTGCATCAGGATTGGTAGTCTCCTATTTTGGGCATTATGGTTTTGTGCTTTTCTTAAAGTGTGACTTATGGGCCTAAAGACCTTTGAGTGGGTCAGTCTGTAAATTACCCTTGGGTATCACTAGATTAATTTCAGAGTTATAAAGTCATTTGCCTTAATAGGCCATTAAATGAGATTACATAAAGCACACTTGTTGATATTTCCCTGTAAACGCCCAAAGGTAAAGCTCTCTGCTAGATTAATAATAAGGAAGCAGTGATAATTATGCAGGTAAATTTTGTTTAATATTGCAAATAAGTTTTAAATACTATATATATATATATATATATATATATATATATATATATATATATATATATATATATATATATATATATATATATATATATCAAACTGGAAGATTAAAAGTTTGAATAGCATCTTCATTGGAATTATATTTACCTCAAGCTCTGCCAAGGAGGTCATATTTTCACCCCCGTTTGTCTGTCATCCACATAACACAAAAAGTTATGGACTGATTTTGCAGAAATTTTCAGGAACTGTCGGAAGTGGGCCAAAGAGGACAATGATTAATTTTTGGTGGTGGTCTGGAACAATAATCAATCAATTATCAATAATAATCAACAATTTCTGCCTTGACAGAGGTCTGCACTCTCAAAGTGCTTTTCTAGCTACGTTATGTTTTCCTTTATAATTTTTTCTCAAACACTTGCATTTGTGACTTTTAACTCTCATCTGCCTGGGGCTCTGCACATTTTCTGTATTTCCACATAAGCAGTTGTATTGTTTTTTATGTCTTTAAACATTATGTAATATTATTTTATGCACTGTCATCATTTTTCAAATATTGAGAGTTTCATAATGTGAATTTGAACTCTCATGGTCCTGAAACTGTAATTTTATTGAAGGGGTGGACCATCTTCTGGGTCTTCCTGAAGACAGTCAGGTTATTAAGTTTATATTGACTGGTATCTATTTTTTTCTGTTGGAAGACCATCAAAATGGAGGATGGATCAACATAGATACTTTGTAATACTGTCAGAAAATATCTCTGGGTCCGCTCCTGTTATTGACCATGTTACCTGTTGTGCAAGATTAAAATTCAGTGTTGACTGACAGTGCTATTATAAGCATTATTTATTATTGCATCAAAATTGACAAAATGACCTTTTTTGCATCTTTATTTTCTGTTTTTTGTCTGTACATTTGACAGCTTTGCTGCCTTGTTTTTTTTTTAACTAGTAAGCAAAATCTCTTACACTGCTACAGCACATCATCTACTTGCTACAATTTTTACATCTGATGGTTTTTAAATTAAAGCTTACTGTCCCTGTGATTCATCAGCTGAGATTTTTTTTTTTGAATAAGTCATATTGTGTAATATTATTCTGTGTTGTTGTTAAAGGGATAACAATTGTTTGTATGATATCCATATTTACTAATAAATATATTGTAAACAACTCATAAAAATATAACAAATTATGTTTTACCACTAAAATGGCAGTCAACACATTTATTCGTACCACCAGCCTGTAAGTTGTTGGTACTCCTAATTTTATTCCCGACCCGTCTCATACAGCTCCACTAGCTCCGCATTCTGGAGCTGGATACAAGTCACCATTCTCCTCCTAGACCCCAAGGACCCATGTCCCCATCTCTTGGATTTAGGTCACATATTATCTCAATTTGAACCCTTTTTTTTGGCTCAGTTGGTGCATTATCCTGGGCATGACGTTCGTTGAAACGCACCCTTGTCAAAATTTTTGAAAATTCGATGCCAAATATCTCTCAAACCAAAGGAATTATCGGAAAAATTACTATAGAATTTTGACCGAAAGTCATATTTGTAGATTCCAGATATGCCCTTGGATTTGACAGTTGACCTTTATCTCAAGGTCAAACAGGCCAAAATCTCCAAAAAATGGGGATTTAAAAAAAATATGTTTGTGCCAATTTTTAGAAACTACACCGACCTAAGTGGGGGGATTACAATTTGGGACTTCTTCGGGAGTTTGGGGTCAATAGGTGCATTTTCACAGGAGAGGCAGCCGTTAGATGCCAAAGCTGAAAACTCTCTATTAAACCAGAACCCTAAATACAAGAGACCTCTTGTTTTTTGCATTTCGTAGAGCTTGTCAAGCTCAATTGATACGTACTGGGGTTGGAATCCATTTTTTTGTTTGTTTTTGATATGTAGGTTAGGAGTTGTGCTATATAAAAAAGTACATTTCAATATTCAGTAGTGAAGCAAAATGTGAAATACTCAAAAACTGGCAGAGATACACCCATGGTTACTATTGACCTTGAATAAGAAGTCACATACTGGCAGCCAAACTGTGACCTTGAAATTGACCTTTGACCTAGTTTTTCATCTTAAACTAAGTCTTGCAAATTTTTTGCCTCTTTTATCTGCAAAAATGGCAGAGATACACTTTGTGTGCAAATCGACTTTGTGATTTATGAAAAATGTCTGTATACTTCACTTTGTTCTTCAGCAGTGATTCAGTATCCAGATTACACACCCTTTTTATCTATCTGTCTATTTTACTCGAAGTTTGTTTTACCCTGATATAAATAACGCACCATAGTATTTTTGGGAATTTCTCAATTCAATTCAAAAATTTAATTAAGCTGCGATTTATCGACTTTTGTCATCGTGAAAATGTGAGATTTTACATAACACACTGTTACTCTCAAGCACATATGCAGGCATCCACCTCTCTAGATTTTCTCTCGTTTCCTCTCTGCTATCACTTCACAATAAATATAACGTCTGCAAACATCATCGTTCACCTTATCCATGAGTCCTTTTGTCAATCTGAAGCATAACATATGTATTACCAGGTGAGTTTAATGAACGGCTTCGCCGATTGTGTGAAAGTGGTAAGATTCCAGTATACCGACAGCGAGTAGCTATTGTTGGACCTTACGGTGTGGGAAAGACTCATCTCGCCAAGCGCCTCATCCATGAGGAATATATCAAAGAAGAAGATGCAAATACAACTGGCGTGAATATATACCGCCATAGGTGTGTTGTCCATAAAGCTGGCCGATCCTGTTGGATCAGAGGAAAAGGTAAGCAGAATATAGGAAAATGGTAGACACATATGGAATTTGTTTATAAAGAATACAAAGAACAGAAGATAAGACATTTTCAATTTTACCACATAATTCACAATAAGGAATTATACATACATGTACGTGTGGGTGTCGAAATGTGTCCTTCCATATCTTAGTATGGTAGACGAGGGGCTGAGTGAAAAAGTACCTAAATAAGTGGTGCCTTTGTATTGTTATCAATCATTTGACATACATGACACTTTACAATATACTACTATAGCCCATTGATTATTTTTTAACTGGGTACAAACACGATAATTTCATTCTCTGTAAAAACACCATGCTTTATTTTACTCAATATTGAATTAAATTTTTCAACGGTGTAGCCTGATACGTACACTCAGAAAAGGTACATTTAGATGCAATGCTTGATCTAACTGTATGATCCTTCCAACTATTCTCAGATGATCCAAAAGACCAGTTTGCACAAAATATGGCAATTGGAGTACAGAATTCAGATACGTTTTGCCAGCCGGACTTAACAGTATTAGACCAAACGCCACTAGAGGAATCCCTACCAGATTCGGAAGTGAATATTAATAACATGCTGACAAATAGAGGTATTGTACATGATTGTCTCGAATAGTTCATCTTGGTGCAATTTAAACAGATATTTGTACAATGTAGTTATTCTTCTTTTTTGCCAAGAGATTCCACCTTCTATGTTTTTTTTTTTCGTTGGCCATTCCACATATATGTGCCTTGAAGACAGCATCCCAAATTTTATTTTATATGTTTAAATTTTGTAAAGAAATTCCTTTCTAAATTCTTTTATCTTAGCCATGTTTTTGTTTACTTTAAAGTTGAGTCATTTTCTGCTAGAATGGTGTTTGATATTATTCTTCTCTTTATTCTACAGCCGCTCCCCCTGATGACAGTGAATTACCTGCCTCTCCTGACAAAACAGCAGGTAAATAGTGCACATGTAGTAAAACAAGATTCTCGTGTATTCTTAGCTTGCCGATTAGGTATGTGAGTGTCTACATTCTTATTTTCATCAAACTGGGACTTAGAACTCACACTGGCATGAAGCTCAGAGGTAATCAAATTTTCTTAAAGCAATAATAACTCTTCGTTTTGGCCAAAAAATGAATTTTCCTGGAGTCAACAACAATTTTCCCACACTTACCAATAGTTAATGAATCTATTTTTATATTCAAAGTTAGTCCCTGGTTTTTTTTCAAAAAGTTTGGTTTTTAGTTAAAATCTCTTAAGAGATTTTACCACAGTATAGCCATCAATGGAGGTCACGTGATCTGAAGACAAGCTCAGATATCAGAATAATAGCTATAACGGCTGTTTTCGTCGTAAAACGGAATATATTATATTTCTATGAGTTATTCACAATGTTTTTATTGTGAAATATAGATTTCATACGAAGAGTTATTATCCCTTTAATGTCCATGTTTTTAATAGAAGATAATTAAAATTTTGTGGTATTTATACAGTTGACCATTATGTTATATTGCATCAAAAACCTACTTTGTGCACTATCACCATAACGTTATAAAAAGAAAACTGTTACCTATTTTTTTATTTACAAAAATGGTTCTTAGGATTGACAAACAGCTTAAATTAGAAAACCAGCTCTTTTGAATTATTGTTTTAATCGAATTATGCATTTTTTGTGAAATTTCTATTTATCTCATTCTGGTGTGAGCTTCAACTCTCATGGGCCTGAAGCCTTATGCTTTTACTTACATCGTTATATACTATTGTGCATAATTAAATTTTGAGGTTGACTGTGCAGTTAAGCATTGTATTACATTAGAACTGACAGCCTCCTATTTTGTGCATTATTATTTTCTGCTTTTTTAAAATTGTGACTTAGATATTTCATGGGCCTGAATACCTTTGCTAGTCACATTTGGGTGACAAGCCTCTAATCTTCCATTGGGTAACTACTAGCAAAATTCAGAACTATAAGGTCACTTGCCTAAATTAAGTTTCAAGTGGCAATAAAATTAGACATGTTGAGATTCCCTGTAAACTCCCATAGGTTAAGTTCTCTGCCAGATAACAGTGTCCATAATAGGGAAGCAGTGATAATTATGCAGATAAATGTTGTTTAATTTTGCAAATAAGTTTTCAAAAAATTATTTTGTATAATGCCAACATTAATGCTAGTTTGAAAAGCAGCTTTACTGGAATGTTTTGTTTTTAATTTTTTCAAACACTGAGGGTTTCAACTCAATTTTTAACTCCCCTCCACCTGAAGCTCTGCACATTTTCTGTTTTCCCACATAAGCAGTTGTATTGGTATTTATGTATTTCAACATTATGTAACATTATATTATTCTATGCACTGCTTTCATATGTCAGATATTGTGATTTCATTATGTGAATTTGAACTCTCGTGGTCCTGAAACTGTAAGGCCACACTTTTTTAATTTTATGGATGACATCCTGCGCGCGCACGGATTTTCGCCCGTTCTCCAAAAAAAAAAAAAGCCCCCCCCCCCCAGCCCCCAACGAAGTTGGTTGTCGCAAACGTTGTTATTGAATTTGCAAGGAAATGAGCTTTCTGCGCATGCATATTTTCGCCACGTGGAAATGCGGCCACTTTGCTGTCAAATTAATCTCTAGGATTACTTTCAAATTACACAACAATAAAAGTCATCAAGAGAACGGGCGCCATCGTTTTGGATTGGTATGCCATTGCTATTGGGCATGGAGATATCACCTTTTTACAATTGTGCGAAAGGCTGGCGGCGGCCGAAACATTTCTGTGACATTCTGTATAAAGCAGCACATTAATACCAGGTTTTCTGTAGCGAAAAAAGGTCGACAAGTGCGTCGAGGTATTTGGTGGGCTGAAGGTCGGACAGGCCACCTGACAGTTTAGCTGCTTCGTGTGAGTTGAAGTTGACAAAATGGCATCGTCTGAAATGACCTTTAATAGATTTGGTAGTATTAAGCATATCTTTGCATCATTTTTTAAACATTTCTGTGAAGTGTTCAAAATGTTTTAATATTCTGAGAATACAAATAAAGACGCACTGTTTGATTGATATTTGTTTTATTGATTGCTATACCAAATGAATGCATGAAATAACCTTAATAGATTTGGTAATATGAAGTATATCAATTCATGACTTTTTTTTTACATTTCTACGAAGTATTCACAATGCTTTAATATTTTGAGAGCATGGATAAAGACATATTGTTAGTTTGATACGTGTTTCTGTGGTTAAATTTGTGTTTCCAGCTGTGTACTGACAGCATTCCTTTACTTAAGCAGTTTTTTTTTTTTTGGACTGTTTTTTTTTTTTTTCGCCCTCTCGCACCGATTTTGGGGTACCCAGAGGATGTCATCCATAAAAATAAAAAAGTGTGGCCTAATCTTATCATAGGGGCAGATTGGGATCGTCCTCAAGGTTTTCAGGAAGACGGTCAGATTTTAAAGTTTACATTGACGGGTATCTATTTTTATGTACAGACACAGATGTGTCTGTACATATTGCCATCACCTGCGTCTGTCGTCGCCATCGCCGATGGCGATGGCGATGCCGATGGCGATGCCGGCGCCGTGCACTTTCCTTGTAAACACGATAAGTGGAGGGCAGTTTTACTTTTTGGCTTTATATTTACAGAGCTGATGAATATTCATAAAATGCAGGTCAAGTTCGAAAATCAGCATGATCGGGCCATTATTGTAGAAGTTATGCTGTTTTTTCACTTTTCAGCATATTTTTCACATTTCCTCAGATTCAATTCTTAGGCATGTTAACAGTCTCATTATTAAACTAATAAGATACGTAAAAGTTTTTGTTTGACATTTCCTGCATCTTTACAACATTGTTAGTTGATTTTGTAAAAATGATGGTAAACTTGTTATCGTGTATTGTGTAATTAAGTGTCAAAAATGGAAATAAACACATATCATTGCAGTTTGTCAGATTTAATCATCCACTATGTTCAGAATCTCATAATGGAAGAAATTGGACATTTAACACTGCTCTGTTGATATTTTTCCCATCTCATCAATTTTCTTAGTTGATCATATAAAAATGGCAGTAAACTGTTAATTTTGTTATATGTTAAAAATTGTTAAAAACTGAAAAAAAAAACATTTCAGAACAGTGCTGTCTTGTTTACATTTTGGCATTTCAAGTTGTGACTTTGAAATTCCATGGGCCTGAAGACCTTTGCTAGTCACATTTTCTGAATATCCATGATACTAATATTTTATTATTAAAAATTGATGGTCATCATGCTGTTAAACATTATGTAATATTGCATCAAAATTTGAAAAAACCTATTTTGGGCACTGCTCCCATGATGACCATTTAAGAAAAACCATGTCACTTACTGTTCTCAAACAGTACAGTAAATATATATAGATGTGTCTGTACATATTGCCATCACCTGCGTCTGTTGTCCCCGTCATCGCCGTCGCTGGCGCCGTGCACTTTCATTGTAAACACGATAAGTAGAAGGCGTGTCTGTACATATTGCCATCACCTGCGTCTGTCGTCGCCGTCGCCGATGCTGATGCCGATGCCGATGCCGTCGCCGTGCACTTTCCTTGTAAACACGATAAGTGGAGGGCAGTTTTACTTTTTGGCTTTATATTTACAGAGCTGATGAATATTCATAAAACGCAGGTCAAGTTCGAAAATCAGCATGATCGGGCCATTGTTGTAGAAGTTATGCTATTTTTTCACTTTTCAGCATATATGCAACACTGTAAACACATTTTAAGGAAAACCGTTAGGCCTGTTGTCATGAAACTCACAGGAGTAATCAATCATACTAAAACAGGTCAAGTTCGAAAAATCAGCATGATCGGGCCATTTTTAGGGGAGTTATGCTTTTTTTTTTCATTTTTCAGCATATATGCAACACTGTAAACACAATATAAGAAAAACAGATAGGCCA
The DNA here is from genome assembly GCF_051362555.1 of Lingula anatina. Lineage (NCBI taxonomy): Eukaryota > Metazoa > Brachiopoda > Lingulata > Lingulida > Lingulidae > Lingula > Lingula anatina. The sequence goes on from NC_141775.1 coordinate 20,117,622, forward strand.
ATTGTCATTAAACTCACAGGAGTGGTCAATCTTACTAAAACGCAGGTTGAGTTCGAAAATCAGCATAATTGGGCCATTATTTTAGAAGTTATGCTGTTTTTTCATATTTCCTCAGATTCAATTCTTAGGCATGTTAACAGTCTTATTACTAGTACCACCAGCGTGTACGCTGGCGGTACTCATGGTTTTAGTCCCGACCCGTCTCGTCCGGCTCCGCCGGCTCTGCCGGCTCCGTAAGCTCCGCCGGCTCCGCGTACTGGCGCCGGATACAAGCCACCGTTACCGCTTCTCCTCCTAGACCGCAAGGACCCCTGTCCCCATCTCTTGGATTTAGGTCACATATAACCTCAACTTGAACCCCCAGGTTTTTTTGTCTCAGTCGCTGCATTGACCTGGGCGTGACGCTCCTTGAAATGCACCCTTGTCAAAATTTTTGAAAATTCAATGCCAATTATCTACCCTACGGAAGGAATTATGGGAAAATTTTCTACAGACAGCTTTCCAAAAGTCATATGTGTAGATTTCAAATTTGCCCTTGGATTTGACCTTTGACCTTTATTTCAAGGTCAAACGGGCCAAAATTAAAAAAAAATGAAATTTTTTAAGAAAAAAAATATTATTTGCCCTGTTATTCAGACACCACACAGACTTAACCAATAATATTATTGGAAAGTGTTACCCTTCAGGTCATCTTTCATCTCCATGAATTTGGGGTCAATCGGTGCATTTTCTTGGGAGTAACGGCCATAAGATGCCAAAACTGAAAACTGTCTCTAATTCGGGAACCGTTAATGCTAGAGACCCATTCTTTTTTGCATTTTGTAGAGCATGTAAAGCCCAACACTGAAAGTGGTCCCCGTTTTTTTGTATTCCAAACGGTTTTCGTGTTATGCTGTATTAAAAAGTACTTTGTGGTGGCACATTATTGTAACTCAGAATTGTAACATTTAGTCCCTTATATCTCCAAAACTGGCCGAGATAGGTCAATAGTTATTATTTAAGTTGAATAGGAAGTCATTTACTTGCAATCTAGATGTGAGCTTGAAATTGACCTTTGACCTACTTTTCACCATGAACTGAACTTTGCAAATTATTGTTCCCTTTTATCTCCAAAACTGGCAGAGATAGGTCAATAGTTACTATTGAACTTGAATAGGAAGTCACATACTGGCAATTTAACAGTGACCTTAAAATTGACCTTTGACCTACTTTTCACCATGAATTGAACTTTGCCAATTTTCGTTCCCTTTAATCCCCAAAACTGACAGAGATAGGTCCATAGTCACTATTGAACTTGAATAGGAAGTCATATACTGACAATTTACTATGACCTTAAATTTGACCTTTGACCTACTTTTTACCACAAACTGAACTTTGCAAATTTTTGTTCCCTTTTATCTCCAAAACTGGCAAAGATACGCCCATAGTTACTATTGAATTTGAATAGAAAGTCATTAGAGGCAATTTATTTTGACCTTAAAATTGACCTTTAACCTACTTTTCACCATGAACTGAACTTTGAAAATATTTGTTCCCTTTTATCTCCAAAACTGGCAGAGATAGGTCCATAGTTACCATTGAACTTGAATAGGAAGTCATACACTGGCAATCTAAGTGGGACCTTGAAATTGACCTTTGACCTACTTTTCATCATGAACTGAACTTTGCAGATTTTCTTTCCCTTTTATCTCCAAAACTGGCAGAGATAGGTCCATAGTTACTATTGAACTTAAATAGGAAGTCATATACTGGCAATTTACTGTGACCTTAAAATTGACCTTTGACCGTCTTTTTACTATGAACTGAACTTAGCAAATTTTCGTTCACCTTTATCTTCAAAACTGACAGAGATAGGTCCATAGTTACTATTGAACTTGAATAGGAAGTACACTAGCAATCTGTGACCTTGAAATTGACCTTTGACCTACTTTTTATGATGAACTGCTTTTTGCATGTTTTCTGGCCTTTAAATCTGCAAAATTGGCAAAGAAATGCCCATGGTTGCTATTGAACTTGAATAGAAATTCATATACTATGATATTGAAATTGACCTTTGACCTACTTTTTCACCATGAACTGAGCTTTGCATATTTTCTTGCCTCTCATATCTTTAAATCTAGCAGAGATGTCCCCATTGTTTCCCCTAGGTTTTATCTTTTGTCAGCATATATGCACCATTGACAACGTATTTCAAGGAAAACCAATAGGCCTTTTGTCTAGAGAATACAGGAGTGATCAAGGGTATGAAAATGCAAGTCAATTCAAAAATCTGCTTGATTGTATCATTTTTAGTCATATTTTTTTGCATATTTTGAGAACTCTTGTTGATTGCATCTTATAGAGCTTGTCAAACACCAGACTGGTGATGGTGTCCCTTTTAGGAGGGGGGGGGGTCCATACGAATGCGCTTACTCCAGCTGGTGGTACAATATCCGGAGGCGGTATCGCCTCTCTGATCCTCTAGTTTTACTAAGAAGATACGTAAAAGTTTTTGTTTGACATTTCCTGCATCTTTACAGCATTGTTAGTTGATTTTGTAAAAATGATGGTAAACTTGTTATCGTGTATTGTGTAATAAAGTGTCAAAAATGGAAATAAACACATATCATTGCAGTTTGTCAGATTCAATCATTCACTATGTACAGAATCTCAGAATGGAAGAAATTGGACATTTAACACTGCTCTATTAATATTTTTCCCATCTCATCAATTTTCTCAGTTGATCATATAAAAACGGTAGTAAACTGTTAATTTTGTTTTATGTTAGAAATTGTTAAAACTGGAAAAAAAAAACATTTCAGAACATTGCTGTCTTGTATACATTTTGGCATTTTCAAGTTGTGACTTTGAAGTTCCATGGGCCTGAAGACCTTTGCTAGTCTTATTTTCTGAATATCCATAATACTAATATTTTATTATTAAAATTGATGGTCATTATGCTGTTAAACATTATGTAATATTGCATCAAAATTTGAAAAAAAAAAAAACTATTTTGGGCATTGCTCCCATGATGACCATTTAAGAAAAACCATGTCACTTACTGTTCTCAAACTTACAGGCAAGAAACATTGGACTAAAATACAGCTTCAGTAGGCAATGCAGTCTGTTTGGTAATTCTTACTGCCAGTTAAACGTTTTTTTTTTTTTGTGAAAATTTAATTTTTCACATATTGGCATTTTCAAGGTGTGACTTTGAAGTTCCACGGGCTTGAAGACCCATGCTAGTCACATTTTCTGACAATTCTTGATACGTATATTTTATTATTAAAAATTGACGGTCATTATGCTGTTAACCATTATGTAATATGGCATCAGAATAGAAGAAAACACAATTTTGGGTGCTGCTGCCATGATGACCATTATGGGAAAACCATGTTAGGGGAGAGCGGGGTTGGTTGGAACAGTTTTCACCTTTTTTGCGATATCTCAGCAGTCAAAGCTTTGGGGACAAAAATAAAAAATCTGATAGGGGAAAATTATATGCCGCACTTATCTATGAAATAAAACATCAAGTAGGTCTTTTTATTTTAGAGTAATAAATGCTCAAAGTTGGCTCCTAAAACGTTCCATCTCACCCCACCCGCGGGGTCAGTTGGAACAGGCAGTGGGGTGAGTTGGAACAAGAGGGCGAGTTGGAACGCTTGCATATAAATTCAAAGTATAATTCATTTTAAGAGTAGGTTTATCTATATTAATTTCCCAACAAGTACGTGTTACTTTGTATTCGTATCTCCATAGTTTGTAAGCATTTTTTACGTTTACAATTTGCTTTCAAATAGTCTTTTCGATGTATAAACCATATCCAGTTACACTTCATTTCATAATGATAACAAAAGTGGTGTAGTTTAAGAGAAAAGAAATTGAACTCATATAACTCAACCTATTAACAACAGTATGTTAGACCTACAAATGAAAACTGTATCTCTTTCAACTCAACAACTCAGAATCAAAATCGCAGTTCTGACATATGTAGGCCCTACACTTGGTCAACCTTTGTACAGTCTTCATGTGACCACTTTAAACAAACAATGCATTTAACCCATTGCTCTTTTGGTCGGCTGTTAATGAACGGCTCCCAACAAACCAGACGTGGCCACTCTTCTTCTGACTCAGAATCGCTGGTCATCTTTAATTTCCCTTTTCTTGATTTTCTCTATTGACTAGAAATCTTAAACTGTTTTTTATTTTTGTTGCGCTTGTCCTTTTTAATTTTGTTGGGCTTGGCCTTTTCTTTTTCGAGTAGCTCATTTTCAGGTGTGTCAGTTAGTACTGCACTGCATTGTTTTCTTCTTTTAATCTTTGGAATGCGACGGTGAGCCTTTGGAAAGGGTCTAATTATTGCTGGACTTGAGCTGTTTGGGGTTTTTCTTAAGTGAGCTTTAGTGTGCTGTAGCACCTCTTCCGGTGAGGGCAACTGAGATTTCAACTGAATCTTTGTCTAAGTTACGAGGTGAATGTTTGTCCTTTCTGGCGGATTTTGTACCGTCGTTCACTAAACATTAACAGCAACCCCCAATCCATTACACAAAACATTTAAAACCACATCGGCAGAATTGGTGTTGTATAGTTTATCCATAACATAGGCTCTCAGCTAGAATATTTTCATTTTGCCGCGAAAAGCAGAGTAATAATCAACATTTCCTTCCACATCTAAAAGCAATTTATCGCAAAAAGCAACTGTGGGCATGCAGACCCCTTTCGACCAAACAGCTAGGAACTGCATTTAACAAGCAATGACCCCCCCCCCCTTGTATCTTCTACACGCATGTACATTCCGGCATCTTGGAGATGTTCTATCAGCTAGATTCCGTCTCCAGTTGGAGTTGTACTGGGTTACTACGTTACTACTCTCTTTAAAGTTGAAATTAAAACATTTAGAGAGGTTTAAAAAATGAAAAACACCGTGCGGGGTGGGTTGGAACACCCCTGACAGTGTTCCAACTGGCCCCATGTCAAATGTTCCGACCAGCCCCCATGACGTCATGGCCTACTTATGACACTGTATTTCTTTAACACGTGGGAAGTGATTAAAAAAAACAAAAGCCTTTTGAACATCAAGGTGGCCCTAAACGCTATGCACAATTTCAGTGATATAATCCTTATACTTTAGTTTACAGCACGATGAATGTCAAAAATATGAAAACTTACTTCGAGTAGCGAAAATAAGTTTTTTTCGCATAAAACTTTTACTGCATTTTCGAAACTTCCACAAGTTTACCGGATGAATGACCATGCCACGTGACATTTTTATGCTGAAGGAGCACATGATCGGTCTTGTGATTTAAGAAATAAAGCCAATGTTCCAACTTACCCGCGTTCCAACCCACCCCGCTCTCCCCTACTTATGATTGCCAAACTTTAAAAAAAGAAATACAGGACTAAAATGCAGCCTGAGTTGGAAAAGCAGTCTAATTGGCTTCTTTTTCTGGAAGTTATACATTTTCAAAGTGTGAACTTGTTACACATTTTACTTACATTGGTATTACCTGTTGAGCATAATTAAAATTTGATGTTGAATTTGCAGTTTAACATAATGTACTTTTGCATCAGAATTGACAGTAGCCTATTTTGTACATAGTTATTTCCTGTTTTTTGTCTGTACATTTGACAGCTTTGCTGCCTTGTTTTTGTTGGAAGACCATCTAAAATGGAGGGTGGATTAACAAAGATATTTTAAAATACTGTCAGAAAATACATTTGGATCCACTCCTGTTATTGACCATGTTACCTGTTGTGCATGACTTAAATTCAGTGTCGATTGACTGTGCTATTACAAGTATTATTTATTTTTTTATCAAAATGAGAAATTAACCTATTTTTTGCATCTTTATTTATTTATTTATTTATTTTGTCTGTAGACTCGCCCTTCAAGAAATCCATGCCTTCAAGAAATCGACGAAAACTGGAAGTGCGTGTTTTTTGCACCGTTTTTCCTGTCATGCCCATCGTAAACACTGTGTTGTCAAGTAAAATGAAGCGTCTGATACAAAGTATCAAATGCGGCAATGACGTGCTTGCTTGCGATGCGTTCAGTACACTTTGTTTACACTGAGAAGTCGAGGTCAGGAATGCATTATGTTTTTCTATGTAATTACGCAGTTTCAATTTTGATTAGTAAATTTTCTTTTATCTGCATGGTCATTTTCCGAACATTTGTATAAGCCACGAAATATTTCTCATCGGAAAATCACCCAGCAGCTTTCCAAGTACAAGCAAGTGACGTCATGACGCACTTCCGGTTTTCGTCAAGATCTTGAAGGGATTAGCTTTACGGTTTGCTGCACATTTAAAGCGTTCTGTCTCAAAATGTACTCGACTGCTTGGATTGAAATTTACAAAACTTATTCTTCACATGATATCACACATATGTGCTTAATTTGAGAGCTTTAGCTGTTATATATTTTCTACAGTGCCCATTCAAAATTGAAAAAGAGCTATTTTCTGTCGATTTCTTGAAGGGCAAGTCTACATTTGACAGATTTGCTGTCTTGTTTTATCTGGGTACAAACACGACAATTTAATTTTCTGTAAAATAAGTCTTCTTTATATGACTGAGGATTATTTTTCTTTTTGCCAAGGGATTCCACCTTCTATGTGTTTTTCGTTGGCCATTATACCTTATGTGCCTTGAAGACTGGGCACTTGATACCAATTATACTTGATCTTATTAGACGCATTTTCGATGTAATTTATTTATTTTTATACAATATTTATACAATATCCCAAAGTTATATGTTAAAATTTTGTAAAGAAATTCCTTTATCTTAGCCACGTTTTTGTTTACGTTAAGATTGAGTCATTTTCTGCTGGAATGGGGTTTGATATTCTTCTTCTCTTTATTCTACAGCCGCTCCCCCTGATGACAGGGAATCACCTGCCTCTCCTGACAGAGAAGCAGGTAAGTAGTGCACATGTAGTAAAACAAGATTCCGTCTTTTGCTCAGAATCTGCGAGTGTTGTTCTTAGCTTGTCGATTAAGTATGTGAGTTCCTGCATTCTTATTTTCATCAAACTGTATTAATAATGTTACATTAAAATTGACTATACCTTACAATTTTAATTGATTTTAATTAATGTTAAAACATTCAGTGTTTATCACCCCGTTATGTTTTGAGCTTACCCACTTGTATTCATCAGAGAGGATACATTTTTAAGAAAAAATTTTTTTTTTGCAAATTGCCGTTAAACCTTCAGAAACAGACGAAAGCTTCTAATTTATTTGATAACTGTTTCACAAAGTTAATTGACACTAAACACATTCAAATTTTGTGAATAATTACGATACTTTTTTATGCTAAAAAGTTTTATTTTAACTGCACTGTTTATTGTACAGTCCTTTTCAAAGGTGAAAGTGGATCTCATACCTCTGGGGAAGAAAACATGAGTAGTATAAGAATGTTGACGATATGTCGATGTATGAACAGTCCCTGACAAATGAAATAAATTAGATTGAAAGCAAGTCTATAAAGATTAAGGTCTAGTCTCTCTCTCTCTCTCTCTCTCTCTCAAACCCCCCCCCCCTCCCCCCCCCCCCCCCCCCCCCCCCCCCCCCCTTTGAAGAAGGCACATCAGCTGAAAACTCAATCGGGCGCTTGATACCAATTATACTTATTACATGCATTTGCAATCTAATTTATTTATTTTTATACAATATTTATACAATATACTGCGGGATTAATACGATGATTTAGATGAATATGCACGCATTGCAATACATAACAATATGCATTATGCTAAAATCAGTTAGTTCGGCCATAGCTTATTGTATTCTTCGCAGTGGCAGAAAGGGACCATCTAGATGATATTGACAAGGAGCTATTGGAAAAAATTGAGAAAATTGCCAGAGGAGAAGATGTGGAGCCAGAGAAACAGGTCACAATTTGGGATTTTGCAGGACAGGATGTCTACTACACCACGCACCAAACATTCCTCTCAGAGCGGATCATCTACTTGTTGGTATTCCGACTTGACCAGGACCTCGATGATAAAATCCGTGTATACAGGGGAGAGAAGACACTGAAAGGTATTGTTGAGCTTTATGTATATATCTTTACATGTATAAGCTACTCAGGGCCCTCATGTAAATGGCCTGTCAGCTGTGTGTAATTTCTTTATTAAAAGACCCACATTTTTAAATCTCTCTATTGCTCTTAATATATATATATATATATATATATATATATATATATATATATATATATATATATATATATATATATATATATATATATAACATTGAGTTTTTAGTAGTGTTAATTGTACCACCAGCGTTAGTGCTGGCGGTACACATGGTTTTAGTCCCGTCCGGATCGGTCCACCGGCTCCGCCGGCTCCTGCGGCTCCGCCGGACGGCTACCGTTACCACTTCTCCTCCTAGACGGTAAGGGCCCCCGTACCCATCTCTTGGATTTAGGTCACCTATAATCTCAACTCGTTCTACGTAAAATTTGGGCTTTGTCGGTATTGGGGTCTAGGTGTGGCACTCATTGCAATGCACCCTTGTCTAAAAATGGCAAAATTAAATGCTAATTATCTACCCTACGGATGGAATTATGGGAAAAATTTCTACAGACGGCTTTCCAAAAGTCATATGTGTAGATTTCAAATATGCCCTTGGATTTGACCTTTGACCTTTATTTCAAGGTCAAATGGGCCAAAATTTTCAAAAAAATTAATTTTTTTACGAAAAAAAAATTATTTGCCCTGTTATTCAGACACCACACAGACAAAATATATAAGGCTTGGCAAAGCAGACAACATGTGGTCAAAAATGACATTATTTCATCAAATTTGAACTTCTGGAACTTCAGAGCACCTCCCATTTCAAGAATTTTGACCAAAATGACCTTTTCTTTATTTTAATTAATTTTTTCTGTAGGAAATTTATGGCACATTATGGTAACTCCAAAATTATAACATTTAGTCCCTTATATCTCCAAAACTGGCAGAGATAGGTCCAAAGTTACTATTGAAGTTGAATAGGAAGTCATATACTGGCAATCTTACTGTGACCTTGAAATTGACCTTTGACCTACTTTTCACCATGAATTGAACTTTGCAAATTTTGCTTCCCTTTTATCTCCAAAACTGGCAGAGATAGGTCCATAGTTACTATTGAAGTTGAATAGGAAGTCATATACTGGCCATCTAAATGTGACCTTAAAATTGACCTTTGGCCTACTTTTCACCATGAACTGAACTTTATGAATTTTGCTTCCCTTTTATCTCCAAAACTGGCAGAGATAGGTCCATAGATACTATTAAACTTGAATAGGAAGTCATATACTGGCAATCTTAATGTGACCTTAAAATTGACCTTTGACCTACTTTTCACCATGAACTGAACTCTGCTAATTTCTTTCTCTTTTAACTCCAAACCTGGCAGAGATAGGTTCATAGTTACTATTGAAGTTGAATAGGAAGTCATATACTGGCAATCTATATGTGACCTTGAAATTGACCTTTGACCTACTTTTCACCATGAATTGAACTTTGCAAATTTTGCTTCCATTTTATCTCCAAAACTGGCACAGATAGGTCCATAGTTGCTCTTGAACTTGAATAGGAAGTCATCTCCTGGCAATCTAAGTGTGACCTTGAAATTGACCTTTGACCTACTTATTATCATGAACTGAACTCTGCTAATTTCTTTCTCTTTTAACTCCAAACCTGGCAGAGATAGGTCCATAGTTACTATTGAAGTTAAATATGAAGTCATATTCTGGCAATTCACTGTGACCTTGAAATTGACCTTTGACCTTCTTTTCACCATGAACTGAACTTTGCATATTTTGCTTCCCTTTTATCTTCAAAACTGGCAGAGATATGTCCATGGTTACTATTGAACTTGAATAGGAAGTCATATACTGGCAATCTTACTGTGACCTTGAAATTGACATTTGACCTACTTTTCACCATGAACTGAACTTTGCAAATTTTGCTTCCCTTTTTTCTCCAAAACTGGCTGAGATAGGTCCATAATTACTATAGAACTTGAATAGGAAGTCATACACTGGCAATCTAAATGTGACCTTGAAATTGACCTTTGACCTACTTTTCACCATGAACTGAACTTTGCACATTTTGCTTCCCTTTTATCTCCAAAGTTACGCTGTATCAAAAAGTACATTGGTGGTGAAAGCAAAATGTGCAGTACGGTAATGGATAATAAATTTTGAACTCCAGAAAAATAAATCATAAGGCTTGGCAAAGCAGACAACTCAAGGTCAAAAATGACATTATATCATCAAATTTGAACATCTCGAACTTCAGAACACCTCCCATTTCAAGAATTTTGACCAAAATGACCTTTTATAATAATAATAATAATATATTTATTTAAAGTCTAAAATCCATAAAATATGTTCTGTAGACTTTACAAACTAAAAACCTAAAACACAGTAAGATGAATTGAATTAATAAAATTATGACTTAATAGTCTGAGTTAAGATAATGATGCCCAGTTAATATTTCCGAGTTATAAAATGTTCTTTAATAAAATTTGTGAAAAAGGTATGTTTTTAAAGCTTTTTTAAAATCCTTCACTGAGCTAATGCTTCTCAAGTCTAGAGGTAATTTATTCCACTCATGTGGTGCTGCGTACTGGAATGATTTTTCGCCAAAAGATTTTAGTCTTGCGTTCTGTGGTTTTAGTAATAATTGATCCTTAGATCTTAAGGTACGGTTTGGTGTGTAATGAGATACAAGATCACAAATAAAATCTGGTGCAAGTCCGTAAAAAGCCGCATGAGCATGAGTTAAAAGTTTGAATAAGATCCGGGCGTTTACAGGTAGCCAGTGAAGTTGTTTTAATATCTTTATTTTAATTAATTATTTCTGTAGGAAATTTATGGCACATTATGGTAACTCCAAAATTATAACATTTAGTCCCTTATATCTCCAAAACTGGCAGAGATAGGTCCATAGTTACTATTGAAGTTGAATAGGAAGTCATATACTGGCAATCTTACTGTGACCTTGAAATTGACCTTTGACCTACTTTTCACCATGAACTGAACTTTGCAAATTTTGCTTCCCTTTTATCTCCAAAACTGGCAGAAAGGTCCATAGTTACTATTGAAGTTGAATAGGAAGTCATATACTGGCAATCTTAATGTGACCTTAAAATTGACCTTTGGCCTACTTTTCACCATGAACTGAACTTTGCAAATTTTGCTTCCCTTTTATCTCCAAAACTGGCAGAAAGGTCCATAGTTACTATTGAAGTTGAATAGGAAGTCATATACTGGCAATCTTAATGTGACCTTAAAATTGACCTTTGGCCTACTTTTCACCATGAACTGAACTTTACGAATTTTGCTTCCCTTTTATCTCCAAAACTGGCAGAGATAGGTCCATAGTTACTATTAAACTTGAATAGAAGTCATGTACTGGCAATTTACTGTGACCTTGAAATTGACCTTTGACCTACCTTATGATGAATTCACTTTGATTGTACCATTTTAAGTTATGTATATTTTTTGCATATTTTGAAAATTCTTCTTGATTGCATTTTTACAGCTTGTCAAGCACAAAACTGGTGGCTGTGTCCCTTACTTTGTGTATGTGGGGGTCTATACGAATGCGCTTGCTCCAGCTGGTGGTACAATATTTGGAGGCGGTATCACCTCTCTGATCCTCTAGTTTTAAATGGTTCCGATGAGTGTTTTAGATTTTAATATTGTAGTAATTTTAAGGATTTTAGTTATATTATCCATTGTAAGCCGCCCAATAAGAAACATTATTATTATTATTATTATATTAATTGGCGCTATTTTTTAGCAATGCTGAGGAGAAAACACTGATTAATATTCATCTTTGCAATTACCTCAAGGCTTTATATACATTTTTCAGAGTTTATTATGTTTTGGTTAAACTCAATCCATATGCACACTATTGGAAAATTGAGGGAAGAAGACAAAAATGCCATGCCATACGTCTTGATTATTGGAACTCATAAGGACATGTTATGCGCACAGGTGAAAACGCTTTTCTTATCACAATTATTCAATTACTACCATACTTATTCTATGTATAATTTGTATCCCTTCAACCATATCACGATTCCTGACGAGTGACTTAATTATTTAGAAACTTTTCACTATGTGACTATTTGTGGATGGCATGATTTAATGTTGGGGGAAAAGGGTGTTCCTTGCCCCCTGTACTCCATCCTAATTTTATATGTTCATTGCAACATACCCCATTTCTCAACTTGAACAAAGTGGACTATATCATATACACACATACACATACACACACCCCGGTAAATGTTTTCCTTTACACTGACAATTTAACATTATTATATGGTAATGAACAACAACTACAAAAATGTCTTAACTAGTTTTTATTCATAGGGCGACGTTGAAAAGATTTTTGATAAACTCAAGAAGTGTCTCGACGACAGGCAGGTACTCAAGGACCACGTCTACCGATATTTTGCCATAAGCAACTTGGCCGAAGATGATGGGGAGTTCGCTGAAATAAAAAAAGCGATCGAAGATTTGTGCGGTTATAGCAGCAACAGTATTGCTACCGTTCAACATCTTTCAGTGAATTGGATTAAATTGGAAATGAATTTGGCAGAGAAGAGTGAAGAAACCCCCATCATATCTATTGAAAAACTGAGGGAAATGGCAAAAAGGGTAGGACTCCCTGATGAAGAATTACAAGAAAAGTTCATTCCTTACCATCACCGTCAAGGCGACATCCTACACTTCAAAGTTGATGGACTGGAAAATGTCGTCATAATAGATCCACTTTGGTTAGCAGATGTGTTTTCTGCCATCATGACCAATGCCAGCAGTCAACCTGGAGGCAGTCACTTTGATCTCCTGAAAGACGATCTGAAAAGAGGAGTGCTCAATGAGGAGGTATTTGATGAATATCTAAAACAAATCAAAATGGCCGAAAAAAAGACTGAAATCATTCAACTTATGCTGCATTTCGACTTGATGTTAGAAATATCCCAGTCAGTTGAAAACCCTCTGCCCGGGTCTGGAAAGAGAAGATTCATCGTGCCCAGTATGCTGGTATCCAATAACAGTGTAAATAACGCCTTGTCTGAGACGGATCCACAGAAACATTTGCTTATCGCATTCCCTCACATTCTGTTTCCTACCGGGTTGTTTCATCGTCTGATCATCCGTCTTCTTAGGAAGTATAGAGCTCAGGAATATAAACATAACATTCCAGTTGTTGGGTTTGACCATGCCTCCTTCCGTTTGGGAGACGAACAATCGGTGCTCCATCTCGCCATTGAAGAAAGGGCCATGAGAATGATGATAACAAATGCTACTGGAAACAAACCAAAACCTGACATATACTCCAACGCACGGGAAACCGTTGAAAAAGAACTGTCAACTCTTAAGGACACGTACTGTCCCAGGATGCAGTTAGGCTTTTGCATTCGGTTAAATGACAAAGGAAAAGATATTCCAATAAAAGCAGAAGACGTCCAAGAAAACGATGAGATATGTAGATCTGTAGAGGACACTGAAATGCCAATCGATGTGACACCGTATCGTGTTTGGTTTTCAGGTAAGCATTAAAATTTTAGGTAGTTTTACTGTGAACAGACATTATGTTCCTGAATATAATTAGGGGTAATGTAGTCATTGAAATCGGTGATACTTTAACTGATGTAAATGCAACTAATAATATTGGGTGATGTACTATGATGTACATGAAGAGAATTAATATTTCAAATTGTTGCCAATAAACCAAACTTTATATATTTTAAAATAATGTAACTTGATAAATACCCAAAGGTATTTTTTATAATCCCCGAAAATGATATCTTTACAGATCTTATCAGCATTTTTCCCCTTGGCAAATTTTTGCCCATCGCCTTTGTTAGAACAGTATAAATATCGCCCATAAAGTCATGCAATTTATATTTTAATCATTCCAACAAAACGAGTTTTACATGGGCATCAACGTCTGTGTGAGGGTAAGACTGTTGCAGTTCTATGTGCCGAACATTTTTATGTACAGAAACAGATTTGTCTGTACACATAGCCGTCACCTGCGTCTGTCGTCGCAGTTGCCGTAGGCCGTCACCATTGTCGCCGTTGCCGTGCACTCAGCAATAACACGATAAGTGGAATACCATTTTACATTTTGTATTCAAATTTGCATATATGCAGCACTGATAACACAATATAAGAAAAACAGATGGGCAAATTGCCATTATACTCACAGGATTGGTCAACCTTTCTGAAACGTAGGACGAGTTTGAAAATCAGCATAATCTGGCCATTATTTTATAAGTTATGCTGTTTTTTCACATTTCTTCAGATTCAATTCTTAGGCATGTTAACAGTCTCATTATTTAACTAATAAGATACCTAAAAGTGTTTGTTTGATATTTCCTGCATCTTTACAACATTGTTAGTTGATTATGTAAAAATGATGGTAAACTTGTTATCATGTATTGTATAATAAAGTGTCAAAAATGGAAATAAACTCATATAACTGCAGTTTGTAAGATTCAATCATTCACTATGATAATGTTCAGAAACTCAGAATGGACTAAATTGGACATAAAACACTGTTCTATTGATATTTTTATGAAAATGGCAGTAAACTGTTAATTTTGTTATATGTTAAAAATTTGTTAAAAATGAAAAAAAAAATGCATTTCAGGACAGTGCTGTCTTGTCTACATTTTGGCATTTTCAAGGTGTGACTTTGAAGTTCCATGGGCCTGAAGACCTTTGCTAGTCACATTTTCTGAATATCCGTGATACTAATATTTTATTATTAAAAATTGATGGTTATTATCCTGTTAAACATTATAATTCATTCCTTACCATCACCAGCAAGGCGACATCCTACACTTTAAAATTGATGGACTGGAAAATGTCGTCATAATAGATCCACTTTAGTTAGCAGTTGTGTTTTCTGCCATCATGACCCCGACCAGCATTCACTCTGGATGTAGTCGTGGGAGTCCTAAAAGAGGAGGTATTTGATGAGTATCTAAAAGAATTTAAGATGGCTGAAAAAAAGACTGAAATCATTCGACTTATGCTGCATTTCGACTTGATGTTAGAAATATCCCAATCAGTTGAAAACCCTCTGCCTGGACATGGAAAAAGAAGATTCATCGTACCCAGTATGCTAGTATAAAATAACAGTGCAAATGAGACAAATCCGCAGAAATATTTGCTTATCGCATTCCCTCATATTCTGTTTCTTACTGGGTTATTTCATCGTCTGACCATCCGTCTTCTAAGGAAGTATAAAGCTCAGCAATATAAAAATAACATCCCAGTTGTCGGGTTTGACAGCACCTCCTTCCGCCTGGCTGATAAACAGTCGGTGCTGCATCTCGCCATTGAAAATAAGTCCATGAAGTTGTTTATAACTAACGCCACTGTACTCCCTCCAAAGACTCACGTGTACTCAGAAGCAACAAAAACAGTTGAAAACGAGTTGACAGTCCTTCGGGATACATACTGCCCCAGGATGCATTTTGGCTACAGCATCAGGTTTAACATGACGGACCCAATATTCCAATAAATGCGCATGGCGTCCAAACGGGCGATTCCATATGTGTGTATGTAGAGAACTCTGACGTGTTGGTAGATTTGAGGCCATATCGCGTTTGGTTTTCCGGTGAGCAGTTTGAAATATCACGTAGTGTTGTTGTGAATAGACATTAGGCCCTATGCTATTTTAACATAGAACATGCATTCCGTGTTAATTGGTTCACAGATCTTAACATTTTAAAAGATCCCTGATTACACATCATGTAATATCTGAAAACAGATACCATAAGAAAATTTAGGTTTGATTAGTTTTAATTTTCAAAATAATTTATCTGGAAAAAAGTATTAAGGATATTTCTGTTTTGTACATATATTTTTGAAAATATTGATTTTTTACACAAACACTAATGACATACAATGTTAGTTATTTCGTATGAATACTCAATTGTATATGCAATAGACTAAAAAATGCTCAATTAGAAATTAATGGGAAAATTTATATTAATCTACCCTTCTTAAATGAACTAGGTACTTGTTTGTAACATTTTTATTAGAAACAAAAGGCACGATATCGTATTCAGATTTTACTCAAACATGTTATGAATTAGCAACCTGTGATAACAAGTCATTAGAAACATGTCAGTGAAAAATAAAACCAAAATTAACAATCATTTCGGAATGACACTTGGATTTTGAAAGGAAAAGTACGGCGTATGATAGGACATAAAGTATTTTGATGGGGCCCTAGAGGCCAAGTACCAATATATAATATATATTAGGCCAATCTTACCATTTTAGCAGCCCCAGAGAATCAAGACCGTCGTGCAGCCAAGTGTCCTGAAAACGAGGCAAGTTATGAGCTTTTAAATACGTTTGTGTCTAAGTACTGCGCAGCAAACACAGAACGTTATTATAACGTTACCATATCATATGTCCAAAAACATTTTGGTAACATTATAGGAACGTTCTGTGTTTGCTGACCATTATCCTCACTTGCACAAGTTTTAGTAAGACCATGAAATTAAATGTACTTGTATATACACAATCATAAGAAAAATTGGATACACTTAGGCATAAATGAGCACTTTTCACTCTGTTACACTTGCTATACGACCTCCGATATTTCTAATGATAAATTTCACATAAAGAGGGTGTATGTGTGCGTTTCAGTACAAGAACGATTCCGAACCAAGAGGTCGTGCACTCATTATCAACAACAAGACATTTTCCGTGGACTGGCTTCCAGAACGTGATGGTACCGAGGTAGATGTTGTTGCCTTGAGGAAACTATTCCGTTACCTCCATTATGAGACAGACGTTATCAGTAACCTGACTGCACATGTGAGTTCATTAATAAGATCATGGTGTGTTTGTAATAAAACGAACATCGTGAAAGCCAAATGGCTTTTAGGTTTCAAAGACTAACATACTTTTTGGTGATATCTCAATATATTTATCAGTGACACAAAGATGATACAATTGATACTTGAACCTTTTGGTTCAAAACAGGTGTACGTTGTCAAACAAACTTTTCGGTCACATTTTATTATGTTTATCTATTTCACTGCAATATATTTTTCTACTAAAATGAAGCTTTTCACTCGTTTCTGTTCATTGCATGTATTTGTATTTATATGAGAGATGTACGGTACACTGAATAGTTATACAACATTGGTCAAAAAGGTTGTCCCACCCCTATTTCCATGTACTTTAAAAACCAACCCCATAAAAACCTGGGCCAAATCCCCCATCTTGTTTAAGAAGAATCGGACAAGTCTTTTCAATTTTATAGACATTTCTTTACATCTGTAGAAATCACAGTGAAACAGTCGAATCGAGGGGTACCTCTTATAAATTTAACTAAATGGTATAAAATGTGTATATTTTCACCACTATTTTGTTTTTTTTTTTTTAACCATGAATCATCTTAGACACGGTATCCGTAATAAAAAGCACTATTTCTAACAGTTCACAGCTGTGAGGTGATCATTTGTAAATAAAAGTACATGGAAATGGGGGTGGGACAACCTTTTGACCAATGTTGTATACAAACAGACATGGCGTACAATCTACAAATATACCACCATATGTCCGTCCTCGGTGGCTACTGCCTTTCACATTCTCTGTTAGCGTCAAGTATGAATTGATGCTTTACGCTGTCGTTGATAACCCAATTCCGTACGTACCACGTCTCTGCAGTCATTGCATGCTATTTCGTTTGAAGTACACTATGTTTTTATGTCACTTCTTCTTTTATTTTAATGTGTAAAGGAAATGAAGGAAGAAATAGAACAAGAAAGTCAAAGAGACGATCACAAGATCTATGATTCTTTCATCTTGTTTCTACTGAGCCATGGTACCGAGGGTGCTGTTTATGGAACGGATGGCTATCCTTTACCCTTCAAATATATCAAAGCCATTTTGAATAACAGGAACTGTCTTGGCCTGTCGGGCAAACCGAAAATGATATTTATTCAGGCTTGCCAGGGAAGTAAGTTATGGAATGTATTACACAAGCTTGAATACCTGCGATGAAAATAACATGCAAAATTATTCAACAAATGTATTGAGATATTAAACTGTATTAACAGTTTGTCTCCTTTAAATTATATTCAGCCACACGAAACGAATGACGCTTAGTATTATGTAATTGTTTAATTAGTTAATACTGATATCAATTCTAACTTATATGTAAACATGTAATCCACATAAGGGTGTATGGGGTATTTCATTTTTTTTCCATATTTGCCCAGAGATGTTGGACAGTGGGACACTGCTGGACGGACAAACAGTTCGACAACCACAGCAAGCACCACCTGCAGCAAACCTTGGCGATGAGGTATCCGATGCGCCACACGAGATTCCAAAGCCATCCAATGATCCGACGATGTCCGATTTTCTCGAAGTCCATGGGACTTCACCAGGTACTTTAACCGTGTTTCTTTGTATGCCATTTTACTTAGGCCTTACAAATGTGTTTTTCATCAGAAAAAAAAATCAAAATGATAAGGTGCACGTGGTGATGCTGGGATTATGGCATTTTGCCTCAGGTAGAAGATGGTGTGCATTTTGTGGTCTTTCGACATATTGTGGAGAACTATATTGTACGTGTATACTTTAAAATGCTCACTACATTACTGCACCAGTAAATACTGAAAATGGTGCATGTATTTTTATACAGTATCAAATAAAATATATGTGCCAAATTTAATTAAAATTTACGTACATTTTTGCCATAATGCTTTTAAAAATGCGTTCAAGATCACTACGAAAAACGAAAGTGTGTCGAGACGTTACCTAATTGTATTTGGGAAGCTGTCAGACGATTTCTTTCGAAAAAAGACTTTGTATCTTATGCAAATGTTGAGAAAAAAACATGCCGTTTATGGAAAATTCAATTATCAAAATTTAAACTACGTAATTCGACAGATTTTAATTTAATTTAATTTAAAAATCGCTATCGTGTATTTCTGACATTGAATTCTCAGTGTGCACAAAGTGTAGGCATCGAAGGCATTCATGAATGTCGACACGTTTGATTCTTTGAATCAGACGCTTCATGTTACTTGATAGCGCAGAGGCACGCCAGGGAAAACAGAGGAAGAAAAACAAGTTCTGATTTTTCTTGATTGAAGGCTTCGATTTGTTGAAGGGCAATTCTGTATGGCCTGGTTTCCAAAGATCGTGTGGCAGGCATATCAGCAAAACAAAATGCATCGCCAAGGACCCGAATGCCATGGCAAAATGTTTTAAGTTTACTTTGTTATTTTGATACAAATAAGCTTCCGGTTGACATAGATTTGACTGGTCTCCAACTTTCCATGCTGCACTGTGCCTGACCGAAAAAAAAAACCCCTTAAAATGAGTAGTGATTCAGTGTTCCAATGATGCCTGCGATGGCTAGAAACGTGACCCGTATTATTGGCCTTTTGGAGATCATTTCAGGTCGGTTCACTGTAACACTATCGGCAAATGTACTTTACTAATAGTTCCTTGATCTATGCGATTTATGAAATTTGCTTTTCCGCACTCTCAGTGAGACTAAGTACTGTTATATTAACAAAATAAAAATAAACAGTACCGTTGCATCTACGAGTAAATAATACGTTAAGGCTTCAGTATTTTCTGTTTCAGATTACGTATCTTGGCGACACACGGGAAAGGGAACATGGTTTGTTCAATCCATTGTCGATACATTTTATCGTGAAGCACACAAATATGACGTTTTACAAATGTTGGTGAATGTAAGTACTGAAATAACATGAACTATATTATTTTACATTGAAAGTGTGTTAAATTCATTAGAACACCAATCAAATATAAAACATAGCTGCCAGAAGAAGTGACTTGACGTAAGAGGTGACTTATGTAAATACAGTCCAACAGGCACAGACTTTTTAAGAACCAGCGAAATGCTCTTCTGTTTATTTTGACAGTTTAATCAGAACTGTTCACTTTATGTAATATTTTATTTCACCAGGTCAATCACGCGATCTCTCAAAAGCAAACAATAGAGGGCAACAAACAGGCACCAGAGATAGTTACCAGCTTACGAAAGAAAGTTTTCTTCAACATAACTCCAGGTAAGCAAAAAGAGTCGCATCTTCCCGAGGTGTATTCGGCCGAATAATAAAGACTCGAGATCAAAAGTAAGCAAAAACAACGAGTCCAAATTTTGCGGAGAATCTCACGTGCCACGCAAGTCCTGTATGCGAAATTACGAGTTCGCATGCACGTATGTAAGCACGTACGGAGGATACTAAACATTTCCAATAGATTCTACAAATAATCTTTGTTACGCTTTATTCTACAAATAATCTCAAGTTACGCTTGCGGCCTCGCTGTTTAAATAATCTTTAAACAGCGAGGCCGCAAGCGTCACTTGCTCCCTTCGCAAGGAGTTTGCAAGTGAGACTTGCGTGGTCCAAGATGCACGTCGCAAGCAATGAAAAAGAAAGTGCCCTTTGCGTGTTGAGTACTGCGCACGCCCTCACATCTATGACGAATTAAGTCGAAAACACGGCGGGACTGCGAGAATAATAGTTGTGCTCACGACGCATGCTGGTATCTCTACAATTTCGTTGTCCAACAATTTTCAAAAATTTTGAATTTTGCTCAATTCAGATTCTAATGTGCCTCCAAAAGACAAGGGAAAGAAGTTTAAGAGCAGAAAAGAAGGTTGGAGGAAGATAACAGAAAAGCGCTTTAGCACTGCTTTTCTATTGTACCACCAGCGTTAGCGCTGGCGGTACACATGGTTTCGGTCTCGTCCGGATCGTTCCGCCGGCTCCGCCGGCTCCGCCGGACGGCTACCGTTACCGCTTCTCCTCCTAGACGGTAAGGGCCCCCGTACCCATCCCATGGATTTAGGTCACCTATAATCTCAACTCGTTCCACGTAAAATTTGGGCTTTGTCGGTATTGGGGTCTGGGTGTGGCACTCATTGCAATGCACCCTTGTCTAAAAATGGCAAAATTAAATGCTAATTATCTACCCTACGGAAGGAGTTATGGGAAAAATTTCTATAGACGGCTTTCCAAAAGTCATATGTGTAGATTTCAAATATACCCTTGGATTTGACCTTTGACCTTTACTTCAAGGTCAAATGGGCCAAAATTTTCAAAAAAATGAAATTTTTTACGAAAAAAATTTTTTTTGCCCTGTTATTCAGACACCACATAGACTTAACCAATAATATGATTGGAAAGTGTTACCCTTCAGGTCATCTTTCATCTCCATGAATTTGGGGTCAATCGGTGCATTTTCACGGAAGTAGCGGCCATAAGATACCGAAACTGAAAACTGTCTCTAATTCGGCAACCGTTAATGCTAGAGACCCATTCTTTTTTGCATTTTGTAGAGCATGTAAAGCCCAACACTGAGGGTGGTCTCGGTTTTTTTGTATTCCATACGGTTTTCGAGTTATGCTGTATCAAAAAGTACATATTGGTGGTAAAAGCAAAATGTGCAGTACGGTAATGGATAATAAATTTTGAACTCTGGAAAAATAAAACATAAGGCTTGGCAAAGCAGACAACTTGTGTTCAAAAATGACATTATTTCATCAAACTTGAACTTCTGAAACTTGAGAGCACCTCCTATTTCAAGAATTTTGACCAAAATGACATTTTCTTTATTTTAATTAATTTTTTCTGTACGAAATTTAAGGCACATTATGGTAACTCCAAAATTATAACATTTAGTCCCTTATATCTCCAAAACTGGCAGAGATAGGTCCATAGTTACTATTGAAGTTGAATAGGAAGTCATATACTGGCAATCTTACTGTGACCTTGAAATTGACCTTTGACCTACTTTTCACCATGAACTGAACTTTGCAAGTTTTGCTTCCCTTTTATCTCCAAAACTGGCAGAGATAGGTCCATAGTTACTATTGAACTTGAATAGGAAGTCATATACTGGCAATATAAATGTGACCTTAAAATTGACCTTTGACCTACTTTTCACCATGAACTGAACTTTGCAAATTTTGCTTCCCTTTTATCTCCAAAACTGGCAGAGATAGGTCCATAGTTACTATTGAACTTGAATAGGAAGTCATATACTGGCAATCTAAATGTGACCGTAAAATTGACCTTTGACCTACTTTTCACCATGAACTGAACTTTGCAAATTTTGCTTCCCTTTTATCTCCAAAACTGGCAGAGATAAGTCCATAGTTACTATTGAACTTGAATAGGAAGTCATATACTGGCAATCTTAATGTGATCTTAAAATTAATGTTTGACCTACTTTTCACCATGAATTGAACTTTGCAAATTTTGCTTTCCTTTTATCTCCAAAACTAGCTGAGATAGGTCCGTAGTTACTATTGAACTTGAATAGGAAGTCATATACTGGCAATCTAAATGTGACCTTAAAATTGACCTTTGACCTACTTTTCACCATAAACTGAACTTTGCAAATTTTGCTTCCCTTTTATCTCAAAAACTGGCAGAGATAGGTCCATAGTTACTATTGAACTTGAATAGGAAGTCATATACTGGCAATATAAATGTGACCTTAAAATTGACCTTTGACCTACTTTTCACCATAAACTGAACTTTGCAAATTTTGCTTCCCTTTTATCTCCAAAACTGGCAGAGATAAGTCCATAGTTACTATTGAACTTGAATAGGAAGTCATATACTGGCAATATAAATGTGACCTTAAAATTGACCTTTGACCTACTTTTCACCATAAACTGAACTTTGCAAATTTTGCTTCCCTTTTATCTCCAAAACTGGCAGAGATAAGTCCATAGTTACTATTGAACTTGAATAGGAAGTCATATACTGGCAATATAAATGTGACCTTAAAATTGACCTTTGACCTACTTTTCACCATGAACTGAACTTTGCATGTAAAGCCCAACACTGGAGGTGGTCTCGGTTTTTTTGTATTCCATACGGTTTTCGAGTTACGCTGTATCAAAAAGTACATATTGGTGGTAAAAGCAAAATGTGCAGTACGGTAATGGATAATAAATTTTGAACTCTGAAAAAATAAAACATAAGGCTTGGCAAAGCAGACAACTTGTGTTCAAAAATGACATTATTTCATCAAACTTGAACTTCTGAAACTTGAGAGCACCTCCTATTTCAAGAATTTTGACCAAAATGACATTTTCTTTATTTTAATTAATTTTTTCTGTACGAAATTTAAGGCACATTATGGTAACTCCAAAATTATAACATTTAGTCCCTTATATCTCCAAAACTGGCAGAGATAGGTCCATAGTTACTATTGAAGTTGAATAGGAAGTCATATACTGGCAATCTTACTGTGACCTTGAAATTGACCTTTGACCTACTTTTCACCATGAACTGAACTTTGCAAGTTTTGCTTCCCTTTTATCTCCAAAACTGGCAGAGATAGGTCCATAGTTACTATTGAACTTGAATAGGAAGTCATATACTGGCAATATAAATGTGACCTTAAAATTGACCTTTGACCTACTTTTCACCATGAACTGAACTTTGCAAATTTTGCTTCCCTTTTATCTCCAAAACTGGCAGAGATAGGTCCATAGTTACTATTGAACTTGAATAGGAAGTCATATACTGGCAATCTAAATGTGACCGTAAAATTGACCTTTGACCTACTTTTCACCATGAACTGAACTTTGCAAATTTTGCTTCCCTTTTATCTCCAAAACTGGCAGAGATAAGTCCATAGTTACTATTGAACTTGAATAGGAAGTCATATACTGGCAATCTTAATGTGATCTTAAAATTAATGTTTGACCTACTTTTCACCATGAATTGAACTTTGCAAATTTTGCTTTCCTTTTATCTCCAAAACTGGCTGAGATAGGTCCGTAGTTACTATTGAACTTGAATAGGAAGTCATATACTGGCAATCTAAATGTGACCTTAAAATTGACCTTTGACCTACTTTTCACCATAAACTGAACTTTGCAAATTTTGCTTCCCTTTTATCTCAAAAACTGGCAGAGATAGGTCCATAGTTACTATTGAACTTGAATAGGAAGTCATATACTGGCAATATAAATGTGACCTTAAAATTGACCTTTGACCTACTTTTCACCATAAACTGAACTTTGCAAATTTTGCTTCCCTTTTATCTCCAAAACTGGCAGAGATAAGTCCATAGTTACTATTGAACTTGAATAGGAAGTCATATACTGGCAATATAAATGTGACCTTAAAATTGACCTTTGACCTACTTTTCACCATAAACTGAACTTTGCAAATTTTGCTTCCCTTTTATCTCCAAAACTGGCAGAGATAAGTCCATAGTTACTATTGAACTTGAATAGGAAGTCATATACTGGCAATATAAATGTGACCTTAAAATTGACCTTTGACCTACTTTTCACCATGAACTGAACTTTGCATGTAAAGCCCAACACTGGAGGTGGTCTCGGTTTTTTTGTATTCCATACGGTTTTCGAGTTACGCTGTATCAAAAAGTACATATTGGTGGTAAAAGCAAAATGTGCAGTACGGTAATGGATAATAAATTTTGAACTCTGAAAAAATAAAACATAAGGCTTGGCAAAGCAGACAACTTGTGTTCAAAAATGACATTATTTCATCAAACTTGAACTTCTGAAACTTGAGAGCACCTCCTATTTCAAGAATTTTGACCAAAATGACATTTTCTTTATTTTAATTAATTTTTTCTGTACGAAATTTAAGGCACATTATGGTAACTCCAAAATTATAACATTTAGTCCCTTATATCTCCAAAACTGGCAGAGATAGGTCCATAGTTACTATTGAAGTTGAATAGGAAGTCATATACTGGCAATATTACTGTGACCTTGAAATTGACCTTTGACCTACTTTTCACCATGAACTGAACTTTGCAAATTTTGCTTCCCTTTTATCTCAAAAACTGGCAGAGATAGGTCCATAGTTACTATTGAACTTGAATAGGAAGTCATATACTGGCAATATAAATGTGACCTTAAAATTGACCTTTGACCTACTTTTCACCATGAACTGAACTTTGCATGTAAAGCCCAACACTGGAGGTGGTCTCGGTTTTTTTGTATTCCATACGGTTTTCGAGTTACGCTGTATCAAAAAGTACATATTGGTGGTAAAAGCAAAATGTGCAGTACGGTAATGGATAATAAATTTTGAACTCTGAAAAAATAAAACATAAGGCTTGGCAAAGCAGACAACTTGTGTTCAAAAATGACATTATTTCATCAAACTTGAACTTCTGAAACTTGAGAGCACCTCCTATTTCAAGAATTTTGACCAAAATGACATTTTCTTTATTTTAATTAATTTTTTCTGTACGAAATTTAAGGCACATTATGGTAACTCCAAAATTATAACATTTAGTCCCTTATATCTCCAAAACTGGCAGAGATAGGTCCATAGTTACTATTGAAGTTGAATAGGAAGTCATATACTGGCAATCTTACTGTGATCTTGAAATTGACCTTTGACCTACTTTTCACCATGAACTGAACTTTGCAAATTTTGCTTCCCTTTTATCTCAAAAACTGGCAGAGATAGGTCCATAGTTACTATTGAACTTGAATAGGAAGTCATATACTGGCAATATAAATGTGACCTTAAAATTGACCTTTGACCTACTTTTCACCATGAACTGAATTTTGCAAATTTTGCTTCCGTTTTATCTCCAAAACTGGCAGAGATAGGTCCATAGTTACTCTTGAACTTGAATATGAAGTCATATACTGGCAATTTACTGTGACCTTGAAATTGACCCTTGACCTACCTAACGAAGAACTTAAATTTGATTGTACCATATATATTTTTTGCAATAGTTTAAAAATTCTTGTTGATTGCATTTTTACAGCTTGTCAAGCACAAAACTGGTGGCTGTGTCCCTTATTTTGTGTATGTGGGGGTCTATACGAATGCGCTTGCTCCAGCTGGTGGTACAATATTCGGAGGCGGTATCGCCTCTCTGATCCTCTAGTTATTTAATAATTTAACAAAACCATCGTTGCCTGAAGAAAAGACATAGCTGCGTCATCTTAGATTAAAACTAACTTTGCCTTAAGTAAATAAATAAAAGGGCGTATAATATAAATACGGTAACTACAGTAGGAGAACAATATTAATTTTGCACAAACATTACTTAAATTTACAAGGCATAGCTGTAGGCCTACATACTGTTAAGCTGCACGCAAAGTCTGAGATCGACTTCGAGTAACGCCCTTTATTTTCCCCAATATATTTCGAATAAAATGTGTCAATTATGTGTCCCAAGAGGGTGGTGCATCTTGAAAAAAAAAATAGCATAATAAAAAGGGTTTTGAATCACGATTTGTGTTTACAAAGCCCAGGGAATCTTTGCTTTGGGGGAGTAGTGTTTTTGCAGAGTATTGGTAGGCGGGAGCATCAGTGGGGGGAAGTATCGATGTGGGGAAGTAAAGAAGCGGGGGAGTATCGGTGCGGGGGAGTATCGGTGCGGTGATGTAAAGAAGCGGGGGAGTATCGGTGCGGGGACATATAGGCATTCTAGACAGGGGCGTACTCGGCCAATATAAAAATTTTAACTTCGTCTTACGATTTTGGAGCGCCTGTTCTAATTTTTAAAAGCGAGGCAATGGAACCAAACAATACGAATCTCAAAAAAATTGATATTTTTTAATAGAGGTTATAGCCGGGCGTACATCAAAAGGCGGCTCGTTTATTATTGTGATATGTAATAATAATTTATGTAAAAGATACGATATAATAGGTTCTTGTCGATTAGCTTTATTGATTTTTTAAGTATTTGGAGACTAAAAACACAATTTAAGCTGAATGGTTTCAAATCGAGGCACCACGTATTTTAATACTGTTAAAACCATGTAAAAGGTCAAGGACGTTTCAGATCGCTGACAGTGCGCGTGCGCCATCTGGTGTTAAGTCCGCGAATGACCGTTTGCACCAACTGATTGTTGAGTTGCTGTAACTGATTATTGAGTTGCGATAACTGATTGTTGAGTTGCGGTAACTGACTTTTGAATCGTTTATTGAATGTTAGATTTTGACGAATGATTAAAATGACCAAAACTAATTTAGTAGAATTAAGTTTAGATAGTTAAAGTAGGTTTTGGTTGTTAAATAGTGCTGATAGATTGTTGAATTGACGTTTGCATTTTTTGCGTGAATGGCGTTCCATAAAAGACTCGAAATCAAAAGTAAGCAAAAAGAACGAACCTGGAACGTGTTAAGGTACAAACAATGCTGCCAGTCCTGCTGAAGATCTCATCCTTTTATCAAATGTCTCAAATCTCCAACCCAGTTGCAGACCCCACCTACAAAATTGTTTCCCAACTTCAATAAATTATTCCCAACTAAAGCTGGAACTTCAAGGTTATGATCTTCATAAGGTTATTTTTCTCATCAATGTTATTTCTGTGTGTTTCCACCTAAATTGCACCACAATTCCTAGCATTCACGCACCTCACATTCATTTATCAGTACTTACTCCTCCTGAAGTGATTTGGGACTACATTGAATCAGGTTATCCTTAGGGCGGATTGCTGGCACAATTTAGTCTCCTTCTTACAGATTTCAAATATTCAATGTTACATGTTGTCCCTAAATCTGATCTTCACAAAACTTGTGTAATTTACGATCTTTTTTTTATCCCAACCTGGTCTCGGTTGATTCTAACATTCCAAGAGAGTTCTCTGTGGCACAGTACGACTTCATTGATGCTGTTATCGCACATGTCCAACATTTTGTTCGTGGTGCTCTTTTAGGTATATCTTATATTCAAGATGTTTTCCACATTTTACCGATTATCAACTGCGTCCATCCTTTAAAGGCCCAGTGGGTCACCTGTGACCCACACGTTTGACACGTCCCCACCCACACCACACAAAATGAATCCACTTCATTTTGCCATTTCCTATTCCTTATGTACTAGTTTATCCTTGTTGACCAATTAGAAACTAGATCATTATCCTTCACTTCACTCAAATATGTCTGCCTCCATAAGAAGGAGTTAATGCTATTGTCTAGTGGGTTTTTATGTGTCTGTATTGTCATCTCAAGATAAATAATAATTTCAGTATTCTGGCTTTTCATTCTAAATACAATAGTCTTAAACCACACAGAAATGTTTTATACAGTTGTTAGCTACGCTTCCAGGTTTAGATTTATTTTTTATGTTGTTATTGTAATAAAAAGAGGTTTGTGATATCTTGAAACTTAGTCATTTGTTTACCTCTAAAGCCCAGTGGGTCACCGGTGGAACATAACCAAAAACTAGGTCAATGTTGCCCAAAACATTTTTTTCAACATTTATTGATAAATATGCTTATTACAACCCTATTACCTAGGCATTAAACTTTTCATGCAAGAAAAAGTTGTCTTGGGCCTTTAAGGGTTTTTCCTGGAGTGATCTGTTTTATTATGAGAAATGTTTGCCAATAGGTGCAAGTTGTTCGTGCCAGATTTTTTAATCTATGAGTAAAGCTATGCAATGGATAATGTTGGAGAGATTTCATGATTCGGCCATGTCCCGTATACTAGATGATATCTGTTTCATTGGACCTCAAAATTCCAAGAAGTGTCAGGTTGATTTTTCTTGTGTTATGCACATGGATAAACATTTCCATTAACGCAGTAAAAAACTTTACTCTGACCACTTGTTTAACGTAAACAATCTTTACTCTGACCACTTTTCTTTATTTTATCTCATCGAAATAGATTCAATACAAATGAAACCTTGGATAGGCTTTTAGGGTTTAATCTGAAATAAAATTTCAGGCATCGGTCAAACGTGTCTAATTTGGTTCAGTTTTGTTGTGGGATATGGTTGATTGGGCGAGTAATGACCCACCCACTTATTGTCCATGTGGTTCAAGTATGGTGATTTTGATGACCAAGGTAACTGCTTACTCCCTTGTTTCATTAAGTTATCTGCTATTAGAGGTTCTCTGTTCGAACCAGTAATCTCATTGTGCAACCTTACATTACTCCTAATGTGCCCCCTAGTCATGCGATTCCCAGATTATAACTTACTTTGATGTGTTTAGGATCTTATTATTTTTTTACTATTAAAAATGATAATTTTCAGTCATATGCACTTTACCTCATTTGCCTTTGAGCAAAAACAGAGCTGTGTTCTGCTAATGATCATTTGGCTACATAAAACAGCAATTTAGATAATTGTGTTTATGTAGGGAATGTCTACATCAGTGAGATTTAAGTCATCCAGCTTTTTAGCTGCTTGATATTTACCCGCATTGTTACGTAGTGCAGTTTAAGCAGCTACACTGGAAGATTACTTGCTTCGTTATTTCATTTTTATTTGGACACATTCCACCTTCCCCCATCACCCGCCTTAGTCCTTGTGTTTTTCTCTATTTTTTTCTTTTTTCACTAACCAGAGTCTCTATTTCTGCGCCAATAACTATTGTGGTTTCATATCTATTTTATTCTGAATTAATCTTGGTTGCACCCATTAAACTATATTATTATTAGTACCACCAGCGTGTCCGCTGGCGGTACTCATGGTTTTAGTCCCGACCCGTCTCGTACAGCTCCGCCGGCTCCTGCGGCTCCTGCGGCTCCGCTGGCTCATGCGGCTCCTGCGGCTCCGCAGGATGGCGTGGGATACAAGTCACCGTTACCGCTTCTCCTCCTAGACCGCAAGGACTTGTGTCCCCATCTCTTGGATTTTGGTCACATATAATCTCAACTTGAACCCCCTGGTCTTTTTGTCTCAGTCGGTGCATTGGCCTGGGCGTGGCACTCGTTATAATGCACCCTTGTCTAAATTTTTGAAAATTCAATGCTAAATATCTCCCATACCGAAGGAATTAAGTGAAAAATTTCTACAGATGGCTGACCGAAAG
This sequence comes from Lingula anatina, assembly GCF_051362555.1. NCBI lineage: Eukaryota > Metazoa > Brachiopoda > Lingulata > Lingulida > Lingulidae > Lingula > Lingula anatina. The sequence goes on from NC_141775.1 coordinate 20,147,427, forward strand.
TCATATGTGGAGATTTCAAATATGCCCTTGGATTTGACCTTTGACCTTTATTTCAAGGTCAAACGGGCCAAAATTTTCTAAAAATGGGAATTTTTTGCTAAAAAATTATTATTTTATGCCGATTTTCAGAAACTTCACAGATCTTACTTATAATATTATGGACAGGTGTTACCCTTAGGGTCTTCTTTCATCTTCGTGAGTTTGGGGTCAATCGGTGCATTTTCACGGGAGTAGCGGCCATTAGATGCCAAAACTGAAAACACTCTCAAATTCTGGAACTGTTAATGCCAGAGACCTGTTGTTTTTTGCATTTTGTAGAGCTTGTCAAGCGCAACACTGAAGGTGGTGTCCGTTTTTTGTTTTCGATACGGCTTAGGCATTGTACTATATCGACAGTTCAACATCCAATATTTAGTGGTGAAAATAAAATGTGAAATACTACAAAATTAGCAGAGATACGCCCATAGTTACTATTGAACTTGAATAGGAAGTCATATACTTGTAATCTAACTGACCTTGAAATTGACCTTTGACCTACTTTTCATGATGAACTGCACTTTGCAAGTTTTCTGATTTTTATATCTCCAAAACTGGCAAAGATATGCCCATAGTTACTATTGAACTTGAATAGGAAGTCATATACTTGTAATCTAACTGTGATCCTAAAATTGACCTCTGACCTAATTTTCACCATGAACTGAACTTTGCAAATTTTCTAGCCCTTATATCTCTTAAACTGGCAAAGATACGCCCAAAGCTACTGTTGAACTTGAGTAGGAAGTCATATACTGGCAATCTTACTGTGACCTTAAAATTGACCTCTGACCTACTTTTCACCATGAACTGAACTTTGCAAATTTTCTCTCCCTTATATCTCGAAAACTGGCAGAGATACGCCATTAGTTACTATTGAACTTCAATAGGAAGTCATATACTGGCAATCTTACTGTGACCTTGAAATTGACCTCTGACCTACTTTACACCATGAACTGAACTTTGCAAATTTTGGTTCCCTTTTCTCTCTAAAACTTGCAGAGATATGTCCATAGTTACTATTGAACTTGAATAGGAAGTCACATACTGGCAATTTACTGTGACCTTAAAATTGACCTTTGACCTACTTTTTACCATGAACTGAACTTTGCAAAATTTTGTTCCCTTTTATCTCCAAAACTGGCAGAGATAGGTCCATAGTTACTATTGAACTTGAATAGGAAGTCATATACTGGCAATCTAGGAGTGACCTTTAAATTGACCTTTGACCTAATTTTCATCATGAATTGAACTTTGCAAATTTTGGTTCCCTTTTATTTCCAAAACTGGCAGAGATAGGTCTATAGTTACTATTGAAGTTGAATAGGAAGTCACATACTGGCAATTTATCTGTGACCTTGAAATTGACCTTTGACCTACTTTTTACCATGAACTGAACTTTGCAACTTTTTCAATGCTTATACTTTCAAAACTGGAAAAGATATGCCCATAGTTACTATTGAACTTGAATAGGAAGTCATATACTGGCAATTTACTGTGACCTTAAAATTAACCTTTGACCTACTTTTTACCATGAACTGAACTTTGCAAATTTCCATTCCCTTTTATCTCCAAAACTGGCAGAGAAAGTTCCATAGTTACTATTGAACTTGAATAGGAAGTAATACACTGGCAATCTAACTGTGACCTTGAAATTGACCTTTGACCTATTTTTTATGATGAACTGCTTTTTGCATGTTTTTTGGCCTTTAAATCTGCAAAACTTGAAAAGAAATGCCCATGGTTACTATTGAACTTGAATAGAAATTCATATACTATGATGTTGAAATTGACTTTGACCTACTTTTTCACCATGAACTGAGCTTTGCATATTTTCTTGCTCCTCATATCTTTAAAACTAGCAGGGATGTGCCTGGTGTTGCCCCTAAGTTTTCTCTTTTGTCAGCATATATGCACCACTGACAACACATTTTAAGGAAAACCAATAGGCCTTTTGTCTAGAGAATCACAGGAGTGATCAATGGTAGGAAAATGCAGGTCAGTTCGAAAATCTGCTTGATTGTACCATTTTGATTCATATTTTTTGGCATATTTTGAGAACTCTTGTTGATTGCATTTTATAGAGCTTGTCAAGCCCTTTTTTTTTTTTTTTTGGGGGGGGGGGTTCCATACGAATGCGCTTACTCCAGCTGGTGGTACAATATCCGGAGGCGGTATCGCCTCTCTGATCCTCTAGTTATTATTTATATTGTGACATTTATATAGCATGGGGTGTATGATAATCCCCCATTTTTGTAAGTTTATATCTCATTATTCTTCGTCATTAATAAATGACAATTTTCAGTCATATGGACTTTATGCTATGTACCTTTGAGCAAAAAGCTGAGCTTTGTTGTGTTGGTGTGATTATTTGGCTACATGAATAGAATATTTCATCCACAGAGGTGTCTCTTGGCTGTAAGATGTATGAAATAATATTCAAATAAATCTGAACTGAAAAAAAATTAATTAATTCTATAAAACGCAATATTTTGAAGAAACATGTTGTTGTAAAGAACAATTTTCTTGCTGCTGTCATTTCACCTGGTAATTGTTTGTGTTCTAGGTGAAGAAGAGCGAGTCCAAGACCAAAACTAAAGACGGCTGTCGACGGTTTCATGCACAGAGAGCCCGCAAACGAAGTACACACACTGGACAATAGAAGTGTCACCCCCTAAATCAGAGTAATAAAAGTAGGCAGATCTTCGGTAGATATAATGTCTGGTCTACTTATAATGTGAATAATGAGTATAAAACCGCTATACCATGGAATTGTATTGTTGGTCTTGTACATGTACAGCAAATATTATTCCCGTCTTCCTCCAATATGGCAAGATACAGGCAATTACATAACGGTTATATGCGTCAAGTTTTTAACCTGAAGAGACGGAATATAGGCAATGTCAGAATATCGATACAATTGAATTGTTCAGTCAGAATCGTGCAGAGGGTCTGGTCTCGGTATGGAAACACTGGATCAAGAGACAAATTGCCTCTGATGGGTCGTCCAAGAAAAACTACTGGCCATGAAGACCGACGACTGATTTTGATGTCCAGGTTGTCAAAGTTCGACACTGCTTGTCAGTTGACAAGACAGTGGAACAATTTTACACATAAGAATGTGTCTGTGAAAATTACTAGGCGTCGGTTAAATGCTCAGAGAGTGTATAACAGGGTAGCAAGACAAAAAAAAAACTCATATATCGTTACAAAACAGGCAAGGTAGAGTGAACTAGGGTCAACAGGATCTGGAACTGGACAGTCCATGGCAATTGGTCCTATATATTTTTTTCTGGTGGGTTTCGCTTTGGTCTGACCTCTGATGACTGATGGGTACGATGCTAGCGAACTGCTGGTAAAGCATTTGAAGCACATGCACTGAATTTTCGAACCCGGAGCAGCATATTTATCATGGTGTGGGGCTGCATCAGCATCCATTGCGTGGGCGAATTGGTAGTGGTTGATGGAAACATGAATCACTAGAAATATATCGATGTTTTGGAGTCAGGCTTGCTACCATCTATTACTAACATGTTTGGTGACAGGAGTTATCCATTTGTTCACCAGGATGACAATGCTCCTTGTCACAGGCCCAGAGCAGTTGATGATTGGTTTGAACAACAGGACATTCGCAGGTGATGTGGCCTGCCCAGAGACCGGATGCAAGACCGGATGCAAACATACCTGTAATAGAAAATGTGTGGAATGATATGTCAAAACTTTTGACAAATGTCCGTCTAACCAGTAGAGAATAATAGTTATATTATATAGAAAATAGTTATATTCAGTGTTTCACGCTTGGGCCAGCATAATCCCTGAACTCATCAGACAATTATATGAAACCTTGCCTCATAGGCTGGCACCTATTATTAGGTCACTTGGCTATGCCACAAGGTACTGGACCTGAAAGTGCATATTTTGGTAGAATGTATACTTGGTTCTCATTTTGTGATTTTTTTTGTGAAATTTGATGTTAATAAAATGATACCAGGAGCATAATATTCCACAGTCATTTATCTTCCCCATAGTATTGGTGCAGTAGGGGAGACACTTCTATTGTTCAGTGTGTGTACTTGCATTTTTTACTAGATTCTATTCTAAAATGGAGATATTAGGCAGTTCTCTATGAACATTTCATTCGCCTTTGGTGTAAATATTACAAAGGATTACGCAGTGCAGAGGTCAAATATCTGATATTAGGGACATTCTGTCCAGCTCTTAAGGAATTATGGGGTAACATTTCATTAAACAGACTTGTAATTATTTCTGAATATATGTCTCACCGTCTACAGGAGATACATGCAGCACTTAGACATTAGCTTCTAAATAACGCAGTCTGATGCAGATAAAATATATGCTCTTGTTTATAATGTACATAAATTTGGTGATAGTTGGCAGGGTCTTATCACTACATGAATATTTTTACCTCTCCGGAAATCAATATAGAATATCAGATAAGATGGGCATGAATAATCTAGCTCTGCAATGTGGTATAAGATATGGATTATTTTCACACTGGTATTTTGTTTTATGTACCTTAGCCCATGTTGATTACAGTGTCTGTAATAAAAATATTAGAGACAGTTAACAGGTCTGATGCGATCATTTGTAAACGAAAGCACATGCAATTGGAGACGTGAAAACCTTTTTGATAAGTGGGTATGTTGTAATAGAAGTATAATAAACGTACAAAGAAAATTTTGTAATAGACTTGCATAGTTGGTTCTGATTTTTATTCGAATATCAAATGTAACAAATGTATTACAAAACATTTGTTTATTTATATAAGCTGTGAATACCTGTAGCTACGATGTTAATTCAAATGTCTGCCGGGCATTCTTTTCATAGGCGTCCGATATCCAGCAACTGTACCAGCACAGCTTTTTCTGACCGTACCATGGCGAATCCACTGGGGCAAAGTAAGCCCTCTCCCTCATTTCTTAGCAATTATTATTATTATTATTTTCATTATTGTTATTATTGCAGGTTTACAAATGTAGTTGCAAAATGGCCAGGTTCAACTCATGACAGCTTCATTTTCAACCAATGTGCCATACATGAGATGTACGAAGCAGGAATGCTGCCAATGAGTTATCTACTCGGAGACAGTGCGTATGCTCTGTCTCCTCTCATGATGACACCAATCCTGCACCCGATCACTGCAGAAGAAGAGGCCTATTCTGAGAGCCAAAGGAAAACCAGGAGTGTTGTTGAACAGGCACTTGGTGTAACTAAAGGCAGATTCAGGTATGTTTACCCTTTATGGTATATAAATCTAATCCCTATTGTGATAACACCCATTAACTAAGTTTGTGTATTTACTTTCATCAATCAGTTCCCAACCTACATTCAATAGGGTGACTCCCCTTTTCACCCACACCCACACATAATTATAAAACCTGGCAAATAATTTTGTTTCAAAAGTCTTGATTATAAATCATAATAACGTTAACTAGTCAAAAAAAAAGTCTTATAAATTTGTGATTTATTGTTTCCTGTAAGAAATATAATCAAATGTTCTGATACAATAATATCTTCTTTATTTTAGATGTATGCACAAGAATGGTGGCCATCTCTGGTACACCCCAGAGATGTGTACACCCCAGAGATGTGTGGGAGAATCATCATAGTCTGTTGTATCCTGCACAATTTTTGTCAGGAAAACAATGACCTGCACCATGAGGATGAACATCCTGACATTGATGCAAGTGTTCATGACAATGTGTGTTTGTTGGTCCTGTACTCTGGTCTCAGGACCAGGGAAGAAATAATCAGGAACTTCTTTACACATTAGTCATGTACACCTGCCTCGATGTCAGGATCTTCAACTTAGCAGCCACATGAATCTGCCTTATGGTACACCAAGAGCCTTTTCAACAACACTTCTGTATTTTGACTCTCAGAAAATGCCTCTTCCTCTCAATGATCGGCCCCAGGATTAATGACATCATGATTGGAGACAGTGCAAATACTGCCACTGAGTGGGTAGCCACGTGGCATTTCCTACCTTGTACATCTCTTGTATGGTACAGATATTGAAAATGAAGCTGTCGTGGGTTGTTAGCCAGCCCACCTTGGAACTACATTTGTACACTGAAAACTTTCCACAAACAAACATATTCACATCAAAGGAATCAGGATGGAACTTTTATTGGAGCTAGAATAGCACTGATGGCACTGATGACCTTCTGGAAGCCAAATATATGTTTAACTCTCCTAACATCTCCCTCTTTACTTGGGAACTTGATATGCAGTGCATGGACACAGCATGGATACCGACAATGATGCCAGATCAAGGTTGTCTCTCTGCCACCACTTTGATCTGACCCAGTAGAGACTATATGTAAAGCAGCAATAATTGGTGTAGCAAGCACTTGTGACAGTGTTTAAGACCTCGTGGTCAGTCTTCTTTAAGGTTCTTCATTGATCCCTTGAGTCAGTTTGAGCACATTCTCTGAAGTCATGCAGGATCTCTTATGAAACAGATGAGGTTGGAACTCTAGCATAGGATCTCTGAGTCTCACACACACACTTCCATATTCTCCTGGTATTTTTCTCTAACTCTCAGTTGGATCATTTATGAACCATTGTGGGATGAATACGGATTATTGTTTCATTAAACAAAATAATGAAAATTGATGTTCTCTTTAAAATGTCATAATTTATTATATTTTGCATATAATACTAAGAACTGAAATTTAAAATAAGTGTACAAAATGACAAAGGTGTACAGGTTTGATTTAATATAACAGCTAGTGTTCATGCAGGAAATTTAATAACAAATTCCAGGAATCAAAAAGACTGATACTTTAAGTCAATTACTTTTGAAGTACACTTTCAATGCAAATAGGGCAAAATAAAATCACTTTAAAGTTTATGTAAGAAACAAAACAGACGGTCAAGTTATGTTTTACATAAATTTTTTATTTCATGAAATAATAACATTATGAAAATATAAAAATAATATTATAAACAATTTCATAAATGTATATTCTTGTCTAAATTAAAGTTAATAAGTACAATATAAAAATAAAGTCCTTTTCAAGGACAAAAGCAAATGAAAACTATCCCTTCTAAAAGATTTGTAACAAATTCCAGTTCTTTGCCGAGGTCATAAACTTAGTTTAAAATACAGCACTGAATGATCAAACTGATTCACATATTGAAAATTACTGAATGAAAAATACTGAAAAATCATCAAAAAGAAATTGCATAAATTAAAGGAAAAAAATAATACAGTCAAGTTGGCATGTATATCCTTATAATCATTCTTGTACGTAAAAAAATAAGTAACAAAGTTTTATTTTTCATTATATTTGTGGTGGCAGGGTCCACAATAGGGATTTTGCCAATTTTGATGCAATATAACATAATACTCAACAGCATATTCACTACAAAATTAAAATAATATAACTATATGTGAAAGTTCACAGTACAGGGATGATGACTGCAAAAACAGATGCAACTAATGGCTAGTACAGTGATGTACAGTAACATACAGCTAGTATGTGTCTTGGCAAAAACATAAAATATCATGATCCCAATAAGATGCACTCACTGGTAAGTATCTACAAGAGAATCGCACTTCATTACATCCAACTTCATTTCACAGTATTCTGTTATTTTTTCAAATAACACTTAGTTACTTTTGTCAATTTCTAATCTCTCCCTTTCTAATTGTAAACGCTCTTTTTCTACTTTCAACCTCTCCTCTAATGCTAAGCGACCCTTCTCTACGTTGTAAAGCCTTTCACTTACATCTGAAATTTGAAGATGTATGTAATTAATAATTAAATATAAAAATGATATAATAAGAACTCAATCTTTTCAATATTCTAAATTTTACAGATACTGTACTTTTAAGTCAATGTGATAATTTTTCATAAATGAACATATTCCTGTTGAGTTGCAGCAACAAAAATGAAAAGCCAACCATCTGACAATGTTGAACGCTTTCATAAGCTATATGTTTGAAATTACCAATAAAGTTTCATTTGTTAATAGGTATAGAAATAATTAACTCATATGTTTCAACCAATTATAGACTGAAAAGCACACCTGGCTGCCCACAGATGGTAATGCCTACCACAGCCCTCATTTCCCTGATGAAGTCTGGCTGTAAGCAAAACCCTATATACATAGGTATATACTCCCCGAACAAATGATTTAAGAGCATTACTTATTCAAACACAAATGTAAATATTAAAGGGGGTCTTTCCGATATGAGGGGAAATAAAACATATCCCAAACTTTTTCTTATATATGAAGGTCACGATCTAAACCAAAATTCGCCTTTGAGGTAGACGGCAATCAAAATAATTAATTATTTCACATTCGAATCTGTATTGGAGAACCTCCTCTCCCCAAAATAGAGCGAACGTCAAATGCAGATGTTCCCACGGTCTTAGCCAATCAGAGTCTGCATTACTAAGCTCTCTGGCCAAAAATAGACAAGACGTCACGTGCAGGTGTACACACGGTTTTAGCCAATGATAGTGCGCATGCCAGGTAATACACGCATTTGGGCAAGAAGAAAGAATTTATGGCGGAGGAGTTCGAAGTAAGTTGCTTTCATATGTATACGCGTTAGTTACATCGTTTATCCTTTATTATTATTCAACATATGAGAACATAAAGATTTAAAGTTTAAGTTTTGGTCGGTGGAATAGTCTAGAAAGTCAAAAATATTTCGGAATTGATGCGTGAGAGCCGGACGATAGTGCTTGATATCGTAATTTGTCATGTCGAAGTCAAACACCGAAAACGAAGAAGGATTGAGGAGGAAACGCATCAGCGACATCATAACAGACAGTCGTACTGTACATATCAGTTGGATTACACCTTTTCATAGATAGCTATGAACGTCAATTGAAGTCCGTTGTTTGCTTGCCTGTTTTCTGTTTCAATTTGACTAATATTTGTTGCAACTTTTCAGTTTTACCAATTTCATACCTTTTAGATTGAAAGAATTGTTGAGTCGGATGATGATACAAGCAGTCCGAGCAGCCCAGAACAAGAACAACCTTCCAGGTAAGGATCTCCATTTTACTGTCAAATGTGATCAGTAGCCATCATTTTTACGCGTCATGTAGGCCCTAGCGTAACCTTACCTAGTATGCCATATATTTATAAATGACTTAGACCTTAGTGCTTCTTAATCTTACTTTAACTGAAGACAAGCATGTTATTACTTCAATAGCATTTATTTATTTCCTTTCTTTCTTTCTTTTTAATTGTAAAGCAGTACCAGTTCAGGTGGTGCCAGCCAAAGAAAGCCAGAAAGACGAGAAGGAAGATCAGGGAGACCACCAACAAGATTAAGGGGGGTTGGTCGTGGTGCAGGCAGCAGAGCAGAGCCAGTGGCAGGTTCAAGCACCAGTGGTTTGAGGCAGGGAAGAGGCAGGAGATCAGGAGTAAGGGGCAGGACATCAGGAGGAAGAGGCAGGACATCAAGAGGAAGAGGCAGGAGATCAGGAGGAAGAGGAAGGGAATTTCGGTTGACTGAGGAACAAGAAGAAAGAATAAGAGATCTCCGAGAGGCCAGGCACAAAGAACTAGAGGTATGAATTATGTTGAAATCTACATTGGATATAAGAATTTTAGGTGTTGCCATATAACCATACACAGCTGCCATTGATATATCCCTTTCTTTAGTGTTTAGTATTTATATATGTCTTTTTTTCCAAAAACTACTCTAATTATCTAATATCACTAGAAATGTCAGACCAAAAAGGCTAATATTGACTTTTTATAAATTGACAGAGCATGTGTGATGGTGTGGACAAGGAGGTCCTAAAAGGTATAGTGGTGAAAGTGTGTGACCGGAATCCTGCCCTGGCACTGGACATAAAGAAGATTTTGCAGGAAAACCTACCTGGTGGCAGTGACCCAGAACCTTTACCTCCACAGCCTGATTCACCAGATTGGTGCATGTGTGGTGCATGTGTAGAAATGCCCACTGAAGCAGAGAGGCTGTGTTGTCAAAAGCCTCCTGCTGAGTGTAAAAGCAGAGACCCTGTAAGTGGCTAAGAATGTTTAAAATGCAGGTGTAATGTTTACAATTTTTAAGAAGAAATGTTTCATTCGACATTTATTTGTAATATCTTCCTCATGTTGTATAATGACAAATTAAAATCAATTAAAAATGCAGTTATGATTAACATGTTTCTTTCTTACAATCATGAACTTAGTTTTTTTTTTATTATTTTTTTGTTGTTATTTTATTTGCAGGTAATGGAATTAAATGTAACAGACGAATTTCATCTTGGGATTATGCGAGTAGCAAGGGGGGACATCCTGGGCTTCCAAAATGAAGATAGGCAGCCAGGAGAAGAGGACAATGCTGCCATGCGGCACAATGCCTATCGTAGTTTCATAATGTGGCAATATAACAGGCTTACTCCTGGTGACCGCAGAGTAATTCCGTCCTGTTGTGTTTGGTTCATTAGGAATAAGTTCCCCTCTCCCACAGGTCAGTATAGGGGATTTGATCCAGGGCGTATAGTTTAGAAGAGCAATGGACAGGGGATGGGAATGGGCCATCTCCCACTCATCCATTGGTGACTTGCTGCAGCAGTAAGGGGATGGGAATGGGCCATCTCCCACTCACCTGCTGTGTATGTCCACTGCATTTGTCTGCTAATAAGTTCAATAGATTTTTTATGATTAAAGAACAACAATTGTCACCAGGAGTTAGTCTGTTTACATGTCATTCTTTTCAAACATATAGTTTATTTTCTACATCATGTGTTATCAAACTCTCTGTGGATATCTGAGATTCAAATCTGGTTATCATTTCCTTATTGGTTTTAGTGTAGAAATTTGTATTTCAAGATGTCTTAGAAGATAAGATTGTGTACTTGTTGCACTTTTACTAGAAGTCATGCATTAATTGATATATAGTTATCAGTTTATCATGTGCGCCATTTTAAATCTGTTGTTGATTTAAGATATACTCATCATTCTTGTAATTTTGATTACATAAAAATGTCAGTGTCTAATCTTTTAAATGTTAAAAGTTTGTTTTTTGGTATGTGACTCCATGTGTATATAACTTCATATTTTAAAAATGCCTTTCATGGCTTAGTATAGATAATTATTTATTTATAGTATAGATATTTATTACTTATTCAACATCATCTTTCAAGATAAGTTTGTGTTGAGATATTGTATAAAAGAAACACATCAATTAGTATAATGTTATCAGATTACCAAGAGGCCTGTTTTAAATCTGTTTAAACAGTAAAGTAGAGATTATTATCATTTTTATTTATCAGTGTAATCAATGTTGGTTTATGATTAGGGAAGTAAGAAAAACAGCTATGGTAAAGTTACATTTATTTTCTACATTTAAGAGCGTGTCCATGAGAAAGCCAGACAGATCAGTCAGAAGGCGGCAAGGTGGGGGTCAGCAGATTTTAATAATTTTTGGTGTGGTAAACCATCAACATAAAAGATATTGTGAGCCACTGGCTTTCTTATTTTGGATCATTAGTTTTAGAGATATGGGGGCAGATCTTTTATTGGCAATTTTGCCAAAATATAGCATATTTTAGCTCTTGAAAAGTTATAATTTTAAATATTCTTTTAAAAAATCATGTACATCATAAGGAATTATTTAGGTAAGCCACATGATAGGTTAAGGAAAGACCTTTAATACCCAGTACAGATTTTTTGAAAAGGCACTGTCATGACCACACAAGGTTGATTCTAATATGGCATGTTTTCCGTATGTTTGACCCCCTCCCCTTCTTTAAATGCACACAACTTCTTTTTTGCAGGTTGTATCCATATAATTTTGGTATGTGCTGATAGAAAAGGGTTGAAAAATAAATTTTGTAAAATAAAATCTGTGTTAAACCTTGTAAAATAAGAACTATAACAATTTTAAAAAGGGCCTAAAAACGAAAATTTTTATACTACTTAAATGCTAAACTGTTTCTTCAACTAAATTAATAGGTCAAAACCATGTATAGGTTTGTGAAAAGCCCTTAAAATAAATATGTTTGCCCTGCAGACGAACTTATAAAGCGAAAATACATTTTTTTAATTTGTTTATGTTGTAGAAACTAAATGTAAAATAACGATGCTAACTCTGTGACCTATATTCAACATGGCGGGTACTAGTATTATCACCGGAGCAACTGTAGAGCAAAGCACATCGTCTTCACAGTGTTAAAACATAATACTTTCTTAAATTTATGAAGAACACACACTAGAGATGCTTAGGTACATCTCAGAATGATTGGTGTGCACCAGAATATAACAAGAAATGATCATAGCAGCTGGTCGTCCTTAGAAGTTAGAATGTGCATTTTTTGGTTGAACCACTTCAGACTGTTGTCAGGCTTGGGTTCCTCAATATATCCATCTCATCGATTTAGCTCTGGATGTTTGTTGTAAGGTAAGTGATCAGTGGTGGCATACATATACTAGAATCAGATACACTAAAAAGTCAAACCAGTTTAAATAATAAGTTTGAATATTATTCAGTAATATAAAGAATATATAGAAACCGGGTTGTACGTTACAACTGGCCTATGAATAAGTAAAGTGCCTACCTTTTCTGGATAGGCATCCAAGTCCTCGTTTTCTTGTTAATTCTCTCTTCACCACAACTTAGCACCATGCGCTTGAGCGCGCCATGCTCAACTCCAACGCTCTCAACTTCTAACTAACTACTACGCATGCGCCGTGACACGCTTCCGGGTCATGCAATGACCCCTCGGCACTACACTCTCCCCCGTTTTACCTTGAAGGACCGTGCCTTCTCGGTTGTGTCAGTGCCGAGTCCACCAAAGTCCACTAAAAGTCCACTTTCCTCCGTGGGAAAGGGAAAATACCCGCCTGTCCCCGTGGGACTCAGGGGATAAGTGCTTGCAGTGATGATGGGCGTCCCATCAAAACCACTAATCCTGGTCAGGTCGCACCCAGCCTGACCACACGCTTGCCCCTCTAACCGTCTGGGCCCCTTTTCTCCAGGTATAAACGCCGTGCGTTATCCCTGGTCTGGCGCAACACTTCTCGCCATCGCTCTCCCCGGATCTCCACCACTAACTTGGCCACGTGACCAAGCAGAGCTGGAGTGGAGCACTTGTTCCGTTGGATGTTGAAATACGGAGCATCCGTCTCCAAGAGTAGTCTTTCCAGGGGCAAGGTCCGTAGCATGTCATGCGCCTTGGCATTGACAGGCCCCTCATGTTCTGCAAAGCGTCCCGTGACGCCGAAGTAGGTGTTCGGATAATAGCGAACAAAAGCCCGCACCATATCCGGGAAACCTAAGAAACAGTGACAATGGATTAGCTGTCGAGTCCCCACGCCCACAGCTCTCAGTTTGTCCAGAATGATATGCCAGACCGCGTCGTCGGCATCTGTACTGGTGCTTAAGCCTCTCCCGTGGAGGACTAGCACATGGTTTGGCTCCAAGAAATGAAGAGCAGCCTCCAGGTTGGTCAGCTGATCCTCCCATCTGGCCGGTGCCACGGACATGTCCAGCCCAACCTCTCCCAGTGCCGTGACTGAGGGGTGGTTGATTATGGACTGGAATTTAGCCCACTCCGCTGACGTACAATAATGCCTAGGGTGCATTCCCACAGAAATGACCCCTCCTTCATTTTTAATAGCCTCCATCTCACCCTCCGTGGGGTAAGTATTCGGATCACAGTAGATTGCCGTGAATCCATCAATCCTTACTGGTTCCACCGTGGGAACAGCCGCCTGGATCTCTCTCAAACCAGCACTGGCGTCCAGGGATAGTTTGGCTCGAGTCCGGTCAATGTGACAGTGGGAATCGTATCCCGCTGGAGACTGAGGCAGCATCTGCAGCTCCTCAGGCGATGGGCTGAACAGGGAACGGAACTCCTCCTGCCCCTGGATCAAGGTCATCAGATCCAGTAACACTTCCCATCTTAGCAACTGGGGTATACGGCTGGACGTTCCAAGCCGCATGTGCGCCCTAAGGGCCTCTATGCCCACCTGATCAACAGGGCCACCCCTGTCCTCTACACTGGCAGCATCCAGTAGAATCTCTAGGGTCAGGTGAGACCCCACAATCCTCTTCTTCAGGTAATGAAGAGCTGCCACTCTCCGCTCTGTGATCCCTGGTGCGGAACTCAGTTCCGGATGAAAAATAAGGGGCAGATGCTCCTTAAAAGCATGCTCCTCTGACATTGGCTGACCGCAGCCTGCCAAACAATACCGAGGCCGTGCCTCACAGGGGTGTTCTACTCTTTTCCACGCAGACTGCCCCTGGGGTGTACTTCCTTGTCTCCTGTGTGGAGAGCAGGAACTATCGCTTCCGTGTCGGCACCGTGGCCGTTTAGCGGGAGGGCGAGTGGGCCTACCCCCTCTCTTAGAATATCCTTTAGCTGCGGGAGGAGCCATCAGTGCAGCTCGGTAACTCCCTGGAGCTTCGCTAGGGCACCGTGACCCTCCAGCCCGTTCCTGTGGTCTCGGGTTCCGTGAACCCGTTAATGGGTGTGGCGGGGGCCCCTTTGGTCTAGCACCCCTTTGTGCACCCCCTCCTCTAACAGGACTACGCCCACGAGATTCCCTCCGCCTGGGCTCCTTAACTTGCCATTGGTACTCCGGGCCCTCCGATCCCGACCCGTGGTCAGTGGACTCAGAGACCCGTGCCCCTGAACCCTCCGTCACTGCTACAGAGTCTCCTGACTCTGACTCCATACGCTCCGGAGGCCGTGCTCCGGACTCAAGGCTTTCCAAGCCTGGCTCTACACACATAGGCTCCGTGGCCCTTGATTCTGACTCACCACCGGTTCCCAACTCACCTGAACTGGTCACCGGCGGCACTTCTTGGGGAACCCGTGATTCCCCCGGTTGCTCCTGTGCTTCAGAGCTCCGTGGCTCTGTCTGCTCGCTCCACAGCCCAGAGTCCTTAAACTCTGCCTGTGCCTCTGAGGGTGGAGTATCCAACACCCGCTCGTCAGCTGGGCTGTCACCCCCTGCCTGTCCCTCCAGGACGGCCTCATCCACCTCCATTGATTGACTCACATATGACGTGTGCTGGACAATAGTTGGGTCCGTGCCCAATCTTATATCACGAGCGGGCCCCGTGGGCTCAGCTCGGACAGCCTGCCTGCCAGATGGAACCTGTGCCACGTTGTCACAGATCCATGCATGGGGGCGGAATTGCACCGCTAGCAGACCTTGTGCTAGCTTTTTCCTCCACTTTTCCATAGCTTTGTGCCGTGCCAAAGCTACTTGTCGCAGTACTAAACTGCTGGCTTGCCCCAGGCAGTCCTTAGGCGCCATCGCCACTCGATCGACCAACTCATCCATCTTCTGAATTGGCCAGATCCGTCCCTCTGCCGTGCAGATCTCTATATCCACCACCAAATCTTTCCACTTTCTGCTATCCATCTGGAAATAGAATGGAACAATTAAGTACACATTCCACCTCATAGCTCTTAAGCTCTGCGGATACAGTCTTGACATTTATACTTGTTAATGCTTAAAAGGACACAAAAGAGGATTTTCGCGCCAAAATTGATTTATCCTGATTTATCCCGAGGTTAACACTACTTTTCCGCGATTTACCAACCTTTAATCTATCATTCCCGGCACTCGCCATCGCTCTGTAACATTTTTGGAAAATACAATAAAAAGAAAACCTCCGCTTAAGCGGAGGTTTACCAACAACCACCTCCATTTTCATAATTGAGCTCTCTAGACTTCCGGATCTCGCGAGATTCTCGTATTGCGACCTAGTTAAAACCAGTTCAAGCTGCCGGGAAAGGACAACGTGAAACAGGAGACTCAGTTATGCTGGGAGTCCTTCGAAGAAGCGAAGACAGATAACAAAAAGAAAAAAGAAACAGCCTTTACAAAAAACATGCGTAAAACAGTGTATCAGCAAATGTACGACAGGCAAACAATAAACACCGGCGAGGAAGAAGGCAGATGAAAACCTGCTTGGGTGGCCATGGATACGAAGAATGGCCTGGCCGCGAAGTATTTACTGGATTTGTGAGTACCATTTACAATAATCTTTGAGATAAGACACCAGTGAAAATATTTATTAAGCACAGAGATTTATGTTTATTTACGTGTGTTCGTTGTATATCTTGTCAGGCTCGTCTGTCAAATTATGCCATGAAATTGTAACTAATATGAGTGGTATCGATGACAGAAATGGCCGGACAGAAATTGCAAGTGTTGCTCATATGTCGACTCTGACAGGGTTTGGGTTAGTTTATAGAGCAAAGAAAGTTTAAATAAAAACGGACATGGTGGGAGATACTAGTCTCATTACATATACATTACAATGACCAGGGCAAATTTTTGACTTTCCGAGGGCACATTTCTTGTGCCTCTTACATCTAGGCATACCACAGTAATTAAGACATATGACAAAGATGCTATTTCTTTAGGCATCTAAATCCCAAAATGAATGTGCAGAAGCTGTTATTGTATCTAAGTTTAACCCAATGTTAAATGGCATGTCAACTATAAGTGAAAATAAATAGTAGTATTTTGATTTTATATTTTAAAGACAATTTGTCTCCTTTTTACATTAAAAATAAATAAATCAGAAAGGGGATATTGCATGTTTATGTTTGGTACATCTCTCTAATGTATTAAATAGTCCAGAGTAATAATTTAGATCATACAATTTTAACTTCCAACCAGTATTTCGGAGATTAAACCAATATGAAGTGATCAAGAAACTTCAAAATTAAGTTGTAGTTAATACTAGTGCAGTTGAAGATGACAGTCTAGATAATTTAAGGTGATCATATTGAGAAAAATGGCATTTATACTTATTTCAGTTGAGTTTTATACTTATTTCAGTTATGTTTTTACATAATTTTTCTCAAACTCGATTATCTTATTTTATGTACTGTTGCTTTTTTTTTTTTTTTTTGGTTGCAGTATCAAGGTAACTTTTTCCTATGGTATGCCTGAACTGGAAGAAGTGCAGATGGAAGAGGAGGAAGATGCTGAAGAAGAGGGAATTAAAGGATCCTGATGATCCAACATGGGACTAAAACATGTCTTTAGAGTAAGCAGAATTTTAATAAGCTGATATTCACTCCTCTTATATTAGGCATATAGGTGCATGATTTCTCTTTTATCAATTTTTTTTCCAAATTGGCGACACATAATGTAAACATAATGCAAGACTCTATTTCCTCCGTCAACTGAAACGAGCTAAGCTTTACCAAAGTATTGTGCACTCAATTCTAGAATATGCCTGCCCTGTGTGGCATCCAGGACTAACTATAGAGCAATGCAAACTCTAAGAGACTGACCAAACTCGTGCTTTGAAGATTATTTTCCCTGACCTATACTATGATGAAACCCTGAACCTGGCATATGTGTACTTTAGATAAACGAAGAGATCTGTGCAAAACTTTCTTTTACAAAATAACTGAATCCTCTGACAAACTGAATCACATCTTTATTGATCAATCCAATCGTCTTTTAAGATCAAACAATAGTAACAAAGTGCCACAATTTAAGGCCGACAGATTCTGATGCTCTTTTATTCCGTATGCACTAGTGTTATGTTGTCTTTTATCCTAAGTACAATAATTTTAAAGTTCAATTAGCAGTCTTTTAACTCAGTTTTATTCAAGCAAATATTCACTTTATTTTCATTATAATTTTCTTAACACTATGTACAACTTCAACCCACTGGGTTGCAATCTTAATAAATTATTATTATTATTATTATTATTTTGATTTGCTTTTTTAGACCTAAAGGTTATGAGCAACTGCCAGTATGATGTCCTGAAGAAGAGTTTTTTACATGGAAGAGGAACTCCATGGCTCTCCACCAAAAAAAGATGAACTTTTCTTGAGGGTCCAAAGCGGGGACGAGTTGGATAGTGAGAGACTTTTCCTGACTTTCGAGTGCTGCTTACAGGAAATATTCAGTGAACTCATCTTGCCAATGTGACAAAGCATAATCTGCTGACTTCAAACCATCTAGCTCTTACATGTATACTATAATGCAGACAGATTGGAAATCAAGGTGGTCTTTCCTCCCAAACCTAAGTCATATGCCTGATATTGAGAATAAACCATTTTGGTCCAGCATTTACTTCTTAAATCTAAATGACATCAAATGTATTATGGAATATGGTACTGATGGCATATTGTGATTTCAACTTGATTTTAAACCGGTGTGTTGTTAGATTTTGTAAGATCACCAGTTGCAGTTTTGTGACTTTGTTACAGCATAAAATTCTGTATTTGGCAAATGACTGCATGTCATTTCTTTTAAGACCTACAAAAATCGTTTGAGTGAACACTTGTGCCTGTATTCAATTCTCCACTCAGCCATTATTTAGAATTCATGCAGGGAAGCTATGCCTGTATTTTTTAAAGAAATATTTATACCTTTCTATTTATTCCCTGCACATCTTGGAAAAGTATGTGTGAATTTCTTACTGATGAAACAATTTATGTTTGTGTAAGTTGGGTTGGTCCTTTCTTATGACACATCCCTTTGCATGGAGACAGCTCACATGAGTCAATACACTGACAGAGAGGGGGATAATTTGTTGATCTGCAATCCTCATGGGTCTGCATGTACATCAGACTCTTAACATGATAGCCTGGCTATTAATAAGTCTCTCTCAAAAATGTTATCATACTATAATGTGTACTGCACAATGTGAAAGTTTGTGAATGCTTGAATAGAAGGCTTATTTATGAAGATGGCATTAATGAGTATGAAAATAATTATGCATTCTAGCTTACAGAATCTGTGTATGTCTTATTCATTACATGTGACAGGTAATAATAAAGATGATTTGGCCAAATTCCAAACTTATGTAGCAAACTTTGTTTATTCTTGTATTTTTGCCAAATATAAATAAAAGATGTTTCAATATTTAAACTTTTATTTCATTCATAATCTCTACCCAGTTAATGCTTCATTGATACTGCAGCTTATGCTTTGTACATAACAATATGTTAATTAATAATAACAGTTGGATAGTACATGTTAATTTACTAAAGGGCTAGTTCTTAGAAAAACATGTTCGACATTAAAATATATTCTAAAAAAGTTTTCAAGTATTGCATTAGAATTGAATCTTTGGATGTATTTGACAAATTATAAAATTATTGAAGAGTTGACAATGCACAGAAAATAAAGGCCTTGAGGCTCTCGCTGATCTCAGTCTTGTCACTTTAAATACATGTACATGGGCATTATAATATAAAACTGTTCACTCGGTTTTGGTAAAAGGTGGTGGATCATGTGGTCATCGCTGCAAATTTTTTGTAGCAGTCTTTTACACAACTTGTCACACCGACATTGAAGTGATGCAGTATTGTAAGATTGGAGTGCTTCCTGGTATGAGTTTTCCAGACATAACTTGAGGCACTGTAATAGTAAAATTACATAAAATGGTTATAAAGAAAAAAATGTATTGATATTATCATAACAGCACTATTCTTTAACAAAAATCAACAAATTAGAGGGCATGATCACTACATGATAACCAGCTTATTATAAAGAAGCAAGTCTGATTATGGCAAAAAAAAAAAAAAAAAAAAAATTAAATTTAAATATCTGCAGCTGCATTAAATCATAAAGGCCACAAGAAGAAATAACATAATCACACATGGTTTCAAAGAACTGATGTAAAAAAATCACACTAATATTCCCCACTTGGAATTAGAATTTTGACTAGCTAATTTACTACAGTAAATGGCACTGTTCACCCTCTAAAATACCAAAGTTTTAAGCAGGCCCAGGACCCCACGCCAACTAGGGGGGGGGGGGGGTCGGCTTTGCATCCGCGGACCCCCCCCCCCTTTCAAATAATCCTGGATCCGCCCATGTTATACTGCTAAAATTATTAACATACCTGATCTCTTCACTCGTGCTTGAAGGGGTGTATCACCCAATTCCTCCTCTGAAAGGCTAAAAAATCATTCCTTATAATCATATTCATTGACAATATTATTAAATTTACAAATAAGCTAACGTAGTTACGTGCCGTACAAAGAACACCCTCTAACCCCACTAGTACTCGAGTTACATTGTATATCTCATGGGATTCCCCTGCGAGAATATGGTGTGAGGTTAGTCTGTAAGTACTGGTAGATGACCACATTGAGCAGAAAAGGGTATTCCTCCTGCTTTACAGAACTATACACCTCAGGGGTAAAGTGCACTATCTCGCTTCATATAACTAGTAGTACGTACCCAGTGCGAGTGATTTGGCTGCGAGTGCGTTACCCGAGGAAACGTTAATTATTAGCAGTTATCTACGCTTTTTAACTTCCTCTGCCAGACATTTTGATTTCCACTGCCATCTTCCCA
Organism: Lingula anatina; assembly: GCF_051362555.1. Taxonomy (NCBI): domain Eukaryota; kingdom Metazoa; phylum Brachiopoda; class Lingulata; order Lingulida; family Lingulidae; genus Lingula; species Lingula anatina. The sequence goes on from NC_141775.1 coordinate 20,167,762, forward strand.
TTTTAAAGTACTTTTGGTAAATATAACTCGCTTACCTGCAAAGATTCGGTGAGCAATTCCTCTTCTCCTTCACGTCCACGCTCACCTTCGAAACGACATGCTGTCTGCATTGTTTACATCTCGTATCTGAGTCGAGAAGCCGCGTTATTTCAAACTGTGTCAAGATGGCTGACGCCCGGGGTTCGAAAGTGGACGGTGAATATGATTCTTTATTCGATATTGATTAAGGCCATTTACCTGCCATTTTATGCTTTACCCATAGCAATTGTTCTCAGATAAGTTAAAAAAGAAGCAATCCATGCACTAAAAAGGCGTTTTTAATCCTATTTTTTGTCCCTTTAAGGCATCCGTGGCCGTCACATTAACACATGACCCGTGATACCACTCCCCGCAGTAATCACATTGCAGCATAAATCTACCCTGCCAGGGTTGACGGCAACTGCAATATACCCGGTCATCGCCCCTCGCCGTGGAGTCGGGCACTGGATTTTTCCTCCAATGTTGTATCCACTGGGGCACCTCCTTGTCTCGACAAGGCTTCAACCTGTCGTGGTTGGTCACAAAGACTGCATTCCGCACCTTAACGCGGAACAGGTTTGAACTGAGCCGTGCTACAATTAAACCTGGACCCCTCCATGGTGGGCACAATTTCTTGCACTTCCCCTTGGCTGCCGCGGTATCCAGCACATACACCGTATCTCCCACAGCATACGGTCGCTCGAGTATCCTTAGATCGTAGTCCCTCTTCATTCTTTTAGAGGCGACTCTCAGTTTACCCCGAGCCGTCTCGTGGGCTTCCATCAGATCAGTTGCCAACCGTGCGGCATAGCTGTCTGAATCTTCAAAATTGATGCTCCTCCGTGGGAACATTAAACCTGCAGGTGCGTTCACCTCCCTCCCCAACATTAACCTGTTGGGAGTGTACCCCGTCATCCGGTTTACAGATGCCCTAAGTGCCCCGGCAATCTGTTGTAGACGCAAGTCCCAGCCGTTCTGGGCCTTCTCCGTGAAGCAGCGTACCGCATCCATGAGAGTGCGGTTATAGCGCTCTACCTGGCCATTGCTGGCCGGCCGGTACGGCGTAGTACGGGCCTTGTGAATCTCGAGCACAGAACACACTTCAGTGAACAGCTTAGATTCAAAATTCCTCCCCTGGTCCGTGAAAATCTCCAAAGGGACTCCAAACCTGGAGAAAAATTGATCTATCGCGGCCCGTGCCGTCTCCTCCGCTGACTGTGATGGTAAGGGGATACATTCGACCCATTTCGTAAATTGGTCGACCATCATGAGTATGTACTCATTCCCCCTGGCAGTCTTCGGCAACGGTCCCAAGAAATCTAAGTGCACCCTCTCCATAGGCGCACCTGCCTGGAATTGTGTCAGAGGCACTTTTCCCTGCCTTGCAGATTTCTTATTCTGGTTACACCGTGTGCACCCAGAAACGAAGTTTTCTGTCGCTCTTCCCATCCCGTACCAATAGAATCGCTCCTTGAGCCGATCCTTGGTTCTTTTCGCTCCCTGATGGCCTGATGATGGCAGGCAATGATGTAGTCGAATGGCTTCCTGTTGCCATGCCATAGGTAGCACTAACTCTTTATCCTCAGTCTCAGGATCACACCTGTATAACAGACCCTCTATGATGATAAACAAATCCCTATCCAGCCAATAGGATTTTAAGGCCTGGCTGCCTAGGAATAAGATAGACTGATCAGGTAGCTTACCACCTTCCAAGCTCTCCCTGATCACACTCAGGTCTGCATCCGCCTCTTGTGCTGCACGGACCTCCTCCACCGAATAACCCCAACTGGTGAGTCGTGAAGACCCGTGGTCCTTCACCTTGACCTCACCCTCTGCTTTTCCCTCTTGAAGTGTGGATTCCTTATCACACTCCACCGTGGGAGGTTCATCCTCAGGAGTTATCGGCGCGTCGCCTGTATCTTTAGGCCCGTGGCCACGTGCACGTCTCCGAGTAGTAACTGGAGCTACTCGAGGTGTTTCCCCTTGACCCCAGGGAATCTGATCTAATACCGTCTGTAAGACCTGGAACTCTAGCGTATCCGTGATACACTCTTCCTCTCTGCATACCCCACCGAACACCGTGTGTTCAGAGTACACATTCACTGGATCCACCGTTACTGAGCGAACCGTCTTGCCATTGTTGTTTTGCTGACCTTCTGAAATTTCAACGCTGTGGATATCCTCCGTATCCCGGTACGCACCCTGTGCTAGCGGAATAACATCATCCACTTCCTCCTCGAAACCCACCCAATTCTCGTGGGCCCGCCTGCAATACCCGCATCCACCACATGGTAGAGCATCCAGCCGCCCCCTGGTGCCTGCTTTGCACTGCCCCGTGTGAGTCGCTCTAGACAGCGCGTCCGCATTCCCATGTTTGCGCCCAGCGCGATGAGACAACACCATGTCGTACTGTGAGAGCTCTTCCAGCCATCTCGCCAGCTGACCCTGCGGCTCCCGAAATTTCATCAGCCATCTTAAACTCGAATGGTCAGTCCTAATAGTAAATGGTTTCCCCAATAAATAGTACCTGAACTGTCGGGTGAATCGTACCACCGCCAAGAGTTCCTTGCGTGTCGTACAATACCTCCTCTGTTCCCTGGTTAATCCATAGCTACCGTAAGCTATCACTTTCTCCTGGCCATCTTGTACTTGAATAAGCTCTGCTCCTATAGCAAAGTCACTTGCGTCTGTATCTAAAATGAACTCTCCGTCCACCGTGGGAACAGAAAGAACTGGGGGAGATGTTAATGCCCCCTTCAATGCCGTAAAAGCCCGTGCTTGTTCCTCACCCCACTCGTAACTCTTTCCAGTTACAGCGTACAGGGGTGCCGCTATCTCACTGAAGTTTTTAATAAAGGCTCGATGGTAATTAGCCAAGCCCATGAATTTCTCCACATCTTTGGCACATGTTGGTGTAGGCCATTCCGTGACAGCCTTTATGTCATGATCAGACATGGAGAGCGTCTCCCCTGTCACTATCCGTCCGAGAAATTCAACCTCCTTCTTAAAGAAGGTGCATTTCTTTGGCTTAAGCTTCAGCTCGTAGCTGCGGAACCTTTCAAGGGCGTCCCTTAGGTTCTGTAAATGCACATCAAAAGTAGTACCGAGTACCACTATGTCATCTAGAAATGCCAGCACAGTTTTCCAGGACATTCCACGGAAAACTAAGTTCATTATCCGAGCATAGGTCGCGGGCGCCCCGCACAGACCAAATGCCATACGCACATGCTCATAGAGACCATATTTCGTAATGAAAGCTGTCTTTTTCCGATCCTCTTCACGTATGGGCACCTGCCAATACGCAGAGTTGGCGTCCAACTTAGAAAAATACACATTACCCGACAAGGTATCCAAACAGTCATCGACTAAGGGTAATGGGAACACGTCCTTAGTGGTCACGGCATTCAACGCACGGTAATCGATACACCACCTCACAGAGCCATCTTTCTTCCGTATTAACACTGGCGCCGACGCCCAGTCGGAAGTTGACTCCTGAATCACTCCTGCCTTCAACATCTTCTGTAGATGGGCTTCCTCCTCGCCCACAAAGCACCGTGGCGTTCGCCGCATTCTCTGCTTTATCGGAAGAGCAGTACCGGTGTCTATCTTATGCTCAACCAATGTGAAGTTTCCTAAATCAAATTCGTCTCTAGCAAACACGTCCTGATACTCCGTGAGTAATCTCGCTAGCTGAACTTTCTGCTGATCGTCTAATTCTGCACTGGATTCCTCATACACCTGCTTTAAATGAGAAGGCACGCGTCGCGCCTCGTCATTGACCTCGTCATCGGTCCGTGCCGTGACTGACTGCACTGCTGGTGGTATGCAGTGAATGACCTCCGCCCCAGGTGACCTGCCACCCTCCCCTTGGTTACTAGGGAAACATAACGGATCCCCCAGGGGCTCCCCAGACGTTATAATACCCGCATAGGTAAAAGCCCGCCCCACTTCAGTACCCTTACGCAGTAGTCTGTGCCTCTCACTGGGATTTATGAGGACCATGATGGGTTCAGACCCCCCATTACGAATAACCCTGGGAGCAAGGAACTTACCAATACCCCCCACCTTTGGCTCTATTACATAACTAGGAAGATCTACATCTAACTTACAGGCCACCCTGGCAGCGGAGTAAGGGGGTATCACCTGGCGCCGTGCGACAGTGACCCTGGCCATCTGAGGTGTTCCCTTATCTGAATTAGCGTCTAATGTCAGATACATGCCGTCAAACTGCATCACTCCTCTGCCGACATCCACTACTGCCTGTCCTAAGTCCTTCATAATGTCCATTCCCAGCAACATATCCTGTTCAATGGGGGCTACGTATAGCCTCACAGCATACCACTTATGTCCAATCTTTAACTTAACGGGGCCTGCCGTGAACCCCTGCTTCACCATTTCCCGACCAGCGGCTAAAAGCTGTACTGAATTCAACCTCTTAGGTTGTTTCTTAAGACTGTTGTAAATGCGGTCTGAAAGTATCGTAACTTGAGCCGCTGTATCCACTACAGCATTCACAGCAATGTTTCCCACTTTCATCTGAAGTGAATAATCCGCCACTGTTCCGATTTGTCGCACCACTACCATGGGAGCAGGAACCGTGCCCTGTATTCCCCATGTGGTAGCCTCATCTGCCCTAGTTGGTGATTCAACGTGACCCGTATCACGGTTGGGCTTGTCTTGGACTAGTGCTGCCCCCTGTCGAGTAAATTCTGATTGCACACCCTGTACCTCCGTGGGTACAGTGCACTTAATATCCGAAACTGCTGACTCCTCTGGTACCCTGAGTTTCTTAATGGGCTTATTTATAACATCTGGGCCTATGAATCGCCGGATCGAGGGTTGGCCTCCGGCCTCGACCCGGTGGAGTTTCCCACCTGCGGGCACTCCCTTGCAATGTGCCCTTGCCGATTGCACTTATAACACAGCACCGAGCTTCCAGTGCTGCCCCGTCCCCAGCCCCGCTGGTTTCCGGGTGCGGCTCCGTGGCCGTAACCGGTAGATGACCTCCTACTCAGCTCCTGGCGGACATCTTTCAATGCCTTCTCCATTTCCTTGATGGTATCCCTCATCTGTTCCAGCTCTGGAATGTTACCCTCTGCTGTAGGCGTCACTTGGTTGGCTCGCTTGGCTCCCGGGCGCAATTTCTTTCCCGCATTCTCCATAGTCACTCGCATTTCCCTATGCATCTTAGCCAACTGCATCGCTTCCCTTAAGGTGGCTGGCTGTCGCATATAAATTGATTGACCTGCCTCTGAATCAATCATGCCCGCGAAGAACCGACTTACAGCCTCTGACTCCACGAATGTCCTAGGTAACTGAGCATACGCTTCAGAAGTCAGACGTAGCACCCTGACTCCCCATTCATCCACCGTTTCCGTCTCGCCTTGAGTAGCGTTATGTAGCTGCGACCGGACCGTAGCCGGTGTGTCCGTTTCTCCGTAACAGGTCTCCAATTCCTCCATGAGACCTTCATATGAGAGCTTACCTAGCCTGCGTGTGACGTTCACACAACAATCTAGGGCTTTACCCTTCAGGCAGAGGCATAGTGCATCCAGGGACATGTCGCGATCCCAATCCTCCCTCTCTGCCTGTCGTAAGAAAAGCAACTTAAAAGCAGCCCAACTTCCGTGTCCGTTAAAAGTTAAGCTCTTAGGAGGATTGACCTTCCTCCTCTCTATTGAGTCTTGTTCTGCCCCTAGCTCCGTGAGCCGTGCAGTCCTCCTCGAGGCCGCGCCCCGTTTCAATATAGGAGAGCCCTGGAATACAGGGTGTTCGTCCTGGCTACCTCCCTCCACTGGGGTGCTATGATACACTAAGTGCCCTGAATTCGATCCACTTCCCACCACTGGAGATCCGTGATCCCCAGGGTGTACGTCTGGAGAGCTGTGACTTCCAGGGTGTTGTACTGAGAATCCGTGATTCCCAGGGTACATGGCTGGAGAGCTGTGATTTCCAGGGTGCAGTGCTGAGAATCCGTGATCCCCAGGGTGCATGGCCGGAGAGCTGTGATTTCCAGGGTGCAGTGCTGAGAATCCGTGATTCCCAGGGTGCATGACTGGGGGACTGACACCAGGTGCCATTGGAGGGCTATGATTCCCAGGGTAACCCGAATAGCTGCCACCACCCCCCGGGCCAACAGCATACCCCTCCCCCCGGACATCCCCGGACATAGGAGTCTCCCTTACAACGCCCCCCCCTGGACTAGGTGTAAACAATTCAGGGGTGTAAACAGCCCTATCCTGACTCCCGGGACCTAATGCTACCCCACCCCCCATGGGGCTAGGTGTATACGGAACATAAGGACCCCCCTGCTGAACCCCACTATTTACATTCTTAACTACGTTTTTACCTGGGCTCCGTTTGACAAGTTGAGGCGAATTCGCTCCCTCCAGTCCACTGTCCTCGAATAACCTCTTTGGCACCGTGGCCTCCGAGTTACGATGTGCACTCACTTGACCCTCACAGCCTCCTAGCTGCCGCGTGCCACCTCCATGAGGCGCACTTTCGCTATTGAAAGCGTTGCTCTCCTCCTGAGCAGAAAATCCGAAGAACAGTCCTAAAAGAAACCGGAAAAATCTCCATAGCCAGTTTCCAGATCCTCCTGTCTCCTGCACCTTCCTTTCCCTGAGTGAAACAGCCGTGCTGCCCACACCCAAGCGCTGATTCGGCTCAAAGTCCACCATATCCAGCGTACGAGGAGCCAGTCTGCAGCACAAAGCACTTTCCACTTGCTGCACATTTAAATTCCCAAATTGTTCCCTCAATTCGGCTATTTTGAACACTTGGTCTTCCGTGAGACCTGGAGTCCGCATTAACTCATTCACATTTGCATAATTTATGAAAATCCTGGCGTGCGTCGCCATTTTGTTTTTTCCTTGGCGCACGTGCCGCCGAAAATTCCAGAAAACTCCTTAAAACTTGTAAGAAACTACTGTAAAAACACTCTAAAAACACTCGCCAGACCGTGCTGGGGTTTCCTCATATACAATATATACAACAATAAACATTAAAATGGTAGGGTAGCGTGCCTGAGTGCGGAGTTCAGCTCCGTGGCTGAAAAACTCCTCAGCAGAAAAATTCGTAACTTTTCTGCCCAAATGTGGCACAAATCCGGCCCGGCTGCCACCAATATAGAAACCGGGTTGTACGTTACAACTGGCCTATGAATAAGTAAAGTGCCTACCTTTTCTGGATAGGCATCCAAGTCCTCGTTTTCTTGTTAATTCTCTCTTCACCACAACTTAGCACCATGCGCTTGAGCGCGCCATGCTCAACTCCAACGCTCTCAACTTCTAACTAACTACTACGCATGCGCCGTGACACGCTTCCGGGTCATGCAATGACCCCTCGGCACTACAAATATAAGCAAATTTAAAAGACATACTGGTATATTTCAATTCACAGAGTTTTACTTGATTTCTGTTTCATGGTAAACATGTATGTATGTAACACACATTCAGTTTCAAGTTTTGGCATTTTAGGGGATGTTACTTGTGCCAGTTTTTTATATTTTAGTTTTATATTCACTATGGAGATTCATGTGTGTTTACAATGAAGTTGAAGTTAACTGCCTAGCTATAATTATGTGACTTTGTAACACAACTGTGCTTCAATTTTCAAGACTTACATATTACACAGGACACTTGTAACTAAAGGTACTTTAGTAAAATCAGGAAAACTTTGCAGTCCATTATGTTGTTCATGTTGCTTTGCAAGGGGGCGTGCCAGACAATTAAGCTGATTACAACGACTGAGCCCGAGTGTGATACTCCTCTGAGATAGATTGATCCTGCTACGATAGTTTCTATTCTGAACACAGTAAGCCTCTGTTGTTGTAAAGCATTTATTGATATTATGTATATTTTTCAGATTTTACATCCTAGGCCTGTATGTGAACCTTGACCTGGACAATCTTACAGACAAAAATAGAAAAGTCACCTGAAATTGCACAGGCCAATTCATCAGATTCAGATGTGAGCACCAACTTTGTAATGCCTGGAACACTTCCACATAGAAGAAAAAAGGTTTACCTTTTTTTCATTTGTTTCTTTTTCTATCATGAAATTCTGGTAGCTACAATCATGCATATTTGATTTCCTTTTTTACACTTATACAATATGTTTGATCAGAATATTATATAGTAATTGTTCTTATACAGCAATTAACATGAGGTTAAAATATGTTTAATACATTTTCTTTTGACAGCCTGTCCTGCCATCTTCAGGTAGACGCAGTAGTGGATATCCTGGCAAACCTTTATTGGACTTGGAGCCACCTTGGGACAATCCCCCATAACAAATATGCATCTTACGCTTGGCAATCTCAATCAGTTTTGTAGGAAAGGAGGATTGGCGCCATTGAATTGACAAATATTGACAATTGACAGTTCAGTCACAATAAACTATAGTGGCATGTTGCTTCAAGTTACCACACTTATTCTAAGATTGCTGAATTTTCATTACCGTAGGAGACCCTGGATCTCTCAACCAGAAGAAGAAACTTGGGGATCAATCAGTTATAAGATTAAAATCTGTTGAACACTACCCATCACTGTTGTGTTCAGTATATGGAAAAGATGACCGTGATATTGGAACCTTGGAGATTCATAACTTGATTTCACTCCTGTAAAAAGAAACTGCTTTGTTCTTTTACTGTCCAATTGATGATATGAAAATAAAGTACTCCTCCTGTCATTGTATGTTGCTGACTCTGTTTTAATTTTCTTTATAGAAAAAGAATATAGATATCAAGATATCACATGTATTTACAAAGCCTATGGATCATTTGAAAGGAAAAAGAATGGTTGAAAAATGCAATATAAATCATTTCAAGTGGATTAATTAGTGTTGCACTTGAGAAAACTGATAAAATGAGACAGTCATTCCCTTTTACCTTTAGAAAAATCATTTGTAATTTTTTTTCTCTATTGCTCCCTGAAAATAAGGTATATACACAATGCTGATGACACTGGATATGCACAATAATAACTTATTAAATTGGGGGGGGGGGGGGGGGGGGAATAACTTGTCACTAGTAATTTAAATTTATTCAGAAGTTGTATGGCTCTGTTTGAAAAGAATATTATTTGAGCAATCCTGTATTACAGATCTCAAAATAAAAAACCTGCAAAAATGGGCCTCTTGATTATTTTGAGGAATTAGGGTAACTGTATTTTGGGACAGATTTGATGGCAGCCATTTTGTATTTATAAAAATTGGATAGATTTGCCCTTATCAAAGCATAGTTTGAATTCCTGGCTGTGAGTCTTTGATTAAATTTGATTATTGGAAGGTATTATCTCAAAATGTACTGATATCTTGATTTCAGCCGTTTGGTTTTCTGCTAAAATTGCTAAAGTTTGAGGCACTTTTTCAATGTCTTCTGTTGTGTTTAACACACTTTTTGAATTTTGTATGATTAGACCAATATATGCTTAGGATCCCTATAAAATTTTATGGCTGTCAAGCCTGCAAAAAGAGAGATATGAATGTTTGAACATTGCTTGGTAGAAAAGTGAGTTTGGGGGGTGGGGTCATAAAAATGGGCGTGGCTCGTTAGTTTGTGGGTTAAACTGAAATTTAGTAACATATTCTCAATGGCAAATGGCTGGTTTAAATAGGTAAATTTTCAATTAATTTTAAAAAGTCATCAGTTTTGAAATATTTGCTTATGAAGTGGCTTTATTGACCGAAGCTGAAAATCAAGCCAAAAATGGCCAAAACATATAATATCATATTATAATTATATCCAATGATTTCTTTTGGGATTGTTGCCTTCAATCTTAATATCTCCTATATATGCAACAATATTATGAATTTGGTTGAAATCTGTTGACCCCCACCTTGCCACCCTCTGACTGGTCTTATCATGGACACACACTTAAAACATTAAACTGTATGAAGTCTGCTCATACTTGTAACTGTTATCAATAATTGTCAAAAGCAAGATCTTGCAATGAATGAACATGCATGCTGGCATTAAACTATTTTATCTAATTTATATGTTCATAAAGTGAGCATCTCTTGTAAATAATGGAGATTTACAGTGCTTATTCTTTTCTGCAGATCACATTACTGAACATGAACTATATTCAATGTAATAACTGTATTCACTGCTGAGACTGATAAAAAAAAAAAGTCACAAAATTTACTTAAATCTGGACTTTCTGTCTCTGACTAGAACATCTTTGGGGGGTGCAGGGACTGGGGCTGTATTTGGCCCAAGGTTCCTTGGGTCCCATGGTTCCAACAGCACCCTAGCTGCTAAAGGCCGTGCACTTGTCATTCTCATGTCAAATGCCAGAGTTTGTAAGATGTGGATGTAGTCATAAGTCTTTCTAATGGCTTGAGGTTTCACTATCCATGATTTGGCATGTTTGCTGTAACACTTAGTATACCTGAAATAAAACAGTGGCAAGACTTTAATTCGTTTTCAAGAAAATGACTTTGCATGTAATAACCTTTAAAATATGAGTTTACAAGTGAAAATAACCATAGTAACAAGTTTTCTTTGGCACATAGACTTTAAAAACGGAATTATATATTAATTTTTGCTGTTTACCTTATTTCACCGGATTCCAAGTCAACTGCAGCTCCTCTATCTTTATGGTTCTGATAATCCATGACCGCCAAGTAATTACGTGCCCTGTATCCAGGTGGCTTGTAGGAATTTCTTTTTGAGCAATACATTAGAATGTGAGAGTTAATACTCTCAATGTGTCCCGTGTGTCTAAAAAAAAGAAAAACAAAAAAATTGAACATCCAGTTATTTGTAATAAGCGGTGTTATTTATTGGTTTCTATCAATGGAGTCATATTTGGCATTGAAATAATACCCTTGCCTTGAATTGAAATAAAAAACTTTGCAATCAATTACAAATACCAACAAAAATAATTAACACCATTGTTAATTTTTGTTCTTTTCCACACCTGTTATTGACATAGTGTCCAATGTCCTTTTGGAATCTTTTGTTAAGTAGAATCTGCCCCAATGCAGCCAGTCCCTGTGAAGATGGTTCCAACCACTTCTTCATTCTCTCTTCATCAGGCGGTAGGGGGTTGTGTTCACACTTGGCTGTCCAAAAACCATCACCTGATAACCATTCGTGCTCATTTTGCACATGGTGCATTGCACCTCTCCACTTTGACTAAATAAAAAATCAGAATTCATTTAGTAAACAAGAAATGTGAAAAATTAAAAATGTCTATATAGGCAGTTCAAAAGAAACAATGAACATTTCTTGTCAATGATGTTAAAGGCAGGATCAAACTCACCAGGAACTTTCCATGACTTCCCTCACAAGTCCTAGCACATTCCCAAAAATGGGTGCATAAGTCCTTGCTCCATGGGATAATATCGCGCGTAGCCTTTTTCTGTCCTGCCTGTGATTGTAAATAAGATGTCATTTTAAACATGGAAATATACCAATATGCAGCATTCAATGTTTTGTACAAGTATTTTATGTTTATATTTTTAACAATGTTTTGGTTTATTTGTGAAAATAACTACCTGCCAGATAAGAATTATTTTCAGGAATTAATCAGCATCAAAATAAGACATTCGTAAATTAAAATTCTATGGGTCACTGTTGGTCTTTATACAATTTGATCAAAATAGATAAATTTCAAAACTTACCGCAATAATTTTCTTTGCTAAGTTTTTGGTACCATGCCACACATCCCAAGAATGTTTCATGCCAGGCTCGTTTTTCCCTAAAATTTCAGATATAAAAAATTATCATGTCACAACAGTGGCATTTTGTGTAAGGGGAAATCAAACTTGCTCTTTATTGTTAATTTGAACTTGGACAACAATTGAGGTTGCATTACTTGTTTGTCAATGTCATCACATAAAGATATGTTTGAACTTACTTATATGTGCAGCAATGCTAACATGAGCATCCGTGACAATCTCCACTACATTGATACCCCTCTCTCTAAGGAACCTGAGTGACCTCAGCAAGCCCTCTTTCTCCATGGCATTGCTATTTAGTTGGGTTTCTTTCTTCTCTACAACTTGAATGTCCAGGACATCCCCTGTCTCATAATTTGTGACTACATAAGTACAGTACTGGGCACTGTGTCCTGGACTATCCATCCTTCCATCACCTGAAAATATATACAGTTTTCCATCAAAAATCCATAACACTCATTTGAGGCAAAATATTTATTTGTTATAAATACTTGAGACACTATTTTACCAATTTCTCTTGTCTTATTTTAATTGTTAAGTAATACATCAGAGATATCTTCATACCAGCAATAATCACTTCCTTATTTTGGCAAGAGGCAAGGATCTCATCTTGCATTTGTCGAAAATGGTGTTCTACAGCAGGTATGCCATAATCCCTCTGTATAGCATAATAGGTCTTCTCACTAACAAATCCACTGTTCATCCACTGGGACATAAACCGAACTTTCCTGTAATTGTTCCCACTAAACAGAAGACTAGTGGACCAGAAAAAATCCCCAGCCAACATGCCTAGGTTCAACTTGGGTTGAGAGCACCACTGACCACCTTCATGGCCATCTGGGCATGACTGAAAAAAAAAAAAAGAAATATATTTCAATTTCTTATCAAGATATGCAAATGCCCACCTGAAAATTAATTATAAAAAATGTGTTAAAATTGTTTACATTTTGATCATATGAAAAAATGCTGTACATTAATGTTTCAAATGTGCATCTTAATGTGGTGTGTAAACATATTACAAAATTACATTAGTGTAATACATTTGACCGGTTTTCTGCATGAAAATATGATATATAAAAGAGAAGATTTTAGAAAAACTGTATTAATAATAATGGACATAAGCAGTGTATGTGTGACAAGATTATAGGCCCACTGTTTGAGGATACCAGCACATAGTCATTGATAATAATCTTATTACATCTCACGTTTAATAAAAAATAAAACCTATATCCTACTTAGGGTAATGAGAGACTAAATCCTGTGATACTTCATTTAAATTCCTGAATGTTCTTTAAAATTATTACTTAATGGTAGAAGACTTGGTACAATTTACTAACCCCGTATTACAATGTAGTCACAAAGGTCTTTTACCTGAAATAGTGCCTTAATTTTATATTTATTAATTAAATATCCAGTGAGAGCAAGGGAGACCACCCCTCACCTCTGCAGCTTCAATATAGCTTGTAACTCAGTTGAACTCCCCGTATCAGAAAGACAGAGCACCATCGTAAATAATATCAGAAATACATTTATAAAGATTAACCCAAGAAATATTTTGGTATAATCATAGATATTCTGAAATAAAGTGAAAAGGACAATGTAACCTACCCACTTCACATATGTTCCTGTGCCAGACTTCTGAAAGGACACCACATACTTTTTGCTGCAAGGGCAAGGTGGCAACAACTCTTCCAATAGCAGTCTAATAGATGATTCATAAGTCAGAAAACAACTTTGCCCCACAATTTCTTCAGCTGATGTCACTTTACTGAACAGCTTGCTGCCATCAGGAATAGGGCCTATCTCTACTTCCTCATCTCCAGGTAAAATATCATCATCTCCAGTGACTGTTGGCAGTTTCATCACCTCTTCAATATTGTTGTGTCTGGAATAAATATATACGTTTTATTTATTTTTTTTAAATACCTTTGTCACAAAATAGTATATATAGTAATTTCAAGTCTGTTAATGGGAATTCATGTACATTTGCACATTGCATGTGTAATAACTTTGGAATTTTGATATGAAACTAATGAAATATCTCCACACATCCCCCCCCCCAAAAAAAAAAAAAAAAAAAGGTATTAAGTTAAAAATTATAATTATATCAAAACATATAGAGGAGATTGTAAAAAAAATATACGCACTGGAAAGATATGTCAGCTTTGTAATTTGGATAGGTATCATCATCATTATCCTCATTATATTCATCTTCAATTTCTTCATATGTGAGATTAACACTGAAATGAAAAGAAAGTCCAGTTGGCAATGAGGATGTAACTATACTACATATGTATTAAATGACAGGTGGAGTCATACCAGATTTCATAATACTTGACAAATACAAAAGTTAATGAAATAAACTATTTTTTCACAGTTATAACTAAAAAGGAGGTAAACATACCTCATATCATTGGGATCAAACATGGAAACTTTGCTTTCCCTTGCAGCTGCTTCTGGTCCACTACCAGCACTTTCTACACCTGACATGGGTGCACTGAATAAAGGAAATAAAAAAAAATAATAATACTTTTAGTAAAACACTTCACGTGCTATTGGATATAGCTCAAACTAACTGGTGGTATAAGTCCCATGGCAAAACAGCCATCGGACTTATAAAACTTGTAAAATAGTATCATATTAAAGGCTCCATTACCCATGGATGTCATCAGTCTTCACTGATCATTGTAACTCAATATGTACTCTTCCTGAATACAGTTTCAGAAAAGCTGGTGATTATATGAGTATGTTGGAAACAAAAAGTGACAGTCATTCAGATTGCACCAGAGAGAGTTCTTACAGAGGTGGCTCCATCTACACAGACCAATGGTATCTATGACAATGGGGTCAAATAATAACATGCATTACACTTGTTTCTATTGCAAGGTTTACAATGAATGGTGAAATAAACAGCTATTACAGGACTGGCAAGATTTTTTGTGAAAGCATGCGCTCTGGATAAGTAAAGTTTATGTGAAAAAAATAAATTACAAGTAAAACATAGTCTACTGGAAATCAATTACTTAGTTCAGACCAGTATCAGATTGGGAGGACATGAAGATTTCTAATAATGCAGGTCCTCCAGACCGTCAGAGCCTAAAAATGTATCCTGATGGCTGTTAAGTTATCAAACACTTACTCTGACTCTGATTTTGACTCAATGTCACTCAACTGTATTGGGGGCAGTGGTTTTGAGCTGGCTGTGGGGGTACTGGTAGGCCTACTGGTAGATGTCCGCTGTGCATAATACCTGCAGGGTTTTAAAAAATTACCATGACGGCGTGAGTCCCGGCATTAAACAATTCAAAACGTTTATGGCGAATAAAATTTAAATCATGGATGTTTACCTCGCTTACATACTCCAAAATTAATGTGCACACAATCTAAGATTGTAGGCTACTTGTAGTGGGGAGATAGAGTCAAGTAGGACATTACGTAAGAAAGTGAGAATCTAGCCGTTTTGATACAAACCTGCCCACACTTCTTCCCTAAATAAATATACTCAAAACATTCTACGTGCGACACGGGTGCTCTGCCTAAAATGTATCGTGACATTTTCTACAATTCATTTGAGATCGTACTTTAACCTGTCCAACAGAATTTTCGCAAGTCGCTCGTGTGTTAGTTTTAGTTCATTTTTTAGCTCAGTCCATCTAGTTGATTGGCTTCCCAGTGAGATCAACGTTCTCTGCTTTTCCCTTTCTCTTTTTCTCTCTTTTTTCACTGGCGTGGGGAGTTTTTTCCTCCCTCTTTTCAATCCACGTGTAGTCGGAGTACCCTCCATATTGGATTACATTAACATCCGGGTCTTCGTCATACCGTAGTAAAAGTGCTAGTAGTATTCAGTCATATGCAAATTGAGGCACGTCCCAGAATTCCACGCGTAGGGGAGTAATGGCGAGAAGTTTAGACGAAAAAAAAATGCTGCGCTTTTTTTCTTTAAGTGATCTTAAAAACCTGTACTTTGACCTTTATTTTCTCAACGGTTCCGTGTGAGACATGCTTCAGGGTTCAGGATCAAATAGGTAAAGTTTCAGAGAAAGGCCTATTTAAGCGTCTACAGCGGAAAGACATCCTTTAATGTTTATATACCTTGTGATGATGTATGCACCTTCTTCTTTCTACTGGATGAACCGGTTGCTGAAATCGGCATTTACATGTTAAAATTAGCTGATATAAATAATAATAATCAAAATGCATTTTGATCAAGTGATTATGTAATGTCCTAAATTCATGTGTTAAAATGGGTGATGTAAAAATATGCAAGTAATCAGAAGCAGTTAACACTGATTGGAAAACATAAAATAAATACATATATTTTAATAAAATCTAAAATTGAATATAATAAATACCTCTTCTTTTAAATGGTACATGGCAGGAATGTTCATAGCTAACAAAGAAAATAGCAATACTATATATGAACATATGATGATTACCTTTCCCTGATGTTAACAAATAATATATCTGTATAAGGATGGGTCCCACTCTACAGTTACTCTTGTAAAGTGTAATCTGCATAACTGAATGACATGCCTCCTCCAGCGGCTACAGGGTACTGAACTTGCATGTGTGCTCAGATTAATTACCTCCTAGGTGTTGAAGAAGGCAAGTCACACAGTAAAGGTATAAGGATCTCACACAGAGTTGTACCAACCCAACTTAATGTAATAGGCTGTGTTTCCCTGTATGGGGATCTAAGAGATTGCATTCTTTTAATTTTAATTTCAATGTTTCTCTCAATATGATAATTTATATTGTTTTACTTACAACTTTAAAACAGATGGATTAGAATATATATGCAATAAGCACCTGTTCTTAAGCCCGTTTCATGACTAGAATCTGTAGCTTGCACGTCTTCATGCCTAGTATAGATGGAGGTGGATTCTGCATTACTATCATTCCTAGTATAGATGGAGGTGGATTCTGCATTACTATCATTCCTAGTATAGATGGAGGTGGATTCTGCATTACTATCATTCCTAGTATTCATGGAGGTAGATTCTGCATTACTATCATTCCTAGTATAGATGGAGGTGGATTCTGCATTACTATCATTCCTAGTATTCAAGGAGGTGGATTCTGCATTACTATCATTCCTAGTATAGATGGAGGTGGATTCTGCATTACTATCATTCCTAGTATAGATGGAGGTGGATTCTGCATTACTATCATTCCTAGTATTCATGGAGGTGGATTCTGCATTACTATCATTCCTAGTATAGATGGAGGTGGATTCTGCATTACTATCATTCCTAGTATAGATGGAGGTGGATTCTGCATTACTATCATTCCTAGTATAGATGGAGGTGGATTCTGCATTACTATCATTCCTAGTATAGATGGAGGTGGATTCTGCATTACTATCATTCCTAGTATTCATGGAGGTGGATTCTGCATTACTATCATTCCTAGTATAGATGGAGGTGGATTCTGCATTACTATCATTTCTAGTATAGATGGAGGTGGATTCTGCATTACTATCATTCCTAGTATTCATGGAGGTGGATTCTGCATTACTATCATTCCTAGTATTCATGGAGGTGGATTCTGCATTACTATCATTCCTAGTATTCATGGAGGTGGATTCTGCATTACTATCATTCCTAGTATAGAAGGAGGTGGATTCTGCATTACTATCATTCCTAGTATAGATGGAGGTGGATTCTGCATTACTATCATTCCTAGTATAGATGGAGGTGGATTCTGCATTACTATCATTCCTAGTATAGATGGAGGTGGATTCTGCATTACTATCATTCCTAGTATAGATGGAGGTGGATTCTGCATTGCTATCATTCCTAGTATTCATGGAGGTGGATTCTGCATTGCTATCATTCCTAGTATAGATGGAGGTGGATTCTGCATTACTATCATTCCTAGTAAGATGGAGGTGGATTCTGCATTACTATCATTCCTAGTATAGATGGAGGTGGATTCTGCATTACTATCATTCCTAGTATAGATGGAGGTGGATTCTGCATTACTATCATTCCTAGTATTCATGGAGGTGGATTCTGCATTACTATCATTCCTAGTATTCATGGAGGTGGATTCTGCATTACTATTATTCCTAGTATTCATGGAGGTGGATTCTGCATTACTATCATTCCTAGTATAGATGGAGGTGGATTCTGCATTACTATCATTCCTAGTATAGATGGAGGTGGATTCTGCATTACTATCATTCCTAGTATTCATGGAGGTGGATTCTGCATTACTATCATTCCTAGTATAGATAGAGGTGGATTCTGCATTACTATCATTCCTAGTATTCATGGAGGTGGATTCTGCATTACTATCATTCCTAGTATAGATGGAGGTGGATACTGCATTACTATCATTCCTAGTATAGATGGAGGTGGATTCTGCATTACTATCATTCCTAGTATAGATGGAGGTGGATTCTGCATTACTATCATTCCTGGTATAGATGGAGGTGGATTCTGCATTACTATCATTCCTAGTATAGATGGAGGTGGATTCTGCATTACTATCATTCCTAGTATAGATGGAGGTGGATTCTGCATTACTATCATTCCTAGTATTCATGGAGGTGGATTCTGCATTACTATCATTCCTAGTATTCATGGAGGTGGATTCTGCATTACTATCATTCCTAGTATAGATGGAGGTGGATTCTGCATTACTATCATTCCTAGTATAGATGGAGGTGGATTCTGCAATACTATCATTCCTAGTATAGATGGAGGTGGATTCTGCATTACTATCATTCCTAGTATTCATGGAGGTGGATTCTGCATTACTATCATTCCTAGTATAGATAGAGGTGGATTCTGCATTACTATCATCTACATAAGAACAAATACATGTACTTTATTACCAAACATTACATTTAAACCACTTTCAAGAACCAAGTTGAATAACTTGGTCATATATTTCTTCCAAAGCAGTTATTACAATTTCATACATCAAATTCATACACTGTAGCTATATCATTTGACCTTTACTAGGCTAATTCATTATAATTAAATTTCATACCTATAAACAACTGGCTGTCGTTTCCTGCCAATTCTTTGATACCCTCTACTGCAGTTTCTCTAATTATCTCTATTACCTGATCAGTATAAACATATAGAGATATATGTATATATAAAATATGCCTCCTGGTGATTGGACATTCCAATAGGGCATGTCTGTGAAACTCAGTGTTGAAGTATTCATATTCACAGAGTCAGTCTAAGTTAATTACTCTACTTAATATCATCTTGATGTTCTTAAAGCAATTAAATATAAAACGAAGTTAGCCATTATGCAATTTAATATACAAATTTATTTTTAATAATAACAAAATAACACCTTCTTCTCCCACTCTGACAGTGGACTGGGCCCCACACCACCACCTGTCTGCCGCATTGCTGCACGGCGTTTGGCCTCTTTGCGCTTAGTGCGAGACGTGAGTTCATGCCATTTTTTCCTGACCTCTCGGAAACTCCTCTTTATATGTGAAACACTGTTAACTCTAGACGGAAAGCATTCATAATTTTAATAAAAAAATATAAGAATCACCACTTTATTGCTTCATCATACTGTACATGTACATGACCATGTCAAGATGTGTTAATAGAGAGCAATTACAATTACTTTTATTGAATAACTACAACAACATACCAAACTAAATCATCAATAAGCATTAATTAAATATAATGGATATAATTTTACCATGGCAAAACGGACTACGATTAACAGAAAAGGACTGTTAATTATAATTATTCAACTTACTTTTCGGCAACTTCAGCCCATTGTTTTTCTTTGGACTTTAGAGTCACGGTGTTGGTGAAGGGGCTAAATAGTGTAGGTCTACACGAGACCTCCTCCACCAACACCGCGAGCTCATTGGTTTTATAACGCTCCCTGCTGTGTTTCTCCATTTCACGTGCGATTTACTATCGTCCCTCCAAACAAAAAAGAACCGCTAGGCGTACGCGTGTGTTCGAGACTATAATTGTACTTCCGGACAGGCATTTATTGCGTTGCGTTTGCTAAGGCGTCGAGATATCAGGTGGGTGCAATCGCACTAGCAAATTGACCCATTAGAGCCTGCGTCATCAAAACAAACGGCAGCCATACTGGAGGGAGACCGGAATCGTCTGCTGTGCATGAACAAGCCATGTTTGTAGTTTAGTTTTCGTTTTCTGTATTTTCTTTGATATTTAACTGAGCAAAATGATGAATTACTGCAGGGTATTTGATCGAGAGAAGATAACTAATTTTACAAGCGTTCACAGACTGCCTGCGGTGGTAACAATCCAAGGTGAAGGAACTAAAACCATAAACGGAGGAGAGACGGCGAGGTGGCTTTGAATCAAGACTCTTCGGAAAAGTAAAGGATAAAACTAATTTATTTTATAGCAAAGAATGAAGAGCCAGCTGTGCAGATTTTACCATAAAAGAAAAAACAGTAGAAAACCAAAGACCTAGGTGTGTACGTTTGGGACGCACGTACACTGCATATATATATTTAAAGTACTGTGCCCAAAAAGTTGGGTGGAGAGAGTGTTAATTTGTTAAAACGTGTGGAAATACCCAGGCAGGGTTTCGACTTTTATAATGAAGACTCACCTATTGCTTTGGTGTAATTTGTTATCAGTTACGGTGCTCTCTAGATTTTATCGGCTGTCACCTACCTCTTTTATAGGATAATTATTTATGTAGACTTATGTAATTTACCTTCTGTTTCAGATAGCGATCATTGTCAAGTTGGACCAATAAACGCTTAACGACAAATAGTGCAGTGTACTTATTTATGATCGCTATCCCATACCTGACAACATGCCGGCGGTCCAGTGCCCAATAGAAAGCTGTGACTACACCACAGATGACCTTGATGCAACTATCGTAGCAGCCCTACTCACCACACACAGCTCTGTTCATACCAACGCTCCTGTTACTGCAGCCAAAGTGGAGAAAGTCAAGCGGCCCACGATATCAGCCTGCGGTACCAGTGAAGAGTGGTCATACTTTCAGTCCAGATGGACAGAATATGCCGATGCAACAAAGATAGCTGGCAAAGACAGGGTTATCCAATTGCTGGAATGTTGTGATGACCCCTTGCGAAAAGACCTAACTAGGACAGCAGGTGGAAGCCTTGCGAACAAATCCGTTGATGAGGTGATGGCCGCAATCAAAGCATTAGCTGTATGCACAGAGAACACAATGGTGGCTAGAGTGACACTACAGAACATGCGCCAAGACAGAGATGAACCTGTCCGCAACTATGGAGCCCGTCTAAAAGGCCAGGCAGGAGTATGCAAATTTTCTGTCTTATGCCCCAGTTGCAACACTGCTGTAAGCTACATGGAGGAGATGACCCGTGATGTTCTAACCTGTGGATTAGCAGACTCTGAGATCCAAATAGACCTTTTAGGGGATAAGAACCAGGACATGACATTGGGAAGCGCTCCGCATCACGCCTACAAGAATCCCAAGCAGCTGAGGCCATCGGTAGCACTTACCGTCGCAAGAAAAAAGAGACCCCCACCCCTGCCGAAAAACCACCCCAGGACCCCTGTGGCTACTGCGGGAAAACTGGTCATGGCAAGGCTGCTCCTCTACGCATTCGTAAGAGAGATTGCCCCGCCTTTGGGCACAAATGCCAGACCTGCACACGATACCACCACCTTGAAATAGTGTGCCGTAGCAAAGACAAACCCAAGCCGAGCCAGAAGACTGCTTCCTGTCATGAGGCAGATGACTGTGAAGGCGCCGTCTTTGAATCGCTCTGCTCTGTCACCATCACAACACAACATACGAAAGGCAGGGCCATTGCTTTAGATCATCATATCTATGATCAATTGAATGACACGTGGGTGCGAAGAGCTTCCAAACCACAACCGTTCGTCAACCTCAGAATCACGGTCTGTGCAGATGATTACAGAGAGCTAGGCTTCAGCCTTCTATCCTCAGCCAATAGAACACCAATAGAACATCCATCAATGGCTGACACTGGTTGTCAGAGCTGCCTTGCTGGCATTAAGGTAATCCAACGTCTAGGCCTGAAGCGACAGGACCTGATCCCAGTCACTATGAAGATGCACACTGCTGTCAACAATGGCATCAACATTCTTGGAGCAACTATACTTCGCTATGCTGGGAAGGGCCCATCTGGCAAACTGGTGGAAACAAGACAGATGACATATGTCACCGACAGCTCTGACAAGCTCTTTATCAGCAGGGAGGCATGTATTGCACTTGGCATCATACCAAAGACCTTCCCGACTGTGGGTGCATATCACATGTCGCAGTGTGCTTCCGTGTTCCCTGACATTACCCTTACAGCACGTGGCGCTGATGCCCAACACACATGCACTTGCCCCAAACGTCAACCACCTCCCCCGCCTCCAACGAAGCTGCCTTTCCCTGCGACAGAACAGAATTGTGGGCGACTGAAGGAATACCTTCTGGACTATTACAGGTCCAGTACGTTTAATACATGTGATCATCAGCCCTTGCCCCTCATGGACAGCCCGCCAATGAAATTGATGGTAGACCCTTCTGCTGCACCAGTAGCCTATCACACTCCAATACCAGTCCCACTTCACTGGCAGGAAGAAGTGAAAGCAGGACTTGACCAAGATGTCAGACTAGGGGTCATCGAACCAGTCCCAATTGGCGAGCCAGTCACCTGGTGCCACCGCATGGTTGTATGTGCAAAGAACAATGGCAGGCTACGCCGCACAGTTGATCTACAGGCTCTGAATGCACATGCTACACGAGAGACCCACCACACCCCTTCTCCTTTTCACCAAGCCAGGGCTGTGCCCCAAGGCAAAAAAAAAGACAGTTCTAGATGCTTGGAATGGATATCACAGTGTACCCATTCGTGAGGAGGATCGCCATCTTACAACGTTTATCACACCCTGGGGCAGATACCGATACAAGGTTGCTCCCCAAGGGTACATTGCTTCAGGTGATGGGTACACCAGGAGATATGACGAAATTGTCTCGCACATCACCAACAAAACCAAATGTGTCGATGATGTCCTACTTTGGTCCAGCTCAATAGAGGGGAGTTTCTTCAAAGCCGTAGAGTGGTTAGACATCTGTGGTAGACATGGCATCACTCTGAACCCAGAGAAGTTTGTCTTTGCACAAGATGAGGTGGAATTTGCAGGATTTGACATTACCCTGGATAGTGTCAAGCCCAGTTCCAAGTACCTTCAGGCCATCTTGGACTTTCCCACCCCTCGAAACATTACTGATGTGCGATCATGGTTTGGTTTGGTCAACCAGGTATCATATGCCTTCAGCATGGCAGACAAAATGCTTCCCTTTAGATGTCTTCTTCAACCTGGAACCCCCTTCAGATGGGACGAGGATCTCAACAGTCTCTTCGAAGAATCCAAGGCTGTCATCTCCAAGGAAATTGAAGAGGGGGTCCGAATATTTGACAAGTCCAGGCCCACATGCCTTGCAACTGACTGGTCCAAAAATGGAATTGGGTTCTGGCTCCTACAGAAGCATTGCTCTTGCCAGCCTATCCGACCATTCTGCTGCCCATCTGGATGGAAGATTACTCTTGTAGGCAGCCATTTCACCCACTCTGCTGAATCGCGATATGCCCCCATCGAGGGTGAAGCCCTAGCTGTTGCTGATGCTCTGAACAAGACAAGGTACTTTGTCCTTGGATGTCATGACCTCATCATTGCAGTTGACCACAAGCCATTACTGAAGGTCTTTAGCGGCAGGTCCCTTGATGATATCAACAACCCCCGCCTAAGAAACTTGAAGGAGAAGACCCTCAGATACCGTTTCCAGATGGTACATATACGTGGGGTCAAACACCTTGCTGCAGATTGCGTATCTCGTCATCCCACAGGAGATCCAGATAAGCTCCCACTCCCTGACGACGTTGCTACTGTCAGCCAACATCACCCTCTGTCTCAAATCCGATCCCCTGCCCCCAATCACATCCCCATGGAGGAAAACATGATCTCTGCACTTACATCCTCTCTGGCATCCATCACCTTGAAATCAGTGACCTGGGACAGAGTACGCACAGCAACCACAAGTGATGCAGATATGGCTATGCTAGCAGACTTAATAACCTCAGGTCTGCCAGAGAGCCGCCAAGAGTTCCCCATCAAGCTTCGCGAGTATCATCAGTTCAAGGAGGACCTCAGCACAATCGATGGAGTTGTGTTGTATAGAGACCGTGTAGTCATCCCACCTGCATTAAGGCAAGACGTCCTCTCTACATTGCACAGTGCCCATCAGGGGATCTCCTCTATGATAACCAGAGCCGAGTCCTCAATCTTCTGGCCTGGCATTACACCCGATATAATATCCACCAGAACAGGTTGCAACCACTGCAACCGCATGACCCCCTCCCAACCGAGTGCACCTCTGACACCATTGATATATCCTGACTACCCATTCCAGTGTGTCTGTGCTGACTACTTCCACTACATGGGTAATAACTATCTTGTCATTGTTGATCGGTATTCCAACTGGCCGATTGTGGAGAGAGCATCCCAAGGAGCGGCTGGCCTGATAGCTTCTCTTCGACGGACCTTTGTCACCTTTGGCATAGCCGATGAGCTATCCTCAGATGGGGGACCGGAGTTCACATCAACTGCCACCAAGAAGTTTCTTTCTGATTGGGGTGTACATCATCGTATGTCATCAGTAGCCTTTCCCCATAGTAACTGCCGTGCTGAAGTTGGGGTTAAAACAGTAAAACGCCTCATCACAGACAATACCAGCCCTAATGGTGACCTGGACACGGACAGCTTTCAGCGTGCTATGCTTCAGTACAGGAACACCCCGGACAGAGACACCAAACTCTCACCGGCAATGTGCGTCTTTGGGCACCCCATCCGTGATTTCATCCCCATTCCACCAGGGAGATATAAACCACACACCACTTGGCAAGAGACCCTTAAGGCTAGGGAGGAAGCGCTCAGAAATCGCCATATGAAGATGGCAGAACGCCTTACGGAGCACACCAAGAGACTTGCACCCCTTGCAGTAGGGGATCGTGTCCGAATCCAGAATCAGACAGGCCCTCACCCCCTGAAATGGGACAAGACTGGGACCGTGGTTGAAGTACGGCAGTTCGATCAATATGTTGTGAGAGTAGATGGCTCGGGACGAGTCACATTACGGAACAGGAAATTCCTCCAGCGTTACACCCCAGTCCTGCAACCCACACCTATCTAGACCATAGACCGTGATCTTCAGCTTCCGCATGTTACCCCACCACTTGCCAAACTTGCAGCTGATCAGGAGACGAGGAAGGAAATCCCTGGCTCTCCTCCAACACTCCCTGCCAAGGTTGCCACTGATCAGGAGGAACGCAAGGAAGAAATCCCTGGCCTACCTGCAACACCTAAGGCCAAGGCTACCCCACACTCTCATGACACACAAACGCAGTGTGAAACCCCGCCATCATTGACTGCACCACCCATACCTCAACTGTTCAACACACCCTCACCCGCCACAGATACGCCATCCAAAGGGACCATCACCCCAAAGCGCCGTCTTTTACCTTTGGGGAATGCATCCCCACCTAGGCCAGTCAGTGTTAGCACACGTGTTTGTACCCCTCCACGCCCCAGGATAGTGGATAGTCAACCTGGAATGTCCCAGCCTCTTACCATGGATCAACCTAGACGCTCCACTCGTGCCACTCGACCCCCAGCTTGGCAAAAAGACTGCACATCAATGTTTGCCGTTCCTGTTGTCGTTTGCATATTCAGTTTAACTGTTACTTTGTAGTTTACTTGTTTTCATACACTAGTGACCTCTCATGGATCATTGAAACATTTCAGTCTTTCTACTGACTTTGGTTATCAGTGAACCTAAAGACTTGGGGGGAGATATAGGATAATTATTTATGTAGACTTATGTAATTTACCTTCTGTTTCAGATAGCGATCATTGTCAAGTTGGACCAATAAACGCTTAACGACAAATAGTGCAGTGTACTTATTTATCTTTAATACCTGGTTAGCATTATAGCCAATTAGTGTCAAGGCTATTTTGTACTGTACACAGCTGAGCTGGGCCAATTAAATCAATTACCTGTATGAAGTGTATTTGGAAGTTAGTGGCTTAATTTTCGATTTGGTGTAGTGATAAGAGTAATTTTATTTTGCAAGTAAATTCTTCCTCAGGTGTAATTGACATATAACCTCATGAAATGAATTTGCACTTTCCTCTGTAAAAATGTTAAATTCTGCTCCTTTCAACTATAATGTTGTAAGTTACAATATAAATAAAAATCACTATTGTTATCTTTCTATTAATTTACATTTAGGAAATTGATCAGGCATTTCCCACCAAGCCACACTGATTGGGTGCAAGTAAATCATTATATATAAAAAAAAAACGGAAGCTTTTGATGACAGGTACGAAAGGCAGCTAGATGACACACAAGGTAGAAGCAGCAAAAATATTCCTAGATCTTTGTGACCAGCTGAGGAGACAGGATCTGAACATCAAGAGAGTGAAATCCAGTGCATGACAGGAGTTATTTAATTGAAGCAACACTCAGAACTCGGCATTTCATGTTCACTTTTATTCATACAAAATGTGCACTTTTCTTATATGTTTAAGCAAATGGTTGCAGAAATGAGGATCCATTCATGAACTGAATTACTGTTATTTTACATTGAACATCATAAATACATAAGTGTGAAAAATGCCTCGCTTCTGTGAATGACTGAATAATAATAAAATCCTAACAATGTTGCTTATATGAATGGTTGCATTCATGGTGAATATTAAACTCTCTCAAACAACAGTCTTGTTACATGTACTTTCTAATGAACCAATATGAAGTACAAGAATGCTGAAATAATTTCTGACAGCTTCACGATGTAGAGATAAGTCATAACTGACAGCAATATTTCATGTCATAAGACAATCCTGCATACATTCTTCCTTGAGTCCACAAGGGTTTATCCTGATGATCAGCTCAAATTTCTCCTTATATCTATCCTTTATGAAAAAAGTTGCGTGCGCAACATAGCGATCCTTTCGAGATTCTGAGCCCAGCTCTCTCCAACACTACGGTCCTGGCAACAAACACAGCAGACACATCAAAGCCGAATACGTCCTCACCTGTCCCGATGGCAATCACAGTGCTATCCCCGGGACAAAGTCCAATCCGGAGTCCAATCGCAACGAGCAAGGCTCACTCAAGACGATCGACACAAATGTCTCTCTAACGAAGCCTAATAAGCACTTCGTGTATCTTTACGTACAGGTAGCTATCAGTCGTTACGATGACAAATTGACGATTACTTTGAGATCTCACCTTGTAGAAGGGTGTGACTGGTTGAAAATCCGTTCCCTCCCATACGGTGGATGGAATGTGCTATTGTTCAACTGAGAAGTACAGTCACCGTTTGTTTGCTATCTACCCAAGATCTCCGTAAAGTTCAGAGGATCGTCAATATCGTTGAAAACAGGAAAAGCTGAATCCTGTCGACGGCGCCATTTGTAACCGAGTATCACAACAAACATCGACTGAATCTCAGAAGAATCAGCTTCTTTATTCCTGTACATACATACATGCCAACGTGACAGTGTGAGTAAAAATAACTCAACAATACTGTTGAGCGGGTAATTTATATTTCCCGCTCACGTGACTAACAAAGCTCACGTGACCGCCAAAAGGGCGGTGTTGTAGATAAAGTAATAAAACTTGCTGGTTCAATTTTTTTTATTATTATTTCACAGTTTTACATTACTTCCACGTGTGTGTATCACAACTCCGCATGGAGTTCCCTCTCTAACATGAAAACACGTGTGCCAATAAACATGTAAGAACTCCGCATGGAGTCCACACTCTCCAACCTTTTAGAACTACTCACTTTTTTACACTAGAGGGACCCACTGTATAGTCACCTCTAACACAATTGGTTTCACCATACAACAATATTTGACAGGCGGGAATGCTTTCGTAATGTTTCACCCTATTACATGTGTACTGTGTACCTTGATAACCCTAGCTGTCTCTTCCATGTCTCCCAGGTCAATGTGTGTGTGTGTGTACTGTGTACCTTGATAACCCTAGCTGTCTCTTCCATGTCTCCCAGGTCAATGTGTGTGTGTGTGTGTGTGTGCGTACTGTGTACCTGGATTACCCTAGCTGTCTCCTCCATGTCTCTCAGATCAGCTACTGTGTACACATGGTTTGGCTCAGGTGCCGGAGATAACTTGTTACACTCTGCGATGAACTGAAGCCGTTATTATGGAAAAAATGCAACAGACACTCAATTGTTCAAATTGCAATACCAATAAGTAAATTACAGAGCAGCTTTTGTAAAGGAAAATAAAATCGTTAATTTTTTTAAACAATTGTAGTGTTTTTGTCACTGCCAAGAGCATCCTGGGATGTCTGCTGCGCATTTGGGGACTGCGCAGGGGCGCTCACATATAAACTAACACCAGCCCATGTGACGCCCCAGATCCCGGTAGATCTTCACCAGTGAAGAAGTACAAAGCTCCTCCAAGTTGACGTACTCTCACAGCATAGTGCCACACATTAACAGAAGGACCAGGCAATACTCTCAGTAAGTACCAGAAGTGTTTGTTTCTGCTATTGAATTAGAGTAAAACACTTTATTGGCGACGAGGTACACACGACCTCTTAGCATAAAGCTGTTGCAAGCCATTAGGTAATTTCTCCTTTGTTCGACGCCATATTGAAAAATTCGGCGGGCGGGGGTCAAGTTTTTGAAACTTCACAGTAAGTTCTTAACTTTCGGCCGTAAAGTTACCGCGTAGGGAACGGGGAGTATTCCTTTTTGGTTTGTTTACTTTGACATTCAGTAAAACAGCACTTATTGAGAAATTGCCTGTCGTAAGGGAGACGTTGTTCTCGTACATCTGTTCAAGGCACGTGCAATAGCAATATTGTACTAACCATCTTATTTATTGCATTTTTAACTATTTGTTATCACATTTCAATTTTTGTCCTTTTCTGGTACAATTGGATTTAATAGTTGGTTGTTTTACTGGCACAGGGTTAATTTAAATTTTGTTTATTCCTGGAATATTGATATTAGTTATTTAAACGATTGATATATTCTGTGTACTGGGATAAACTTAATCACTTATCTGTAAATTATTAGTTTCATAAAAATTTGATTCTAGATTTATAGATTTAGTGAAAATTTATCTTTCTCTTTTTGAATTTCCATTGGTGGGGTTTTTTCTAAATCTTTCCGGTGTTGAGTGCCAGTTAATAACTTGCTATTTTTTCTGATTAATTGTGTTAGATTTTACATCAACACAATGGCAACTTCTTCCCAGTTGGTAGATGTCAATTCTGCTACATTGGAGGATTTAGTTGATGTGCCAGGAATTGGTCAAAAGCGTGCTGAGAAAATTTTATCTGTGAGAGAAAGAGGTATACGCCTTAATCAAAATATCTTACAACAACTTTTTGGTCAAACTATATCATCTAAAATTATGCCCTACCTTCAGTTTGAGTCTTCTCATATAAAAAGTCAGGGTGGGGCAAAACCTAAATCAAAAAGGCATACTTCTACTTCCGCAGATATTTCGAAGCATGCTAAATCTTTGGATCTTGGACGTGATTCGTTTAGGCGCTCTCTCTTTTTTCCAACAGAGGGAGAACCTATTAGAACACTCAATGATGGTGATGAAATTTTGGAATTACAGCAAAAGATTTCTGATTTAAAACTAAAACAAGCAGAAATCAAACAAAAAAGTAAGGAAGTGCAGAAAGCAGCTTCCATATCTCCAAAAACATACAGGAGATTGCATACATTACCACATTCTGAGAAATCTAATAGGTCACGAGAAAGTCGTGGCGTCAAATCTGTCTCACATAAGAGATCATCTTTGCCTGTAGATTTTCTTGATGCACATTCTCTTGGAGCACGCATGCATGATACCACTCAGAATAGGGGTCACACTTCTTTTCAGGGTACTTCGGTGCATGGTGCACATTTCTCAGGTAAAAAGGTTTCCTCATCTTTTATTCCCATACCTTCTGGTATTGGGAATATTTCCTCTCATCACCATTCTCGTCTTTCTACTCCGCAGTCTGAATTGTCTACTACCTCATCTGAGGAATCACTTGATTCTACAGCACAAGGTGAAAGTTTTCATAAAAAGCACTCTTTTTCACACTTGTCCAAGGGTAAAAAAACAACACACACCCTTCCAGATGAAGTGGACTTTTCACATCCACCCTTTATTTCGCACGGTCAAGCACAGAAAATCGCACCATCTTTATCAGGCAATAAACACCCATTTTATTTAAGACCTGAACCTCAAGGTCGTCAGAGACCTGTTTACTACATAACCGGAGAAGAAGATGATGACGCTCCCATTTTTATACGGCCAACAAAATCTTTTAAAATTAAAAAAGATAGGGGTGATCCAAAAGATCTACCCAAAAACTTACATTTTGATGGAAAAAATAATTGGGAAGCGTTCAGACATCGCTTTGAAAGTTATAGGGATGTAAATGAATGGTCTGACAACCAGTGTAAGGATTACCTTTCCTGGAGCCTTGAGGGTAGGGCCTTAAGCTTTTTTACAAAATTTACTCGTGATTGGGATAAATATTCCTATCAGCAAATCATGAGTAAATTAGAGTCTGTTTTTGGTACGGAGTTCCTACCAGAGACGGCTCGGGCTGAATTCCATCAATCAGTCCAACTACCTACTGAAACACTCAATGATTGGGCTTGTCGCGTAATGAGTTTGGTCACTGATGCCTATCCGGATCTCCCAGATTCTTTCACTGTTAAAGAGGCTATTACTAAATTCTGTCAAGGCTGCCTAGATCCGGAAGCAGGTAAACATGCCCGTCTTTCACATCCCATTTCCATGGAAGACGCCATCAATAAAGTTCGCTACTATCAGCATGTCTGTCAGGATTCCTCTGATACCAAAAAGCGTGGGAGAAAATCTCGTGACGATTTGGTTATTAATCAGGTGGAACCCGAGCAGTCTGTTGATGATGGTGAACCCCCATCAAAAATTGAACAACTGTTGGAAAGCATTTTAGAAACACAAACCCAAATTTTAAAACCCCCTGAACAACCCTCAGTCAATTCCCTCGAAATTAAATCTTTAGAAGACCTTGAAAAAATAATAGAACAAGTCATTTTAAAACACAAATCAATTGAATCGGCCTCTCAGTCAAAAAGACCTGTACAGACTTGTTATTTTTGCCAAAAACCCAACCATTTTAAGAGGGATTGTCCAAAGTATAAATTTTGGTTAAAAAAGCAAAAAGCAAAATTGGCCCAATCCAACAGTGTAGATTACAATTTAAAAGCCTAGGGGCCAGGGTAATTGACCGTATCCCTGGTACCCCTTCCCTCCACGGTCAATCAGTGACTCAAACCATGCCTAACTCCGTCATGCATGAAAGAGTGAATCTTGCTAGTGGTTCTACTGCCTCTACTCACTCCAGTCAATCCAATATCCAACAATATTCAACCCCCATTATGGAGTCCCAGCCTTGTAACACCCTAGGCAGTATGCCTTTCCATAATGGCAGGGGGAGTGGTGGTAGTAGTTCTGCTTATAACGAGACCAGACGTCTAGATCCATCTATCCGTTCTGGAAACTCTAGAGATCCCTCTAATGTAAGGAGAAGGCGGGTTTACACAAACCAAAGTGCACAGCCCATTCCGCGTGTTCAGCAGATTTCCATCGGGTCTTCATTCATTCGACTTAGAGTGGGTCAGACAGTGGTAAATGCTAGATTAGACACTGGGGCGGAAGCTACAGTGCTCTCTTCGAAAGTTTACAACAGTCTGAAAAACAAGCCGGCTAAACTCGAAAATTGTAAAATGAGATTAGCTGGGAATAACTCTATGTTGAATGGCTTTTTAATTGAGCCAATCTCCATGCAAATTGGGTCATACCAATTTGCTGAGCAGGTTTATGTCGCCCCAATTCATGATGAAATGCTCCTTGGTCATGACATCCTCCAACACATGGGTGCTATCTTAGACCTCCGGGATAATGCGCTTGTTATAAATGGTGAGCGGGTTCCTGTTACTACTGAAATATCCAAAGGCCAAAAACCAACAATTGCTAGAGTAACCTTATCTCAAAAAGTAGTGGTTCCTCCAAATTCAGTAATGCGGGTTTCTTGTAGTATTAGTGAGCCCTTAGAAGAATACATTGTAGAATCAGTCAATGAGGGGGGAGAGTTACTCATTCCACGTACATTGCAATCTAAAACAGCAAGGCCAGTAGTATGTATAGTAAACCCCACTAGCCAATTTAAAAAACTCCCTAAAGGCAAAAACATCGCCAGCGCATGTGAGATTGGTCAAATTTTAGAAAGCAATGAAGGTTTAGATTTCTATCCGCAGACTGGTTCCAGTGCTTCATACGCTTTAGCCGGTGAAACTGGAAACACCACTGCTGAAGAAACTAAACACCCGATCAATAATTCACTTGAACCTTCAGACCCAACTACCTCAGTATACGCTTTAGTCGTTGCTGTAGGTGGTAATACTGAAGTAAAAGCAAGTGAATTCAATGCCCAAAATCCAAGTAGAGCCCTGTCCATCCCTTCTCAAGTATACGCTTTAGTCGGTACTAATAGAGAAAAGACAGAACTCGATCTTGGAAGTCCTATATGTCCCTCACTTAGAGACCAAAATGATACATCTGCAGTAGACACTTTAGCTGATGCTGATAGTAGTAGATTGGTTCTCAATCATGGTGGGACATATCCCGAACAAGACATACTTGTTAATAGGTCCCTTTCTAATGGTGTTTGCATTCAATGTGCTACACTTAAACAGGGGGGGACTGTCCCCAAAACAAGTATTTTTCACAACAATGACACACTTGAGAGACTGCCTGTGTTAAAGGGCCCTCGTACTTCGCGTACTTTTTCCATCCGCGGCAGGTCAGTTCTTGAAAGTGAAAACCCGAATTGTGACTCACTCGATACACAGTTAAAGAACCTGAATCACTGCTGTCTGTGTGGTGTTTATTTGGGAGATTCGACTGTTAATTCGAGTGAATTTCGCGTAAATTCTGTAACCGAGCAGCAAAGTCTACATGATGCAAAGTCCTGGGAAAATGCAGACTCAATCTTGTCAAAGATACCTGATCATGTAAAATCAGTTTTTGAAACATCTAAACAAAATTTAACTGCAAGTCAGCAATGTCATCTTGCTCAAATTCTCATAGAATTTCAAGACGTTTTTGCAAAAAATGAATATGATCTGGGTAACTTTGATGCCATTGAGCATGGCATTGACACTGGCCAAGCTCAACCCATAAAACTACGTATGCGGAGGACTCCTGCGTGTTTTGTTGAGGAAGAGGAAGCGCATCTAAATAAGATGTTAAAGGCTGGTGTAATCCAGGAATCGACATCAGACTGGGCTGCAGCACCGGTGTTAATCAGAAAACGCGATGGTTCGGTGCGTTGGTGCATAGATTATCGCGCACTGAACAACGTAACTGTCAAGGATACATACCCGTTACCTCTAATGGAAGATTGTCTGGATACACTTTCTGGTAAGACCTGGTTCTCCAAGTTGGATGCCAATTCAGCGTACTGGCAGATTAAGGTTAAAAAGGAAGATCGTAAAAAGACAGCTTTCATTACGAAGTATGGTCTGTTCGAGCATGTGCGCATGGGCTTCGGTCTTACTAACGCGCCCGCGACGTATTCACGTGTAGTCAATCTGTTGATGAGAGGGTTAACCTGGAAAACAGTTTTGGCTTTCTTGGACGACATACTGGTAATGGGTGAATCCTTTGATAGTCACATCATAAACCTTAAAGAGGCATTGGGGAGATTCCGCTTGTACAAAATAAAACTCAAGCCAAAAAAGTGTTTATTCTTTCAAACTGAAATTGAGTTCCTAGGGAGAATTGTTTCACAAAACTCCATCAAAATGAATCCTAGGGACATAAACACAGTTATATCTTGGCCAAAACCCTCCAATACTAAAGAGTTGGAAAAATTTCTAGGGTTGGTTAATTACCACAGGGGTTTTATTAAAAACTTTGCAGAACTCTCACAGCCTCTTTATAAACTCACGGGCAAACGCCCATTCATCTGGGGTCCAGACCAAACGAGAGCATTCGAAGCATTAAAGAGAGCATTAACCACACCACCGGTTTTAGCACTCCCTAATAACAGTGATCCTTTCATCTTGGACACGGACGCTTCTGAAAATGCTATTGGTGCAGAATTACTCCAAGTTCAGAACGGGGAAGAAAAAGTAATTGCCTATGGTAGCTACGTTCTAACTCCTGAACAGCGGAATTACTGTACTACTCGTAAAGAACTTTTGAGTATCGTGAGATTCACGCGTCAGTTTAAGTATTACCTTTTAGGCCGAGATTTTACGGTACGAACAGACCACTCAAGCTTAACTTGGTTACTTCGGTTTAAGGAGCCACAGGGTCAGCTTGCTCGTTGGATAGAAGAGCTTTCACAGTACCATATGATTGTGCAACATCGGCCAGGAGTGAAACATCAAAATGCAGATGCACTGTCACGGAGGCCAGACAACTTAACACCATGCTCTGCATATGTGGCAGGAATTAAACCAGAGGACTTGCCTTGCGGGGGATGCCATTATTGTACTAGAGCCCACACATCCTGGGGAAGTTTCTTTACAGACGTAGATGAAGCAGTGGGGCTAACCAGGACTAAAGATAACAATACTACCCGCGTAAAGCAGCTCAATTCTGTCGCACATTTATCTCACACTCAAACAGGTCTGGATACCCTAGATACATCCCTCAATAAAATGGAAAATTTCCAACTCTGCTTCAGTATTCTTGATACTCTAGTAGCCTTTTCCGTCGGAGAAAACTCTACTGATCCCCAACTATCTCGGATAGAGATAGTGAGGAACGGAAATGAAATTGGGATCAATACTTGTGGAACACCATTAAGTTACCCAAAAGTAGATTCTAGAATTCCTTGCTGTTGGGGTTTTTCTATTCAGTATCTTAAAACTGAGCAAGAAAATGATGTAGAGCTAAATTTTCTCAGGGAATGGTTGCTATCTGGGGAAATCCCAGATGAGGGACTTCTTTTCCGATCTAGTCCTATTACAAAAAATTACTGGATGAACAAAGAATTATTTCGCTTGGTTCAAGGTGTAATTTTCTTTAAAGACCCAAAAGACCAGGAATTAAAGCTGGTCATTCCAGAAAGTTTAAAGGGGAAAATTTTGGAATTGCATCATGATATCCCATCTTCAGGTCATCAGGGGGTAGCTAGAACCAAGTTAAAAATAAAAGAAAAATTCTTTTGGTATCATCTAAGTAAAGATGTCACTAGCTTTGTATTAAGTTGTGATGTCTGTAACCGTAATAAACGGAAGGGCTGTTATGGAAGAGTTCCTATGACTGAGTATCAATCCAGCTCACCAATGGAACGCGTTCACATAGACTTTATGGGACCGTTACCTAGAACAACCCAAGGAAACGAGCATTGTTTAGTGATGGTGGACCAGTTTACCAAATGGGTCGAGTGTGTGCCTTTGCCTTCTCAGAAAGCAGAAGTAACAGCTAAAGCTGCTATTGATAGTTTCTTTTCCAGATTTGGATATCCTTTGCAGATCTTTTCTGACCAAGGTAGAAACTTCGAGAGTACGCTTTTTACTGCATTGTGTCGCGCATTGCACATTCACAAAGCCCGTACTACACCGTATAGACCCTCAGCTAACGGCCAAGTTGAACGATATAACCGAACCATCATGGAGGCTGTCAGGTGCTTCGTTGGTAAACAACAACATGAATGGGATAGGTATATCCAACAAATCGCTGGAGCGTTAAGGTCATCGGTAAATAGGGATACTGGTTTTACTCCTAACATGCTTATGCTGGGTAGGGAGGTTAACACCCCTGCTCAATTAATGTTTCCCATTATAACATCTACGGCCCAAGATTATGGTGAATATGTTTCTAAATTCATTCTTAAAACCCAGCAGGCTCACCAAATTGCTAGGGATAGGTTAAAAACAACAACCAAAAGAATGAAACGGGATTACGACCTCAAAATCTTATTAAGGCCTTACGTTGAAAAAGATCTTGTGTACATCATGGACACAGCGGTAAGTAAGGGTAAATCTCGTAAACTAAGTTCACCATGGAAAGGCCCTGGGGTTATTCAGGACAAACTGTCAGCCTATCTGTACAGGGTTAAGCTGAAGAATGCTGTTTTTGTTGTCAATCATGACAGATTAATGCCGTGCAGAGATAGGAAACTTCCTGCATGGATTTCAGCATATTTGGCCTCTCCTTCAGTAAGTACTCAGGAGGATATAAATGACACACATAATTATTGTGTGTGTAAACAACCATATGGAGGTAGGTTTATGATCCAGTGTGACTATTGTGATGAGTGGTATCATGGATCGTGCGTCAATATTACACCTTCTGATGCTCTTGATATCACTAAATATAAATGTTCATCATGTATAGCTTCTGGTCAAAACTAAAATCCATTTTTTATATCCTTTCAGATATGGCAGCTGGCAGGAACATAGTGGATGAGTTGGAGTTCTTACTCCCCATGAAGCAGGTCCCTTTCATTGAGGGGAGGGAGATGGTAACCGAGTTGGTTGCACTCTACCCATTACCTGATCAGCAACAACAAATAAGAGACTGGGTGGCGAAGGCAGCTAAAGTCCAAAAGGCCAAGCTGAAAGGGAAGGACCATGGGTATGCTCTGCACTGGCTAAAGGATGTGGCTTGGGAAATGAAGGCCCAGAATCTAGCTTCCGTATCGTGGCTTAAATCGGCTGTGATTAGACCACCACCTGGACCTGTGTCCAAACCCAAAGCGGGTCCCGGCAAGGGCTCTAGCTCCGCTAGTGTACTTGCTGGTCCGTCGAGGGATATTAGGGTGGGGGTTGATCCCACAGTTCAGATTCATTCCTACGAGGTCAAGGGTAGTGATGGCAATAGTGAGAGTGTAACAACATCTGCACCTGTTATTGTCAAATCGGAGCCAATGGAGGTGGAGACAGTAGCTGAGACCCCAGAAGCCGGTGAACCTGTGATCATTGATCTCACGGATCCGGTGTATGAGGAATCATGTGAATGTCAGAAACCCCTTGTCTCTGATATCACCCCTTGTCCAGGAACTAGTTCTGTGGAGATAGTGACCCCTGTCGTGTCTGATAGTTATGAGTGTATTCCATCTACTTCTCAGGTTGCTAGTATGAAACCTCCGACTGGGTTAGGTGATATTCCATCTACATCTACGCCCAACCCGTTTGCTGTTGCCGATCCAGAGCCGAGAGTTATCAAACCCAAGGCAAGGAAGGGGAAGCGCAGTAATAAAGGTAAAAGACGGCAGCAGGCTGACGCTTTGGGTAAGGGCCCTGAGATCTCTGATGGGTCAGTCGGGGTTGGCCACTTATCAATTGTGTCTAACTTCACAACCGGGGAGTCTCGCAAGAGAACTGGGCAAACATCCTTGCCTTCTGTTCCCGTTTCTGGACCTAAAAAATCTAAAATCGGGTATCAGGGGGTGAGATGTTTGATCCCCGGGTGTGGAGAAATATTCACCAACAAGAAGGCGCATGATATGCAGGTCCATCTCCCGTTGATTTTTGATGAGTCGCTTGGTTCCGAGCCTGGAGTTTTGGATTTGAGGGTTAAGGCGCTGGAAATGGTGAACATCTGGCGGTTTGGACAACCACATTCGTTAATAACGCTTTGTGAGTATGTGGCTTCGCTAGAGGGAGATTTATTCTCTCTCCGTGACACGGAGTTCACCCAGCCGCAGTTGGAATCTATGAAGGCGTTCTGTAAATTCGTAGGGGCAACTTGTCCTGAAAAATTTACCTTAAATCCCATTAATTCTGTCGGTTGTCTGGTACACTGGAAGATTCTTATGCTGATCTCGAGTTCCCTCAAGGATTCGCAGAGAAAGCTCTGGATTGAAAAGTTTACCGTGCCGGGGGTATCTAGGAAGATGGTTAAGGAGGTAGGTGGACGTGTTCTGGCCTTTGATAGTCATTATCATTTGGACAGGACTCTGAAAGCTGCCAAATTGCCATTAACTGGTACTTTGGAGTCTCTGAAGCCTGTTGTAACTGTGGCAAGGGGTAAGGAGGTGGAGTTCGGTGGTACGGTAGCCGTGTATTGTGACCCTGAGACATATCCCTCTAAGGGTGTGTTATCTAAGATCTCCAGGGGCACATACATTGCTATCGGGATGCACCCTAAAAAGGCCAAATTGCCTCTGAAACAGCGAATGCATGGTCTGAAGTTGCTCCGGGAATTAGTCAGGTTGCCAACTGTCGTTGCCCTGGGGGAGATCGGTTTAGACTTTACCGAACCTTCCGAAAGATGGCAGGATCAAGTGGAATTGCTTTACGACATTCTTCCGCTCCTGGAGAGAAGGCACGTTTTGGTCTTACATTGCCGAGGGATGGTGAATGGTGATTGTGTGTATGTGTTGAAATCGATGTTACATCATCTACGTCTTCATCATATACCGCAGAACCACCCCATCCATTTACATTGTTTTTCCGGCACTAAAATGTTGATGGAGACATGGCTAAAACAGCAGCCAAACACCTTTTTCGGTTTCACTAGGCTGGTTTCAACATTTTCCCCAGCACAAAAGGAGGCACTGAAGGCTGTTGATGACTCTCGCCTTCTGCTTGAGTCTGATGCACCATATTTCAGTCGCCCCGGTGAGTCGATATCAACGCCTTATTCTCTTTATGAGACGGCTGAACTAGTAGCTGCCGCTCGGGGAGTTTCTGTCGAGCATGTCTTGAGGGTGACTCATAAAAATGGGCTCTCTCTGTACGGGCATGCCAATCAGAGCTCTTCATAGATTCTGTCCTATGAAGTATTAGATTTTACATCAATACAACATAGCATTAGGTGACTTCCTTTTGTGGGGTTGCTTGAACAGGGCTGGAGGTGAATTGCTAGTTACTCGTTGCCTGGAATCTATGCTAGCTGATTTCGTGGTTTCATCTATATACTCCAACATTAAGGGTACAGTGAATACCTACAGTTACTCCTCTATAAGTTAACGTCTTTTTGTTTAGTACTTTTTCCTTTATCCAGCTATCAGCAAATTTACTAAACACCAAATTGGTGTAACTAAGTCATTCTATTTATTAATTCAGTCTGTCCACCAGGTTGGTGTGTGTGCATTAATTTTGTTTGTCTGCACTGGGAAAGTGTTCTTGTTTATTTAAAATTTTTGGCCTTTTTCACACCGGGAAGGTGTAATTATTATCATAAAGATTCAGTGTCTGGTCTATACATCAAAATGATGTTAAATTTCAAATATTATAGCATAATACAAATGTCAATACATAAACTACATAAATTTTGTAGTTTTTTAAATTTTACAGACACCAGGATGGTGTACTGTAGTAATTATAGTTGGTTTCACACCAAAACAGGTGTCTCATGTTATTATGGTTATCCAGCACTGATAATTGACCTCATTTTTTATATTTTTACAGTGACCCATAAATAAACGGGTTAATAGTTTGTTTAAGCTGATGGACTGGAGATTTCTATATTCAGGTATTTTTCCTTTATGTACTTTGGACTGGGAAATCCTTATAGATCTTTCTTTCAGTTATTTTTAATGGTGAAATTTTGCAATTTTGAAATGAACTGAAGTAGTTCAATATGGCAATATATCTGTATTTTTGGAGAAAATTCAGTGGTTCATTGGTTTGATTCTTTTTGTTTGTACTAAAAATCTGAGAAAATGTCATGTTTCGACTATCTCAGTATTTCTGGTTTTTTCTTTTTGCTCAGTTTAATGAGGAGTGGTATTCAAAGAGTCAATTTTTTGGGCTCTGTATCTTGATGTTTGGTGAGAGATTTTACATCATCACCACTTTATTTCGTCTCTATTAAGGAAACCGTAAAGAAGAGATTTTACATCATTCTGGTTCTTTTAGAGAAATTACTTTCGGTGTTCATGGTAGATATTGTATCACCATGGGACATAACCTCCACAGGGATGATTCTGTTGTAGAGTTTACTACCTGGAGTTCTTACAACACTTGTAGTGATACTTGCTAGGAGATCTTACATCACTAGTAAAGTATACTGTTCTAGAAGATCTTACATCGCTAGTATGGTTAACTCTTGAATATGGCCTTGTGGAGAACCAGGGGTCTACTCTAAATTCTATCAATCTGGAAATGCAGAGTTACTGGGCACTCTGTATATAGTCTGTACATTGTCTGTACATATCTCCTCTGTCTGTTATCTAGTCTGAGCTGGACTCATTCTTTTTATACTGGCATGGGATTTGTATATATGTAAATATCCTTTAAGGGATTAACTCTGCAGGACCTTGTATTTTTCTATTTGGCATGTCACTACAGGGGGTAGGGGGGATAGATTTCATTTTCATTTTTCTTTTCTCTATTTCAACTTTAGTAGACCTCTGGGAGATTTCTTTGTATATACTCTGTCCTTTTTCAATAAAACTGGGGGGAGTGTAGTGTTTTTGTCACTGCCAAGAGCATCCTGGGATGTCTGCTGCGCATTTGGGGACTGCGCAGGGGCGCTCACATATAAACTAACACCAGCCCATGTGACGCCCCAGATCCCGGTAGATCTTCACCAGTGAAGAAGTACAAAGCTCCTCCAAGTTGACGTACTCTCACAGCATAGTGCCACACATTAACAGAAGGACCAGGCAATACTCTCAGTAAGTACCAGAAGTGTTTGTTTCTGCTATTGAATTAGAGTAAAACACTTTACAATGTTTGTTCGAAAGGAATGGAGGCAAAGCGATAAAAGCATTAGATTCAAAGATTTCAGTATTGGAACAATACAAAATGCAATGCAAAATCGTTAATAAAGCATATTTTCTAAGATACGAAGTTCAAAGCTGTTATTTGAAGGTTGACCTTCCCTCACGTGTCTTAATTTATTACCGGTAACTGACCTTTTTTAGGAGGGTTTTCTCTGCGCGCCGTCAAAACAAGATTTGCTCCCTTCTTGGCGAAATGGTACGCCACCTGTTCTCCAATTCCAGAGGACGCCCCGGTAATGAGCACTCTCTTGCCTCTCACCATGGCTTATATCAGCCTATTATCATTTTGATTTCTGTTATAAATCTGGAAATTTAATAAAGCATTGGGATTTTTTTTTTAATTCATGTGTAATGGCAAAGTTTCATGTGGCTTTATCTTGGGCAGACGAAGTAGATTGTGTTTATTATTTTGAAGGCAAGGAAAGAATTGGTACGAAATTCATGCGTAAGCACTCCTTTTTGCGGTTATAAATATGTGTTTTCTGGTTGTGTTTACGTTATTTAGTGCAGAGAGAGAGAGAGAGAGAGAGAGAGAGTGGTGCACAAAATATGATCGACTTGCGTTTTTTCAGCATCACCAAACTAAGTTGGTCTAACTAAAGTCATTAATCGTTTACGCACACACAGATTACAAATATCAGGCCCATTTCAACCGTGTAGAGTACAGTAGACTATATGAACATGTACATCAGACTTAGATAAGGACCTGCAAAGACCGTTCATGCTCACCAGGATTGAAATCATCCACGTAGAGGGTGGCGATGTAGACGGCAGTCACAGTGAGGAGGACAGCAAACAGTGTTTTTGTCTTGGAACCCATGTTGAATTATTTCTCACGTCCAGTTCTCAAACAAAGAGCATACCAGTACGCGATATTCTGCATCCCTGAGTGACCTTTTAACGGCCAACTCCCCGTTCTACCAGTAGCATTGAGACCTATCGTTATTAAACTGTGAACAGAGCATTATTGATCAGGTCAGGTCAGTACGTAAGATAACAGGTACGTGTGAGGTACACTGGCTGACAGGAGTCTAAAGTCGACAACACTGCTGGCTTGTACAGGGGGGGGATCTTATAGAGCACATTCAACTAAAACACTTATCATACATATTATTTAGATATTTATATTTTTATTATGAATACTGCGGATATTAAGAGGACACGAGACATTCACTTACACTTAACATTTAAAAGGTTAAATGAATAAGACTGAAGTAGCCTATACATGTGGCTAGAAACAAACGGTGGTATGGAAGTGTTAGGTAATCATCATGTACAGGTACGTGTTGTGTACACAAACAGACACTTGTCTTGTGCGTTCTTGTTTATGTTTTCTGGTTCAGACAGGACAGCCGGTAATTAAGGGGATATGTATAGACAGTTCAAAATGAAAGAACGATGTTATACACAGTCTCCAAGCGTTTGATTTTGAAGAACTATAAACCTTGTTCAAATTCATAATAGAAGTCGCATGGTCGTTTATACCATCAAATATAATGTTTATTTTTTACCGTCCCGAATCCAAAATCCTCTCAGAATCCAATCCATCATTGTGATTATATTGATTAACTTTTCTCCGAATATGTTCTGGCTGCGCAAAAAATAGATTTGAACACCTTTTGGGACATGAGTTAACGCAGTATTTCACAATCAATATTATTTTAATAAAGTAGATGCCGATAATTCCCATTACTCTAGCTCTGTTACTAATGAGAAATTCCATTCTGAATTTGATAAAAATAATGGTTAACAGTACCCCTCATAAGATAGGAGTAATTTACATTCAAAAATAAGCTGTGTAATAGATTCTACCGCTTTCATACAAAAGTTACACAATTTACTGCATCATATACACGTCTTACTAACACCTGTACATATGATGGCCTTACTCAAAAAATCACCACAACAAATCACCGCTTCTTATTCACTCGTGACTGTTACTTACTAATATTACACACACACACACACACACATACACAGTACATGTTGGAACGTATAGAAAAAGCATGTCCATGCAAACGAAGCGCACTATCAGTTGTAGTAACGTACCCGTATTTTAAAGCTCGTATGTCAATGTCTGTAGTGGACATGGATTTAGTTTTAGCTCCGCCTCCTATTGCCTACTTTGTATATATTCACGCCCTGCTCATTGAGTGGGTAGTTTTTGATCAGTCTCTGTAGATAATAAACGTGTAGTTTTTTTCAACTCTCGTTTTTTCTCTGAACCGCATACCGACATTTTTTGGTGCCGTGACCAGGATAACTATGGCTGCAGAGAGAAATCAAAAACTCCGGTCGGCGAACCGAGCCCAGCTAACGAAGCTGTTTCAACGAGCATCAAGTTTGATGTCTGATGAGCCGTCCGTAGAAAATGTGGAAACATTGGACTTAACGTACGAACTAATCGAGGAAAAGATGGAGTATCTAAAAACATTAGACGAGAGGATACTATCCAAACTTTCAGATGAAAAGATGGAAGACGGCGTTGCCGAAGCAGACGAATTTATGTTTTCAGCTAAAGAGAAGCTCCGTCGCATTCGAAAACATAAAGAAAATATGCAGTCAGAAGAACGCCGAAGCGAGCCTTCGTTTTCTAACGCTCCCACTCCAACTGATGACCCTCCGCGGAGCAACATGAAACGAAATTACAGGCTCCCCAAACTCATCCTATCCAGGTTTGATGGAAATCTCCTTCAATGGCCCGCTTTCAACGACGACTTCGTCAGTGCTATAGACGAAAACGAGACGCTGTCAACTATCGAGAAATTCCAGTTTTTACGGGCGCAGTTGGACGGCGAAGCG
This sequence comes from Lingula anatina, assembly GCF_051362555.1. Lineage (NCBI taxonomy): Eukaryota > Metazoa > Brachiopoda > Lingulata > Lingulida > Lingulidae > Lingula > Lingula anatina. The sequence goes on from NC_141775.1 coordinate 20,211,045, forward strand.
TTTTCTACAATCGCGGGATTACAGCTTACGGCTAATAATTACGAAAATGCGAAGGAACTTCTTCGAGAAAGGTATGGACAAACTCACAAAATCATTAATGCATTCATGAGAGCTCTTTGGGAGCTTCCACGCCCCGATGAAGATATAAAATCATTGAGATTTTTCTACGATAGGATCGAGACTTTCATTAGAGGACTCAGCTCTTTAGGAAAAGAAGAACAAAGTTATGGAGAACTCTTGATTCCTATGATTCTAGATAAATTGCCTGCCAACACGCGCAGACAAATCGCAAGAGCGCATGGAAACAATGAATGGTCAATCGCCGATCTGCGCAGTACACTTAAGTCTGAGATCGACGCCCTACAAGCTGGAGAAATAGACGGGTTCAACCAAGAGAAATCGTACCGACCCACTGCTGCGTTTTTCACCAATAGTAACACGAAGAAAACGACGAACAAGCCGAAAAGAAAATTGAAATGCGCTTTCTGCAAAAATGAACATAGCTCTATCACGTGCCCAGTTGTGTCGGAACAGGAAAAACGCTTTGAAATAGCAAAAAGAGACAATTTATGCTTTAACTGTCTTACGCCCAACCATTCAAGCCGAAAATGCCTGTCTAAATTTCGCTGCAGAAGTTGCAATGGAAAACACCACACCGCCCTTCATGCTAAGCAAAACAGTGAACCAAGCGCCGCTCAGAAAGCGCGGGAACCGCCTGCCGTGGAACATGCGGCGAGCACCTTCACTCAAGGGTCAAAAAATCAAAGGAATGTTGTCTTGTTAAAAACGGCTATCGTGGAGGTCTCCAACAAACAAACACCCTTCCAATTATCGGCAACTAGTGGGGTCTTGTTCGACGAAGGAGCGACCAGATCATTCATCACAGAAGAGCTTGTTCATAAACTTCAGCTCCAGCCAACTCATTCTGAGGAGATCAATTTGTCTGTATTTGGAATGGACTGTAAACAACCTCAGACTTTTGACATCGTCACAATCTCCCTGAAAACAACATCAAAAGAATTTGTTGATATTAACGCAGTCGTCGTTCCTGAAATTTCCGCTCCACTCCATAATTTAGTGACACGTAGGACAGGCAATTTGTCCCACTTAAGGAACTTGAGACTGGCTCACACACCATCTGATGACAGATCGCCTTTTTTCGTCTCTGTGCTAATTGGTGCCGATCATTACTGGGACTTTGTTGAAGATACAATCGTGCGAGGTCCAGGGCCCACCGCTGTCGCTTCCAAATTTGGATACTTACTCTCGGGCCCCGCCCACTCCGATGACTACGTCACAGCAAACGACACCGCTTTTCATGTCATGGCGAAACAGCGCAACGCAGAAGACGATACCCTGGACAAATTCTGGAACCTAGAATCCATTGGCATTAAAGACAATAAACAAACTGTCCAGGATCCCTCCGATTTTCAGAATTTCCAGAGAAATTACATTGAAAAACGTGATGACCAATATGTGGCCAAATTGCCGTGGAAAACCGACCACAGTCCTTTGCCTACGAATTATCGCAACGCATGTCATCGAACACGTAATACCGTACGCAAGTTACCAGTAGAAACGCGACTTGTGTATGACACTATCATCAGGAATCAAGAAAAACGCAACTTTATTGAGAAAGTAGGCGATGACGATACTTCCAGTGGACATTACCTGCCTCACCGCCCTGTAAAAAAGGATTCGATTACAACACCAATTCGAATAGTTTACGACTGCAGCGCAAAGGCCACACCTGATGACCCCAGTCTGAATGACTGTCTATTTAAAGGACCGCAGCTACTTAATGACCTTGTTGGAATCTTTTTAAGATTTCGAATTCACAATGTTGCGATCACTAGTGACATTGAAAAAGCATTCTTAAACATAGGATTGCACGAAGATGACCGAGATTTTACGAAATTTTTGTGGCTTGAAGATCCAGAAGACACTGAAAGTAAGTTTGAAGTGTACCGCTTTACGTCAGTTCTCTTTGGAAGCATTTCCAGTCCAGCCATTCTTAATTCCGTAGTACGCTTGCATTTGAATATGTTCGAGAATGGCACCGCCAAAGCCCTGAAACGGGACATCTACGTGGATAATATTGTGACGGGAACTGACACCTCAAACCAAGCCATTCAAATGTACGAGGAATCAAATGATTTGCTTGCATCTGCAGGATTCAATCTTCAATCGTGGGCTACCAATGACCCCAAGCTCCACAACATAGTCGAAACTGACGGAGTAGCTCACGCAGACCACAAGAATACACCGATGTTGGGAATGATATGGGACACTGAACAAGATACGTTATCTTACAAGTCCGGTGAAGAAATCCCAGTCAGTCAAGTCACCAAACGCGAAGTGATTAGTCGCATTTCTCGAGTTTACGACCCGCTAGGTCTGTTAGCACCAGTTATTGTTCGAGGTAAAATGTTCATGCAAGAACTCTGGAAAGCGGAACTCGATTGGGATCAAACTTTACCTCCAGAACTAAGCGAAACTTGGAAAGAAATTGCTGCTGATCTTGAACAATGTTCATTGCTGAAAGTTACCCGGCAGTATTTCTCAAACACCAAGGAGTCACAACAGCCCATGGAATTACATTGTTTTGTCGACGCCAGTGAAAAGGCGTATGGATGCGCCGTATATCTACGAAACGGAGAACAAACTACTTTAGTCATGTCTAAATCGCGCGTTGCCCCAGTGAAAACGATCACTATTCCGCGCCTTGAACTGATGGCAGCAGTTCTAGGAACCCGCCTCACAAGTTTTGTTCATGACCAACTGAAAGAGAACATTCACATTGCGAAATGTGTTCTGTGGACAGACAGCCAAATTGTGCTGTGCTGGATTAAAAGCGACAAACATCTACCGTTGTTTGTCCGAAATCGTGTCAACGAAATCAAACCGTCGTTGTTCAACGAATACAGATATTGTCCGACGGATGACAACCCGGCCGATCTCATAACACGCGGTACGACCGTATTGTCACTAGAAATCGCAACTATATGGTGGGAAGGACCCGCCTGGCTCACACAGGGAGATTGGCCCATAGGAGAGTACAACAGTACTGTGATGCATTTGAGAACAGAGCGGGTAGAGTTTGCCCCACTTACCCCAAGTGATTCGTTGAATGAGCAACTCTTTAAAAACAATCCAAATGTCATTGACCCTACGACCGCAGTTCAGGGTCATTCCGTTGAAACTGATATTTCCGACAAAGCCAACAACCAAAGAATGCGAGGAAATCAGCCGCTCACAACGAAAACAGACATTTCAAAGGTGATCAACATAGGCCGACATGGCACGCTTCCGAAACTATTAAACGTTACGGCATTGGTGCTCAGATTTGTTGCCGTTATGAAGGGGAAAATACACAAGACGTCATCTTACGTAATTACAAACGCCTCGCCTTCTGCAGAAGAAATCGTTAATGCAGAAGAAATGTGGATCAAGTGTGTTCAAGAGAAAGCTTTCTATCAAGAACTTGACTCATTGAAAGGAGGAAAATCTAAATCAAATACTGTTAAGCAACTTTCTTTGTTTTTAGACAGTAATGGCATTATACGACTTACAGGTCGCTTACAAAACGCACCCTTGACTTACGACGCAAAACACCCGATACTATTACCACGGCAACATCCATTCACTTTGTTAGTGATTAATGACGCGCACAAACGAGCGCTACATTCCGGCATGCAATCAACTGTAACAAGTATCAGGCAGAGATTTTGGATCCCCAGAGCACGTGAAACTGTCAACCGCGTCCTACGTAAATGTGTCACATGCAGACGCTTGATCGGCAGACCCTATGCTTCTCCGGTTGCTCCGCCTCTACGAACGTTCAGAGTTCACGATGCTCCCCCGTTTACGGTCACTGGGGTTGATTTTACAGGGGCACTCTACGTCAAAACGTCCACGAATTGTGAAGCGAAAGCCTACATATGTTTATTTACTTGCTCCGCTACTCGCGCCGTCCACCTGGAAGTTGTGAATGACTTATCTACATCTTCATTTATAAATGCATTTCGAAGATTCGCTGCCAGGAGATCACTACCTACGAAAATGATTAGTGACAACGCAACAACTTTTCATTCAGCCGCCAATGAAATCAATAAACTTTTCGAAAATGAAGATGTACGTCGATATCTAAGTCAAAATAGAGTGAAGTGGGAATTCATCCCTAGAAGAGCACCGTGGTTTGGTGGCTTTTGGGAAAGATTAATTGGTCTCACGAAGAATGCAATGAGAAAAACACTAGGACGCGCTCGCATCACGCTAGACGAATTGCATACCATAACATCGGAAATAGAAGCAACACTGAATGACCGCCCCATTACCTACGTTAATGAGGGTGAACCTCTTACACCATCAATGCTTTTGAGCGGACGTCGAATCAACACACTACCTTGCAAACTGACAGATGAGGATGAAAGATTGGATCCGACGTTCGCACCAGATGGCACAATCTCCAAAGAACACTTGACAAAACGATTGAAACATGTGCAGGAGGTCAATGCACATTTCACGCAAAGATGGACCTCCGAATATCTCACTGCACTAAGGGAAAGGGACAATATGAATGGGGTTAAACAAAATACTGTTCAAGTTGGAGACGTAGTACTAATTCATGAGGATATTAAACCTAGACTTCTGTGGGATTTGGGTCTAATTACAAAACTGAGCTACGGCAATGACGGAATAGTGCGATCAGCAACATTGAAAACTAAGTATGGAACAACAAATCGCCCTATTACGAAACTTTATCCCCTCGAAATTTCCGTTAATTATGACACTGCCCCTGCCCTGAGAGAGGTCACACTGTCCAAAGAAATTACTGATGAAAACATCAACATACCAGCCCGTAACACGAGACGCGCCGCCCAGCAAGCAAAAGAAAACATCGCTAGATGGATTCAAGAACTGAAATGAGAATGAACTTTGATTACTTATGGAACTATTAGACTCTTCAATTGAAACTGTTTGAAACATTTAATCAAGCGTATTAATGGATTATTTAACCTTACTATTGGAATATTTCTAATTAGCGTTGCTTTGGACTTCGTTTTTTGTTTCAATGACAATCTATTGCATAAATGTTTACATTAATCAGTACTTACTGACTAATACATCGCAAGGACTTGTTGATATGACTTACGTTTAATGGAATATTTGGATTTCTTGCTTATTTTAAAACACTTAATGCTTTCATGTTTACTTTTACAACTTGTTGCCCCCGGAGAATGTTGGAACGTATAGAAAAAGCATGTCCATGCAAACGAAGCGCACTATCAGTTGTAGTAACGTACCCGTATTTTAAAGCTCGTATGTCAATGTCTGTAGTGGACATGGATTTAGTTTTAGCTCCGCCTCCTATTGCCTACTTTGTATATATTCACGCCCTGCTCATTGAGTGGGTAGTTTTTGATCAGTCTCTGTAGATAATAAACGTGTAGTTTTTTTCAACTCTCGTTTTTTCTCTGAACCGCATACCGACAGTACACACACAGAACACACACACAGTACACACAAACACACACACACACACACAGTACACACACACAGTACACACAAACACACACACACACAGTACACACAAACACACACACACACAGTACACACACACACTCTTTTATGTGTCCATCTGACAGCCGAAAAGCACTGTGTGTGTGTTTTGTGTGTGTGTGTGTTTTGTGTGTGTGTGTGTGTGTGTGTAGCGACAACATAGGTCACTTACGCTGTTGTGAATACAGTGTACTACTAGGAAATAATGGTGATGACGAAGGGGGGGGGGCACTTATTCCAAGGATCAGCAAGTGATGACGATCTAGAGGATGAACATCAAGAAAAGCAGCATCATCTTGTAACAAAAAAGTGCTCAATTTGTAAAATAAAACTATAAACACATGTCGGGGTTCTTGAAGAGGCTGTTTAATATGTTTTGGCATTATGTCACACTGTAAGTAAGTTAAACAAAGTAAGGGTATAGTTTCAAATTCAGTACTTTTCGGTCAATCATATTGGACACGTGTACTCAGTTCAGTTATGGACGAGGTGATGAATAGTTTGCTTCTTTCTCTCATTTGTAACAAAATTCAGGTCAAAACAAAGCTTCACAAATCATTGCGATATCATTTATTGTTACTAGTAACAAATACAGTCATTGGATTCATGCCGGAGTCAATGTTGTACTTGTAGACCCGTGCTTTGCTGGCTCAAGATCGTCATCATGATGAATTGCTGAAAACAAGGAAAATGTATAGTATGAATATATATGTTATGATAGTCACTAAGCAATTTAAAGAAACTATTTAAAAGGATAGCAGTTCTTAAAAATGTATATTAATTAATTGCTGCTGGAACAGAATGTTCTGAGGATAGTCTCTCATTGTTAAAAGAACTAATACGACTAATAAACAACAAGTTTAAACAAAATAAAATTGAAAGCATATCAGGAACGTGCCTGTATTTCGTGGTATAAGCATTAAACACGCTAAAACAATATTGAGAACACCAGTGGGATTGGTTAAGTGCAGTATTTCCTGTCAGCAATCAAATCCTCCGAAAGTAGAAATGTTTCCTCAAATGCAAATTGAGGATGCAAAAATATTTTTTTGGTAGAAATATTAATCTTTTGAATAAATTCTCTCTCCATTCAATTCCAGATAAATCATTTATGCGTTCTACTAAAACAATAAATATTCATCATAATCCCTGTGTTGATCTTGTTTTTAATATTCTTAAATTAGGCTCAAATGCATTTATAAAGATCATCTAAAATTACACATGTAAATATAAAACACCCACGCTTTCAGCAAAGCGCCTTCTTCAGGGACTGTTTAAGCATAATTTTAACATTAAAGCCACCTACAGTCACAATCAACATCAAAATGGAAGGACCTCCTTAACTCTCGAGAATGCATAAATAAATATCCAAACAGCGCACCTGAAATTAAGAATACATAAGGCATGTTAGCGACTTTTTGATAGGCTCCAACAAAATGCTAGTGGCATTATGATAGGCTCTTATAAACATGTTAGCGACATTATGATAGGCTCTTACAAACATGTTAGCGACATTATAATAGGCTCTTACATACATTATATTAGGCTCTAACGATTACTGGGAGGGTCTACAGTCTATCGGATATTTAGCTGCTATCCCCGATATTCAATCCGATCCAAAAGTAAAAACAAGGCAGCAAAGCTGTCAAATGTACAAACAGAAATCAGAAAATAATAATTCACAACATTTTAATTTTAACAATAAACTATATGATTTCCATAAAAGTTGTCAGGTTTTTCAATTGTAGCTGTATTTTAGTCCTGTGTTACCTTTCTGTAAGTTTGAGAAGAGTAAGTGGCATGGTTTTCCTTTAATGGTCACTATGGGGGCAGTGCCCACTTAATTTTTGATGCAAAATTACATAATGCTTAACAGCATAATGACCATCAATTTTTAATAATAAAACAAAAGTATGGTGAATATTCAGAAAATGTGACATGGAAAGGTCTTCAAGGCCATGGAAGTTCAGAGTCACACCTTGAAAATGACAAAATGTAAACAAGAGGTAACTATGATGAAATGAGTTTATTTCCATTTTCAACATCATTTTACATAAAACAAAATAATCATTTTAATGTCGTTTTTAAATGATCAACTAAGAAAATTGTTGACATAGGGAAAATATCAATAGAAAAAAAAAATTAAATGTCCATTGCTGCATTCTGAGATTCTGAACATGGTAAATGATTGAATCTGACAAACTGCTATGATATGAGTTTATTTCCGTTTTTGACACTTTATTACACAATATACAATAACAGGTTTACCATCATTTTTATGTAATCAACTAACAATATTTTTAAGATGGAGAAAATGTCCAAGGAACACTTGTGCATATCAAATTAGTTAAAAAAATGAGACTATTAACATGCCTAAGACTTAAATCTGAGGCAGAAAACACTCCTGCCCCCCACCCCCCACCCCCCAAAAAAGGCATAACTTCACCAAAACTTTTTTTCAAACTGGATCTGTATTTCAGTAAGATTGATCGTTCCTATGAGTTGCAAGACAATAGGCTTTTCAGATTGCCTTGAAATGTGGTATCAGTGTTGCATATGTGCTGAAAAAAGAGAGAAATATATATATACATATAACTTTTGTAAAAATGGTTCGATCAAGCTGATTTTAAAACTCCACCTGTATTTTAGTAAGATTGTTCACTCCTGCACTCCTGTGAATTTCAAGACAATTAGCCAATTCAAAACCTTTGGCCTTTGGAATTTATTTGAGCCATACAAGCTACTAGTAGAAGTGGTTTATATGCATTATTGGGAATCCACGCTTCACCAAAAAAATAAATCACTCCATCAACCATAAAATAGCTTTAAACTACTCATTGCTTTAACTTTTCGGTCATAAATTTATCCTACTTGACAGTATCTGACCTAATTATCTACACTCTTCATATACAGCAGAGAAAGCTAGCAGCAAAATATGTTCAAATATTTTTCGGTGAATATTAAGCAATGTCTTTTGGTAATTTTCTTGATTATACTATTTGACACTATCTGCTGGCATTAGGTTGGCTTTTGTGGCAAAAATTTACTTCGTATATGTATGCATATTTAAAAGTATTTGTCTTCCTATAAATTGTGATGGTGCTTTGTAAGTTAATGTTTCATGAAATCCTTCCTTAGATACTTTGTATTGTGGTTGAAGGAATCTGTGACGGAACAGATTAATATAAACAATACATTTATATAATATTGTATTTCTGGTCTTAAATTCCCCGTTGGTCTTCTATTATTATTATTATTATTATTATTATTATTATTATTATTATTATTATAGATTTTCTTTCTGCTTTCGTCATGATAGACGCAAACGCGGTGCTCTGTTCCTGCGCCAAACCTGATAACCTTCCCCTTTACCGGCACTACCAATGTTGTCTACCTATATTTTCCATTCAAGTTTCGATCTGCTGTCGGGACCCACATCATGTTAAACCAGGCATGGTTCTTAGTAGTTCTATACATGTTACCACATAACAAGGACTGAACACATGCTGATATACACTGTAGATCCTGTGGCACAACAATCTGTATACATGCATTTATGCATATTTTTACGTAACTGGGTGTTTATGTGAATCACTATCATTCAGTTCATGTACACTTTGGGTTAAAACACAAACTAATGCACACACGCACATACAAACAGAGAGAGAGAGAGAGAAGGTGGGGAGTGAGAGAGAGAGCATTACAATCACCTGTCCTCTTCTTCACTGGAGCAGCTGGAAAAAATGTGATAAACATTTTATAAAACAAAATAACTGTTGAATCGCTTCAAGAGATTCCAGTCGAAACTTTCTTTTTTTTCTCTCTCTCTCTCCCTCTCTCTCTCTCTCTCTCTCTCTCTGTGTGTGTGTGTGTGTGTGTTTCACTTACCGGAAGATATCATAGCCAGGGTCAAGAGACAGGAGAGAATAATAACTGCAGTGACTTTCATCTTTATCTGATATTCAGAGTGCTGCATATGGAAACGTGGTACAAGATAAAATACACATCAACGTTTGCGTTACAGGCGACAGATGCAAACGGATTAAAAAAAAATGCTGGTGCACCTTAATGTAGTTTTCATGTCTCCATACTGGTATATATTTGTCATTTGTTGGGAAGTTAGCTTCAGTATAGAAGGTCTTGTATTGTAAATGTTTCTGTGGTCCTCCAATATCTACTGCATGTTGGCATAGTTGTGACACTACATTTTCAGTTGACTTTCACGGTCCACATTTCAGTCCGCTAAAAAACTGGTTTTATTATTACAATGTGACTGTACCAATTTTGACACACAGCCCCTTACACCAAAAACCATTTGGTCAAGAAACAATCACTTTAAAAGGGAATATCAGTGAACAGTTCCACAGATTATCTATATTCCATAAACTCTATACTTATCTGGTGGCCAGCATGAAGAATGAATGTAATTTATAACGACAACAAAGATTACTGACACTGAGATGAAAACCACTAAGTACCTGCATCAAAAATAATATAAATTTGATCATACATACATATATATATATATACAGACTTGACATTTAATATGGAATATTTTTTTCCAAATCATTTTTCATCAGTTTTTTCCTATTTTGCTGACTGATAAATGAAAATACGGATTAAAATCGTGTTTTAATAACTTTTAATTAACTCTTTGATGTCATTGTGACATCAGTTCATTAATGGAATTCGCCAGAGAAGCAAACAAAAACAAAAACAAAAACAAAAAAATAGAAACATGCCTATTCTATGTCATACAACAACAATTAAAAGAGATATTTTGGATCTCCATATTTTCCAAATTATTTTCTGTAAAAGAGTTACACGCATCACAAAGAACCTCCATGTCAGTGTCTAGTCACAGTAACGGTCGCTGTTACGCTTGACCTCTTCTGTTTGCTACCAGCGCTCTCAAGTGGTAAGGCATTCCTTGGGTTAGGTTTATAGAGTTCAATCTGGAATAACATTCCAGACATCGGTCAAAATCTGTCCAATTTGGTCCAGTTTTGTTGTAGGACATGTAGGCCATTGATTCGGCGAGTAATGGCCTACCCACATATTGTCTATGTGGTTCAAGTATGGCGATTTTGATTATCAAGGTAGCTGCTCATTCCCTTGGTTCTGTAAGTAATCTGCTATTAAAAGTGCTATGTGTGTACCGGGAATTTCACCGTGCAACCTAAAATTGTTCCTAAGGTGCCCCCTATCAAATGATAGTCAAGTGGTTCTCAGATTATTCATTTATTTGATCTGGTTCAGGTTTTCATGGATGACCATCATTGGTGTTTTGGCACCAATGTGGTATCCACTTCAATTACTGACGCTGTTAATGACCTTAGTCACTTTAGACGCGGCACACGCTTCGTCGTTGGCCTCTTCTGGATGTCTGTAAACTCTGTTTTGACTGGTTGAGCGGTACAGGTAAAAGCTGACCTCAATAAAGAAAGTCACGAGGTTTCAGTGTTCAACTCAGAAACGATCAGGGTCCCCAATTCATTAGAGAAACATACAACGATGTTTTGCTGTTTACAGTGGGTTCCTCGGAGGTCGTCTGGTATTCTAACCAGCTAAACCAGTTTGGTGTTCGCTAAGGGCCTTGAAAAATGCGTTTTGGTGTCTATTTACCCCTCATTCTGAACGGACTGGGCGTTTTTTTGTTTAGTTGCAATAGCATATCCCGACAGACAATGGGTCCTGTACACTGGTGGTAAGATTTCAATACATTGGTTGTGGCTTCTGTGTAGGTACATCAAACTGGGCATTACTCTATAAAACTGTGCGGACCGTTTCGTTTGGCGCAATTATCTGTCCGGCAATGTCTGTCTTTTTCGCGCCATTCTGCCTCAGGTTAACAAATATGCAGAGCAATGCATAGCTCATTTTACACCTTGCAAAACCGACCACTCGCATGCAAAATTTCAAATTTTTCTATGCAGTAGTTGCCGACATATGGATACTTATTTGACAGAACCATGCTTTGCCAAAGCCAAGCTTTGACCTGCCCAAAAGAGCACTACCCAATTAAATCACTGCATATTACATAATGCAGCAGCGCAACAAACCTGGTATTCAGTTAATTGGAAGCGACACACCTGACTACACACTTCTCCATTCACATATCTTATATGAGATCGGAGTTTCTGAAAACCTACATATTTTCAGTTGAACACATTTGCTATTATATATCTTCATGACGCTATAAAATAACTGAATCTGATTTGCATCTCTTAAATAAAGATGTTTAAATTTAAGAGGGTTGATTTTTGTTTCAAAATAAATAGTTCCTGTTTTTATCACTCTTACATATTTCAATGTTAGAGTAATAAAAATGAAAAACTTTAGAGGAAAATTCTTCTAGGCCTGTTGTCCAATTCATCCCGTTGAATATTTCAGTCTATGTATAGATTATTGCTCATAAGGTCTGGTGAGTATATAACATTACAGGCACGTGTTGGAGACAAAGATTACAATACTGATGGCCATGCAAGGGATGGGACGCAAACTAACACACACAACAACACACAATAACACACAACTCGAAAGCATCGCGAAATTGCGACAGCATGCAAGTATAGCGATCGATCGCTATTTGCGACGGCGATTGTACTCACCTGCCAACTCAAACCCCTATCAAACACAACGCGATTATAGCCTCGAACGCTACTAAAATTCGATTGCCACATAAAGTGAAGACGCCATAACGTAAATACACACATTGTAATTTTATTTCAGTATGGTGCTAACCAAGATAATTTATAAGAATATCACAATTACAAGTACCGATGTTTAAAATGTTTGACACCAATAAAATATCAATAAGCAAAGGGCACGTTTTTGGACTGATACAATTATTGATACATTGGTGAGTAGTGTTCAGTCTCAACATCACAGACACTGAGAAAGGTCTATAGTTACAAAGTAAAGTTCATATTCAAGGTTTAAGCATGATACACTTACACAAACTGATAAAAACATATATACCAGAAAGCACTCCACCATTGTGTTGAGATAGATAAAAACACCTTTGAACTTGGCTGGCTTTTAGTTGTCAGTTTATTTAAAATTGCCGATACATGTTGTGGAATAGCCAATTAGCCAATAAGCAGACAAGACAATGAGCACACATACACTCAATGTTACAAATACAAATAAAGTTTAAAACAGTAATTCTGATAAACATAAATTAAAGCAAACTTAAGCACTTACATAACTGTGGAGTCTATAAAGTCATAGCAGGAGAGCCATGTCCTTCTCCTTTCAGAGTCAAGTAGCAGTGTGTGATGTGCAGTAGGTCCAAAAATATCCATTGTCAAAAATTTAGGACATTTAACTGCACCTTGATAATATTAATATATCTATATAATTAAACATTGCAAGTCATAGGTGTTTTATGGAATCTATGCATTATTTTGTAAAACAATATGTCAACAGCATGATCCCTTACAAAACATCTACATTTTGTGCAGTAACGTATGTGCTCGTATACAGGGTAATATGTATTTAAATAACATGTCTTTGTGGAACATTTCATATCTGTACTTGAGATTAGATAAGATATAGTATTGTAATTTAATTACTGTATACTGCCTTGACTGCAAGTTCGGCATTTATAAATGAAGGTATATATACTAGCTCTTCATTTCGTGATAATAAATTTGTACTTTAAGTTGTGCACAACGGAGACGCCTTAAATAAACATAATCCCTTACTTGGTTGCGCATTCACTCACGGAATCTGAGTTTATTTATTTACTTTTTATGTAAGTTTCTACATGAAATGAATATACTTCTACTTGGTTTTTACACCACGTGATTTACCAGAGGTTTACACCAGGTTTACTGGAAGAGCTCATCATAAAAAGGAACCTATACAAACAGTTATTTTCACTTCAATAGTATACACCCAAGGAAAAAAAACAGATATACCTCTATATAAAAGTACTCTACATGTAATAAAATTATAAAGACGACCTTTGCACCTTAGCAAAAACCACTGTTTATACTGATAAAACCACATACTGTTGTAGGGGTAACTGTATTCATGTATTTGTCTTGTCACATTATCACTGGCATTAAAAATAATGTCACATATATAAATACATATAAAAGAATGTTTTTATTTCAATAATAACCCTGTGATTATTATCAGAAACATTTTCAGTCCCTCTGTACAGTTCTATATATATCATGCAAACACATAAACATTATGGCATTACTGTCCTGTACAATGGTATGTCAAGGACAATCAATAATGTCCGATGCTTGTATTTTGCAACTTGAATTCATACGGTCAAAAAAAAAAAAAAAAAAAAAACATGCATGGTAAGGTTACTCCTTTACATTCATATCTTACTTATAGCACTTTACATTACTTGACCGTGGATATCTACATTGTTCCCTTTACTGATTTAATTATCATACATAAAAACATGAAGTTCGAGGCATGTATTTTGCTACTTAAATTCAAATCGTCAGATAAACTTGCAAAATCTTATAAGGATAATCTTGTTCCAGTTGGTTCAGCTACATACATAGGAAGTTAAGCTTCTCTACATTCATATCGTGCTTACAGTACTCTACACTACCGGCTCGTGGATATATACATTGTTCTGCTTTAATTACTTTACATAAAAACAATCCCTCAAGAAATGCACGCTATCAACACAATATAAATATATGCGGTTACATAGGCTTACTTGCATAACTGACAAGTTTCAGAATGATAGTATCATATAAATACTCTCAGAAATACTTAAATATATCTAACTAGACGCTGCTCTGAAATCTAAGCTATGCGTTATATTACAATTGCCATGAAAAGTATATTAACACACACACATATTCATGTGACCAACATACATATACAGCAATAGTTAATTCCAATATTTACATTTTTCACTTTCATATATTTATTTTGCAAGTTGCTAAATACCCTTCTCTTGGGTCATAAAAGGGGGCATATAATGCTACTAGCTATTTGCTTCTTTCTACATAAATCCTGTTAAAATAATATACAGCACGTACTTACCGTTGTCTTAGGTGATCAAAACTGCAAAATATATACAACATGCAATATGATCGGCGTGTATTATCGTTTCCCTTCTTTATTTAACAACAACCGGTCTTTTTGTACATGGAGTGTTCCATATTGACGATGCAAACAGGTCGTGGACGTTTTACCCTGAACTACACAAACACACACATACTTACATATACACGCATGCACATAGCCAAATACACTGATATAGTTTTATTTTCAGGATGCTTTTGATCTGCCCTCACTGCAATGTGTTGAAATCATTTTATCTTCAGGATACTCCGATCTGCCCTCACTGCAATGTGTTGAAATCATTTTATCTTCAGGATACTCCGATCTGCCCTCACTGCAATGTGTTGAAATACTTTTATCTTCAGGATACTCCGATCTGCCCTCACTGCAATGTGTTGAAATCATTTTATCTTCAAGATACTCTGATCTGCCCTCACTGAAATGTGTTGAAATCATTTTATCTTCAGGATACTCCGATCTGCCCTCACTACAATGTGTTGAAATAATTTTATCTTCAGGATACTCCGATCTGCCCTTAATGCAATGTGTTGGTATTATTTTATCTTCGGGATGCTTCTGATCTGGTCCCACTGCAGTGTGATGATATTGTTTAATCTTCAGAATGCTTATGATCTGGTTTTACTTTCATTGTGTTGATTTCATTTTATCTTCAGAATGCTTCTGATCTAGCTTCACTTTCACTGTGTTTGTATCATTTTATCTTCGGAATGCTTCTGATCTGCTCTCACTGCAATGTGTTGATATCCTTTTTTTTTCAGTTTGCTTCTGATCTGGTCACACTGCAGTGTGTTGATATTGTTTAATCTTCGGAATGCTTCTGATCTGGTCTCACTGCGTTGTGTTGATATCCTTTTATCTTCAGGATGCTTTGGATCTAATTTGACTGCAATTAAAATGTGTTGATAATATTCTATCATCAGGATGCTTCTGATCCGAACTTACTGCATTGTGTTGGTATCCTTTTATCTTCATAATGCTTCTGATATGGTCTCACTGCGTTGTGTTGATATACTTTTATCTTCAGGATGCTTTGGATCTAATTTGACTGCAATTAAAATGTGTTGATAATATTCTAACATCAGGATGCTTCTGATCCGATCTTACTGCAATGTTTTGATATCCTTTTATTTTCAGGATTCTTCTGATCTGGTTTCAATATGTGTTGATATTGTTTTATCTTCAGGATTCTTCGGAACCGGTCTCACTGCAATGTGTTGACAAAGTTGTATCTCCAGAATACTTCTGAATTGGTTTCACAGCAAGTAGTCCTGATCAGGGATACCAATATCCTTTTATCTACAGAATGCTTCGGAAGTGGTCTCACTGCATTTTGTTGATATTCTTTTATCTACAGGATGCTTCGAATCTGGTCTCACTGCAATGCGATGATATCCTTTTATATTCAGACTGATTATGATCTGGTTTCACTACAATTAAAATGTGTTGATATTATTTTATCTTCATAATAATTCTGATCAGGTTTCTCTGAAGTGTGTTGATATTGTTTTATCTTCGGGATGCTTCTGATCTGGTCTCACTGCAGTGTGTTGATATTGTTTTATCTCCGGGATGCTTATGATCTTGTCTCACTGCAGTGTGTTGGTATTGTTTTATCTTCGGGATGCTTCTGATCTGGTCCCACTGCAGTGTGTTGATATTGTTTTATCTTCGGGATGCTTCTGATCTGGTCCCACTGCAGTGTGTTGGTATTGTTTTATCTTCGGGATGCTTCTGATCTGGTCTCACTGCAGTGTGTTGGTATTGTTTTATCTTCGGGATGCTTCTGATCTGGTCCCACTGCAGTATATTGATATTGTTTTATCTTCGGAACTTCTGATCTGGTCTCACTGCACTGTGTTGGTATTGTTTTATCTTCGGAATGCTTCTGATCTGCTCTCACTGCAATGTGTTGATATCCTTTTTTTTCAGTTTGCTTCTGGTCTGGTTTCACTGCAATGTGTTGATATTGCTTTATCTTCATAATGCTTCTGATCTGGTCTCACTGCGTTGTGTTGATATCCTTTTTATCTTCAGGATGCTTTGGATCTAATTTGACTGCAATTAAAATGTGTTGATAATATTCTATCCTCAGGATGCTTCTGATCCGAACTTACTGCATTGTGTTGGTATCCTTTTATCTTCATAATGCTTCTGATCTGGTCTCATTGCGTTGTGTTGATATACTTCTATCTTCAGGATGCTTTGGATCTAATTTGACTGCAATTAAAATGTGTTGATAATATTCTAACATCAGGATGCTTCTGATCCGATCTTACTGCAATGTTTTGATATCCTTTTATCTTCAGGATTCTCCTGATCTGTTTTCAATATGTGTTGATATTGTTTTATCTTCAGGATTCTTCGGAACTGGTCTCACTGCAATGTGTTGACAAAGTTGTATCTCCAGAATACTTCTGAATTGGTTTCACAGCAAGTAGTCCTGATCAGGGATACCAATATCCTTTTATCTACAGAATGCTTCGGAAGTGGTCTCACTGCATTTTGTTGATATTCTTTTATCTACAGGATGCTTCGAATCTGGTCTCACGGCAATGCGATGATATCCTTTTATATTCAGATTGATTATGATCTGGTTTCACTACAATTAAAATGTGTTGATATTATTTTATCTTCATAATAATTCTGATCAGGTTTCTCTGAAGTGTGTTGATATTGTTTTATCTTCGGGATGCTTCTGATCTGGTCTCACTGCAGTGTGTTGGTATTGTTTTATCTTCGGGATGCTTCTGATCTGGTCTCACTGCAGTGTGTTGATATTGTTTTATCTCCGGGATGCTTCTGATCTGGTTTCACTGCAGTGTGTTGGTATTGTTTTATCTTCGGGATGCTTCTGATCTTGTCTCACTGCAGTGTGTAGGTATTGTTTTATCTTCGGGATGCTTCTGATCTGGTCTCACTGCAGTGTGTTGGTATTGTTTTATCTTCGGGATGCTTCTGATCTTGTCTCACTGCAGTGTGTAGGTATTGTTTTATCTTCGGGATGCTTCTGATCTGGTCTCACTGCAGTGTGTTGGTATTGTTTTATCTTCGTGATGCTTCTGATCTGGTCTCACTGCAGTGTGTAGGTATTGTTTTATCTTCGGGATGCTTCTGATATGGTCTCACTGCAGTGTGTTGGTATTGTTTTATCTTCGGGATGCTTCTGATCTGGTCCCACTGCAGTGTGTTGATATTGTTTTATCTTCGGGATGCTTCTGATCTGGTCCCACTGCAGTGTATTGATATTGTTTTATCTTCGGGATGCTTCTGATCTGGTCACACTGCAGTGTGTTGATACTGTTTAATCTTCAGAATGCTTCTGATCTGGTTTTACTTTCACTGTGTTGATTTCCTTTTATCTTCAGAATGCTTCTGATCTAGTTTCACTTTCATTGTATTGGTATCATTTTATCTTCGGAATGCTTCTGATCTGCTCTCACTGCAATGTGTTGATATCCTTTTTTTTCAGTTTGCTTCTGATCTGGTTTCACTGCAGTGTGTTGATATTGTTTTATCTTCAGGGTACCTCTGATCTTGTCTCACTGCAGTGTGTTGGTATTGTTTTATCTTCGGGATGCTTCTGATCTTGTCTCACTGCAGTGTGTTGGTATTGTTTTATCTTCGGGATGCTTCTGATCTGGTTTCACTGCAGTGTGTTGATATTGTTTTATCTCCGGGATGCTTCTGATCTTGTCTCACTGCAGTGTGTTGGTATTGTTTTATCTTTGGGATGTAGCTTCACACCGAGTAGTCCTGATCAGGGATACCAATATCCTTTTATCAACAGAATGCTTCGGATCTGGTCTCACTGCATTTTGTTGATATATCCTTTTATCTTCAGACTGATAATGATCTGGTTTCACTGCAATTAAAATGTGTTGATATTTTTTTTATCTTTAGAATAATTCTGATCAGGTTTCACTGCAATGTGTTGAAATTGTTTTATCTTCAGAATTCTTCCGGTCTGGTTTTACTGCAGTGTGTTAATTTTATCTTCAGGATGCTTCTGATCTGGTCACACTGTAGTGTGTTGGTATCGTTTTTTCTTCAGTATACTTTCACTCTTTTATCAATACAATGTGTCCATAGTGTACTGTGTTACTGTAAATGATTTTTTTTTTTTTGCGCCTTTAATATATTCGTATATTTTACTCTGGGGCTTCAATCTCTTCTGTTGTTTCTATAACTGATAGTGACAGGTTATGGATGAATTGTTTTTTTTTTTTTTTTAATGTATGCTCAGGGCATCTTAGAGGTGTAATGTAACTGGGTCTTAAAGCTTATTCACAAAATGCGCTGGCACCCCTACTATGAAAAACGTTTTTTTTGTCTTTGTTCTTCTATTTTCATGGTCAAATATACAGAAATTCATTGTCCTCTGGTATTATTGGAAAAATTGAAAAAAAATTGGAAAAAGAAAAGTTGAAAAAAAAAAAAAAAAAAACTGACGTGTTGTTCCCTTTTTAATACATTTGTTATAGAAAATATGTAAACAATTGCCACTGAGATGAAATTGGTGCCATCCACGACCAGGATTATTTGATGACGAATCTGTTACTATTCTTGACCAGGACTATTGGTGATGAATCCATTGCTATCCCTGACCAGGACTATTGATGATGAATCCATTGCTATCCCTGACCAGGACTATTGATGATGAATCTGTTGCTATCCCTGACCAGGACTACTTGATGATGAATCTGTTGCTATCCTTCAGCGGGATTATGAGGCATATATGTCAATAAATACACTTCATACAGAAGCACAATAGTGTAACATTGATGAAAAATAAACGGTAGGTATAATGTGCATATATCAAAATTTCATGATTTACAGATATTTGTAATGGAGATTTGATACCAGAATAACCGTGTCCCGGACGTTGACTTAGAGCTTAGCTTAATATCGATCTAACTGTGCCCTTGATTGCTGCTCTACAAATCGCACAATTCCTCAAAGCAGGTGCGCACTGGACACAGGAAACAAGATGGCCACAAGGCAGAAACACCACGCTAACTTCTTCGTCCATACAGATCTTACAGATGCGCTCTTCTTTCAGTCTTTTGTTTTCCTCAAGCAGGGACTTGGTTTCTAGAATACAATTGGTAAGACTTACTTCAAACACTGTTGATTAATATATAACGTTAATGTATAAGGGGAGGGACACAAATAAACACGTTTGCTCCTACAACTTTTAATCACTCATCTGTTAGAATGAGTATTCAGCACCTCTGGCAAAGCATTGCTTCTAATTGTAAATACCGTAAATGATATATTATACCTGGATATGTTACCCTGTAGCAGCAAATTGTGAGTGTTGATGGTTTTAAAAATGATAATGATGTGCTGCTTAGTAAAAAAATAAATAAATATAAAATACATAATAATACATAAATAAAAGTGATTTATTTACAGAAACCTTTGCTGTCTATCTATATGCCTATTTCCTGAGGCATGCAAATTACTCCACGATTACTAAAAGTGCTTTGATACCAGCATTATGAATTTGATCTTGATATCAGTTCAATACCATCGGGCTGTATTCTGTTCCTTTTATTTAGTACATTGTTATCCCAATGGCAACCTAACCTAAGCATATATGTATAAGCTTTTAGCCAATATATAGTCTATAAGAAGCCCCTCAATATTGCTTCAAACCATTTTAATTTTCACAAGTGCGATTTCTGTGCGATTTCAGATATTGCTAAAAGAAGAATAAATCAATATATACTGAAGGCCATTAACTACACTAACTGTGTCAAATGTTCATAAGTCGTCAGTAAAAAAAGCATAACTCGTTGTTCTTTCAGAACAATTATTACTTTCTAACCAATAGGAAGGCTTATGTTGCCGGTGGTAAGATTAATTTGACCTTGTCTGTTTTGAAGAGACGACCTTGATTTCTGAGTAGGACACATTCAAGTTCTTCTTTCTTTCCTGCAATAGTAACAGTCAACGTCACAAGAGAGTAATTTGACTGCTCCTATTGGCTAGCCTACTCTCACACTCATAGAAAAAAGTTCATTCTACATGTTCAAATCAAGATTTATTGACAAGGGATACAAAGTTAATATAAACAACAGTAATATGTTTGGTATATTTGAAGTTTAAAACACTCCTAATATTTTGCACTCGCCAAAATATATTAGGATGCTCCTTTCTAAACGTATTTTCTTGTCTGTCCTTATTGACTATAACGCATTGTAATTAGCTACATGGTGAAATGATATTTTGAGACAGATAACATTACACTATTATCATCACCTTAAGGTTTCTAAGCAAATAAGCAACATTGCAGTTGTTATCTATGCACGGTACTCTGGATTATAGTAGAAGTAGCTATATGACACACATTAAGTACCCTTTCCCTTTGGGAATGGTATTTAAAACCACCACTAGAGGGACGCTTAGGCTGCAGGCTCCCGATTGGTCAGCCAGCTCACGTGGCGCATTCAAAATAATTGGCAGTTAGAGCCTGGCAGCGTGTAAGGGCGCTCGAGCCCATTTTGCTTCAATTAGAATCGGCTTAAGCATAAGCGTCGAAGATTTTTTTTTTGTTTTTTGTCACCCTGACAATGGCTGAAGAATTCCAATCTTGGGTGGAGGCTAACGAGCTGTCGGAAGATACGGTAGAATTCTTAAAGGATGCAGGATTCTTCTCACTCAGGAGTTGCAAGAAACTCACAGAGCCACTCATACAAAGACACTTCGGCGAATCACTACCGCTGGCTCAGATTCTCCTTCTCCAAGACGCTGTGCTTGTCCTACAGCAAGAACATGGTGCTCAGAAACAGAACAATCAGAGTCCAGGTACGTCTAGAAGTGTGTCTGCTGCAACCTTTACTCCCGAAACTGGTGACAAGAAAACCCAAGACGAGACCCCAGCCATCTTGCCAGGGACATCCGGGACCCCTAATATGGCGGCTCCCAGCACGCAAATGGAAACAGAAAACACCGGGGACCTCGATTACACCAGGCTATGCCAACTACTGGACATTGGGAACGGGAATGCGAATCAACCAAACAGAGGTCATCAGAGAGATTATGACGGTAAGGGGATTTTCGATCCTTTTTCAACTCCAGATAGACAAAGAAAACTTAACAAGCATCGCGACATACGCAGCTATGTAATATTCGCAGACAAATTTGAAGCAAAACCTGATACACCAGTCCGCATTGGCGATTTACAACTTTCCCTCTCCGACAGAAAACTCCCTCTGGAGCGCATCACTCCACTTCAATACACAGAAGAGTCGATGAATATATTAAGGGAAATGGTGGCCGACGACGGCACGGACATTCAAACAGTCATGGTGTCAGCATCAGTTACTCAACTTCCCTACTTAATGAACTCTGCCAATAGTGAACGCATTCAACACCGTAACTGAGCAGTTTTTGCGTCCAGCTGCTATATAAGCTGGACGTTTTCTACAGCGGTATGCAGTGCGGCATCGACACACTCCGACGACCACAGCTTGTAGCAACGACCAGCGGCTCGACAGCAGCGGTTCTCTCCAGCACCTCACACCGGCCTACGACTCCGCGGTCACCCCGGCGGCTCGACAGCAGCGGTTCTCTCCAGCGCCTCGCACCGGCCTACGACTCCGCGGTCACCCCGGCAGCTCGACAGCAGCGAATCTCTCCAGCGCCTCGCACCGGCCTACGACTCCGCGGTCACCCCAGCGGCTCGACAGCAGCGGTTCTCTCCAGCGCCTCGCACCGGCCTACGACTCCGCAGTCACCCCGGCGGCTCGACAGCAGCGTTTCTCTCCAGCGCCTCGCACCGGCCTACGACTCCGCGGTCACCCCGGCGGCTCGACAGCAGGGGTTCTCTCCAGCGCCTCGCACCGGCCTACAACTCCGCGGTCACCCCAGCAGGTCGACAGCAGCGGTTCTCTCCAGCGCCTCGCACCGGGCCAAGACTCGACGGTCACCCCGGCGGCTCGATATCGGTCTACTCGACTCCTGCACCACTCATCTGCCCACGACCCAGCAGTCATCCCGGCGGCTTACGACAGTGGTATCTCTCGATAGCAGTCCAACCGACAGCGATCCATTTTGATTTGGTTTAATTTTATTTTCATTCAGTTTTTGTAACCATTTATTTGCTATTAAATTATTTATTTATTTATTTATTTACTTCGTTCTTGTTGCTTCTATCACCGTATCGTCCGCAACATTGGTCTCGTGAGCCGGATTTCAACACCTACAGCATGGATGACAGAGATTGAAAGCCGCAAGAACCGGACGCCTGGCTGCCTTCACTAAACATGTGCTGAAAGCAAGACAGCTCATCCATGATGAATCCACTAGAAAACATCGGTTATCGGAGATGAAAGACGAAATAACTACTCTAAAAAAGGAATGCGAAACTGCTAACTTGAAATACATCGACATTCTGGAAGATGAAACGGCCATCACAGACGCCCAGATCTGGTTTGCTGACGTTGAAGAAACCTGCGCAGATTGTTTGGGAGAAATCTCCGAGGTTATACAAGTGACCAAGGAACAGCCGCAGCCAATTCAACAGCCTCAATCCCAAGAGCCTCATGTCCATGATGTTCCCGTCGCACCTACCCCAGCACCAATAGACGCATGGTTGGTCACTTCTTGGAAGATTGGCAGACCCGACTACGAAACAGCACCGTCTTCACGTCCTCCACGCTAGTTTCAAGTCCATTGACAGAGGGGATGCTGATCAACTTGAGAAATTTTTCACGACAGAATCATTTGGTTGCAAGTTTGAAGGCAATGCAGCAACTTCCGTAGATGACAGACATGCCCAGAGCCAGCTTGACCAGAAAACCAGCTATAAATCTGGACGTTACTCGGTTCCAATGCTGTGGAAAAACGAAGATACAGTTTTACCCTCAAACTATGTAATGGCTCTCAAGCGTTACCAGTCCCTGTGCCGCAAGTTGAGAACCAATCCAGAGCGATCCCGCAGCTACTCTGCAATCATCAACACATGGCTGGAGAAAGGTTATGCCAGAAAGATGACAGACAGTGAAGTCCATACACAGAGCTCCATCACCTGGTTTTCTTCCCTAGCAGTTGAAACTACACTGCGGAACTTCTACATGGATGATTTATGTACCAGTCAACCATCTGTGGACCTCGCCATATCCTTATTCCATGAATTGGTGGATCTACTGAGCATTGGTGGATTTCGTTTGACGAAGTGGGTATCCAACTCCAGAGATGTATTGTCCTCCCTCCCTGCATCAGTAGTTGCCATCAAGAACTTGTGAGATCACGTGACATGTGTACGCTATAGACACTAGTGTAAACGCTCTGCTGTTTTCTGTAGATGAAATCTCTCCTTGGACACTGATCGAAATAACAAAGTTACAGGTGGACTATAAAGGTACACTGTATCAGGTAACGCACTTCATTATAGAAAAAACGCTCATTATAACGCGAAGATTTGGATTTTTTCATTTGAACTATAGGCCTATATCTATACGTACAGAAAGAAACTGTCAAATTTGAGAAGTGCTCAACGTTACGCAATCGGAAGCTATAGTTCCTTTGTTACCCGAACAATAGACACAATGGCATCTAATAACCCCAGCGAAAACGAACAAAGCGGACAAAGGACCTCAGACAAAGTCCCGAAGAAAATGCTGCAACTACAGATCAACTCGACTCCCGCATATATACGGCACAGCAATGCCAGTGGGAAAAGACCACAAAAGAAGAAAAGAACAAGATCAAACAGCATGGACTTAACAGAAAACATTACGGTAGACGAACTACGATCCATCCAAGCTACTCTAGCAGAGATTAAAAGTGAAATGATAAGAAAATCTGACGTTAAGGAAATCATTGCCCAAATGAAACATGAAATCAAGCAGGAGGTGAAGGAGGATATTAAACAAGAAATGCAACAATACTTGACTGATAGACTCAGCCTCCTGAGCGAGAAAATAGATGCCCTATATCTGGAAAACGAATCCCTGCGTGAGAAACTCTCCAAACAAATCAGTGACACAAGGAAGTCCTTTGACAACCTAAAAGAAACCAGCCATTTGGCGAAAACAGCTGTGAGAATGGCAAACCACAACCAGCAGTATTCGCAGAAAAACAACATTAAGTTTTTAAACTGGCCGGAAAAACCAAAAGAAGACCTGAGGAGAGACCTCTGCCGCATCCTGAAGGAAAAGGTGAATGTGGACATAAGCCCCGCCTCAATTCTGGGAATCCACAGAATACCAGGTAACAGCGGAGGCGCAAGACCCGTTATAGCCAAATTCGTTAACACCGAGGAAAAAACGAAAGTTATCAAGTATAGACAAGCACTGAAAGGTAACTTTATAATGTTCGATCACATTACTCAGAAAAATGCTGAGTTGATCAAAATTCTAAAAGGTAAAGAAGCTGTACATTCAGCCTGGTACTTCAATGGCAGAATATTTGCCAGAAGAAATGACGGTCGCCGATATACATTCGACATATTCGACGATATCGACACCAAATTAAAACAATAAGCCTGAAAATGAACTTTATACGGACACTGAAATTTTGGACAATAAAAATCAATGTAAAACTGAAAGTAGTTATAAACAGCAGAGCGGTAACTGTTAGCTAGCCGCTCTAGCATCAAATTATTATTATCATTATTATTATCATTATTTTTTTTAATTACTAGTTATTAGTACTATCCTGTGTATGTGTGTGTTTTCGATAGTTTGTCTTGGTGTGTATGTCAATTCTGGTAGAATGGGTACAAGTGGTCTATTGTATGCGTGGGTGGATGGAAGTGAATTTGATAACGCATTATATAGTATAACCGATATATACAGGTAACGGATTATGTCAGAGGACAACGCACCACTAACGCGTTGGGTGATTAAAAAATTCGTCTAATACCTAACTACGCCCCCTTTTTATGAATGGTCGCCGTGGGAAGAAGACAATGCGACCATAAGTAATTAACGCATCGACACTAAGGTTTAACAATGATGTTTTTCTCAAGCCAGCACGTAGCGCGAGCCTTGTCAAAATAAGCTGTTGAAGCCGCAGCGGGACGCCAACACCACTTTATCTTTGCTTGTTATGTAATCCGGTAAACGACGTGTGGCTCGTTGAATCAGCTATTAAGATCGCTTCAGTTAATTATAACCTTGTGGAACGTGCTTGCATCATAT
This sequence comes from Lingula anatina, assembly GCF_051362555.1. Taxonomy (NCBI): domain Eukaryota; kingdom Metazoa; phylum Brachiopoda; class Lingulata; order Lingulida; family Lingulidae; genus Lingula; species Lingula anatina. The sequence continues at coordinate 20,236,826 of NC_141775.1, forward strand.
TTCTCGCTAGACAACTTGACTGACTTTTTCACTATGGATTTGCCGAGCATTACTTAAATTTTACCTGAACAGTTTACCGGGCGATCTCGACAGCGTGACCCTCACATTGCAGGGCATGACTAGCGTATATGCACAGAGTCTGCTTGATATGAATATACTAATGCTGCCGTGGTTTAATATGTTCTTTAAAACTTCATATTACACTGTAAACATCTTTTCAGGCCACCATTCACAGAAACTTTATTTTCAAAACAATAACTACATTCCGCGTTGAGTCGACTTTGAGCACGCGGCTGATATTTCATTGGCGCCATTTTTTACATGTGCAAGCAACAATATATCGAACGCGCTAACTACATTGCGACAAAGTCGTTATAGCTTTTAGATAGAACTGTTAAAAGTGCTTATGCACCTCAGTAACCTTTTTGTTTACTTTACACTTTTATATCCAATTGAATTCCAGGTTACAAGTACGGTTACAAAGGTAATTCAGACGATGTAGGCACATGTACATGCCTTATGCGACCACAGTGTTAATTAATTGGTTTGTTTGCGGTCATTTTTATGTTGCCATGTTGCTCACTATTTTTGTTTTAATGTTTCATCTAAAAGTCAACTTAAATTTTATAACCATTAATTGCATGGAATCAACATTTGTTCGGTTAGACTATTAAACTAAATTAGACTTTTAAGTAACAAGTTAAAACTTTAAAACAGTTAAACTTTTAAATTGTGGAAAAAAGATCAAACTAACATTCGAACTAACATATTCACTGCATGCAACGTTCAGTATTATTTTGTTATCAACATTTGCTTGATGGTAAAAGTTGTTGTTTTAAATAGGTCCGTTTTTCATATTAAGTAATAAAAGGGCCCTGAAGCCTAATTTTCATAAGAATTTTCAGTGTTTAAAATGTTTGTTTTTATTTGCTTCATTTTACAGATTATTGCTTGCTGAAAATTTGATAAAATATAGGACGTTTTAAGGACAATTAACTTTCTGTAAAAATTATCCAGCGTTTGTATTAATGTAAACAAAACTTAATTAAACCTTCTTTAAAATAATGCAATTGTTCTTCATGTACGCATACACATTGTATATTGAATATGTAGACCCCCCTCCCAAGTAAAACGCTTCTAATATATACCCTGTATCCTTTTTTCTCTTCAGACAGACACAATAGAGAATGTGGTCAAACCAAAAATGCTATTTGGCAAACAGATAACAGATTCATCAGTATAAATAAAAGGAAACACTTCAGCAATTTTTTTTTTTTTTCTTGTCTCAGTGAAAACTTAAATACTCCTAGGATGCTACGTGGGTCAAGCGTTCCAAAGTAACACGTACCAGTATCAGCATTCTTCAACAAAAAAAAGTTAGAAACATTGGTATCTGCAGTGCAGTAAAATTTGAAAGAAAGACAGAAGACAAAGGCCACTCTCACATCAGGTTTTCTCCCTGTCATTATTTTATATAAGGAGTCTGCTAGTCCTCTGGTTTTCCCTCCTACTTTTTTTTCATCACTTCATTCTTGTTTCACCTACAGATGTTATTAAAATATATCTTAAATAATAATAAAGCAAAAATGAGTATAATATCGCATAGTTTTGGATCACTATAACATATTTTTTCTTACGACGGGGCTGAACCCGATCTCAATCAACAGCCTACAAAGCACATACCAACATCTCAACATTCCGTTTGAGAACGTTCATTTCGAAAAAAGCATTTGTACAAATTTCGAGTGTTGGTAGTGAGTGCTTTCAATCTTTATTTGATCTTTGAAATAAAATTACATAAACTGTGATAATTTTGAGCCTTCCAGCAGTATTGTTATATGCGTGCTGATGTCTCTGTCCTTATCGGTATTCATCGGACATGCCTCAGCAAACAATGGAAGAGGAAGTGACAAAAGAGTAGGAAACTATCAATGCTGTCATGAGCCAGCACTAATGTCCCTGAAATAAAGACAGGCGATGGTTATCTGTAACTACCTCTGGTTGAAGAGAATGAGGTGAGAAATCGACCACTAATTACTGTGGCCATAAACTTCGTTATTAACCTAATTTGCCTTTTCCACCTAGATCTCGAAGCCCAGTCTATCACGATGCAAATATTTACGTCTGTGACCACATTCTGTACACCGCAACGTATACCAAATAATATACATACATTGCGAACAAAATTAAAACATATATATAAAAAGCAACTGTCACACGCATGAGATGGGCAGTGAATCGTTCAGCTATTCGGGGGATAAAACCATCTGACTCAACGCACTTCATGACAAAGAACGTTCACACAAAAGAAAATGATAAGATAATAAAAACAATTACGGAACGCCACCCTACAATACATATCAACCCACTTTTTAATTATTTACCAGGGGGTGAAGGATGCGAAGATTATTTGTATCTATATTTATAACAAATGTTTCACTGCCACCCCCTTACCCAGTACACACGACAGCTACCGCTCATATTTGTGTAGTGAAGATGGAAGAGATAGCATATATGAACTGATACAGAGTTTTTTTTCTGTTTTAGGAAAGTGATCTTCGTTTTGTACTGCGTTTTGTACTGTTTACTAAACTAGTAATTAACCAGCGAGGGGTAGGTTAAGAGTGCAATTAGCTCGTTACTAACAAAGAGCTGCAACTCTTGTTAACGCGTCAGGGCGGCTAAGACTTCAATCAACTTGTGTCGCTAAAAATAATCAAAACAAAGTCTAGCAACACACGCAGAATGTTCGACTTTGATATGGAAGGGCAGACTTTCATGAAGCAAGTAAAGTGTTGGAAGTTTCTACGACGACTCATATATTTAAGAGACACGAACGAAACCGCTATATCCCGGATGTAATGAACAAAAGCTGACTGGTGGGGCAGGACATGTTAAAACACTTTTGAGAAAAAGTGCATATAAACTTCACGAGCTACGCAAAACCTAAGCTCTGCCTATACACAAGTTAAAATCAACCACCCTTTACATAAACCCCGCGAGCAAATCTGTTGATACACGTATTAGTGCGGTTTCAGGAAAGTGATCTACTGCGTTTTGTGATGTTAAGTAAACTAGTAATTAACCAGCGAGGGGTAGGTTAAGGATCAGGGGCGTAACCTGACCTTTTAGAATTCTAAGCACAGATTTTCAAAATTCCCAGGTACGGTTAAATGTAAATTTAAAATAAATTTAATTCGCCAAATATCATAGCTCAGTTTTCACCAGTAATAAAATCATCAGATAAAATTAAATACATTGCGGCTATTCAATTAAGTTCAATTACATCATTTCACCCAGAACCAAGCCATTTTTCTAGGATTGGGATACAGGCTGTCCAAAATGGGGTGGGAGTTTGATTAAATGGAAAATATTTTATAAAATAATAAATTTCAATGGGAAGGGAGGGTTAATAACAATCGATAACGATCTGCCGCTGACACTCTTTTGCGAACCAATTCCCATGAATGAATATGAAAATTGCCTCTTCGTCTCGCTTAGATCGAGAACGATCTCCGGCAGACGATCTTCCGCAAACAGAAGCTTTTGAACGGATATGAGAATTGCATTATCGTTTCACTCGGATTGCGAACGATCTCCCGCTGACGATACGAAACTTGCGTTCTCGTCTTGCTCTTTGGCTAACCAAGGAATTATATCGAATATAATTCCCTGGGCTAACGAAGTCTTTTTAGCAGATTTGAAAATTGCCTCTTCGTCTCTCTCGGATTGCAAACGATCTCGCGCTGAAAATTTGAAAATTGCCTTTTTGTCTATCAGCTTTGCCAGGTGCCGTATGTATGGAGGTCCGGAAGGTGTCCCCTTTCATAATTTGGCAGTTTGTTTGTCATACGAATAATTAAAATGACTGCAATCTTATAACCCTACTGCGGTGTATCATGGTGTACGACTAGAATAATGATGAAAATTTATGCAGCTGTGATACATACACTTTTTTTTTTTAAATTGAAATTAAATACCTTGACAATGATATAATTATAACTTTTAAATTTCTTAATTTTATAGTGCATCAAATTGAATAAACGCAAGTCGGGAAAGATAGTGCGCGATTTTTACTAGCGTGTTTCGCAACAGCAAAATGTTCGTCATTTGAAATGTAAAAAAAAGTATTATAAAAGGTGGGATTATTCAAGGACTTTCAGTTATTATTTTTTCTTCGTGGTTATTCAACAGTATAAGGCAATTTGAGAGCATTTAATTCGAGAAATACGCGACGCGATCCGAGGGCTGCTATTGTTCTGACTAACAAAGGCCGGTATTTTCACCCCATCGGGTTTATCACCCTGTTTATCTAAATGAAAGCGCAGGAGTACTTTTCTATTGATGATGGTGTCCTGCTCACAGTGGGTGGCTAAAAGCGAGCTGAGTAAATTTAGGCCGAGTTAGAGTAGTATTTATCGCTGCTGGGTCCCAACGGCTTAAGGTTTAATTCCCTATAATTAACGCACCGATAATAGTCGTTTAACTACCATAAGGATTATAAACCAAGGCTATTAAAGTGTCTTCGAAATTAATCCTGTAGCTGTATGTAGTTAAGTTATCCCTATTAGTTTGCAACAACGAAACACTTAGATTTGATACCTCAGTACGATTGCTTTACCTACACTTAGAATATGACAATGCGATGTAAATTTATTTTCTGTCGTATATACATACGCGGCAGAAACCTGGTAGATATACACAGATCAAATCAAATATTAAAATATGCTCAGTAAATTGTAGGGGTCTTGGGGACCGAAATAAGCGGTTAGATGTGTTCAATTTCTTGCGGAAGAAATCCTTTTCCATCTACTGTTTACAAGATACTCATAGTACATTATCTATGGAAAAATATATAGCAGCTGAATGGGGCTTTAAATGCTTTTTCAGTCATGGAACCTCTAATTCAAGAGGAGTTGCAATATTGGTTAACAATAATTTTGAATATAAAATTAAGGAGGTTGAGAAAGACACTAACGGAAACTTTGTTGCTCTTAGTATGATAGTAGATGAAAAAGACATTTCACTCATAAATCTGTATGGTCCCAATAATGATTCACCTGAATTTTTCTTAAAAATACACGAGACAATAATGAATTTTGGAAATCAGGATCATATTATCTGTGGGGATTTTAACTTAGTATTAAACCAAGAGAAGGACACATATAACTATAAACATAAAAATAACCCCAAGGCCTCTAATCAACTTTATACCTTGATGGAATTACATAACTGGCACGACATATGGAGGGAAATGCATGAGGATGTTAGACAGTATACATGGCGGCAGCCTACGCCTTTTAAACAGGCAAGGTTAGATTATTTTATTGTTTCCACAACCATTACAAATTATATCGAAGATAGTCAGATTATTCCAGGTTATAAGAGCGACCACTCCATTATAACTCTGGACTTACAGTTAAAAAGGAAAATTAAACACGGAAAAGGTTTTTGGAAATTCAATAACTCCCACTTATATGAAAGTGAGTATGCCGATATGGTAAAGCAGATAATCAATGAAACTATCTTAGAGTATGCAGCAGCGCCCTATAATAGAGATAACATACTGAATATTGACAGACATTCTTTACAGTTAACTATAAGCGATGGGCTATTTCTTGAAACTCTCTTAATGAAAATTAGGGGGAAAACGATTGCTTTTGGTGCTAGGATAAAAAAGAAAAGAGAGTCAGAGGAAAAACAAGTGGAAAATACTATAAACGACCTAGAGAATGATCTTAAAAATGAGGCCGAATTAGACAAAAAAGAAGAAATTCTTGAAATGATAAATAAGGAAAAGATGAAACTGGAAAATATAAGAAAAATAAAAGTAAAAGGCATAATGATAAGATCAAAAGAAAGATGGATAGAATACGGAGAAAAACCATCAAAATACTTTTTAGCACTGGAAAATCGCAATTTTACAAATAAGTCAATAACTAAACTGGTAACAGATAACGGAAATATCCTTACTGAACAAAATGAGATTCTCAAAGAAACCGCACGCTTTTACGAAAATTTATTTAAGAAACAAAATCACAAATCAGTAGACATAAAAACTCGATTGGAAAATATTGAAACTCCAAAATTGACCGAAGCCGAAGCATCCTCGCTCGAAGGAAAGATAAACTACGCTGAACTCTATACAGTATTAAGACAAACGAAAAATGAAAAGAGCCCAGGTACCGACGGGTTTACTTACGAATTTTTCAAATTCTTTTGGAAAGAACTGAATAGTTTTTTAATAAGATGTATAAACGAGGCATACGAAAAAGACAAACTACCTATAACTCTTACCCGGGGTATAATCGTCCTTCTACCTAAACATAATAAGCCTACCAACTCGTTAAAAAACCTAAGACCGATATCACTACTTAATGTTGTGTATAAACTCGCCTCGGCATGTATAACGAATCGAATAAAGAAAGTATTACCAATATTAATAAATGAAGACCAAAATGGGTTTATGGCGGGCAGATACATAGGTGAGAATACACGGACCATTTTCGACTTAATTGAATACTGTGACGCACATGAAATACCAGGTCTGTTGATGCAAATCGATTTTGCTAAGGCTTTCGATTCAATCGACTGGGGTTTTATCGAAAAAACCTTTGAATTCTTTGGCTTTGGAGAATCTATCATAAAATGGATAAATCTCTTCCTTAAAGACTCCTCTTCGTGTGTCTTGGTTAATGGTTTTGCCTCTTCTTTCTTCAATCTTTCTCGGGGTTGCCGTCAGGGGGATCCCATCTCCCCTTACCTTTTCATTCTTTGTGCTGAGATACTATGTATCATGTTAAAAAATGAAATAGACATAAAAGGCATTACAATACATAATCAAACTTTTCTCATCTCCCAGTATGCTGATGACACAACTATTGTGTTGGATGGGACTGAAAAAAGTTTAAGAAATACCCTAAAGGTTCTAAATGAATTCTCCCAATTTTCTGGACTACAAATGAACAATCAAAAAACTAAATTAAACTGGTTCGGAAGCAAGAAAGACTCACAAGAGAGCATGTGTAAAGAGTTGAATCTCGATTGGAATGAACGTTTTTTCAGAATCCTTGGAATAGATTTCTCAGTAAATTTACATGAAATGATTGAGAAAAATTATAGAGAGAAACTCGAAGATATGGAAAGAACTATGAAACAATGGACTCACCGATCGCTAACAGTTTTGGGGAGAAATGTAATTTTTAAATCACTGATCCTTCCAAAAATGACTCATTTATTTTCCACATTGCCAATACCAAACAAATATGTAGACAAAATACAAAAAATGTGCTTTAATTTCATATGGAATGGAAATATTGAAAGAGTAAAACGAGATATAATGACACAGTCGTACTCAAATGGAGGTATAAAAGTCCCCGATATTAGAAACTATATTGATTCCCTAAAAATTTCATGGCTCAGGAGAATCATGCACAGAAATTCAAAATGGTCTTTCTTTTTCCTTAGTCTGATCCCTGAAAGTAAGGGTGTACACTGGTCTGAAATGGGAATGTCTGAACTGCAAAAAATTAAGAACGGATCAAAAAATGCTTTTTGGAATCAAGTCATTGATGCATGGTGCAGACTGTTAAAGAATAAAAAGATTGATACAAAAGAAAATTTTTTAAAAGAATGTTTATGGCTAAATGATAAAATACGGATAAAAAACAATCCTATTCTTATAAGAACCTGTAATAAAATAGGTATAAGAAACATAAATGACTTGATCGATACAGAGGGAAATTACCTCACATACCAACAGTTCAAGGAAAGGCACGGGAATATAATAAATTATGTTACGTTCACAAGTATACTATGCGCAGTAAAAAAATTCAAAAACAAATGAATATAGACAATTTACATGAAAAAATTGAGCTCCCTATAATTTCAACCCAACTTAAATGGCTATTAAAATTTACAAAAGGGGGGAAACCTTTTTACAATATTTTGAACTCAAACGAAATGAAAAAGACTAATGCAATGTCAAAATGGGAACTCCTTTCTAAAGAACCTCTCACAGCTGAAGAGTGGAAAATCTTGAATAACATTCCTTTCCAATGTACTTTAGATACTAAACTGCGCTGGTTTCAATTTAGAGTATCAAAAATAATTTTAGCTACAAATAATTTTTTACGAAAAATTGGGATAAAAGACACAGAGACCTGCTCCTTCTGTAACGAACACCCTGAAACTCTTCAACACTTATTTATTGAGTGCAAAGTAATTGCTCCCCTTTGGGCAAAAATACAAGACTGGATCCATTTAAAGACTGGACTTGTATTACAATTAACAGCATCTGATATAATTCTAGGAATTCCAAATTTGAAATGCAATGCGCTCAACAGTTTGCTGATCATAACAAAATTTATTATATATAAATTTAAAATGAAAAACATTACCCCGAACATAGAAAATATTAAAATAGAATGGAGACAGGCCTACATCGCAGAGAGAAATATAAGTCTGAGAAACATGACAATAGGTAAATTTAATGAAAAATGGAAAAAGCTGCAGCCTCTCTTCCTGGAATGATATCTTCTATCTGCGTATGTTCCCCTGCCGATATTTGATAGTAAAACACATATTTGTTTTTATCTGTATTAGATCATATTTTTTATTAAGTATTATTAAGTATTTTACTATTAGGTTATCAATATATCGTTGTTGACATATATATTAAATGACACAGTAACTATATATATATATATATATATTGCAAATGACTGAGTGTCTCTTTGTGAGTGAGTGAGTGAGAGAGTGAGTGTGATTTTTATTTAGTTATTTATAAATTTTATATTTTTTGCTGAAATCTGTACTTATTTGAGATTTGCAATAAAAAAAAAAAAGAACTTTGACCTCTCTATGGATGCCATGCCTTCCCAGCGGGTACTCGGCTTCATATGGGACACTAATGAGGATGCTATAACGTTTAGAACCCTTCAACCGAACCCTCCTGCAACCAAGCGTGGTATTATACGCACAATTGCTACCATCTTCGATCCTTGTGGGCTGTGCGGGCCATTTATCCTTGCTGCCAAGCATCTAATGCAGATACTTTGGAAGCGTGCGCTTGCTTGGGATGATGATCTACCAGAAGACCTACTGAGCATGTGGCCTGTCCTGGTTAATCGACCTTCCAAACATTGCGGGTATTCGAGTTTCACACTGCTACTCACCAGACCTATGGGAAGCACCAACTGTAGTAGTCCATATCTTCTGTGACGGCTCCGAAATTTCGTTTGGTTCTGTTGCCTATTTACGCATTGTTTCCACCAATGGTACAATTTCCGTTGCCTTTTTGCTGAGCAAGACCAGAATTGCACCCGTGAAGAAGCTGACGCTGCCACGACTTGAGCTACAGGCAGCTGTACTAGCTGCTAGAATTTACCTCAAACTTAAGGAGGAGCTACAGTTTGATGTAACCAAGGCCGTTTTTTGGACTGACTCGATGTCTACTCTGGGATACATCAAAAACACAACTCGTCGATTCAGACGTTTCGTTGCTAATTGCCAAGAAGAGATCCTTGATACCACGTCTGCCGATTGGTGGAGATATGTTCCAACTCTCTTCAACCCAGCAGTTTTTGCGTCCAGCTGCTATATAAGCTGGACGTTTTCTACAGCGGTATGCAGTGCGGCATCGACACACTCCGACGACCACAGCTTGTAGCAACGACCGGCGGCTCGACAGCAGCGGTTCTCTCCAGCGCCTCGCACCGGCCTACGACTCTGCGGTCACCCCGGCGGCTCGACAGCAGCGGTTCTCTCCAGCGCCTCGCACCGGCCTACGACTCCGCGGTCACCCCGGCGGCTCGACAGCAGTGGTTCTCTCCAGCGCCTCGCACCAGCCTACGACTCCGCGTTAACCCTGGCGGCTCGACAGCAGCGGTTCTCTCCAGCGCCTCGCACCGGCCTACGACTCCGCGTTAACCCTGGCGGCTCGACAGCAGCGGTTCTCTCCAGCGCCTCGCACCGACCCACGACTCCGCGTTCTTGGACTTCGTTCTTGTTGCTTCTATCACCGTATCGTCCACAACACCAGCTACGTGACAAAAGTGGCCTGCATGGGGCAATCTTTTAATTGGCAATCGGTCTTACGCTACGATGCAGAGTATATGAAATCTCAGAGCGAGATTGGATTTCCATGGGGAACCGACAGCCCCTTTCTCATGCAGGTGTTGTTAAAACCGAATCCAACCCAACCAACAACCAGAGGGAAGCAAAATTATCCCTTCTATCGCTGAAATATGACTTTTCAATTTATGCGATCCATGTAGCCGGGGAAGAAAATAAAATTGCCGATTCCGTGTCACGAATACATGAGCCAGAACATTGCTCTCGTTTTCTCGAATTAGTCCATCACTGGTTTTTAAGCTTTTACAGACAGCCGCCAGTGTATTTTCTGCAGGCCCATATGGCTAATTTCTCTTTTTCCTTTCTTTATCCCAGGCTCCGATAGACAGAGACAACAAGTAAATGATGAGGTGAACTTCTGGAGAGCTCAACTTTTCTCGGCCTCTACTAAATCAACTTATAGATCACACCTACGAGCCTATATCAAGTTCTGTGAGGTAATCAACTGTAAACCGATTCCTTTATCCCCGCCAACATCAGCAGGTACGCTGCTTACCGGGCACGATCGTGCGCTTTCTCATCTCTTCTGCAGTACCTAAACATCGTCCGGATCATCCACAAGGATTTCGGACTTCCTAACCTTCTGTGTTCCTGGGAGCTGAAGACGAGTCTGTGTGGTATAAAGAGACACAAAGGTGATCCGGGCTCTCAGAAAGCACCCATCCTTCCACCACAGCTTTTAAGCCTACGATCATTCCTCAACCTGAATGATTTAGAACAAGCACAGACGTGGGCAGCTTGTCTGATCGCCTTCTTTGGAATGCTCAGAGTTAACAATATTACGGCCAGGTCTCAGACAGACAGCGGCCTATCTATATGTCGCCGCGACTTGACATTTACAAAAAGAGGATGCACCCTAAGAGTGACCAAATCGAAAAACAACCAGTACGGCCAGAGAGCCCATATTGTTACACTCCCCTTCCGTCACGGCAGCCCTTTGTGCCCCACAACAGCACTGACGAATTTTCTGAAGATATCAATGGACGTCCCGGAATCTGCGCCGTTCCTTGCCACTTCTAACAATGGAGGGACCACTCTCCTCACATCGGCAGGCTTTCGCCAAAAACTTGCACGGTCACTTCGAGGGACCGGACTTTCCACCGCGACGTACAATACTCACAGTCTCCGCAGGGGAGGAGCTACGTGGCTTCTATCCATCGGTACTCCTCTAGCGATGGTGAAGGCCATGGGAGACTGGTCTAGCGATGCGGTATTCCAATACACGAACCTTCGGTGGATATGAAATATGATGTAATGCTGGGAACACTGAAGACAGTTTGAACTTGTGGTTAAATTATGAAAAATTTAAATTATTGGACTGGAAATAAACAACCTGTGACTGCCTCACTGTCATATGTCTAGCTACATGACAGTTTCTAAGTGCAATTACGTCTATTTCATTTTCACTCACCTACCCATACTCTGGGTTGGGAATTTTGAACAGCTGCAATTAGTAATATTGCTACCTGTATCTAAGTGTTGCAATTCATTGACATACGGGTTGATGTACTTTGTTGAAGTAGTTAACGTTTATTGTAGTTATGTAATTTTATGTAAACTTTTATGTAGTTTAATAAATTTCTCAAGCCCGATAGTGGTTCTGGTTTTAAGTACCCTTTCCCTTTGGGAGTGGTATTTAAAACCACCACTAGAGGGACGCTTAGGCTGCAGGCTCCCGATTGGTCAGCCAGCTCACGTGGGGCATTCAAAATAATTGGCAGTTAGAGCCTGGCAGCCGTTAAAGCTGGACAGCGTGTAAGGGCGCTCGAGCCCATTTTGCTTCAATTAGAATCGGCTTAAGCATAAGCGTCGAAGATTTTCCCACCCTCCCGTCCCTCATATGGGCAGAAGGGGCTTCTTACATTTGCATTACACATTTTGGGTACATGCTCTTCATTTATTATGAAAGGTACATACGAACCGAGCATTGGTGGAGCGTGGCTTCCCAGTAACACATGTTAAACACTTCTTCTAGTTTCTTATACGACTCAAATAAATTCGACATGCTAAGGGATAAACTGAATAGAACACTCGATCAGCCATAAAAGAGCTTTAGACTGCTCCTTTCTTTAAATTTTTGGTTGTAAATTTAACCTACTTTCATGACCTACTTTTCCGCCCCATTGACATACAGCATAAAATGCTAGCAGAAAAATCAGTTCAAACATCATTTTTAGGTAAAATTGAACAATGCCTTTTGATAATTCTCTTAGTTACACTACTTGAGACTCTATGCTGGTATTTGGAAGGTTTTTGTGACAAAAAATTGACTTTGTATGCATCTTTAAACATTTGCGCTTAGTAAATGGGAATTTCGAACAGCTGCAATTAGTAATATTGCTACCTGTATCTAAGTGTTGCAATTCATTAACATACGGGTTGATGTACTTTGTTGAAGTAGTTAACGTTTATTGTAGTTATGTAATTTTATGTAAACGTTTATGCAGTTTAAAACATTTCTCAAGCCCAATAGTGGTTCTGGTTTTAAACACAGATCTAAAGCCAAGCGCTCACCCTTGTCATCACTGTCCTTTAGTACCGGAGAGTTTTGTTTCTTCTTTTTCTTTTTCTTGTCTTTTTTAGATAGATTGTCTGAAATAAATTAAAATAAATAAAATATGAGGACTGAACAACTGTAAAGATGACTCAAGTACGCCAGTAGCCAATATAAACTAAATGTCACAGAGGTGGAAGTCACGACACTGGCGTTCATCTCGGAAGAACGGTATGCGCGTTAAAGTAAAATAATGAGTTTTTTTTTTTTATTCAAGTAAAAAACAGGTATTAGTAACGGCCATGATGAAGGCATGTAAGTCGTCTTCAGAGCATTCAATCAGCGAAATGCTCATTTGTGTACTAAAGTATTAATCCATTTTGTAGGCAAATATATTATTATTTTTTACTTTATATTTTCATCACATGACATAACAGAGTGCTAACAACTCAAACATGTACCCGTATTCTGTGTTTGTGATGTTTTTTGGGCTGCATCACGTGGTGGTGCTTCACACGGAGCTGCGTTAAGTGGCTGCTGACCAGGCTCTTCTTGGGGAATTAGTGCCATTGCCGCCGCACCTTGCGCCGTCTGTCGGTTCAACTCATCCTCAATATTCAAAACGGCATCTAGTAAACTAGCTGCACTGGGGAAATCGTCTCCAGTATTCCGCAATCTTTGTTCGATCACCTGACGCACTGCATCTCGTCTGAAACCCATGTCTAAGACCGCCTGCACTGTCGGGGTGTCCAGGCGGGCTTTGATCTCCCGGGCCTCTACGTGGTAACTGCCTGGCGCACCTGCATACAAACAGGGTTCTGGTCACGTGATAAGGCAAAAAAGCAAGCTCAGCGAATTATTACAAGCATAAGGCTATGTTTTGCTTCAAGTTTTTGAAGGTTTGATGGGTCTAATCGCAAATAAGAAATGTAAGGACTTGTTCATTTACCTCAATATATCAACTAATTTTGCTAATTCTGTGAAGAACAATACAAATTGATTGAAATAACTGCATTCGTTAAATCGGATAGTTTATTGGCGTTGTTACTGTTTATTTATGAAGCTGAGTGCTGCTTTAAAACTTAAGAAATCTAGCCAGGCATATGCACTGGGTATATGATAGTTGTGTTTGTTGGTCAGGAACCCATGGATCACTAACCTTGTGGTCTTTGTGTTTGCGCTTGAGCCTGGGGAGGCTGAATAAAACAAACCAATATCAAATCAATATGAAAAGCCAATGTATAAGGCATTTGTCGACATGGGGTGCAGATATACACACAAAAGGCAACTTCTCCTTTTTATCGTTCATCAAGAAGTATGTATCTTGATTAAAGGAATGAAAACTCTTCGTATGAGATCTATATTTCACAATAAAAATAATATAAACAACTCATAAAAATAATATATATTCAGTTTTACCACAAAACGGCAGTAATAGCTATTATTCTGATATCTGAGCTTGTCATCGGACCACGCGACCTCCAAAGATGGCTATCGCCTGTTATATTCTCTTAAGAAATTATTACAAAAAAAAAAAAAAAAAAAAAAAAAACACAGGTACTAACTTTGAATGTAGAAATATATTTGTTACCCATTGGTAAGTATGGAAAGATTGCTGTTTACTCCAGGAAAATTCATTTTTGGCCCAAACGAACAGTTACTATCCCTTCAACGATTATTGTGTTTTTAAAATGAAATTCAAATATCGCCTAATGCTTCAAGTTACAGAACGTATTTAAAAGTCATCTAGCCTAAACCGTTCGTTTAAATTTGAATGATGTGATTAAATATATGCTTACCGGGTTGTTTGGCGAATTCCGTTCCTTGATCATTCGGATAAACTCATCCCCCTTGCACTGGCGTACAAAGCCACAACGTGGGAACCAACGCGCATGCTCAGTCCAAGGGTCGTCTTGTGGTTCCCAATTCCTCAGCCCTCCGTCACAGAAGAAGCACTTCACGTTGTCACCAAAGCCTGTTATTAACAAATATGAAACAAATATCAAAACGTTTCAACCATAAACTTAATGGACCCTGTTACTCGTCTATCCCTGTTAACAAGATACCGTAGGTCAGCTGTCCATTTGTAAATATACAGGATCAGTTTATGATTAACGCCCGAGAGCTGTGAAGCGATTGTTAAACTTCACTTTCATCCTTACATTCTAAACACAGCGTGGCCTTGCTATAATATATGGCACGTTTCCTATAAATTTGGCATAACAAAATGATGTATGAGTTTATTTATAGTAATTATTTATTTGATGAATATATTGCAGTGAAAAATATAGTGGAGTTACCGGCGTAAAAGAACCCGGCCTTGGCGAGTTCTTCAGGACGCGGAATACGAGATGGCGGCCAGTCAGCAAAAGTCTGAACTCTGGTGTTTTCAATGGCGTATCTCTCGTGTTTGGGTCTCGCTGTTAGTATCCCTAGTGTGGCTCCAGTTGTGGCATCTATGAGGCGAAAACATAGAAGGACGAGTTTTAATGATCGACTTGATAAGTAAAGGCAGTTTAAAAACATTCAATATTTGTGGTTTACGTCATTCCACTAACATGCATCCTAGATGTAATACACTATAAACCAAGGTTCGAGCAGAAACAGTGGCGCTGTGCTCTATTCCGAGTGACGCCACGCAGGAATGCAAGAGTACAAGGAACAGAACAAGGTACGGCCTGTTGATGTCCGCCCGGACCTTAATAATACGGAGATTACAGAGTACAATTTTTTATTATTTCGCGATAAGCACGGCGATTCGCATTTGAATCTAGTACGTAATTCTTGATTTAGGGTAAAAAATCCAGGTACCAACTGCGTTTTATAATCATGCTTCCCACCAAAGTGCTCGAATTATCAAAAAGAACAGCTGGAGCACCTTGCAAGCATTTTGAGATATTGTGAGCTTTGGGGTATCGTTTAATTAAATATGATTCACTATGTATTTTGACCTAGCAGAACCGTTTGTCAAGATGAAAGTGTTAGAATCATTGATAACTCGTGCTTACTCTCTGATCCTGTTGTGCTGCCGCGCACAATGTGACTTTGTGATTCTGACACAGCAAGAGGAAGAGCTGTGCTTGGTTCTTCCACAGAAATGTTCCCGACTTCCAGTCCTAGGATGAACGGGCAGGTTGAAAGATATCTGCGGTGTTCCAGCATTGGTTGGTCACCTAAAACAAACGTCACCCACGATCAATATCATCATTCTGACGCTGAAGATTATTGTTCGTCCCACAGCAATGATTTGCCAAAACCAGCATTTAAGTTGCAAATCAATGTTTTAAGTTAATCTGTTATTTCAATATTGCATCAGTTTTGAAAGTTTAAAAGGCTGTTTTGGTAAATTTTGGAATGTTCACATTTTACATATTAGCAACCGTTTCCCTGTTTTTATCATTTGTACAAAATAGACAAGGATAGAACAAAGTTTCTTGCAATGAAAAAAAATCATACCCGGTTCCCAGTTCCTTAAAATCCCCTCACAGAAGGCACACTGTACCCGGTCCTCCGTGCCCACATAGAAGAATCCAGCTCTTGCCAAGTCTCTGGGTAGGACACTTGCTCCACTGGGCCAGTTGACGAATGTCGCCAGGCGGTCAGACTCGTTCCTCATCCGTGAAGGGACACATGTAGGTAGATGAGATGCATTATGTGGAGTTAAGAGGCCAGATGTGTTCTCATTAGAGCGTACACCACTGGCAACCCCAGCATGAGCCACAGTGCTACTTTCCAGCGGTGTGGTCTGCGGGATGTCGACCTCTGGAGAACTGATGCCCAGTGATCTGGATAGTGCTTGTTGACTTGACAGTAGTGAGGGCACATTGCAACCATGGTCATGTGGTCTAGGCCTGGTGTTTGCTAAGTTTGGAAAAGGATCAACATTGGCGCCTATGTTGACATTAGAAACAGGGTCATCTCTGGGGAAAAGGGGAACATTCTCCGTTTCAGTCCCATTCATAAGTGGGCAATCTGGGAAGAAATTACGATGTCGCACTAGTGGATTGTCTCCACAGGTCCACTCCTTAAGTCTACCTCCACAACTAAAACATACTACCTCGTCACTGTTTCCTGTGTAATGGAACCCTGACCGTGCAAGTCGCGTTGCTCTTACCGGGACCGAATTGGGCAAGTCTTTAAAACTGGACAGTCGCACTGCTTCGTAGCAGTATTCTTCCCCCACACGAAAGGGTGGTCCTTGTGCAGACCGAAGAAAGTACTCTTGAAGATGTAATGGATATAAATGTATGCGTGTCCTGCCTGGGGCGTAGCTTGTTAAATATCGAAACAAATCTCTATGAAGAAAAACAGAAACTTGCCTGTACATATTGTGATCGTCCTCCTCACCCTCACTGCCCTTGGCACATTTATTTTGTACCTCTTCTTTCTGTGGAACTCTGTCCCGATTAAAAAATTCCGCAACTCCATTTTGCACCGATGACGTCACTGTTTGATGATCAAATTCTAGATCAGTTGTCACTGTGTTATCTTGTGCACTCACTTTTGTTAACAATGTGTAATCTGACTGGTATGCATGATGACAAGAAGTCTTCTCTTTCTTGCTTCCCAAGTTCTCCGCCAAACATATTCTTCCACGCTTTCCATCTTTGGCCAAATTTTCATTTTTCAAAGAATTGCTTTTGTTAAAAGCTTCAATGGCTTTAGTCAAATCACAGACTGTGGAGTCGTTTGTAACAAAGAACCCCATTATGGATTGTTTTATCTGTTGACTATTGTCTTTGCTTGTATTTTGAAACGGGATGTGTACGTAACGTAAATTCCGTCGTATTATTATTGGCTCAATTGTTTGAAACATAAGGGTTCTGACGCACAGATGATTTTCAAGGTAACTTTGGTAGATACTACTGGCTTCGTCAAACTGTAGTTGACACCATTGTTCACGCCAATAACACAAATTCATTGAGTTACCATCATCCACGTCAGCTGAAGTGGTTTTTGCCTTGTCTGCAAGTGGCAGTAGATTTTCCAAAATACACCTTCTATTGCAGTGATCTTTATATTCCTGGGTAATGCTTTTCTTGTTTATGACAGCTGTATCGTATTTTGCGTCGCTGCAAAGAGTCTTTATCTCATCCAAACATCTATTTATTGATGCGAGGCATGGTATTTCAAACAAATCAGCTTTCACAAGTAATCTTCTTTTATCTATTATATCCAAAAAGGCACACCTTTCTTTTAATTGTGATGATTCAACGCCGTCTTTCATTAGATTAAGTGCAATTAAGATAGCCAAAATAATGGAATTTAGAATAAAACAAAATAAAACAAAGTAATCTCTCTTGCGTCCAAAATATTCACCATTACAACATTTGTTTTCTGGCTCCCAATTGTCGCAGTAGGTCAGATAAGTGTTACTGTTTGTTTCTGTTTTCTTGTTTTTCTTTTCTTCATCTTGCATTCTCGAATTTCGTGACAATAGTCCGGCAGTCATTTCACTGTCGAGAGTGAAATGCCTCTGTATGTGGCATCTGAAGGTTGACTTGCCCAAAAAACAAACATCATTTGGTGATATATTCACATGACCGTCAGCAAAGTTTTGTACGAAAAAGAAAAAATCAAGATAGGGAAACGGCAAATATTTCAGTCTTCCTTCTATTGCGATGCTTGATACACTATGTGTTAGAATACATAAATTATTTAAACAATAACCTTTTGCCATGTTATTTTCACTTCCACTAAATTGCATTAGAGTTAAAGAAATATTTCCTCTAATTATATGCCTTGTTAAAACTGTCCTGTAATCAAAGCATGTGTGTACTGGTCTGCACTGTACACCATTCGCTTGCTCTACAGACGACTGATTCCCTGGACAAAATTCCTCACAGCAATGTCCCATCTTCATGCATCTGAAGTACTTTTCGAGTGAATAAAAGGTGCATGCTGATTCAGAAATATGATTTGTGGGTAATTGAGGAACTTCAATCCATACATAATTAAAGTAGCAATGTTTTTCTTGCCCATGTGACCCACAGGTAAATTGGGTTTCTGGTATGGATACATGGCAAGCATTTATCTGTGAGTTACAGTATATCTGTATTGGTTTTGAAATATGCACAACTAACAGAAGAGGTATTTCGAGTGTTTGCGATGCGCAGCATAAATAAATAACCTCTGCATTGGCCGTAATCAAAGTAACAAAGATAAAGAAAGAGCACAACAATTTCAATGTAGATTTCGTGTTGTACTTTGTATTTTTTATTTGCTTGAGGTAAAAATGCAGAAGAGCGTCAGCATGCTCTCTGGGCATGTATCCTAAATCAGTTATCTTGTTGATGTAGCTTCCAATATTAACATAACCACTTTCAATTAATGTCAGGCAGTGGGCAATTTTACGAAGTGATCGTTTGTCGTCACCTGAAATCTATAGAAAAACAGGTTACAATATCTTTTCTGAATAGTCCCTAAGACATGTTTGGGATATCAAATATTGCTATTGTTCCACCCGGTCTATACTCCAAAAGCATCACACCGAATTTAGCAGACCGCACGTACCAGGTAATTTGGTAGGAAATGGCAATACTGCATGGTGTCCCTTGGTATCATTTCAAGGCCCAAACATTATAATTTATACACCATGTGCATGTATATAAGCGCAGGCGTCAACATCTGTCCTTTGTACGAGTAGAATATTTGAAAATACATGTCTATTAATTAAATACTCTCAGCTCTCTTATAAGTTTCACAAATTGTATTCACAAAATAGAGAAAAAAATTGGTTTCTTACATACAGATACGAACTTGAGAATTCTTAAAGACTGTCCAAGGTCTTGCAGTGAAAATAAGATCCCCTTACTTGCATTATGATGAAGCCTTGAACCTGGCCAGTATACATTCTTTAGACAAAAGAAGTGGAGATTTAAACAAAACATTTTTTTATGAAATAACTGTATCCTGTGACATACTGAACTACATTTTAGTTGGACAACCATTTAAACCCTTTTAAGATCAAACAACAGTTATGTGTCAAAATGTAATAGCAAACGGTTCGACTAGCCTTCATTGCAAATGCCCTTCTAAAATTCAAATTGTAAAATGTATTTTATCCATAATATAATAGTTTAGAAGACCATGTCGTAATGAGCAGTAACCCCTCGATAGTCTCGTGGAAGACTAGATTTTGGTGTGCTCATCTACCATTACGTGTGTTGTGTTGTGCATTGATCACGTGAGCTGGTAGAGCGGGAATAGTAGTCTGGGATGCGCCATGTTAGGTGACACGATGCAACGTTTCTTCAATAATAATTCCATATGTATCTGTTGATTTTATTCGTGTTTTATGACTTCACATTGAATCACAACATTTGGCGACAAGGATTAAAAACTTCAAAAATATAGTGAACAGTGATATTACAAGCCTAGCGTTGCAGACTGCAGTTATGGATACATTGCTAGAGGAAACTCGTATAGGACAATGACTATTCACTTATAGATGCAGCTTATGACAGCTTACTTGAGAAAAGAATATGCGAGGCAGAACAAAAGATGACTCTTATGGAGACCCAGCAGGAATAGTTGAGTTGGATCAACGTTGAAAACAGGTTGATACGTTGAATTGCCGTTGATCTACCTAAATTCAATGTCAAATCAACGTTGATCCAGCCACGTCGAAACACCGTCATAATGTGACGTTGACTCAACGTTGTATTTTGGTCAATGACACAACCTTGCAGTTATGAATTGTAATTTTAAATATTAATTATTGAAAACGTGATATTTTGTTTATCAATACTGTAACTAAATTTATCAAAATAATAACAAAATGGCTTTAAAGTAAAATTGACAGTTGTTTTGTGTCTTTAGTTAACTAGTGCATTTTCCTAACTTGTTTTTCAGAAATACATTCCAATAAACTGAATTGCTTGCAAGGTCAGCTAACACGAGGATGCATATATTTCTGTAAATGTGATGGAGTTAACAGTTCTTGGTAACCTGTTATAGATAGACAGGTTGAAGTGATTGTGACTTAGTTATATATATATATATATATATATATATATATATATATATATATATATATATATATATATATATATGGTTGTATCTATCCTCATATATACAAGCAAAAAAACTATATCTAAATCTTGGAAATTCTAACTTAGAGGCCATACATTTATACTGTACATATATTTTGCCATCAAACATGTTCTACTGCTAAACACATCCAGGCTAATGTCCCGCTGGGTGGGGTCGATATAACATTGTATTCTGACGTTGATACAACGTTGTTATCTGACGTTAACACAACTTTCAAATTCAACGTTTATTCAATGTCTACTCAACGTTATGGTTCAACGTTGTTTCAACGTTAAAACAACATAATTTGCCCGCTGGGGAGGCGCATTGTAGAAATGGCTGATCAGCAAGCAAATATGGATAAAAATATCAGGAGTATTGAAGAGACTGAGTAATATTGGACATACTATGAAAACATAAATTGAACAACTGTCTATGTCCTTAAAACAAAACATGAACGATTTTATTGACAATTTCAATTATAAAACGGAAGTCATCCTAGAAAAACAATTCACCAGTAAGACAACCACAGCATCAAAAACCGTTCAATTATAGCCAGTCATTGTTGCATGATGTCTCAAATATTCATATTCCTTCCGTTGCTGAGAGAACCCCCGTGCCCGATGAGCCAATAGAACCTGTCCACCCTTATCCAAGAGAAAAGATGAACCGTCATCGAGACGTGCCAAGCGATGGTCCAATACCCCTACTCAGCAACGTAAACAACAAGACTAAGTGTTTTCATCGCCATCACCGCCAGTGATACAACTCAGGCCCCACCACCACATCACAAAGCCAATGATTCAGTGTGTACTGACCATCAAGGTAGTAGAAATAAAGTGTTATTCGCTAAAATGAAACCTTTTGATGGATCTACGAATTTTAGTAATTTTTTAGTTAAATTCGATTTATACGCTGATGAGTTAGATGACAGGGCCAAAATGATCAATTTAGTTAGTTTGTTAGTAGGTGAAGCATTGGCCGAATTTTGTAAGTCTAGTGCAAGTATTCGTGAGAGTTACACGAACACGGTCAATCTCATGACACAGTGTTTTTCAAAGCATGAGAGCGATAAATTGGCTAGAAAAGCATTAGCAGGGTCTAAGCCAAAAGATCAGGATTCTATTGAAGATTTTTGGTCATCGTGTGCGAATTATGACCTTGAATGCATATAGGGATACTCCTTCAGATATTTCAAATCAGATGGCTATTATGGCATTTCTGAAAGGTCTTTTAGATAAAGAACTTTTGGACAAAATTGTGTTCATGGTGCCAACAACGCTTGAACAAGCTATTGAAAAAACCTGCAATTTACATGCCAATATGCAAATCTATGGTCATAAAACGTTACGTATTAGAAAGGTATCACTTGGGAACAGTACCGGCGAAGATGAAGGAGATAATGTGCAGGTAGGAAGTGCTCAGATAGATGGTCAACGTAAAAGTGATTTTAACTCGCCTATGAAAGCGCAGTACATTGACCAAGTTGTGTCACGATTAGAACAATGTGTTGAGAAGTTGTATTCAGCACTACCGAAAATCCAGGTGTCACAATCACCCACAAAATTGTCTCCTTCAAGGTCTCCTTCACGGTCCCCTTCACAAAAGTGTTAGAAATATGGTGAGCTTAGGCATTTCATCAAGAATTGTCCAAATGATAAGTTACAGCTAAAACAGTTAAACAGTCCCAGGTCGTGTGTGCGGTCCAACAACCGACCATTCAGTCAATAGGACCTCTTGATTGTGACAATGGATATTTTGTTATCACAGTGATTAAAAAAGGGCTAGCCTAGTAGTACCAATTACAGTAAACTCTATAGCGGTACATGGTATAATAGACACAGCTGCTCAAATTACTGTTATTAGTGAAAGAGTGATTGCTCCGATGACGGGGCCGTTACAATTTGAAAAAAAAAAACTGGAAAATTAAAGGCATTTCAACAGCCAATGTTTTAGTTGCTAGATAAGTGAAAGGTATTTCCATTGTTATAGGCGGTAAAGAATACAAATGGAATGTGTTAGTCGCTCCGATTGAGGACGATCCTCTGATAGGGTTAGATTTTTTTAAAACAACATGAGGGCCATATTGATTTGAAGGATAGTATATTACAGTTAGGTAACACCAGAATACCTGTTGAACTACGATACTCAGGGTGTAGTGTAAGGAAGATTGTGTTAGATAAGCGCACTATAATCCCGGCGAACTCAGAGGTAAGACTGGGAGTGTTTTGTGAAGCACAGTCTGACACAACATATGTTTTGAATGCAACTCAATATCATCACCATGGTGTTCTCATACCATATATAGTTTTTAATACAGGTTATTCTTCAGAGACTTTGTCAAGCCCAGTTATTTGTAGTAATGGCAGTGACAAATACATTACTTTAAGGAGAGGGCACATAGTCGGCTACATTGAAGAGATAGACAGAGTTATTGATGACACAGAATTGCAGTCGTCAGATGTGTATAAAGTGTATACACTTGGGCAACTGACTGTGACAATATGGATAGTTTTGATTTACCTGAGCATATTACTGAGTTGTGGCAACAGTCGAGTGCAAATCTTACCAGTTCTCAATCTCAAGAGTTGGGGAAAATTTTAGCACAGTTTTATGATGTTTTTTCCAAGGGTGATCTTGATATCGGTTGTTTTGACAAAGTAAAGCACAGGATAGATACAGGATCGTCTCACCCAATTAAACAAAAAAGAGACCTACCCCATATGGCTTCGAGTCGGAAAAAAGGCCCATCTAGATAAATTGCTAGCGTCAGATGTCATACAACCTTCCTCCTCTGAATTGCCTTCAACGCCCGTGTTAGTTAGAAAGAAAGATGGGTCAGTTAGGTAATGTATTGATTACAGGGCACTGAATAAGATCACAGTAAAGGATGTCTATCCCATTCCGCGAATTGAGGAGTGTGTGGATGTATTATCTGGTACATGTTGGTTCAGCACGTTGGACATGCTCTGGTTACTATCAAATTGAAATAGATAAGCAGAGTCGAGAAAAAAAAAAAAAAACGGCATTTGTCACAAAATATGGTTTATTTGAATTCAAGAGACTGGCTTTTGGCCTTTGTAATAGCCCAGCTGTAAGATCCTACAGTTCTTAAGTTAAAACAATAAAGTCTTGGTTAACATTCTGTATGTTTATTTCAGTAACCAGCATCAGAAACGCATGTACATGTAGTACAATGGTTCTGACTAAAACGAAAAAAAAAAATAATAATAATAAAGTCTTCTCAAAACAAAGTGTTACAAACAATTTCAACTGCATTAAGAAAGTTAAACTAAATAATACAACAAAACAATCATAAAACTCATATTGCTGGCCTCCGTGGATGTCAATTATTCCTTTTTATCCTGGAAAGCTGAATTTCCTCTACAAAATTGCTTAACATATATGAGGAACTTGAGGTTGTTATACTATATGGTATCTGAACTGTCATAAACGCACAAGAGTGTCACAAAAATGTCAATTTCTACAGAATGCTAACTGCAAAACAGCCAAGCTGCGGAAGTGTCAATCAATTCTCCCCTGCAATCCTACCTCCTAAAAGATCACGTAAATGGGCCGCTTAAGATTACATTAATGGAGATAAACAAGTAATCGGGTTATCCGATTCTTACACCAGCCACATTCCGAAGGTCAATCAATTTAGTCCTTAGAGGATTAACTTGGAAGCATGTCTTGGCTTATTTAGATGACATTGTTGTTTGGGCAGGAGTTTTGGGGAACACTTGGAAAATTTGGTCATGGTGGTTAAGCGGTTTCGTGAACATGGTCTGAAGCTAAAAGCAAAGAAGTGTAATTTTTTTTCAGAAGCAGGTGGTATATCTGGGGAAAGTAGTAGACGAGAATGGTGTATCAGCTAACCCAGATAGTGTAAAAGTGGTACAAGACTGGCCTACACCAAAGTGCAAAAAAGAAGTAGAGCGGTTTTTAGGCCTAGTTAATTATCATAGAGCACATATTAAGGATTTTGCGAGCATGGCACAGCCATTGTATGTTTTAACAAGTAAGGGAGTGAGTTTTAATTGGGAAGAAAAACAAAAGCTGGCCTTTACACGTTTAAAACAAGCATAAGTTACCAGTCCAGTTTTATCATTTTCAAAAAACAATGGCATGTTTATCTTAAATACTGATGCCTCAAATGATGCTATTGCTGCTGAGCTGTTGCAAATTCAAGTTTGGGAAGAGCGTGTGATTAGTTATGGTAGCTATTTGTTATCTCCAAGTCAAAAGAAATATTGCACGACAAAGAAGAAATTGCTTGCTGTTGTGAGGTTTGTTCGTCAGTATAGACATTATCTGTTAGGCAGGGAATTTTTAGTTCATACAGACCATAGTAGTTTAGCATGGTTAATGCAATTTAAGTCCCTGACTGACATGTTAGCAAGATGGATAGAAGAGCTATCCCAATTTAGTTTTAGAATTGTCATTTCCAAAAAGATTGTAAAACATACCAATGCCGATGCATTATCTCACATTCCCTAAGAATACCCATATTGTGATCAATGCATAGAGGGCTGCGATGTTAGCTTCCATGCAATGGATGTCACCATTGTAAAAGGATACAGGAACAATGGGGAAAGTTCATTCAAGACGATGATGTCATCCCATTACCAGTTAGAGCTGTTCAAGTTAGTTGTGGGATTCATTTATAATCAATGCTTTCTCAAGAGCAACTTAGACAAAAACAGTTAGAAGACCCTGATCTCAAGGTTATTTTATTTTGGATTGAGAATGATTTACAGCCTAACAAAAGGGAAATCAGTCTTCAATCACCAGCTGTCAAATACTACTGGACAAACTTACAGCTGGTACTTTCGAAAAATGGTATACAGTATTATCAATGGCAAAGTCAAAATTCAGTGATACCTTGTTATATAGTGCCCAGGGAATTGAGAAATGAGGTATTGAGGTTATGTCATGATCCTGCGTCCGTTGGTCACCAAGGGATTTCAAGAACATTATTCAAATTACATCAATCTGTATACTGGTGCAGTATAACCACTGACTGTAAATTGTATGTACGAGCATGCAGTGATTGTTGTAAAAGCAAAAAGGCAAAAAAAAAAAAAAAAAAAAAAAAAAAAAACACCCTTAACAAATTACCATGCAGGTGCTCCGGGTGAAAGATTACATGTGGATATCCTTGGTCCCTTTAACACTAGCTAGGCAGGTAATAAATACATATTAGTGCTAGTCTGTCAGTTTACAAAATGGGTAGAGGCATACCCTTTCCCTAACCAAACGACAGAGACAGTAGCTACGGTGATAGTTAACAACTTTATTTCACGATTTGCTTGCCCGACATACTTGCATACTGATCAAGGAGCAAATTTTACCAGTATTCTTTTTAAAAAGATATGTAGGTTAATGGGCATAGAAAAAACACGCACAACTCCTTATCGGTCTTGTTCCAATGGGCAAGTAGAAAGTTACAATCGTACGTTATTACAAGCAATTAGATGTTTTAGAGGGCTGTGTAAATAATTGGGATGTGCATCTACCTCTCTTAACTAGCGCATTAAGAGCTGTCCCAAATAG
Source organism: Lingula anatina (assembly GCF_051362555.1). Lineage (NCBI taxonomy): Eukaryota > Metazoa > Brachiopoda > Lingulata > Lingulida > Lingulidae > Lingula > Lingula anatina. Next base: position 20,263,044 of record NC_141775.1, read on the forward strand.
GCAAACGGGCCTTACGCCCAATATGATGATGTTAGGAAGAGAGACTAGGCAACCAGTTGATTTTATATTACAATTGACTGATTTAGAGCTGCCAGAGCCTAATAATTATACTGCTACATTAAGATATTAAGAGAAAGGTTGGTTGCAGCTCATGACATTGCGAGAAAATGTTTAGGTACATCATTAAAAACACAAAAAACAGTATTATGATGCACACACCTATACTCACAAGTATTCAGTAGGTGATTCAGTTTATACGAGTTTATAAGATGAATTGTGGAGGTAAGGCTGGACAGTCCAAAAAGTTACAGCCATTATTGAAAGACCCTTATGTGGTCAGTAAATATCTTTATCCAATATTGTATCAAATAGCTGGTGCTCACAACTATAGTGTAGTTCATCATGATCTTTTAAAACCTTGCAAACTGAGAACTGACAATATTCCTGTGAGATTGCAGAGGTTACAAAAGAAACTATGTGGTGGGGTCAAAGAGGATTCGGAGGAAATTGTTTCAGTGGAGGAGGATTCACAAGAGGATTAACCGATATCAGATACATTGCACTGTGATTCTCCGGTGGTGACCAGGAATGGCCGTTAGTTAATTCCTCCGGTGAGATACGAGTGTTAACTTTTATGATGACATGGATTTTAAACTTATAGACACTTTTTGTGCTTTCAATGTGTAATTATGTGTTAACAGCGGGGACTATATGCTTTGCAAGTGAACTGGAAAGACTTTGTTATTGTATTGATTTAGTAACTTCAATGATGGTGAATCAGTGACTTGAAACTGAACAATTTATAAAGGAATGCAGTAACTATACAGAGTGTCAGACTATGTTTATGTGTATTGATATTTTGTAATAAGAGTAATGTGTTAGATGTTTTGATAAATAATACTTTTGAGTTTAAGATATAGGTTGTGTTTATATAGTGAACAAAAATATAAACGCACGAAAGAATATGTAGATTTATTATGGATTAATTTATTAAAAGATACAACAAGACTTATTTTATAGGTTCTAATTATTATATATATATTGTATACTATCTGTCTGCTTGTTTAAAAAAATAAAATTGGGAAGAATGTTGTAATATGTGCATTGATGTGGCGCGTCTTGATCACGTGAGCTGGTAGAGCGTGAATAGTAGTCTGGGATGCGCCATGCGCCATGTGTACAAGACAAGGTATAGAGAAGAAAGTGGAATACAAGTCGCCGTTTTCATTTAGTGCACTCACTCAGGGAAATTTCTCAGTTAATTAGTATCCAAAGATAAAAAAAAATCTATTTTGGTGGCAGCTACCTGAGAGACCATGAATCTGAAAAAGCAATATTATCTTTCTTGGAGTTTTTGTCGTACTCGTCAAAAGCTCACTTTTTAGTATTCAGTAAGCTAAAGAGGCAACGGTAATAATTTTGTATTTCTTCATAAAAGAACGTTTATGTATGTTACTGTTGAGTTTGAGATAAATATTGTTGTTGCTTATATTAATCTGTATTTATTAATCAGTTTCAGTGAAACTGATAATAATACAGAGGAAATAGCAATGGTTTTGCTGATGCACATGTATTACAACGCAATCCTGGCATCAAACACAAGCTCACTAAGGCCATCGTAGCAGTAAGGCATGACTCAGGCAATATTACTAGATATTGTAGAAAACTTGACAAGCCGTCAGTTTTCATATCAGGTGTTTGAATTTATTGACTCTAAACAGAATAATCAGCTATCAGAATATAGTAGCATTGATTCAGAGGAATCACTACTTACTGGACTGCAGGGTTACGTGGTGCATGGCAGTCTGCCAGAAAAAAAAACTGAGTTCCACCTTTTAAGCCTTATGGCACGCGGAGGAGGAGGAGAGTCAGGGGCGAGCAAGCGCAGAGAGAACTAGATTTACGCCTCGGTCACAACCGGAGGCACGAATTTTAGGATCGTACGTCCCCTACGAATTTTGGTTGCAGCGGAGGCCGTGGAGTTCGTAGAGGTAGAGGAAAGTCTGCCTTGCGAGTCGCAAGGGCTACATGGTTGTCCTTTCAAGCAGTGACGCTAATTGCAAGGAGTGATGACCGTGGAAAATGCACTCATTCCTTGAGTTTGTGTTGCTTCCTGCGCACGTGGCACACACTCACCACTTACGAAGGGAATGCAACGCACGGCGAAAGTAGTGCCCTTTTACGTCAGTTTTGCTTCACATTTGCCTCACACGTTTGTGATGACGTATTGATAGCGTACGTCAGTTTTGCTTCCTGTTCTCGCCTTCTTTCTTCTCCTTCTCCCTTTTTTCGGCTACCTTAGACCCCATTCCCACAGATTTAAGATCGATCTATCTCTGTGGGGAGTCTCACTAGATTACTGTCAGTCTCACTAGATTTCCTATTAAAAGCTGTAAGGGGATAATTAACTAATGTGCGCGCTCGGCTGACAGCAATTTTGCTCCTTCATTGCTTGTTACGTGCGTTTTGCACAACGCACGTCTCACTTACTAACTCCGTGCGAGGGGAGCAAGTTACGCTTGCGGCCTTATTGTACGCAGGCTATTTGTAAAATCTTTCGGACAGTCCAACGTCCTCCGTACGTGCTTAAGAGCTGTCTGCAAACAGGAATTTCCGTAAGAAGGACCTGCGTGGGACGTGAGATTCTGCTTAAAATTTGGACGCAAACAGCCCGTAAGAGCCCGTACGGCCGGTTGTGACCGAGGGTTTAGATGACGTATCAGCACAGTTCCTTATAATTCCTCAGGGTAACCCAGGAACCTCTACCCCATGCAGCTGCTCAAGGTAAAATTATTGTACCAGTCAGTGGACACAATACTTATCCAGGTTACATTTCAGGATTAGCCAGCACAGCGCCTGAAAGGCCAAGACAGACTTCAGTGCCAGACATGCGCGGTGCAAAGAGTAAACAAAGGTGATTTGAGACAGGGGAACGTCCCAGTCACACCCGATGATGTGCCAGGTGCACTGTACAGACAGTATGAGATGTCTGCAATGGTACCGCAAGCTGGGAGGGCAACGTTAAAGCCTCGGTCACAACCGGCCGTTCGGGCTTTTGCGGCCTGTTTGCGTCCAAATTTTGTGAAGAATCTCACGTGCCGTGCAAGTCCTTCCTGCAAAACTTGGAGTTCGCAGTCAGCCCGTAAGCACGTACGGAGGATGTTGGACATATCCAAAAGATTCTACGCATAATCTGCGAATAGCGAAGCCGCAAACGTAACTTGCTCCACTCGCAAGGAGTTCGCGAGAAGTATGCAAGTGAGTCGTGCGTGGTCCAAGACGCACGTCGTAAACAATGAAGGAGCAAGTGTCCTTTTCATGTTGAGTTCGATGCACGCCCTTACAGCTAAAGAACAAATTCGAAAGCACGGCGGAAGTGCGTCGCCCCCTCGCCAGGAGTATAAAAGGCGTGCTAACGAAGCACGCTCGTGTCTCAACAAATGACGTCTCTTGTGCCTCGATCGTGTAAAACATTTAAAAAAATTCGAAATTTGCTCAATTCAACCTCTAATATGCCTGCAAAAGGCAAGGGAAAGAAGCTAAGAGAGCAGAAAAGAAGGCTTGCGCCTTTCCAATGCAAACTTTTCTCTACTTCCACGAACTCCACGGCCTCCACTGACCCAAAATTCGCAGGGGCCGTACGATCCTAAATTTGTCCGGTTGTGACTGAGGCTTTAGTCCAGCTTCGGCACTCAAACGTGCAGTCAATAGCTCGAAAGCATTACAATTTGCGAGCCCGCGCTAATAGCAATATCTCTGTTAGTTTCGAGGCTATTTTTTGCCACGAGTAAATCCCGTCACAATTGCCTTTGCGCATGCATAATTTTTCATTTTGTAGTATCTGTCATGTATTTATACATGGCGACAAGCTTGGGTTGCTAGTCATAATAGCATATAATAAAGCAAGGAAGCTTATAAAATATTGAGTCACTCAGTACCTCTGATAGAAAAACTTGCGGTAAATTTTCACGTTAAGACTGCTATGTACAGGTATATATAATATTATACCATCAAATACCCCCCAAAAAATATTGATCAACATTTTATAAAGTCATGTCTTAATGCATAAAAAAAATCAAAATTAATGGGATAATAACTCTTCGTATTAGATCCATATTTTACAATAAAAACATTGTAAACAACTCATAGAAATATAACATATTATTTTCACCACAATAACGGCAGTTATAGCTAATATTCTGGCATCTGAGCTTGTCATTAGACCACATGACCTCCATAGATGGCTATACTCTGATATGATCTCTTTAGAGATAATAACATAAAACCAAACTATTTAGGAAAAAACAGGGACTAACTTTCAATGCAGAAATAAATTCGTTAATCACTGGTTAGTATGGGGAAATTATTGTTTACTGCGGGAAATTAATTTTTGCCCAAAACAAACACTTATTATCCCTTTAAACATTTCATATATGATTTTATATAGTTATTGATCATAGTTATAAGTTTAAATTTTCATTTTCTACACAAAATAGAAGAGCAGAAACAGAGTATTCGTTCACACAGTGACCCTACTTAGTATGTGTTATTATGTGACTGGACACTATTCACCTATGTACATCAACAATTGCATCAGTCCATATTAACACGTGCGCTTTGTTTATTGATTTTTTTACATTCTATTGTTGAGAAACATCTCCAATGTCAGTATTTCAGATATTCCTGTAAATTAATAATCTATTGATAAGCATCATAATAAAAAAATGACATTTTTATATGCAATTGTGTTATAACGTCTACACTTCATGCGGCAATCGAACTTAAGTAGCATTCGAAGCTATAGTTGTGCTTCGGGATGCAGTTGTACTTCGAGAATACAGGTGGGTGTAATCGCCATTACTAATTGTAATCGATTGCTATAATTGTGCGTGGTTTCGAGTTATGGACCCCAGATTTTACTCACCGCCGTTCATTTAATCAGTCTTAGAAGCTAAGTTTTTCGCACTACCTTTGTAGGATGACTGTCTAGACACTCCGTCTGGCAGTGCATATTTTTTTTAAAGTTTGCTGCCATCCTGAAGGGTCTTGGTCTTAATGGAGCGCCATCTACGTGCGCCAGAATTATGAAGCTAGCGAAGAACTTCAAAATTTGAATCTCAAAGAAGATTTTACAAGATTTCGTGCGTATGGGTTGAAATTACAATCAAAGGGATTAGACGTTTCATTACTCAGAAGGAAATTTTTAATTACTTACAGGTGACACACTTTCCATGTCGCAACAAGACATAAAAGTGGTGAGTGAATGGAAAATTCCAATCTGAGCTAATGATGTTGAACGGCTCATGTGGGACCAGCTAACTATCACAGAGCTCTTTTGGGAATTCCTTGCAGCTCCATATTATATGTTATGACTGAGAAAGACAGTTATGACTGGGGTGAACCTTCCCTAGGTTCTAGATTTCAGTATTGCCAGCTTGATCTTGATTTCATATGTAGCCCGTATCAGCAATACTGACTCTAGCCACTAGCGTCAGGTTGGGGTGGTTTTGCCTAGGGCGCTTCCATATTTGAATGTCTCGAGCGACACAGATATGCCCCATCTAGAGCCGAATTTACCGCCTTGCGCTGACGTTATCTCGTGAAGACGGGACAAGAAGCAAAGTGACTGACGTGGAGTTTGAAGTTTGAACTGAGAATATCTTGCATTCGAAAATCAGTGCCACAATACAAACACCTTTCTGCTTTAAAACTGGTTTTTGGTGTAGCCACTGTGCAGTCCTTATAATGGTATCGGACATACAGTGTAGCTGTCAAGCTTATCACACGCCTGGCAAGCACGTGTTTTGAGTTTATATTTTCAGGAGCAAATGTTTTTGATAAGCAAAAAATACCATAGCATCTGGCATATTATTTTCTTCTAATAGATATCATTAATTTTTCAGTTCACATCTTAAATAAAGCAAGGAATTTTTTTTACATTTGGTTTTGGGCTAATGACATTCAACTGCAGATTTACTGCGGAACAGTTCATTTGATTGACGGATACTCAAAATTGCTGCGGCTATATTTGACCCTCGGACTAATTAGCCCAATGTTTGAATGCGGCCTTAGTTTTATTCAAACATAAATTATTTTATTCTTATAACAATGCTTAAAACATTTTATGTAAAAGTTTAACCCACTGGGTTGCAGTCTTAATGAATTATCATTATCATTATTATTATTATTATTATTATTTGACGGCAGCGAGCAGCCGGCAGCATGTCTTGCTAACTAAATAAAGACTTGTAGGGCTAGCATGTGGGAATTTATAAGTATGTCATTGTTATAAATATATCAGGATACAAACTGAAAATGGGTTTAGATGAACAGTTGGATTTCATAAATGATTGATCGATTCTGGTAGTAGTAGTAGTATTTACCGAAAAAAATGATGTCGTCCTTCTTCCTACAAGGAGTGCAGCACGTCCAACGCCAGAGTCCGACTGCTCCAAGTCGAAAACTTGTGCACCGCTCTCACTGTTCCCCATCTTTATTTTTTCCGCCTTGTAAGGGTCAGGCAGCAGGGTTTATATTCTGAATATATAAAAGGTAAAGGGGTAAAATACTTATCTCTGAATCATTTATATCGAAACCTGTGACCTATTACTTATCCTGCAGTTCGGGTATCTCTTTTTTTCTTTTGCTTTTAGTTAAGTGGCATTTTCCGCGTTACATTGCCATTTTACTAACAAAAAAAAAAAAAAAAAAAAAAAAAAAAAAAAAAAAAAAAAAAAACTTCTGAACTAGATCGAAATATATTAACTGCCATATGTTTAAAGGGTGCCTTTCCGATGTAGACGCTTAAATAGGGCTTTCTCTGAAACTTTGCCTATTTTATCCTGGACCCCAAAGCATGTCTCACCCGAAACGGTTGAGTAAATAAAGGTCAAGGTACAGATTTTTAAGATCACTTAAAGAAAAAAAAGCACAGCATTTATTTTCGTCTAAACTTCTCGCCATTAGTCCCCTACGCTTGGAATTCTGGGACTTGCCTCAATTTGCATATGAATGAATACTACTGTGTGCTACGCTCTGGATAGGACCCGGATGTCACTGCAAACCAAGATGGAGGGTAGTCCGAGCACACGTGGGTTGAAAGAGAGGAAATTAGTCTACGGGACAATGAAAAAGGAAATAAAACGGGAAATGCAGACGCAGAGGATGTTTTTTCACTGGCAGGCCAACAAGGTAGACAAAGCAGAAGTAGAAACTAAAACTGACGCGAGAAACTGACACGAGAAACTGACAAAAATTCTGCCAGATACGGGTAGGTTATTTCGATCTCTTATCACGTCCGACTCATTTATTGACAACATATTCAGGGGGCGGATTTAGGCCGTCTTCTGGTTCTGCCGGAAAACGGTCAGATTTTCAAGTTTTTATTGACGGTATATGTAATATTTCTGTCGGAAGGCGGTCAAAAATGGAGGATGGATCAATATAATTTGGAAGACTGTCAGATCTAGAAGCGCTATCTACTAAATCTTTATACAGGCCTCTTTTCTAATGGGACTGACATTACAAGATAGTATGCTCTAAAATATACTGATTTTAATTATACACGTGTGTGTTAAAACCTTGACGTTAAGGATATCGTAAGCCTTTATTATCCACATTCCTAACAACAATAGGTGCAACTTTTGTAACGATCGGTTGCTCAGATAGTGAGTTATACTTGGCAGCGATTCACTTATCTCGTCAATATAGAAAGCTGTTAAAAGAGCCAAAAACGTTCACAGGCTGGTTAACAGGGCTTATTAGTCAAATGCTTAGCTGGCAAATTTACCCGTTTCAATGGCTCTTCCTCGGCAATCGAGTTATTTTACCTGAGAGATTCCTTCTTTGTTATCGGCAAAGTGATCACATAAAACTGTGTCGAGAGCAAGTGTCCGTCACTTATGTTAATACGAGTTTTTTGACGGGTAACGCTGCAGGATTATTTTGCACGACACTTGGTAATCGTCAGATCAACGGAAAAATCCAGTGATTACTTCATAGCGGTATTTCTCAAAATGCCAGCTAAGATAAAGGGGAGACGCTCAGCTGCACAAGAATCAGCGATAAAAGTGGCTGAGAGAAGGCTTTTGAATAAATATTTTATTTTTACACACATGACACTTAGACCCTATTTGCTTTTTACCTGCTAGTCTTGACTATTCTCGGGGTCTTTTTGTGATTTTCATTTTTGGATACATTTTGAACTCCTTCTTCCCGCTTGATCAGTGATTTTGAAATTGTTTTTCTCCAAACATCGCAAAATGCAAAGCCGCTAACATGCGTTTTTATTTTTATTGTTTTAATCATGATGTCAACCCTTGCTTGGATTTCTCTCGTTTGGCCATTCACATCACAATTTTTCGCGTGTCTCTCAAGCTCCATGATATCATATCTTGGAGAATAAAATTTTATTTTGTCAACATTAGATTTACCTTTTACAAAAGGCGACCAACAATCATTTCCGGTTTCGTAACGTGTCGCAGATACGCTCGCCGATATATATTGCAAAAATTAGACAGGCTAAAAGTATCCTTTTGAGCGTTTTTTTTTTTTTTATTTATCGATTTTTCTTTCATTTGTCAATTAATTTAGACGATTCGATTAACTCTTTTGCCCATTTATTAGGTATTCAGAAATCAGGCATCCGTCTGAACAAATACGACCGGTTTTCCCCAACCGCCACGCATAGGCCCTACTCTCTTTCAAAATTTTCTTTCTTTCCTCAGGAAATGGACATTTAACACGAACTTTTCTCTTCCCAATAGTGTACTAGCTAGACTTCTTCGCTGCTAAGCTGATGTAAGATTTATGACCTATTACCGCACACGTAATCGGCTTATAACTCATTAACTGTGCTCCGACCCCCTCATGGCAACGGCCCTTAGTAACAGAGGCGTGGCTTAGTTGTCAGGCTGACTGAGGCGCGTGCCGGATGAAAAACTCATCAAAAGACACATTTTGCGATGCAAATTCATAAAAATTATTACATCCAACGTTAGAAACTTTTTTGATTTATATAAACACACAAAAAACTAAAAAACATGATTTTAAGCGTATTTAACCCTATCACCGGCCTTAAAATATTAAAATATGAGGATTGTAGACAGGGTCGTTCTCCATTTATTGTGCTGAATGTCAATGTGAATTTGAATTTGACCTTATACAGTTTGGATCAAATCCTAATGCTGCTTGCGTTATTATTACAAGGGCTTTGCTACTTCAGTGGTCCTTCCGATCTTCACACGTGTTTGTTTCATTATTCAGTTCAGTAGTTGATGGAGAGGTATAATGTCAGCTTCAGAATAAAACAGGCGATCGTGTGTTTGCATACCTCTACAATTCAAAGTCGCCTAACACAACAGAGGGGGGCTTCTGACAGTATTTCAATTTAATCAGCACTTATCAGTGGCAACAAGACAGTAGAGTGATACTATATGCAGCTGAGGGGATTTTTCTGACAGTAAGTCAATATAACCAGCTGATCTCGTGATATTGTGTCTCGACGTACCGGGTAACGACCATGAGTCATGGGTTTATATGCTCTATTGCTATCCATTGCATTTATTAAATGTACTTTCATCGGACTTTGCTAAGAAAGACGTTTATTTTATTGATATTGTGAGGGGATTCCTTTGTATTTACCCCAAATGACACATTATGGGAATCCCCGACCCCACCCAACTACATTAAAGAAAACACTTCATGTGCACTCATGAAAATATTATTGCAAAATGCATTTAAAATTGTAGGAAGGTTGATTTTAGTTAATATAAATATTTTTTTTTAATTACTTAAAAAAATGCGGGGCGTTTTTGTCTTAAACTCACCACTACATACAATATGCAAGAAACCTCAATATAAGCTGACTATATTTAATCACCACGAGTAGGGGTGGGCAACTTTGGCTTACTCGATTTTTGGAGTTCTGAGCACCTTATAGCTTACAATAGAGTGTGTTAACAATGAAAACAGCATTTCTTTTGTTTTATTGGGCAACTTCGACTTACAATAGAGTGTGTCAACAATGAAGACAGCATTTCCTTTGTATTTTTGGGCAACTTCGACTTACAATAGAGAACCTACTCCTTCATCAGGGAAATGATGGCTGTAATAGGTGTTGCCACTCGATCATCACCCTTCAGGTGTGCTCTTTAGTCAGGTATTGGTCTGGCCATTTGCGAGGAAAGATTTCGTAAATAATATCGATCTGCTTGTTTGAGGTGAAATGTTTGTTTCACGGTAGATTACATCCTGACTAAACTACTGCAATTTACCTCTTCATGAATGTCCATAAGAAAAGCAAAAACGTCTGCAACATCTTCAAAACATCTCTGCTTGATTTGTTACCAGCACACCTTGGCGACAGGCAAGACCCTTGAATCACAATCATCTGATATCCGACGTAAGATGTGAGAGGCTTTCAACATCAGCCGTCACCAGCCAGCCATGAATAGGGTCAGGGGCCGATCTATCTGATATTTATAAGAGGGTCCTGGCCCCGTATCTCGAAAGCATCGCGGGCCCTGGTCGCTATACGTCGCTATAACCTACCACCTGGCGGTCAGTGAGTGTGAACATCTATCCCGGCCTGAGAACTAGCCCGCCGAGAACAATTCTCCTTCCCGATCTCGGGGCCAACATGGCCATACAGGGTTTCACTTTCCCCACCCAGTCCTGTTCCGTTGCAAGTCCTAGGTACAAGCATGCCTGTGCTGTTCATGCACCGCTGTAACATATATTGCCCTAACCATCTGATGGGCCCCAATAAACATGATAAACACAATTAAATGGCCGGTGAATCTCTCAGATAGGCCTAGGTGCGATAAACCAGTAGGCCTAGGACTATTAGGTCCTATGCTTTGTAGGCCTACCATCCCAGAACGTTTGTACACTGTAGGCAGCGTATTAGAAAAGCTGCACTTTAAACGCTTTCTATTCAAAACAATCACATTATTTTTCGATTAGCATCAATCATAGTGGTACCTTCCTATATCATAAATATAACCTACCGCAGCTGAGTCCCAAAGATAATTCTCGATCAGCGTTCTGACACCCAGCGCCTGGTTCTTGGAATCTGTCAACGAGAACGCGAAAAATGATGACGTTATACGCAATTTCTTCAAATTAAAGGCACGCTGGTTCTCGGGCCGGAATAGCGAAACCTCATAAATATTTCGGCTTGTGTTTGGTAATTTTCATATATGATCCAACTACCAAGCTAATGAATATGTTTGCTCATACATCGTATATTGCTTCATATTCATAAAGTTGGGAAAATGCGACATTAAACACACATAAAAATTATCAGGGTAGGTAGGCCTACACTCAGCTTCACAAAGTTAACAGCACGCTGCGATCTTGAACCGGCGATTAAACAGCGATGACGTTGTTTTTTTTTTTTTTTCGTGGGGACCGGGTATAGCTAATATAATTAGTCTCATTTAATATTCATGTGACCTTGGCATTACGTCAAAAGTGAAAATATCCACTATTTACACCGAGTCCTTGGGTCGAATCTAAATGGCGAAACGAAACTACACGCTAGCTGTGGTTTCGTTGTCGTGCGAGTCTGGAGGAAACGAAACAGGCTTGGGATATAGCACGTGATTGTAAGCTCAGATGAGAGGATTTCCTTACACATTGTTGTTTCATGAAAAGCAGAGTGTATTTCAGTATTTTAATCCTGAAATTAAAGGATTTGCATAGTTCCCGTGTATGGGAGATAATACTTTGTACTGAAGTTGAAAACGGAAATGGATAGTAACGCACAACAACCCGTTTTCCTCACCAATCAAAATTTGCGACGAAGAGCAATTGTTATTTATCTCTAATGTATCATACTGTATGTGCCGTAAATGATCCCTGAGATGACCCAACCTACACAGTAATACTTGTAAATCGGCCAGAAATGTGTGTAACAAAAGCTCTGTGTGTAACAAAGATTCAGGATTTCACGCTGACACCTGGGGAAAACTAGATTTCCTTCAAACCGAAATAAATTTTGTAATGAATAATAATAATACCCATGAATGGAATGGATTTTATCTTAAGATACGGATAAATAAAACACAAATAGTGGTCTATGGCAGTAATATATATCAGATACCGTATTAAACCGCTCGATTTCACTGAAAGTTTAACATGCACAGTACTCACCAGGCAACGGTCTGACGATGTCTATCGGATAAATGACTAAGAAATGACGTCTCGCTTTTAGGAACTAAGGTGCGAGAGGGTTTGGAGGAATTCCCCTTTTTATCAAAACGAGGTATTTACCCATAGTCATAGAGAGAAATGCATATCTATATTACTTACACACGAGTCAATAATCAGTGTTAATCTCTATGAAAGGGATTTTCGTGACAAATACAGGGACGTTACACAGTGGGTCATGTAAGCCTGGCCAGGTGGGGAAGAGTCCTTGACACTCTAAGGACCTCGAGCCATCAGACTCTGCACACTGTAGTGCTATCTTCGTATCACTAACAGAACTTAGGGGAAAAGGAATTCCTGAATATTTCAATGTTTACTGTGTACATGCACGTATAAGAAGACGGCGGCGGTTCTCATTATCTTGACATGGCTTCGACCAGGCAGACAGGCACCAAATTATCGTTCAAGGGATATTTGTTTTGGAAGCAGACAGAATACTTCAAACTACGCTGTTCCCAAATGTGTAGGTATGTAGACAATTTGCAATATGATGACAGTGGACTGTCACATTTTATTTAAAAATCTGTTAATATTTGGATCAGATCTTAATGCTGCTTGTGTTATTATTACAAGGGCTTCGCTACCTCAGGGGCCCTTCCGATCTTCACACGTGTATGTATCATTATTCAGTTCAGTAGTTGATGGAGAGGTATAATGTCAGCTTCAGAATAAAATAGGCGATCGCGTGTTTGCCTACCTCTACAATTCAAAGTCGCCTAACACAACAGAGGGGGGCTTCTGACAGTATTTCAATTTAATCAGCACTTATCAGTGGCAACAAGACAGTAGAGTGATACTATATGCAGCTGAGGGGATTTTTCTGACAGTAAGTCAATATAACCAGCTGATCTCATGATATTGTGACTCGACGTACCGGGTAACGAACATGAGTCATGGGTTTATATGCTCTATTGCTATCCATTGCATTTATTAAAGGTATTTTCATCGGACTTTGCTAAGAAAGGCGTTTATTTTATTGATATTGTGAGGGGATTCCTTTGTATTTACCCCAAATGACACATTATGGGAATCCCCGACCCCACCCAACTACATTAAAGAAAACACTTCATGTGCACTCATGAAAATATTATTGCAAAATGCATTTAAAATTGTAGGAAGGTTAATTTAAGTTAATGTAAAATATTTTTTTTAATTTCTTTAAAAAATGCGGGGCGTTTTTGTCTTAAACTCACCACTATATACAATATGCAAGAAACCTCAATATAAGCTGACTATATTTAATCACCACGAGTAGGGGTGGGAAACTTTGGCTTACTCGATTTTTGGAGTTCTGAGCACCTAATAGCTTACAATAGAGTGTGTTAACAATGAAAACAGCATTTCTTTTGTTTTATTGGGCAACTTCGACTTACAATAGAGTGTGTCAACAATGAAGACAGCATTTCCTTTGTATTTTTGGGCAACTTCGACTTACAATAGAGAACCTACTCCTTCATCAGGGAAATGATGGCTGTAATAGGTGTTGCCACTCGATCATCACCCTTCAGGTGTGCTCTTTAGTCAGGTATTGGTCTGGCCATTTGCGAGGAAAGATTTCGTAAATAATATCGATCTGCTTGTTTGAGGTGAAATGTTTGTTTCACGGTAGATTACATCCTGACTAAACTACTGCAATTTACCTCTTCATGAATGTCCATAAGAAAAGCAAAAACGTCTGCAACATCTTCAAAACATCTCTGCTTGATTTGTTACCAGCACACCTTGGCGACAGGCAAGACCCTTGAATCACAATCATCTGATATCCGACGTAAGATGTGAGAGGCTTTCAACATCAGCCGTCACCAGCCAGCCATGAATAGGGTCAGGGGCCGATCTATCTGATATTTATAAGAGGGTCCTGGCCCCGTATCTCGAAAGCATCGCGGGCCCTGGTCGCTATACGTCGCTATAACCTACCACCTGGCGGTCAGTGAGTGTGAACATCTATCCCGGCCTGAGAACTAGCCCGCCGAGAACAATTCTCCTTCCCGATCTCGGGGCCAACATGGCCATACAGGGTTTCACTTTCCCCACCCAGTCCTGTTCCGTTGCAAGTCCTAGGTACAAGCATGCCTGTGCTGTTCATGCACCGCTGTAACATATATTGCCCTAACCATCTGATGGGCCCCAATAAACATGATAAACACAATTAAATGGCCGGTGAATCTCTCAGATAGGCCTAGGTGCGATAAACCAGTAGGCCTAGGACTATTAGGTCCTATGCTTTGTAGGCCTACCATCCCAGAACGTTTGTACACTGTAGGCAGCGTATTAGAAGAGCTGCACTTTAAACGCTTTCTATTCAAAACAATCACATTATTTTTCGATTAGCATCAATCATAGTGGTACCTTCCTATATCATAAATATAACCTACCGCAGCTGAGTCCCAAAGATAATTCTCGATCAGCGTTCTGACACCCAGCGCCTGGTTCTCGGAATCTGTCAACGAGAACGCGAAAAGTGATGACGTTATACGCAATTTCTTCAAATTATCGACACCCTGGTTCTCGGGCCGGAATAGCGAAACCTCATAAATATTTCGGTTTGTGTTTGGTGATTTTCATATATGATCCAACTACCAAGCTAATGAATATGTTTGCTCATACATCGTATATTGCTTCATATTCATAAAGTTGGGAAAATGCGACATTAAACACACATAAAATTTATCAGGGAATGGTAGGCCTACACTCAGCTTCACAAAGTTAACAGCACGCTGCAATCTTGAACCAGCGATTAAACAGCGATGACGTTTTTTTTTCGTGGGGACCGGGTATAGCTAATATAATTAGTCTCATTTAATATTCATGTGGCCGGGTCATTACGTCAAAAGTGAAAATCTCCACTATTTGCACCAAGTCCTTGGGTCGAATCTAAATGGCGAAACGAAACTACACGCTAGCTGTGGTTTCGTTGTCGTGCGAGTCTGGAGGAAACGAAACGGGCTTGGGTCATAGCACGTGATTGTAAACTCAGATGAGAGGATTTCCTTACACATTGTTGTTTCATGAAAAGCAGAGTGTATTTCAGGTATTTTAATCCTGAAATTAAAGGATTTGCATAGTTCCCGTGTATGGGAGATAATACTTTGTACTGAAGTTGAAAACGGAAATGGATAGTAACGCACAACAACCCGTTTTCCTCACCAATCAAAATTTGCGACGAAGAGCAATTGTTATTTATCTCTAGTGTATGTGCCGTAAATGATCCCTGAGATGACCTAACCTACACAGTAATACTTGTAAATCGGCCAGAAATGTGTGTAACAAAGGGTCAGGATTTCACGCTGACACCCGGGGAAAACTAGATTTCCTTCAAACCGAAATAAATTCTGTAATGAATAATTATAATACCCATGAATGAAGTGGATTTTATCTTAAGAGGCGGATAAATAAAGCTCAAATAGTGGTCTATGGCAGTAGTATATATCAGATACCATATTATGCCGCTCGATTTCACTGAAAGTTTAACATGTACAGTACTCACAAGGCAACGGTCTGACGATGTCTATCGGATAAATGACTAAGAAATGACGTCTCGCTTTTAGGAACTAAGGTGCGAGGGGATTTTTGGAGGAATTCCCCTTTTTTATCAAAACGAGGTATTTACCCGTAGTCATAGAGAGAAATGCATCTCTATATTACTTACTCACGGGTCAATAATCAGTGTTAATCTCTATGAAAGGGATTTTCGTGACAAATACAGAGACGTTACACAGTGGGTCATGTAAGCCTGGCCAGGTGGGGAAGAGTCCTTGAGACTCTAAGGACCTCGAGCCATCAGACTCTGCACACTGCAGTGCTATCTTCGTATCACTAACAGAACTTGGGGGAAAAGGAATTCTTGAATATTTCAATGTTTACTGTGTACATGCACGTGTAAGATGGCGGCGGTTCTCATTATCTGGGCATGGCTTCGACCGGCAGACAGGCACCAAATTATCGTTGAAGGGATATTTGTTTTGGAAGCAGACAGAATACTTCAAACTACGCTGTTCCCAAATGTGTAGGTAAGTAGACAATTTGCAATATGATGACAGTGGACTGTCACATTTAATTTAAAAATCTGTTAATATTTGGATCAGATCTTAATGCTGCTTATTATTACAAGGGCTTTGCTACTTCAGTGGTCCTTCCGATCTTCACACGTGTTTGTTTCATTATTCAGTTCAGTAGTTGATGGAGAGGTATAATGTCAGCTTCAGAATAAAACAGGCGATCGTGTGTTTGCATACCTCTACAATTCAAAGTCGCCTAACACAACAGAGGGGGGGGGGGGGGGGGGGGGGGGGCTTCTGACAGTATTTCAATTTAATCAGCACTTATCAGTGGCAACAAGGCAGTAGAGTGATACTAAACAACATTGGTCAAAAAGGTTGTCCCACCCCCATTTCCATGTACTTTTATTTATAAATGATCACCTCACAGCTGTGAACTGTTAAAAATAGTGCTTTTTATTACGGATACCGTGTCTATCATGATTGATTGTTTAAAATATAGTGTGTCAATAGAAGGAGAAGGAGGAGGAAGAAGAGTAAGTGAGGTGTAGGGAAGACCAATAGTTTGCATGAAATATGACAGTGCAAGTTAACACACTGCATTTGAAATTATACAACATGTGCCCATAGCCCAATCTATACTACTACTACAAAAATAAAAGAAAAAAAAGCATATATCTAAAAAAACAACTATTAACTCCATATATAAACCTAGTGACGATGCAGCATGTCGACTGAGAATAAAATAGGAAACTATACTTTTTAAGCTGTTGTCGAATCATTGACCAAAATATCTCAAAATAGAAGACTAGATATTTTTATCACTCAATTGCATATACTTTTTGATGAATCATTGTCAAGAAAATGATAGCCTCCGGACAGTGATATGTGAAATACGCATCTACAGTGCCGCCGGAATCTCCCCTTACTTACCCTCCGGGTCGCTGCGGGTTGTGCGGACGGCCTGGCTCGGTAACTATGGAAATAACATTGTCATCCATACGCTGTTTGGTTTCTGTTAACAATAGTTCCATACCCTGCCCGTCGGGCAATTATCGTGACGAACTTTCTGCTAACAAAAGAGCCTAACCCTAGCTCGCTGAGATAAAGATCGAAGGTGAGCGTGGTCGCAATTAAGTGTTCGTCCAAGCGTTAATTGACCTTTAATGCGCGGTGGCTTCACTCTACTTTGATCACTCTACTCTGATACGGAGATTTTAAGTATAAGAACTTGCCAACAGTGATTTTTAAAAGTCGCTTTACCAAAAAGATTATGTGATGACAGCAATTTTCTTGTACATTGTAGCTATGAATTGATTGAATTTACATAGAGTTTAATTAATGAATTTATGAATTTATTAAAGATCAAATAAAACACTACTTGTACATGTAATATTTATTAGGCTTCAAACTGTCTTTCCTATATACATATTATTAACAAGATTGACATTTATTTTTATAGTATGTCCTTATATTTCTATTAGTTTTGTTCATAGACGAAATGCATTTTTTCCAAAAAGATTTGTCAGTTGTTTCAATGATAAACATTTTGTTAGCCATATCTTTAATATAGTTCAGTCTATATTTGCATATAGGATCTCTCTCATCTACACCCGTAACATTTCTGTCCTTTCGTATTCGTTCATCAATCGTAAACAACCTTCCTATCAACTGAACGCAAAAGTTGCCTGGGGAACTGGCCCGATGTCGAATTTCGAATATTTCTTTATTTGACAAGGCGACGGGTGGCCGGCCGAAAGACTGATTCCTTGATTCTGTAGGACACAAAGTAGGAACTGTTTCTCTATCATTGTTTGATATGTAATTCAAAACGATAGGAATAGTTCATCTTTACGATCTAAAGCCCAAACTTAACCAAAAGCCTTCTTCATACTTAAACGCATCAAAAGAAATTAATTTAAAAAAACTGGATTACAATCTCTCGGGCTAACTTCACTGGTTGGCACGTGTCATCTCACATTAATTAACAATCAGTTCAGGTTAGCTTTATTCATGCTGGGTAGACACAGTGATTAAGCCCTGACTATTACATAATCACTACTGTGTGACACGCGTCGTCTAAAATTAATGTTAACATTGCGATGACGCTCTTCAATCCAAACTAATCAATTGCACATAATATTAAATCAACTGACACGTGTCAACAGGATTGTTTGTGTATCTGGACTTCCTAAATGGCCAATAAGTATTTTGTTTAATATGACCTGTTTATGTCACTGATTTCCATGCCATCGTGTCACCTGCCAAGTGAACGGTATAAATCGACACTCAAATTTTCCAAATCATCACAATTCCAAGATGCCTCTTAGCGATTACGTGCGTCTGCGTATCATCGCCCTCCGAGAACAAGGGGTGCGAATTAAAAACATAACCGCACAAATGGAAAATGAAGGCCATAAAGTGTCGCGACAAGCCATTTACTATGCGTTAAAGAAATACGACGAAGGGCTTGGAATTGCAGATAAGCCACGAAGTGGACGTCCCTCAAAGATTGACCTGCGCCACATGAACGTTATAGACGAGGAGATGACCATATTAACGCAGAAAAGTGTATTATACATTTGTACAGTAATAAATACATAAATCACCTAAAGAAGATGATTCCAGCGGTACTTGAGAGAGAAGGTCGTGCCTCAGGCTACTAAACTAGCAACACATGTAATAAAGGTAATGAGACATTGATATCTATTTGATGTATTAGCTATTTAAAATTTTCCATTTTAACTACGCTTTTGTTGATCGTGACTTATTATCATCAAATAAAATTGTTATACGTGTTTTAAAACTAAGCCTGATTTGTTCTTCAGAGTTTTGTTCCAATATTTGACTTACCTTTACTCGAGTCTTCTGTTGCAGTTGATACATAACCCGGTATTGTTTGCTCGTGTCGATAGCAATCTCTTTGCATCAGCTATAATAGAAACTTTAAGTGAGGCAATTAAGAAGGGGCAGACCGTGTTCGTTGAACCGACTAATTTGGGTGTCCGATAAGGATTGCTTGGGGATTCCCCTACCCTGTAATTATCATACGGCCTCTATTGTTCGACCATATGGGGCAGGGTTGGGAAACCATACGGCCATTTGGTAAGGGGACATTCCGGCGGCACTGTAAGTGTTAGCGTAAATAACAGTTTTAGAGAAAAAGCCTCTTATAGACCTGTGTTTCGATTTATGCAGTTAACGAAAATGTCTACTAAATATCTGACATGTGTCGAATGATAAATACTAAGAAAATTGAAAGAGCACGTGGAATTCAATCGCATAAGATCCAAATACACCTGCGGCAGCAAGGAAACGATGATATTAACTCCTTAGAGATCCTTATGTCTTGTATTTATATCCACGCACACACAAAATCAAATGAATTATAATCACACCCGATGTTTTTTAAATACTTTATTCACAACAACAAAACGTGATGATACAGAAAACTACAATAAAATACACTACACATAGATTACACAATTTTATTAAAATTTATTCACAATTTTAAAGTATGTACTCTCTCTCTATATATAAAGCTTGCGTGTAGTTAACAGAGTGCTCAACTACGCGGAGCATTTATACACATTAAAAATAAATAAACACGTGATATGTGTGAATCCCAACTCTGAGTTTCACCTGTGATCGGGCATACTCTGTGGGTATGTCCGTGAAACTTTATGTATTTATATTTGATTATATATAATTAGCATTGGCCAAAAATATATATAATTAGCACCTGCAATATCATATTCCTCCATTTACAAATGATTACATCACAGGTGATTTACATTTCAGATGCCATAACTAACATTACTAGTTGTCCAGATAATTCAAACTAGCGGAGGAGATATCAATATTTTTAAATATTGATATTTGTTTACTTTAGATATTGGATCAACGGCATTTTACCTCTGTGAAAATCACAGTGAAATGTCAGATTTGAGGGGTTACATGTTATAAATGTGAATAAATGGTATTAAATGTGGTATATTAAAATACCATTTTATTTCAAGTTTAAATAATTTAAATTTAAATTAAATTTAAATGCTACTCGGTTTAGGTACATGGGAGTTGTAAGTTTCACAGTGAAAGTGACAACATGTGGAAAAAACACAAAGAACTGCAAAACTTCCAGAAAAAAAAAAGAATGCAATGTCACACTGGTTTTCCAACTCAAGCTACACTTCAGTCTAAGGCGTACTTCAGTCCAATAGATCTTTTCAGTAAGTTAGAGCATCATAAGTAACATCGCTCTCCATAAATGATCATTATGGCGGCAATTCCCAGAATACGGTTTCTTCAATTTTGATGCAAAGCTACATAATGCTTAACAGCGTATTCACCACCAATTTTAATAATATAATATAAGTATCTGGATATTTAAAAAAAATGTGACTAGCAAAGGTCTTTAAGCCCATGGGAGCGCTAAGTCACGCCTTTCAAAAATAAACCAATTAGACTTGTTTTCAAACAGAAGTTGTATTTTAGTCCCATTTTTGTGAGTTAAGGCATAGTATGTTTGGTTTTCCTTAGATCATCAGTATGGCAGCAGTGCCTAAAATAGAAATGTGCCATGAATTTCATACAGAAGAAATTAATTAAAATAAGGAAAATATTGTTTTTGCCAAAATTCATGAAATGGGAAGTGCTCAGAAATTACAGATGTTCGAGTTTTATGAACTTCAGTCATTTTTTACCAGAAGTTGTCTGTTAGTCGTTAGGTCCTATGTTATCGCTTCCCGACGATCTCTGTGTCAGTTACCATGTTGTGTAAAAGGTGAGTGTCGGTAATTGCGACACCATGCAGGGACAAACGTACTTTCACCCGATCACTGTGTATGGCCCAGAGTGCTAGATAACGATCACTTCTGTTAGCTAGGGACGCAATACAGCATCATAATCACTAGTGTCGTATTTCAAAAGCGATTCTGGTAGCCAGAAACCAGCGTCGTTTTTCCAAACGATCCAGACGGAAGAAGACACGGTCGGCGATTAGCGTCTACCCCATCGAGATAATTTTCACCGTGGAAGCCTGGCTTAATGTTACCACTGCTCCTTTCCGTGCGATAAAGTCGAGACGACAGCCGATCGATGTCTATGGCCCAAAGATAGACTTCATCGGCGATAAGCGTCCACTGCGACCAGGGACCCGTATCTCGAAAGCTTTGCTTATGGCGAGCGTGCGCAAGCATGGCGAGCGTGTGCTATCCCATATCTCGAAAGCTTCGCAAATCGCGGCCGTGCGCTAATTATGGCGAAACGTCTTTAGTTTCAAGACTATTATTTGCGGCGATACAAACTAGTCACAAAGGCTTCTGCGTATGCATAATTCGTCATTTTAATGTGTCTTTCGTGTAATTAAACAAGGAAGCAAGTTTGGGTTGCTAGTCATAAAGCATATAACAAAAGCTATAACAAAAACATGGAAGTTTATAATATATTGAATCACTTGGTACCTCTGATAGAAAAACTTGCGCTAAAGTCATGTTTTATGATGCATAAACATTTCAAAATTAAACGTTTCATACATCATTTTCTATGTTCTGATGAATATAATTTATCTGTGTAGTCTACTGATAATAAACATAAATTTAAAAGTGCCATTTTCTACACAAAATGAAAATGCAGAAACAAGGCATTCGGTCGCACCGTGGCCTTCCTCAAAATCTATTATTGAGAGACTGGACACTACTCGCCAATGCGTCAGTAATTGTGCCAGTCCAAGCTTCGCTTATTGAATTGTTTTTTGACATTTAATTGGTGTCAAACACTTCGAATATCATTTTTTTTAATATGATATTCCTATAAATAAAAACGTCTTGATTATCGTCATGGTGAAAAAAATATAATTTAACTGGTTACAATAAAGGGATTTATGTGTGATGAGGGTATTAATGTGATGTAAGATGCCCAGGGAAAACTCCCAGGGACTAAGATAGGGTGATAGAAAGATAAGTTCCAGATGTTTATTCCCTAATTACAGACAGGATTTCTCCGCTTTGTATTTCTCGCTGTTAAGTTAATTACTACCAAGTGACACTGGTCAAAACCTGATTGGACAGTACAACCTAGTCTCATTATGATCAGCCAATCAGAATCATAAGGAGTTCAGCTTCAGTACATGCTCAGGAGAGAAGAGTTTTTAGTGAATTTCATAAAGTTTCTCAAAGTTTATCAGTACCACAAGGAATATCAAGCAAAACGCAAGTGTACCATAAAGAGGCGATCACCAGTTAATCAAATTCACAACAAGGGTGAGTACCTAAATTTTAGAACCTGTTTGAGTATATAAGCTCAAAGTTTAAGCTATTGCAGTATTTAGTGAATTTTGCATTCAGTTTACACAGAACTTGACTTGTCTCGCATTATTCAGAATGGTTCACAAGGTTTTAGCACTGGGTCACTCATACATTCGTAGGTTAGGGCAAACTGTAGAAAATCTGCAAGAAGACTATTTTAATCTGGGTTTTGATGGAACTACATGTAGTGTACAAGTTGTCTGTCATGGCACAGGGGGAGGTGTAATTAGTAAGGGCCCTAAGTCTCTTAGAAATGAAATGCATATGTTAGCTAGCTATAACCCAGATGTAGTATACCTTCAATTAGGAGGCAACGATTTGGCTAAGAAATATGCAGATCCCTTAGGAACTGCACAGGAGGTATTGAAATTTGCTGAGGACTTGATCAGTTTCCCAAGCGTTAAGTTAGTCATCATTGGACAACTGCTGCCACGTTATGTAGATACAGGGTCTTACAATGAAAAGGTAGTTAAAACAAATTTACATCTCAAAGCATATGCACAAAGTCGCCCCAACATATATTTTTGGCATCACAGGGGTTTCTGGAAAGATTCACGGTGCATGTTTAGTAGAGATAGGGTACATTTGAAACTAGCCTCGGCGACTCCTCTCAATTCATGCACTCATAAATTACATTTTGTGTAATTGTGTTCTGATGTCTTCACTTTATGCGGCAATCGATATTAGTAGAGTTTGAGGTTATAATTGCGTTGCGTTTGCTAAGGCTTCGAGATAGCGTGGGTGCAATCGCACTCGCAGATAGCGCGGAATCGCCATGCTCGCGCCCGTGCGCAACATAGCGAAGCTTTCGAGATATGTGGCCCTGGCTGGTTGCCTTCACCACTAAAGTCGGACGGAGATTTACGCGCAAGTCTCTCCTCGCCGTATTAGGCTAAGTTCAGGCCTATGGAACTTCATAGTTACACCTTAAAAACGCCAAAATGAAAACAAGAGATAACTGTACTGAAATGAGTTTCTTTTGTTTTCCCATTTTCAACAACAGCTGTACGCGAGAGCCTCTCCTCGCCGTGCGCCAGGCGGTGTCTACGACGCATACGTAGCCTTCACTGTAGAAGTCGGGCTAAGCATTTCGGTCTCTTTTCGCCTTGCAGTGAGGCCACTACGACCGCAGATCGGTATGTACGGTAGCTTTCACCACGAAAGCCGATCTATGTATTACGGCCGTGCGCTGCGACCGAGGTGACCGCTGCTTATTTTCTACGAACAAATCTACTAGGGCAGGGGGAGCAGTTTATGTCTTTGGGTGCTGGGCTCGATATCAACGGTTGCATGGTTGCGTTTTGCAACCAGTTTTTTTCGTTCAGGCAACCCAATCTTGACCAGCAGCGGTCCGACAACGCAATTGATTTCCGGGCACGTAGATGCGCCGATACACACTGTTGGAAAATGAGTACGTTTTGTTATTTAAAACCATCCTCAAACAAACATGCGAGTTATATGTAATCTGGACGTACCAGAAAAAGCAATTATTTTATTCGTTAGCGATCCGAGGGAGACGGGAAGGGAATTTTCATTTTCTTTCAAGGGACTGGAAGATCGCCAGTGGGAAAAACGTGAGCGATCTGAGCGCGACGATAGGGCATTTTTTATACTAGTTCAAGGGACTTCGTTACTGGATTCGTTAGCAGGAGAACGTCAGCGATCCAAGCCAACCTAGAAGGCAATTTTCAAATCGTCAGCGGGAGATAGATAGCGATCTGAGCGAGACACTTAGGCAATTTCCATATTTGTTCAAAGGACTTTGTTAGAGGAAGATCGTCAACGGGAGTTCAACAGCGATCCGAGCGAGACGATGAAGCAATAACCATGTGGTCAGTAGGATGCCATAAGCGATCCAATCGAGACGAGAAGGCAGTTTTCATATTTGTGCAATGGGGTTCATTAGTGGATGATAGTGCGATCGTGAACGATCCGAGTGAAACAACGAAGCAATAACGGCAATATTTATTGCAGACCTTCATTGCTTCTGTTTTTCTGTTATTGAAAACCCTACGATGCTATTGTGCGCCTCAGCAAAACTAGCGGTTGCTCTTAATTTATTCCCCTGTTATCTTAAGGAATGGTAATGACGATGTTGTTCCGCGTGCTAAGTCAACTGTACCGATCGTTATCTTGCACCTTGGGCCGCACACGTAGTACTCAGGTAAAGGTACAACATAAAAGGCAACATTGCCGCCTGTCAGATTTTTATGAGCCCGAAAACGGCCTGATGGCCGATTGTTAAGTTGTACGAAATTCACGAAATCAAAATCGTGCAAAATTGCTCACTGGTCGCAATTGATGGTTCATAAAAAACTCCAGACGGCCGATTTCAAGATCGTTGGAAACTTAGGAGCCGTTCGACATTCATGGCATATTGTCATAATACATAATCACCGCCAATCTTCAACTATGCACTGCAGGTTACATGGATATTCAGAAAATGACTAGATAAGGTCTTCGGGCCCAAGGAACTTCAAAGTCACACCTTAAAAACGCCAAAAGGTAAACAAGATATAATTGTACTGAAAAGAGTTTTTTTTTTCAACATGTCTTTTACACAAAACAAAACAAAAAAAACAAAAAAAAAAAACAAAACAAAACAAAAATCAACTGTCACTTTTATATGATCATCTAAGAGAACTATTGAGATAGGAAAATATTAACAAAACAATTTTAAATGTCCATTTTGCTCCATACTGAGACTCTGAACATAATAAATTATTGGATCCGACAAACTGCAATGATATGAGTTTATTTTTGACACTTTATGAATAAGGCCTATACAAGTTGTAAAGCAAAATATGACACACTTTTTATGTTATCTGTATAATGGATGAACTATGTTAAAAAAAAAAAGAAAGCATAATTTTTCTAAAAATGGTCCGATCAAGCAAATCTTTGAATTCGACCTGTATATTATTAAGATATCAATACATCATTACTGCCAGTTTCAAGAGAATAGGCCCAACGGCTTTCCTTAACATGTGTTATCAGTGTTGCATATATGCAGAAAAAGCGAAAAACGGCATAAAAAAATAGCCCAATCATTCTGAATTTCGAACTCGACCTATATTTTATAAATATTCATTAGTAACAAAAATTTTTAGTCAAAAGGTAAAACGGTTTTCCACGTTTTATTGCTGAAAGTGCACGGCAAAGGCGGCAACGGCAGACGTAGGTAACGGGTATATGTACGGACACATTTGTGTCTGTGCATAAAAAAGAAACAAATGAACAAATATAAACAAAATACACTGTGAGCCATACAAATAACCCATAAAAAGTTAATCATTCAAAGGTCCATTAAGATTTAAGAAATTTGTAGGACACCCACTTCAATAAGTGTATGATAATTCACAACATTTACTCACACCGGTCTAAGATGACGGTATGAAAATATTGCGGCTTGTGTTTGAAAATCCAAATACCAAGCTAATGAATACTTTTGCTCAGAAATAAGAGGCGTTCAAAGACAAATTTGTTGCATTAATAAATCAGGATCATCAAACTGATGCAGCAGTCTCAAAACACCTATGGCCATCCCGCACGAAAATGCAGGAGTATCGAAGTAGCAAAGAATCATTAACGCAGTAGTGGTGTGGAGCATATTTGCAGTAGAAATGCAGCATAACCTACTGCAATTCTGTACTTCGGTTGGTGTATTCATGGAATGGACACTTTGCCATGTTGGACTCTTAAATTTTCATTAGATTTGAAATATATCCAGACATCGCTATTTCAAGATTAACAGCAATTTTAAGTGTTATTCCAATTGTGTTTTCTTTTTCCCCACCTAACCGTCCCAAGGACGCTATCTACGATCTTCTTTAGCTTAATATCGACCTAACCGTGCCCTTGATGGCTGCTCGGCAAATGGCACAATTCCTCAAAGCTGGTGCGCACTGGACACATGCGACAAGATGGCCGCACGGCAGAAATACCACGCTAACTTCTTCATCCATACATATCTTACACGTGCGCTCTTCCTTCAGCCTCTTGTTCTCCTCAAGCAAGGACTTGGTCTCTGGAATTAAATTGGTGCAACCCTATTTGTAATACCGTTGTAATGTACTCCATTGTGTATTGGACCTTTATTAGAGATGATGTTATGTTACCATCAACGTTAAGTAATATTATGCAAATAAGCAACATTAGCAAACAGCATTTATGCGCCTAAGCTGCTATCTTGACGTATGCAGTTTATGCAGTGCTGTCAGTAGAACAGTAAGGGCATGCATCCTGTATCTATCTAACTCACTGTGTCTTTCCTTATTGCTCCTCGGTAAACATGTGATACGTACAATGACTTTACCACCTAGTTAAATGACCTTGACGGGCATGGCCTTGATCAATAAAACCCCGTGCTCAGTACCCTGGCTTACCAAGGTCGTGTTGAATGTTAAAAGGAGCGGGTACTTATGACTTACATGTATATTATCAAACACATCAACCCTAGACCTTAAGTGCTCACCCCTGTCATCACTATCTTTTGGTACCGGAACGTCTTGTTTCTTCTTTTTCTTTTTCTTGTCCTTTTCAGATTGTTTCTCTGAAATAAAATAAAATAAATGAATTGATATTCGGACTGAACGATTCTGCATGTGGAGGTCACAATGTTGACGTTCGGAAGAACAATATGCGTGTTGAAGTAAATCATTGAATTATATTTTATAGTAAGTAAAAACTATAGGCGTTGATGAAGACACCTAAGCAATGAAATCAGTAAAAATATTTAATCTATGTAGAGAAATATATTATCTTTGTTTTAATTATATAGTTTAAACACAGTTTAAACATAGTGTTATTTTAATAAAGTTAAAACTGAAACAAGTACGGGTATTCTGTGTTTGTGATGTTTTCTGGGCTGTTTCACGTGGTGGTGCTTCAGACAGAGCTGCGTTTAGTGACTGCTGGCCAGGCTCTTCTTGGGGCATTACTGCCATTGCCGCAGCAGCTTGCGTCACCTGCCGGTTCATTTCATCCTCAATATTTAAAACGGCATCTAGTAAACTTGCTGCACTGGGAAAATCGTCTCCTGCATTCCGCAACCTTTGTTCGATCGCTTGACGCACTGTAACTCGACTGAAACCCATATCTAAGACCGTCTGCACTGTTGGGGTGTCCAGGCGGGCTTTAATCTCCCGGGCCTCTACATGGTAACTGCCAGGCGCACCTGCATGTAAACAAGGCTCTGGTCACGTGATGAGACAAAAAGCATGCTCAGCTATTCATTTACAAGCATAAGATGATGTTTCGCTTCAAGTTATTGATTGTTTGATGAGGTCCAATCACAAATAAGAACAGTAATGACTTGTTCATTTACCTCAAATATATCTACCAATTTTGCTCATTCAGTGAAGAACAATAGAATACAATTGAAATATCTGCATCGGTTAAACCGGATGTTTTGTTGGCGTTGTTTCTGTCTATCTATGAAGTTGAGTGCTGCTTCAAAACTTAAGACATCTAGCCAGGCATATGCACCGAGTAAATAATGACTAACCTTGTGGTCTTTGTGCTTGCGTTTGAGCCTGGGGAGGATACATTGAATAAAACAATATCAAATCAATATAAAAAATCAATAAAAAGGCATAATTAATATTTATGGCAGTTGCTGACATGGTTTGCAGTTCTCCTTTTTTTCGTTCATTTAGTAGGACGTGCTTTTAATGCGAGTCATAGAATGCGTCTTGAGTGACAACATCCGAATTATTAAAGTAAAAATCAAACATGGCCTAATGCTCCAAGTTACAGCAATCATTTCAACGTAATCTAGCCTAAAACGGTATAGTTTATATCCTTATAACATTAAATGATGTGGTTAAATGTACGCTTACTGGGTTGTTTGGCGACGTCTGTTCCTTTATCATATGAATAAACGCATCCCCCTTGCACTGGCGAACAAAACCACAACGTGGGAACCAACGCGCATGCTCAGTCCAAGGATCGTCTTGTGGTTCCCAATTCCTCAACCCTCCGTCACAGAAGAAGCATTTCACGTTGTCACCAAAGCCTGTTTTCAACAAATATTGAACAAAAATCATTACGTTGCAACCATAAACTGAATGATCCCTATTACTCTTCTAACCAAGATTATATGATGGGCCATATTTATATGTCCAATATTATTCATAAGGGATACGTTTATAAGTTTATTATTAAGGCCTATTTAAACAGATCGTAAGAGCTGTGGAGTGACCTTATAAGTTCACTTTCATCCTTACATACTACCGGGTGCACAATATGGCTCTGCTATAACAAAAAGGATGCTGGTGTGTTTTTAATATTGGCATTATAGCTTATGGCACATTTATTACTTTGAGGGGGTCTCGTTTCTTATAAATTTGGCAAACCCAAAGGATAAGAGCTTATATATATAGTAATTACCAATTAACGAATATATTTCAGTCAATAATAATTGGACTTACCGGCGTAAAAGAACCCGGCCCTGGCGAGTTCTTCAGGACGCGGAATACGAGATGGCGGCCAGTGAGCAAACGTCTGAACTCGGGTGTTTTCAATGGCGTATCTCTCGTGTCTGGGTCTCGCTGTTAGTATCCCTAGTGTGGCTCCATTTGTGGTGTCTATGGGGTGAAAACATAGAAAGGGTATCGACTAGATAAGTAAAGACAGTTTAACGGCGTTCAGTATCTGTGGTTTACGTCATTCCACTAACATGAATTCTAGATGTACTGCACTGTGAACAAAGATTCGAGCAGAATCAGTGGGCCAGCCTATACTGTATCCCGAGTGAGAAACGCACGAATGCAAGGATACACGTAACAGAGCATGGCAAGGCCTGCTGATGTTCACCCTGTTGACGGCAACTTGGTGTGATGCAGAGTTCATGTTTTAATCGTTTGGCGTTGAGCTTTGCACTCGCACTCTATCTAACAACTCATTTTTCGATTGGAAACTTTTTTATTCAGGGTGCAATTTCCAGGTATCAATTTTTTTAAAAATAAAATGGCTGATATTATCATGCTTCACAGCAATGTGCTCAAAGTATAAAAAAAAATCTCACCTGGAGATTTCAGATTTAAGATTACTTGTTATCAGCTTAAGGGTATCGTCTTAATTGGTCAATATACATTACATTGTGCCACATGAATATGATTTACTAGGACTTTTACATTTTGTTCGTGTGGAACAGTTTGCCAAGAATAGAATTGTTATTGAGTCAGACTTACTCTCTGGTCCCGTTGTGCTACCTCCCACAGCGTGACTTTGTGATTCCGACACAGCAAGAGGAAGAGCTGTGCTTGGTTCTTCCACAGGAATGTTCCCAACTTCCAGACCCAGGACGAACGGGCAGGTTGAAAGATATCTGCGGTGTTCCTGCATTGGTTGGTCACCTAAAACAAATGTTAATGACTGACAGTCCACGATCCATGTTATCCTATGTTAATGACTGACAGTCCACGATCCATGTTATCCTTCCGACGCTGAGGATTACTGTGCCCCAAATGTTTTGCTAAACCAGCATTTTAGCTACAAACCAATGTTAAAATCAAGTCTGTCATGAAAATATTGCACCACTTTTAAAAGTTTCGAAGAACGCTTTGGTAAATTTTGGAATAAGCACATTGTACAATTATCTTAGTCACCACTCCCGCAAGAAAATGCAGTAGTATCGAAGTAGCAAAGAAGCATTAACGCAGTAGTGGTGGGGAGCATATTTGCAGTAGAAATGCAGTATAGCCTACTGCAATTCTACTTCAAAAATTACATAGGGTTGCACAGAGGAGGAGCATTAATGCAGTAGATTAGCAGCATGATAGAAGCATGTTTCAAATATGCTTATTAGCTCCCACATCGAAGCAGATTTGCAGCATGTTTGCAGTATGATTGCAGTAGTCTACTGCGCTGGAGTATCTACTTCGTTTTCGTGCGGGCTGTCTTGTTTCAACCATTTGTAAACAAAAGGCAGCGATTGCATTACGTTATACACAACAAAAAGCACTCATACCTGGTTCCCAATTCCTTAAAACCCCCTCACAGAAGGCACACTGTACCCGGTCCCCCGTGCCCACATAGAAGAAGCCAGCTCTTGCCAAGTCTCTGTGTCGGACACTTGCTCCACTGGGCCAGTTGACGAAAGTCGCCAGGCGGTCAGACTCGTTCCTCATACGAGGAGGGACGCTCGGAGGCCGGTGAGATGAATTTGATGGAACTGATGTGTTTTCGTCGAGGTTTTCAGGGGAAGGGGCGGATCTGTTTTTGTTAGAGCGTACACCACTAGCGACCCCAGCATGAGTTATTGTGCTTCTTTCCAGCGGTGTTGTCTGCGGGGTGGCGACATCTAGTGAACTGATGCCCAGTGACCTGGATAGTGCTTGTTGACTTGACAGTAGTGAGGTAGCATTGGCACCATTGTCACTTGGTGTAGACCTGGCGTTTGCTAAGTTCAGGAAAGGGTCAACATTAGCCCCTGTGTT
The DNA here is from genome assembly GCF_051362555.1 of Lingula anatina. Taxonomy (NCBI): domain Eukaryota; kingdom Metazoa; phylum Brachiopoda; class Lingulata; order Lingulida; family Lingulidae; genus Lingula; species Lingula anatina. The sequence continues at coordinate 20,294,001 of NC_141775.1, forward strand.
GTCATTAGAAACAGCGCGAGCTGAGGGGAAAAGGGGAACATTTTCTGTGTCAGTCCCTCTCACCAAACTACAATCTGGGTAGAAATTACGATGTCGCACAGCAGGATCATCCCCACGAGCCCACTCCCTCAGTCGCCCGCCACAGCTAAAGCAAACGACTTCATCTCCTTCTCCAGAATAGTAGAATCCAGCGCGTGCAAGGCGCGTGGCAGGCACAGGAACTGAATGAGGCATATCTCGAAAGGTCTGTAATCTAACAGCTTCAAAACGGAATTCTTCGCCTCTTTGAAAAGGTGGACCATTTGCCTTCCGTAGGAAGTATTCATGAAGATGAATTGGAAATACACTTATGTACATCCTTTCTTGGTTGCAGATATCGGCAAAGTCTTTGACAAAGACTCTTAATGTAGAAACAAGCTTTGCTACACGTATGTAGAAGAAGGCAGCCACCAGTTTACACATGAGTGAATAAAGAAGTTGTAAATCACAAGTCATGCGGAGTTTATATAAATGATTACTGTATTTTTTCAAACATCGTGACACAAAACCATGCACCAAACAGCATGTACAGTTATTTAGTATTGTTAAATCAAAATATTCAGTGCTTCGTCGGCCTTTAGCAAACTTACAACAAACACATTTTTGCTTATAAGATGTTTTTGTGAGATGAGAATCGCTGCTGTCTGTAACAAGAAGTGCAGAGATACACTGCTCAATCAGTTGCATTACATCTCCAGTAGGGCCAGGTACTGATTTTGTTATCGCAGAGAAGGTAGATGATCCAGGTGACTCCTTGAAGTTAGAGGGAAGGACATGATCAGATTGTGGTTTACTCGGTGAATCTTTGTGTGTTGCAATGTCCTGTATTTCACTTGTATTACTTCTTAGACTTTTCTTCTCAACTCTTTGCGCACATGAATCTGTTATTTTCGTTGGTATTATGGCAGATCTGCAATTTCGGAAAGGAAAAATAAGTACTACAAAATAAGAGGCTAAATGCAAAAAAAGTACACGGCTTCAGTAAACGCACAGAATGATGCTTAATTAAAACCGAGCTACTTTTTAAGCACAGTGATTTCCCAAGGAAAACACTCAAGCAGAGCAAACTTGTCCCAATATAGTAGTGGTTCGTATACTTCCTTGACACTCAAAGTTTTGTTGTTCTGACATGACATCTTAGCATTGACCGGTATGTTACGGGTAGGAGTGGAAATTAACATATTGACACAAACTTGCAGACATGGATTGTAATTTAAAAGATTAATTATTATTGAAAACGTGATACTTTGTTTATCAATACTGTAACTGACTTTATCCAAAAAATTTTAAAAAAAAGTGTTATAAAGTAAAAGTGACAGTTTTATGTCTTTAGTGAACTAGTGAATTTTCTTAACTTGTTATTCAGAAATACATTCCAATAAACTTCCTTGCAAGGTCAGCTAACACTAGAATGAATAAGTCGCTGTAAATATGATGGAGTGAAGTTTTAGAATAGACAGGCGAGGTGATATATACCCTACATATATTTAGCCATCAAACATGTCCTACTGCTAAACACTTTCAGGCTAAAAGGGTGTACCATGTTTAGGTGCAAAACATGCTTAGGAGCTAAATGCGTTGAAAAAATCAGACAAAGCAGGCACTTGGATGTTTTACAGTGTACGTTATAATTGTGTACCTGTGTTTTGTATCAAAAATAAAACCATTTCAGGTCATTTGAATGTCTTTCCATGCAAGAATGTTGTCTAACAACTGGGGTTCATTCAATGTTGTTATCTGACGTTGATCCAACTTTCAAATGAAATGTATACCCAACGTATTATCAACGTTATGGTTCAACGTCGTTGAAACAACATAATTTGCCCGCTGGGTTACCCCAGACATCGCTTTATTTCTGATCTATTTTACTTCCTCATAACAGAAGCAGAATGGCCGTATGAAATATATGTGCCCTTCACACTACTGAAGTCGTATACAACCTTATCATATCTTCTCAGCGGTATAGGATAAAACAGCTGAAATGTTGCCACAGAAGAGAACCGTTTGGTCAGACTCACAGTCTGATTGCCTCGTCTTAACAAATAGGTCTACGTGGACAGCTACGAGTTGACAGTCGAGGATTTGGTTGCTTGGTTTGGCGTAATTGTCGAACTTTACATTGACTGCAGTGTACATATTTTGCCAGGGCTGTATATATTTCATTTGACTGTGGACTTTAATATTTTTTTGTCGATACTCAGACATTTATATTGAACTTTTCTGATTGCACTGTTGCATAAAATTGGACTATTATTCCCATTGACTATTGGATTTGTGCATATAAAGACTTTTGATTAACTAATTTAATACCTGTACATATTTTTTCATCAGTAATTTGTATATTTGAGGCTAGGTATAATACAAACAGAACGTTGTTAGACTTTTTATATCATCTAACATGTTGGTTTGGTGATTACCAGGCTTAGTAGGAGTTATTTAAAGTAATGAATATCAAATAATTTATTTTTTTTCTTATCACTTTGATTATTTACAGTAATTTGACTAATTTTCTTATTATTTTTTGCAGACAGTTCTAAAAACACCAATTTTAGATCACAGTTGGCGATATCTCAGACTATTGGATTGGTTCTAATTAGTGAACTAGGTCCACATAAAGACACGGAGTCTTATAGTACTATTTATCCAGCAGATTCTCTCAGGTAAGTGATATTGACTTAGGGATTTTTTTCTTGTCTGGGGGAAAGGGGACCTACATTTCTCCCGATGTGTGAGTTTTGAATGTGTCTTCAACTGATTATGAATATGTTGTGTTGATATTGATATGATGGTGTGAAATCATGACTGTGCATTGATGCTTTTGATATTTACTTGACAATGAAAAAATAAACATTTTGACTATTGTGTTGTTATTATTCATGAATGAATGTGATGTATATATATATATTAGCTAGCATCTGGCATAAAAGTTTTTGAGAATGGCCTGTCCATCGTCTTTATTAAGGTCAAGAAGCATTGTAATTACTGGAATGCCTGAACAAATTACAGACTCTGAATTAAAAGACTTTTTAAAAATTCATCTGGTATCAGAGTTTATAATAGAATACATCCATAGACCTGACACAATATTGGGTGCAATATTTGTAGTATTTGAAGATGCTGCTTTAGCGACAGAAGCCATTGATATTCTTGATAAAAGAAACTATGATGGTCAAACAGTTGATGTGAAGAAAATAAACAAAAGTATGGAAAGGGATATACTGGATGCACTAGAAATTAAAGAATCAAAACTGTCCGAAGTGATAGGTATGATAAAGTCGTTACCAGCTGATGATATTGTAAAAGTTTACGAGGAAGTAAAAAGTTTGTTGCCCAAATCATCAAAACCAAAGCTTCCAGCAAATAGTACCCCAAAAAGGACCCCAATTTTTAGAATACAAAAAGGCAGCACCCCAAGAAGGTTACTACCAAAGATCCCAACTTTTTCAACATCAGGGTCAGAACTCGTTTCATATACGCATCCGCCCCGTCTACCTCTTTTTTCCGGGGATTCCAAGGATGCTAGCTTTAAGCAGTGGTTGTTTGAAGTCAAAGCTCTTCGACGTGACGGTATTTATTCCGATGCCGTTTTATTACATGCGATCAGAAGGTCACTCAAAAGTCCTGCGTCTGATGTTTTATATCACCTTGGTGATGTAAAAGAAATTGACCGAGTTTTGGAGAAATTTGAAAAGGTGTTTGGTGATGTGTTGTCATCAGGGGCAATATTACAGCAATTTCATTCTTCTAAACAGCATGATTCTGAGAGAATTGCAGCATGGGCCTGTAGACTGGAAAGTTAAGTTGCGCAATTACTCTCCATCAATCCACCGGCAGTAACAGGCACTGGTGCAAAGTCCATGTTGCGTTTGAAATTTTATTCTGGGCTGCATTCTAACACTACCAGGCATCTATTAAAAATAAATTTGATGATGGTGCCACATTCGAAGAATTATTGGTGGAAGGAAGAACAATAGAGATGGAGGAAAGAGAAAGATTTCATCTAGATGCAGCTGCATCTGACATGCAGTCTGGTGGCTTAATGAAAGCAATCAATTCTTTAAATCGTAGGTTAAGTGGGTTGGAAACCAGTATAGGACGGCGTAATCGAGAATACTCAGCGAGTAGAAATGGTAGTGGTACTGCTCGAGGGGCCACTGGAAATGATTCTGGTCGGAGATCTTTTTCTGGCGAGTGTTGGAAGTGTGGAATGATTGGTCATAGGCAGTCGGAGTGTTCAAATTTAAACTTGAACCAGTCTGTGAGAGGGGGCACTCAGCAGACACTCAACCCAAACGCCCCAAACTACAATCATCACTAGTTAAGTGATTGGTTGGTAATTCTAATGAATGCATGGCAATTTTTCATGGTAGGGAATTAAGGGCGTTAGTGGATATGGGATCAGTGGTGAGTACTATCTCTGCTTCATGTGCAAAGTCGTGTGGCTTGGAAATTTACCCCCTTGAAAGTGTGTTGGGTTTTCAAGTAGCCGGAGGTCATAACCTTTCATATTTGGGATACGTCGAGGCTTCTCTTACTATTCCTCATGTAGATAGGTTAGAATCCGATGCGTTTCTATTTTTGGTTGTACCCAATACAGAGTATCATACAAGAACATCCTTGCTCTTGGGAACAAATATTTTATCACTTTTTATTGACACACAGGGTGTTAATGAAAACGACCTGCCCTATGCATTGAAACTTGCGCGTGAGTGTATGGTTAAACAACAAAGGGCACCTGATCATGATGGTGTTGTTGGGAATGTGAGGATCACAAAACCCATCACAGTTCGACAAGGTGAAAAAATGTTGATAAATGGCACATCTAACATTTCTACAAATCAACAAATGTTAGTGTTGGCAGAAGAAAATCTCCATTCCTTTTTACCTGGAGGGTTGTTGCTTTCTCCTAGCATTCATATGATACAGCCTTGTTCCTCTCCTTACGACATCTCTGTGGAAATTTCAAATTTCTCTTGCCATAGCATTACCATTCCTGGTGGTTCGACAATTTGCAACTTATCTCAAGTTTCCATTGTACCTCCTGAAACAACCAGTGGAAATGTGGATAATCCTGATGATTTTACAAGTCAGTTTGATGATATGCTGCAGGAAAATTTAAGTCCATCACAGGTTTCTGAAGTGAAACATCTGTTGTCTAAGTATAAAATCTCCTTTGCTATACATGACTTGGATTTGGGAAAGTGTACTACTGTCAAGCATAAAATCAATTTAGTTGATGAGATACCTTTCAAGTCCAAACACTGTCACATCCCTCCATCAATGTTTTCTGAGGTGAGAAATCATCTAAATGAAATGCTTCAACTTGGTGTCATTCGCAAGTCATCTAGTCCATATTCATCGGTTGTCGTTCTTGTATGAAAGAAATATGGTTCTCTACGCTTCTGCATTGATCTCAGGAAACTCAGTGCTAAAACCATCAGAGATGCATATGCTTTACCCCGCATTGATGAAACCTTGGATATTCTTCATGGTTCTTCTTGGTACAGTTGCCTTGATTTGAAATCTGCATATTGGCAAGTAAAAATAGAAGAATCCGACATTCCGAAAATGGCTTTTTCGGTTGGACCATTGGGTTTTTATGAATGTGTTAGAATGCCATATGGGTTTACCAATGCACCAGCAACTTTTCAGCGTCTTCTAGAGTCGTGCATGGGTGATTTGAATCTTGAGCATTGTCTCATTTATCTTGATGATATTATTGTATTTAGCAAAACATACGAAGAGCACATAGTGAAATTGGAAAATGTTTTGTCAATATTGCGTGATCATGGTCTCTATTTGAAACCCAGCAAGTGCAAGATTTTCCAGCACAAGATCAATTATCTTGGCCATGTTGTGTCCTCCAAAGGTATTGAGACAGATTCCAAGAAACTTGAGGCTGTAAAGAATTGGCCAGTGCCAAAATCTGTTTAAGATGTTATGTCCTTTATAGGTTTTGTTGGGTACTATAGGCGTTTTATCAAGGGATTTAGTGAAATTGCCAAACCGTTACATGACCTCACAAAAGGTAAAGTGAGTAAAACATCTAGAAAGAGTAGAAAGTCAACTGTAACATTCGTGTGGCAAGCAGAGCATGAAGAAGCTTTTCAGGAATTAATAAAATGCTTATATACATAGTCCTATTTTAGCATTTGCAGATTTTACCCAACCTTTTGAACTAAGGACGGATGCTAGTGGAAGTGGACTTGGAGCTGTTCTCTATCAAAAACAGAATGGGTTGGACCGAGTTATAGCGTATGCTAGTACAGGGTTACGTCAGTCAGAGAAAAATTACCCAGTTCATAAACTCGAGTTTTTGGCTCTGAAATGGGCGGTGACAGAAAAATTTTCTATCTGTATGGGAATAGTTTTACTGTCAAGACCGACAACAATCCCCTGACATATGTGTTATCAGCAAAATTGGATGGGTTGCCGATCTTGCCAATTGCAATTTTGATATAGTGTATGTAGCCGGCAGAAGTAATGTAGAAGCAGATGCGCTTTCCCGTGTTCGTTGGCCAGAGACGATATCTGAAAATACTTGTCAGGCTATTTGGCAAAGTGCTCAATCCGGGGAACCGCTGATCAGTTGTCTGCCATGTTCGGAAGAAGTAATACCCAAAGAGATTTTGTCCTCAGCAGTGAATCAGAGGAAAGACTGGAAAAGATTGCAAGAAGATGACCCAGAACTGAAGAAGGTGCGAGATGTATTGAAAGGTCGAGCCGAAAGCATTAAAGGGAACCATTTTGAAAGTAAAAGGTTTCGAAAAGAGATGAGTAGCTTGATCTTATCTAATGATGTTCTGTTTCGCACAAAACAAAAGGATGATGGGTCAGTTTTGAAACAGTTAGTGTTGCCAAAGTCATACCGAAAAGATGCAAAGAGAGAGCTATTGATTTACTCAGTCAACGATTTTATTGGTCAGGTATGAGTAAACAAATAGGGGAATACATAAGTAAATGCGCTAGGTGCATTAAACTCAAGACGCTGCCTACTTCCCGAGCAGAATTGTGCCCCATATCCTCATCTGCACACTTAGAGCTCGTGTGCATGGACTATTTAACTATTGAAGACGGTAAAGGTGGTGTGGGCAATATTTTGGTAATTACAGACCATTTTACTAGATACGCGCAGGCCTATCCTACCGCAAACCAAACGGCGAAAACAACCGCCAAAGTATTTTTTGAAAATTGTGTTGTACATTATGGGTTTCCAAACCGTATACATACTGACCAAGGACGCAATTTTGAAGGAAAGGTTATAGCAGATTTGTGTTCCATAGCAGGTGTAAAGAAATCAAGAACAACGCCATATCACGCTATGGGAAACGGACAATGTGAACGCATGAATAGGACCTTACTTGATATGTTAGGCACATTGTCGCTAAACCAAAAGTCAAATTGTAAAAAAAAAATCATTGCTTCTCTGGTTCATGCATACAACTGTACGCGTAACAGTTCCACGTCATTTTCACCATACTACCTGATGTTTGGCAGGCACCCCAAGTTACCGGTTGATGTATCATTGGATGTTTGCTCAGAGACAACCGTTAAATCTCAGTCTGAGTACGTACGGGAATTAAAAAAACGATTGCGGGAAGCTTTTAACATGGCAAAAGTTCAAATAGAGAGGGCGCAATCTAGACAAAAGCAAAACTTTGACAGAAAAATAGGGGCGGGTGTTTTGTCAATAGGTGACCGTGTTTTAGTTCGGAATGTCGCATTCGATGGTAAATACAAGATTGCTGATAGATTGCAGAGTGAAGTGTTTGTGGTATTAGATCAGCTGAATGATGGTATTCCAGTGTATGTAATGAAAAGAGAAGATGGTGAAGGAAAATCAAAGACACTGCATCGAAACATTTTACTTCCTATCTATGAAATGAAACAGGAATATGAAGAAAAACAGAATGAAGAACTTTCACAAGTACGACCCAAAAGAAGTAGGAACAGACCGGAATGGATGAATAACAGAGACTGGATATTGTAAATAAAAATATATGGCATAATAAATGTAAATCAAAGATTGATGTTGTTGTTGTTGTTTTTTTAATGGTGTGGAACCCATTTCGGGGGGAGGGGAGAATGTAAGGTTTGTTGTGTTAGCTGTGATTGTGTTCGGTGTGTATCGTGTTTGTTCGTATGTGAACGTGGAGGTCACGGGTTGAAAGACCGCGCCCCATAGAATTTGATTTCCACCTGAATGTCGGACGGAGATGCAGGTTGAATAACTGAAATAGCTATTCCAGTGGGCTTGCAGGTAAGTTTAACTATGTTTAATAAAGGACCAATCCATAGTTTAAATTCATGCATTTCTAATTTTATTTATTTAATTTTATGGTGTTTTTGGCATTGTTATATTTTTATTTCTTTGTTCTGTCTTTCTTGTCTTTCGTCAGTGTAAATTCTGTTAATGTAATTGTTTAAAATTAATTTGTTTATATTAATCTTGCAGATATTTGGAGATATTTGTAGATATTTGTGCAACAACAATAAAGAAACATCTACCCGAGCTATCAGTCTGTTACATTTTAATTAATTTTGTATGCCATAGCATTATAGAAAATGCACTGCTGGTTGAACAATGGAAATATTATAAGCACTTGAGCAAAGGATAGAAACTTGTTGGTTGAAAAGGGTTAACATCTTGACCGGTGCTACATAAATTTCAGTAACAAATTACAAAAATATAAGAATGGAGGTTTAAATTTTCAAAAGTAGGCTTTGATAGCGGGGCATTACCTTCTTTTGTAAAGTATACTGTTTAAATATGTCGTGATTAGAGGAAGTGAGCAGGTATTACTGGACAAGACAAGAGCAACACCAATCTAAATTCTTACATTTTTAGACATCAATATATCGCCAACAAAATCAAAGGACCTCTACCAGTGGGTATATGACTCTTTGAAAATCACCATGCTCAAATATGGTTTTGGGGTGTGGGGTGCAAAATGTGGGCACAGTGTGGACTAGGTGGGTGATATTTTTTGTTTGAATGTCTTGGGAGGAAGAATATTGATTGACAAAAAATATAATATAGGATTATTGTTAATATATAGCTAGATAAGGGGGAAATAAGCATATATATGAGTTGCATGGCTGCTGACTGAAAATCTGCTTCGAAAGCTGGACAAATCAAAAATTGGGCATAAATCCCTTGAAAAACGGTTTTGGGGCCTAACGTTTGGCAGAAGTTAAAAGGGTCCCCAGGCAAGTATTTCAGCCCAATAAGGTCAAATTCTGTGAACCCCCACCTTGCCGCACTTGTCTGATGCTTAAAAAAACTGGCACTTAAAAGAAACAGTTTTTCGGAGAGCGTTGGTAAACAGTTTACGTCAGGTGATTCGTTAAAGTCGAGGAGTGTTTCACTATCAAATTTGTTAATCATATATGTCATAAAACACTATGAGAAATATTTTTGTTACGATCTGCAACATTTGTTAATTTATATAGCAGGGCGAAGTTAAAACCAGAGGTAAATAGAACCTAATACCGTAATCCTCCTCGTCCATTTATTTAAATCGTATCAAAACGCTTGATACACAATGTTCATTAATGTCATAATTTTGGCGATTTATTAAAACAATATTGGTACATATAAGTTTAAGATTAGCATAAGTTAAGCAACAACCAGTATGAAGAACAACACCCTTTTTAAATGAGGCAAGACACCCTCTGCACACTGATTATAACCTTGAGAAAGACATTATGCAACTTAAGGCAAAGGAGTTATGCAAAGTTCTTTCAACTCGTGTGTGAATACAACACATTCTTTGTCACTTTTACAAGACAATGGAGGCGGGCAAGTAGAGTAATTACAATATACAATAAAAATGATAATAGTTAAGAAAGCTTTGCTTGTTCGAATGAAACAGATAGATATCGCGCCGCGACTCCCTTTATTAAACCTTCGTGTGTTTGTGTAAAAGTGTGAAAGACAGGCAACGGTCGTTAGTCGCTGTTGATATTGTTCGCGATTAATATTGAAGTATAACTCCTTCGCCCGTATGTAAACGTGTTACTTTTCCTCATGTTCTCTATATTTCTTTTAGGTGGTTGAGACAACGGGATGAGATCGATAAAAATAAAGGTTGATCTAAACAATTAGATGCGATTTTTGTGAAATGACTTATTAAGTGATGTGCATGTACCTAGCATGTTTAAATTCTTGAATTTCTAATTTGTTAAATCTTTCATACACGACCTCATATATGTATTACTCTCAGGCCTTCGATATTATTGTGTTACACGGGACTCCTGGAAACCTGAAGCACAGGTCTACGGAGTCTTGTTATCCTTCATGCAGTTTTATGGCTGGGATGAACACTGCGAAGTAGAAACAGGCTTTACTTAGCTTTACTTAATGTACGACAGTTTAAACAAAACCAGTCTGCAAGGCTTGCTTTGATTTGGCGCTAACCTTACACTGGTTTTAAAAGAACAAATATAAATATGTTCGATGGATTAAATGCCGGCTTCGTTATATTTAAACTAAATGCCTTTATTTGCACAGTTACACAGATAATATTTTTAAGTTGTCTGTCGTTTAGCACGCATTATAGGCGAGTAGCTGAATAGTGACGGTGATCAATCCAAGCTCAACCTTGGCAAGTATTGTTTACAAAATAGATCATGTTGAATAAACTTAATTACGCTTTAATAAATAATCAACACACGGTTCGGTTATTGTCACTTGAAAGCTTTCGATCAAAGACGTTCAATGAAATCACAAATCATTTGACGATTAAAAAATGGACAGGTTCAAGGGGCAGTTTTTGTTTCAGCTAAAGGGACTTCAGGTTCAGGTAGAGGGTTCAGTTACGTGTTTCATCGGATGATAGCATCACGCCCTAGGTCTAAGCGAGTTGAATAGAAGTTTTTTTTTTTTTTTTTTTTTTTTATCCAAACATCCTATTCCTAACTACTGAGTTAAGACAAAGGTCTAGTGACATGCACTGTGCAATTACTATTAATGGATCAGATGCATACTTGATTGTTTTTCCTCTGGTGTCGCACGTATGCATCCTTTCTTGAGTGATCTAAAACAAGTCGCTAGTGTACCACCTTTCTCACTGTAGCAAAATATGTTCGACATGGCGTTTCTGAACGGCAGCCGGAGACACAGTAATTGTATAGGCATGCTTTAAGCTTGTTCGAAAGATAATAACAGTCGGCTTTAACAATAGATAGCGAGCTATAGTAAGACCCCCTCCTCTTCAACTGATGATTTACACTTTTAATTGACCGTACTTTCGTATATTGTATGATCATACAGCCAGACTTCCCCCTGTTGCACGTTGTAGTTGGATTGTCATTGCGCCTATGTCAAAGCACCTCACTTAATTTCAATATTATAATATAAGCATAATATAAGTAATATGTTATTTCCTTATTCCTCTTTCATTACCATTCATGTTTTATAAATACTTGAACGCTTGAATGCAGATATTTCAAATTAAAACGTACGCACATAAATAAATTATACATTTATAAATTAATGCAATAGGAATTTTTTGAGACAGATTGATGCTGACGCTCATGCATCTCAATCAAACAATTCTTAGTTCAATTTTTGACAGCGGAAATTTCATATAGGATGAAATAACTGATAACAAATTTAACTAGCAGTTTGTTAGCAACACTAAAAACCAGCTGCGCGTGCCAAACTAGTGAACAAAAGGACAGTTCGCTTCGCGTGGCACGCCTTAGCATGGGTTTAGCCTCTTCAAGCTATAGTCCTATCGCCGCAACAAACAATAGGGACCTTCTGGCTGATGTATCCTGCTGTTAATTACACCTAGTTACAGCGGATTGTCGCGCTCGCGCTGGACCACAGAAACCGGCGACATGGGGTTCACGCGTATTAAGTATTGTGTTATTCCAGCTAAGCTATTGTGTTTGTGCGTTCAAATTTTGAAGGGATTTATACGGCCCTCCATTGTTTGTCCGCCCCCTTCTATTCACAAGATAGGGATTAAAACATTTCGAACGTTCTTAGACCGGTGTACAACGGAAACAAAATTATTCCGACCACTGTACATAGATTAAGTGCAAGAGACCAACATGGCTGATTCAACTTTATGGTGACTACTGTTAGCCATTGTTTTGTTCATATCCAAGAGCCTGTTCTTATTTTAAAATTATGGCATAATTGACCTTTTTGAACTGTTTGACTTTCATATATTCGTAATACATCAATTGTTACTATTTTGGAAGTACATAGTTAATTTCTGGTGTTGTTCTGGTGACAGAAGATAACAAAAAAGGCATAAGGTGTTTTAAGATGATTCCAAGATGAATTTTCCTGTAGTTGGCATATGCTATAGATGTTTTGTGCGTGTCCGTCCATTGGACACAATGAGAACTATGTAGTCGCCTTGTGGATTTCTGCTGGTAGTGAGATGTCATGTCTGGCCAAATCATGCTAGGAAGGATCACTGGCACTGTCAACTAGGAAAGGAGGCTGCTTCCTGGACTTTTTTTGCATTATCCCTCTTGCCTACCTGCGCAGCTGCTGCTTTCTAGTTGGTTTTGCAGATTCCTTCTTTTGTGTAAGATACCACTTTCCTCTGATGCGACATGTTCCCATGCATTGATGTTTCTCTGGAAACTGAATTTTAATATATTGTTTGGCTATTCCTCATAGGACACTGAAAAAACCTCAATTCTTACTGGGTGTTGTCTTATTGGCCTACCAGAGCTTATCATGCATGTTTCATTTTGCTGTGCTGCTGGATGATTTTGCAGACAAGATCTAGAGCTATTTCAAAGCAAAGTCTATTTGCTTGTCTTTCACGGACATTTACGCATCAACACAACTATCCATGTTCCAAAGTATTATAAGACGACACATTTTTCACCCTTCAAATCTTCTGGACTATATTTAACATGCAAATACAAGCCCCAGTGACTGGGACATAAATGTACATGTGGCTTTTTGGTTCACATTGACCAGTAAAAGTTTAATAATATAATACCACTATGTATATACATTTATTGCTTACCTTTAAATTATTCTTTTAGTGGATGGTCACTAAAGATAAATCTACATGATATATTTGAGCATGTGGTTCGGGTTCCACATTTATGTAACATACTTAACGAAACTCATCTTGGGATTTATTTTACAGCCTTATATTACCTTCTTATTAACTTCCGTCACCTAATTAGCACCAGAAAATTACTTTTGAGCCCCCAGAATAGAACAATTTTACCTAATACAAGTGTATGAGGCTCCCACAGTTCAAAGATTATAAATTACATCAAATTATTAGAATATCGGCATGCAACCAACACTTGGTTTTGATCAAAATGATGGCTAACAATTTTCCTCATGCGGTCAAAGATGTATTCTTTTGCTTTAATTCAGCCATTTTGTTTATTGACACTTGTTTTATAGATCGGGAAAAATCTTTAAAATATGTTAAAGCACATAGTTTTTTACAAATTAGATTATTAATTGTACATACAAACTGCAGGCCCATGTAACGACTTTATTTGGGGGTTTATAAAAGTTTCTATTTTACATTTTATGAAACCTAAAATGCATTCTGCACCAGGGATTTAATCAAAAATGACGTATGGCATGCTTATGAAGGTGTGATAGTTTCAAAATGGTGAATAATGCTCAATTTCAAAATGGCGGATGAGGGCCATCTTGGATTTGAGGCACAGATTTTATGAAGTGATATATTCTGCACCAGAAAATAATACGTATTACTCATTTACAAAGATGTAATACATATAGTTTCAAAATAGCGAATTAGGCCCAATTTCGATATGGTTTTTGGCGGCCATCTTGGATTTGAGGGATAAACGGCCACCAATGGCTTCCATAATGGTAAAAATGAGTTTTTTTGCTCTAATATAGTCCAATAGTGATGGTATATAACAATAAATTGCATTGAGATATATTTGGATATATCAATATCAATATCCATGGTTTTGCAGCGTTCACACATATCTTGGTAGGCACTTAAAACACCCTCTTTGTCCCTTCAAATCACCTACTATCACCATAACAATATCAAAAATGACTTTTGCACCCCCAAAATAGTAGGAATTGATATATATATATATATATATATATATATATATATATATATATATATATATATATATATATATATATATATATCAAGTATATATATACCAAATGCTTCAAAATTCAGTTTTTCTTTTGAATGTTTGTCTTGGAAACATTTGCTAAAATCTGTATCATGATAGCTACTTGCAATGAAATTACACAAAACCAAAATGGAGATACACAGCAAATTTAGTTTAACCATTTGATTTTGCATCTGTTGTATGTGTTATCTAAACCGAAACAAATTCCTAAGAGGTCAAACTAAATATGGATGTCTTTTCCGCAATATAAGGTATATTGCAAGAAAGAGGATGTGTTGAATGTTGAATTTCTTTCTGTTACCGGCCATCATTATCATTATGAAACAGATATGCGCGACAGAGAAAATAAATATAGTATAATTAATTAATGAACGATGGGAAGAAAACATTTGGCGGCTTGTGCTCAATAGTTATGACATAATTTTTAATGCACTGGGGTTAAGATACGACAGCAATGATACTGATAAAGCAGTGCAGTAAAGCAGTGCTTGTGATAATAATAGTGGAACGTGCGCATTGTTCATAGTCACTTAATGCTATTATCCTGTCACCGCAACTAACAGGTATTTTATACATTATCTGTAAGATAAGATAACTATGCTAATGTTAAGATGGCCGACATGGAAGTTGTGCACAGTCAGGTAGTGAGCTGATACACTTAAATACTGATGTCCTAAGCTCTTAACAAAGACAAATCCAGTCAGAAATTGTGCATGAATATGGAAAAAATTCAATGGGAACACAAATAAGGAGTAAATGAGGACTTTAATATTGGATATTTCAAGTAGAAGGTGGAGAGGTCACAGAGGAGGATGATTTCACTTCAAATTCAATGGAGGGTCTCAGGTGGACACTGGAGCAAGTGACTATAGGTAAACTCAGATAGAATATATGATAGTTCAGGAATATTCAAACAATATAGAAACAAATCTAGAAGACTCTTGAACATATTTTAACTGCTATTAATTATTTTCAAAGACAAAAACTGCCTATTATCTAAATCATGGAAGGGAAAAACAAGAAAGACAAAAACTATTATGCCGTTTCAAAAGGAAGGGTACCAGGAGTATACAAACAATGGTGCAAAGCTCATGACCAAGTCAACCTTTTCAAAGGAGCATCGCACAGAGGATATGTCCATTTTACAGGAGCCAAAAAATTTATGGAATCATCCGGAATAGAAGATTTCCTTGTTTATGATGGTGAAAATGTTTTTTCATGTGAAGAATATGAGAAAAAGACTAAGAAAGAAACAAATGCTATCACAAGTGGCACACAGAATGAAACCCCACAAACTCTTGAAGAAGAAAAAAATATAACGGACATGGTCTTTGATAGCAGCTTTAATTTAAATGACTTGAATGGAAGGGTGAACACCGAGTTGTTTCAAAAAGATGAGTCTGCTGACACCAACAGCTGTCTCTACCAGGAAACTATCAACCTCAACAGCCCAGGCCCAAGCACACCCACAGTGACACCCTCTGTGAAAAGGAGCCTACTTAACAAAGCAAGTGCAACGAAGCGTACCATTGAGTCAAACTTTCTGGTAATTAACAATACCCTGTCCAACATGGAAGCTTCCTACACAGCTTTAATTATGCGCTTGGATGCGTCAATGCAGACACAGACAAACAACAACAAGCAATTAATGGAGCTAGTCAAACTACAAGCAGAGAAGTTAAATACACTTGTTAAGAAAACCTCCCACCTTGAAACTGAATTAAAGGAAACTAAAGCAGAACTGAAAGAAATTAGGGAAATGTCCAAACTCAAATCAGATCTGGAATTAGAACTTAAAAGAGTAGAAAAGGAAGTGAAAACACTTCAAGAGTCAAAAGAAAAAAAGAGGAGCCAAATGTGTGAAAACAAACCATCCCCAGAGTGTGAAGACAAATCAGCAGCATCTCCAAAGAGTCAAAAACAAACAGCGAAGGATGCCCAAAATCCACAAAAGAGAGAAGATGATAACACAGGCAGACCATCATATGCTGATTGTGCCAAAATTATCAAACAAACAGATTATCTTTCAAAAGATCCACCCAAATCACAAGGCAAGAGCAACAATGCAGAAAACAACTCAAAAGCTACAAAAAGAGTGCCAACCAGGGGAGTGAGCCACAATTCTGTAAATAAAGAAGCTGTGTTGATCCTGTCAGATTCAACATTCAATCGTCTAGACTGCGCACGTGCTTCAACATTTGGATCCTTTAAACACAAATATGTAAGAGGAGGGGTAAAGGAAATGCATAACTTCATAAATAGAATGGACAATCCAGACTGCAGTCATGTTCTTATTCATACAGGGACAAATGACATCAAATTAAATGCAGAGCTGTTACCGCAAGACTATCAAAAAATGATTACAACAGCGCAAGAAAAGTTCTCAGGGAAAAAGATCATTGTGTCTGGTTTATTGCCTCGCAGAGACATGGCATACTATAGCATAAACAAAATCAACAAGCAGCTAGAACGACTATGTTCTTCCAAAGGGATTCAATTCCAATGTAATGACGCTGTTGTGTGTACTGACTATGGCTTATGCGAGGCTCTTTACCATGATGAGGTCCACTTAAATGACCGACACGGACTTCCAAGGCTAATTATACACACTAAATACACTCTTGGATGGCGAAAGCAAGATGTGGAAATGCCGATGTCAAAAACTGAGAGTCATGGTCATCCCTCATACAGGTACAATGACAGGTACACGCATGGAAAACATACATTCCAACGCTACGCGCGCAAACAAACCCACAATCATAACACGCATTCTTCCCCAGAGGATAATGGATACTACGACTGGAAACTGGTTCGGCGTAATTAGCGAGGGGACATCAGTAACTTTTCATTCAATTCATGAGAAGAATACAACAAGAGAGCATTCGTATCGGATGCTGGAACATTCAAGGTCTAGGGTCAAAACTTGAAGACACAGATCTTATCAGTCTCATTACACAATACGATATCTTTGCACTTACAGAGACATGGACTGATAGCAATACAATACCTTCAATGCCAGGATATGTCACATTTCACTGCTATAGAAAATCAAAACTAAAAACAGCACGTAGGAACTCTGGAGGGATAGTCATATTTGTGAAAAAGTGTTTAAACACTGGTGTAGAAAGAATTACTAGTAGGAACGAAAATATTTTAAGTCTTAAACTTAAAAAAGCATTTTTCCAAACAGAAAAAGACATTATGCTAGCTACAGTATATATAAGTCCGGCTAACTCCAGTTATAGCAATCGTACAAAGATGGACATGTTTGATGAGATCCACAATGAGATTGTTCAGTATGCCAAGGAATGTGACATTATTGTACAAGGGGACTTTAATGCCTACACCAATATTCACTCAGACTTTATTGAACAGGATTCATCCCTTCATTTGCCGATAAACAATGGATACTACGTTTGTGACACTCCCGTGCAAAGAAACAATATGGACACACACAAAACAAACGAGTATGGAAAAAAGTTATTAGACTTATGCAAGTCCAGCAAAGTTAGAATTCTTAATGGAAGGAAAGCAGGAGACCTACTAGGGAATTTTACCAGCTTCCAACCAGGTGGGTGCAGCACTGTCGATTATGTCTTATGTAGTACTGAGCTCTTCTGCAATATTCTCTATATGAAAGTTGAAGATTTAACCCCCCACTCAGACCACTGCCCCCTCCATTATATGCTGCCATGCAACATCACCCACAAAGAAGGTCAAGAAAAAAAGTTAAAACCAAAACCACCTAAATACACCTGGTCCAAGGATTCTAGTGAAAAATTCACAAGTGCTCTTGCTAGCACAGAATGTCAAAGACTTATCAAAAACCTTAACGACACACTGGACCTCCAAAACCAAAGCCCTCTTAATTCAACAACTTTAGTTGACCAGTTCAATTCAATAATGGCAACAGCCGCTGAAAAATCACTAAAATGCATCAGATACTCTACAAAGAAAAGAAAAACCAATCAAAGAAAGTGGTACAACAAAACATTAAAGGAAATGAAAAGTGAACTTAAAACACTCAGCAAATCCAGAAATAAATTCCCCAACGACCCTGTAGTCTCAGGCACATACTACTCTGCCATGAACAAATACAAACGAGCCTGTAAAAAAGCCCAGCATAAATACAAGTCAGACCTTCTTGAAAAGCTCGAATCTATGGAAAATACTGACCCGAAAGTATTTTGGCAAACAATTAAAGAACTAAACGACAAAACCACAAGCTCAAATGCCAAGGATTATGTAGACCCTAATATATTTTTTGAACACTTCAAAAATCTCAGCAGTAACGCTGATAGCGGTGATTACGATAACACCTTTAAAGAGAATGTTGAATCCCAGCTCCCAATTATGGAGGCAAACAATGACAATATCAGTCTCTTAGATCATGAGATAACCACAGAGGAGATTATTAAGGGAATCAACTCCCTAGGAAACAATAAATCACCTGGGGAAGACAAAATCACAAATGAAATGTTAAAATCCAGTAAAACAATAATAGCACCAATTCTTCACAAACTATTTAATGCCGTCTTCCACAGAGCAGAATATCCAGATATTTGGAATAAAAGTTTTATTATACCTATATTCAAATCAGGCGACCCCAGCAAAGCAGACAACTATCGTGGAATTTCCATAACCAGTTGTGTTGGAAAATTATATAACTCAATCCTGCTAACCAGGCTTAAAAGCGAATGCAAAAAGAAGGGCGTCCCACTCCCCCATCAAGCAGGATTTAGGGAAAATCACAGTACTGCAAACAACACATTTATTCTCAAGTCACTGGTAACAAAATTCGCTAGGTCTAAAAGAAAACTGTACACGTGTTTTATAGACTTCAGTAAGGCGTTTGACTGTGTTTGGAGAGAGGGTCTCCTGTATAAACTGTTAAAGCTTGGGGTTGGTGGGAAATTTTACAGAAACATCAAAACCATGTATAGTCATGCAACGGCTTGTGTTAAAACCCCTTCCGGCATCACCGATTCATTCTCCACATATAAAGGTGTTAAGCAAGGGGATACTCTAAGCCCATTCTTGTTTAACCTATTTGTAGATGATTTACTAAGAGGTATAGACAATTCAAAAAGTGACCCCCCTCTGATCAATAATAAACCGGTGTCTGGGCTATTCTATGCTGACGACCTAGTTCTCTTTTCGAAAAGCCCATTAGGTCTCCAATATAGCCTGGATTGTCTAAAAACGTATTGTAAACTATGGAGACTTTCGATAAACATTAAAAAAACCCAAGTTGTCATTTTCAACAGCAAGGGAAAAATCACGGACGGCACCACTCAAAGCAAACACAGATTTAACATTGGCGGTAAACTACTCACTATCTCGTCTAGCTACAATTACCTAGGAATTCTTTTCACTAGATCTGGCAAATTCACTGCAGCTCAAACAAGATTAAAAGAAAAAGCACAAAAAGCATTTTTTGCACTAAAAAGTTACTTTCCTCTAACCAGCCCTATTAAATCATCCCTCAAGGAAAAACTTTTCGATACAATCATAATGCCAATTGCAACGTACGGATCAGAGGTCTGGGGATATACCCCCCTCACAGACAGAACTCCATCGGAAAAGCTAAATCTCAGTTTTTGTAAACAAATTTTAGGTGTTCACCCAAAAACTTCAAACCACACAGTAAGAGGAGAGACTGGAAGGATTCCTGTTTACATAAAAATTAACATACAATTAATAAAATTTTGGCTCAAAATATTACGCACAGACGAAAACAACCTACTCAAACAAGCATACCTAGATGAATTACATTATTACAATTTACTCACAACAGAAAGCCTGCCAAATTTGAATGATGATAACCTGTCATGGAGTGAAGGTATTATGAAACTCTTGTTTGAAAACGGATTTGGAGATGTATGGCTAAAGCAGGATCCTGACATAAATTTCCTAAGTATGTTCAGAGAACGAATCATTAGTGGGTACGTACAAAACTGGCACAGTGAGCTTGAGCACAATTCCAAATCCAAAGTATATTGCCAATTCAAAAATACATTCAAAAAAGAAAAATATCTAGACCTTCTTCACGATACTGATAAAAGAAAAAACCTAAGCCGTTTTCGCACCAGTGGGCATAAACTTCACATTGAAACAGGCAGATACAACAACACTCCTCGGACCGACAGAATATGCCATTACTGTTCTAAAGACAAAATTGAAGACGAAAAACACTTTCTCACAACATGCCCCCTATACAACGACCTGCGCACAATATTATATAAGATATTTACAAAACACGATACACATTTTGGCCTAAAAACAACTGATGAAAAATTTACTATAATTATGAAATGTCAAGAAAAAGAAACCATTATTGCACTAGCTCAGTTTCTCTCCTCTGCTTTTGCTAGGAGGGATCTACAAGACAGTGCTGCACTCATCGGCAATTGAGTAATAGTAGTAATAGTAATTTTTTTTTTTTTTTTTTTTTTTTTTTAATAGTATTTAAGTAAATATTCTTACTCATTGTGATTGTTTAATAACATATTCACAAAAATTGTATTCATATTGTCATTTTCATCCACACAAGTGGATGCATATGTTACAGTGAAATAAACTATAAACTGTTAAAGTCGTGCTTGAACTGATTAAAGTATCACACGTAAGCATTGTTCATAGCCACTTTAAACTATTATCATGTCGCCCCAACAAACAATGATAGTCTTTTGGCTGATCGATGGCCCGTCACGCGTAAGCTGAACCACAGATACCGGTGTCATGTGGTTCATCCCCCTAAGCTATTGGCTGGTTCCTTCTAAATCATGTTTTCCGTCCAGAAATTGACTGTATTGATATGGTTGTCCATTGTTTACCCACACCTATCTATTCACAAAATCGGAATTGAAATATTTTAAATGTCATAAAACGGAATACAACGGAAACTTACTTATTTGCCCTGATGTATATGTGTTGGTTTTTAACTTTCTTCTCTATATTTGTATATAAGTGATAGATACAATAAGAGTCGCCGAGCTGTACGGGAAATATTACGAGTGTATTGGCGAGCCGCAGGCTCATCTGCTGCGCAAAGATTTAAAACTGACTATCTCTGGCGGCTCCCATTACTCTCCTAAGCTTATAAAAGGCTTTGTCGCCATTGTTAGACCTGACGAACATTGTCAAACGTGTTCCAATACCTTGAAAACATGGCTTACATCTGCTACGGTTCTTGCGTATCCGAAATTTAACTAACCAATTATTCTTTATACCGACGCGAGTTTACACACAGTAAGCATGGTGCTATCACAAATAAAAAAACGGTAACGAAAGAGCCATTGCTAATGTCGGAAGAGGTTTAAAAGGCTATCCCATCACAGAATTGAAGGGATTAGCGGTTGTGTACGATATAAAATATCTTGATATCTATCTTAGGCATTCAAAATTCAAAGTCTTCATAGACCACAATAGCCTTTAACGGTTATTGTCACAGAAACAACCAACTGGAAAATAATGTCGATGAATATTGATTCTACAATTTTAAAATTGAACACAGAAAAGGGAAATTCACACGAATGAAGACGCACTTAGCCACTGCCCGTACGATTACGTTGAAGAATTAGTCTTTGAAAAACTTTGTGATCCAGAGCAGAGTTCGATGCCATATGACATATGAAAAAAATAGAGATGTATGACGCCGTCTCAGGACAAGCACATGACCGTAACTAAAAAAAAGAGTGACAACAAATCAGCTAAATGTGGAATGCTTCTATAAATATCAGGGAAGGTGAAGAGATCGTTTGATAAAATATTAAGATAACGAGTCATTTGTTTCTAAAGAGGAATTATTTAAAACCTCACGAAAAGATAAGAACCTTGTTTCAATTATCACGTTCTTGACATCAGATGAACGTCCACTCAGTAACAAAGAAGCTCGGTATTTTTTGTAAGATATCGGGGATTACGTGATAATTGACGGTTTTCACATCATAAGTTTTTTTTTCCGTGACATGCATTTCTTCGTCATTCGCATCAGATATATTCGTAGATGATGGCCATTGGACTATTCATTGATATTCAGGAGACTGTGAACACATTAAATTACACGTACCCCAACGTACACGAATAAGGCATTTATCAATTTTACAATGGCGAGTCAAGTGACATTCGCTTTTCTTCACTATATGGAAGGACTGCTTTGGTATTATATGGAAATGAACGCTCCTGCTATAATTCAAATGGAGGATATAGTGAACTATACCAAATGAAACATTTTTGATTTGTGTGAAAATAAACTTAAAATTTTATAAGTTAAAATTTTAGTTGAATGTTATTGGCTATGCACATCAAGTATTGGGTAATACATATTATATACGTAACATATTTTACAAATTTCTGTATGCAGGTTATCGAACTTCTGATAATCGGTTATCGATATTAATTTTGGAAACAATGTGTATATTAACAGTATACTTACAGCATATTTGATGATATGAAACTGGTGAATTTTACGTTAAGAGAAATGTTCGCATTTTTGTGACTTATCAATTCTCTGTGAAGTTTTATGCATAAGTAGAATTAATTTGATATAAACCACTGTTTTCCTTATAGTTATTAACCCTCAAGAGACCAAGCTATTTTACTGACTGAAATGACCAAGTGGGGTCATCTATGACCCCATTGTGCTCTGTACAGGGATCTTTATTATAAAAGGCTGTTGAGGGTTTATCACACCTATGCTACTCCCATGATCTAAGACAAGTATTTTATAATGATCTAATGTAATAAGTATTTGGTAATAATACTTTTATTGCATGAAATAACCAAGCACATATTTTAAGAACAACATTACACCGGTATTTAGACAGTCCTTGCCAGTTTCCACTCGCAGAAATATTTCTCTTTTTATTTGCCACACTAAATGAAAAAAGTGCATTACAAAATTACTTTGAGTAAAAATATTTTGACTTATGTTGATATAGCATCCTGCTAACTTAAATAAAAATAATTAGCTGAGACTTGCCGAGTAGGGAATACCTAATGCTGGTAAGGAAGTCATACTACTCAGAACACATTCAATCAACCTACTTGTATGTTACTACCACATCTGTGTATAAAACAAAATCCACACAAACAATTTGTTAATATATGCATAATATGATATCGACAAAATTCTTTAGATTTCCGAAATGCCCGAAAATTGTAACCGTCAAAATGAGAGACCAAGTTATGAGAACAATTTCCAACAAAGCTACTGAAATTAGATTCAGCAATGCACTATTAGTAACACTTCAAGCACAATCTTCACAAACCACTTATTTGTGCCTATGTTTTGGGCACACTGGCTGGTTGCATGTAGCACATGCATGTGACATGTTCCTGTCAGTGTTGCGTGGGCAAAACATTTGAATAAAATTTAAAAACTAATATTTAAAAACCAATGCTTCTCTTTGGGGTCATAAATGACCCCACAAGAGTTTGTGATGTATACGCCACACTAATTGGTTGATCCCTACAAAAAACTGTGAAAGTGTGAAGGATGAGTAGAGTGACAAACTCATGCAAGGAAAGAAAATTCGAATAAAAAATAAAGAGATGACACATTAAATCATATGGCTGGGGTCGTAAATGACCCCACTCGGTCACTTGAGGGTTAACAAGGAACGCTACAGTGTGGATATATGTAATGAAAAACAGGTACCTCAACATCAACGATGCACCGGTCGCTACGTTGTGGTGAATACTATTCATTGGACAGGGAGCGGTCAACCCCATTGCCTCATGTAGTGCATTACTGCTATGTCTTAAATGACAACCGAAAGATGGAAACCGTATAAGAAAATGTGTCAGACTCATAATACGAGATTACCACATCAAAATATCCGCTGATGTGTATGTTCTCTTCGGCCACACGTTTACATGTGTAGATGTCTATTACAAAATAAAATGTGTCTACAAAGGTACTTTCCAAAAAGAATGTACAGTGAGTTATACTTTTGATTTCATGTCGAATGTGTTTATATTTTATATGTTAGTTTATCATAAATAATTAATTTACTAAGCCATATATTTTTGTCTCATAATAGAATAAAAACGGAGTGTTTAAGAAGGGCAATTTAAAGATATATCTTAATTTTAGATATGCCTAGGGACAAGCAATGCGTCCCCGGGAGATGATGTAATGTTAGTAAGTGACAGTCATGAGTGAATAAGAAACGGGGAATAATTTATAGAGTAACTGAGTTGATTGACATGCTTTCATGATACTTATGCAACTGCGTGCAATGTAAACGGGAGAAGGTCACTAGAGCAAGTTTGAGGTAAAGATGGAAATGGTGAGACGGTGGGAACCAGCCGGAAATTAATGAACATGAAAGTATATAAAAGAGTAATATTTACTACCTCGCAGAAGATAAAACCTAGCGCTTGGTCAAATTTCTCATTATCTTAGTATTATATGGATTAATCAAAACATTCACTTTGATACGCTATGCTTGTATGATATAAATGATTTATTCACACGCTCACCGAGGTGCTCACCTCCCAACGATGTCCAATAATAGTGTGACAATGTTCAAGGCATACATGTAATAAAATGTCAAACATACCGATCTGGGGGTTCCTGGCTTGGGACAGGCACATCATGTGGCGGTTTACCACAGGCATCAGTGTCCAGGACGTCCTTTCTGCTACCAGTGGCCCTCACACTTCCCCGCCCTCCTGTCCCATTGTGGTCTAGGTAATGGTCAAAATATTCATATAAGGGGAAATTGAAAACGTATCCATGCTGAGTTTAGGCATTTTAGTGTCTCGATAAAAACACGCTGAGAAAAATCCCAATATCTATGTTGATTTTTACTATATACAGACTTGACATTTAATATGGAATATTTTTTTCGAAATGATTTTTTTTAGTTTTTTCCTATTTTGCTGACTGATAAATGAAAATATGGATTATAATCGTGTTTTAATAACTTTAAAGTATCTCTTTGATGTCAATGTGACATCAGTTTATTAATGGAATCCGCCAGAGAAGCAAACAAAAACACATTGCCTATTCTATGTCATACGACTCCCATTAAAAGAGATATTTTGGATCTCCATATTTTACAAATTATCGCCTGTAAAAGGGTAATACATTCCACAAAAGACCCTCATGTCAGTTGCTAGTCACAGTAATGGTCGTTGTTACGCTTGGCCTCTTCGTGGCTGTTGCCAGCGCTCTCAAGCGGCAAGGCATTTCTTGGGGGTAGGTTTTTAGAGTTCAATCTGGAAGAGCATTCCAGGCATCGGTCTAAAATTGTCCAATCTGGTCCAGTTTTGTTGTAGGACATGTAGGCAGTTGATTGGCAAATAATGGTCTAACGAAATCTTGTCTATGTGGTTTAAATGTGGCGATTTTGATGACTAGGGTAGCTGCTCATTCCCTTGGTTCTGTAAGTTATCTGCTATTAAAAGTGCTCTTTGTGAACCTGCAAACTCATCGTGCAACCTAGAATTGTTCCTAAGGTGCCCCCTATCAAATGATAGTCAAGTGGTTCCGAGATTATTCCTTTATTTGATCTGGTTCAGGTTTTCGTCGATGACTACCATTGGTGTTTTGGCACCAATGTGGAATCTACTCCAAATACTGACGCTGTCAATCACCCTTGTCACTTTAGACCTGGTATATGCTTCGTCGTAGGCCTCTTCTGGATATCTGTAAACTCTGTTTTGACTAATTGAGCGGTACAGGTAAAATCTGACCTCAATAAATAAAGCCATGCAGTTTCATTGTTCTACCCAGAATCGTTCATGGCTCCCAATTCATTAGAGAAACAGGCGACGATATTTTGCTGTATACAGTGGGTACCTTAGAGGTCATTTGGTGTTTTTACTTGCGAAAACCAGTTTGGTGTTCGCTAAGGGCTTTGAAAAATGCATTTTAGTGCCAATTTACCCCTCGTTCTGAACGGACTAAGTGTTTTTGTTAAGTTGCAGCAGCGTATCCCAAAAAGACAGTGGGTCCTGTACCCTGTAGGTAAAATTTTGATACATTGGGGGTGACCTCTGTTTAGGTACATCAGTCTGGGCATTACTCTATAAAACTGTGGGGGCCGTTCCGTTTGGCGCTATGATCGGTCTGGTTATGTCTGTCTTTTTAACGCCATTCTGCCTTAGATTAACAACTTTGTAATGCACTACTTGACTCATCTTACACACTGCAAAACTGACCGCCTGCATGCAAAATTTCAAATTCTTCTATGCAGTAGTTGCCGAAATATGGATACTTTTTGGACAGTACCAAGCTTTGCCTAAGCCAAGCTTTGAACAGCCCAAAGGAACACTACCCAATTAAATCACTGCAAATTACATAAAGTATCAGCGCAACAGACATGAAAGTCAGTTAATTGGTAGTGACACACCTGACTGCACACTTTTATATTCACAAATCTTATATGAGATCGGAGTTTTTTTGAAAAAAGAACGTATTTTTACGTAGGTATACCTTCGAAACTGAAATATTCCATATTAAATGTCAAGTCTGTATATATAAACGTCATAGGATTCAAAAGAAAAGACATGTTTAACCTTTAAGGGAAAATAAGCGGCCTCGGAGCATCAATTGTGTTGTAAAACTGCCGCAATTACTCATGTATGAAGAGCTGTAGTACTTTGAAGTCTCTGCTTACTAGTAAATGCATTTCACTAGCAACCAAATTTTGACTGATATTGGTGGAATCAAAAATTTATTAATTCTAAGATATATCAAAGATTACACGGCCCTTTCAATTCATAGCAACTCTATAAATATGTATGTCGGTAGGTCAGTAGTATGTCAGAACAGGGAACTGTCCTGACATCATAGGCATTGAGTTAGAATTACAAGCTCACGTGCTAGAACCAAAATGTGGATATTATAATTGTATCAGTAGCTACCAGAGAGACACAGCAGAAATATGTCTTTTCTGATGGAAGCGAGTTTAGGCATGGTAATTAATAAATCTCTTTAGGGCACACCAGTCAGTCCAGTTCTGAGTTGGCAAATAATATGGCAATGAACTAGACCCTGGAGGCTAAGCAAGGAAGGATGGCAGGCATTGGTCAACCGCCCCACCCCTGTCAGTAACTGTCATTTACTTACCTAGAATATTATCATCCTGAAATTTATCCGAGATGATGGTCTCTGTAGGTGGTATCATCCGGTTTGATTCCTGCCGTTTCGTTTCAGCGACCAGTTCGACATTCGATCCTTTTTCCCGACCCACACCTGAACGAAATACAAGGTACTATACAGAGGCTTCTGAGCTACACATAATATTGATATTTCAATCAAAATATCTAGGAGAAGATCACCATTATATTAATGTTTCAATTCTTAAAGGGATAATAACTCTTTGTGTGAGATCTATATTTCACAATAAAAACATTGTGAACAACTCATAGAAATATATTCTGTTGTACCACAAAAACGGCACTTATAGCTATTACTCTGATATCTGAGCTTGTCTTTAGACCACGTGACCTCCATTGATGGCTATACTCTGTAATAATCACTTAAGAGATCATAACAAGAAACAAACTTTTTAGAAAAAAAAACAAGGGACTAACTTTGAATGTAAAAATGGGTTCATTAACCATTAGCAAGTTTGGAAAAATTGTTGTTTACTACAGGAAAATTCATTTTTTGCCAAAACGAAGAGTTATTATCCCTTTAAGTCTCACCTTCACATTTGTCATGGTGTCTTTTGGATCCAGTAAGATTTTTCCCCTTGTCAGATTTTTCACCTTCTTTGGAAGAGGGCCTAAAAGGCATAATCACGAAATTGACAATGATAAGAGAACCCCATCGAAAAGGACGTGAAACCAATGACAGAAGGCACATAGTTCATTTAAACATTCCTCCCCTAGCTTTACCTCCCATGTTACACTGAGGATGGACCGGAAAGAGGTACTTTTTATAACAATACGTTCCGTCACCGCTATATTGGTGGCAGCGAAGTACGAGCTCACTTATCTGAAAACATGTCCCGTATAGTTTTTGTCCTACTCGCCAATTACTCGTTTATTCAGTTATCCATAGCTAGAGAGCAAGGAGTTATTATTTTTAATTTCTTTAACAAAAAATGTTTTGGTACAGCATTTCACACATGTACATCACTGAATTATTGAATTATCATTGAATAAATTATATGTTTTTGGTTTGTGGCTTCTGATGCCTTTACTGTGATGTTTTACGATCAGAGCCGCATTTGAAATTATTTTATCGTGTATCCATCTCTTGTCAATTCGAAGACAGTAATTTTTCTCCTACAGTACTCACCAAGTACGAAAGATGTGTACACACATGGGATCCTCAGAATATGGCTGCCAGAAAAATATATCTGAAAATGAATTGAACTAGTGATTATTTTAGTGGATCTGTGATTCTCAGGTCAAGTGTGGCTTTATAACTGAAAATATCTACCACCAAAATCTCACTCAATAGTCTATGTTTATATTTCACACGAATATGTGCCCTCTACGGTTGTCAGACTATGGGACAGATAGATAGATAGATGCCCACTCTGGTTGTTAATCATTGGCAAACCGGCCAATCAGTGCACAGTAGATTCTTACTCCTCCTCGTCATTTTAGGTAGAATCAGTGAGATATTTGGGTGCATTGACTAGTACTAGTAGGTAGGTTTACATAGTGTTAGTATTAAGCTTACTCGTGGGACAAGACTGGTAGTATTTGATCTCCAAAACGTTTGTCATTGTTGTCGATGGATTGCTATAGGAATAATTATGTTTCAACGACATAAATCACGCACATAAACATTACAGATGACATTACATTTTCCACTACTATGCCTGGGTTTTAATTGCTAATTAATGCGTGTTGTAACTTCTCTCTGCTAATGTAATTCGGCCTTAAAACATTTTAACGTATGGCAGAACGTGTCAGTTGTCATGCCCTCCCCGTATCATCGTATTAATCAGCGGGTCAAATGATAATACCGTATAGCTGATCCTCCCTCTCCACCGCAGATAGGGCAGGTACTGAGTTCAAATTAATACCGTATTCGTTCAAAGTGCAATTCTTACGAAACAGTTTGTTGCATCTCTGTCTCATGTAGCTACTGATTAAGTCCGATGAGGCCATTGCTGCTTAAATTGCTGTACCCAGCTGATATAGAACCTTTTGCACTCATATGCAATTAAGAATACTTGCAGGGTTTATGATCATCAGAATACCGAAAATTAAGTTTCCAGTGCATCTTATTATCCAGCAATACACCTTCACTACACTACAACTAAATCAGAAAAAAATCATAAAATGTACACGTTCATATTCCATGTTGCTAAGCATAAGTATAAGCTCTTGGAAGCAATTATCGGTGATTTCTATATTGAGGTAAGAAAACAAAGGGTACAGGGCGGTACAGGACATCATCCCAGAGAAAGATCTTATTAAAATTGGCAGAAGTGATGAGAAGTGTATGGCCTTTATTTCCTTGCCGTCATTTTGGTTGTTTTTGTCTTGTTATGAACCCCTGATTACAAATTTTCATTCAACAAACAGGCATTGTTTTGCTTAAAGTAAATAGCGCGGGAAATTCCTTTGGCTGATGTCCATTTAAAAACTGGATGGGGCGGAGGTAAAAATTGCAGTATTCAATTTTGGATCATAAAGGTTACCCTGTGTTTTGTTATGAAAGCTGAATTTTCCCCAAGACTGAGCTGCATAATACGTAATACCTTGGTTTCTTTGTTTATTTAGTTTATTTGAAAAAAATAAAATATTGATTTTCAGTTTTGTCGTTATTTTGTATTTTATATAGAATTCTGAGCAGAAATTCTGCCTGATTTCAATTTAATTTATTGCATTGTGTGTCCAGCCACTTTAGACCCTGAAAACTGTTTATGAGTGCTATCAACTCAAGACTCCATGTGCTAGCCGAACTAACTTATTTAAGATATCACTACGCAGAGTGATTAGGTTGTAGTGTGCGCTAGGGTTATAGGAATATGTATATACGTAGAACAAAGTAGTTCTATTTACAAAAACGACCTATTTGTTCTGCCTGTTGAGATATTAAGTGTGTGTCCACAAGAAAACCAGACCAAATGTAGAAAATGCGGCAAGGCGGGGGTGAACGGATTTACACCATATTTGGTGGGTTTGAACCTTTATATGAACTATATCTGAGGCTGCAATATTTCCTGAAACAAATCCCTACTTACAGAGATATGGCCAGTGAAAATATGTGGGGTTTATCAACCAAAACTCCATCTGAAAAACAGGGTTATATTGATTGGCCTTACAGTTTATACAGGTCTCACTAAATGATTTACTTTGGTGATATATTATAACCTAAAGATATGGGGATTAAAATGACATACAATTTTTCAATCTCTTTGTTTCCATGGTAATAAACCAAACGTTTTTCTCAGGGCTACGAACCACATGCTTTGAACACCCCCCTTCTAATTTTGACAATATCTTCATCTTCACAGGTCTTTGGGTGTTCAGGACTAATAGATAACTCATTAATCTATTTATACATGAAATCAAAACTTACTGCTGTTCTACAACTTGTCCGTTGTAACAGATAGAACATGACCTAATTTCTTAATTTTTCATATTATATCCGGACACATATATCGGTGCACTCAACTTCTTTCAAGTCAACAAATGGTCTAAAACACTGTAAGTCGACCTTTTTAGTGTCATTTAACCTATTTTCTCTTTTTTTCTGGTTAAAACAAGCATCTAACACATTTTAAAATCATGTGAAACTAACGTACTAACGTCAGAACAACACAACGTCATTATCCAACATGGCGGAAATCGCAGACTGTTTCTTTGCGATCTTCCTTAAGGAAGTCGTATATGATGTGGTTTATATTCTGCCTACAGATATGAAAAAACATGCAGTGTATTGAAAAATTGCAACAGAGATATCAACAGTCATCTTTGTCGCGTTTACATGAAGCAAAACAGCGTGAGTTACGAAAGCAAACTGATTCTTGTCAGATGTGGATTATTTTGTCTCCGATGACCGCAATCGGACATTTTCAAGTATCTTGGGAAGAAATTAATGAGTTACACCATGTGACCAGCACAGAGGTATGGGCTTGGTTTGTGCTGGAAACCATCCACACAGGAAAAAACGAGCCTATAACGAAATATGTCATGGGATTAACTGGCAGATGTCAGTGGAGACAAAAAGCCATTTACTGGTGACACTTGGTTCAGGTAAGCTACTGGTTTGATAAATATTTTAATACAGGCCGAAAGCCAGAAAAAAGTTCACTCAGGTTTTTTTAAGAAAAATGACCCCTTTCAAATACTAGTAATGAAATTGCAGCCTAAGGACCTGTGATAATTATATCTTTTAAGCTATATTTGTGTGGGCATTTATGTAGGTTTAAGGGTATTTGGGTAAAATAAATTTAAGAGTAACAATTGAAATTAGATTGAAGCTAGGGCTGGTCTTGGCAAAATTGCTAGGCTCATCATAATTTATATTTGAAACCATGTCTTACTTATTAAACATGGACAAACGGGATGATAAATTTTGTATTATCAATGTACATGTATCAATTAACTGTAAGTGTTTTCATGTGTCTATAGTAAGCTATATTTATATTTCAGGCATATTTGAGAAGTGTTATTTGATACAAAGTGATCTTATGGTCAGCAAAAGAGTCCAAAGCCTTGCAGAAACTGAAAACGTCACTGACCAACTGGCTTGAGTGGAAATGACGGATGATGTAGAACGGCATGTACATGTAAATGAAAGCCACAATATAACAAATGCTGAGAAGACGCATGAGGCCCTAATTTCTGCAGATGGAGTGAAGGGGTGCTCTTTTGCTGCCATTTTTCTACATCCAGCTAGACGGACATCTTCCAAACCTGCGTGGACAGGAGTGTCCGATTACAACAATTTGGCTTTCTTGATTCCTACAACATGGGAAAATGTGTCTCTCTTCCTTGAGCAGTTTTAATATGAGTGATACTGATGTTAAAGTTAATTTGGGTTTTCCTGATGCCACTGTGCCAACTGGGTAAATACCAAGCAAGATCACAAACAAAATTTTTTCTTGTCCCTGAAGTCTGAAGAGTAATTAACTTTTTTTTTTTTTGAGACCACAGTAATGAAATGTGCCAAAAAACAGCTTTTGATCAAATAAAGGGGCCAAGAAGTGGGCCAACATTCTAACTAAAGAAAAACAAGCACATCAGCTCTGAGAAAACTCACAACCTCTTGAATGTCTCACTTAGTTACACAATGATTGAGTTTTAAAGTCATCTCAACGTTTGAAACTATATTCAAATAAAGTAAAGGAGTTTTCACTGAAGGAGTTTAGAAAGGCACAAGAAACAGGCCATCAGGACCTAGCATTTGTGAGCATGAAGATGAGAATGAAATGTCAGTAAGGAGGGTTGCAGAATATTCAGGAAGGACAAATCAGCAGTTATTTTTGAATGTATAAAAACTTAAATGTTATGGGCTGCAATGTTTGATATAAAACTGCAAAGATGTTTCATAACTCCAGGATATATTTTGCAGTTGTGTTAGTTTTGCTTTTTGAATAGAAACTTATCTTGTTTTGCTACATTTTGATATAGTTTGTAATGATCACAACTAATGTTGCACTGCTTTGCTGCTTTTCATAATTTTGTGGTATTTTTGGTAATCATTCATCTGAGACAACAATAAACTAATTTGAATACTTTTTAGTTACTGTATGCTTATAAATAGTGTGGATGAAAAAAAAAAAACTCTTGAAAATTAAAAAGATCATTTCTGGCTTTGCTCTCATAAATACTATGGCATATTCTGATCTGCTATGATGAATCTATGATAAATATTGGACCAAAAAGAAATTCGTTATTAAACTATGATTTTAATTTGTATTCACCAGATTGATGATATTTTTTAAAGAATATTAAAATTATGATGTAAACTCTCAAGTTAATTGCCAGTGCCTATCCAAAGTAATAGAATCTATGATTTATTTCCTCTAAACTTTTTTTCCTCAGAAATTAAAAAGTCCATATATAGCAATTTACAAAAATGAAGCCCAGTGACCTTGACCTATGACCCACTGACCTGATATTCATTAGTACACATCCTCTTTCCATGCTCACCAGCCCTATTAATTAAGTAACATCATCATAGAGCAAAATGGTATAATAAATTAATCAAACTCATTGTCTACATGGACTTGAATGAATTCACCGCGATTTTTTGCCTTAAAAATGGCCAACTTTGGGGGTATTTTTCAGTACCTGTTTTAATACAGCAGTAACTTTTGAAACTTGATTTGAAATGATCCATATCTGCCTAAAATATTCATGCAGTTTTAAAGCTGTAAACCCTGTGAAGATTGAGATATATGCAATTAAAGAAGGTAGTGTCAAAATTGGACATGGGAGAGGGTGTTATAAATGGGTGTGGCTCCCCCAAGCAGGGTCTTATCTGAATTCTACATATATCTGTGGCAAGCCAAATGATTGTTTTCAATGTTTGTTAGGTTTAATATTTTTTTTAGTTTTCTCCATTTAGTTTAATTTACACAAAATATATCATTATTTTTCCAAGGTAAAAATGGGGTCTCAAAGAGGCTACATAAGCCACAACCTATAATAGGCTGTAATTATCCTAAGAAAGGATATATTTGGGATTCCTTCTTAAATCATCAATAACTTCCCAATATGTCTCCATACAACAAATTTGGTTGAAATCTGCTGACCCCCACCTTGGCACCCTGGGCTGGTTCTCTCGTGGACAAGCTCTTAAATATAAAGTCGGTCGAGGTTTGTTTATACAAGCTCTTGTTGACCCTTGTAATCGAAGTCAGCCAGCTGTGTGTTTGGAAATACTATTCATAGCCGCCTGACACAAAAGAGGGGATTTTCCTGACAGTATGTCAACATAATCACCTGATGTTGTGGTATCTTATGTAAACAGCATCAATTTTCAAACTGACATAAAAGGCGACAGAGCTGCTGAGCCTTATCTTCTATAGCCCTTCAGGTACGCACAATTTGCGTAAAATCCCAAAAGATACCTGGGATCACTTTATCACTGCATATACTAGTACTTACATGTATGTCGAAAAGAACTAAGGGGAATGTGTAAAGGACAAGTGTAAGACCATGTATGGGGTGGAAACTGCACTAATAATAAAACAATGAAAATTATTGAGTTAGAGATGCTACAATTTTCATTAGGAATAACATGGAGAATTAGAATGAGAAATGAGATAAGATAAGAGCTGGTGATTTATTAAACCAACAAAATACAAATGTATAAAATCGGGAATATGTTGCCCTGTAATAGCGCCATTGCTAAATAAAAGGTGGTGCAGGAGGTGAAAAGGGCGAGAAGGTTTGGTGAGAAAGCACTGGATGTCAGACATAGGGAAGAAACGAATGTACACGTAGGGTAAAATGCTGCCTATGAAATTACAAAGAAAGAAACAACGAGGTTGGTGGCAGTAGAGGAGAACCAAACGCAGACCCAATGTGGGCAGATTGGTGGGGGGGGGGTCCGCTCAGATGACAAAAGTTGGGGATCGTGTTATGCCGAGCGTCCTTGTGACTTCGAGCCCATGCGTCGGTGCAATAGTAATATCGACTATCTATCCTACGTGTAGAACATAAGAGTAAGAAAATTGAAACTTTGGAAATTGATAGACTTCACGTAAGAAATACACATGGGCAACATGACATTTTAATGCGCCTTGGGGTTGGTTTGTCACTTGGGTGGATAATTATTATACCTTTCACATTGTCATTTTAGCTGTCTCCACTTACACCATTAGAGTGAGGCAGTTAAAACGTTTGGGATTGATTGACGTATCATCAGATACGTGGATTAGCCTCTTCAAAATTTATGTGCGCGGGGGGGGGGGGGGGGGGGGGCTGTCCCTTGGGCGGATGATTATTTTTCACAATCAGTTTTTTGTATGCACTCTGATATGCTCATATCTAATTTCTGTTTGATGTTTTATGATAATTAAGTGCTGCAACCATAACGATGTTTTTTTTAATTTTTAGAGTCCTTATACTGGGTTCCCCTGCCTAGATCGATTCATCTTAGAAAACGATTGTCGTCAAATTGCTACATGCTTAAAAACGGTTGCGTATACTTAAAAAACACATTAAACGACATAAAAGTGCCATACCAGTCTACCATACGACACACAAAGCACCATCCATAACAATAACAGGCAGCCGCTGCCCCCCCCCCCCAAAAAAAAAAAATAATAAAAATAAAAATTAATAATAATAATAATAATAATAATAATAATAATAATAATAATAATAATAATAAAATTAATTAGGAATAAGGCCCAGATAATGTCAAAACTTAAACCATAAAAATACCATACCGAGTATAAAAGCCTAGAATAAAACTAAATTTTAGTCAAAAAGTACCCTATACCTAGGCGTTGACTTTCTCTGTTCAGTGTTGAGCGAAGTCCAAGTTTATATGTACCTTTAGCAGTGCTGCACGACCATCACTTTATTTGACACGTGTTCATTAATAAACACTGTTAAGTGCATTTATACAATGTTTTTTCAACAAAATGAAACAATATCTAACCTAAGGCAAATAAAACTTATTGTTAAAGGGATCATGCAGAAACAACGTATCGCTCGGACGTTGTGGACCAGCCCACTGGTTCAATAACTCATATTTCCAGGCTAAAGATCGATGAAGCCGACCTCAGAATATTTCTTAGGTGGAATACTTTATTTATTTGCCCTCCTATGTGATACATATATAACGAGAGAGAGAGAGAGAGAGAGAGAGAGAGAGAGAGAGAGAGAGAGAGAGTAGGGGGGGTAAGATGGCTAAACATGATATTGAACGGCTGGACGGTTCGCTGGGAAAAGCTTTGCCAGGAACGGTATATTTATTCAACTAGGGGCTTACTGACACAGTCTTTGGGTACTTATGCAGATTGTACCTGCTTGTATCGATCTGAATCCTGAATAACGGTGCGGTACTGTCGTTCGAGGTGGTTTACGGCAGTTATCCTGAGTTGTCAAAAAATAATCTGAAAAACAGTTGATCATTGTACATGTAGTATTATTACGTCTTATTGTTATTCACTTCGTGATATCCACGGTCAGCTTAATGATGAAGCTTCTAGGTCTGCTGGAGCTGCATCTTAAATATAACGCACAGGTAAAATTTTACCTGAGATAATATCGCAAACGAGAGTGCGTTCGATGCACTCAAGAAAAAGGCTACCTGAAAGTTAAAGGGCACTTCACCTTCCAGTTTAGAGGTAAAATAAATGTCAGTTAGATGGACTATTAAGATAGGGCTTCTGTAACTAGTACATGCATTGTTTATATTAGTTCTGTGAAAACAAACCAGAAGTGGTTTCAGAACAATGGCGCGTTTACAATTGATACAAATGATTTGTACATTCAGGTGACGTTAGCTTACAATCGAGGGGGATTTCCGTAGGCAGTCAGCCAGCATTATTTGAAATAAGAAAACACACCACCATTGATTGTGCCGACGAAGAAAAAGTCCCTTATTGAACAGCTGGCGCGGAGACAAACACACACTGCGTTGGTCGCTGTAACTATTTGCAGACCAACTTAAGCGTCAAATCTCATCAAAGTATGCCTCACTGTTAACTTTAGATCGATGTATTGACATGAGATTTTAACAATCTGACAAAGAACAAGCAAAGGAATCACATAAACACATGGGTACTTTGAGGAAAATAGGAGATTCAATCCATACAGAAAAACAATTTATTTTACTACTGAAAGTCTACATTTTAACATTTAAATCCTTCACCGATTAACCTTTTGCTCCATCACTGTTCTAATTGCTCCATTCTATCAAAGATGACCTTAGCGTTTGTCTGACCCTTCATGCTGTGGGTTGAAACATGTACCGGTATATGTTTCTTCTTTGTCACGAAACATAGTTTTTTATTCGCATTTTCATTCTATTTGCAATATTTCTGAGAAACAGACATAAACTGAATCTCAGTACACATTTTTTAACAATTTGATACCTTTTTCATTCAACCAAACCAAATCCATGGTATAATTAGAGAGTTTAAAACTGTCAGTTATAAACACTATCAGTTTCGTTTTAAAACAAAATATACGGAAAAGAATCCCCGTCAATGGAAGATAGTGTTTGGGGAATTCCGGGGCCCACAGGTTTTGTAGCTCTAGATCTGATATAGCAGTCTGACAATGTGGGAATTCCCAATCCTACACCAAAGGATGCAGTTTTCCACACAGATAAAATGGCGAATGTTACACTATTTTAACATAGCTCTTAATAAGGTCAATATTAGTGTGTATAAGTGTAACATGGGTCCCTTACCAAGTTAATCAGCACAGGGGACAAGTGCACTGAACCAACCTACAACTTTAAGAGACGACAGCGCTGAATCGTAGTATGCTTACCTTGTTTCTGCCTGCGATAAATGGCGGTTTTTAATGGCGCTAAGTATTGATTGTGTTGACCAGGAAAAAGTCCCTCAGCGTTCACGTACATATAATACACTGTAATAGGCTTGTTAAGGGGTCAAACGCTGCATTTTATAGTATAAATGTCTAACTTGGCATAAATGTTTCTTGGAGCAAAATATTTTTTTATCCATAGAGACACGCTCTTTCGATGCATAAATTGGCATAATCATTATAAATTATGCAAATTAGGGACCAAATTATAAATATTTCATATTTCATCAGTTTATGCTCTAAAAATGTATAGATTATCAAGCCTGACTAAATTAGGGACGAGGCAATTGGCAGCCATTTTGTGCCTCAAATCCAAGATGGCCGTCATCCGCCATTTTGAAAGTGTAAATAATTTTGCTATTATATGTATATTTTTTTTATCATTTGACCGACATATATGTGCAATATATTGATTCTTATTATTTTGGGGATGCAAAAGTTATTTTTGATATTGTTTTGGTGATAGAAAGTGCTTTCAGGGTGAAAAGTCAGTATTTTAAATGACTTCCTAGATATATAACCATGGACTTTGATAACCTCAATTTTTTGTCTTATACATTGATACTAAACTAAATTATGCAAAAGAAACTTTCGACATTATGGAGGCCACTGATAGCTATTTTGTCCCTCAAAACCAAAAGGGCCGCCAGATACTATTTTGAAAGAAGACATTATTCACCATTTTGAAACTATTACACCTTCATACGCGTGTAATACATTGTTTCTTATTATTTTCTGATACATAATATATATTTGGTATTATCTGTCTCATAAAATTTAAGTACAAGCTATTAAAATCCTCCAAAATAAATATAGGATTCAGTCCTCACATGGGCCTACAATTAGTTGTCTAATTAGTACGTTTGTTTTCCAGATCTACAATACAAGTGTAAGTAAATTAAATTGTTGAATTTATGCAAAATATGACATCTTTGACTGTATGAGGAAAATTGTTAGCCATCCTTTTGATCAAAATCAAGATGGTTGCATGATGCTATTTTAGAAATTTGGTATTATTTACAATTTTTGGATTGTGTGACCTAATTACACTTGTTAAACATCAAATTGGTACTATTCTGGGGACTGAAAAGTAAGTGGGCTTGCATTTGAATGGTGGTAATGAGTCGTCTTATCATGTTATGGAACTTTGCAAGTTGTGTGAATGTGGTATGTTAGGAACATGCAAATGGACTGTTTTGAACTAGCTTCAGACCTTGTCTGCGAAATCAACCAATCCCAGAAGTCCACAGCCAGTAGGAATTGAGAGCTTTGTTCAGTGTCCTATAAGGAACATGTATTTAGAATACATTAAAATCCAGTTTCTAGAGAAACATTTAACTGCAAACTCCCGAGCCATGGTCTGTAGTCAAGGAGAAGTCCTGAATATCCCCTTCGTCCAAACAGAGGAAGAACCGCTGTCATCAACTCTATTACCGCCAAGTGTGTCATCGAATGTGTGCCTGGTTTTTTCTAATGAAAAGAAAATCCTTCTTCATGGTGTTGATGACAGACTTAGGGTTAAATATCATTCTTGCTAAAGGTGTTGTAGCTGTCACTCATGGTGGTGGTTTGAAATTTCATTTACTAAGGGGTCAAACCAACTTTGTGATCTTAATGGAAAGGTGAATGCTTGTCCCTGCCGGCAAGTCCCTACGACAAAAGATGGTGCCGTATACTATAATGCATTTTTTTCCAAAATGGCAATGCCCTACTTCACCGCGTCCACGCAACAAAAGTTTTCAATAAGCAAGATGTTGAGAAACTGGACTGAAATGTTTATTTTTCTGATTTGAATCCCATAAAGCCTTTCATGAAAGTGAAATCTGTTGATCACAGAAGACTGATGTCTAGCACTGGATGAACTGGCGACGATGTTTTACTGAACAAAGTATCTGCTTGACGAAGGACCTGTACTAACTAATTACGAAAAGCCCTCTTTTCAACAGGCGATTGCATTGCATGCAAGTACTTCATATCACAAAGTGGATGTATACAGGCAAAATTTTATTCGAGCAAATAGTTCCAAGTAACCCAGCGGGCAAAATATGTTGTTTTAATATTGAAACAACGTTGAACCATAACGTTGATGACACGTTTGATTAACATTGGATTTGAAAGTTGACTCAACTTCAGATAACAACATTGTATCAACCCCAGTTGTTAGACAACATTCTTGCATGAAAAGACATTGAAATGACCTGAGGATAGGGTATAAAAGTATGGCCTTTAAGTTAAATCTCCAAGGTTTAGATTAAAATATATTTATTTCTTTTCTTATATATATAACATTGGTCAAAAAGGTTGTCCCACCCCCATTTCCATGTTCTTTTATTTACAAATGATCACCTCACAGCTGTAAATTTTTAGAAATAGTGCTTTTTATTACACATAACGTGTCTAATGTGATTAATAGTTTAAAAAATACAAAATATACATTTTATACTATTTAGTAAAAATTATAATAATAATAATAATAATAATATTTATTTATAGTCTAAAATCCAACATGTGTTCAGTAGACTTTACAAAAATTATAAAATTCAAATTAAAAGAAAAATATTGCTAATGGTTATAAGATGAAAGGATATATAAAATGGATAAAAAAGGGGAAATTTAAAACGATGACTAAGAACAGTTTTTCTTAAGAAGTGTTTTTTTTTTTTTAGGAATTTAAAGATAATATTGTTTAAAAAGGTGGGTTTTTAGTTCCTTTTTAAAATGTCCAGGGTCCACAATTTGTCTAAGACTGATGGGTAAAATATTCCATTCTTTTGGTGCTGCAAATTTAAAAGCTTTATCACCGTATGATACTAATCTTGCCTTATAAACCTTAAGAAGAAGGTGATCACCTGATCTGAGATTTCTTGATGGCACATAGTGTGAAACAAGCTCATTTAAATAAGAAGGTGCAAGTTTATAAAATGCTGCATGTGCAAATGTTAAAAGTTTGAATAAAATGCGTGCTCGGACAGGGAGCCAGTGCAACATCATTAAAACAGGAGTAATGTGGTTGTCTTTTGGAGTGCGGGTCAGTAGGCGAGCAGAT
This sequence comes from Lingula anatina, assembly GCF_051362555.1. Lineage (NCBI taxonomy): Eukaryota > Metazoa > Brachiopoda > Lingulata > Lingulida > Lingulidae > Lingula > Lingula anatina. Next base: position 20,334,664 of record NC_141775.1, read on the forward strand.
ATATTCTGTACACGCTGTAGCCGTTTGATTTGTTCCTCTGAAGATCCATAAAGAAGGGAGTTGCAGAAATCAAGTCTCGATGTAACCAGGGCATGTATAACTGTTGCTGTAGAAGAGTCGGTTAAATGTTTTCGTAAGGAACCAATGTTTCTAATATTGAACATACATGTTTTGGATACGTTGGAAATTTGCCTGTTCATGGACAATGTACTGTCAAAATAAACTCCCAGATTTTTGGCGTGAGATGAGACTTGTACCACGCTGGCACCTGTTGACATGCTAAGACTGCGGGCAATGTTCTTATTGTGTGGTTGAGATATTACTAGGAATTCAGTTTTCTCGTCGTTGATCTTGAGTTTGTTTCTGATCATCCACCCCCTTATATCAGAAATACAGTTGGCTATTTTAGTAATTGATGATTCAGGGTTTCTAATATTGCAGGATGTGTAAAGCTGAGTGTCATCAGCATAAATGTGATAACCAATCTCATGAAAACGAAGGATTGCACCAAGCGGTAAAGTATAAATACAAAATATGAGTGGTCCTAACACACTGCCTTGTGGAACACCAAAGACAAGTTGAGCTAATTCAGAGAGAACTCCGTCCACGCATACTTGTTGTGATCTGCCTGTGAGGTAAGAACGGAAAAGATTTAGTGCTGTATCTTTTATCCCAACAGTTTCTTCCAAAAATGACAGCAGTACCTGATGATCAACAGTGTCAAATGCGGCCGATAGGTCCAAGAGAACAAGTAACACAGCGGAGTGACTGTCGACCGCACATAGCAAATCATTTTTGATTCTAAGGAGTGCTGACTCGGTGCTATGATTCACCTTGTATGCCGACTGCATTTTCTCAACCAAGTTATTTGCATCTAAGTGATTGAACAATCTTGTGGCGATCACACGCTCTACCACTTTAGACAGAAATGACAAGTTAGATACAGGTCGATAATTTTGCAAGAGTTCTGCATTTAGGTTAGGCTTTTTCAGTAGTGGACGGATAATTGCAGACTTAAACAATTCAGGAAAATTCCCGGTTTTAAAGCAAATGTTTACAATGTGAGTTATGAGACCAATGATTGCAGGGAGAATCTGGGAGAGCAGAGTTGTCGGCATAGGGTCAAGGAGGCATGATGTCTTCTTAGATCTAGAAATGATTTTTGTCACCTCGTCTTCCGTTGCTTCCTCAAAGGCAGTAAGTAAGAGTGAAGGCTTCGGGAGAAGATAAGAGATCGGAGGATGTAATGGTGTTGCAACTGTCTTTTCTAATGATTCAAGTTCGCCATATATTTTACTGATTTTTGCGATGTAGAAAGATCCCATGCTGTCAGCTAGGTCTTTCAAAGACGTTGAGGGTGGGTGCGCTACGCGTTTGTTCTTACCCATAAGACTATTAACAGTTGTAAACAATGCTTTTTGGTCACCGTCACACGCGTCTATCATCTCTGAATAATAAGTTTCCTTAGCTTTTTTGATAAGTTGGTTAACACGGTGACACTCCTCCTTGTAGCGCTGGTGGTGAATGGTTAATTTGCTTCTTCGCCACAGATTTTCTGCCTGTCTGCGATCCCTCTTTGCAGCAAGAATATCATCATTAATCCATGGTTGAAGGTCTCTCTGAACCAGGGTTTTTGCTTTCAAAGGTGCCAACTGGTCCAATGACTGGGACAAAATTTGGTCGTAGTACATGACACATTCATTCGGATCACAGTTCAAGAAGTTCAGTTCCTTAATTTTGGTAGACACTAAGTTATGGAGTTCGCTGATGTACCCCTTCAACTACACTGTTTCACTGTGACTTCTACAGGTGTAAATAAATGCCTATTAAATTGAAAAGACTCCATCAAATGTCACCAAATCCACACACAATTAGCATTAAGGCGTGCTCCTTACAGATCACGTGCCTAATAGCGTGTGCGTCTCCCGCGTACTGCAATTATCTCCTGTAGACGGCGCGATAAGCCTTCAACACGGGTAACAATTCTGTTAAACAAGTTGGGGAGTTGATCCAACTCCAATGTACTAATACCATAGGCTTGGAATGTTCTTCAAATGCGGACTGATCTAACACATCAGGCTACATTTTCCTACACACACCCTTCCAAGAGGCATTTTTTAACATGTCTCTTTGATCATCGATGGGATACAAGAAATAATTTGATTCTGCATCAAAACCGAATTCCTTCCAGTGATGGATGGCCAGGTTCAGGTGACTGTGGGATCACTGAACGTAGCATTCTCAGCTAAAACCTCACTCCATCATCAAGGACTGGCTTTTGGGTTAACTCTAGGCTTCATCGTGACTGCACACTTGCTCACACCTCTCGCATGGCAAGTGTTTTTTGAAGAAACACAATGCTCTAAGGGTGGAACCACCATCTTTGAGCCCTGATATTAAACTTACTAATCAACTGTGACATGAATTGGAGTGTGCATTGCAAAGGAGAACCAACCCCATAAAAACGTGACCCAACGCAACTATGCCTGCTGGGTATTGAACGAGAGTAAAATATAAGTCGGCACAGAAACCCTTATGCTGTTTGGGTGACGCCAACTTTGGGATGCCGGTATCGGTTTTACAACCACTGACCTCTAATTATTTCTGTTTATTTAACGTGTCAAATGCATGACTCAGCCTGTAATCAACACACGTGCCAAATAATATTACCCTCCAAGCGTCGCTTCCATTTACGCCCCCTTTGTTTGCGATCCTCCCCCTTATATTGTCCATAAAGGGGGCGGATGGCGAGGCCTAGGCTACGATTGCGTGACTGTCAAGGAACTTTCTGTTTTAGCTGTACAAGTGCCCACGCTCGTGGTTATCGAATGTTTGGACTGATAAAGCTGTAATTGGAGATACTAAATAAAATAAAATCATTGAGCACTAAAGAGGGGAATTTTCTGACAGTATGCCAATACCAGCTGATATTGTATTATTGATAACAACTGAGACATGATGAGACGTGTCTGTAAATATCAATTCTTCAACAATGAGGTGCACATAAACATTTCCATAGGCCTTCAAGTACGTACATGTACAATACTGAGATTCAAAATATAGTTCGATTAATCTAGTGCAGCACAGTCTTGTGAAGAGAAGGTGGGACTACGGATATAGATATGGCTACGACAAAAACGATTAAGTTGTCTTATGTACGTCCCATTTAGAGGACAAATAATTGCGTTCAAACTTGTGAGATAAGGGACAATGCCGATTTATGTACCGTATGTATGTGTGCATTTATTCCATCTAACATAAGATTATGTTAGATGGGAGTGTGATAGAGGGAGTGTGATAAAAGATTTTGACGGAATATAGTGACTAGCCTAATCCTCTTGTCGCCTGGGTAGGCTTAGAGTACTTATGTATACAAAAGGTCTTCCATAGATAACTATCCTTTTGTTCAACAGCTTCGCGCGTGCAGCGGATTATGCATATAGTGACACTTTACAGCTAACTGTGAAAGCTGTTATTTGATTTATTCTGCTGTGTCGGACGTTGTGGGCCATCCCAATGGTACATGCACTCATTCTTTTCTGAAGATTGGCGATGCATATTTTGAGTGCTTAAAGGATTTGCTTCATGCCGTCAGAATGGCCTGAACGGAACATATTCTTCAGAAAACATGCCCAACTAACGATATCTTTATCCAAATACACAAATTAAAAGCTCATTTTGTAAATTTTTGGCTTTAAAAAACGTCCTATTTGCTCGGCCTGAGAGTTAATGAGCTACGTTGTCACGTGGTCTGATGACGACAATCGAGCCACTGGAGAATAGAGCGTGCTTAGCTGTTAAACTGAGCTGCATTGTCTACCTGTAAGATGACTTCTCTGGCTTCTGATAAAAGTTTATACTCATTCAAATCTCTTACCCGAGGGGTCTAAATCCTCGTGAAGCTGTGTAAAACCATTTCCCGTCTAGTCAATGCTTGAACAAGCATTTAATCATGGTTATCCCAAGTTGTATAAAACACTGCATTTGAATGAGTTAAGGGAAATGTTGATTATTGCATATGAGGTCCATGTTATTTGTGAAATTCAATTTATTTTATTAAACCGCTGACACTCCGTCTTGCATACTTTTATTAAACTGAGGTAAACAATGCCGTTACATTTACAAGTCCTATCTTAATCATCCATCTAACTGGAACTTCCAGAATGTTCGACTTTGATGTGGAAGGGCAGACTTTCCTGAAGCAAGTTAAGTGTTGGAAGTTTCTACGACGACTCATATTTTTAAGAGACACGAACGGAACCGCTATATCCCGGATGTAATGAACAAAAGCTGACTGGTGGGGCAAGACATGTTAACACATTTTTGAGAAAAAGTGCATATAAACTTCACGAGCAACGCAAAACCTAAGATATGCCCATACACAAGTTAAAATCAACCACCCTTTACATAAACCCCGCCAGCAAATCTGTTGATACACGTATTAGTGCGGTTTCAGGAAAGTGATCTACTGCGTTTTGTGATGTTAAGTAAACTAGTAATTAACCAGCGAGGGGTAGGTTAACGATCAGGGGCGTAACCTGACCTTTTAGAATTGTAAGCACAGATTTTACAAAATTCCCAGGTACGGTTAAATGTAAATTTAGAATAAATTAAATTCGCCAAATATCATAGCTCAGCTTTCACTAGTAATAAAATCATCAGTTAAAATTAAATACATTGTGGCTATTCAATTAAGTTCCATTACATCATTTCACCCAGAACCAAGCCTTTTTTCTGGGATTGAGATACAGGCTGTCCAAAATGGGTTGGGAGTGTGATGAAGTGAAAAAATATTTTATAAAATAATAAATTTCAATGGGAAGGGAGGGTTAATAACCATCGATAACGATCTGCCGCTGACACTCTTTTACGAACCAATTGCCATGAATGAATATGAAAATTGCCTTTTCGTCTCGCTTAGATCGAGAACGATCTCCGGCTGACGATCTTCCACAAACGGAAGCTATTGAACGGATATAAGAATAGCATTATCGTTTCGCTCGGAATGCGAACGATCTCCCGCTGACGATACGAAACTTGCGTTCTCAACATGCTCTTTGGCTAACGAAGTATTTTTAGAATATATGAAAATTGCCTCCTCGTCTTTTCGGGTTGCAAACGATCTCGCACTGAAAATTTGAAAATTGCCTTTTTGTCTATCAGCCTTGCCAGGTGCCGTATGTATGGAGGTCCGGAAGGTGTCACCTTTCATAATTTGGCAGTTTGTGTGTCATACGAATAATTAAAATGACTGCAATCTTATAACCCTACTGCGGTGTATCATGGTGTACGACTAGACAAATTATGAAAATTTATGCAGTTGTGATACATACACTATTTATTTCAAAATTGAAATTAAATACCTTGACAATGATAATTATAACTGTTAAATTTCTTAATTTTATAGTGCATCAAATTGAATAAACGCGAGTCGGGAAAGATAGTGCGTGATTTTTACTAGCGTGTTTCGCAAAAGCAAAATGTTCGTCATTTGAAATGTAAAAAAAAGTATTATAAAAGGTGGGATTATTCAAGGACCTTCAGTTATTATCTTTTTCTTCGTGGTTATTCAACAGTATAAAACAATTTGAGAGCATTTAACTCGAGAAATACGCGACGCGGGCTGCTATTGTTCTGACTCACAAAGGCCGGTATTTTCATCCCGCTCACCCCATCGGGTTTATCACCCTGTTTATCTAAATGTAAGGGCAGGAGTAGTTTTCTATTGATGATGGTGTCCTGCTCACAGTGGGTGGCTAAAAGCGAGCTGAGGATATTTAGGCCGAGTTAGAGTAGTATTTATCGCTGCTGGGTCCCAACGGCTTAAGGTTTAATTCCCTATAATTAACGCACCGATAATAGTCGTTTAACTACCATAAGGATTATAAACCAAGGCTATTAAAGTGTCCTCGAAATTAATCCTGTAGCTGTACCATGGATCTTTATATAGTTAAAACGCAGTACAGCATAGCGTAGCTGACTTATGTTACTCATTCACGAATTTTTTGAAAAGTATGATAGAAATAAGATGAATAACCTATCAGATTTTATTGAAACCGTACACGTGTACATGTACAAAAGGTTACAAGGTATCTTCTTATTCTATCATAACAATAGCAAAATATCATGCTTAAATTATTAAACTGCATATTCGTTACCACTGTTATACATACAAAACAACGTCCGAAAAAATCAATTGCTAGTTTATGTCGTACAAGGAGAATGATTCTGGTCAGCAGAATATTAAGTAAGGGGTGACTGCAGGACTTAGAATACTAAGTAACGTTTGACTGCAGGACTAAGAATACTAAGTAACGGTTGACTGCAGGACTAAGAATACTAAGTAATAGGTGACTGCAGGACTTAGAATACTAAGTAACGGGTGACTGCAGGACTTAGAATACTAAGTAACGGTTGACTGCAGGACTTAGAATACTAAGTAACGGGTGACTGCAGGACTAAGAATACTAAGTAACGGGTGACTGCGGGACTTAGAATACTAAGTAACGGGTGACTGCAGGACTTAGAATACTAAGTAACGGTTGACTGCAGGACTAAGAATACTAAGTAACGGGTGACTGCAGGACTAAGAATACTAAGTAACGGGTGACTGCTGGACTTAGAATACTAAGTAACACGACTGCAGGACTTAGAATACTAAGTAACGGGTGACTGCGGGACTTAGAATACTAAGTAACGGGTGACTGCAGGACTTAGAATACTAAGTAATGGGTGACTGCAGGACTTAGAATACTGAGTAACGGTTGACTGCAGGACTTAGAATACTAAGTAACGGGTGACTGCAGGGCTAAGAATACTAAGTAACGGTTGACTCAGGACTAAGAATACTAAGTAACGGGTGACTGCTGGACTTAGAATACTAAGTAACACGACTGCAGGACTAAGAATACTAAGTAACGGGTGACTGCGGGATTTAGAATACTAAGTAACGGTTGACTGCAGGACTAAGAATACTAAGTAACGGGTGACTGCAGGACTTAGAATACTAAGTAACGGGTGACTGCGGGACTTCTAGTCCCATGAAAAATGCCCATGGCACGCTTTCCTAGGAACGGGGGATTCAGGACACGCATTTCCTGGGCTTTATATCCGCATTACTTAGTGTCCGCATTCCTAGGGGAATGGCGGACAAACAGTATTTCAATACAAGTGTTCCTCTCTGCACTTTGCTGCTGACATTGGGCTGGCTCCAGGGGACATCAGGCTGCGACTCCTTAGGATCAAGGTCCCATTACATGTAGCTTCAGTTATTTTGGTAATGGTGATGTGGTTTTCGTGACATTGTGTGGACACACTTGGAATTTGGCACTCCTGCCTCTTTTCATCTTATTCACATGAAGGTGAGGATTTCCTTTTGGGCCGCAACTGAAATTGATGCAAAACCTTAATTATTGATCAATATGTATATATAAATGGCATTAATTGATTAAAAAAAAAATAATATCAACCTCCAGTGAGCCGAATTCCATAAGGACGTGGGCCACAGGTCTCATACCATACAGATTTTGATGACAAGTCATCTGAGTTATGTTTTGTTTATTTTATAAAGCTTTAACTTTTCGATTTTTCATTTACTTGCACCTGAAAACAGTTTTAATCGTAGAAGGGACACATAAAGGACGCCGTCCAGTGTGAAGGGGGATTTAAGAACAGAAAATGGGAGATTGAAAATCTCCTGCAGTCAAATCCACGTCTTGCAAAGCTTCTTATACTTTCCAACTCAGACTGTGAAGACAAGACAACCCTTAAAATAAAAGTTACCTTAATTGTGTCGTCATTATCATTTAAGTCTGCCGTGGGTAGCCATTTGCGGAAGAGGGTCGCAATCCCCCCCCCCCAAAAAAAAATAAAATAAAATAAAATAAAATAAAATAAAATAAATAAATAAAAACATCATTTAGTATGAAAACGACACAATGTGCGTGATTGCAGATGTCGTTAAATAACTGGGTAGTCTTTTTAAACTAAACTATCAAATTCAATATGGAATAAAACATCGAATCCAAGTGTAGGGTCGTCAAGCAATAACTTGTGAGTAGGAAAAAATGCTCTTTACACCAGGAAAATTCATTTTGGCCGGGAAATTCCACGGATTCGACCTTTAACCAATGAATTACTTTTAAAATGTGCTATTATGAACGATCCCATCGACTGATGCATTGGATTGGTAACAGATCAAAATATATGTTACGTATGGCACCTGAAGTTCTGTTGCTTGAATAAAATCATTAATGATCGAATAATGTTTTTTTACGGATTTTCGTTACTCGAAATAAACCAATGGTGTTTTAAGTCCAAATATAGTACGTGCGTTATCGGTGCTGCGTTAAGCCTCGGTCACAACCGGGATCGTACGTCCCCTGCGATTTTTAGGTGTTGCGGAGGCTGTGGAGGTCGTAGAGGTAGAGGAAAGTCTGCCTTGCGAGTCGCGACGTTGCGACGTTCACTGATGACGTACTGTCGGCGTACGTCAGTTTTGTTTCCTGTTCTCCTCTTCTTTCTTCTTCCTCCTCCTTTTTTCTACTATGTAAGTTTCTTTCTCTTGCCTTTTGGAGGCATATTAGAAACTAAGTTGAGCAAAAATTTTGAAAATTGTTGTACACGTTGCACAAACGACGTTCACTGTAAAGACACGAACGTGAGCATGCCTTTTATACACCAGGCGTGGGGGTGACGCACGTGCGACGCATTACCGGTGTGCTCTCGACTTTGTTCGTTAGTTGTGAGGGCGTGTGCTTTACTCAACACGCAAAGGGCACTTGCTCCTTCATTGCTTGCGACGTGCGTCTTGCACAACGCGCGTCTCTCTTGCTAACTCCGTGCGAGGGGAGCAAGTTACGCTTGCGGCCTCGCTGTTTGCAGGCTATTCGTAAAATCATCCGTACGTGCTTACGGGGTGTCTGCGAACTCAGAATTGCGTAAGAAGGACTTGCGTGGGACGTGCGATTCTGCGTAAAATTTGGACGCAAACAGCCCGTAAGAGCCCACACCGAGGCTTTAGCGTAGGGGCAATCGCATTCCTTGTTCTTTCCTTATATCGTGTTTTTTTACTGATCTTATAATTACATGATAGTTTGGAGGCCACAAACTGTAACACATGGCCCACTTTTCAACAACTACTTGTAAATATAAAGTTCAACCGACGATATCTCAAGAGTATAAAAATTAAGATATGTTAAAATTTCTACCAGACGACATAAAGTGGACGTATACTGATACACATAAATACTCACCAATTGCCAGACATGAGAATGGAGGAAACGGCTCCTCTGAGGGTCTTCACTCTAAAAAACCTGTCAACTACTCAGATCTGGAGCGATTTGATGGCTGCCTAATAATGTGTGTATGAACCCCTTTGAAGCTGAAGTGTGACGGTGACGTGTCGGCGATTCTGCCACCTCATCGGGCAAGGCCAGTAATTAAACGGTCCTCCAAGGAGACCATTATCATGTACTTTAATATGGAATTGTTTAAACCTATCTTTCTTGAATGACCACGTGACGTGCTGTGATAACGTCATAGATATGGCATCAGGATTCCACTCAAAGTTTGATCTATACTTGGAGGAACAGACATCCAGGGTGGATTCGATTTCGATGACTAGTCTCGCTAATGGGATCTCTCGATGCATGTTACAAATGTACTTTCTTCCATTTCACTCCTATTCTGCATAAGGGACATTTCTTCAATTTTAACCCGCAAGACTCACACGCTACCATGTGGAAACAAGGTATAAAAACCCCTTCGCAGTCTGCATCGAAGCAAATTTTGCACTGTTTTTCCTTTTTTAAGGATTCGTTCTCGCCTTTTACGTAATCTGTAAACGGTAAGCATAATAAAACTATAATGCTCATATTTATCTTTGTAAAAGTAACAATGAGCAGATCACATTGGATAGCGATTGGTTAATATTGTCTTATACTGTTTTGATATAGTAATTAATGTACAACTCCTTGGTGTAAAAACTTTTGTCAATGCAGTGTGTGAAACACGTATGTTTAGATACCTAAAGGTTCGGGAGTTTAATGGTTTATTTGTTATGGAAATTAAAGGACCAAGACACAAACAGCTTATGAGATGCTTGGTGAAGGTACAGCTACAGGATTAATTTCGAGGACACTTTAATAGCCTTGGTTTATAATCCTTATGGTAGTTAAACGACTATTATCGGTGCGTTAATTATAGGGAATTAAACCTTAAGCCGTTGGGACCCAGCAGCGATAAATACTACTCTAACTCGGCCTAAATATCCTCAGCTCGCTTTTAGCCACCCACTGTGAGCAGGACACCATCATCAATAGAAAACTACTCCTGCCCTTACATTTAGATAAACAGGGTGATAAACCCGATGGGGTGAGCGGGATGAAAATACCGGCCTTTGTGAGTCAGAACAATAGCAGCCCGCGTCGCGTATTTCTCGAGTTAAATGCTCTCAAATTGTTTTATACTGTTGAATAACCACGAAGAAAAAGATAATAACTGAAGGTCCTTGAATAATCCCACCTTTTATAATACTTTTTTTTACATTTCAAATGACGAACATTTTGCTTTTGCGAAACACGCTAGTAAAAATCACGCACTATCTTTCCCGACTCGCGTTTATTCAATTTGATGCACTATAAAATTAAGAAATTTAACAGTTATAATTATCATTGTCAAGGTATTTAATTTCAATTTTGAAATAAATAGTGTATGTATCACAACTGCATAAATTTTCATAATTTGTCTAGTCGTACACCATGATACACCGCAGTAGGGTTATAAGATTGCAGTCATTTTAATTATTCGTATGACACACAAACTGCCAAATTATGAAAGGTGACACCTTCCGGACCTCCATACATACGGCACCTGGCAAGGCTGATAGACAAAAAGGCAATTTTCAAATTTTCAGTGCGAGATCGTTTGCAACCCGAAAAGACGAGGAGGCAATTTTCATATATTCTAAAAATACTTCGTTAGCCAAAGAGCATGTTGAGAACGCAAGTTTCGTATCGTCAGCGGGAGATCGTTCGCATTCCGAGCGAAACGATAATGCTATTCTTATATCCGTTCAATAGCTTCCGTTTGTGGAAGATCGTCAGCCGGAGATCGTTCTCGATCTAAGCGAGACGAAAAGGCAATTTTCATATTCATTCATGGCAATTGGTTCGTAAAAGAGTGTCAGCGGCAGATCGTTATCGATGGTTATTAACCCTCCCTTCCCATTGAAATTTATTATTTTATAAAATATTTTTTCACTTCATCACACTCCCAACCCATTTTGGACAGCCTGTATCTCAATCCCAGAAAAAAGGCTTGGTTCTGGGTGAAATGATGTAATGGAACTTAATTGAATAGCCACAATGTATTTAATTTTAACTGATGATTTTATTACTAGTGAAAGCTGAGCTATGATATTTGGCGAATTTAATTTATTCTAAATTTACATTTAACCGTACCTGGGAATTTTGTAAAATCTGTGCTTACAATTCTAAAAGGTCAGGTTACGCCCCTGATCGTTAACCTACCCCTCGCTGGTTAATTACTAGTTTACTTAACATCACAAAACGCAGTAGATCACTTTCCTGAAACCGCACTAATACGTGTATCAACAGATTTGCTGGCGGGGTTTATGTAAAGGGTGGTTGATTTTAACTTGTGTATGGGCATATCTTAGGTTTTGCGTTGCTCGTGAAGTTTATATGCACTTTTTCTCAAAAATGTGTTAACATGTCTTGCCCCACCAGTCAGCTTTTGTTCATTACATCCGGGATATAGCGGTTCCGTTCGTGTCTCTTAAAAATATGAGTCGTCGTAGAAACTTCCAACACTTAACTTGCTTCAGGAAAGTCTGCCCTTCCACATCAAAGTCGAACATTCTGCGTGTGTTGCTAGACTTTGTTTTGATTATTTTCAGCGACACAAGTTGATAAAAGTCGTAGCCGCCCTGGCGCGTAAACAAGAGTTGCAGTCCTTTGTTAGTAACGAGCTAATTGCACTCTTAACCTACCCCTCGCTGGTTAATTACTAGTTTAGTAAACAGTACAAAACGCAGTACAAAACGGAGATCACTTTCCTAAAACAGAAATAAGCTCTGCATCAGTTCATACATGCTATCTCACCCATCTTCACTACACAAATATGAGCGGTAGCTGTCGTGTGTACTGGGTAAGGGGGTGGCAGTGAAATATTTGTTATAAATATAGATACAAAGAATGTTCGCATCCTTCACTCCCTGCTAAATAATTACAAAATTGGATTGATATGTATTGTAAGGGTGGCGTTTCGTAATTGTTTTTATAATCTTATCATTTTCTTTTGTGTGAACGTTCTTTGTCATGAAGTGCGTTGAGTCAGATGGTTTTATCCCCCGAATAGCTGAACGATTCACTGTCCATCTCATGCGTGTGACAGTTGCTTTTTATATATATTTGTTTTAATTTTGTTCGCAATGTATGTATATTATTTGGTATACGTTGCGGTGTACAGAATGTGGTCACAGACGTAAATATTTGCATCGTGATAGACTGGGCATCGAGATCTAGGTGGAGAAGGCAAATTAGGTTAATAACGAAGTTTATGGCCACAGTAATTAGTGGTCGATTTCTCACCTCATTCTCTTCAACCAGAGGTAGTTACAGATAACCATTGCCTGTCTTTATTTTAGGGACAATAGTGCTGACTCATGACAGCATTGTTAGTTTCCTACTCTTTTGTCACTTCCTCTTCCATTGTCTGCTGAGGTATGTCCGATGAATACCGATAAGGACAGAGACATTAGCACGCATATAACAAATCCTGCTGGAAGGCTTAAAATTATCACAGTTTATGTAATTTTATTTCAAAGATCAACTTAAAAATTAAAAGCACTCTCTACCAACACTCGGAATTTGTACAAATACTTTTTTCGAAATGAACTTTCTCAAACGGAATGTTGAGATGTTGGTATGTGCTTTGTAGGCTGTTGATTGAGATCGGGTTCAGTCCCGTCGTAAGAAAAAATATGTTATAGTGATCCCTTCACAAAACTATGCGATATTATACTCATTATTGCTTTATTCTTATTTAAGAGATATTATAATAACACCTGTAGGTGAAATAAGAATGTAGTGATGAAAAAAAGTAGGAGAGAAAACCAGAGGACTAGCGGACTCCTTATATAAAATAATGACAGGGAGAAAACCTGATGTGAGAGTAGCCTTTGTCTTCTGTCTTTCTTTCAAATTTTACTGCACTGCAGATACTATTGTTTCTAACTTTTTTGTTGAAGAATGCTGATACTGGTACGTGTTACTTTGGAACGCTTGACCCACGTAGCATCCTAGGGGTATTTAAGTTTTCACTGAGATAGGAAAAAAAACAGAAGAAAAAATTGCTGGAGTGTTTCCTTTTATTCATTCTGTAGAATCTGTTATCTGTTTGCCAAAAATCATTTTTGGTTTGACCACTTTCGAATTCTCTATTGTGTCTGTCTGAAGAGAAAAAAGGATATAGGGTATATATTAGAAGCGTTTTACATGGGAGGGGGGTCTACATATTCAATTTACAATGTGTATGCGTACATGAAGAACAATTGCATTCTTTTAAAGAAGATTTAATTAAGTTTTGTTTACATTAATACAAACGCTGGATAATTTTTACAGAAAGTTAATTGTCCTTAAAACGTCCTATATTTTATCAAATTTGCAGCAAGCAATAATTTGTAAAATGAAGCAAATAAAAACAAACAATTTAAACACTGAAAATTCTTATGAAAATTAGGCTATTTAAGGGCCCTTTTATTACTTTATATGAAAAACGGACCTATTTAAAACAACAACTTTTACCAGCAAGCAAATGTTGATAACAAAATAATATTGAACGTTGCATGCAGTGAATATGTTAGTTCGAATGTTAGTTTGATCCTTTTCCACAATTTAAAAGTTTAACTTTTTCAAAGTTTTAACTTGTTACTTAAAAGTTTAATTTAGTTTGATAGTCTAACCCAACAAATGTTGATTCCATGCAATTAATGGTTATAAAATTTAAGTTGACTTTTAGATGAAACATTAAAACAAAAATAGTGAGCAACATGGCAACACAAAAATGACCGCAAACAAACCAATAAATTAACACTGTCGTCGGATAAGGCATGTAGGCCTACATGTGCCTACATCGTCTGAATTACCATTGTAACCTGAAATTCAATAAGATATAAAAGTGTAAAGTATAAAAAAGGGCACTGAGGTGCATAAGAACTTTTAACAGTTCTATCTAAAAGCTATAACGACTTTTTTGTCGCAATGAAGTTAGCACGTTCGATATATTGTTGCTTGCACATGTAAAAAATGGCGGCAATGAAATATCAGCCGCGTGCTCAAAGTCGACTCGTCGCGGAATGTAGTTATTGTTTTGAAAATAAATTTTCTGTGAATGGAGTGAAAAGATGTTAACAGTGTAACATGGCGTTTTAAAGAACATATTAAACCACAGCAGCATTACATGTAGTATATTCATGTCAAGCAGACTCTGTGCATATACGCGAGTCATGCCCTGCAATGTGAGAGTCCCGCTGTCGAGATCGCCCGGTAAACTGTTCAGGTAAAATTTTAGTAATGCTCGGCAAATCCATAATGAAATAAGTCAATCAAGTTGTCTAGCGAGATATATGATGCAAGCACGTTCCACAAGGTTATAATTAACTGACGCAATCTTATTAGCTGATTCAACGAGCCACGCGTCGTTTACCGGATTACATAACAACCAAAGATAAAGTGGTGTTGGCGTCCCGCTGCGGCTTCAACAGCTTATTTTGACAAGGCTCGCGCTACGTGCTGGCTTGAGAAAAACATCATTGTTAAACCTTAATGCCGATGCGTTAATTACTTATGGTCGCATTGTCTTCTTCCCACGGCGACCATTCATAAAAAGGGGGCGTAGTTAGGTATTAGACGAATTTTTTAATCACCCAACGCGTTAGTGGTGCGTTGACCACTGACTTAATCCGTTACCTGTATGCTAAGTCCTGCAGTCACTTGTAGGACATATTTTCCCAACTAAACTAGCAACTGATTATCCCAGACGTTGTTTTGTATGTATAACATTGGTAACGAATATGTCGTTAAAGATGCATACAAAGTCAATTTTTTGTCACAAAAACCAACCAAATGCCAGCATATAGTTACAAGTAGTATAACTAAGAGAATTACCAAAAGGCATTGTTTAATTTTACCCCAAAGTGATGTTTGAACAGATTTTTCTGCTGGTATTCTAAGCTGTATGTCAATGGTGCAGGAAAGTAGGTCACGGAAGTAGGTTAAATTTACAACCATAAATTTAAAGAAAGGAGAAGTCTAAAGGTCTTTTATGGCCGATCGAGTGATCTATTCAGTTTATCCCTTGGCATGTCGAAATTATTTGAGTCATATAAGAATCTAGTAGAAGTGGTTTACATGTGTTACTGGGAATCCACACTCCACCGATGCTCGGTTCGTATGTACCTTTAAATAATTTAAGAATGATATTTTGCTATCATTATAATATAGACATAATTTATTCGGTTAAATTTATAAATGTAATATAAACGAACCCCCAACCCATGTAAAATAAATAAATGATAAAGAGAGCAACAGGTTCATACAGGTAGGATATTAAGAAAACATATAGATTCCATATATTTCTCATTAAATGATAAACGACCCATGGAGATTAATATATCATCAAAAATAATAATATTATATTCATATGAAATTTAATAAGTTACGTATTTTTACTTATATTATATCAAATAGAATTAGCCAACAAATATATATTTTTTTCGCCACCCACATGTGCCTTTCAGTGTATTTTTCTTCACAGTGCACAATATCATATTGTATATCATATCATATTATGTATGCCTTGTATTTGGTTTGGCGTCACACCCGGTACGGATCCAACCCTGGATCTTGGTATCTTGTCACCATTGTTGTTCTGTTTTAACATCTTAGTGTCCACCGATATTGCCTGTAATGAGAAGGGCAGACGTGTGGTTGAGTCTGTAGATGTATTAATATCCATGTGTAGCGACTTTTACAATGTTCAAAAGTATTAAACTGGATAGCTAAAATTAAAACGAAGATTGTACACACCATGGTTTCCTTACATCCTAGACGATGTGCCCTCTGTCATGTCCTTGTATTTACCTCTATTGTCCTTGGGCAGTATTCTCAAGAATGGCCTGACTGGCTTGTGACAAGGCATCTGTACTCCTCTTTGTGGTTTGTTGGAGGACTTGTGGGTTCATTTTTTTCTTTTTTGTTCGTTTTCTTTGTCGTTTGATCCACTTCCAGTGCAGTCCTCTAATCTCTGGTAGAAATGATTGAATTTAGAAGACAACATGTTGTCACAATTTTAGTATGGCACCAAAATTCAGCAGGAGTGAGTATTGTATTTACTGTATGTATTAATATTGATGCACTGTTTCACGTGATATATTTAACAAAACATTAAAACAAACTGAAGATTTCCAAGCTATGTCGCATACCTGCCATATATTGCAATGAAAGGCGAGGTTTTTCTCTCTTTCTGTATTTTAGGCAGACACAACTTGATTTAGAATCACAGCTCACTGAGCCTTGTCTCTCTATTTAAGAAGCATCCTTTTCAGGGTCTGATTGAATCATTGTGAAATAATATTTGGCTTTATTTACATCATTTTCTAGGCACATACAGCAATAATTGACTTAATCAAGATGTCATTATTTTTACCTGTTAGTCCGCTGTTCTGCAACTGGTGCTTTTTAGGAGGTTGGTTATTTTGTTTTATCTATTAACGCATCATTTTTTTTTTCGTGGGGAAACAAAACTGATAAAACAAGCTAGGCCTTAGTTTTATGCACTGATTAAATGAATATTTAAGATACATTTTTTTCATTCATATTTCTTTAGTTTTTAACAATGATCTATATGTAAGATATCATTACCTCTAATAAAACGATCCAGTAGGAAGCTTAAGGAAGCCACTTCATTTGCCTGCTTGGATGACAAAACACTTGCCTGTGCCTCTTTGCTGGAATAACACGTGACAGTAATGACATATTTACTGCCACTGGCGTAAGTGGTTAGCGGGCTATTCATATATGTAAAATCAGTTAAAATACTGTTTTTTATTAATATCAACAATATCGGTACTTAATCTACCTGAATTAGAATTGATATTTCATAACGTCCTTTATGTTACATTGAGTTGTATGTAGAAAAAAAATTCTTACTGAACGACACGGCGCAATATCTTAGACAGGGATTGGTGGTACTTCGGGGGCTACTAGATTAGCCTATTTATTCCCCGATCTGACACCTGTCTCAAGTCTCAATATCGACCCTAACTTCTCTAACTACATTTGGCTACCAAGACCTTACGTTATCGATACTCCTGTCTCTGCCAAGATGTCTACCTCCAATACAAGTGAATAACCTTCCCTGAATTAAGTTAAAGCACCCGTTCTCGGGACTGTTTACACTTACCGGTCACGTTGTTTATCAACATTACCACGGCACCTGTCCCGTACCCACGTGTGCGTTTCTGGCCGCTATCGGACGCCCAGGTACTGTAAAACTTATTTTTACTGTCAACATTAAAACAGTAGTCTTTCTGTTGGATTGATAATACTACTCACTGAACTGTCAAAATTCGATAGAACAATAAACAGTAACCAGTCCAGTAAATTTCATTTGTAGATGTCTGCATTCAAACATTATGAATTGATTAAAATGGAAAGTACTAAGCGCTAAAGTTTTGATTCAGTGATTGTTTTACGGTTTTCGTTGTTTTGTCCTTGAAAGTGACGCCATGCATCAGGTCTTCAAAAACATCACGATTTGTCCATGAAAACTACGCATTTGACTTGTGCTAAATGGTATATATAACGCATCATTCGAGAGGTGAAACCAAGGAAAATAAGAATTAACTCAGATCATATTTGAAAGAACAGAACTGTGGGCAAAATGCTGCGACTTTTGCTGTACTGCTGCCTCGCTGTTGTCTTTGCTAAGGTTAGTAATCTACATAATATGTATGTGCTCTATGGCATTTTGTTGTCAGAAAATAAATCGAGTAAGCTGTTCTATAGTCTCATTTTTGATAATGTACTCTTTAAATGCATACAAACATGTGGTATGCCTTAACTTAGATTTATCAAGACCATCAGGTGCTGCTTACAGGAGTTTATTCATGTATACACATGTAGTATAGTTCAATTTTAATTAAAATTCACGTTTGTTGATTTTGGTTACAGGAGGAGTTTGAAGTGTCGTACTCGTCTGGAGAGAAAGGTAATTAAGCTAGTCTTCCTCATTGGTTACATTCAGTATTATCAGTTAATAGGTTTTTCAAAAAATACAAGATGTCCTTTTTGTAGTATTCTGTGCAACGTTGACGTCTATCCATTTATTGTATTTGTCGCCGATTTTCTCTTTTTAGCTGTGGATCCATTTTTTGACGCCAACCAGGCTGTTGTACACAAGAGAAATGTGGGGTTTGCGCGTGAGTCAGATCTCTCTCTCTCTCTCTCTCTCTTCTTATAGTTCGTACAAGTTGCAAGCAAACACGAAACAACCCTTCCACTCAAGACGTAGCAGAATATTTATGTATGTAATACTTACGTATTAGTTTGACACAAGACTAACGCACGGCATTCATGGCCAGTTGTTTTGTTCTAATGTTCAGCTTGCCAGTATGAAGGGGTGACGGTGAACGGGTTGACGTACCTCCAGTTATATTTTGTTCTAATGTTCAGCTTGCCAGGATGAAGGCGGGACGGTGAACGGGTTGACGTACCTCCAGTTATATTTTGTTCTAATGTTCAGCTTGCCAGGATGAAGGCGGGACGGTGAACGGGTTGACGTGCCTCCAGATTTTCCAGGCTACAGGGATCAAGTTCTGTGACCACGTGGATTTGTCACGGAAATGTTGTGCCACACGATGGAGATACTGTGGAGGTAGGGAAAATAAAATTTTTCAGAACTGTAAGAATGACACATATAAAGATAACAATTTCATTCAATCAAAAATAAGTGTAAAAATGTTAGTAAAAAGCGGTTTATATTGGTTTGTCAAACTCATAAGGGTTCCTGTACTCAAAGCAGTAGTTTGCTCTAGGCAGTGCTCTTTTAAATAAAGGACTAAATATTTGCACATGAGTGCACGCTTAGCTCCCTCTCCTTCCTCTCTAGATCTGTAGTTTAGTTTTTGGCCATCAGTGTACATGTAACGACATGTGCTAGTATACAGCCTGAAAAATATCATTGAGTGATTTATTGGCCATCAGTCTACGTGTAACGACATGTGCTAGTATACAGCATGGAAAATATCATTGAGTGATTTATTGGCCATCAGTGTACATGTAACGACATGTGCTAGTATACAGCCTGAAAAATATCATTGAGTGATTTATTGGCCATCAGTGTACATGTAACGACATGTGCTAGTATACAGCCTGAAAAATATCATTGAGTGATTTATTGGCCATCAGTCTACAGTGGTCGGAATAATTTTGTTTCCGTTGTACACCGGTGTAACCACGTTTGAAATGTTTTAATCCCTATCTTGTGAATAGAAGGGGGCGGACAAACAATGGAGGGCCGTATAAATCCCTTCAAAATTCGAACGCACAAACACAATAGCTTAGGTGGAATAACACAATACTTAATACGAGTGAACCCCATGACGCCGGTTTCTGTGGCCCAGCGCGAGCGTGACAATCCGCTGTAACTAGGTGTAATTAACAGCAGGATACATCAGCCAGAAGGTCCCTATTGTTTGTTGCGGCGATAGGATTATAGCTTGAAGAGGCTAAACCCATGCTAAGGCGTGCCACGCGAAGCGAACTGTCCTTTTGTTCACTAGTTTGGCACGCGCAGCTGGTTTTTAGTGTTGCTAACAAACTGCTTGTTAAATTTGTTATCAGTTATTTCATCCTATATGAAATTTCCGCAGTCAAAAATTGAACTAATTATTGTTTGTTGGGTTGAAATGCATGAGCGTCAGCATCAATCTGTCTCAAAAAATTCCTATTGCATTAATTTATAAATGTATAATTTATTTATGTACTTACGTTTTAATTTGAAATATCTGCATTCAAGCGTTCAAGTATTTATAAAACATGAATGATAATGAAAGAGGAATAAGGAAATAACATATTACTTATATTATGCTTATATTATAATATTGAAATTAAATGAGGTGCATTGACATAGGCGCAATGACAACCCAACTACAACGTGCAACAGGGGGAACTCTGGCTGTATGATCATACAATATACGAAAGTACGGTCAATTAAAAGTGTAAATCATCAGTTAAATAGGAGGGGGTCTTACTATGGTCGCTATCTTTTGTTAAACCCGACTGTTATTGTCTCTCGAACAAGCTTAAAGCATGCCTATACAATTACTGTGTCTCCGGCTGCCGTTCAGAAACACCATGTCGAACGTATTTTGCTACAGTGAGAAACATGGTACACTAGCGACTTGTTTTAGATCACTCAAGAAAGGATGCATACGTGCGACACCAGAGGAAAAACAATCAAGTATGCGTCTGATCCATTAATAGTAATTGCACAGTGCATGTTACTAGACCTTTGTCCTAACTCAGTAGTTAGGAATAGGATGTTTGGATAAAAAGCTTCTATTCAACTCGCTTAGACCTAGGGCGTGATGCTATCATCCGATGAAACACGTAACTGAACCCTCTACCTGAACCTGAAGTCCCTTTATCTGAAACAAAAACTGCCCCTTGAACATGTCCATTTTTTAATCGTCAAATGATTTGTGATTTCATTGAACGTCTTTGATCGAAAGCTTTCAAGTGACAATAACCGAACCATGTGTTGATTATTTATTAAAGCGTAATTAAGTTTATTCAACATGATCTATTTTGTAAACGATACTTGCCAAGATTGAGCTTGGATTGATCACCGTCACTATTTAGCTACTCGCCTATAATGCGTGCTGAACGACAGACAACTTAAAAATATTATCTGTGTAACTGTGCAAATGAACGCATTTAGTTAAAATATAACAAAGCCGGCATTTAATCCATCGAACATATTTATATTTGTTCTTTTTAAACCAGTGTAAGGTTAACGCCAAATCAAAGCAAGCCTTGCAGACTGGTTTTGTTTAAACTGTCGTGCATCAAGTAAAGCTAAGTAAAGCCTGTTTCTACTTCGCAGTGTTCATCCCAGCCATAAAACTGCATGAAGGATAACAAGACTCCGTAGACCTGTGCTTCAGGTTTCCAGGAGTCCCGTGTAACACAATAATATCGAAGGCCTGAGAGTAATACATATATGAGGCCGTGTATGAAAGATTTAACAAATTAGAAATTCAAGAATTTAAACATGCTAGGTACATGCACATCACTTAATAAGTCATTTCACAAAAATCGCATCTAATTGTTTAGATTAACCTTTACTTTTATCGATCTCATCCCATTGTCTCAACCACCTAAAAGAAATATAGAGAACATGAGGAAAAGTAACACGTTTACATGCAGGCGAAGGAGTTATACTTCAATATTAATCGCGAACAATATCAACAGCGACTAAAGACCGTTGCCTGTCTTTCACACTTTTACACAAACACACGAAGGTTTAATAAAGGGAGTCGCGGCGCGATATCTATCTCTTTCATTCGAACAAGCAAAGGGCTGACCCGAAGTAAGCTTTCTATACTAATGTCCTTTTTATTGTGTATTGTAATTACTCTACTTGCTCGCCTCCATTGTCTTGTAAAAGTGACAAAGAATGTGTTGTATTCACACACGAGATGAAAGACCTCCTTTACCTTAAGTTGCATAATGTCTTTCTCAAGGTTATAATCAGTGTGAAGAGGGTGTCTTGCCTCATTTAAAAAGGGTGTTGTTCTTCATACTGGTTGTTGCTTAACTTATGCTAATCTTAAACTTTTATGTACCAATATGGTTTTAATAAATCGCTAAAATTATTAATTTAATGAACATTGTGTATCAAACGTTTTGATACGATTTAAATAAATGGACGAGGAGGATTACGGTATTAGGTTCTATTTACCTCTGGCTTTAACTTCGCCCTGCTATATAAATGAACAAATGTTGCAGATCGTAACAAAAAGCTTTCTTATAGTGTTTTATGACATAAATGATTTACACATTTGATAGTGAAACACTCCTCGACTTTAACGAATCACCTGACGTAAACTGTCTACCCGCGCTCCCCGAAAAAAACTGTTTCTTTTAATTTTGAAATGAATTGCTTTTAAGGCAAAGAAGTCCATTAAACCCTTTAGTCTCAATATCATTGTACAGCATGTTGTAATCGATATTTAAAAAAGTTAATTTTTGTACTCCGCTTTCATCGAGGATACCTCAAGTTGAGGTTACAATTACGTCGCTCGCCTATGCCACTGGTATATATAATTAAGGACAAATTAAGCTTTGTAAAGTCCCTATTGTCACACACCATAGATACTTTATTTTGTCTTGAATGAAAAAATAGCCTCAAATTATCGTTTTGTGCTTAAACCTTTCATTACTTGAACCAAGATCTGTACTATAGCTACCAAGACGTACATGCATCAAGTTGGGTCTGCTGGGGGAGGGGAGCATTTAAATGATAAACGAGGAAGTCTACCTGCAAAAGCAGCAGCAGTGGTTTAAATAATCGCTATCTAGACTCCTTTTTCTTTGACAGCAACATAAAAAGTGTTTAGGGAGAAAGTCACACAAAGACCCGACGTTGTTTTGTCTTCAGCATTTCCTCTTCCTTGTTATCTGCAATTACTATCGTCAATTAATGAAATCGAGAAAGCAATTAAGTGACGGCACATTGAATATAGTCACTAGCTAGGTGCATTTCGCTGAGTGTTTACAAGATCTAGCGACACATTTTATCGCCACGCGTTCTAGTTTGATTAGTTTAGAAAATTAAACAGTTACTCTGTCGGCTCTCCGTCATTGCTATGAATCTGACATCGAATTTAGTCCAAAATATTAGTAAATTCAGAATTATTAGCTAAAACGTAAATTGCCCTAATTTGTCAGATAATCAAAAATGCCGGTGATCCACGCGGAGGGTACGCTTTCCTGAAGGTAGCGGCGACGAACGGCGACGATATTTTTCTGAATAGTGAACCTTTATTTGTTACGAAAAGCCCCCTTTTCAACAGGCGCGTTTTATTAATTACTTCATGTCACAAAGTTAATTTATACAGGTAAAACTTTATTTTAAGGAAATAGTTTCACGAAATGAACGAGAGTAAAATATTAGTCGGCACAAATATAAGGCATACAACAATGAGTCATGTTATGGATCATGTTATGGGCCATGTCGGATTACAATGGCATACCTTGATGCAAAACAGTCTATAGTTTCTTCCACCGCGAGTCCCTTTATTTAATGTAATGTATTACTCATTACCCGTTTCATTTGACACTCTCTCTTTTTATCTCCCTTCCCCTTTCTCTTGTTAGAAGGAGGGTACATAATTAAGCACTCAAAATCTGCACCACCAATCTTCAGAAAAACAGAAGTCAACGAACCAGTGGGCTGATCTACAACATCTGACACAGCAGAATGAATCAAATAACAGCTAGCACAAATTTATATGCAGTTAGCTATAGTGTCACTACATACATAATCAGCTGCACGCGCGAAGCTGTTGAACAAAAGGATAGTTCGCTACGGGAGACCGTTTGTTTACATAAGTACTCTAAGGGGGCGTGGCTACCCAGGCGACCAAGGGATTAGGCTAGTTACTATATGCCGTCTACAATCGTTTAGCGACCCTATCATTATACACTCTCTCTATTGTATTTTCCACCGCATTAATCGCAGTGTAATCTTCAAATGGTCCACGGGGTAAATGTACACATTCTTAATCCGAGTACGGTACGTGTAACGACATGTGCTAGTATACAGCCTGGAAAATATCATTGAGTGATTTATTGGCCATCAGTTTACATGTAACGACATGTGCTAGTATACAGCCTGAAAAATATCACTGAGTGATTTATTGGCCATCAGTCTACGTGTAACGACATGTGCTAGTATACAGCCTGAAAAATATCATTGAGTGATTTATTGGCCATCAGTTTACATGTAACGACATGTGCTAGTATACAGCATGAAAAATATCACTGAGTGATTTATTGGCCATCAGTGTACATGTAACGACATGTGCTAGTATACAGCCTGAAAAATATCACTGAGTGATTTATTGGCCATCAGTCTACGTGTAACGACATGTGCTAGTATACAGCCTGAAAATATCATTGAGTGATTTAGGTATAAATATTTATCAAAATGTCAACCAAATGTCAACATGTGTCATCATGTCACCATGTATCTCTTTACAGACTGCAAGGACACGCCTAACATCCGCGTCAATGAGATGACCTGTCACGACTTCTTCATGAAGACAGGGCAGACGGCCTGTCACAGGGGAGATGTGGCTGGGGTTTGCTGTGCAAGCAGAAGGAAAGTCTGCGACAGTAAGTCACACCTACACCGCTTTGTATTGTGTAGCAAGGGACAGAGAGGGTGTTAAATGACAGTCAAATTACTACAGCATCTTCTGTGCTGTCCAGATGCCCCGGTACCATAAAAACGCCCTGATCTAACTAGCTGTTACAATGTGGTGAGGCAGGGCCAGGGTGGAAAGTCACATGGCTTCCACCATCATCAGTCTAACATATGTATATGCCTTCCCAAACAATAAGAAGTGTCAAAGCTGCCATAAACAAAAAGGCACATGATTCGTTTATTCCAGATTGCTATGGTGACACAACCAATGTCCTGCTTGGAAACATGACGTGTTCGGAGTTAATCAGTAAAGTTGGTCTTGCCGCCTGTCATCACCACCAGGTCATTCAGCACTGTTGTCTTACCAGGGGAGTCATGTGTGGTAAGCATAGAGAGGTCTTTATTTCTCATCGTGCAGGCTTTACGCAGAGTTGAATATTTATTGTGTCATTACATATAATGTTGATTTTTGGGAATCATTTACCCTGTTAAAAGGTTTCAAAAACATTAAGAATTAAATAAGTTTAAGATGATGTATTGAAAAGGGAAACAGGTGAAGAATAAGAGATACATAAAATGGTAAATGAACATATCAGATATTTGTCCAAATCACCTCACCTGGTGTCTTGACTATTTTTATAAATTTCCCTCTACAATTGTGTGGCCATCAGGAAATATTGATGGATTCAAAGTGTAGAGGTTTTGAAGTGGGGGTAGGTTTTCAATGGCCACTGGATGATAAAAAAACATTGGTAGGGTGACAGCCAGTTAATATGATTTTATGCAGGCACAAATGCCAATTCATGAAAACATTTTCCAAGAGAATAGAAAAAAATGAGAAAAAAATAAAAAAAAATCACCAAGATACTGTCCACTGATATATAACTTTATTTCATTATAACTGTTTACATTTCAGAGTGCAATGGAGACCATCTTGGTACGTCCTTCAGTGATAAAAATACTGCCAATTAATATATAACTTTATTTCATTATAACTGTTTACATTTCAGAGTGCAATGGAGACCACCTTGGTACATCATTCAGTGATAAAGATGGCAATACCTTCACCTGTGCCACTATCTTCTCAGACAATAAGTTTGACGCCTGCCGTAGCCCCACCGTCCTGCAGGGCTGCTGCAAGTCCTTCCGTGAACACTGTAAAGACAGTCCCATCCTGGGGTAGTTAGAAAACAGTCATCAGTGACTTGGGTATCATACTGTGTTATGTAATCCAAGTTACCCAACATTATGTAATCCCAGGACCTTTCAAAGTGAAATGACTTTCAAAACAGCATCTTTCAAACATGGTTCTTAAGTTGATAGAATATGAAGATACCTTGTAACCTTTTGAACATGTACACATGTATGGTTTCAATAAAATCTGGTGTGTTATTCATCTTTTTTCTATCATGTTTTTCAAAAAAAATTAATTTGTGAATGACTAACAAAAGTCATCGATGCTGTACTGCGTTTTAACTATTTAAAGACCAACAGTTTCAGTGTGATGGTGAAATAGCAGTATTCAAGACCAGAGTCATCCATCTTTAAGATTTTGAAAACCTGTTACACTGCTTAATATATATATATATATATATATATACCCAGTGAACAAGAAATGTAAAAGATAATAGAAGCATGCCTATATCCAAACTTGACCCCCATTTAAGGCCCCCAAGTAATCTCATGATATATATCACTGGGGACGTGTTCACAACTAGCTGATCTGCGGAATAACTAGTCTCGACTGCATATCAAATATGGCGCCCACTTAGCAATAAATTAACTACTGCTTCCCATGCATGATACCTGAGCAAGTGGGCACAGCAATTCAATCTCAGCCTGCTTTCAAATGAGTCGTGCCATATTTGATCTGTGGACTAGGTATTCCATGGACCAACTGGTTGTAAATGAGTCGTGCCATATTTGATCTGTGGACTAGGTATTCCATGGACCAACTGGTTGTAAATGAGTCGTGCCATATTTGATCTGTGGACTAGGTATTCCATGGACCAACTGGTTGTAAATGAGTCGTGCCATATTTGATCTGTGGACTAGGTATTCCATGGACCAACTGGTTGTAAATGAGTCGTGCCATATTTGATCTGTGGACTAGGTATTCCATGGACCAACTGGTTGTAAATGAGTCGTGTCATATTTGATCTGTGGACTAGGTATTCCATGGACCAACTGGTTGTAAATGCAGCCTTACATAATGCAGTGTCAGCAACATTGTAGCCTTCTTCCAAGAGTGACACAGACAGACAGAGCTAGGTAAGGCCCACCCAACTACCAGACTCGGCGCCGAATGATCCTGAATTCACCGGTAGATCGGAGTACACTATTACTAGAAGGTGTGTGTCAGTATGCATTCCACAGTATCATACCCCGGAACAAATTTTGAGATGAGATGCACTACTTTCCGACCCCGCTGAGAATCATCACTGTCACATCGCGTACTTGGCAAGAGCGGTGCTGTGTCTGATACTTCGAAGCGCGTACTGGTACACACCTTGAAAACGGGTATTGTGGTCTGATCTACCGGTGCATTCAGGTTCATTCAGTGCCAAGTCTGGTAGTTCAGTAGGCCTGCAAGTGATGAGTACAGAACTTACTGTGTTTGCACTTTAATTTCAACTAAGACATGCACAAACAAAGGCAAATTTAATACTGGACATTTATGTCACAAAGAATTGAAATCAAAACAGATGTATTTCCAATAATTCACCACTGGCAAATTAACCTCTGTCAAAAATCCAATAAGTAATTAATGTTGTTTTTCTTATTTTTGTTATAAATATAACATCTTGCTGATATAAAGTCATGTTTGATTCTAGATGTATTCTAGATTATAGTCACTTAGTACCATTTACTCTGATATTAGATATCACTACTTTTCTACTTCTTCCTAACTGATGTTTTCATTATATTAGGCAGACAGTTGCTATTACAAAGCGTGGATACAGTTTTCTTTAAACAACAAGTAGAAAGATGCACTCAAAGAAAGCTCTCTTTGCTACACAGTGTACTGAGTATGTCAATAAAGCCATGAATACACAAGATTGAAAGCAATCAGTTAACTGAACACTGTTCAAAAAGACAGCATGTTTGAATTAACCTACACATACAGCATGTGAACATGTCAGCAACATTTGATTATTTCTAAATCCTGACATCAACAAAACTGCAACAAACACATTAAAGCAGATCTTTTGAAATTGTACTTTGAAAATTATAATGTTACAATACCCCCACACTTTTAAATAAATTGTGTTTGCAATGTACCAAAAGAACAATTCAGCAAATAAAAGTTAGAATGACAGTCTTTTAGCCCAAAAATCATATCCAGTTCTCATCCGATAAACAGTGTCCAGATATTATTTCCCCTGTTTTTGTAGTTATATTTGCCCTTTTCCTCCACTGCAATCTACTCCAAAGACCATTGGTCAAAGAAATCATTTCCTTTATCGTCCACTACAATGAATGCTGGGAAATCTTCCACTTCGATCTTCCAGATGGCTTCCATACCTGAATGACACAAAAATATCTGCTAAACACTGGGGGATGGGGAATTAACAAATCATACAAAAAGTGTTTAATTTTAAAAACCTGCTACTTCACTGGAAGATCTTTTTAAAAATCAAAATTTGGCACCAAACTACAATGTACTACAAGCTGAAATATAAGATAACATTTAAAAGTCTTGGGTTGACAGGATTAAACAGAAACAAAATTGTCAGCACCTACCAAGTTCAGGGTACTCCAGAACCTCCACCTTCTTAATACAGAAACAAAATTGTCAGCACCTACCAAGTTCAGGGTACTCCAGAATCGCCACCTTCTTAATACAGAAACAAAATTGTCAACACCTACCAAGTTCAGGGTACTCCAGAACCTCCACCTTCTTAATACAGAACAAAATTGTCAACACCTACCAAGTTCAGGGTACTCCAGAACCTCCACTTTCTTAATACAGAAACAAAATTGTCAGCACCTACCAAGTTCAGGGTACTCCAGAACCTCCACTTTCTTAATACAGTCACTGGCCAAGATGGCTGCAGGACCTCCAATGGATCCAAGGTAGAAACCACCATGTGCTTTACATGCTCTTGTTACCTGTGAAAATAAAACATGCTCTTGTTACCTGTGAAAATAAAACATGCTCTTGTTACCTGTGAAAATAAAACATGCTCTTGTTACCTGTGAAAATAAAACATGCTCTTGTTACCTGTGAAAACAAGAGGATCAGAGAGGCGATACCGCCTCCGGATATTGTACCTCCAGCTGGGGTAAGCTCATTCGTATGGAAAGAAATGGGACACTATCACCAGTCTTATGCGTGACAAGATCTATAAAATGCAATCAACAAGATGTCTCAAATTATGCAAAAAAATAAAATACAAAATAATACAAAATAATACAAAAAAAAAAAAATACAAAAAAAAAAAAAAAAAAAAAAAAAATGTAACTAAAATGGTCCAATCAAGCAGAATTTCAAACTGACTTGTATTTACCTAACATTGATCACTCCTGTGATTTTCTAGACAATAGCCCTTTTGGTTTTCCTTAAAATGTGTTATCAGTATTGCAAATATGCTGACAAAAGAGAAAACTTAGGGGCACACTGGGTATATCTCTGCTAGCTTTGAAGATATGAGGGGTAAGAAAATATGCAAAGTATACAGTTCATGGTGAAAAAGTAGGTCAAAGGTCAATTTCAAGGCCACAGTTAGATTGCCAATATATGACTTCCTATTCAAGTTCAACAGTAACTTTGGGTGTATTTCTGCCAGTTTTCTAGATATAAGAGATAGAAATTTTGCAAGGTTCAGTCCATGGTAAAAATTAGGCCAAAGGTCAATTTCAAGGTCACAGTTAGATTACCAGTATATGACTTCCTATTCAAGTTCTATAGTAACTATGGGTGTATCTCTGCTAATTTTGGGGTATTTCACATTTTATTTTCACCACTGAATATCGGATGTTGAACTTTTTGATATAATATAACGCCAAAGCCATATCGAAAACAAAAAATGGGCACCACCTCCAGTGTTGCACTGACAAGCTCTACAAAATGCAAAAACAAAAAACAAGAGGTCTCTAGCAATAACAACTCCAGAATTAGAGAGAGTTTTCAGTTTTGGGATCTAATGGCTGCTACTCCAGTGAAAATGCACCAATTGACCCCAAAGTCACAAAGATGAAAGACAACTGTAAGGGTAACACCTGCCCATAATATTATATGTTAGATCTGTGTAGTTTCTGAAAATCAGCAGAAGTAAAAACAAATTTTGCAAAAAAAAATTGTCCCATTTGACCTTGAAATAAAGGTCAAAAGTCAAATCCAAGGGCATATTCGTAATCTCCACATATGACTCTCAGTCAGACTTCTGTAGTAATTTTTCTAATAATTCCTTTGGTTTGCGAGATAACTTTCAAAAATTTTGACAAGGGTGCATTTCAACCAGCATCACGCCCAGGCCAATGCACCGACTGAGACAAAAATACCAGGGGGTTCAAGATGAGATCATATGTGACCTAAATCCAAGAGATGGGGACACAGGTCCTTGCGGTCTAGGAGGAGAAGCGGTAACGGTGACTTGTATCCCTCGACACCCTGCAGAGCCAGCAGAGCCGGCGGAGCCAACGTAGCCAGCTGCGCCATACGAGATGGGTCGGGACTAAAACCATGAGTACTGCCAGTGTACACGCTGGTGGTACTAATAAAACATGCTCTTGTTACCTGCGAAAATAAAACATGCTTTTGTTACCTGTGAAAATAAAAATTAAAAAAATGCTTCTCGTACCTATAAAAATATTAATTTTGGTAATAAAACTCATCAAAATGTGAAAATATTATGTCAGATTTCTGCATAAAATGCCATTATAGTTACCAGAACACATTTGAACATATAACATCCTCTCTTCAGTAATGTGATACCTGACCTGTTTACTTCAGTAATGTGATACCTGACCTGTTTACTTCAGTAATGTGATACCTGACCTGTTTACTTCAGTAATGTGATACCTGACCTGTTTACTTCAGTAATATGATACCTGACCTGTTTACTTCAGTAATGTGATACCTGACCTGTTTACTTCAGTAATGTGATATGTGACCTGTTTACTTCAGTAATGTGATACCTGACCTGTTTACTTCAGTAATGTAATATGTGACATGTTTACTTCAGTAATGTAATATGTGACATGTTTACTTCAGTAATGTGATATCTAACCTGTTTACTTCAGTAATGAGATATGTGACCTGTTTACTTCAGTAATGTGATATGTGAACTGTTTACTTCAGTAATGTAATATGTGACATGTTTACTTCAGTAATGTGATATCTAACCTGTTTACTTCAGTAATGTGATATGTGACCTGTTTACTTCAGTAATGTGATATGTGACCTGTTTACTTCAGTAATGTGATATGTGAGCTGTTTACTTCAGTAATGTGATATGTGACCTGTTTACTTCAGTAATGTGATATCCGACCTGTTTACTTCAGTAATGTGATATGTGACCTGTACTTCAGTAATGTGATATCTGACCCGTTTACTTCAGTAATGTGATACCTGGCCTGTTTACTTCAGTAATGTGATATCTGACCTGTCTACTTCAGTAATGTGATATGTGACCTGTTTACTTCAGTAATGTGATATCTGACCTGTTTACTTCAGTAATGTGATATGTGACCTGTACTTCAGTAATGTGATATCTGACCTGTTTACTTCAGTAATGTGATATGTGACCTGTTTACTTCAGTAATGTGATATCTGACCTGTTTACTTCAGTAATGTGATATGTGACCTGTACTTCAGTAATGTGATATCTGACCTGTCTACTTCAGTAATGTGATATGTGACCTGTTTACTTCAGTAATGTGATATCTGACCTGTTTACTTCAGTAATGTGATATCTGACCTGTTTACTTCAGTAATGTGATATGTGACCTGTACTTCAGTAATGTGATACCTGACCTGTTTACTTCAGTAATGTGATACCTGACCTGTTTACTTCAGTAATGTGATACCTGACCTGTTTACTTCAGTAATATGATACCTGACCTGTTTACTTCAGTAATGTGATACCTGACCTGTTTACTTCAGTAATGTGATATGTGACCTGTTTACTTCAGTAATGTGATACCTGACCTGTTTACTTCAGTAATGTAATATGTGACATGTTTACTTCAGTAATGTAATATGTGACATGTTTACTTCAGTAATGTGATATCTAACCTGTTTACTTCAGTAATGAGATATGTGACCTGTTTACTTCAGTAATGTGATATGTGAACTGTTTACTTCAGTAATGTAATATGTGACATGTTTACTTCAGTAATGTGATATCTAACCTGTTTACTTCAGTAATGTGATATGTGACCTGTTTACTTCAGTAATGTGATATGTGACCTGTTTACTTCAGTAATGTGATATGTGAGCTGTTTACTTCAGTAATGTGATATGTGACCTGTTTACTTCAGTAATGTGATATCCGACCTGTTTACTTCAGTAATGTGATATGTGACCTGTACTTCAGTAATGTGATATCTGACCCGTTTACTTCAGTAATGTGATACCTGGCCTGTTTACTTCAGTAATGTGATATCTGACCTGTCTACTTCAGTAATGTGATATGTGACCTGTTTACTTCAGTAATGTGATATCTGACCTGTTTACTTCAGTAATGTGATATATGACCTGTGATATCTGAACTGTTTACTTTAGTAATGTGATATCTGACCTGTCTACTTCAGTAATGTGATATGTGACCTGTTTACTTCAGTAATGTGATATGTGCCCTGTTTACTTCAGTAATGTGATATTTGACCTGTTTACTTCAGTAAAGTGATATCTGACCTGTTTACTTCAGTAATGTGATATCTGACATGTTTACTTCAGTAATGTGATATCTGACCTGTTTACTTCAGTAATGTGATATCTGACCTGTTTACTTCAGTAATGTGATATATGACCTGTGATATCTGAACTGTTTACTTTAGTAATGTGATATCTGACCTGTTTACTTCGGTTTCCCTTGGCCAACATAATCATACTGCCTCCAGCTGCCTGAAACTGGTCCACATAGGAGTCCATCCTTCCTGCTGTGGTGGGGCCAAATGATCCACTGGCATAGCCCTGGAATAGGGATATCTATGAGTAATACACTTATTATATAGGAGTGCATCCTTCCTGCTCTGGTGGGGCTAAATGATCCACTGTTATAGCCCTGGAATAGGGATATTTCCGAGTAATATACCAGTTACAGTAGGATTAGAAGATGAGGAGTGGGATGAAATTGTGAGCAAGTGGGATTGAAAGATGAGCAAGTGGGATGAAATTGTGAGCAAGTGGGATGAAATTGTGGGCAAGTGGGATTAAAAGATGAGGAAGTGGGATGAAACAAAGAGAAAGTGGGATGGGAAGGGGACAAGTGAGACACATCGGTGTGCCTGAATCTGCAATTTCTGATTTCAAATTATGTTACATGTTCTTTATCATTATAGGAACAGTCCTAACATGGACTGACTTTTCTTTATGCAGAGACAGTGAGGCAAATGAGATAACTGAGACAGAATGCAGACAAGTAGGATGTGAAGCAGACAAGTAGGGTGGGAAGACAGACAAGTAGGGTGGGAAGGCAGACAAGTAGGGTGGGAAGGCAGACAAGTAGGGTTGGAAGAGAGACAAGTAGGGTGGGAAGGCAGACAAGTAGGGTGGGAAGGCAGACAAGTAGGGTGTGAATGAACTTAGATCTTGGCTTAAGTCCAACTACTTAGTTTTTAATGATGAAAAAACTGAATTAGTCCATTTCAACTCTAAGTTCTTCAAAGACAATACTGCACTTGATAGTATTAAGGTTGGGGATTCTTTTATAAAACCAACAACAGAAGTAAGGAACTTGGGTGTTATTTTTAATAACAAATGTGAAATGACATCACACATCAACAAAGTATGTAAAACAGCATATTTTAGTCTCCAACGGATATCCAAGATCTGTCACCTTATTAACACCAAGCAAACTGAATTACTCATCCATGCATTTGTAACTTCTAGACTGGATTATTGCAATAGCCTATTGTTTGGAATACCTAACTATCAAATGGAAAAGCTACAATCAATTCAGAACTCTGCTGCTCGTCTCCTCTGTAAAGCTCAGAAGTCCGAACACATCACACCAATTCTGCGAAACCTCCACTGGCTACCCGTGTCTCAACGAATAGTTTTTAAAATATTACTTTTGACTTTTAAGATTTCAAAGGACGACTGTCCATTTTACTTAAACTCTACCATAGAACTTTTAACTCCTATCAGATCACTTCGATCTAGTGGACAACTTCAACTTAAGCGAAAAGACACCAAAAAGACTCTTAAAACATATGGACACAGAAGTTTCGAGATTTGTGCACCGATTTTATGGTCTAATTTTATCACAAGATCTAATGTGTCTCTGGATGACTCATATTACTGTTTTAAGAAGAATTTAAAAACTTTTTTTATTTAAAGAATACTTTAATTTATAGCATCTTTTTAGTTTTTAAAATTTTTAAGTTTTCTGTTTTAGTTTATACTGGCTTTAATTTATCTGTGGAGTTTTTATTTTTTATGTAAACAGCGCTGAGACGCATGTGTAGCGCGGTTTTAAAGAAGTGTTTTATTATTATATTATTATTAAGTAGGGTGGGAAGGCAGACAAGTAGGGTGGGAAGGCAGACAAGTAGGATGTGAAGGCAGACAAGTAGGATGGGAAGGCAGACAAGTAGGATGTGAAGGCAGACAAGTAGGATGGGAAGGCAGACAAGTAGGGTGTGAAGGCAGACAAGTAGGGTGTGAAGGCAGACAAGTAGGGTGTGAAGGCAGACAAGTAGGATGGGAAGGCAGACAAGTAGGGTGGGAAGGCAGACAAGTAGGGTGGGAAGGCAGACAAGTAGGGTGTGAAGGCAGACAAGTAGGATGTGAAGACAGACAAGTAGGGTGTGAAGGCAGACAAGTAGGGTGGGCAGGCAGACAAGTAGGATGTGAAGGCAGACAAGTAGGATGGGCAGGCAGACAAGTAGGGTGTGAAGGCAGACAAGTAGGGTGGGAAGGCAGACAAGTAGGGTGTGAAGACAGACAAGTAGGATGGGAAGGCAGACAAGTAGGGTAGGAAGGCAGACAAGTAGGATGTGAAGGCAGACAAGTAGGGTAGGAAGGCAGACAAGTAGGATGTGAAGGCAGACAAGTAGGGTGGGAAGACAGACAAGTAGGATGTGAAGGCAGACAAGTAGGATGGGAAGGCAGACAAGTAGGATGTGAAGGCAGACAATAAGGGTGTGAAGGCAGACAAGTAGGGTGGGAAGGCAGACAAGTAGGATGTGAAGGCAGACAAGTAGGGTAGGAAGGCAGACAAGTAGGATGTGAAGGCAGACAAGTAGGGTGGGAAGACAGACAAGTAGGATGTGAAGGCAGACAAGTAGGATGGGAAGGCAGACAAGTAGGATGTGAAGGCAGACAATAAGGGTGTGAAGGCAGACAAGTAGGATGTGAAGACAGACAAGTAGGATGTGAAGACAGACAAGTAGGATGTGAAGGCAGACAAGTAGGGTGGGAAGGCAGACAAGTAGGGTGAGAAGACAGACAAGTAGGATGTGAAGACAGACAAGTAGGATGTGAAGGCAGACAAGTAGGGTGGGAAGGCAGACAAGTAGGATGTGAAGACAGACAAGTAGGATGTGAAGACAGACAAGTAGGATGGGAAGGCAGACAAGTAGGATGGGAAGGCAGACAAGTAGGATGGGAAGGCAGACAAGTAGGATGTGAAGACAGACAAGTAGGATGTGAAGACAGACAAGTAGGATGTGAAGGCAGACAAGTAGGATGGGAAGACAGACAAGTAGGATGTGAAGACAGACAAGTAGGATGGGAAGGCAGACAAGTAGGATGTGAAGGCAGACAAGTAGGATGTGAAGGCAGACAAGTAGGATGTGAAGACAGACAAGTAGGATGTGAAGACAGACAAGTAGGATGAGAAGGCAGACAAGTAGGATGTGAAGGCAGACAATAAGGGTGTGAAGGCAGACAAGTAGGATGTGAAGACAGACAAGTAGGATGTGAAGGCAGACAAGTAGGATGTGAAGACAGACAAGTAGGATGTGAAGGCAGACAAGTAGGATGTGAAGGCAGACAATAAGGGTGTGAAGGCAGACAAGTAGGGTGTGAAGACAGACAAGTAGGATGTGAAGGCAGACAAGTAGGATGTGAAGACAGACAAGTAGGATGGGAAGGCAGACAAGTAGGATGTGAAGGCAGACAAGTAGGATGTGAAGACAGACAAGTAGGATGTGAAGGCAGACAAGTAGGATGTGAAGGCAGACAATAAGAGTGTGAAGGCAGACAAGTAGGGTGTGAAGACAGACAAGTAGGATGTGAAGGCAGACAAGTAGGATGGGAAGGCAGACAAGTAGGATGTGAAGACAGACAAGTAGGGTGTGAAGGCAGACAAGTAGGATGTGAAGACAGACAAGTAGGGTGTGAAGGCAGACAAGTAGGATGTGAAGACAGACAAGTAGGATGTGAAGGCAGACAAGTAGGATGTGAAGACAGACAAGTAGGATGTGAAGACAGACAAGTAGGATGGGAAGGCAGACAAGTGGGACAGGAAGGCAGATAAGTGAGCTGGGACGGAGCAGTTGGGACAGTTAGGGTAACAGAATGAAGCTGTGCATCCCACCTACTGATAATAAAGTCAAGGTTACTCTGAGATGCCCCCCTTTGGCACCAGTTTACCATAGAGAACATCTGAACTCTTTCTGAGAGACTTACATTTTTTATCATTCTCAATATTTTATTAATTCATGAGTTTCTTTTATGAGCAAAGTAATATATCTCGGGTGTTTTATAAGCAAAGTAATATACCTCAGGTGTTTTATAAACAAAGTAATATACCTCAGGTGTTTTATAAACAAAGTAATATACCTCAGGTGTTTTATAAACAAAGTAATATACCTCAGGTGTTTTATAAACAAAGTCATATACCTCAGGAGTTTTATAAGCAAAGTAATATACCTCAGGTGTTTTATAAACAAAGTCATATACCTCAGGTGTTTTATAAGCAAAGTAATATACCTCAGGTGTTTTATAAGCAAAGTAATATACCTCGGGTGTTTTATAAGCAAAGTAATATACCTCGGGTGTTTTATAAACAAAGTAATATACCTCAGGTGTTTTATAAACAAAGTCATATACCTCAGGTGTTTTATAAGCAAAGTAATATACCTCAGGTGTTTTATAAGCAAAGTAATATACCTCAGGTGTTTTATAAGCAAAGTAATATACCTCAAGTGTTTTATAAGCAAAGTAATATACCTCGGGTGTTTTATAAGCAAAGTAATATACCTCAGGTGTTTTATAAGCAAAGTAATATACCTCGGGTGTTTTTGCAGGACCAGCATAATAAATTGGATAGTCTTTCATGTACTGTGGCAAACCCTCTCCTGCATCCAGCCTCTCTTTCAGTTTGGCATGTGCTATATCCCTGCCTACCACCAGTGTGCCAGTGAGGCTAACCCGGGTCTTCACTGGGTACTGGCTGAGAGTCTTCAGAGCATTCTCCATACCCTCTTTAAGATTAATCTGAAAGGAGACAAGTCTTTAACTTTTCTGGATTGTGACCAGTCCATCTTATTCATCTAAAAAGGGACCAGTCTGTATCATATTATTCTGAATGAGTAAGTCTTAACTTATTAATCTGAGGTAGGGGCAGTCTATACGGTAATGTGCCATGAATTTCGAACAGTAGAAAATAATTAAATTTGGGAAAAGATCGTTCTGGCCGAAATTCATGAAATGGAGGTGCTCAGAACTTCTGAAAGTTCGAATTTCATGGAATTCTGTCAATTTTGACCGGAAGTTGTCTGTTCGTCGCTAGGCCTTCTGTTATCTTCTCCCGACGATCTATTTAGAGTTACCATAATGTATGATGTGTGAGTGTCGGTAATTGCGACCAAAGGCATACACGTACTTTCACCCGATCACTGTGTATGGCCCATAGCAGGCCCGTAGCCAGCAATTTCAAAAGGGGGGTTCTTTTTCTGAAAAAGTGGACCTTTTTTCATAAAAACTTCATGAACCTAAATTTTATCCAGAGTGGACCTTTTCCCACCAAAAGGGGTGGTTCTTTCGAACCCCCCGAACCCCCCTGGCTACGGGCCTGCATAGATAGAGCGGTACTGTTGTCTAGGGCCGCAAAACAGCATCGTTATCAGTAGTGTCGTTCTTCAAAAGCGATTCTGGCAGCCAGAAACTAGTGTCGTTTTTCAAAAACGATCCTGGCGCTCAGAACGGGAGTGGACGGAGGGAGAGATGGTCGACGATTAGCGTCTGCCACGCCCAGATAACCTTTACTATGGAAGCTTAGTGTTACCGTTGCTCCTTTCCGTGCACTGAAACCGAGACGACAGCCGATCAGTGTCTATGGCGCACGTGCAGGTAGCCTTCATCTGCGATAAGTGTCTTCCGCGACCAGGTTCGTTGCCTTTACCGTTAAAGTCGGGCGGAGCTTTACGCGCAAATGCGTCCTCATCTCGCCGTTCGCGGGTCGGTGTCTCCGACGCATACGTAGCCTTCCCTGCAGAAGCCGGCCTCGGCACTACGGCCTCTCCTCCGTGCGGGGAGGCCACTACGACCGCAGATCGGTATGTGCGGCGCACAGGTAGCCTTCGCCACGGCAGCCGAACTGTGTATTACGGTCTCTCTCCGTCGTGCGCTGCGACCAAGATGACCGCTGATTGTTGTCTGCGATCAAATATACTAGGTTTTTTGGGGGGGGGCCGTTTTTTTTTTTTTTTGTTTTTTTTTCGCTCAGGCAACCCAATCTTAACCAGCAGCAGCAACTGATTTCCTGGCGCATAGTTGCGTCAATGTACGCATTTGAAAAGCGTGTACGTTTTGTCATTGAAACCATCTTCAAACAAACGCGAGAGATAGGTAATCTAGAGTAAACCGAAAAGGCAGTTTTTATATTCGTTCAAGGGACTGGAAGATCGTCAATGGGAGATAGTGAGCGATCTGAGCGCGACAATAAGCCAATTTCCACACTAGTTCAAGGGACTTCGTTACCATATTCGTCAGCAAGAGATCGTCAGCGATCCGAGCAAGCATAGAAGCTTGGACTTTTTGTCCATGCCAGAAGGCAATTTTCATGTAGTCAGCAGGATATAGTTTGCTGGTTTGCGACAGGGGAGTAACCAGGCATACGCACGGATACACTGTGCGTATATAATTTTTTGGCCAACCATGATATTATTCTCTATAAATCTAGTGTACTTTTCAAGGAATATTATCGAAAATCCCCTTCGATTATAAGTTAACGTCACCTGAATGTACAAATTCTCTTTATAATTTATATATGCACCATTGTTCTGACACCCTTCTCGTTTGCTTTCACAGAACTGAGGTAAACAATACTCCTTACCATCTGAAGACCGATCTTAATCTTCCATCTAGCTGGAACTTGCTTTACCTCTTAATTAGAGGGTAAAGTGCCCTTCAGCTCACAGGTAGCTTTTGTCTTGAGTGTATCGAACGCGATATTTATCTCAGATAAAAATCTACCTGTGTGTTATTTTCAAAGAGCTGCTCCAGCAGACCTGGGGGCACTAGATAAATCTGATCATCGGGCTAAACAAGGATCCAGAGAAACAAAGGAAGATAGACGGCTTGCGACTTTTTTTTATGACGTCTTGGCTTGTCGGGACAGCCGTGGACGTTGTAAGAAATTTTCTTAGAGTAATTTGACGTACCTAGCTTTTATGATGCGTCACAGATGAATGGTACTACTTTGTAGTGTACGCTGATATTCAGTCACGACGAAACTACTTCCTAAAGCTTACAAAACACAATAAAATGTTTCTATGAACTTTAAGATACACATTCCACGCCGTATGCAGCAGTGACAAGAGTGATCTTCATCCGGGACAAAACACTAAGCAAACGACAGGCCAATTTGTGAAAGGGGACACCTTCCGGACCTTCATACGCACGGCAACTGACAAAGCTGATTGACAAAAAGGAAAATTTCAAATTTTCAGCGAGAGATCGTTCGCAATCCGAGAGAGACCAGGAGGCAATTTTCATATTTGTTAAAGAGACTTTGTAAGCCAAAGGGCGAGACGAGAACGCAATTTTCGTATCGTCAGCGTCGCACTTCAGCGCCGAGTGAAACGAGAAAGCTCATACTCGTTCAGTGGCTTTCGTTTGCAGAAGATCGTCAGCCGGAGATCGTTCCTCGTTTGTTTTTAACCCTCCATCCCGCCCCATTGGAATTTATAATTTTTAAAAATATTTTTCAATTCATCTGTACATTTCAAGTGACTTCATTAGCGGAAGATCGTCAGCGGGAGATCGTGAACGATCTGAGCGAGACAAGAAAGCAATAATGGTAATCTTTATTGCAGCTCTTAATATTGCTCTTTTGTTCTGTTACTGAGGTCTCTACTGTTCACAATGCTTATGTGCGCCTCAGCAAAACTACCGATCGCTATCTCACACCGAATACTGCGGTAAAGAAACAACAGCCCGACAGTACAACTCTTAATAGATTCCACTGTTATCTGAATGAATGGATATGACGATGTTGTTTAGCGTCCTAAACTAACTGTACCGATCGTTATCTTGCACCTTGGGCCGCACACGTAGTACTCAGGTAAAGGTACGCTAGGGCAACATTGCCGACTGTGAGATCTTTGTAAGCGCGAGAATAGCCCGGTGGCCGATTTTAAGGTGTACGAAATTCACGAAATCAAGATTGCGCAAAATTGCTTACTGGCCGAAATTCATGGTCCAGAAAAAACTCCAGACGGCCGATTTTAAGATCGTTCGAAATTCAAGAGCCGTTCGAAATTCATGGCACTTTACCGTATATCTTATAAGCATTAGAATCACATGAAGAGTACTATGATGCCAAATTATATTAACCACACATAATTGTTAGCAATGTTGTAAGTGGTTATTTTATAAATTAATGCAATCACTTCATTTCATAACTGTTTTTATCATTCTTATCTTTCTTTGATGTAATAAAATTACAACAAGAGTAAAGTTTAAATTTTAATTAGAATTTTTTAAAAAACTTAAGTATGTCAAACACTATGAAGATCACATTGGCTTTACAAAAAAATTAAACAAAGTTTTAATAAATATTATAAACATGAGGTATATCAATTACTGTTCTTGCATTTAACTAAATTACTTCTCTACCTAAATTATGTGGTAAAATATCAGGTAAATATTTGGTACTGATACTCACCTTAATTACTTCTCTACCTAAATTATGTAGTCAAATATCAGGTAACTATTTGGTACTGATACTCACCTTAATTACTTCTCCACCTAAATTATGTGGTAAAATATCAGGTAAATATTTGGTACTGATACTCACCTTAATTACTTCTCTACCTAAATTATGTGGTAAAATATCAGGTAAATATTTGGTACTGATACTCACCTTAATTACTTCTCCACCTAAATTATGTGGTAAAATATCAGGTAAATATTTGGTACTGATACTCACCTTAATTACTTCTCTACCTAAATTATGTGGTAAAATATCAGGTAAATATTTGGTACTGATACTCACCTTAATTACTTCTCCACCTAAATTATGTAGTAAAATATCAGGTAAATATTTGGTACTGATACTCACCTTAATTACTTCTCTACCTAAATTATGTAGTCAAATATCAGGTAACTATTTGGTACTGATACTCACCTTAATTACTTCTCCACCTAAATTATGAAGTAAAATATCAGGTAAATATTTGGTACTGATACTCACCTTAATTACTTCTCTACCTAAATTATGTGGTAAAATATCAGGTAAATATTTGGCACTGATACTCACCTTAATTACTTCTCCACCTAAATTATGTGGTAAAATATCAGGTAAATATTTGGTACTGATACTCACCTTAATTACTTCTAACCTAAATTATGTAGTAAAATATCAGGTAAATATTTGGCACTGATACTCACCTTAATTACTTCTAACCTAAATTATATAGTAAAATATCAGGTAAATATTTGGTACTGATACTCACCTTAATTACTTCTCCACCTAAATTATGTGGTAAAATATCAGGTAAATATTTGGTACTGATACTCACCTTAATTACTTCTCCACCTAAATTATGTGGTAAAATATCAGGTAAATATTTGGCACTGATACTCACCTTAATTACTTCTCCACCTAAATTATGTGGTAAAATATCAGGTAAAT
This sequence comes from Lingula anatina, assembly GCF_051362555.1. NCBI lineage: Eukaryota > Metazoa > Brachiopoda > Lingulata > Lingulida > Lingulidae > Lingula > Lingula anatina. The sequence continues at coordinate 20,376,438 of NC_141775.1, forward strand.
ATTTGGTACTGATACTCACCTTAATTACTTCTCCACCTAAATTATGTGGTAAAATATCAGGTAAATATTTGGTACTGATACTCACCTAATTACTTCTCCACCTAAATTATGTGGTAAAATATCAGGTAAATATTTGGCACTGATACTCACCTTAATTACAGTGGTCGGAATAATTTTGTTTCCGTTGTACACCGGTGTAACAACATTCGAAATGTTTTAATCCCTATCTTGTGAATAGAAGGGGGCGGACAAACAATGGAGGGCCGTATAAATCCCTTCAAAATTCGAACGCACAAACACAATAGCTTAGGTGGAATAACACAATACTTAATACGAGTGAACCCCATGACGCCGGTTTCTGTGGCCCAGCGCGAGCGTGACAATCCGCTGTAACTAGGTGTAATTAACAGCAGGATACATCAGCCAAAACGTCCCTATTGTTTGTTGCGGCGATAGGATCATAGCTTGAAGAGGCTAAACCCATGCTAAGGCGTGCCACGCGAAGCGAACTGTCCTTTTGTTCACTAGTTTGGCACGCGCAGCTGGTTTTTAGTGTTGCTAACAAACTGCTAGTTAAATTTGTTATCAGTTATTTCATCCTATATGAAATTTCCGCAGTCAAAAATTGAACTAATTATTGTTTGTTTGGTTGAAATGCATGAGCGTCAGCATCAATCTGTCTCAAAAAATTCCTATTGCATTAATTTATAAATGTATAATTTATTTATGTACTTACGTTTTAATTTGAAATATCTGCATTCAAGCGTTCCAGTATTTATAAAACATGAATGATAATGAAAGAGGAATAAGGAAATAACATATTGCTTATATTATGCTTATATTATAATAATGAAATTAAATGAGGTGCATTGACATAGGCGCAATGACAATCCAACTACAACGTGCAACAGGGGGAAGTCTGGCTGTATGATCATACAATATACGAAAGTACGGTCAATTAAAAGTGTAAATCATCAGTTAAAGAGGAGGGGGTCTTACTATAGCTCGCTATCTATTGTTAAACCCGACTGTTATTATCTCTCGAACAAGCTTAAAGCATGCCTATACAATTACTGTGCCTCCGGCTGCCGTTCAGAAACACCATGTCGAACATATTTTGCTACAGTGAGAAACATGGTACACTAGCGACTTGTTTTAGATCACTCAAGAAAGGATGCATACGTGCGACACCAGAGGAAAAACAATCAAGTATGCATCTGATCCATTAATAGTAATTGCACAGTGCATGTTACTAGACCTTTGTCCAAACCCAGTAGTCAGGAGTAGGATGTTTGGATAAAAAGCTTCTATTCAACTCGCTTAGACCTAGGGCGTGATGCTATCATTCGATGAAACACGTAACTGAACCCTCTACCTGAACCTGAAGTCCCTTTAGCTGAAACAAAAACTGCCCCTTGAACATGTCCATTTTTTAATCGTCTAATGATTTGTGATTTCATGGAACGTCTTTCATCGAAAGCTTTCAAGTGACAATAACCGAACCGTGTGTTGATTATTTATTAAAGCGTAATTAAGTTTATTCAACATGATCTATTTTCTAAACGATACTTGCCAAGATTGAGCTTGGATTGATCACCGTCACTATTTAGCTACTCGCCTAAAATGCGTGCTGAACGACAGACAACTTAAAAATATTATCTGTGTAACTGTGCAAATGAACGCATTTAGTTAAAATATAACGAACATATTTATATTTGTTCCTTTAAAACCAGTGTAAGGTTAACGCCAAATCAAAGCAAGCCTTGCAGACTGGTTTTGTTTAAACTGTCTTGCATCAAGTAAAGCTAAGTAAAGCCTGTTTCTACTTCGCAGTGTTCATCCCAGCCATAAAACTGCATGAAGGATAACAAGACTCCGTAGACCTGTGCTTCAGGTTTCCAGGAGTCCCGTGTAACACAATAATATCGAAGGCCTGAGAGTAATACATATATAAGGCCGTGTATGAAAGATTTAACAAATTAGAAATTCAAGAATTTAAACATGCTAGGTACATGCACATCACTTAATAAGTCATTTCACAAAAATCGCATCTAATTGTTTAGATTAACCTTTACTTTTATCGATCTCATCCCATTGTCTCAACCACCTAAAAGAAATATAGAGAACATGAGGAAAAGTAACACGTTTACATGCAGGCGAAGGAGTTATACTTCAATATTTATCGCGAACAATATCAACAGCGACTAAAGACCGTTGCCTGTCTTTCACACTTTTACACAAACACACGAAGGTTTAATAAAGGGAGTCGCGGCGCGATATCTATCTCTTTCATTTGAACAAACAAAGGGCTGACCCGAAGTAAGCTTTCTATACTAATGTCCTTTTTATTGTATATAGTAATTACTCTACTTGCTCGCCTCCATTGTCTTGTAAAAGTGACAAAGAATGTGTTGTATTCACACACGAGTTGAAAGAACTTTGCATAACTCCTTTGCCTTAAGTTGCATAATGTCTTTCTCAAGGTTATAATCAGTGTGAAGAGGGTGTCTTGCCTCATTTAAAAAGGGCGTTGTTCTTCATACTGGTTGTTGCTTAACTTATGCTAATCTTAAACTTTTATGTACCAATATGGTTTTAATAAATCGCCAAAATTATGAATTTAATGAACATTGTGTATCAAACGTTTTGATACGATTTAAATAAATGGACGAGGAGGATTACGGTATTAGGTTCTATTTACCTCTGGCTTTAACTTCGCCCTGCTATATAAATGAACAAATGTTGCAGATCGTAACAAAAAACTTTCTTATAGTGTTTTATGACATATACTGTATGATTTACACATTTGATAGTGAAACACTCCTCGACTTTAACGAATCACCTGACGTAAACTGTCTACCCGCGCTCCCCGAAAAAACTGTTTCTTTTCATTTTGAAATGAATTGCTTTTAAGGCAAAGAAGTCCATTAAACCCTTTAGTCTCAATATCATTGTACAGCATGTTGTAATCGATATTTAAAAAAGTTAATTTTTGTACTCCGCTTTCATCGAGGATACCTCAAGTTGAGGTTACAATTACGTCGCTCGCCTATGCTACTGGAATATATATTTAAGGACAAATTAAGCTTTGTAAAGTCACACACCACAGATACTTAATTTTGTCTTGAATGAAAAAATAGCCTCAAATTATCGTTTTGTGCTTAAACCTTTCATTACTTGAACCACGATCTGTACTATAGCTACCAAGACGTACATGCATCAAGTTGGGTCTGCTGGGGGAGGGGAGCATTTAAATGATAAAGGAAGTCTACCTGCAAAAGCAGCAGCAGTGGTTTAAATAATCGCTATCTAGACTCCTTTTTCTTTGACAGCAACATAAAAAGTGTTTACGGAGAAAGTCACAGAAAGACCCAACGTTGTTTTGTCTTCAGCATTTCCTCTTCCTTGTTATCTGCAATTACTATCGTCAATTAATGAAATCGAGAAAGAAATTAAGTGACGGCACATTGAATATACACATTGTAGTCACTAGGTGCATTTCGCTGAGTGTTTACAAGATCTAACGACACATTTTATCGCCACGCGTTCTAGTTTGATTAGTTTAGAAAATTAAACAGTTACTCTGGCGGCTCTCCGTCATTGCTATGAATCTGACATCGAATTTAATCCAAAATATTAGTAAATTCAGAATTATTAGCTAAAACGTAAATTGCCCTAATTTGTCAGATAATCAAAAATGCCGGTGATCCACGCGGAGGGTACGCTTTCCTGAAGGTAGCGGCGACGAACGGCGACGATATTTTTCTGAATAGTGAACCTTTATTATTTACGAAAAGCCCCCTTTTCAACAGGCGCGTTTTATTAATTACTTCATGTCACAAAGTTAATTTATACAGGCAAAACTTTATTCAAGGAAATAGTTTCACGAAATGAACGAGAGTAAATTATAAGTCGGCACAAATATAAGGTATACAACAATGAGTCATGTTATGGATCATGTTATGGGCCATGTCGGATTATAATGGCATACCTTGATGCAAAACTGTCTATCGTTTCTTCCACCGCGAGTCCCTTTATTTAATGTAATGTATTACTCATTACCCGTTTCATTTGACACTCTCTCTTTTTATCTCCCTTCCCCTTTCTCTTGTTAGAAGGAGGGTAAATAATTAAGCACTCAAAATCTGCACCACCAATCTTCAGAAAAACATAAGTCAACGAACCAGTGGGCTGATCCACAACATCCGACAGAGTAAATTATAAGTCGGCACAAATATAAGGCATACAACAATGAGTCATGTTATGGATCATGTTATGGGCCATGTCGGATTATAATGGCATACCTTGATGCAAAACTGTCTATCGTTTCTTCCACCGCGAGTCCCTTTATTTAATGTAATGTATTACTCATTACCCGTTTCATTTGACACTCTCTCTTTTTATCTCCCTTCCCCTTTCTCTTGTTAGAAGGAGGGTAAATAATTAAGCACTCAAAATCTGCACCACCAATCTTCAGAAAAACATAAGTCAACGAACCAGTGGGCTGATCCACAACATCCGACACAGCAGAATGAATCAAATAACAGCTAGCACAAATTTATATGCAGTTAGCTATAGTGTCACTACATACATAATCAGCTGCACGCGCGAAGCTGTTGAACAAAAGGATAGTTCGCTACGGGAGACCGTTTGTTTACATATGTACTCTAAGGGGGCGTGGCTACCCAGGCGACCAGGGGATTAGGCTAGTTACTATATGCCGTCAACAATCATTTAGCGACCCTATCATTATACACTCTCTCTATTGTATTTTCCACCGCATTAATCGCAGTGTAATCTTCAAATGGTCCACGGGGTAAATGTACACATTCTTAATCCTAGTACGGTACCTCTCTACCTAAATTATGTAGTAAAATATCAGGTAAATATTTGGCACTGATACTCACCTTAATTACTTCTAACCTAAATTATGTAGTAAAATATCAGGTAAATATTTGGCACTGATACTCACCTTAATTACTTCTCCACCTAAATTCTGTGGTAAAATATCAGGTAAATATTTGGCACTGATACTCACCTTAATTACTTCTAACCTAAATTATGTAGTAAAATATCAGGTAAATATTTGGTACTGATACTCACCTTAATTACTTCTCCACCTAAATTCTGTGGTAAAATATCAGGTAAATATTTGGCTGGATCTGTTTCCAACTGTTCCAGATATACACCTTCCTCTGTAATCTTTCCAACAGCCTAGAGTAAGACATGAACATCTCTTCAATAATATCTGTACAGTTCATAGAAACACAGAAATTAAAACAAACATGATAGAAGCCATTTTACAACATAACCCGTATTTATGATCCCATACCTAGATGAGAGCAGTCTGCATGTATGAAGTACCTAGAAGTAGCATTTATAACTATTTTAATAACTGTTTTTATTTAAAAAAATTACTTGCGTAGTACATCCTATATCCAGAGTATGATTTCTAATACCACGTAATATATGTATGATATATATAAAGCACACTGACCTGTCTGTCTGCTGAGCAGGAGACTCCAATACCCACAGGACAGGAAGCTCCATGCCTGGGGAGACGTACAGCACGCACATCATGACAAAAATACTTTCCACCAAACTGTGCTCCGATTCCAGCTTTTCTAGTCAACTCTAGAATCTGCTGCTCCAGTTCCAAATCTCTAAAGCCTCTGCCATGTTCGTTACCTACAGAGTAGCCAAAGTCAGAATTGTTATCACATTTTGCCATGTGTGTTACCTAGAATGTGGTCAAAGTCAGAACTGTTATCACATTCTGCCATGTTTGTTACCTAGAATGTGGTCAAAGTCAGAACTGTTATCACATTCTGCCATGTTTGTTACCTAGAATGTGGACAAAGTCAGAATTGTTATCACATTCTGCCATGTTTGTTACCTAGAATGTGGCAAAAGTCAGAATTGTTATCACATTCTGCCACATTCAGATGTGGACAAGTCATTCACCTATAACTGACAGTTACAGTAGACGCACCTGCCAGATGTGGACAACTCATTCACCTATAACTGACAGTTACAGTAGACGCACCTGCCAGATGTGGACAAGTCATTCACCCATAACTGACAGTTACAGTAGACGCACCTGCCAGATGTGGACAAGTCATTCACCCATAACTGACAGTTACAGTAGACACACCTGCCAGATGTGGACAAGTCATTCACCCATAACTGACACTTAGAGTAGACACACCTACCAGATGTGGACAAGTCATTCACCCATAACTGACACTTAGAGTAGACACACCTACCAGATGTGGACAAGTCATTCACCCATAACTGACACTTAGAGTAGACACACCTACCAGATGTGGACAAGTCATTCACCCATAATTGACAGTTACAGTAGACACACCTACCAGATGTGGACAAGTCATTCACTATAACTGACACTCAGAGTAGACACACCTACCAGATGTGGGTAAATCATCCAGGTATTTTGTTGAGGCCAGTTTCACAGTTTTCAAGTTGAACTCTGCTGAGGTTCCTCCTACCACCACTGCCAGATGGTAGGGTGGGCATGCTGCCGTCCCCAGGGTCTGTAATAATAATAATAATAATAATAATAATAATAATAATAACCAAAAGAGCCAAACCACAACATGCATTTTTTCTGTGGTGGAAAACAAAAACAAAGATCCCTTGCAGCATCCTTTCAGCTCTCTCATTAAGAACCTTCAATTTTTAGCTCTGTCATTAAATATGATTCAGGAACTTATTTTTATATTCAGTTTTCAGCTCTCTCAATAAAACATAATTCAGGAACTTTTTTATTTTTGTTGTTGTTGTTGTTGTTGCTCAGCTCTCATCTTGATCATGGCCCAGGAACTTCAGCCACATATCTACAAGCTGGTCTTAAAACAGATATAGTTATATACAATGTAAACATACAAACTTGTGCATTGTCAACTTACCTTAATTTTAGCATCCAAGAACTCCAGCAGTTTACTGGGATTCAGCACAGCTTTTGTTTGTTGGAACAGAAAAGATTTATTGGCAGAGCCACCACCCTTGGCAATGAACAGGAAATCATAGCTGTGAGAGTTGGTGGCATACAGTTCAATCTGAGCAGGAAGGTTGGTGCCTGTGTTGGACTCTGTGTACATGTCAAGTGGTGCCACCTAGGGAACAATTTTACACAAGGCAGCAAAGCTGTCAAATGTACAGACAAAAAACAGAAAATAAAGATGCAAAATAGGTCATTTTGTCAATTTTGATGCAATAATAAATAATGCTTATAATAGCACTGTCATTCAACACTGAATTTTAATCATGCACAACAGGTACCATGGTCAATAACAGGAGCGAACCCAGAGATATTTTCTGACAGTATTCCAAAGTATCTATGTTGATCCATCCTCCATTTTGATGGTCTTCCAACACAAAAAAATAGATACCAGTCAATATAAACTTAATAACTTGACCGTCTTCCGGAAGACCCAGAAGATGGTCTCAATCCACCCCTTCAATAAGATTACAGTTTCAGGACCATGAGAGTTCAAATTCACATGATGAAAGTCTCAATTTTTGAAAAATGATGACAGTGCATAAAATAATATTACATAATGTTTAAAGACATAAAAAACAATACAACTGCTTATGTGGAAATACAGAAAATGTGCAGAGCCTCAGGCGGATGAGAGTTAAAAGTCACAAATGCCAGTGTTTGAAAATTAAAAAGGAAAACATAACAAAACTAGAAAAGCACTCTGAGAGCGCAGACCTCTGCCAAGACAGCAACTGTTGATTATTATTGCTTATTGATTGATTACTGATCCGGACCACCACCAAAAACTAATCATTGTCCTCCTTGCCCACTTCCGACAGTTCCTGAAAATTTCATCAAAATCGGTCCGTAACTTTTTGAGTTATGTTGATGACAGACAGGGGTGAAAACATAACCTCCTTGGCAGAGGTAAATATAATTCCAATGAAGCTGCTATTCAAACTTTTAATCTTCGAGTTTATATATATATATATATATACCACACTGTCCCACTCAAAAGTTTGTGCAAACGTGCTGATTTTAATGAGATAGCTCATGTAATTCATAAGAGACTGAGTGCCGGCCTTATCAACGTTGATGATCTCTTTTCCAATACGGAGTGCCCCTTCCATGTACTGCGCCTGTGATAGTCGGTTTAGTGGGATTTTGCTGTCCTTAACCGTTACAAGGAATGAGCCCATGTCTACTGCGTCTTTGTGTGTTGATCCGGGGACAAGGGAAACGTAGTCTCTGACGTCTCGGAATGGGTTTTTTTTAGGTGGTATCATATATATATATATATATATAACTTATTTGCAATATTAAACAAAATTTACATGCATACTTATCACTGCTTCCTTATTATCAATCTAGCGGAGAGCTTAACCTTTGGGAGTTTACAGGGAAATATCAACATGTGTGCTTTATGTAATCTCATTTAAAGACCTATTAATTAGGCAAATAACTTTATAACTCTGAAATTAGCTAAGTGATACCCAAGGGGGTCCACAGGAAGGCATCTAATCTAGCAGCCAGAGGCGAATTAGGAAGCTATCCAGTGTTAATTCATATGCTTGCCCTGGCAACAAAATACTGGTTTCACCTCAATAAGCTTAACTTTATGGGTAAAGAATCCCTGGCCACCTTAGCCCTCGACACAGACAGATTTGAAAGTAAAGGTGGTGCCTGGTCCCTTGGCATAAAGCAAATACTCCAAATTAGTGATGAAGTCGAGTGTTGGGATAGACCATTAGCCAAACCGATTAATGTCTCAACAAAAAATATCCGGGTCTCTCTCGAGAAAGCGTATGAGCATCAATGGGGGGAGGCAATTAAGAAAAGTAGCAAACTTAGAACATATACAAAATTTAAGAAGGATTTTAAGACCGAAAATTATGTGCTGACCTTTGATAAAGCACGGAGGGCTACATTCTGCAAACTAAGAATCAGCGCCCACTCACTCCATATTGAGAAGGGGAGGTACAGTAAACCCCCAACCCCACCCCACCTAAGATTATGTCAAATCTGTAATTCCGGAGAGGTTGAAGATGAAGTGCATTTTATTCTGAAATGCGAGGCCTATAAGGAACTACGGGCGGCTTTCTACGAAAATATAAGTTTCCTGTGTAATACTAATGCCCTCTCTCCCCCGGATATGTTTATACACATCATGAATACAAAAGAAATGGATGTGATTACGCCCCTCCTCATATTTGTACAGAAATGCATGGAGAAGAGAGTAAGTCTTTCTGCGCACGTACAAACCAGATCATAGTACCAGTGTGAGACCCGTTATGCGCTGTCAGCAGAGACTGGGCGTGTAGATCAAACCTGGTAAATTGATTATGGAATGCGACATTCGTATACATGTGTACAGTCACTGATTTCAACAATTGCTAATCTATATGTATATATATATATTTATTTATCTATTTATTTGTCTGTTCTATGTTCTAGCCACTAGTATCGTATTGTAATTGATTATACCTTTATGTGAAGGTGTTTGTCAATAAAGAATCTGAATCTGAATCCAAGGGAAATTTACAGACTAACCCTCTCAAAGGTCTTTCAGGCCCATAAGTCACATCTTAAGAAAAGCACAAAACAATAATGTACAAAATAGGAGACTACCAATTCTGATGCAATAATACATTATGTTTAACTGCACAGTCAATATCAAATTTTAATTATGCACAACAGGTAACACCGACGAAAGTAAAAGCATAAGGCTTCACGCCCATCAGAGTTCAAGTTTATACTTTGAAAGTGCCAGAATGAGAAAAATGAAAATTTCACACAAAATTGCATAAATTCAATAATAAAATAATTGACCAATTGACCTGGCTTTCTAATTTTAACTGCATGCCAATCCTAAAAATCATACTTGTATGTTAAAAATAATAATAAGTAACAATTTTCTTTTCATAATGTTTCCAGTAGCAGTGCAAAAAGATTTTTGTCAATTTTGATGTAACATTACATAATAAATTATAGAATAATTATCACCAATTTTTGATTATTGACTATAAATAGCAAGGACATGTAGAAAATTTGATTACCATTCAGCTTCATGTCCATGGGAGTTCTGAGTCCCACAATGAATATGCCAAAAAGATAATAATGAATATTTCACTAAAATGTATAACTTCTAGAAAAAGAAGCTAATTAGACTGCTTTTCCAACTCAGGCTGCATTTTAGCCCTGTGTTTCTTTTTTGAAAGTTAGACAGTCATAAGTAACATGGTTTTCCCATAATGGTCATCATGGCAGCAACACCAAAAATTGTGTTTTCTTCTATTTTGATGCAACATTACATAATGTTTAACAGCATAATGACCATCAATTTTTAATAATAAAATATTAGTATCATGGATATTCAGAAAATGTGACTAGCAAAGGTCTTCAAGCCCGTGGAACTTCAAAGTCACATCTTGAAAATGCCAAAATGTAAACAAGACAGCACTTTTCTGAAATGGGTTTATTTCCATTTTTAACACTTTTTTAACATAAAACAAAATTAACAGTTTACTGCCATTTTTATATGACCAACTAAGAAAATTGATGAGATGGGAAAAATATCAATACAACAGTGTTAAATGTCCAATTTCCTCCATTCTGAGATTCTGAACATAGTGGATGATTGAATCTGACAAACTGCAATGATATGTGTTTAATTCCATTTTTGACACTTCATTACACAATACATGATAACAAATTTACCCTCATTTTTACATAATCAACTGACAATGTTGTAAAGATGCAGGAAATGTCAAACAAACACTTTTACGTATCTTATTAGTTCAATAATGAGACTATTAACATGCCTAAGAATTGAATCTGAGGAAATGTGAAAAACAGCATAACTTCTAAAATAATGGCTGGATTATGCTGATTTTCATACTCAAGCTATGTTTTAGTAAGATTGACCACTCCTGTGAGTACAATGACAATTGGCCTATCTGTTTTTCTTATATTGTGTTATCAGTGTTGCATATATGCTGAAAAAATTGAAAAAACAGCATAACTTCCCTAAAAATAGCCTGATCATGCTGATTTTCGAACTTGACCGGCGTATTATGAATATTCATCAGTTCTGTAACTTTCAAGCCAAAAGGCAAAACGGTTTTTCACTTATCGTGTTTACGGTTAAAGTGCACGCCAACGGCGACGGCGACGACAGATGCAGATGACGGCTATATGTACAGACACATCTGTGTCTGTACATAAAAAGTGACTTAAGTTACAATAAATAACTCATGTAACAATAGGCAGACTAAGTCATGTAGCCTAGGCTTTCACGCTCAAAATGGGAAAAGCCAAGTGCTAGCAAGGCCACGACATAAAAATATGGCAGACCTACATGAAAGGAAGACCCCTTAATCCTGTAATGGTCTCTATGCCTCTCACACGCCTCCCTATGTGTCGTCCCTACAGGGGCACAGTAATTAGATCTCGGCTCAATTCAACAGTTCACGGGATGACGCATGGGGAGCCATGTGAGAGCAGAGAGACCATTACAGGATTAAGCAGTCTTCCCTTCATGTAGGTCCCCCATATTTAGGTCATGACCTTGCTAACACTTGGCTCTTCTCATTCTGAATTAGGGCAGAGAGTTGTGTAGCACAAGGCTGACTAAGTCATGTAGCCAGGCCCTTCCCCAGAGGATCATGTAGCTGACTAAATCATGTAGCCAAGGCTTTCCCCAGAGAACCATGTAGCTGACTAAATCATGTAGCCAAGGCCTTACCCAGAGAATCATGTAGCTGACTAAGTCATGGAGCCAAGGCCTTCCCCAGAGGATCATGTAGCTGACGAAATCATGTAGCCAAGGCCTTACCCAGAGAATCATGTAGCTGACTAAATCATGTAGCCACGCCCTTCCCCAGAGAATCATGTAGCTGACTAAGTCATGTAGCCACGCCCTTCCCCAGAGAATCATGTAGCCGACTAAATCATGTAGCCAAGGCCTTACCCAGAGAATCATGTAGCTGACTAAGTCATGTAGCCAAGGCCTTCCCCAGAGGATCATGTAGCTGACTAAATCATGTAGCCAAGGCCTTACCCAGAGAATCATGTAGCTGACTAAGTCATGTAGCCAAGGCCTTCCCCAGAGGATCATGTAGCTGACGAAATCATGTAGCCAAGGCCTTACCCAGAGAATCATGTAGCTGACTAAATCATGTAGCCACGCCCTTCCCCAGAGAATCATGTAGCTGACTAAGTCATGTAGCCAAGGCCTTACCCAGAGAATCATGTAGCTGACTAAATCATGTAGCCAAGGCCTTACCCAGAGAATCATGTAGCTCAAGGCTGACTAAGATTGCATTCACAACGAGTTGAACCATGGCTTTACGAATCCTGTAACTAAATATGGTGGACGTACATGAAAGAAAAACCGCCTAATCTTTTAATAGTCTCTACGCCTCTCACACGCCTCCCCATGCGTCGTCCCTGCGGGGGTACAGTCATTAAATCTCGGCTCCACTGGGATGACACATGGGGAGAATGGGAGAGAATCATGTAGCACAAGGCTGACAAAGTCATGTTGCCAAGGCCTTCCCCAGAGAGTCATGTAGCTGACTAAGTCATGTAGCTAAGGCCTTCCCCAGAGAGTCATGTAGCTGACTAAGTCATGTAGCCAAGGCTTTCCCCAGAGAATCATGTAGCTGACTAAGTCATGTAGCCAAGGCCTTCCCCAGAGAATCATGTAGCTGACTAAGTCATGTAGCCAAGGCCTTCCCCAGAGAGTCATGTAGCTAAGTCATGTAGCCAAGGCCTTCTCTAGAGAATCATCCAGCTGTCATTTCAAGGGACATTGGCCTCAAACATATATTTCCTCAAAAGATTGCCAGATAGCTTACAAATTTTTGAATGATGGGTTGGTTGATAAGGTATGCTTGGGTTGGACTCCCTGTACATTGATGACCAAATTATAGGTTTACATATTGAACTCCCTGTACATTGATGACCAAATTATAGGTTTACATATTGAACTCCCTGTACATTGATGACCAAATTATAGGTTTACATATTGAACTCCCTGTACATTGATGACCAAACTACAGGTTCACAAATTGAACTCCCTGTACATTAGTGACCAAACTGTAGGTTCACAAATTGAACTCCCTGTACATTAGTGACCAAACTGTAGGTTCACAAATTGAACTCCCTGTACATTAGTGACCAAACTGTAGGTTCACAAATTGAACTCCCTGTACATTAGTGACCAAACTGTAGGTTCACAAATTGAACTCCCTGTACATTAGTGACCAAACTGTAGGTTCACAAATTGAACTCCCTGTACATCAATGACCAAACTATAACTCCCCGTACCCCAAATCCTGGGGAATCCCCTTCATGTGGCAAAAGGTTGATCACGCCAGGAAGCAAAAAGTTGACTAACACATTGTGTTTTTGTTTGTCTTACCTGTGAGTATCTCAAGTTCTTGCTTGTGTAGGTATTGTACACTCCTTTAGAAATAGACTCTGAGTCTTGCCCATCTGTCCACACATACTGGCCTTTCTTACCTAGATAAACAATAGAGCAGTAAAAGACAACTTACTTTTCACAACCTGGAGAAATAATTATCGTTGATAAAAATGCATATTTCTATTATTCCCCTAATACTTTCACACCTGAAGTGTTAAAGGTACATACGAACCGAGCATCGGTGGAGCGTGGATTCCCAGTAACACATGTAAACCACTTCTACTAGATTCTTATATGACTCAAATAAATTCGACATGCCAAGGGATAAACTGAATAGATCACTCGATCAGCCATAAAAGACCTTTAGACTGCTCCTTTCTTTAAATTTTTGGTTGTAAATTTAACCTACTTTCATGACCTACTTTCCTGCCCCATTGACATACAGCTTAGAATGCCAGCAGAAAAATCCGTTCAAACATCATTTTCGGGTAAAATTAAACAGTGCCTTTTAGTAATTCTCTTAGTTATACTACTTGAAACTATATGCTGGCATTTGGTTGGTTTTTGTGACAAAAAATTGACTTTGTATGCATCTTTAAACATTTACCAAATTGCTTGCCAACTGAACTGTAGTACTACTTTAAATTATCTTCCATGTTAGTGACTGGCTGATCAAGGTCAAAGGATAATTGTTTCTTATTGTCCTTGGAAAAACCAGTCCAGTGTGTTAGGTGTGACAGAGTAAACTCACCCATCACAATGGCTGTCACAGTCCAGTGTGTTAGGTGTGACAATGAGAACTCACCCATCACAATGGCTGTCACGGTCCAGTGTGTTAGGTGTGACAATGAAAACTCACCCATCACAATGGCTGTCACGGTCCAGTGTGTTAGGTGTGACAATAAAAACTCACCCATCACAATGGCTGTCACAGTCCAGAGTGTAAGTTGTGACAATGAAAACTCAACCATAACAATGGCTGTCACAGTCCAGTGTGTTAGGTGTGACAATGAAAACTCAACCATAACAATGGCTGTCACGGTCCAGTGTGTTAGGTGTGACAATAAAAACTCACCCATCACAATGGCTGTCACAGTCCAGTGTGTTAGGTGTGACAATAAAAATTCACCCATCACAATGGCTGTCACAGTCCAGAGAGTTAGTTGTGACAATGAAAACTCAACCATAACAATGGCTGTCACAGTCCAGTGTGTTAGGTGTGACAATGAAAACACAACCATAACAATGGCTGTCACGGTCCAGTGTGTTAGGTGTGACAATAAAAACTCACCCATCACAATGGCTGTCACAGTCCAGTGTGTTAGGTGTGACAATGAAAACTCACCCATCACATAGCTGTCACAGTCCAGTGTGTTAGTTGTGACAATAAAAACTCACCCATCACAATGGCTGTCACAATCCAGTGTGTTAGGTGTGACAATGAAAACTCACCCATCACATAGCTGTCACAGTCCAGTGTGTTAGGTGTGACAATGAAAACTCACCCATCACAATGGCTGTCACAGTTCAGTGTGTTAGGTGTGTCAATGAAAACTCTCCCATCACAATGGCTGTCACAGTCCAGTGTGTTAGGTGTGACAAGGAAAACTCTCCCATCACAATGGCTGTCACAGTCCAGTGTGTTAGGTGTGACAGGTAAACTCACCCATCACAATGGCTGTCACAGTCCAGTGTGTTAGGTGTGACAGGTAAACTCACCCATCACAATGGCTGTCACAGTCCAGTGTGTTAGGTGTGACAGGTAAACTCACCCATCACAATGGCTGTCCCTGTATCTTGACATCCAGGCAGCACCATGCCTGCTGCAATGTTGGCATTCTTCAGGAACTCTAGAGCCACATACTTGTCATTGTCAGAGGCCTCAGGGTCACTGAGAATGTTTGACAGTTGCTAAAATAACATACACACAGATCAATGGGAACTGAACGTTCATTTCAAAGACTTGTATAACAATAACAAGGAGATGAACTGCAAAGAAAGTGAGTTATATCTATATTAACATATAACTTATAAATGTGCTGGCTTCAGTTAGTTATATCTATATATATGAAAGTCTGACCTGTAAATGTGCTGGTCTCAGTAAGTAAGTTATATTTATATATGAGTGTCTAACCTGTAAATGTGCTGGTCTCGGTAAGTAAGTAATATATATATTTATGAAAGTCTTACCTGTAAATGTGCTGGTCTCGGTAAGTAAGTTGTATCTATATATATGAAAGTCTAACCTGTAAATGTGCTGGTCTCTGTAAATAAGTTATATATATATATATATATGAAAGTCTTACCTGTAAATGTGCTGGTCTCGGTAAGTAAGTTATATATATATATATATATATATATATATATATATACATTTAAGACTTTCATATATATATATATATATATATATATATATATATATATATATATATATATATATATATATATATATAAAAGTCTTACCTGTAAATGTGCTGGTCTCAGTAAGTAAGTTGTATCTATATATATGAAAGTCTAACCTGTAAATGTGCTGGTCTCTGTAAATAAGTTATATATATATATATGAAAGTCTTACCTGTAAATGTGCTGGTCTCGAAAAATAAGTTATATATATATATATATATATATATATATATATATGAAAGTCTTACCTGTAAATGTGCTGGTCTCGGTAAGTAAGTTATATATATATATATATATATATACATTTACAGGTAAGACTTTCATATATATATATATATATATATATATATATATATATATATATATATATATATATATATAAAAGTCTTACCTGTAAATGTGCTGGTCTCAGTAAGTAAGTTATATATATATATGAAAGTCTTACCTGTAAATGTGCTGGTCTCTGTAAGTAAGTTATATATATATATATATATATATATATATATATATATATATATATATATATATATGAAAGTCTTTCCTGTAAATGTGCTGGTCTCAGTAAGTAAGTTATATCTATATATATGAAAGTCTTACCTGTAAATGTGCTGGTCTCAGTAAGTTATATATCTCTATATATGAAAGACTTACCTGTAAATGTGCTGGTCTCAGTAAGTAAGTTATATATATATATATGAAAGTCTTACCTGTAAATGTGCTGGTCTCGGTAAATAAGTTATATATATATATATATGAAAGTCTAACCTGTAAATGTGCTGGTCTCGGTAAGTAAGTTATATATATATATATATATATATGTATATATATATATATCAGTCATTCTTTGCTAGTGGTGCACTGCGGGGGGACCATAACAAGAATGTAATTTTAATTTAGATAGCCGACCAAATTCTCATGACATCGTTGTGTATGTTTCAATAACAAATCAAAGAAGCTGCATGAGCAAGGAGGATATTGTTATAAAAGCAAAAAAAAGAGAAAAAGCAGAAAATATATCGAAATTACCCTCAAAATGGCGTCGTTTTTTGTGGAATTTCAACCCTACCTCTATTTAGGAACAGTTTGTTTAGGGTTTGAATGAATTATTGAAGCAGGGAATACACCTACTGCAAGAAGATATAATAAACAGAATGTGCAAATGGTTATTTAAATAAAAATTTATTTGAAGTCACTGAAAAATGATCACAAAATTAGCTTAACTTACGATACATGCGGTGTCCCACCCCGATGAAAATTTCATCTAATCCTATCTTTCCGTATTAAAACCGTTCAATCGTCCAAAGTAGTATGTCGGTTAGTTTGTGTCACGAAATCCATGATAATATCAGTTTTCTTAAGAATTTCACATTTATTGCTCAGCAAGGTCGATTTTTCTTCACCGCGTCCCAATGTTACGTTCGCAACGCTGAAACTTCAGAGATCGATTCTTATCAGACGACTTTAAAATGCCGCGTGAAAATTATACATCGATAGCGATCTTTTTCCATACTCACTAACTGATGACGTCTTACACACGAATGGCTTCTTTTGCACACTAAAAAAACCAGCTCAAACTGGTGTAATTCCCTCGGTTTAACCGTCACAGGATTGTTTATTGGGACCTTCTTTGTATGAAGGTGAGAAATAATGAGTTTCGTTTCATTTTTCTTCAACTGTTTCAACATATTTGTGTACCGATTGATTTTTAACCATTCTATAAGTAGGGTGACTTCGTCTGAACTTTCGTTTTGCGTCTGTGTCACATGGGGGACTAAAGGTCGGGGTCCGCCATATAGATAAACGTCCCAATAAAATATTCGCCCGATAGATACGTCTCTATACATACACGTCTCAATAGATTTACGTCTCGTTAAATTTACGTTCCGATAGATCCACCAACAGATTCCTATAAACACACGTATCTTTAGATCCAGGTACCGCTAGATCCATCTATCTGACATCGTAATTGGCTAAAAGGCCCATATCAACTTGCGTTGTGAAATTTAGAACACATTTTTATGTTCTTTTTTGTTTTGTTTTGTTTAGAACACATTTACATGTAAATTCAGAACACTTTTTACGTGTTCGAATGTTGCATTTTGAGAACGCTTTAAACAGTGTTCTGACGCTAGAACAGTAATTAAGCGTTGTGAAATATAGAACACACTTTTGTTCTTTTTATGTTCTTTCACTGAGTATTGTGTGAAAACGATCTAGTAGAATAATATATTGCTGACTGCGTACTGCCGTTTTAAAGAAGTGCATTTTATGTACTGAGTAGTATACCAACCATTTCGAGCAATAGTGTACCTGTAATGGATCTTTCGGTATTTGGATCTAAAAATACGTGGATCTATAGGTATGCGGATTTAAAGGACGTGGGTTTATGAGGACGTCATATCTATAGGAACGCAAATATATAGGACAGCAGAAAAAAATCGGATCTATCGGTATTTAAATCTAAAAAGACGTTTTTTCCGTTTTTCCTTTATGTATCTATCGGTAACGGGAGTATAGGGACGTGTAATATTTTGGGACTAAATTTTATCCGTACGTACCCTAAAGGTCATATTGAACATGGTGACGCGGTGATACCGTATTCATGTTCTCTTGTTCTCGAAAACTCAATCATCGAAATTGAATTACTTTTTTTTAGTTTTGTCTTAAATTAAGCTGCTACACTGTATTCCGTGCGTTTAAAATTTAACCGTCTGTAAAAACAGCAATAATGGATTACTAGCAACACTTACGTTACGCAATGAAGCACCGAAAATGGGTGAAGAAAATGTGTCTCAGTAATGCGTGTTTGCCACTCATAATGCACTGTACTTTCTTTGAATAAGCAATAAACTATTTGTGATCTTAGGTTATCCATTGTTCGTTATCAGAGTTAACAGATTCTTTGTGTGATTTTTTTTTTCAGAATCCCAAGAGTGGATGCCTTAGTGAGCACAGAACAGATATCACCATTGGTCCACATATGTCAGGAAGAATGTTATAATTATGAACTTTGTGTTACACTGAACTTCATTTTGTTAAATTTTGTATTTAACTGAACTTTATTGTGTTAAAATAATAATAAAAAAATAATAATTCAGATAAAAAACTACAATCTGGAACATTCTTTAGATCAACTTTCTTCAGTGTGTGTCCCATGTGACAGAGTTACAGTAAATAAAATATGTGCATTATTCCTCTGTGTTTGTCAATTCCATTTTAAAAGCATGTGAAAGTGGTGTGCCCCTCATGATTGAAGTGTGTATGGATAATAGCAAAAATATTGTTATTATTTACATGATTATAAAAAGTTTTTGTACCCGCGTCAATAACGTTACCGTGACCCACATATTCACCATTTTTATTAATTATGAAATGTGGATTAAATTCTTCAAACCCAGTTTTGAAGCATTGAGACAACACCCCCTTATGATTTAAACTAAAACTGAAAACATTCCATTAGACTTTCATTAGTTTGTGCAAAATATATTACCCAGGGTAACGCGTCTTGGATTTGGTGGGTATAGCTGTTCAACTCTCCTGTGTGCCCTAAAAAGGGCAGCTGCTGTTTCCCTTTTTATGAAATGATAAACTGTGATGGTGAAGCTATCACATTGCAAAATTACAGCTTCCCAGATAAAGTTTGAAATTTTCGGTCAAATTCAACATTTTGTAACCACTAGCAAAGAATGACTGATATACAAAAGTCTTACCTGTAAATGTGCTGGTCTCTGTAAGTAAGTTATATATATATATATGAAAGTCTTACCTGTAAATGTGCTGGTCTCTGTAAGTAAGTTATATATATATATATGAAAGTCTTAACTGTAAATGTGCTGGTCTCAGTAAGTAAGTTATATATATATATGAAAGTCTAACCTGTAAATGTGCTGGTCTCGGTAAGTAAGTTATATATATATTTATGAAAGTCTTACCTGTAAATGTGCTGGTCTCAGTAAGTAAGTTATATATATATATATGAAAGTCTAACCTGTAAATGTGCTGGTCTCGGTAAGTAAGTTATATATATATATATATATATATATAATATATATATATATATATATATATATATACAAAAGTCTTACCTGTAAATGTGCTGGTCTCGGTAAGTAAGTTATATATATATATATATGAAAGTCTTACCTGTTAATGTGCTGGTCTCGGTAAGTAAGTTATATATATATATATATATGAAAGTCTTACTTGTAAATGTGCTGGTCTCGGTAAGTAAGTTATATATATATATATATATATATGAAAGTCTTACTTGTAAATGTGCTGGTCTCGGTAAGTAAGTTATATCTATATATGAAAGTCTTACTTGTAAATGTGCTGGTCTCGGTAAGTAAGTTATATCTATATATGAAAGTCTGACCTGTAAATGTGCTGGTCTCGGTAAGTAAGTTATATATATATATATGAAAGTCTTACCTGTAAATGTGCTGGTCTCCGTAAGTAAGTTATATATATATATATATATATATATATATATATATATATATATATATATATATATATATATATATATATATATATGAAAGTCTTACCTGTAAATGTGCTGGTCTCGGTAAGTAAGTTATATATATATATATATATATATATAATATATATATATATATATATATATATATACAAAAGTCTTACCTGTAAATGTGCTGGTCTCGGTAAGTAAGTTATATATATATATATATGAAAGTCTTACCTGTTAATGTGCTGGTCTCGGTAAGTAAGTTATATATATATATATATATGAAAGTCTTACTTGTAAATGTGCTGGTCTCGGTAAGTAAGTTATATATATATATATATATATATGAAAGTCTTACTTGTAAATGTGCTGGTCTCGGTAAGTAAGTTATATCTATATATGAAAGTCTTACTTGTAAATGTGCTGGTCTCGGTAAGTAAGTTATATCTATATATGAAAGTCTGACCTGTAAATGTGCTGGTCTCGGTAAGTAAGTTATATATATATATATGAAAGTCTTACCTGTAAATGTGCTGGTCTCCGTAAGTAAGTTATATATATATATATATATATATATATATATATATATATATATATATATATATATATATATATATATATATATATGAAAGTCTTACCTGTAAATGTGCTGGTCTCGGTAAGTAAGTTATATATATATATATGAAAGTCTTACCTGTAAATGTGCTGGTCTCGGTAAGTAAGTTATATCTATATATGAAAGTCTTACCTGTAAATGTGCTGGTCTCTGTAAGTAAGTTATATATATATATATATATGAAAGTCTTACCTGTAAATGTGCTGGTCTCTTTAAGTAAGTTATATATATATATATATATATGAAAGTCTTACCTGTAAATGTGCTGGTCTCTGTAAGTTATATATATATATATATGAAAGTCTTACCTGTAAATGTGCTGGTCTCGGTAAGTAAGTTATATATATATATATATATGAAAGTCTTACCTGTAAATGTGCTGGTCTCGGTAAGTAAGTTATATCTATATATGAAAGTCTTACCTGTAAATGTGCTGGTCTCAGTAAGTGAGCTATGTCTATGAAAGCCTGCTGTGTTAGGGCTGTTAGTCCTTCTGGGTGAACAAATATGCACTTCTTCCCTCTGGCAGTAAATGTATCCACAAACTCACCTAGCAGGAAAATACAGAACAACTGTTGCATTTTATATGGGTTTTATATAATTAAAACCACTGCTCTTTAAGGATGAAAAGACACTGAAAATCAATTGAAATAATTAACTCATAATTAATGAACTGGTCTCAATTTCTTTTCTTTTTTTTTTTTTTATGTGTTTTGGTGCATGTTTCAGTAATTAACATTTTACAAAGCCTAGGAATTCCTCAACAATAATAAATATGCAGCATGCACTAAGAACAGCACCCTGAGCTTCAGAGCTAACTTGACACTAACCTTTTCACTGTAGCCTATCTCCATCGTGTCAAGTAACCTCTGACCACATTCGATTGCCCCCGCCGCCCGCCAATCAAATTTAAAGCCCGCACTCAATGACTCATTGAACGATCTAGCCAATGAACGCGAACGAGTCAAAGCGCGCTTTGTTCAAATCCGGACCAATCAAAGATAAGGCTGAATATCAGGGACTTGCCGTAACCTGTGGGCAGCACGCAAAATACATCATCCCTCAGTAGATAATGATGCAGGGCATCAAACTGCTCTGGTTTCAATTCCGATATACTCCATGCTTTCTTTGTGTACGGTTATGCACTCGGAACTACTCGGATGTCTCCGCACTCGACAATAACTATGTTGTTAGTATGGAGCTTGCGGAATCAGCCGAGGATTGCCGATTGACGATCAACCAATCAGCGTTTTCACCAAACTTTGGTGAAAAATTTTGAAACATGGATTCGATTGGCTTATATAAACTAGGTCAAACTATTTTCGTCAGAGGTTACTTGACACGATGGAGAATAGGCTACAGTGAAAAGGTTAGTGTCAAGTTAGCTCTGAAGCTCAGGGTGAAGAACAGTAACCAAAGGTAACAAGATACGAACAAATGATGTATCTTTAGACAATGTACTAGTTCAAGGAAGGTGAACTCCTAAGATGGAAGTACATGTAAGTTGAGTTCATGTAGAACCCTTACATATTGTCTCTTTCACACACAAAGAGTATACTAGTACTTAAACTAACATGTATAACCCTTACATATTGTCTCTTTCACACACAAAGATTATACTAGTACTTAAACTAACATGTATAACCCTTACATATTGTCTCTTTCACACACAAAGAGTATACTAGTACTTAAACTAACATGTGAACCATGTAAGTATAAACTTTTTTTTTCTTCCCAAATGTACCCATGAAATATATCTCAGGTGCTGGCCTTGATTATACCATGATTTCATTAGCATTTTGATGCAGACTAAAATTAGGGCACACTACATCTATTGGTAAGTAAGCTCAGCATCTGTGGGCACATTTGGAAAAAGAAAGCCAAGGTATGTAGGTACTCTGTACACATATTATTTCCAGATTACTGAGTAAGAAAGAGACAAATATATCAGGGTAATCCACGAACACAGCATACTATCATCTTGGGAGTTCAATCTCCTTGTAGAACCTGTGACTGAGACATAACCATATTAACCATATATTATAAGTTTATAACAAATATCAGGGTAATCCATGAACACAGCATACTATCATCTTGGGAGTTCAACCTCCTTGTACTGAGTAGTACCTGTGACTGAAACAGAGACATAACCATTTTAACCATATATTATAAGTTTATAACAAATATCAGGGTAATCCATGAACACAGCATACTATCATCTTGGGAGTTCAACCTCCTTGTACTGAGTAGTACCTGTGACTGAAACAGCGACATAACCATATTAACTGTATTATAAGTTTATAACAAATATCAGGGTAACCCATGAACACAGCATACTATCATCTTGGGAGTTCAACCTCCTTGTACTGAGTAGTACCTGTGACTGAAACAGCGACATAACCATATTAACTGTATTATAAGTTTATAACAAATATCAGGGTAATCCATGAACATAGCATACTATCATCTTGGGAGTTCAACCTCCTTGTACTGAGTAGTACCTGTGACTGAAACAGAGACAACTATATTAACTGTATTATAAGTTTATAACAAATATCAGGGTAACCCATGAACACAGCATACTATCATCTTGGGAGTTCAATCTCCTTGTAGTACCTGTGACTGACACAGAGACATAACCGTATTAACCATATTATAAGTTTATAACAAAACAAAAGTCATCTACTTGTAATCACATTCTTATTCTGTGCTTGTATGTGTTGACAACATTTAACTCAATTGACCAAAACACATAACATAAACTTACCTGGAATTTTCTTAAATGGGATTTCTTTTTTCTTGTCTGCCTCCAATATGTCCTGGTAATGAAAGGGTTTCACTGCGGCAGTAATGGACGCCGTCTGCTGCTTCAGGAACTGATAGGAGATCTGACCAATTCTACAGCAGGATGACGACCTGTTGAGCAGCATCTAAAACCATAGCAGAAATCACCTTAAACTAATGTATTGTACCTACTGACCCCCTTTATTTACTAACACAGGTCGGTCTCCGACTCGCAGCTGCAATTTCTCCCTAAACTGACATTTATAAACACTGTGCGGAACTCACGGAGAAGAAGCACGCACACGACAAATTCCTTCACTTGACTCACATTCATATCTGCAACCGCGCATCCTTATATTAGTTAATGTATTTTAGTTATGAGAGGAATGAAAATACACGATGGATAATACCTTTCTGACAGAACTGGAACAAATCGACAAACACAAAGTCGTCCTTCCAAACGACCTTCACTTCACCTTTAGTTAAAAAGGGTTGTTAATCGACACCGATGCTAAATGAGTTTATACGGGTTTGAACAAGAAAATGAGGGTTACGTACCTATACTCCCCCGCACCGATACTCCCCCACTTCTTTACATCCCCGCACCGAAACTCCCCCGCACCGATACTCCCCCGCTTCTTTACATCCCTGCGCCGATACTCCCCCGCACCGAAACTCCCTCGCACCGATACACCCCCGCTGCTTTACATCCCCGCACCGATACTCCCCCGCACTGATACTCCCTCGTACCGATGCTCCGCAAAAACACTACTCCCCAAAGGCATAGATTCCCTTGGCTTTGTAAACCCCATTCGTAATTTACAACACTTTCTATAATGCTTTTTTTTTTCAAGATGCACCACCCTCTTGGGACCCAGAATTGACTAATTTTATTCGAAATATATTGGGAAAAATAAAGAACGTTACACGAAGTCGATCTCAGACTTAGTGTGCAGCTTGACAGTACGTACATGTAGGTCTACAGCTCTTCCTTGTGATTTTTGAGAAATGTTTTTGCAAAATTAATTTCGTTCTCCTACTGTACTCAGTAGTTACTGTATATATATTGTTCGGCCTTTTATTTGTTTATTTATTTATTTATTTATTTATTTATTTATTTATTTATTTATTTATTTATTATTATTAACTTAAGGCAAAGTTAGTTTTAATCTAAGATAACGCAGCTATGTCTTTTTTTTTCAGGCAACGATGAATTCGTAAAATTATTAAGTAGGCCTAATAAAAAAGAAGTGCTAAAGCGCTTCGTTTTCTGTCTTTTTCCCCCAACCTTCTTCTCTGCTCTTTAAGCTTCTTTCCCTTGTCTTTTGAATCTGAATTAGATTAGAATCTGAATTGAGCAAAATTCAAAATTTTTGAAAATTGTTGCACAACGAAATTGTCGAGACACGAGCATGCGTCGTGAGCACGCCTTTTATACTCGCAGTCCCGTCGTGTTTTCGATTTTGTTCGTTATAGATGTGAGGGCGTGCGCCGTACTCAACACTCAAAGGGCTCTTTCTCCTTCATTTCTTGCGGCGTGCATCTTGGACCAGGCAAGTCTCACTTGCAAACCAATCGCAAACTCCTTAGAAAGGGAGCAAATTACGCTTGCGGCCTCGCTGTTCGCAGATTAGGCCTATTCGTAGAATCTATTGGAAATGTTCAATATCCTCCGTATGTGCTTACATACGTGCGATCTCGAAATTTCGCATAAAGGACTTACACATTGTGGTACATGAGATTCTCCGCAAAATTTGGACTTAAACGGGTCGTAGATTTTGATCCACTTACCTAGACTGACCCTAACCTGTATAATTAAATGGAGGGTTGACTCTGTTACCCGATCCTCAGTTTCGTCAAAATTGCATAGAGGGAGTAATGATGCGGGGGAGTATCGGTGCGGGGGAGTAACGGTGCGGGAAAACAACAACGCGGGGGAGTATCGGTGCGGGGGAGTAACGGTGCGCGTATAACGGCAATTTTACAGGGGGTTTATCGATGCGGGGATCTATCGGTGTGGGGTCGTATCGATGTGCATAATGCAAAAATTTACTAAGGGGGAGTATCGGTGCGGGGGAGTATCGGTGCGGGGGAGTAACGGTGCGCGTATAACGGCAATTTTACAGGGGGTTTATCGATGCGGGGATCTATCGGTGTGGGGTCGTATCGATGTGCATAATGCAAAAATTTACTAAGGGGGAGTATCGGTGCGGGGGAGTAACGGTGCGGGGGAGTATCGGCATGACCCCTTTTAATAAAAAGGAAAATGGCGTTCATTCTCTTCCATTAAAAAAAATTAAAGTATTTAAGCAAAATTTGTAACGATATATAAACGTTTCTAATAACAAGTGAAATCAAATGATTCCGAACAGAGCACATATCTGGTTATACAAGAATAATCTGGGAACTATTTGACTATCATATTGATAGGGGGCACCTTAGGAACAATTTTAGTTTGCATGGTGAGATTGCCGGTTCACACAGAGCACTTTTAATACCAGATAACTCACAGAACGAACGGAATGAGCAGCTACATTGGTCATCAAAATCGCCATATTTGAACCACATTGACAATATGTTGGTAGGGCATTACTCGCCGAATCAACGGCCTACATGTCCTACATCAAAACTGGACCAAATTGGACAATTTTTGACTGATGCCTTGTATGTTATTTCAGATTGAACTCTAAAAGAACCCATCCCAAGAAACGTCTTGCCGCTTCAGAGCCCTGGTAGCAACCAGAA
Organism: Lingula anatina; assembly: GCF_051362555.1. Lineage (NCBI taxonomy): Eukaryota > Metazoa > Brachiopoda > Lingulata > Lingulida > Lingulidae > Lingula > Lingula anatina. The sequence continues at coordinate 20,402,884 of NC_141775.1, forward strand.
GAGGTCAGTCGTAACAGCGACCGTTGCTGTGACTAGACACTGACATGAGGGTCTTTTGTGGAGCGTGTAACTCTTTTACAGACGATAATTAGGAAAATATGGAGTTCCAAAATATAGTTTTTAATGGCTGTCGTATGACATAGAATAGGCAATATATTTTTGTTTGCTTCACTGGCGAATTCAATTAATGAAATGATGTCTCAATGACATCTACGAGATAACTAAAAGTTATTAAAACAAGATTTTAATCCTTATTTCCATTTATCAGTCAGCAAAATAGGAAAAAAACTAATGAAAAATGATTTGGAAAAAAATATTCCATATTAAATGTCAAGTCTGTAGCCTACATTCATTAGCTAATACATGCACCATGTATTTTTGGGTAAAATCTGTCGGAAAATAATATCTGTCAATTAGCTCCTTTCTTTATCGTTATACATTTCATTACAATTAATATCAGCTTCTTTATTTTTCATTTTTCCAGGATTCACAGATGAGGAGCTTTTTGTCTGTATGTGTCAGTATGTGTTCTGGCATTCTTTACCTGTTTACGGCAAATTGGATGAGAGTAAACCATTTTCATATTTTATGTGCACTGCAGGCTTCTCAACAATGATCGACTCACAAATTAGCGATATTTTTTGTTACACATACAAAAGTCTGAAAGCGATATATATAAAAAGGGACTTTTAGCTCTTATTTTGTTATATTTCTGTGTTTTGTTTAATTGAAATTAAACTATATACAGATATACAATGCATGTTAGTATATGTATTCAGATAGCAGTGCAATGTCCCAAAATAGTTGAGCTTTACATTTCTAGATCCTCATTATAACCCATTATAAGACATAGTAACATATATTCTTTCAGCAAGAATATTCTATGTCATTTTTGTGATTTTAGTTTTATTTTTATTCTGAGTATTACTCACCAATTTAAGATTATAAGTGTATCTGTGCCCTTTATTTGGGCTACGCCCATGGGTAACGCCCATGACAAATAAAATGTTGTCAGAACGCGTAGGCCCCACTGTTCATTCATTGGTACTGTTCATTCCTCAGTCATTCCAAAAAATTTGTAAACAAAGTTTCCCGTGTAATTTTATTTTCCTAACGATGGACGATGCAGGTAAATTGCCAAGGAAGTATTTTTGGTCTTCTTGTTGTCCAGGTGGATTTCGTGTTTGTTATTGTGATTTTTGACCATCTAGCGAAAAGGAAAATTTTGCAACTTGTGATATCACCTTGGACGATATTGACATTAAGAATGCAAGTATATGATAAATGAATTGGTGATATTTATTATTTGTGGATATGTTATTTGCTCCAGACATTGGCTTAAATAATTATATGGACCTCGGTTGACCTGAGCCAAAGTCACATCATATATAGTATTGTATTGTAGATATTGCTTAGATTTTAGTTAAGGAAGCAATACTTTCTGCCATATGTTTTGACGGACATTTTGAATTTTTGCTAAAAGTTACGCGCTTAAGTGTAAACACTAGCAGTGCTATGCCCTTCTGATAGAATAAACATCCAAAGAAGCTCTAAATAAAGTATATCTTGTGACTTCTGGTCGTTTTTCTATTTTTCCTCATAAATTGACGACCATATTGAAAAATGCTCAATATCTCAGAAGTAGCAAAGAGGCTCATTTTGCTTCTCTTGTGATCGGCCTAAAGGATTCGTTTCCACGATAAAAGTTTACAGGAAAGAACATTGCAAGCTTCGACTGTTGGGCCTGTGGGAGTGGTGACTGGACTTCTCTGTATTATCCAAATGATAACGCTAAAAGGAAACAAAACTAAACTATTTCATCACCATTTTTATTTCCACCTTTTCACAGTATCTTCCCAGATTTCTACACTTAAATATCCCAAAGAACACAATTAAAATGGAAAGAACCCCCAATGAACATTAAATATTGATGATATCCTCCCAGAAAGCTATATTGAAATATACCAAAATACACAATTAAAAGGGAAAAAATAACCCCCAATTATCATGAAATTTTAACAATTACTTTCAGATTACTACAGGTACATTTAAACACCCCAAAACAGAATAAAAGTGAAGAAGAACTCCAATTAATATGATGTTTGCACAATATCCAATTAGATTACTACAATGAAATAGAAATATCCCAAAACGCATAATAAAAGTAAAGAGGCCCATTTAATTTATATCTCATTCCTGTCTTTTTTACCTGTACTGTACCTCTAGCCACACAATAAGATGCAGTGATTCTATTTGCACAAATATTCTAAAGTATCATCACTAGTTTTTCAAAATGACTTTGCAAGTAGTTTATTTTGAATTAGTTACATTTTTTTTCATTTCATTGGAGTGTAAACATACGAGACAATTCCTCATCACCTTGGTGAAAAAACAATGACAGGTAAAAGGAAATGCATGATAACCACATTAGTTTGTTGTAAAGTTCCATTCAAAGATATATCAGTACTTTTGTTAAGTAAATGTACGATAAACATACAGTAAAAATATACGCAGCACGTTATCTGAAAGTCCCGGTTTTTGTTTAGATTACCAGTTATAACAATTTAGTTGAAAGCGCTTTGTCTGACATTTTGCAAAAAACAATAATTTTTATCTCTCATTTTAAATTGTAAATATAGACCTGCAATTGAGTGTCCTTATAAACTGATTATTTTAACTTACAGACAAAAATGTATGATACCCAAATAAATAGATTAAATGCAGATAGAATACAATTAATTAAAAGACAATAAGATAAAACCCAATTTGATCAAGAATCCTCAACATGCAGTTTATCTTGACTGTAAACCGTTCCTTTGTTCTTGGCTTTACTTTACTATGCTGTTTGATGATGTTTATAGTCTCTTCTCCTTCTGAGCTCAGCAACTTAAAAAAAATATATATATATATACGCATTCTACATATCATAATATGATACAGACCGTAGCTAGTTTTGAAGGAAACATGAATACTTCTATAATCAGTGTGCAAGTACCAGCCTGGTGATGATACTTATTTATTTATTTTTTTTTTCAAATCATAATGTAATCACTGTTGACTCCAAGATTGCTTCTCTAAAAAAAACCTAAGGACACATGAGAACTAACGTACGCCAGTGAATTTGATATCTCTGGCCAAAGTAAGGTACCCAGTCTTTGCAGCTGAGTATGTCAGTGGTTCAAAATGAATCCACAGGTGAACAGAGGGATTGCAAGGCAATGTAGAGAAAAAAGTATGCTGTGCACGCAAAAGATCAATCAAATAGATCATTCAATGCGTCACTCAAATAAAGATTGGCATCGCAAAAGAAGGACCAATTTTAGCACTTTCTGGTCGGAAGCTAGATACATATATCAATCATTCCCGGTCTCTTAAAAATTTGCCAAATGACGTAGTAAAGTATGGCGCATAACTGCTGTGCACACAGTAGTAAAGATATTTAAACAAGAGACAGAATGACCAAGGCTTTTATAAAGCACACAATGAAAACAGAAAGTATCTGAAATATGACAAGATTCCCTTTGTTACTTCTTTAATTCATGCTATTTGAAACTACATGAGGGTATGTGGTCGGGTATTGTGGCAAATATTTTTCTCCATAAGTAACTTTAACATTTAGCAGTCAAATACAATGCAGTAGAACAGTAATATCTTACCTGCCGCCATTCACAAAGCAATGTGCAGGAGGGCCTCCAGAACAGGGGTTAGCATAGTCAGTAGAATCACCATCGAAATCTCCACACAGCCCATTTAGTTGACCAGCATATGTGTCTGTTGTAATGAAAAACATTTTAAATGCTACTGAACAACATTTGACGTAGTTAGATAGTTTTACAATATTAACATAAACAATGGTCACCATTTGTGTTTATTCCCTCATGTCTGTCTGGTCATGTCCGTCATGAAAATGGAGTCCTTAAGTCATCTGAATGCAATGGATGGAGAAAAAGACTTTGGACAGATGAGTAGCTTTGTAAAGGAATTACCAAAGTTTTGGGCAACTTAAACAAATCGAACACATTTGCTTCTTATGAGACCCACAAATAAGCCCTCGTGTCATTTTAAAATTGTCTTAATTAGTTAAACGTTTTGAAAAATATTACTTTTTTATCTGGCGGGATTTTGTGGACATTTAACCACCAATCAATCACTGGATATCAATGTTTTAACCGTTCCGTTTTTTAAATATTATCTTTGCCCCCTCCCCTCTCTCTTTGTCCTTGTTAATGATTTTATATGAGCGCCTGCATATTTGCCAATTTACTTGGAACGGTTATGATGGCTCTATGTCCTTTACGTCTTGATTCGCCAACAGGGGTGGTGAGTGCAACTTTCACAACATCAGGCACCTCCACAACAGTCCTTGGGAAGTCTTCTGGGTTCAAAGACAACATCACACCATTGCCTACGTCTTGTGGGGTCGTTGTTGCAACAATTGTTGCATTGTTAACCTGGAGTGTAAAGACACTAAGTGAGGATTAATTAACTTATCAGGTCGTGATCAAAGATTCAGTGATGTTACTGACAACCTATGTTGTTATATTTTTATGGCTGATATGTTGACACTTTAGAAAATGGTTTGATGAAGTCTGTTTTACACTTACAAGGGGACAGTTTTAGCATACATGTATTATTTCGTCATATGCATTAATTTGTACTTTTCTATGGCTTGCGTGTGTTATCCTGGTGGTTTTACTGACAACAATTGGTTAAACTCATTCAAACACACCTTCACTGTTCCATCTGTAGTTATCTGAATGGCCATACCGCGCACTTCTATCAAAACCTGCTGGATCATGGTCCTGTTACTCCCAGGTTTATTAGGGATAAATGTACCGGTTATGTTGAATTGCTCGGCTGCTCCTGGCAGGGTATCTGACAGTATATATGTGCAGAGTCCGCTGAAAAGGTACTGATACCCATCGAATTGTATAAAATGGGGGTCCCCTCTGATTATACACTGGCCGCCTGGAAATTGTAAAATGATATTCATTATATCTTCTTCTTAATAATTTACATTGTTGTTAGCTATATTTCCTATTGTGGTTTTCAGAAGGAGAGCATATAAAGCCTGAATAGCGAATTGTCACGTTTATATACTGTATATGTGTGAAGAAATACGTTTCATGAATAAATAGTTTTATAGTGTAATGCCCAGACTGATGTACCTACATAGAGGCCACACCCAATGTATTAAAATCTTACCACCAGAGTACAGGACCCACTGTCTTTCAGGATATGGTGTTGCAACTAAACAAAAACCACCCAGTCCGTTCAGAATGAGGGGTAAATTGCCACCAAAACGCATTTTTCAAGGCCCTTAGCGAACACCAAACTGGTTTTAGCAGGTTAGAATACCAGACGACCTCCGAAGAACCTACTGTAAACAGCAAAACATCGTTGTATGTTTCTCTAATGAATTGGGGACCCTGACCGTTTCTGGGATGAACAATGAAACCTCGTGGCTTTCTTTATTGAGGTCAGATTTCACCTGTACCGCTCAACTTATCAAAACAAAGTTTACAGACATCCAGAAGAGGCCAACGACGAAGTGTGTGCCGCGTCTAAAGTGACTTAGGTCATTAACAGCGTCAGTATTTGAAGTGGATACCACATTGGTGCCAAAACACCAATGGGAGTCATCGATTAAATAAAGGAATAATCTGGGAACCACTTGACTATCATTTGATAGGGGGCACCCTAAGAACAATTTTAGGTTGTACGGTGAGATTGCCGGTTCACACAGAGCACTTTTAATAGCAGATTACTTAGAGAACCAAGGGAATGAACAGCTACCTTGGTCATCAAAACCGCCATATTTGAACCACGTAGACAATATGTGGGTAGGCCATCACTCGCCAAATGAATGGCCTACATGTCCTACATCAAAACTGGACCAAATTGGACAGATTTTGACCTATCCCTGGAATCTTATTCCAGATTGAACTTTAAAAACCTATCCCAAGGAATGCCTTGCCACTTGAGAGCGCTGGTAGCAGCCAGAAGAGGTCAGACGTAACAGCGACTGTTACTGTGACTAGACACTGACATGAGGGTCCTTTGTGGAGCGTGTAACTCTTTTACAGACAATAATTTGGAAAATATGGAGATCCAAAATATCTCTTTTAATGGTTGTCGTATGAAGTAGAAAAGGCAATGTGTTTTTGTTTGCTTCTCTGGCGAATTCCATTAATGAACTGATGTCACAATGACATCAAAGAGATAATTAAAAGTTATTAGAGCACGATTTTATTCCTTATTTTCATTTATCAGTCAGCAAAATAGGTAAAAACTGATGAAAAATGATTTGGAAAAAAATATTCCATATTAAATGTCAAGTCTGTAGTAATTGAGGCAACACGTCAGCTTGTAATGTGAATAAATTGTTTTAATAATGTTTCTTTCTTTGTTATGTCTAAACAGTAATCTATTTGTACACAGGTCGCGATGATGAAAATTTTAAACTTTTTGAGACGGGGTGATTTGTTGATCATGCTGATGTACGATGCTGATGCATGTTTATCAAATTCAATTTTTGACCACAGAACACTTCATATTGAATTAAATAACTGATACTAAATTAAACTAGCAGTTATCTTGCAACACTTAAAACATGATCAGCTGCGCTTGCCAAGCTAGTGAACATAAGGATAGGTGGCCACGGGAGTGGCACGCGTTAGCATGGGTTCTAGCATCTTAAAGCTATAATCCTATCGCCGCAACAAACAATGGGCACCTTCTGGCTGATGTATCCTGCTGTTAATTACACCTAGTCACAGCGGATTGTCGCGCTCGCGCTGGACCACAGAAACAGGCGTCATGGGGTTCACTCGCCTAAGGTATTGTGTGTTATTACGCCTAAACTATTGTGTTTTTGCGTTCGAATTTTGAAGGGATTAGACGGCTTTCCATTGTTTGTCCGCCCCCTTCTATTCACAGGATAGGGATTAAAACATTCTGACGCTTTTAAAACGTCGTACAACGGAAACATAATTATTATTTCTACTGTAAATAATGTAAAAATATGATTAATAAAACTAATCCCCCTATTTACCTGTCTGAGTGCTGGTGTCCCCTAGGCAATACTCCTGGTAATCTGAACAACAGCTGCCATAGAGATAGCATGCTTCATCACAGAAACAAGAGTCAGGGCCAGTCCCATATACACAGTACCCGTCCTCCCCCGGGCAGCACTGGTCCTGTTTCTGACCTGGTCGTTGGGAGCACAGACCATCCACAAGTACGGGTAGTGCCAGGGTGAGGAATAATACGGTCAAAACACGTGTCACGCCGAAATGGGGTAGACGGGATTGCAAAAAGTTTGCCATTGTAAAAGTAATGTTCTTGATTTCACTTTGACCTGAAAACCCTGGTAAAAAAATCTGGAAAGTAAAGAAGGTGCAAAATAACTTGTCGATGGCTTGGAGAGTTCTAGAATGAATGAGTGACAGGAAACGGTATTAAGATTATTAAAAGACTAGAAATTATCAGAGTGTATGCCTGTCTTACTTTATTTCTAAGGCCATATCTTATGCTATATTACAGTAGGGGGTAGCAGGTAGCAGCGGATGATTTAATACAGGAATACCATCGATAGTATCACCCCACAGAATATCACGATCCACAAATGTTTTCTAGAACATCCATTAAATATACACATAAGTCTATTCTCCTGCAATGTGTCTGGTACAGTTGTATATCAGTACCAGTAGGAAGCACATACTTCGTCTACAAATGCAAACGACGGAGGTGCCGTACTAGTTATTGCCGTATAATTACCCCGAGATGTGCATGTAAAAATTATCTATAAAATTTAGTTTTTGAAGCGTCAGCTAAATTCTAGTAATATGCAAAACGAAAAAAATAGAGATATTGACCCACTGTACAATAATTCCTAAGAATACGTCAACGGCGTAGTTTGTCGGCAGATAAATGTGATTTCATTCTTGGCTGACTAAGGAAAGGTTTGAAAGAGCATTCAAAAAGGCGTGCGCGCTAATAGCGAGTAAGAAATGTGCTGCAATCAGGACGAACAATATTGATAATTAGTGGACGGCCACTTATGACGTTTATTGGGGGCGCCACTGACTGAGCTGCCCGGGCTGTTTGTGGCTCTCCTAGTTTGTGATTTTTGTAACTGGGAGGAGTTTTATTGACACTCAATTTTTTACACAACACTTTTTAAATGGTTCAGGAATCCTTTGATTGCAAAATTACAGAAGTTTGGACACTGGTTTGGTGATATGTGGACAGTTGCTGTCCTATCTAAGGATTGTAACCAAATCTTTAGCCGGCATAGTCCTCTGTATGCATTATTAACACAGCTAATACCAGCTATTTGACCAAGTAGGATTCTGTTCATCCAAGAAAATGAACCTTGGGGCATTCACAAGTACAGCTCACAACACATGGGCCCACACAAGGAACTTCCCAATTGACATAAATGCCAGGAGGAAGTATTGTCTGTCAGCCTACACTTGGACTATAATTAAGAATCTAAACATCAACAGGCAAGTAATGGGATCACATGATGGAGTGAACCACAGAAGAACCATAACAATTGTTAAGTCAAAGTCAAAGCCACTGTTTCAACTGGTAAAACAAACTGGACCTAAATCTGCAAATGTAATACACATTAAAAGGACATAGTCTCTTTTTAAAAAGCTGAAGCTCAAATGTGCTCTATGGAACGCTAGATCCCTTTCGGAAAAAAAATAGTCAGCTTGGCATCCCACATCTATGAAGAAAACTTGGACATTTTTTCTCCTGACAGAAACTTGGATCAGATCTAAAGAAGACCCAATAATCTCAGAGATTACATCAAGTTTACACGGGTATTCCTTCCATCATGAATGTCAGACTGGAAAGAGAGGTGGAAGAGAAGCTATTTTAGCCCATCCAATTTATCTCAACAGTTTATTATCAAGGTAGCGCGCGCTGTGCCTCAGTGGATTCTTTTGTTCTATTGCATGGATAACGCAATTTCTCGCGGTCCCTCGTGGTTGCTATGATACAGCATTGCCGCCATCTTGCAGTTGCTAGGACATAGGATTAATTGCGTCAACACGTGGAAATTTGTTTCGGGTTTTCAGTATCTTTTCCTGTTATCTCATTAAAACGGGCTCCGACGTTTGTCTATACTTGTTATCATTTCCAAGATTGTATTGATATATGTTGAGCCGATATATAACTGGTTTTAAAGCAATGTATCGGCCGATTCATGTGTGGTGCCATTTTCCAACGAAAGCCGATATTGAGAGTAAACAAATTATCAATTAACATCCCCAAATTCGAGCAGACAATAGCCGGTAAAATGAACATATATATATATATATATATATATATATATATATATATATATATACATACATATATATATATATATATATATATATATATATATATATCATAAAAGTGTTGATGTCAACTTTGATAAAAGGATATTAGGCTTCATTCACATGCAATGTCTATTTTCTAAATTCTATTTTCTATTCGCGGTATGTCTTATGATCACGGTCTCTGCCCTGAATATCCCGCGGCGTAATTACTGGCAGCGCGAGCCAGTTACTATAAGTTACTATAAGTAACTGGCTCGCGCTGCCAGTAATTACGAGGCGGGATATTAAGGGCACAGACCGTGATCATAAGATAGCGCGAATAGAAAATAGATTTTTAGAAAATAGACATTCCATGTGAACGAAGCCTTAAAAGCACCCTGGGTGCATTTTTGTGTGTCACAAATGCATGTGTTTTGCCATATTGCAACGAGAACCGATATTGAGGATAAAAAATATTAATTAGCATCCCTAAATTCGAGAAGACGTTGGCCAGTAAAATGAACACATATATACAGTTCAAGAAAGTGTTGATGTCAACTTTGATAAAGGAATATTAAAAGGAATTACAGGTGCATTTTTGTGTGTCATAAATGCGTGTGGTGCCATACTGCAACGAGAGCCGATATTGACAGTAAAATATTTAAATTATTATCCCAAAAATTGCGCATATTTTAGCAAGTAGTACGGATATATACATAAAGTATACAGCATTGTTGATTTCATCATTATTTAAAGGATGCATAAAATAATACCAGCCTAAAAGAAATGTCAGCGAGCCTAAGAAGTCTAAGAAATCGGAGAGAAATTGCATCATTTTTATTCAAGACACCATTGAAGGTTTCATTATTGCTGCATCTCAGGCTAATTTCTCACATAGAGAGAAAATTTGGACACTAGAAATATTTTCCAATCGGATCATAGCTAAAAACAAGTATACTACACTACAATTGTACAATTTTGAATGCTCATTTTACGGCAACAAACAGGATTGCCTTTACCACATACTGCATTTTGAATTCCTCCATGAACAAACAAATTCTCACATAGCTTCCAAATTGATAAAACAAATTGTACTTATACAGTGCACTTAATCTCTGTAAGTTTATTGTCTCATCCATCCGAAGGATTGACTCGCGTTATCGCGAACTACCTGCCCAAATGATACAAAAAAGTCATCGACAACTGCGATATGCTAGCTAACTGTACGGGAGGTCACGTGATCCGAACGCACATGATTTCGCGATGAGCTCGCGTTAATCCGATTATCCTTTGATCTTGCCCCGCGTTTCATGTCCTTCTCTAATTATGTCCAAGGGTTAAGAAAGAAAAACATTCATGAAATCAAAAGAATCTTAAGAATTTTTTTACATCAAAAAGTGAAACTCTACAATTTCTTCTCATCTACCGTCCTCCAAGCAACCCGATCTCGGACCTCTTCAGTGAATTTGCAACCCTATTGGAAAAGATCGTCCCAAAAACAGGCCATCTCATAATTGCCGGGGATTTCAATACTCACGTTGATAACTCTCATCCCCGTGATTCCTCACTTTTGAATGGAATTATATTTTCTAGAGATCTTCAACATGTACAGCACATCAACTTCCCAACTCACCAAACAGGGCACACTCTTGACTTACTGGTAACTCGCGCATCAGATAACTGACTCAACAGACTACTTGAATTCAGGCCACAGTCTCACAGAATTCTGTCTGACTGTGGTTCGTCCTCCTCCGGTCAAAACTACAACGTAGAAATCTGAAGGAAATTGACTCTGATGTTCTTAAAGCAAAGCTTCAGTCTGCCTTTAACTCCTTCCCACCCGATACCAATGCAATTGGAAACACTAATTCAGAAGATGTGGACAATCTTCTGCATTCATATCACAACACCAAATGTGAGCGTAAATGGAACAATACTGGTCTGGAAGTCCATCGTCTTATTCACTAAGGCAAACGTCAAGAGATCTGTCGCCGTGATGATCAACAGATATCTGACTACGACAAAAAACGCATAGACAACTCGGATATATACCAAAAGTATTTTTATGATTGTTGAGGAGTTTACCGGCTTTAAAATATCAGCAGCAAATATTAAACCAACACTTTACTCTGATGAACAACTTTGCTCTGTGTTCCTGGAGTTTTTAACTACAAAGTAGAAAAACGTAGAAAATCATTTGAAAGCGGGATTAACAACTCAGTTCTTCAAGAGGCTGATCCTCCTACATCTCCCAGCTTTTTCAGAGAATTCACCACCGCTACACTCGAACTAATAAAAAAGCTGATTAATGGCTCTAAGCCAAAATCTTTAGAACTGGACATCCTCCCATTTAACCTCACAAAGGAATGCATAGAAGAATTACTACCTTCCATTACTAAGTTTTTCAACACATCCCTTCAAGGGGTGTAGTTCCTAGATGCTTCAAGAATGCTATAATCAGACCACTCATAAAAAAGGCCATAGGCAATCCAGACCCTAATGACTTGCAAAGCTACCGTCCCATCTCAAACCTCTCATTTCTCTCAAAAGTACTGAAGCATCTGGTAGCGACACAGCTAAGTGACTATCTGTATACTCATCCACATTTTGCAAAAGTTCAATCGGCTTATAGAGCTTACAGCACTGAAACGGCGCTGCTCAAGGTACACAACGATATTCTATAGGCATTTAATGATCAGAAACAAGTGGTCCTATTACTACTTGATTTGTCGGCAGCCTTTGTCCGCAGCCTTTGAAAAATCGTTTCGGTATAGATGGTATTGCATTGACATAGTTCAAATCATTCCTGACTGAGCGCGAACAACCAGCCTCAATAGGCACATACAAATCACCGTCAACACAACTAGCTTGTGGCGTACCACAAGGCTCTGCATGTACTCGGCCCCATCCTGTTCACTCTTTACACGTCACTTATTGAGGACATTGTCTCTAAGTACGGTTTCAACCTAATGCTCTATGCAGACGACCCACAAATTTATATTGTTTGTGACGGGCCATCAGATGTAATACCATATATCCAGGAATGTATTAGTCAGTTGAGTCAATGGCTTGATGCCAATTTACTGGTTTTCAATGATGGCAAAACAGAAGTAGTTCGTTTTATCTCTCGTTTTTCTAAAGATGCAGAAAATTAGAACTATTAGAAATCAGAAACAGCGTGGTCACGGTAAAAGACGAGGTTAAAAACCTAGGAGCATTTTTTGGTAATAGGTGCGATTTGGCTGCTGACATCAGTAAAAAATGGAGAGCCGCTTTCTATGATCTTAAAAAATCTCCAAACTATCCCATATCCTTGACAAAGGTTAAATGGAGAGGCTTGTCCATGCCTTCATAACTTCACATCTTGACTACGGAAACAGTCTACTGTATGGTCTTCCTACCTACCAAATTGATAAACCACAATCTGTTCAAAATGCTGCAGCATGACTACTTACCGAAACCCCACTCAGATCAAACATTTCACTTATTTTATTCGAACTACATTGGCTTCCCGTGCGACAGAGAATTGTTTTTAAATTACTGCTGTTTGTTTTTAAATTCACCAGGGGTGGATGCCCTTCATATCTTAACTCTATATTACAAGTTCAGCCAATCTCGCTAGGTCTACCAGATCCACCTCCACTCTTTGTTTTACCAGTAATGATAACAAAAAATAATAATAAATAAATAAATATTAACGACAACAACAACCAAAACCTACGGCCACAGGGCAATTCCATTTGCAGCACCCATGGAATGAACCATCCTCACACATTCGGACTATTGATAATGTTGAGGTTTTTAAAAAAGACTTGAAAACATTCATATTTGCACAGTATTTCAATTAAAATGTAATACTTGAAACTTTACATTTTTTTCATTTTATCAGAAAAAAAGTTTTATTTTTTCAGACCATTACTATTTTAACCAGTATTAATCCTTTTAATTATTTTATTTACCTTAGCTTTTATTATTTATATAATTACTTGTAATCCTTATTTTGTTTGTAAACAGCACTGAGACGGTAGTGTAGTGCGGTTTTTAAGAAATAATAATAATTATTATTATTAACCTCTAATTAAGCGAGGCTCATGTGCGTCTGTGTTGACTCCTTGCTGGGAAGGTGTAGCAGCCTCCTACGATCTCCTACTGCTGTGACTTATCACACAGTCATCTAACTTGCGGCTATGCGTCAGTTGCATTGTATTTATGAAGTAACACCTTTTCCTAAGGAAGGGGGCTGATGGTAATACTACGGGAATTAAATCAATTATCGATTTTGCGCGTACCCCTAGTCCGGGTTCTAAATGGCTACATGGTAATAATGCAAATAGATTCAATATTCAGGGTTATTCACCTAATGGAGTCATAATTCTAGATAACACATCATCGAACACGGTCAGTATGCATCTTACACACTGCTTTTCTTGCATTACAGGGTTAATACTTAATATGAAATATTATTTTTGTCCAGTAAATTTTCTACAAAATATATATTTTCTCTCTAACTATTCTAAATCCAAAACTGGGGTGTCACTCCATGTGTAGCCTGGTGTGTTACCTAATTACCATAGAACTCTCGAACCAATTGATGTATGCATGTGTACATGTGTAGCCTGTGTGCCCTTACGAAAATTTCCTATAGGATCCTATAGGATTCCTATAGGATCGTATAGGATCCTATAGGAAATCTTATAGGATCCTATAGGGCACATTTCCTATAGGATTTCCTATAGGATCCTATTGGAAATTGTTGTAAGTTAAAATCTTCAGAAAAATGCATATCTTATAAACAAATATCATTCTAAACAATAGATATTTGATATAGGTAAATTTTATCACTTGAATTGTCAATTATATATCACTATTAAAGCAAAAATGCTTTTTTATTGTTTATAATGCACAATCTTATAGTCTTTTATAGGATTCTATAGAAATTCTTAAATTTCTATTTTAAGGAAATCTTGAAAAAATTGATCATTTGTAAAGTAATCTTTTATGGAGAAATATTTTATCATTTTTATTTTTTTAAATTTATGTTCAGACCATTACAAAAATTCCTATAGGATCCTATAGGAAATCTTATTGGAATTTCTATAGGACCTATAGGAAATCCTATGCTAATTCATACAGGGAATTTTTATAAAGGCGGGTTGAATAAAAATAATGAATCTAGTCTAAATATCAGTATATAATTTTAATTTTTAATCTATGTTCAGACCATTACAAAAATTCCTATAGGATCCTATAGGAAATCTTATAGGAATTTCTATAGGAACCTATAGGAAATCCTATGCTAATTCATATAGTGAATTTTTATAAAGCCGGGTTGAATGAAAAATAATGAAACTGGTCTAAATATCAGTATATAATGTATTTTTACTTTTTGTGTGATCATATTCACTTACTTCATATTTCTTCTATTATATTGAAAGTCAACCTTATCTAATGAGATTTTACTTGACCTTGGCTGTTTTAAAAAGTGAAAGTGCAATCCTGCCTAATATATAAAATATAATGTTCGAACCTACACAAGAAAAAGACAGTGACGCCACAGCTTGACATTGTTGGATCCTTGTGATAACTTATAGAACTTATAATTAAAAAGCAGTAGCAACACCGTTAAATTTGCAAAAATCTATGAAACAATTCTCTAGTAAACTGGTTGCATACCATACTGTGGAATATGTACATACATTTATACATATTGAATAAAGAATGTAAACATGATACTCTCTTTTGTTTTGAGGGACCAGTGCCTATTACCAATTTTGCCAAAGATCCAACAATATATAAAAAGCTGTAAAAATATTCAAAGCAGTTAATATGAATTTCTATAGGTTCCTATAAGATTTCTTATAGGATCCTATAAGATTTTCTATAGGATTTCCTATAAGATTTCCTATAGGATTTCCTATAGGATCCTATAGGAAATCTTATAGGAAATCCTATAGGAAATTTTCGTAAGGGGCATGTACATGTGTAGCCTGCTGTGTTATGTAATTACCATAGAACTCTCGAGACAATTGATGTATGCATGTGTACATGTGTAGCCTGTGTGTACATGTGTAGCCTGTGTGTACATGTGTAGCCTGGTGTGTTATGTAATTACCATAGAACTCTCGAACCAATTGATGTATGCATATGTACATGTGTAGCCTGTGTGTACATGTGTAGCCTGGTGTGTTACCTAATTACCATAGAACTCTCGAACCAATCGATGTATGCATGTGTACATGTGTAGCCTGTGTGTACATGTGTAGCCTGGTGTGTTACCTAATTACCATAGAACTCTCGAACCAATCGATGTATGCATGTGTACATGTGTAGCCTGTGTGTACATGTGTAGCCTGTGTGTACATGTGTAGCCTGTGTGTACATGTGTAGCCTGGTGTGTACATGTGTAGCCTGGTGTGTACATGTGTAGCCTGGTGTGTACATGTGTAGCCTGGTGTGTACATGTGTAGCCTGTGTGTACATGTGTAGCCTGGTGTGTTATGTAATTACCATAGAACTCTCGAACCAATCGATGTATGCATGTGTACATGTGTAGCCTGGTGTGTACATGTGTAGCCTGTGTGTACATGTGTAGCCTGTGTGTACATGTGTAGCCTGGTGTGTACATGTGTAGCCTGTGTGTACATGTGTAGCCTGGTGTGTTATGTAATTACCATAGAACTCTCGAACCAATCGATGTATGCATGTGTACATGTGTAGCCTGTGGGTACATGTGTAGCCTGGTGTGTTATGTAATTACCATAGAACTCTCGAACCAATCGATGTATGCATGTGTACATGTGTAGCCTGTGTGTACATGTGTAGCCTGGTGTGTTATGTAATTACCATAGAACTCTCGAACCAATCGATGTATGCATGTGTACATGTGTAGCCTGTGTGTACATGTGTAGCCTGGTGTGTACATGTGTAGCCTGGTGTGTACATGTGTAGCCTGTGTGTACATGTGTAGCCTGTGTGTACATGTGTAGCCTGTGTGTACATGTGTAGCCTGGTGTGTACATGTGTAGCCTGGTGTGTACATGTGTAGCCTGTGTGTACATGTGTAGCCTGTGTGTACATGTGTAGCCTGTGTGTACATGTGTAGCCTGGTGTGTTATGTAATTACCATAGAACTCTCGAACCAATTGATGTATGCATGTGTACATGTGTAGCCTGTGTGTACATGTGTAGCCTGTGTGTACATGTGTAGCCTGGTGTGTACATGTGTAGCCTGGTGTGTACATGTGTAGCCTGTGTGTACATGTGTAGCCTGTGTGTACATGTGTAGCCTGGTGTGTTATGTAATTACCATAGAACTCTCGAACCAATTGATGTATGCATGTGTACATGTGTAGCCTGTGTGTACATGTGTAGCCTGTGTGTACATGTGTAGCCTGGTGTGTACATGTGTAGCCTGGTGTGTACATGTGTAGCCTGTGTGTACATGTGTAGCCTGTGTGTACATGTGTAGCCTGTGTGTACATGTGTAGCCTGGTGTGTTATGTAATTACCATAGAACTCTCGAACCAATTGATGTATGCATGTGTACATGTGTAGCCTGTGTGTACATGTGTAGCCTGGTGTGTTACCTAATTACCATAGAACTCTCGAACCAATTGATGCATGCAGTTGCATGTTCTGTGGTCAGAAATGGGAGGGTGACAGTCTAGTGGGATTTTTGAAAAAAAGGCTCTGCATAAGAAGCAAGGGGCATTATGGGATAAAAGTTGGGAACCAGGCTTATTAGCATAACTTTTGGCATGCTGAATCCGATTAACTCGGTTCCCAAGTGACATTTTGCGTTTTAACTGTCTTATCTGCGAAATCAAAATGGCCGCCAGATTTCCAGTTTTCTGCAATATCTCTGTAACTAGACAGGCGAATATGACAAATGAAGTGTCTTTAACTTTATTTTCAGGGTCGAGGAACATTATTAAGAATCTGTTAGAATAGGATTTATACAATATTCCGAAATATGCAAATTAGGACCGCCATTACTTAAAAAAAAAACGTTTTACTTCTGTATCTCTGTAACTAGGCAAGCAAACATGACACATGAAGTGCCCACACCTATGTTCTCAGGGAATGTTATAAATCAGATGTCTTGTCTGATGGGTCGCACTGACTTTGTGCGTCGTGTCCGAGTAGCATCTTTGATTGATTCTTCCCTGTATCTGTCAAACAATCTACTGATGCTTAGAACCTGCCTTCAGAATTGCTCTTACGTATGGGTCAGCCAAACTACCAAAGGTCATTGCATTGTCAGGCTTTCACAGTGAAACTACCAGTTATAAGGCAAGGTGAGGAGTCATTCACTTCAATTTCATCAGGGCAGACTACGTCTTCTGTTAACATTTCTGCTAGTACGGATTTGTTCCCGGTGCATAGTGTACCATTCATTTCAGCAAGTGATGCAGGGACTGGGAGAAGTTCATGCTTAAAGGCAGATGGCAAGTCAACTGCCTGATTTGCCTCGTAGGATTCCCCTGCAGTTTCTAATGTCTTACAGAGACACGCCCAGACTGGTACACCAGCACAGAGACCACGGCCAGGATGCCCTAAAGTCACCACCAGAAGGGAAGACCGCTTGCTTCTGCAGTTATGTCGCAACAACCGGACAAAAAACACTCGTGCTCTACAAAATGAGTGGCAAATTACCATTCAAAAGAGTGTGTCTAGAACCCAAGTGCCGGTTACCATGCTAGGCGACCTCAAAGGAAGCCTCTATTAACAGAGCAACACCAACGTCTGCCTCAACGGTGGACTACACACCATTTGTGGTTCCAGCCACAGCACTGGGTTCATGTGGTTTTTACAGTCGAGGCAAGGTTTGAGCTCCACTGCCGCGATGGCCGAATTAGAGTCCGTTGGTTTCCAGACGAGGTACTGCACGAGGCTTGTGTCAACCTTACAGTGACTGGTGGCGGTGGCAGTATCTTTGTATGGGCCAGTTTCCACGCTGGAGCCAAAACACCATTGGTGGTAATTGATGGAAACCTCAACCAGATGAAATACAGGGACATGTTAGAGAATACTTGCTTGCCATTTGCAAGAAGGTACTTCCAGGACAGCTTTTTCCTGCAAGATGACAATGCCAGACCACACCGTGCCCATGCAATAACTGCTTTTCTGCAAAACAAAGAGGTAAACCAGTTACCTTGGCCGTCGAATTCCTCTGACATGAATCCAATACAGAACCTGTGGGCAGAAATCACTCGCAAAATCAATAGCTTACCGGTCCAGCCTACAAATCTGCACCAGCTTAGACAAGCTCTGACTGATGCGTGGAACGCAATACCGGATCAAACTCTCAGAAAGCTCTTTTCAGGTATGCCTCGCCGAGTGAGGGCTCTGGTTGCAGCTAGAGGAGGCTGCACGCATTATTAACTGTTTCCATTTTAAAAATGTGTCTTGATGATTATTTTGTGTAAGAGAAAATCCTTACCATATGTATCATATGTACCATATGTATATTCTTATATATTGTGTAAATAATCTAGTCTAGTGAGCCTGCAAATGTGTTCTTATCATTTAGTGCTCAATGAACGTATTATTATTATCATATTAAATGTCAAGTCTGTACATTGCATCACACGAGTTACTTGATTCAGCAAATCGCCCCATTGCATTAATAAGGGAATCACCTTTTTCAAATCTAGGTTAAAGGGGCAATTGTGTGGTCCAATGTTTACATCTCAATGGCAGCACAGTATTTAATTGCCAAATTCTATACAAATAATTGCTACAGTGTGACAGTGTAGCACTTATTACTGATTTGGTTATAGTGGAAATGTCTTAACCCTCAAGAGACCGAGCTATTTTACTGACTGAAATGACCAAGTGGGGTCATCTATGACCCCATTGTGCTCTGTACAGGGATCCTTATTATAAAAGGCTGTTTAGGGTTTATCACACCTATGCTACTCCCAGGATTTAAGACAAGTATTTTATAATGATCTAATGTAATAAGTATTTGGTAATAATTCTTTTATTGCATGAAATAACCAAGCACAGATTTTAAGAGCAACATTACATCGGTATTTAGACAGTCCTTGTCAGTTTCCACTTGCAGAAATATTTCTCTTTTTATTTGCCACACTAAATGAAAAAAGTACATTACAAAATTACTTTGAATAAAAATATTTTGACTTATGTTGAGATAGCATCCTGCTAACTTCAATAAGAATAATTAGCTGACTTGCTGAGTAGGAATACCCTAATGCTGGTAAGGAAGTCATACTACTCAGAACACAATCAATCTACATGTATGTTACTACCACATGTGTGTATAAAACAAAATTTACACAAACAAATTGTTAATATATGTATAATATGATATCGACAGAATTTTTTAGATTTCCGAAATACCCGAAAAATGTAACCGTCAAAATGAGAGACCCAGTTATGAGAACAAGTTCCAACAAAGCTACTGAAATTAGATTCAGCGATGCACTATTAGTAACACTTCAAGCATACCGTACTCGGATTAAGAATGTGTACATTTACCCCGTGGATCATTTGAAGATTACACTGCGATTAATGCGGTGGAAAATACAATAGAGAGAGTGTATAATGATAGGGTCGCTAAACGATTGTTGACGGCATATAGTAACTAGCCTAATCCCTTGGTCGCCTGGGTAGACACGCCCCATTAGAGTACTTATGTAAACAAACGGTCTCCCGTAGCGAACTATCCTTTTGTTCAACAGCTTCGCGCGTGCAGCTGATTATGTATGTAGAGACACTATAGCTAACTGCATATAAATTTGTGCTAGCTGTTATTTGATTCATTCTGCTGTGTCAGATGTTGTGGATCAGCCCACTGGTTCGTTGACTTCTGTTTTTCTGAAGATTGGTGGTGCAGATTTTGAGTGCAGATTTTTGAATTATGTACCCTCCTTCTAACAAGAGAAAGGGGAAGGGAGATAAAAAGAGAGAGTGTCAAATGAAACGGGTAATGAGTAATACATTACATTAAATAAAGGGACTCGCGGTGGAAGAAACGATAGACTGTTTTGCATCAAGGTATGCCATTATAATCCGACATGGCCCATAACATGATCCATAACATGACTCATTGTTGTATGCCTTATATTTGTGCCGACTAATATTTTACTCTCGTTCATTTCGTGAAACTATTTCCTTAAAATAAAGTTTTGCCTGTATAAATTAACTTTGTGACATGAAGTAATTAATAAAACGCGCCTGTTGAAAAGGGGGCTTTTCGTAACTAATAAAGGTTCACTATTCAGAAAAATATCGTCGCCGTTCGTCGCCGCTACCTTCAGGAAAGCGTACCCTCCGCGTGGATCACCGGCATTTTTGATTATCTGACAAATTAGGGCAATTTACGTTTTAGCTAATAATTCTGAATTTAATAATATTTTGGACTAAATTCGATGTCAGATTCATAGCAATGACGGAGAGCCGACAGAGTAACTGTTTAATTTTCTAAACTAATCAAACTAGAACGCGTGGCGATAAAATGTGTCGCTAGATCTTGTAAACACTCAGCGAAATGCACCTAGTGACTATATTCAATGTGCCGTCACTTAATTGCTTTCTCGATTTCATTAATTGACGATAGTAATTGCAGATAACAAGGAAGAGGAAATGCTGAAGACAAAACAACGTCGGGTCTTTGTGTGACTTTCTCCCTAAACACTTTTTATGTTGCTGTCAAAGAAAAAGGAGTCTAGATAGCGATTATTTAAACCACTGCTGCTGCTTTTGCAGGTAGACTTCCTCGTTTATCATTTAAATGCTCCCCTCCCCCAGCAGACCCAACTTGATGCATGTACGTCTTGGTAGCTATAGTACAGATCTTGGTTCAAGTAATGAAAGGTTTAGGCACAAAACGATAATTTGAGGCTATTTTTTCATTCAAGACAAAATAAAGTATCTATGGTGTGTGACAATAGGGACTTTACAAAGCTTAATTTGTCCTTAAATATATATTCCAGTAGCATAGGCGAGCGACGTAATTGTAACCTCAACTTGAGGTATCCTCGATGAAAGCGGAGTACAAAAATTAACTTTTTTAAATATCGATAACAACATGCTGTACAATGATATTGAGACTAAAGGGTTTAATGGACTTCTTTGCCTTAAAAGCAATTCATTTCAAAATTAAAAGAAACAGTTTTTTTTCGGGGAGCGCGGGTAGACAGTTTACGTCAGGTGATTCGTTAAAGTCGAGGAGTGTTTCACTATCAAATGTGTAAATCATATATGTCATAAAACACTATAAGAAAGTTTTTTGTTACGATCTGCAACATTTGTTCATTTATATAGCAGGGCGAAGTTAAAGCCAGAGGTAAATAGAACCTAATACCGTAATCCTCCTCGTCCATTTATTTAAATCGTATCAAAACGTTTGATACTCAATGTTCATTAAATTAATAATTTTAGCGATTTATTAAAACCATATTGGTACATAAAAGTTTAAGATTAGCATAACTTAAGCAACAACCAGTATGAAGAACAACACCCTTTTTAAATGAGGCAAGACACCCTCTTCACACTGATTATAACCTTGAGAAAGACATTATGCAACTTAAGGTAAAGGAGTTCTTTCATCTCGTGTGTGAATACAACACATTCTTTGTCACTTTTACAAGACAATGGAGGCGAGCAAGTAGAGTAATTACAATACACAATAAAAAGGACATTAGTATAGAAAGCTTACTTCGGGTCAGCCCTTTGCTTGTTCGAATGAAAGAGATACCTGTAGATATCGCGCCGCGACTCCCTTTATTAAACCTTCGTGTGTTTGTGTAAAAGTGTGAAAGACAGGCAACGGTCTTTAGTCGCTGTTGATATTGTTCGCGATTAATATTGAAGTATAACTCCTTCGCCTGCATGTAAACGTGTTACTTTTCCTCATGTTCTCTATATTTCTTTTAGGTGGTTGAGACAATGGGATGAGATCGATAAAAGTAAAGGTTAATCTAAACAATTAGATGCGATTTTTGTGAAATGACTTATTAAGTGATGTGCATGTACCTAGCATGTTTAAATTCTTGAATTTCTAATTTGTTAAATCTTTCATACACGGCCTCATATATGTATTACTCTCAGGCCTTCGATATTATTGTGTTACACGGGACTCCTGGAAACCTGAAGCACAGGTCTACGGAGTCTTGTTATCCTTCATGCAGTTTTATGGCTGGGATGAACACTGCGAAGTAGAAACAGGCTTTACTTAGCTTTACTTGATGCACGATAGTTTAAACAAAACCAGTCTGCAAGGCTTGCTTTGATTTGGCGTTACCCTTAAACTGGTTTAAAAAGAACAAATATAAATATGTTCGATGGATTAGATGCCGGCTTTGTTATATTTTAACATTTGCATTTGCACAGTTACACAGATAATATTTTTAAGTTGTCTGTCGTTCAGCACGCATTATAGGCGAGTAGCTAAATAGTGACGGTGATCAATCCAAGCTCAATCTTGGCAAGTATCGTTTACAAAATAGATCATGTTGAATAAACTTAATTACGCTTTAATAAATAATCAACACATGGTTCGGTTATTGTCACTGGAAAGCTTTCGATCAAAGACGTTCAATGAAATCACAAATCATTTGACGATTAAAAAATGGACATGTTCAAGGGGCAGTTTTTGTTTCAGATAAAGGGACTTCAGGTTCAGGTAGAGGGTGCAGTTACGTGTTTCATCGGATGATAGCATCACGCCCTAGGTCTAAGCGAGTTGAATAGAAGCTTTTTATCCAAACATCCTATTCCTAACTACTGAGTTAGGACAAAGGTCTAGTAACATGCACTGTGCAATTACTATTAATGGATCAGACGCATACTTGATTGTTTTTCCTCTGGTGTCGCACGTATGCATCCTTTCTTGAGTGATCTAAAACAAGTCGCTAGTGTACCATGTTTCTCACTGTAGCAAAATACGTTCGACATGGTGTTTCTGAACGGCAGCCGGAGACACAGTAATTGTATAGGCATGCTTTAAGCTTGTTCGAGAGACAATAACAGTCGGGTTTAACAATAGATAGCGACCATAGTAAGACCCCCTCCTATTTAACTGATGATTTACACTTTTAATTGACCGTACTTTCGTATATTGTATGATCATACAGCCAGACTTCCCCCTGTTGCACGTTGTAGTTGGATTGTCATTGCGCCTATGTCAATGCACCTCATTTAATTTCAATATTATAATATAAGCATAATATAAGTAATATGTTATTTCCTTATTCCTCTTTCATTATCATTCATGTTTTATAAATACTAGAACGCTTGAATGCAGATATTTCAAATTAAAACGTAAGTATATAAATAAGTTATACATTTATAAATTAATGCAATAGGAATTTTTTGAGACAGATTGATGCTGACGCTCATGCATTTCAACCAAACAAACAATAATTAGTTCAATTTTTGACTGCGGAAATTTCATATAGGATGAAATAACTGATAACAAATTTAACTAGCAGTTTGTTAGCAACACTAAAAACCAGCTGCGCGTGCCAAACTAGTGAACAAAAGGACAGTTCGCTTCGCGTGGCACGCCTTAGCATGGGTTTAGCCTCTTCAAGCTATAATCCTATCGCCGCAACAAACAATAGGGACCTTCTGGCTGATGTATCCTGCTGTTAATTACACCTAGTTACAGCGGATTGTCACGCTCGCGCTGGGCCACAGAAACCGGCGTCATGGGGTTCACACGTATTAAGTATTGTGTTATTCCACCTTAGCTATTGTGTTTGTGCGTTCGAATTTTGAAGGGATTTATACGGCCCTCCATTGTTTGTCCGCCCCCTTCTATTCACAAGATAGGGATTAAAACATTTCGAACGTGGTTACACCGGTGTACAACGGAAACAAAATTATTCCGACCACTGTATAATCTTCACAAACCACTTATGTGTGTCTATGTTTTGGGCACACTGGTTGGTTACATGAAGCACATGCTTGTGACATTTTCCTGTCAGTGTTGCGTGGGCAAAACATTTGAATAAAATTTAAAAACTAATATTTGAAAACCAGTGCTTCTCTTTGGGGTCATAAATGACCCCACAAGAGTTTGTGATGTAAACGCCACACTAATTGGTTGATCCCTTCAAAAAGCTGTGCAAGTGTGTAGGATTAGTAGACTGACAAATCCATGCAAGGAAAGAAAATTCGAATAAAAAAATAAAGAGATGGCACATTTAATCATGTGGCTGGGGTCGTAAATGACCCCACTCGGTCACTTGAGGGTTAAACACTCTCCTTGACCCTGAAAAACGGGTGTGGGCACTTCATGTGTCATGATTGCTTGCCTAGTTAAAGAGATACAGAGTTAAAACGGTTTTTCAGTAATGGCGGTCCTAATTTGCATATATAGGAAAATTGGGTAAACCTAATTCTAGCAGAAATATCTTAATAATTTTCCTCGACCCTGAAAATAAAGTTAAAGACACTTCATTTGTCATATTCGCCTGTCTAGTTACAGAGATGTTGCAGAAATTTGGAAATCTGTCGGCCATTTTTTTTTTTTTTTTTTTTTTTTTTTTTGCTTATTAGACCATTAAAAACGCAAAATTTCCCTTCGGAACCGGGTAAATCCACCCTGAGCTTCAGAGATAACTTGACACTAACCTCTTCACTATAGCCTATCTTCATCGTGTCAAGTTACCTCTGACGAAAATAGTTTGACCTAGTTTATATAAGCCAATCGAATCCATGTTTCAAAATTTTTCACCAAAGTTTGGTGAAAACGCTGATTGGTTGACCGTCAATCGGCAGTCCTCGGCTGATTCCGCAAGCTCCATACTAACAACAAAGTTATTGTCGAGTGCGGAAACATCCGAGTAGTTCCGAGTGCATAACCGCACACAAAGAAAGCATGGCGTCTACTACGAGTGACTACGTAAAATAATGTGTTAAGTTATCTCTTGATTCTTTGCAAAATATTAGTATAGCGGAATTGAAACCAGAGCAGTTTGAGGCCCTGCATCATTATCTACTGAGGGATGATGTATTTTGCGTGCTGCCCACAGGTTACGGCAAGTCCCTGATATTCAGCCTTATCTTTGATTGGTCCGGATTTGGACAAAGCGCGCTTTGACTCGTTCGCGTTCATTGGCTAGATTGTTCAATGAGTCATTGAGTGCGGGCTTTAAATTTGATTGGCGGGCGGCGGGGCAATCGAATGTGGTCAGAGGTAACTTGACACGATGAAGATAGGCTATAGTGAATAGGTTAGTGTCAAGTTATCTCTGAAGCTCAGGGTGGGTAAATCGGATTCAGCGTGCCAAAATTATGCCAATAAGCCTGGTTCCTAACTTTTACCCCAAAATGCCCCTACTATTCACTTTTGTAAATAGAACGGGGTGGGCAAACAATGGACAACCATATCAATTCCTTCAATTTTTAAACGGAACATCAGAATAGCTTAGACGGAATAGTACAAAAAGCTGACACGAATAAACCCCATGCAGCCGGTATCTGTGGTCCAGCGCGAGTGCGACTCTCCGCTGTTATTTTAGCTTTTAGTGGTCAAGACTAATGCCGACGAGTGCCTCGACAATCAGTCCATTTATATAACAGTCACATATATTATTCGCATGCAACCTAATGTTCAGTCATGTGCCTTTCAGAGTAAGAAATCATTGAGAATTTCCCAATAACTGTATATAACAAAAATCGGGAGGCATTCTCTACCCATGTAACGTTTGGCTTCCAACGCACAGAACACTCAATTTGTTATTATTCGACAAGAGCATCACTAACCTATCAAGTTAAATACAGTACTTACAACTTTGGTCCACACAAGCAGAGGCCAGCAGCAGTTATTGATAGGAACTGGAGTCTTCTAGAAGCTGAAATCTCCCGAGTCTTTCTCCAAGGATACTAGAAGTAGACGGAAGATGATGGTGCCTTTATATCGCTGCAGTAGAAGCCGACGGGAAGTTTGCGCATGCGATGTAACATTTTTAAAGACATATGTCTTTTGATTGACGTTGGGCAAAGTTCAAACCAGTGAATTATAGCCAATACGCTTATAATAATAATAATAATAATAATAATAATAATAATATGTTTATCAGCAGTATTAAAAGTGTAGCACCAGCAGCAGCAGTAGCAGTAGTTGCAATAGTTGTAGTAATAGGAGTAGTAGTAGTAGTAGTAATAATAGTACCAGCATTTGGGTTATATATATATATATATATATATATATATATATATATATATATATATATATATATATATATATGTTATTTGGTTTAACTAGCGTATATCTTAATAGAATGAATAACACAACATTAAAAATTAGATTTAACGTGCAGAAATGAAACAGTGGGGGTGGTGAGGGGGGTTAGTTGGTACGTGACCATTTTTCAGCTTCTAAGGCGGCAGTACCCACTTCTGCCTTCCTCCCAACCACCCAAGAAAAAAGTATCAGTAACAACCATGAACCCGCATATTGCAGTAGAATTATCTCCCTTTACTGTGTTATATTTACCTAGTGAAAACATGACTCTATGCATTTGTGAATAAAAAAGGACAGTTCCTCGGATGAAATGACAATTGAATTTGATACAATCCCAGCATTAAAAAGCTGCTGGTGCAAAGGCTCAGAGAGTTGGCAGCTGGGATCTTCTGTACACATTATCATTCAGCCTTGATAATGCAGCTCCAATGAAACATTATTTGATACTTCTCCGAACATTTACTAATCATAACATCTAGGGAAAGACCTTGACATAAAAAACCATAGATATATTTATTAATGTTATCTTAACGTTTGTTTTATTTCTCAAGATACCCCAATGATATGTCCTTTCGTATAGGAAGGGGGCATAAATCGCTCTTTATGGAATAAATAAGGAAATCACTTTGAAAGTAAAAAGTACAGTACCACAGAGAAATTTGGCCTAAAAAGGATTATCAAAAGCCTCGTTATATGACATATAGAAATGAGAAATACCCAATTCTGTTTGCTTAAGCAGCTTCAAGAGACCTCCTCTGTGTGTGTCTTTTTTCTATTTGAAATATTGAGTTATATGGGTTTAACGTCACTGCTAGCGACAATTTTTATTTATTAATATGTAACACCTGGTGAATATTACATTTCTACCGCAAAGAGATTCAATGGATGGGCTGACTGCAGTTAAACAGCCGATACTGACGACAAATTTATAAGGTTCTCAGATATTTTATATAACTATTGCAGCTTATATTAGTTCATATACATCTCTTGAACATGCACATTATAGATATACAAAGTACTCATCAATAATGTAATATAATAAGGTAATGTTAATAAACATTTAAGCGGTATATATTAAGTGTTTGCCAACGAGAAAGCCAACCCAGGTTGAGAAGGCAACCATTGCCAGTGTTTCCCGATCTTTTGTTATTCTGAATAGAAATGGATAGAAATTATCATGTTTTTTTTTTTTATTTTTTTTATTTTTTATTTTATTTTTTTATTTTTTTGCAAAATTGCTTCTGTATTTTATCTGAGTTTTGATATTCTAATAACTCTCCCAAATTTATTCCAATCCCCCCTTTTAAATCATATGCATTTTGTACGCATAACGTTAAAGTATGATACCCGCAATTTTTATACTTTATACCTATTTCGAAGCAGAGATACGTAGGTAGGCCCAGCTGTTGAAAATATACCGCATGCATATTTATAAAACATAAGTGTATTGCTGTAAAGCTTTAACTCGATGGTAAGGTGTTTCATTACTGAAGATAATACTTGACAAAGCGTTGCTCGAGCCAGCGGAATTAGTTCTCTGATTCAGTTAGTTAAAACATAAATTGCTTTGGGTTTCAACATTTTGACAATTACCGAGCTAACAGACAAATGGGCCTATTGGTTTACGTATAACATCCATGGTAAATAAGGAGAGGATGAAAGTGAATGCTCCCATGTGTGTGCCAATTGTTTTTACTGGTCAAATTTTGTTTATTAGGGAATGTATGTGTTATTTGGTTTATCTAGTGTATGTCTTAATAGAATGAATAACACATCATTAAAAATTAGCTTTAACGTGCAGAAATGAAACAGTGGGGATGGTGAGGGGGGTTATTGGGCACGTGACCATTTTTTCAGCTTCTAAGGTGGCAGTACCCTCTTCTGCCTTCCTCCCCACCACCCAAGAAAAAAGGATCAGTAACAACCATGAACCCGCGCATTGCAGTAGAATTATCTCCCTTTACTGTGTTATATTTACCTAGTGAAAACATGACTCTATGCATTTGTGAATAAAAAAGGACAGTTCCTCGGATGAAATGACAATTGAATTTGATACAATCCCAGCATTAAAAAGCTGCTGGTGCAAAGGCTCAGAGAGTTGGCAGGTGGGATCTTCTGTACACATTATCATTCAGCCTTGATAATGCAGCTCCAATGAAACATTATTTGATACTTCTCCGAACATTTACTAATCATAACATCTAGGGAAAGACCTTGACATAAAATAGTTTACATATATTAATAAATGTTATCTTAACGTTTGTTTTATTTCTCAAGATACCCCAATGATATGTCCTTTCGTATAGGAAGGGGGCATAAATCGCTCTTTATGGAATAAATAAGGAAATCACTTTGAAAGTAAAAAAGTACAGTACCACAGAGAAATTTGGCCTAAAAAGGATTATCAAAAACCTCCTTATATGACATATAGAAATGACAAATACCCAATAATGTTTGATTAAGCAGCTTCAAGAGACCTCCTCTGTGTGTGTCTTTTTTCTATTTGAAATATTGAGTTATATGGGTTTAACGTCACTGCTAGCGACAATTTTTATTTATTAATATGTAACACCTGGTGAATATTACATTTCTATCGCAAAGAGATTCAATGGATAGGCTGATTGCAGTTAAACAGCCGATACTGACGACAAATAATAAGGTTCTCAGATATTTTATATAACTATTGCAGCTTATATTAGTTCATATACATCTCTTGAACATGCACATTATAGATATACAAAGTACTCATCAAGCAATAATAAGGTAATGTTAATAAACATTTAAGCGGTATATATTAAGTGTTTGCCAACGAGAAAGCCAACCCAGGGTGAGAAGGCAACCATTGCCAGTGTTTCCCGATCTTTTGTTATTTTGAATAGAAATGGGTGGAAATTATCATGTTTATTATTATTGTTGTTGATGAAAGTTGTAGTAATAATAGTGGGAGTAGAAATAACGATAAAAGTAATAGCAATTTTTAATTTTATTTTATTTTATTTTATTTTTATTTATTTATTTATTTATTTTTTGCAAAATTGCATCTGTATTTTATCTGAGTTTTGATATTCTAATAACTCTCCCAAATTTATTCCAATCCCCCCTTTTAAATCATATGCATTTTGTACGCATAACGTTAAAGTATGATACCCGCAATTTTTATACTTTATACCTATTTCGAAGCAGAGATACGTAGGTAGGCCCAGCTGTTGAAAATATACCGCATGCATATTTATAAAACATAAGTGTATTGCTGTAAAGCTTTAACTCGATGGTAAGGTGTTTCATTACTGAAGATAATACTTGACAAAGCGTTGCTCGAGCCAGCGGAATTAGTTCTCTGATTCAGTTAGTTAAAACATAAATTGCTTTGGGTTTCAACATTTTGACAATTACCGAGCTAACAGTCAAATGGGCCTATTGGTTTACGTATAACATCCATGGTAAATAAGGAGAGGATGAAAGTGAATACTCCCATGTGTGTGCCAATTGTTTTTACTGGTCATATTTTGTTTATTAGGGAATGTATGTGTTATTTGGTTTATCTAGTGTATGTCTTAATAGAATGAATAACACAACATTAAAAATTAGATTTAACGTGCAGAAATGAAACAGTGGGGGTGGTGAGGGGGGTTAGGGTTAGGGTTAGGATTAGGATTAGGTTAGGG